>NC_088202.1:29546618-30789117 GCF_037126465.1 Ornithodoros turicata | reverse complement strand
GCTGCATTAATCCACCGCATGCGCCTCGATGTGGCCTTTACCGCTCAGTGGCGTTACCGCTTGAGACAAATTGATTCTCCCACCTGTTGCCACTGTGGTGCGCTTGAGGATCTGGAGCACATTCTTCTTCATTGCCCTCACTACGAACCTTCCCGAATCACACTCTCCGAGTCTCTTCGTCAGCTGGACTCTCGCCCTTTCTCCCTACCGAAATTGCTTGGTCCCTGGCCCAATCCAGCCCAGCAACGCTCTGCGCTCAAAGCTCTTCTGACATTTCTGGACACCATCGGACTTCGATCGTTATTGTAAAGGGGCTCGTTATTTTATTCCCCGCATTCCACCAAGCACTGGGGTAGAGTATCGCCTGTTGCGATGAAACTCCCCACTCTCCAAGGCAGAAAATAAAGTTGTTGTTGTAAGTAAAGTTGTTGCTAGACTGGAATCATTGTCGAGGGCCGTACACAGGGCGCTATCGGTTAGCACAGTGCTCCTTGTAGCATTTTCTACAGATGCCTTGTATGCACGCGTCAGAGAGGAGGTAGATGGCTTCGTCAGTATTCTACAAAACTCATTTGCAATAGACCTCTCGTCGGTATTGAGGTGAACAGCCAGCGCGGTGAAACGGGACGATTGCATAGTATTGCGCAGTAGAAACATTGGCGTTACACTAAAAACGGTTAATTTCTACAACAGCACTTTCAGGTCAATAGTGGTTATTTATTTAGGATACTTCTGGCTTAATAATAAGCCCTAGAAGGACGCGTTGAATAAATTCTTAAAATCGTGAAAACACTCAGCACGACTTACCAAACGAACTGTAATATTATGATGAAAACAGGGAAACTGCGTAGCCTATGAGACTTCAGCAGGAAAAAAAAAGAAATTTCAATATAACATTTGCGCATCTCGAAATGTGATATAGGGTTACTTTTTTGCATCAGCAGCTGCGCATAAAGTATTTGCTGGTGAAGTAACATAAATGCAGGCGATGAAATCCATTGTAGAAAAAGCCTGACCTTGGGCAAGATAGCAGCAGCAAGAACGACATGACATAAACTGCTCTTGTGTCGTTTGGTGTCGTGCTGTCGTTCTCTTGCCTAAAGTCCTTGGATCCCAATCCAGGAACATTACTCTTGCCCAAGCTCAGGCTTCATCTACAACGAATTCCATCTATCAGCTTGCCTGCAGTTATGACAAATAAGTGGCATTTATCAAATAACTGGAAGACAGTTACACAAAGAAACGTACACGTTCTGGAACAAAACTGAAAGATTATAAATGTGGTAGTACAATAGCTTTGCTGGTCAGGACCCTGTGTTGGAAGTTGAGCATTTCTAGTGAAACATCTCAGAGTGCTCTGTGGTGTTAACTGAATGACGTTTACCAGTATCATACCGCTTCTGGCGGCAGGAATTACGTTCTTTGCACGATAAGAGCCGACATAGCTTGCGTTACCGGTGTCACGTCGGACACTGGTGCCTTGAGAACGACGCACCATACGTAACCCGGCTATCATTAGCTAGAATGGAGGGCGGCATAAATGCATCGCAATCTTCATATTTGAAGTTCAACATTTTGCACCAAGGCTTTTGTTGCCATACATATCTGGAGTAGTTTATCTCTAGTACGATTGTCTCTGTGCTACACTCAAATTAAGCTCGCGACACATCCTGCAGGAATGCAGAACATCTCCGCCTGAATTGAGTTACAAAAACAAATGCGGACACAATAATACTGTATACAAATCTTCACATCATCTATTCACATCATCTATGCAGAGGCCCGTTCATTACGGATGTTTCCTGTTCCCCTACAATGCGCCCACGGAAGCTATATGCCGCCTGCACAGAATTTGCAGAAAACACATCATGCGACCACTACAGTACGGACCAGGATGCTCCACCAACAGATACCACCAAGAGCGCACGCACAAGCGAGTCACTCGCGTTACTTTGACCTCCACGGACAGAAATTAGGCGGGCTAGTTACCTTTTCAGCTAATCCGTTGTAATAATTTCGCACAAAGTACGTGCAGCATAGCGATATAATGGCGAACGCCTGCCGATGCACACAAGCTCACGGGACGCGACATAGAAACTGGAAATCACATGCTTAAGCAATCAGAGCACCATTTCGATGTCGAAATAACAACGAATTGCACGCCCCATCTTCAAACTCACGGTCATGTCGATATAATTAACGCCAGCACTGGTCACACCAGCAACATTGCGTATGAACACTGTAAATTTACATGTACGGGATTTACATTTACGATATAGTGAGCAAAAGGAACAAGATAGCACCATCAGCAGCAGCAGTTTTTAAGAAAATTGTACGAGCACAGTCAACACTGGGAGACAATACACGACGTCCAAACCCACGCAAGCTGCGTTCATTGTTTTCCACGGCAAAGTGGAACTCGCACTGTGTGCCTCACCCATTATGACCATTCCTAGTCAACCACGTCTGTCCTACGGATGTCCCGTTATTTTCCCAGAACAAACTGCCTGAATCGATGTCCTATAGATCTCCGTAGGATACCCTTAAAGGATATCTAATGTCCCAAAACTTTATAATGAACTACGGACGTCGGATGGACAGAGGACGTCGTGTGGGCATCCGTGTCAGTACACTTCGCAGTGAAATTAGATGAGAATTAGTGCTGCGACTTCAATAAGCATTAATCTGGTGTACCGGGATCGCAAGTTGGCTTCATTGCTACTTGTGATCCCAAAATGCAGTTCCAGTCAAGTTCGAGCGCCACGAAACAACGCTATCCAATAATAAACCTACGTGTTGAAGCCGACAAGTTAGGAAACCCAAAAACTCAAACTAAACAGGAAACAGTGCTGGGGAACATGATGTAAATAAAGTAAATAAATATCGTTTTCACATTATGAATGAGAAAGGAAACTAGAGAGCTTTTAGCTTTTGTAATAATCCCGGCTCTTCCAACAACGAGTGTGCACACCAATCTAGAAATAAATAAAGTAAACCCAGCAATCAGGATCTTCGCGAAAGCCGAGGATTGTTGTTAAAAAAAAATCACGCGTTCGGGAGTTTTGACAAATGGAGAAACACCGGGCGAGCTGCAACCCGCTTCATGTCAAGCTATTGAGGCGGTTTGCCTGAATGCCAACGACCACAGGTGCGTTATTTGCGGTACAAATTACACCCGTTTTACCCTTACGGAGAAGCGCCTGCTCGAAAATTGGACCCACTATATCTGATATGGAGCAATCATACGAGAACGCTTGCAGGAAGCATGAATGCAAACGGGCGCAGCGTCGTCTGCTATAGTGTCCAATATCTCCTGAAGCATTTGCGCAGTTTCTCCGCCAGTGGAACGAGCAGCAGCGCCCCTATGGGGACCGTTCGGCACCTAACGACATAGAGTTAATATAGGAAGACTCTAGAAAACGTACTTCGCGCGCCGTCAATGTGATTCTCCTATCCCCGAGCGTGACTGCAGAGCGCATCGCAGTTTGCGTTGTCGCGTCTGCCCATCTTGTGCAGCAGTGACGGAGTGTAGGCGACGTTAAGAGGCGATGAAGGAGGGTTTCCTCGGCCCCGGTAAGGTGTTGGGTGGGGTAAAGTTGCATCGCGGGGTCGATAGCTCGAAGAAAGGTGTTGCATCGAATAGCGTCTGCAATGAAGTGGCGGGTTTCAGAAGCAGACCATCGACGAATTTGAAGGAGGCAAGCTGATGCTGTGAGCGGTAGGTTTGCGATGGGGCTGTCACAGCTATGCCCGCGCATTGCAGCAGCGTCGGCACGGGTATTCCCAGGGAGGCCTATGCGGCTGGGAACCCACTGAAGCCAGACGGTATGACCGGAGGCGAGAACGGAGTTGTATGACGAGATAGTCATTGCGTGGAGGTCGTTGATCGTCTGGGACCCATGTGAGCTGATAACCTCTAACGCTGCCTTACTATCCGTAAAGATGGACCAGTTTCCCTGCGGCGAGATGGAAATGTGCTCATGCGCAGCGTACACGCCAAAGGGTTCAGCCTCCGTGGATGATGTCTCGTTTGCAAGTCTTAAAGTGCGCTCGATGTCCTCGTGGGGCACATAAAATGCTGCGCTCGCTCTGTCAGGTACGGCCGACCCGTCGGTGTAAACAGCTAGCCGCTGGTCATGTAGCGTGGAGAGGTGCTCCAGGGCAAGCTGACGTGCGACAACGGAAGGCGTGTCATTCTTCCGCCCAAGGTCGGGGGTAGTGGAGCACACGAAGGGCCGGTCGAAGGCCCACAAAGGAGGGGCAAAGGACACGGTACAAGAAGGCTGGGGCACAACCACCTGGCTGGGGCACAGGCGGTCGACAGCGCCACCAAAGGCAGAGTCGGGGCAGTCACTTCCTACGTGTCGGAGATAGTGGAAGGCGTGCCGTGTTAGGATCCGCGTGTAGACTCGAAGGGTCTCCCTGTCACGCAGAATGTTTCTAGGTGGTTCACGTGCATCCGCAAGGATTGAGTATGTTTCGGTCGTCTTAAGCAAGCCCAGACACATTCGAAGGCTGCGGGGCAGGATATTGAGGAGCTCCCGCTCGCCAGTCCTACTCAGGCCGTGCAACACCGAGAGGCTGTAGCGCAGCAGGCCTAACACGAGGGAGTGGTGTACTCGGCGCAGGTCGTCACAAGACGGACCCCACGACAGTCCAGAGACCCGTCGCAGGACGTTCGCAAAGTTGGACGTCTTGGCCGAGAGTGCCTTGATGTGGTGGGACCATGACAGGCGTTTGTCAATGATTACGCCGAGATATTTGCAGTGCGGCACGAATTGGAGAGGGGTTCCAGAGACATGAAGAAGGGTAGCGGGCGAATGACCGCCCGGTAAACGCCATACCGACTGTCTTGCTCGGGGAGACACGTAGTCCCCTATCGGCCAGGTATAACACGATAGTGTTCAGGGCGTCTTGTAGGCGATGTTGAATGGCATCACGCCGCATGGCAGAGGTCCAGTGCTATCGTGATCACAAGGTATACGTTGCCATATCATACGTGAATCACCTGCGACAGCGCCAACCATTTGCTTTTCACAGACACGGACGAAGTTGTTTACCGCCTATGACGTGTTGAAGTGGCGTTTGTATGCTTTGCGAGAGAAATTAATAAATCGTTATCCATTGTAACAAATGTAGGTATGTATTTCCGAAGGCAACAGAATTCCAAACGATGAATACACACAGTAAACCGCCATTTTCATGATGCTCTGCGACCCAACGGGAACCGGAAATGGCAAAAACGAAACCACCCGCCATTCCATGCCCTGGTCTATCGAGTTTCGTGATAATAAAATGATGAAAGAACGACAGCACACAAGCAAGTGATGTAGTGGGAAAATATTCACTGCTTATTTGTTTAACGAATACATATGACGTACGCACATAGTACGCCGAATTTACATAGCAAATGATGAATTTAGGAAAAACAGGCCGGTCAAGTTTAGCGGAATGAAGCAGCCAAGGGTAGGCAACGCCTTCCATGACCAACGGATGGCAGCTCCCGCATGGTCACGCTTTTTTGAGCGAGTCCGACCCCCTGCCTAACGGGGGCGCGCTGCTCAGTCGCGACAGCGCCGCCAACGGCGGTCGTGAAAGTATCCGACGTGATACCACGCCGCCCGTTCTATGCATTCTCAAGTGGAACCGTAGTTTGCCTGGCGACCGCCGTAATTAGGAGGGCTGATTTTCGAAATGCTAAAGTGTGGAACCTTTCAGGGGCGCGAACGAAGAGAAAAGAGACAAACTCCACAGAAGCAACCACCACATTTATAATGTAACAGTGCGCAAGGAGATGCAGCCACTCGCGTCTGTGTCGAAACACACACGTGTAAATGGTAAGTACGTCGAGAGGATGGTTATTCGATGCTTCACAAAATCATAGCTTGCTAGTAAAAACTAGGCACATTTCTCTGACTCCAGACACTTGTGACATCATGTTTTTTACTGAATCTCGCATTCATGTCCTCCTTTTGGCACATTACTGAGCACATACCTTCGTCACTGAAACCTACATCGTGGGTCGCTTTATTGATACAAATAAACGCCTGTGTTCACAGCATATTGTCTGAACTTGTGTTTCAGTTTTTCCAACATCTTCAGAAACAATAACGCTAAAGAGATCATCACAGAAAAAAATATATAGAAATCTGTATACCGCAAATGTGCATCTCACAATTGACATGAGTTTTTTGCATAATGTAAAAACCCCGAGACTAGGGAACACGAAGGGACAGACACAACACGAAGTCTCTCTCTCTGTCTCACGAGGCTTCGTGTTGTGTCTGTCCCTTCGTGTTCCCTAGTCTCGGGGTTTTTGAGTTTTTTACCTCGGCTACCGCCGTGGGATTGGGGCACGACGGTTGTGAAATGGTCGGTGCGTAAATATTAAACTTTTTGTACGACGTAGAACTTCCGCTCTCACTGTGAGGCTCGCCAACATTAGCAGGAGCAATATCGCCTCTGGGCTCTGGCGATGAAAACCCCAATCATTATCTCAAAATGGAGTTGCCATTTGGTCTGTATCCAGCGGCGTTTCACCCTCACGAAAGTGGCAACTGTAAATCATTATTCATTTTGCAGGTCCTCATTCAGTTTTGTCGAAACTAGAACAAAAGAAATGTTCATGTTGTGGTCATGTTGTGCACAGCTCATACAGGGGTCGAACGCGCATCACTAACGCTATTCGCTGCGAGTCTCCCTCGGTGGTATTGGAAGCATAGAAATCACGAGGAATAAAACATCTCGTCCCTAGGGCAGAGTTCTTTTAGGTGCTTGCACAGTTAGCGATGCATCGGTTCCAGTGTGGCAAAGAAAGACGCCCGCTCTTCACATGTAAACAAAGCTGGCTACCTTGCGGCTATCACGCAAGATACTTTATCCGGAGACCGCATCGCGGCGCGACAAGTTTGTCGCATGGTCCCTATAGGCGCTCTATACCGCCTATAGCAAAGCTACAGGCAGCGCTTTAGCTTTATGCCGCAGAGCTAGACTTGCTTTATGCTTTATCAACTTCAACGAGACAAAGAAAGAGAAATAGCGACCAACACAGGAACTTTTGTTTTGGATAATTTCCTAACAGCCCCCAAAACCGTAGCGGTTTTGCAAACCAATGCTGCATCATTTCCTTAACTCATGTATACTATGTCAATTTATTATTGTGTAGCTCAAGTTTATCTCTGTTTGTGGTCATATGTCCGCACGAGGCGTTACAGATGTCAATATGTTTTCATAAACACTGGTATTCATATGTATGAGCTTGCACGTAAATATTATAGTAGATAAATTTTTCTGTCGCAACACTTTTGTCCGTTGTTTTCCTTTCACATTAACACAGTTTTACACGTTTGTATTTTCATCCTTCCTTCATCATCTTCACCTAATGTTCCACGTGCAAAGCGGGGGGGGGGGATATGTTTATTAAAGAAGGAGAAAACAGGAAAGGGGGTAGGGGTACCGTATCACAGCGGTGAAACACCCCATCTGATTGTCGTCATTTATTGTTGTTGTTGTCGTTTAACACGAGCTAAATGTCGATGGTGTCCATTTCAGGAACTACCTGCTTCAGCAAAAGTAGCGGATAAAGTATCGCGTTACTTTCTATTCCTAACGGCAGCCGTATTCCGTTACTTTTTACGAACGTGTATCGATATCGGGATTTCGTTACCTTTTTCTCAGGTAGCGAGTATCGGTATCACGTGACTTTTTCTTTCTTTTTTTTTTTGTGGTAGCGGGTACAACACTGGGTGGTATAGAGGCGTGTCGGGTAACCTCCAATTAGGGATGATTCTGTCGCAGTACCTTCTCAATTCGTTCTGTTTCTCTCTTAGACGTGTTTCCTCGTCCGTGCTCTCTCCAGCACCGTTGACGAAACCATGTTGGCCTTAACCATTGTGATGATTCAGTACTCTATTGAAAAAGGTTGATACAAAATATGTGCGATTAACATGTTCATGCCAGTGTGTTCACGGGCACTCCCATCAAGTTTATTCCGGTTTTCTATGTACAACAGTCGAGTTCTGGCTCCCATCGAGATATCTAGCCGTAGAATCCACGGCCAAAACCTCCGCCGAAGCCTCCGTATCCGCCATAACCGCCGAAGCCTCCGCCGATACCGCGGCCGAAACCACCAATTCCACCAAAGCCACCGTAACTGCCCCCGAATCCTCCGATGCCACCATAGCCACCGCCGAAGCCACCGTATCCAAGTCCACGACCGAAGCCACCAAATCCGCCGTATCCGCCATAGCCACCGTAGATGGCTGAAGCCATTGCGAAAGTCACGCAAAGCACAGCAATTATGCACTACAAAAGAAAACAGAAGAATATGCAAATGAGCAAGCGTATGAAAGTTGGCATTTCTTTGTATGTGTTTCTGTGTTGTACATTACATTTACTGTTTGCTGAGGGGATGAGATTTGCTATTGCAGCGTACAGGCATTTTATATTTCATTTTCTCACATGGGTTACAACAGGAACAATAATTAAATGATGAATGGTAATGTCACGAGACGCACTTTTTTGGGGAAACATGATACACATGATTTTGAAGATAAGTGCGTTTGCGACGACGAGATGTCCTGGCACTCCGCTATAGTACGCTTGCTGAATGCAAAACTTTTTGTCCCCTTTCTAAGATAACCGGAAAACGTTAAGCACATGCTACAAACGCGTTGTCTTTTTCAAGTAACCATTATTCTTTTGTGTGCATGCGTGTTTCGGACAACGTACGATTTTGAAACCTCATGCTTTGAGAGAGGTGGCTCCTTTGCTTGAAGGGGTACCCGATGTGGTAATTTATGGTTTTCTTGCCTTCCCCCGAGTAGAATTCAGGGAACTCTGTCGTGTTTGTCTTGCTATTTTTAAAACTACTCGTGCTTTTCGAGCATGCCGTTTGGCTCTAACAATAGAGAGTTTTATTACATCGTACGCTATCGGCGTTCCGTACGTAAAGGATAGCGTTGGTGGTTCTGCGCACTGCGCGAAGCTCTCTTTCAGTTATGGGCGTGCGCAGAACCACTAACGCTATCCGTTACGTACGCAAAGGCAACAGCGTACGATATACTAAAACTCACTAATATCACGATAACCATGCTTCGAATCTGCAATATGGGTGCAGGCACGGTGGCCATGGGAAAGCCGGAGCACCTGGTTATTCGCCCTTATGTTCCCGGCTTGGGGTTTATACATTTCCACGCGTCCCTCACATAACAACGAAGGTGGTACGATAAATAATCGCATCCGCGACTGTGAGCATGACATTTCGTAAACGTTTCCGTCAGGAGTTAGCACATCCGACCATTTTAGTGGTGTGGCTACGCAGATTGCGCCCTAGGGTATATACGTGGGATTTCCAGGAAAAAAATAGTTATGTTAGTTAGTTCTATTAGTTACATAACATTCACACTCTATAGCGTGAAAAAGGTTGAAGGGTGTCGGGGTTCCAGTCATAATATTGACATCCTGAGACATCGTCAGTCTGGACACTAGCTGCAACCCACACCCGAAATTCCTATAGTACCCTGAGATCAAGCGTGAACCCCCTGTCCCTCACGGCACGACTGAGCAGAGTATCCTAGAAGCAGGATATCAGGCTTGTGAACAACACACATGCTCCTTCGCCAGTCGAGATTTCCCTTACCGTAGCTTTCATTTTTGGTCTTGGATTTGTTGTCTCCGAGCAACTCCTCAAGTAAGATTCAGAATGATTTTCTGCTAGGATTTAGGAGTATATATACTTAAAGAACACCTGGTGTGTGTCGAGAAAAGCTCTGCATTTGTGAACGAGCCTGTTGTCACATGCTAGTGTGGGCTGTATGTCGATTCGCAATTACGACACGTAATGGTTGTTTACGGGAAGGTGGATGGATTTCCGCCTGCACTACGAATATCGCTCCGTAGCCTAGTTCACGTTGGCCTTCCACTCTGTCTGCTGAAAGCTGCTTGTTCCCTAGGGCGTTTCCACGGACGATTTGTTTAGTCATTGTTCTAACGATAGGAAAATGATAGAAAAAATAAGATCACCACTTGAAGCATATGTAATGAAGGCGAGTACGTGGGTTACTAATCGGTTCACAAACCGACCGAGCAATGTCGCTGTTGCCTGCTTGTTTGCACAT
Source organism: Ornithodoros turicata (assembly GCF_037126465.1). NCBI lineage: Eukaryota > Metazoa > Arthropoda > Arachnida > Ixodida > Argasidae > Ornithodoros > Ornithodoros turicata. Next base: position 30,778,999 of record NC_088202.1, on the reverse strand, counting down.
CCTTGACCTAGAGTGGTGCTCCAGTGTAATTTCGAAAAACGCTTAATCAGCGAGGTATTTGGAACATATTGGTTTATTGGCGCCGTTTACAGGTACACTCTGAGAAAAAAGGGAGTCAAAAACACTCCTTTGTCGGGGCAAAAAGCTGTAACTCCCAGGTGCAAAATTTTAGGCTTCTGAGGAGTTACCTTAACTCCAGGACAAGAGGGAGTAAGGTTAAAAACCCACAGCGGAGTTCCGTTAACCCCCTGTTGCGGAGTATATTAAGCACCTCTGAGGGAGTTGAGCTAAACCCTGTCACAGAGTATAATAAACACCCCCATGGTGTAGGGTTCAACCTGTGACAGAGTATACTGAACACCTCTGACAGAGTTGGGTTAATCCATATGCTGGAGTATGATGGACCCCTCCAATGGTGTTGGGTTAACCCTTGTCACAGAGTATATTAAACACCTCTGATGGACTCAGGTTAAACCATGTGATGGAGTACACTAAACACCTTCAATGGAGTTAGGCTAACTCCCATGGAAGAGCATACTAAAAGCCTGTGAGGGAGCTTATCAAACACTTGTGGGGGAGTATATGAAATGCCAGTGAGGGAGTATAGTAAGCCCTGATGATGGAGTTATGTTAACCCCGATAGTGGAGTCCAACTAACCCCCAATAGACGATATGCATAAATCCCAGGCGCCAGTGCGATGCAGTGTCTTGGGAGCCTGTTCATTCCCTGGCGCTTCCTTCTCCTTCCTGATGGCATCAGGTTCGGAATGAGGGAGAGAAGGATGGTGCCAAAGGAACGAACAGGCTCACAAGATGTACCGCATTGCACTGGCATCTGGGATTTATGCATATCGTCTATTACAGGGTGAAAATAAACCTCTAATGACGACTAGCTTCCTCAAATTCTTCCAGGACGCACAGCATGACCCTACAGTGCACTCAAAAGCACCACCGCAGTCTTTAATTTTGAAAGAACGTTCCCAAGCAGCACAAAGGACCGGGGCGAAGCCGGTCCAGCATCGGGAAAGAATCCTACAAAGTCGGGGGCATGCCACCAGCCGATACCGGTCCTTCCTCCAGTTTGCAACACCGGGATGATTAAGGACCGACATCGGCAGCAAGTATTCGGTCCCAGCAGGTCCCCGGCGGATCCCCGATAATGCTGGCAGGGGCTCCCCCCATGCATATTTACCCCCCCCATGCATATTTTGGCATTAATATGCTTATTTTTAATAATTACAATAATTTTGAGTGTAAACAGTGTGTGTAGAGCCCAACATTTTATTTTCGGAGAGGAAATAGACTGACACAACACTTGGAGCACCTCAATAGACTAAACGACGAGTGGTGTACACTAAGCAGTCTGCCTGCATCATCCAATGCATGCCAATTGTGTCTGAAATGAAAAACAAAAAAAGAGGGGTATACAGAAATATGCAGCATGTCCGCATAACTACTGTCATTGCCAATGTAGCCTGAAAAGAAAAGGGTGGAAATGGTCTACCGTAATATCCAGCCTGCCTGCGTAACCACTGGCCCTTCAATGGTGTCTCAAAAGGGGGGGGGGAACGTACACAGTAAGAGGTGGTCTCTGAAAGGAAACAAAAAAGGTATGCAGTAGTAGGCAGTCTGCCTAACCACTTGCACTTCGGCAATGGCCCTGGAAGAAATGAACGGCTTGTAGCATTAATATTAGACGTAACGGTAAAATTGCTGCATGGTGGGAAATGGTATACAGTAATATGCAGCCTGCCTGCGTAACCACTCGCACGTCAACAGTGTCTCAAAAGAAAGAAAAAGTATACAGCAAGAGGCGGTCTTCCTGTCCAAGTGGTGGTGCCTCAAAGAAAACGAAGTTATGCAGTAATAGGCAGTCTGCCTATCTGCTCACGCTTCAGTACTGCCCAGACACAAAAATGAATGGCATGTAACATTAGACGTAACGAAACAATTGCTGCACTTCAGCACAAAATAGTATGTGCACGGTACGTGGAATGAGCTTTATCAAAAATGGTAAAATGCACAGCGTAGGGATTACGAAACTCAAGAGTTACCAAGAGAAAATTTAAATTATGAAAAAATGACAAAGCCAACGACTGGGAGAAATGCAAGTCCAGGAAAGAGAAAATAGTTCACATCCAGCGCCTTTGGTGCAAATGACTAGCAATTACTACAACGAAAACTGTAAAAAATGACAGCTGACCGGGACTAGAGCTGACAGTCAATGGTGTGCGCATATTCAGCGTTCCTTCACAAAAACGTCAATAAGCAAAAAAAAAACATGGTCAAGGAGAAGCATCCCTATTGAAAAAAAAAGCGACATCAGGTCTGATGTTAACATCACAGCTGCTCTGATGATGTTAACATCAGAGCTGCGCTGGCTGATGCTCACATCAGAGCTGTCTTGATGCTGATGTTGACATGAGAGCTGCATTGATGCTGGTTATGGCAATCTTGAAAATGCTGCAGTCTTGGTTTACTGAAATGTTCTGCAAAGAAAGCCCCTCATGCCTGCGGTATATGAGTACCGACAAGAACCCTCACGAAACAGGAGATAGCAGCAACGAATCACTTCACCAGAACAATTCACCACTCCGGAGTACGTACCTTTTAACGCATATCCATTTATCATCAACATACCTAAGCGTTGAACTCACGGGGGCACAAAAACTGGTAATGATCGAACGGTGAACAACAGCGCAAAAGAGCACACCTAGGTCCTCATTTCCGGTCCAACTTGTCCTTCTTCCGAAAAAGCACTTCTAAGCGTTGTCATGGCCAGCAAGAGTCCCCACTGCATTTGAACACGGTGCTTGAGTTTCTCTTGCTGAAGGCCGCTGCGTCATACACGCTGAACCTGCAAGAAATATCGTTCCAGAAAATACGATGGCAGGACACCTATATGTAGAGCAGTGTAGAGACATATGACATACCGTCTGCACAAAGTACACAGTCGACTTCACTTGGCGTTCTATCTCCCTGTCGTTGCGCAGATCCCTGCAAATAGAGTAAAACGAACAATGAGAATGCATGGCGCAGTCGAACATATTACTTCAGAGTTATATTAATTACACACCTGAAACGGCAATAATCCTGAAGGCGAAGAACGATTTGGCTTCACATGCAAGGTAGCGTCTTCACTCTTTGACATGTCAAACGAGACCGACTGGTTTGCTCGCGGTTAGAAGAAACGCTTCCACTTACAGACAGTTGCAATATCAGACGGGTTGCAAGAACGACAGCACCAGGTGAGAACAACAATACAAAGCCTCTAAAACGCTTTAGACTTGCTGGAACGCTCGCAATTACGCGAACTACACGCGGCGACGAGAAACGACCGTTACAGCAGCCAAAGCGAAGCCAACAAGAACAGCGCATGCGCGACAGGCAGCGCGCAGCGCTGGCTGGTGGCATGGAAGACAAGCGACGACGCGCGAGCGAGCGCGGGTGAGCCTGTGTTGAAATGGGCATGGAGCCAACATCTCCGCGCAATGGCTTGGCGGACGAAATATGACGACGGGTAGAATCGTACTACCTCTTGAGATTGTGGCCGTTCCAGGATCTTTCAGAAATGCTGCTGTTTTCATAAGAATCCCTGAATGTTGTGTTTGAAGCAAAATTGCAACATGAGATTGGCCAAAGCTAAGGTATTAGTTAGTTATGATTGTGAACAGATCGGCAGTGCAACCTGACAGTGAGAGATCAATAGAATCAAAAACAACAAAACACTCACTGTTTTGCCGACCCTTTCTCTAGTGTTCTTTCTTTCTTTCTTTTTTTTGTTTGTTATAATGAAGGAAAGCAAGGTTAAATGCTACATTTTTCTTGACTGTGTGCGATGGTGTACATCGCAGGTTCCTCATGTGCCATGAATCTACTTAAAAGCTGCTGATGGTGGCAGGGATTCACATTTATAACAGTGACCAGAATGCGGCAGGAGTACTTTTGAGGCACTCTGGCCACGTTGACCACAAAACGGCGTTCCATACTCCCTCCGAACCAAACTTTGCAAAACTTGTTGCTCAGAAACATTAAGAACACACACGCCGGCCATTTGCACCCAGCAATGACAACCAAAACAAAGATGATGGCGATGGCAGTCGCGGTAGCCCAAATGCAGGGAGCTCCAGCGTAGTCTTTGCGGGTTTCGGTGCAGCGGTTTTCGTCCGATCAGTTCGACTTGCTAAAGCTCTCTTCGTTTCGTTTCACGTGAGTTTTTCGATTCGGGAGATTCGGTCGTTTCGTTCGGGCGTGGCCGACTCTTCCCGAGTATCTTGTACTTGCGTGCTTTGCAGTGAGGCTCCATTAATACTTCTGTTCAGGGTGCTGCGTGTGCATGTTTTCCGTCATACAACACAACACAACACAACACATGAAGTGAACTGCAGCCCAATGTTTGAAAGAGTTACCTCATACCAGACAGCCAAATTCCTTCCTGAAGGGATGCTTCACTGTCTCGTACAGCTTGGGACAAAAGTTTCTGAAACACGGGTGTTTTGTATTTCACTTCTCTACGCCTCCCCTGCGGCCTAAGGGGAACACTTGTTGAACAGAATCCCCAAGGATTCTGCTCAACAAGCATTTCCCAAAGGTGGCTGGGAAAAGTCCAATACAGAAAACCCGTGTTTCAGAAACTTTGTCTCGAGCTGTACCATCCGATCACGTGTTACCGAATCTGCATAAACATCGGGAGACGAGCGGGAAGAAATACTTAGCCAGTACACCACAGCAGATCGGGACGTTAACGGGGATCCATCGGGAAAGAATCCTGGCCGGGACGCAAACGGGAATCTATCGGGAAAGAATTCTGACCGGGACACGAACGGGGATCTATCGGGAAATAATTTTATGTAGTTTCCCTCTCCCTCAATTCTTCCCCCTCACATAGTCGGGAAGCAGTCGGGCTCGTGACGGCGATATCGGCCACCTCGAACCCATCATCCCCGTTACGTTCCCAGCCGAATCCCAGTCCTTTGTGCTGCTTGGGTTTATTTAGTAGCCTCACCGTGAGGAAAATATCACAAGACAGCAGATACAGGTCTCAAACTCACTCGTATGGTATACATATCAAATGACCTACTTTCCTTCCACTTGGTTCATGCATGCTACAGATGCACAGAACAGACAAGAGGTCACATTTTGGGAAAATTGTTTGAAGTACGAGACAAACACGAAATGCTGCTATTATGTTGAGCCAAGGAATTTTCTTTTCGTCTACTCTCCTTTGCACACTTCCCATTTGAATTTTTTCAATTTGAACCCTGTCCCAGGGAAAGTAATAAGCTTCACATTGAACAGCCAGAGCAGAGGTACTTGCAGTAAGTCAAACCTGGTTCGCGCCATTCTCGTCCATTCTCAGGATTGGCGGCAACCCGAATTCTGGGAACGGGGACAAAATCTCGTCGGCGTAATATCGAAACCTTTATGTCATATGCAAGACAGCGACACAGTAATCGTGAAACAGGTTGCGCACCTTGCTAAAAGGCACTGCACTGAAAATCACGACAGAGCACAGTTTCGGTTTCTTTCTCATAGGCTACCATGTATAATTTTTTATTCGCCAGGGGAACAACAGAGATTAGAGGTAGGTGTGTGCTCCGTATTTTATTAAGTAAGTTACACGTCGAGGTAACCGAATCTGCTTGCGCACTTGCAAAAATTCTAACCGCTTTTCGCGAAAACGCGTTGTTAAGGAGCATTGCAGGGGAAGCACGCTTCCAGGCGAAATTGGCCGCCGATCCTGCTCGTTTATTATACTCTCATGACGGAGTACAGAAAGGGTCGAAGGAGTTACGATAACAGCAAGACGGAGTAACCGCGAGCGTGGGACTTTTCAATGGAGTTATCTTGACCCGGTGGGAGTAAAATAAACTTTTACTCCTGCTTAACTCCAGCTTGACTCCCTTTTTTCTCAGAGTGTACAACGGTTTCGGCAGGACAGCAGTTGCAATTTTTATTTATTTATTGAGATGCCTACTGTAAATACATATCTATACGTGTCTCCTTGTATACATACATGTCTGATCATGTCTAATCAATACATACCATATAGAAGTTCGCTCTTGCGACATAAAAACGAGCACAGACACCTAGAAAACCGTTTTACAGATGACATGGATCCAACATGTCTCATTCACGAATCTTACGTGAAAGAGGGAGAGGTAGATAATACTTACAGATATCACAACGACAACCAATTGTAAAAAAATTTCAAGCATGATTTCGGATATGAACTATCGCGCTTTCTTGTTCTCTCCAGGATCGATGCCCGCTTTGTTATTTAAAACACTCGATAAGAGTATCAACCCTTGGAATTTCCCTCCGTCTCCTTAATGACTGGCAGCTCAACTGTTATTTCAGAAGCGTAATGCTATATTTATAACTGAACCAACAACCACAACAAATATATAAGGATTATGACATAGAGTTCTATTACTTATTGGCACCGTGAGTCTTGGGACAAAATTAGGCACAACACGAACAAAGTGTTGAACTCGTATTCAGCGCAACGAGGACAGCTCTGACATTCCGTCAGAGGGCCACGCGTTTTTTGCAGCGATGAAGATGATTGGAATAGGTGCTGAGCTGCTGGCCAGATAAAATCACGTAGATACACCAGCTCGCGGGGTTAAGTGATTAGCGTGCTGGGCATGTCACGTGGAGACTGGGAGGTACCCGGGTCCGAATCCCGGTACCGACTGTGCTGTCTGGGTTTTTCCTGGGTTTTCCTCGGACACTTTCAGACATATGTCGGCACAGTTCCCTTAGATATCGGCCAAGGACGCACATTTCCCGAGAGCGTTAACCGTGACGTTGCCTACCTCTGTGAGGCCGACAACGGCGAGCCCTTTCACCATCACCACCACCACCATCGCGTAGATACAGGCAAGCTGGTGGAGGAACTCTATAGTGAAAAAGCATGAGCGTGAGCAAAAACACAGATACAAGAGAAACACAATAGCTCATATGAGCTGTTGTGTTGGTGCCAGAGGTCGGCATTTTGCCCCACGATTGCTCACGCTCACAATCATCTGGTAAGCGCGCGTCGACCTCACACTCACTGTTCCTCACTTCATTCACCGTAGACCATCTCATTGGGTGAATGCTGGGGAAGTCCAAAAGCCAATCAGAATCCTCTGCGATGAACTGGCCGGTTACACGTCAGTTCAGGCAGGGAGGTCCCATCAACCTCCTGGATTTTTATTACTTTTTTATATTTAGAAGCTCATCGTACATGATGATTAAGTACGGTAAAATGACTAATTTCTACCGAATAGTTTTCGTGCGAAAAAATCGAGAAAATCCGGCCCTGAATTCGAGTGTTTCAGTTTTACCGTGTTTGCACGCGTATATCTGCTGAGTTTTAAAAGATATTGTCGTGATTTTTTTATGCTTTAGTATGCCTACCGGCCAGCCGTTCGAGTGCCAATTTCTGGGCGCAGGTGCGACGCTCTGTGCTATAAAAAATAGCGAACATGCACTCTCGCGCAGTTTTGTTCCAATTTCAACGCGTGATTCCTCTGGCTGTAGATGTCCCTCATCAGCATACATGGTATCGGTTCACTCATCCTTTAATGCTGTTTCATGTGATATACCTATCGTGCGTATACCACCTACAGGTATCTGCTGAAACAGGCAAATGTTTAGGCATATTTCGAAAAAACAAGGATTTTGCACGTCCGTTTCTCGAAAAGGCCCCTTTTCATTTCATTTATATTTTGCCAGGACATGGTCGATGTTAGACCTTTCATCTGACGTAAAAGATTCTGCTTCAGAAGGCGTACACTGGCGATTAGCGCGTTAAAACGCGTCCCTACTCTGTGTGCGTGCGTGTCGGAACCCGGCTGCCTTTACCACGGGATGCCTAATATTTGCCTGTTTCGGCAGATACCTGTACGAGGTATACACACGATAAATATATCGGATGAAAAAGCATTAAAAACTGAGTGAACTGATACCAAGTATGCTAATGAGGGACATCTACAGCCAGAAAAATCACACATCGAAGTTGGAACGCGCGAGAGAGCATGTTCGCCATATTTTATTGCACAGACAAAGCGTTGCACCTACGCGCCAAAATTTGCGCTCGGACTGCTGGCCTGTAGGCACACTAAAGCATAAAAAAAGTAAATATTATTATTTCATTACAATAACTTTTAAAACTCAGGAGATATACATGAAGAAACACGGCAAACTGAAACACTCGAATTCAGGACCAGATTTTCTCGATTTTTGTGCATGAAAACTATTCCGTAAAAGTTATTCATTTTACCGCTGTTGATCATCATGTACGATGAGCTTCTAATTATAAAAAATAATGAAAATCCAGGAGGTCGATAGGACCTCCATGCCTGAACTGACGTGAAACCGGTGGCCCTCCTATCCTCCGGCAACCTCCTAACCTCCGGCTACTCCTATCAATATGAAGAAAAGAAAAAGAAAGAAGGAGGAAACGGCACCTGAGAACTTACTTTTCGATAATGCTAATTAGAATTGAGGTGCACATGGCCTCCTTATATAACCTTTTATGCACTTATCAATTTGGAGTGCACCTTGCACTATGCGTGTCTCATGTGAGTAGTGTATGTCACCAGCAGGATGACACTGGCTATATTGGAATATCAGACATATTATCTATCTATCACAGATCCTGTGATAGAGGGAAAATAACAAATGCTAAATAAAAGGTGCGCGACAAACATGTCAAGAAAAGGTGAGATAACGTTGCATAGCTTATAACATGCTGAGTGCATCTCTCATCGAGAGCTAACATTCCTACAGTGTTGCTCATATCTCGTTCTCTTCCACGCGCCAAGCACTCCACCTTCATAATGGTTGTATCCCGTTTGAAACCATTAAAAATAATCTTTCAAAAATAAACGCGTAAGTACTCACTGTTAAAAATATATCTCCCAGAATATACGCTTAAAAATCAACGCATCAAAATAATCGCCGAAATATCCCCGATTAAATAAAAACGCTAAGGAATCCACGGTTAAGAATATGTCGTTAAAAATAAATCGTTTCAGAATCCCCCCAAATCCACCCTACAGTTACTAGAGTATGGCCCATATCAAGGTGAACTGCAAGCAAGCGGCTTAAACTAACCTCACAGGACCAAACTAGCCTAAACTATCCCAAACTAACCTAACCTAACCTAACATAACATAACATAACCCGATTCAACCCGGCGCAAATTGCAATCAGTCCGCCTTCGTGCTAGATGGTGAAAGGATTTTGAAACAGTTTATTTTTAATGGTGGATTATTAAACGGAGATCTCTAAGCGGGGATAGTAATCGGTTTATTTTAGGAGATATATTTTTAACCGTGTATTTTTTAAGCGGAATATTCTTGAATGATTTATTCTTATGCGTTTATTCTAAATGGTGCATTTCGGGGACCCCCCTTCATAATCCGTTCTAAGCACTCTATCAACACGTGCATTTGTCATTAAGAAATTGCCATCTATGATCCACAGTAACCGAAAGTCTGTTTTGAAGTCAATAACGTCCTATGGTGTAGCTGTTTTGGTCCCATACTGACCTGTATGGCTACTATTAAGTGACTAAGCTTTAACATGGGGCAGAATAACTGACCAGGTGATGCAATAATTTTTTTCCCTTGCACTTAATCCGTAAGAAATGTATTCATTCGCAGGAAACGTGGTCAAACCGGCTTGCCGTAGTTGCCCTAAAACATACACTGAAAATCTGAACAGTTACCATGCTAATTTGCACAAATTGCATTTGTTTTTGCAAAAAGTGTGTGGGAGATGACACAAGAGGCTTTATACAGTATATAGAGCATTGTATATCATCATACTGGTATACTTATTACTCATATTGTGACGACGGTAACGACGACTCATCTCACGCGACTAATGTCACGCGCATTCCCATTCTGTCCATTAAATCATTGTCATCGCCACGCTGTGCTGCCCGTATCATTTGATGGAGGTGCGGGCTCCCTGCCCCCCTCAAACAGCCTTACAGGACGTAACCGGTGACTCGAGTCTTCGTGTACTATTGTTCCGCCTCTGGCCCCAACGCTGCTGTGATGGTCGTCGACGCCCCAGCCCGCCCAGATGACGCGACAGACCTGAGGACGACGACGGACCTGACCAGACGATCCCCAGCCCCGTAGATGACCGGCGTCCAGGACAGCAGCATGGCAGGGCAAGCATGGCAAGGCATGGCAAGCGGACCGGCGGCACCGGGCTACTGCGGACAGCACAGCGTCGCCTCATCTTTCGCCCACCGACATCCACATCCACGACCTAACATCTTCGCTCATCACCATTGACCATCGTGCCCAGGAGGTCACGACTTCGGGGAGGGGGGTATTGTGACGACGATAACGACGACTCATCTCACGCGACTAGTGTCACGCGCATTCCCATTCTGTCCATTAAATTGTAGCGACACACAGCAGAAGATGAAGTTGATGCGCCACCAGCAGCACATCGCAAGGCGCGAGCTTTAAAATTCTTCGACGGTTTTGGCCGCCATGAGACTATTCAGTCTGGCTCTGACGGCCACACAATAAACAGCCTTCTCCGCTACCGTTTTGGGATTATTTCGCTTGGGTTTCCTACAAAATCATTGCCATCGCCACGCTGTGCTGCCCGTATCAATATTACCCAAATCTGTGTCTGCACATTCTTTTTGTTTTTGACTGGCAACGGGCCAGTTGGAAAGGGCCATTCGTCCAGGAAGCAAACAGGTGTAATACAAGTCGTCGTCACTGTCAGAAGGAAACAACTCGCGCTCCGCACCACACATTGCGTTCGCCGTTCGCTTTGGACACGCCGATTGTTGTTGCACCGTCTTGAACACGCGTGACGTCGGGAAGAGTCATGACGTCACGGAGAAACAGAAACCGGATATGGATCCTCATATACGATATAATTCATTTTCTCTAAAACGATGAAACTTTGACCCTTGCTATTTGACGAGGATAATATACGTGTGGAGCACGATCAAATGTAATCGCAATCCGAATACCTTCCGGAGGTACGGACTGTCGCTTTAAGGCTATGGATTGCGCGCTGGCCAGATCAAACGTTTCGCGGCTCATATAATCCGTCAGGTCATGTGCTGTTGAGGTGCTCGGTTTTTGTTATTGGAAAAATGTATTCCGGGAATGCCTGACTCCCAGTCATGGATGCTCTGCGTGAGGCAACTTCAGCATGCGTTCCCAACATGAATGGTCGCAACTTCTTTAAGCAGTGTTGTACTTACTGAAAGCAATATGAAATGACAGGTTATGTTGATATCCTTCTTAAGACTTTGAGAGATGTTCCTTGCTCCCTCTATTCCAAACCGCACTGTCAGACGCAAGCCCACTTGCCACCAAGCCGATGAGTATGGACCTTTTTCACATACGCGTCGTATCCTAGCGGCTCTCCAACGAACCATGCTCGGCGCGCGTCAAAACAATCCACGTGGATAGCACAAAGGGCCAAAACCGCTCCGGAGTGGGGTCGACAAGGTCGCACCATTCGTGCGGTCTCCCCACTGGTCCCCACTTCTGTTGTCCCCATAGTGTGACATCTAGTGAAGACGGAGATAATCCTCTTCGGCGCCTCAAGGTCATACGCATGCGCATAGGCCATTGTGAGAGAGGTCCATTGCCTCACTGTCAGGGCAATCAAGGGAATCAATCACTAGGCTCAGAAAAGCTGTTTTCTATGGGGATCTGATCCAGGACTGAGACATGAGTAGCCCCGAGAAGGCACCAGGGTTTCTTTGAATTTTAGATGTGTCAGCTTTTAGTTCCCTCCTTCCCCCTTTTTTGATGTAGTACCTGATTACTTTAGCCTTGTACAGCTTTGGAGATTGAAGATGTGGAGATGTTGTAAGAGGTAGAATTAGGCTTTAGGCACAATGAGGCGAAGTGTGACAACATACCTTCTGAGAATGTTTATGTGTCATTCATACAAAGAGAGGATAGGTATTACAATAGATGTTACATCTTTTTGTGGTTTTGATATTTATTTATTTATGAATATACCTCAAAGGCCCTTGCGGGCATTACATGAAGGGGGAAAACAACATGGGTCACTTAACAAATACAGAAGTTACAAGGAACATGCATATTTGAAAGACAGATTCTTCAACTTCAACTTCAAATTCAATTTTTCTTTATTTAAAGTCAAGAAATAGTGAAACATAGAAATCGGAACCGCAGAGAAAGCCCATGAAGCGGTTCATCTTCAATGATAACAAAGACTTCTTCTTTCAAAGAAGAGATTCTGCTTCCCATTTGTTCATCAGTCTTGCCCAAGAAATTGTTCAGTGTAGCAACGGTACACAATGTTTCACCACAACATATTGAACTCATGAAACATGCATCATCCTGAGAGCTATAAGCAATCCTAAATACAGATGCTGAATTATTTTAAATGCGATAGACGAGCTGCGCAAAGAGGTACCTACAGTTAAGATGTTGGTTACTTGAAACCTGTGGCAGTTTCTGTGTGGAAGGCTCGCCAGATCCTGTTCACTGCACAGGCTGGGATGACCATGCTCTTGTTTTTCCCAAGCTTGTGGTAAAAACACCTTGCAAACTGGCGATACGCAGTATATCCATGTCGCCTACGCAGATGTACATAAAATATAGTTTAGGCAAATAGGCAACCGGTCACAGTACAGGTTGTGTGTCGTGGCATTCCCACATGTACTTGAGAGCGACTGCAATTTATTTGCACACACCCTGTATATTACTACACATGCTGTATTCTTTTAGAAACCAACATTTCTTACTTTTCAGGGAATCGAAAGTAAGAACAGTCAATATCGCTAAAAGCTTACGCTGAAAACCTAAGCAGAGGGCAATACATAAAAAGGTGACTTAAGACACAGCACACTGACAATTACACAGTTGCCTCTATTGCTTTTCTCCAATTCACAGTTCTGTATTGTGTCGTCTTTTATGTGCTGCGCCCTGTACTGGAGTTTTTAGCGACTTTAATGCAGGACCAAACCAATTTTGAGCGCGCAAATTTTAACATTGTTCGACAGGGCCACATGTGACTTACTTGTGAATATGGTCGCTTATAGGTTCGCGCTGCCCACGGAATTCAAAATATGCCACCTTCAGGACAGTCGTATTGAGGCCTAGAAGTTGGAAATCTTCGTGGGTTGTAATGCCCTCATATTGCTGTCATTCGGCTGCCCTTTCGAGCTCCTTCCAGCACAAGCATTCGATCTCCTTCGGCATTATGACACACCAGCCGCACCGGCACCTTAAACAGCAAGTACGCATTAAATATGAGAACACAAAATTTCTGAGAACGTTTACATGTTCGATCACAGTGTGCGTTAAAAAGCTCATCGCTTACCTGTCTGTCGAAGACAGGCGACTGATCCCGTTTGCTTCATCTGTGATCGATTTCCGAAGAGCTTTGACCTCGGCTCGCATTTGCGGCATCGACGACGTTTCGGAAGTGAGGCTCCCGAACTGTTCAGCACACAGAATTTTCTTCTCGATCGCAGAGAGGTCAGAAAAAAGTTCCGGGCTCGAAGTCTCCGCATTTCTTTCTTCGACGTCCATATTGAAGATCGCTTTCCGGATGCCGGCGCTCTCACAAACTCACTAACAACAGAACCTCCGGTCCGGGCGCCCAATGAAACATGAACCTCATATTTTCGTCACGCACATGGATATTATTGGATATCCACTACAAAGAGGCTAGATTTCGGCGCCGATTGCGCGAGTTGAGGAGGAAAAGCCAAGCTGGTTTTCAGCTCCCCGTTTGGGAAACTTTGCCGCAGTACACAGCCAAAATATTTCGCGTGTGGCTTGGATGCATATTATACCTTCGTAATAGATGCAAACGAAAGATCTGTTGAACTTCTGGTCAGAGTTCCTTGAAATAAAGTTGTTATTTTACGAAGCTCATTACATTGCAGAAATCATTCTTATTGCCTATTGTTTGGGGGATACAATTCTTGCAGTCACATGAAACACTGAAGGGCATTTTCAAAAGTAAAGGCAGTCTGAGTTATGACCCTGCCGACATGGCACAACGTATGCACCAGGTAGCTCCATTTTAGAAGTCTGAAGACACTCAAAGCAATCATGAACCGAATTAGATATTTCCTTGTGCTCGGGCAACTAAGAAGGGTGTGTAGAAAGGCAGTTACAACCTGTTCCCACAAAAGACGCTCAGATTAATTAGCAATTTCCCGCCAGAGAGCTAGGACTTTTCCAGATTACTAGAACATGGGTACCCGGTTGGAAATAACAAGAAGAAGAATTCATACACCTGAGGTCAGTGTTTCCCACACCCTGCTATCAATTAAAAGTTCTAAAAGGTACGACCCCAAACCTGTGCAAAATTCCTGGAGCTTCCTCACTGGACACTGCCGCTGTCCCTCTCACAAGGTGCTCTTTGACCCCTACTTCCAGTTCGGGAAGCACTGCCTTCAGCATGCTTCCTCAACACGCATGGCCGCTGCTTCTATGAACAGTGTTCTACTGTGCTTACTGAAAGGAATATGAAATGCTGTGCTTCGACAGGTTATGTTGACACCCTCGGTCCTTCGTCTAACCAGACCGACCATCGCCAAACTCATGAGTACTTCCAAATTTTTATCCGGGACACCGGTCTCCTCTCTACCCTATGATGTGCCTGCGTACCTGTGAGCTGTGTGTGTGTTTTTGTTGTTGTGTTTTTGCCTAGCGTTCTGTTGATGTCTCACTGACTTCTCTGACTATCGACCCCTATTCAGCGTCGTTCATCACCTCATCATCAGGACACGTCTCAGCCTGCCCATTGTGCCCTGGGGTAGTGGGCCGCACCTCATGGTGCGAATTTCCCCATTCATCATCATTAATTTATCTGTTGTTGTTGTTGTTGTTGACACCCTCCTTCATGAGATCGTAGAGAGATGCTCCTTATTCGTTTCATTCCAAACCGCACTATCAGACGCAAGCCCACTTGCCACCAAGCCAGCGAGTAGTGCCTCACAGTCGGGGCAATCAAGGGAATCAGTCATTGAGACTCAGAAAAACCGTTTTCTATGGGGATCTGATCCAGGACTGAGTCTTGAGTTAGACGCATGAAAGCACCAGGATTTCATTGAAGTTTAGATGTGTCAGCTTTTGATTTGCTTTCCTTCCTTTTTTTATGTAGTACCTCATTAATTTCAGAATCTCTGTACAGTACCTTCAGTAACTGTCGCCATGACAGGTAATTTCTTCAGGCTTAGTGCCTAGTACAGAGATGCAAACTTCAGCAAATATTTCCACGACAAAGCCGTTAAATAGTGGTATCCACCATACCCCAGATATTTTAAATAGGAACTAGGATTTCAAACTGTGATTTTTGTCTTTTGAGATATGTGCTATTCGGTGTTGCTGTTCTAGAAGTGTCGCAACTGCACAAGAAATGGGTTATTTGAGTTTTTTATGGTTATTCACTTACTTAATCAAGGAACGTATTCACGGAAAGCAGTAGCTAGCAAATATGTCGAACCTACGAGGGGTGTTGAAGTCAAACCGGGACTTTCTGTCTCCTGAGTCGCTACTTCTTTTTCGTCATTTTCACACGCGCCATGCCTCCGCATTCGCCACGTGGTGGTCCAAAGTTTGTGCAAAGCAGAAGACACGTGCTGGACAAGGTGGCCGACAACGAGGTGAGCGCGCACATCGAACAGCGAATTGTCATGAAGTTTCTCGTGAATGAAGGCGTAAAGTCATCTGAAATTCACAGAAGACTTCTGGCTCAGTATAGCCACGATACACTTAGCCGCACCAAAGCGTTTGAGTGGTGCAAACGGTTCCGAGACGGCCGTACATCAGTGCAGGATGATCTCGGCCGGGGCGGCTCAGAGCC
The DNA here is from genome assembly GCF_037126465.1 of Ornithodoros turicata. Lineage (NCBI taxonomy): Eukaryota > Metazoa > Arthropoda > Arachnida > Ixodida > Argasidae > Ornithodoros > Ornithodoros turicata. Next base: position 30,763,156 of record NC_088202.1, on the reverse strand, counting down.
CAGTGTCAGAGATCCTGAGATCATCCAGCTTGTGGAGCGCCTGATCCTCAAGGACCGACGGATAACATGTCTCGATATCAACAGTTTATATAGTACGATCAATAGTGCGTATTACTGCCAGGTTCTCAGGGATGTGCATAAGGCGCTGAAGCAAAAGCGGCCGGCCCTCATCAGCAAAGGAGCCCTCCTCCTAAAGGACAATGCACGCCCGCATACCGCGCATCTCACGATACGCACCTTACAGGAACGTGACTGAGAGTTGCTGCCACATCCCCCTTACAGTCCAGACCTCGCCCCCAGGGATTTCCATCTCTTCGCACCACTGAAGGCGTTCCTTGGGGGCCGCCACTTCAGCTGCGACGACGAGGTCAAGAATGCGGTCCGATCATGGCTGCTACGCGCCTGTAAGGATTTCTACGCTGCTGGCATCCAACCCCTCGTGAAACGCTGGGACAAGTGCATTAGTGCAACTGGAGATTACGTTGAAAAATAATAATAATTTCTCGCCTGTAAGTTCATTTTAAATGAAAAGTCCCGGTTTGACTTGAACACCCCTCGTATATCCCTGTTTCTTTGACTTAATACTTAAATGTTGAAATGCTAAATGTTTTGTACTGCTTTGGAGATTGAGGTTGTGGAGATGATATCAGAGTTGCAAATAGCAACTAGGTTTTTTGCGCAGTGAGACAAATTGTGACAACATACCTCCCGAAAACAGTTTATGTATATCATTCGCACAGAGAGAGGATGCCCATAATTCTGTATCCACAAAGTTGTTTCGGGTAGGATCCACTTTCAAGGAAGGTATTTTTGTCTTCCTTGGTTCCAAAACCGCATAGAGGACAAAGCTGCATAGAATGTTGAACATCGGATGACTATTATGGAAGGTGCAGATTGAGACAAAAAAAAGAAAAGAAGGTAAAAGGGAACAAATCTTCTAACCCTGATCTCAAGCATAATTCCCTGAATGACACTGGCTTACATGTGTGATATTCACTGTTCCTCAAGCACATAGTACAGTAGAGCTTAGCTTCTGACAATAAAATAACAACAAGCTTTTGTGTTATTCGCAATACACAGAAAAAAAGAGAAAAAGAAACAGCAATAACTCCTAAACAGGAATCAACTGTGTGCTCCATAGATGCGCGAATGTGCTTTTTCGCAAATGTTCTTTCATGTTAACATTTCAGATCAATTAAGCCAGATATAGATTAGTAATACAGCTAAGCCATGGAGGACTACACAATGATGTAACTGACATAGGGAATGCAATACAGCATACTATAGAGCACACCTGCACTGACTTTACATGGGTGGCGAATCTAAACTTTAATCATGTTGGTCCGCAGATCTACGATCCTTTCCTAGAAGCCTTGATCCAAGACACACATATTTTATACACTTTGCAAGGGAGCTACATCCATAAATGTAATGTGGTGTAGCAGACTGTTTGGTCTCCAAGGCACGAAATATTGCATTCTAGTCAAAATTTGTAGTCACAAAGCCAGTCAAAATGGAAGAAATGTCTGTGCACTTTCGCGAGTGAGAATTTTCCACGATAGCTACCATTCGCCGCCTGTCCTGCGCTGCCTGTGTGATGCGCCGCCTGTGCCGCCTATTCATGATAATAATTGGGAGTAGGTTCATATGTAAAGTGATTCATCCTATTTGAGCAGACATGTACAAGATACCCAAAAATGTATTTAACATAAGATAATAAATACGAACGTTAGAATGTAATTAAGGTAGAGTATAAATACATAAAAATTAAAGTGATTAAGATAGAGTACAAAATACTTCAAAAAGTATTTGAAATACTATTAAGATACTATTTAACCTTGAACCCAAAAACTCAACGGTCACTGGTCAATGCGGCAAGTCGCCGCTATGTCACATGAATCACCTAAACCCCGCGCACTACGCTAGCCGCCGCTGTGTGATAGCAGTCATCTAAACACAAGTTCGAAAAAGATGATAAAGAGATACTACATAACTCCACTAAGTATATGTGACCCAGAACAAAGCAAACTTCTAGCAGGCCGCACATAATAGTACCCTCACTGGCCAAGGATTAGTACACACGGGGCAAGATGTCTAAGATGTTTCCAAGAAGGGCCAATGTCCGGGTCTAGAGTCACTATCCGGGTCAAATCTGAGGGACTCAGGAAATTTCCACTGAACAAGCAAGATAATGGGAAGACGAGACACAGAAGGTTTGAGAGGGAGATCCAACATATGTAATTAGAGTATTGAGTAGAAAATACCATAAAATGTATTTTAAATAGAGTACAAATACACAAAACAAAAAGTATTGAGTAGAGTACACAAAATACCGCAAATTGTATTTAAAATACAGTATTTCAAATACAATACTCCAAATACGTACAAGTCTGTATTTGAGGGACGATATCATCTACATGCCGGAAGCTAGGACTGCAAATAATTCGACCACACGGAGCTGTATTGTCGTCAAAACTAATCGAAGTCGACCACTTTACGTAAAGTCGATGTCACGTTCAAGGCCCCGCTTCGCGCTCCGTACATATCCGTGTTTCGTGCATGCACTGTTACTGGCCAGTAATTGAACATACCTGGCGGGAAAGTGCTAATGCCACGGTGACCAAAGCTACGCTGGTGCTGCGCTAATTTTATGTTTCTGCTGTTCATCTGAGATTTACTTACGTGCTACATTATCAATCAATAACTGGTGCTAAAAAGTATCTCTACAAACGTACATTACAAATAGGATTGGGTTCTGCACAATTTCTATTTAACAATGCCCGGTTCCGGATTGGTCATTACAGGACGTTCTGGTGAGAGCAACTTTCCATCCTTATTATTTACGCCTTCTTTGTTTGGTTGCCATAAATTTCTAACACACAGTGATGGAAGCAGTGCTTACCTCCCCCACGCTGCTACTGTCCTTCGCCACTCCCTAGTGGTCAGGCTCCACCAACAGTAATGCTAAATTGTGGTATATAGGTTTGACTGGTGTAATTTTGCAAAGAGAAACTGGCTTTCAGTGATTAACGTTGAAACAGGCACAGAAGGGAAATTTCCAACCTCACGTATGTCCAACATTTCCGGTGCAGTGAATAATGATGCAGTTCCCATGCTTTTACTAGTGAAGGATGCTTACAAGGTGTAGTACCTACAAATCTGTGAGTAATAATTGCTATATAACTTATCACATGTGCTTGTATGTTTACTATTGTCAGCTACATAAAAGACTGCACATGTCTTCTTCACATACAGATGCATGCTATATGAACATAAAATTATACATGCAACACACACACACATACATTGGATGGTGATGGGGTGGGCGATTCACCACCGGTGAGGCGGTACACTGCCCTATTTCGCGTTGGGGGAGGATGAAGTGATGATGATGGGGCTTTCAAAGAGCCGTCGCCAGACCGGTGGAGCACAAGTACACCGCCCGATGACGAAGGCCCTGCGTCTGGTGGGCAGCGTGCAACCAACTCATGCAACAATGTCATATTGACTTCGGGAAACTGTAGCATTTCCTAGTGTGGCTTCTGCTATGTCACAACGTGCAACTTTATTGGCCACTTATCTGGTAGGCTAAATTTGTTCCCATATGTAACGGATTTGACGGTTCAAGAAGAGCCGCCCTCGGTGGCTCAGTCGGTAGCGTGTCATGCCTGCCAGTGTTGTACGTATTTCCGTCACAAGTAACGCTCAGTGCCAGGTTGAACATCCTCACGTTGAATCAAGGCAAGTCACTTATTCCTTGCTGGCTAATTTGCCGGAACCTGATGCACGCGATAACCGTGCGTCCTTTTAGTTTTTTTTTTTTTTCATTTGCTTAGCCTCGAACTCCACACAGCATCACTGCAGGTCTCCCGAGTGAAGCACACACTTGTGCAACACACGTATACGGGCAATTATACAGGCTCTATCTCGATTAAACGGAACGAAAGCGAGAGACGCATCAAACCGCAAGTGCCAGATTGAACACCGCCATGTATGAGACGCCGACTGTACGTGAGTACGTACTCTCTACTCGTAGGTGCGCGCAATGATGACAAAAGAACCGTAAAAGAACCACCGTAACGGGCCATCGGTAATCAGATACCATTTTCAAAACTTTTATTTTCCTGTTTCCCAAGTGGAAATTGCCGACTGCCGATCATCGGCCAGTGGTGGGTTTTTGGTCGGCCAGCCACATAGTCAGCCACTGCACCTTGGACCAACGTGGTCAAATATCCCTCACAGTGGTGGTTGACGAACGACGTTGGGCCGAGAACGCTGTGCGACGTCTTGCGGGCGTGCTATTGAGAGGCTGGCATAATAAAGGTGGCCCAATGTCGGCCCTGCACGGCAAACAAACACGAAAACAATGAAGCTGCTACTCGAAACAAAAGGAGAGAAAAGACGCGATGTCTTTGTAGTTCTCCGAATCCAACGTATCTGAGTAACTTTCTTCCGCTTGCAAAATTATTTCTAGACGAGGTGAAGGTTACCTTCCGATCGCCCACGGTAGCTCAGTCGGTAGCGTGCTGGCTTGCTGAGCTCAAGATCGCGGGCTGACCCCTGTTAGGGACAGTATCAGTATGTGCGCCCTCGAGCACCCTGTGTCTGTGGTTTCGGTTGCACGCGAAAGAACCCCAGATGGTAGAAATTACCTGCAGTCCTATACTCTGGCGCGTGCCACATCTAGCTACACAAGTGTCGTCTAACCCGCCTGACTTGTGAATCTCGTACTTCCAGTGGCTAGCAATTGTGAGTCGGTTTTGTGACAGCCAAAGCGTTTTTTTTTTCTTATCCTCGTGTAACAGTTGTATGCCTCTATGATTGACACTGAGGGAGTGCAATAGCATGATATCAGAAGCTGCACGGTACCCCACTGCTGTGGGATATTAGAGTACTGCGTAACCATGGGCCGTGCTCCTTGTTACAAGTGGTCCATAGTTGGCCCATCGTTGCTGTTAACCGGTGGGATTCCCTCTTGCCGACTAAGGGCCGGCTACTGCACATACTTGGTTCTACACTGGCCCTGTGTTGGCCCATGTCTTATCCCAAGCAGCACAGAAGCTTGGCCCAATATTGGCTGCACATTGGGAAAACAGGTCCAATATTGAACCAGTAATCCCAATGTGCAGCCAACATTGGCTCACCATTGGGAATACTGGCCCTGTATTCCCAGGGTTCTACCAATATTGGCTCGTCGTTGGGCATATTGGCCCAATATTCCCAAGATCCCGCCAATATTGGTTCATCAGTGGCCATATTGGCATTTCCAAATATTGGTCATATACTGGGAGTATTGGCATTTTTTAGAAATCTGGAAAATCAGATATAATAATTTCCTCGGATTAAACCAGAATCAGACAGGTATGCGCAATTTTAGCAAAGCTAAAAACTTCATCCTGCGCAACTGTGGTCCCCAAACTGAGGGTCTGGAACCGCCCCAGGTTCTGATGAACTTCCAAATCCAAACCTGTCTGACAAACCGTCACGCTTGGCGCTTCGCTGCGACAGGCCTGGCAACAATGTGCTCTTTGTCTCTCTCTGCTTTGGCGGTTGTGAATGTGGAGGTTGGTGTGTTACTTGCGGCATGTTTCAACAGTTATGTAGGTATTGGAAGAGGTAGTTTATAGCTCTACAAGTCATTGTAGTGTGATATCTGCAAGGATAACCGTTCTCGGTTCCAAATGCAAGTAACGTGGAGTATTGAACCTGGGGCCCTATCCTCGTCAAAAGTAATCGACCTCGATTACTTTACGTCACAAGCTGTAGGGCGGGGCTGCCACGAAATACTCCGCCCTTAAATCCCGCCCGTTTCAATTGAAATTTATACCTAGTTTTCCTTCGCAGCCTCTCGGCCCTAGCCTCGGACCGTGACCTTACGTCATTTTGACGTAACAATGATGTAAAAGATTAGTTTCAAAGCTGAAAAGTAATCTAGCGAAAGAGGGTCGATTACTTCGAGCGGCGATGGGTTTCGTGATGGGTCCGCATGTGCATTTCCGTTTATTGTGTTGTGTAAAGTCTGTATGTCCTCGTCACAACAACAAATTCATGTATTTCTTTGTTTGTGTTTAATAATGAGAAAGAAGCACCGTGTAACACCGTTTCTCTGCGCCGATCGCGGCATCGTATGCGTGAAAGCGGCTGGCTTTTCGAAGCGTCGTCCGAGCCGTACGTCGTACAATCAATGTTATTGCAACGTAGCGGTGTGCACACAAAAAACTCATCGATCAAAGTTCACTGTTTCTTGAGTAAAACTATCAATGTTTATTTGGCGTATCATTACCACCCCCACAGCTCACGAGCAAAAGAAGCATATTGAAATGCGAATTATCATTTCGCATATCGAGCACACGAACACGGAGCAAAATATAAAGAAAAACTCATAAATAAAGCTCAAGATTTTAAGCACGAACCGATTTCTCATAAACGCGTTTACGGCTCGCGCCACACTGTCCGTTTGACCCTTTGCGATGATCCTTCGCGCTTTTATCGTTTTGTTGCCTGCCATCAGCGCCATCTAATACATAGGCACATACCGAATTATAAATGCAAAGTACAATCACGGTATCACACAAACATTGCCGTCTTGCACACCTGTACGTCAAGAAAAATGACAAACAGCAAAAAAGGAAATTACGAGCGTGCTTTTCCACGCATTTTCCACGAAATTTAGTTTTACGCCGGTAGAGTTTTCTGTTTCCGACACCTAAGAAGCGAAGCAACAAGGCAGGGCAGGCAGATCACAGGTGTGGTCTTCGGATTCTCAGGAGGAAACACCGATAAGGCGGCTCGCTTTCCAAGATAACACGTGGGGCGATTGGTTGATAGAAGGTGTCAACCACTTTTAATATTCACGCCTTTTTCGATTCTGCACCAATGACAGAAGAAATTTCAAGTAATCGAGGTAGATTACTTTGACCAGGATAGGGCCCCTGGTCGGAGCGGCGCGTCTCAAACTAGAGGTTGATACACAACGTTCTGCTAGTGGTAAGTGTTGTCTCTACATTTTGTTCCCTATTGCTTATTTGAAGTACCATTGTAACGGGTTGTTCAGACAATACTTTAAGTGGAATGCACAGATTAGGGCAGCGAACATTACGCGTTGCGATTACCAGTTATATCCCGGACAGTTTCTTCCCGAAACATGCTAATAGTGGAGCTATATATAGTGTGCTTTGTGTCTTTTTGAAGGGCTCGACGTCCTCTTTCCGACTACTTTGGTCCCGTAAGCGCGCGACGTTCGTTCTCCAGAAATTCGCTCGAGAGCGTCGGGTATCCCCGCCGGTGCGTCTGATAGCGGCTCCTCACTGTCTGGAGCCGGAACTCCCTTCCCCCTCGTCCGATCGCGTTGAATTTTTAGGTTTGTATATTGCAGATTTTCCCCAACAACTTTCTATCCCACATCTATGTTGTATGTTCAGAACGGTTACGAAGTTATTTGGCAAATTCCCGTGCCTACCCACTGTTCCGGCACCTTTATCGTGTTTTTCGGTTCGAAGTTCGAACCCAATGGCGTATCTGCACCATTCTTCCGTACGGCTTTTGAATTGTCTTTGAGCCTCACGATCTATTATAGTGCAATGTTTGGCAGAGCCTTCCATACTTGTAGCCTTTTATGGTACAAGTTTCTGCATTGTGTTGAACCCAGGCGAAAATCTGGAGTGGGACCACTTCAAAGTGGTTTACTGGACAGGTCCCACTTTGAGGGTGGGACCACTTAGTAACTGGGACCATCTGAAAGTGGGACCAGTTGCCCAGAATGGTTCCAGATTGATTCCACTTTGACTGGTTCCACTTAAAGTGGAACCAGTCAGTAACTGGTTCCACTTTGAGTGGAACCAGTCGTGATTCAGTGGTCCCCTCTGCAAGCACATGTAGTCCCAGCTGCAAGCACATGGCAGCTGGGACTACTGAATCACAAACAAACAATGCATACACACAAAATGGGAAGACAAGGATTATATTTATTCTGCTATATTGAACAAGTCACTAGATGCCACTTGACTAGATTTAGTGCAAACCATCACTATAGTGTGGCCTAAAGTGTGTGTGAGGTAACATGAGATAACATGAAGTAATGAGCACGAGGTAACATGTGCTTCACCTTGCAAAGCATTAGCGATGGAAGTCACTTGATCTTCAAGTGTGTACCGATGAAGGAAGGATGGAAATACAGTCGACCCCCGTTTATCCGGACGGTGCCGTTCCCGGCGAAATCGTCCGGATACCGCGGCATCCGGATAAATGAAACGACCGAATAGAAACGTCCTACAGAGCAAGGTTTAATTAAAATCAGAAATCTTGTCGATGACAGCTGTTACATAGTAGTGTAGGCACTCGATTCCTGCAAAGTTTTGCTAATTGCATAGAATTGAGCCACGCTGTTGCGCTGTTCGAAGAATGTCAGTGCGGACGCAAAGTGTCAATGTCGGAGCCTTGTTTCTCACTGGCGTCATCGGCACCGTCTTGCTGCACATCATCGGAGGCAACAGCACCAATCCCGTCATCAGTCATAGCTGCACACGCGTCATCATCCTTATCAACGTCAACGTAGTCAGAAACCGCAGCATCATCTACGGCAGTTGCAGTGAGCCTCTGCGTCAGGGATCGCAGCTCAGCTAGGGGAATGTCTTCATCGGCCAACGGGCCGTAAGCAGCGGGCCCTCGGGTTGGAGTTTTCCCCTCACCGGACAGTTGCTCGAGATATTTCCAAATGACTTGACTGGTCAACGTGACCCAACGCACACAAATAGAAAAGGGGGTCATCGTGCACGATTGTCTCCCCTGCGGAGGAATGTAGGTCTCTGACGTGTGACGGGAATAACCCCAACACAGGGAAAGGGTGACGAAGCGGGGTCAGCGTCTCCTCTTACTCACGGTAGTCCGGATAACTGAAGCTGGATTACAAGAATTTTCGACTTTCGTTCCCTGGAATTCTTGTCCGAGTCCGGAAGCTGAAGTCCGGATAAACGAGAACAAAATACATGGAGGAAAATCCGTTCCTGCGCCTTTTGTCCGGATACCGCGGGATCCCGATAAATGAAGTCCGGATAAAGGGGGTCACCAGCTCCGGTGGCGCAGCGGTAACGCGTGCGCTTGGAGACTGGGAGGTCCGCGGTTCGAATCCGCGGGCCGGCTGTGCCGTCTGGGGTTTTTCCTGGGTTTCCCTCAGATGTGTAATAGGCGTATGCCGGCACAGTTCCCCTGAAGTCGGCCCATGGACGCAGCTATCATCCCCCCGAGCGGATTCCGCTCGGTCTTCCACTTCACCTTTTCCTCTCCTCCTCTCCACCACCTTTCCCTTCCCGAGAAACATGCCGCCTAATCAGGCAGGCAGACCTCTCGGGTTCCTCCCAACGACACTCCGCCTCCTCCGATAAAGGGGGTCGACTGTACAAGAAAGAACTAAAATGAACGGCAGAAAATAGACCAACGACAGCTTAAGACGACATGTACTACTTTGCACAGGAAAATGTGATATCTGAGGTTCTACGATGTGCTGAGGTTGTCAAACCAAGTTTATCGAGGATAGGTTCATAATTATAGAAACCAATGTGTCGGTCATAGAGAATGTACAATGACTCCAAGGGCTTCGATGCTGTCATTGGGTCAATCTTTGAAAATCAGTGAAGCTAATTAAGTCTGCCATTTTAGTTAGCCAGCGAACACTGATCCTGCCGGCTAGGAAAGATATCCGAGAGGCTTCGTTTTCGTTTCTTCTTTCTCGCCCTCTCCTTTCTTCTTCTTCTTCTTTTTTTTTGGGGGGGGGGGGAGGGGGAGCGGGTACATAGTTCAACATAGTTCATAGTTCAGCGGGTTCAAGCACGGTACATAGTTCTGTTCTGACTGCAACAAATTAAAATGACTAATAGCAGTAGATGTTGGTTCAACAATTGCAGCAAATGAAGGGTGAGCTTCAAACTCGTAGGTACATGCCCCCTAAAATCAATAACAAAAAGTTTTTTTTTTGCCTACTTCAGCTAATTGGCCACTTATAACTACAATGAAAGCTGTCCCTACAGTGGTTGCCATGTTTGATAACTTCGTGGCAAAATTAATGTGCTAATGCAACTCATCCTCCTTTGAAAAGTTGCAGCAGAAAAAAAGAAAAAACTGCCCTGTATAGTCATGCAGTGTTACGTTCAGGAATATCTCAGAGGAAGGCGCCTTTTTGTTGCTTTACGGACGTCCTGTAGCTTCTCTGAAAGGATGATGCCCCTCTTTTCAATGCATGCAGAGACGTCAACAGCATTCTTCTGCCCCCAGTGTGTAACTGCATCTGAAAATCGGAGGTAATGTTTACAACTACATAAAAGTGTGCATGCAAGGAGCAATATGTAACTTAATTCACTTCTGTACACTTCACATCACAAAGCAAAAAGTGTGAGGTTCCCATTTTTCAAAGTAAACAAATGCTCAAAGGTGATTATCAGAGCTGGTCAGTCACCTGCAGAGTACAGTTCAGGTTATTGCTACTACAGTAAAACATCTCAGTACAGATACCCATGGGAACAAGATGCTTGTGCGCTGAGGGGAGGTGTCCACACACTAGAGGTACCGAAGTAAGAGTTCATTTCCCCATTTTTCTTAACCACCCAATGAGGAAGCAGAGAAAAATACCAGAGGACGGAAACAGTTGTGCATGCTGCATTTTCGCACAAAACAACTGCAATAACAGAAACTTTTGATGTAGTTAGGGCTAATTGAATTATTCTGTGCTTGGAATTCAGGAATTGACAGCCATGCATACTATAACAAGTGCCACCTTGGTTGGTGTTAGCTCTTTCCTCGCCAGTGTGTCTGAGTCCCCGCGGTATTTCGGTGCAGTTCTTCCGCTGTACGTTCTTGTAGCAAGGATGTCGTTTCCCCACACCGCTTCAGCCATGTCCTTCATTACTAATGTTGTCCTTCATTACTAATTACTTGTTCTTGAATATCTTTTCTGCTTGTATTTCAGTCAAGAAGAATCCGTTTCTTACGTGAAACTGACAAAAATAATGTGCGTGAGCTGACAGGAACACCATTACAGACTATAGACCTACAAACCCTGCCATCATTCATTTTCGTGAGAGGTTGCATGCTCTTCAGAGTGCTGTCGAATACACCTGCAGCACAGGAGAGATATTCAATTGGATTGTGCACGTTTCAAGTTACATGCACCAGCTCCCCAGTAGATTTGCATTACAATAAACTTCGTTACTGTGTGTATAGTGGAGAACTTTATCGAGATCTCACAGTTCAATTTGTCACTTGCAAAATAATGTATGCAAAATGTGCCTGGCTTGCCGGGCAATCCTAAACAATATCACATCCTATTTTGTTTAGAAAATTTTAATGTAATCCGTAATCTACTGCGTTTCTAATAAATGATACCAGCATCACCTATACGCATATTTACATGTGGAAATATAGAGAGTCTTGTTTTCTCTCTGCCACTGCTGCTCTCCGAAAGCCAGAACTTGTGCTATTCTTGCTCTCATGCGAACAATAATCACGAAAATTAGAGATGACACGAATCCAGAATTTTGCGAATCCGAATCCAAGGAAGGTTCTGCTAATCCAAGAATCTTTCGAACCCTTTCTTTAAAAACAGTTTAAAAAGGTAAGAAAAAAAAACTTCTACTGAAAAGTGTCTTGAAGCAGAATATGATACATTTGTTTAATGAAAAGAAAAAAAAACATAATATTTCAGTTTCAGGAGAAAATATACCCATATAGTTCATTTATTTAACATATTGTTCATCGACTACAAGAGGTACATAAATTCGCGAGCCTGAATTATTTCGATAAAGCTAAAGCATCAATCAAAAGCAAAACCATATTACTTTTAATCTTGTCATGTATAACATTTCCTGCCTGAACTCTTTCAGTCCAGAGCAATGCAAACAAAGAAACAAGAAAACATCCGTCAGTCAATGAAGGCTTTCGGCGGACTCCGGAGGCGCCAATTTGAAAAAGAACGGAACAAAGGCGGCTGGTGGATTCGAAGGATTCGATTTGCCGTTTTGGGCACTAGGATTAGGATTCCCGAATCTCGAATCCCTGCCTAGGATTCGTGGGTTCGGATGGCACATCCCTAACGAAAATGAAAGCCCTAAAAGAAAGAATGCTTAAACTGAAATGAGATCATACTTCTGTCCTATACGGGGGAAGCAAACTTCTTAAGAGACAAGCTTGAAAACATTTACCTATTCTAACCAGTACCCTGCAAGACAGCGCCAGCAGGTACCTCACTGGTGATTCTGACGAAGTGGGCATAATAAGAATTATCTGTATCAACATCTGTATTGACAACGCTATGGAAGTCTATAAAATACTTATATGTATACAGATTATTAAAACTTAAGCCTATCAGATATCAATTAGACATCAATGACTAGTTGTGAAGGCCACTTATTCATGCTACAAAACAGTGATAGCACAGGTTAGTAACTCTGCAGGGTACATACTGGAAGTCACTCTAGGGCTACCAAAAATATAATATTTAATATATTTTAACCAAGAAGCATATGAAATTACAACAAAAACACAATTTTCCAAAATAGTACCACCCACAAAAATAGAACTGTACAACAATCTGCTCTGCAGGCAATGTAACGTTCGATACCTGTGTCCATGCGCCCGTGCTGCAATGGTTCAGAAGATGGCTGTAGGGATGAGTTCTCACTGGGCGAACGTCCACAGGGTTCCATGAAAGTGGCTGGAATAGTGCTGATGTCGGAGCTGACACACAAAATATCTTACCCTACAGCTAACACTTACAAGTCTCTCGGCCTGACTGTGTCAATTCTTCATCTGATGTTTCGAATGGTGCACCACCAACTACATCACTAACTTTGAATAAATCTGTTGAAAACCCTTGTGAGACAATGGACATAAGATTATTTTACATGCTGCTTAAAGTCAGCTATAGGTTACCAGATTTCTCTGAACTGCTTGAACAAGCCGTTGGAGGTAGTTTCGATGTCATGTCTTTGAGTATGGTATGCACTGTAAATGAACAAGGATTTTCAGCATGCTGCATTACTACAACTCTTTGAATCTCACTTTCTGTGAGTCTATCCTCCAACCCTGTTTCCAGGAACCTCACATGTGCCATGAGGTCGGAATTCTTTTGGCGTTCCATTTGCAGGTTCTTTTTAAGCCTTTCAGCCTCCATCTGTGCAGCTTTCACTTGCGATGATAGGGCTACACTATCATCACTGCCGCTGTCATATGGTGAGGGCAGTTTCTTTACTCGCTTCTTCTGCAATGTGAAAATAGTCATTCTGATGAAATTTACTTGCATCATGAAAGAAAACCGAATAACGTACTCGAACAGGTGCCACAGCTGGTGCAGCAACACTATTCTCACGCTCAAAGAGATCGCCACTCGAACACTGAAAGTTAGCACAGATTTATTACTCGCACATCTGCATGCTGTAGAAGCCCAACAAATTATACCCAAAACAGAATTATCATCATTATTAGAAAATAGATTATAATGGAAATTGCTTTTTCTGGTGCCTTTTTTACACTATAATACTTCAGACAATACGCCTACCTATGTTTTACTTGTGATTTCAGACAAGCTAAAAGTAAAATGGGCAGCATGGTGGACAACAGGGTGTATGTGAAAGGGTAACATGGTGGACGTAAGAGAGTTGTGTTCAAGTACCGCTAGGGGAGCTATCAGTGCATAAATCGAAACGATGTCCCACATGGATGCTCATCGGCAGTACCCCTAGCGGTGCCTGCACATAACTCTCGTGAGACCGAAATGCACTGTCATGACCGCCCTATTCTAATGCATGGAAGCCCATGTTTTTGCACTCTGTTTATTTTTTTTTACACTGAGTATGGCTTCCAGGATTTTTTTGTAGCTTTCGCACGCATACATACGCCGTCGTGCGCCACCGGAAGTTCCTCGGCTAAGTAGACAACGACTTACATGCACTGATCTCTATATATAAAGGCTGGATCGCGCATGGGAGAGGGGCTCGTGGGGGGAGGCGTGCATTCGGGCCGCCATGTTGGGGGGCCCTAAAACGCAATGTGTGCCCATAGAAAACAATGGGAGGTAAGGGAGATTGTGAGTATTTATTGCGCTGCAGGCGTTGATCGTTGTTTGTCATCACACAATTTTGTAAGGTGCCAGTATACTGATGTATCCTAACAGTGTTTCACAGGTGTCCTGTCGTTCGATTCTTAATTACGTTATGTTTTGCATTCCGTAACTAGACCGTCACGGCAGTGCAGCGCTGGGGATTGTACTACAGTACGTTTCCCAGCCGATATTTCAATAAGAAACGATGTGAGGTTAACAACAACCATGTATGTAATATCCCGTGCTGCGTTCTGGACAAAAATTGTTCCATAAAGAACGGTGCGGGATGATATATACTCGCATGGCAGAAAGAGATCGTACTGTAGAATCACAGCCGTTGTCTTAGTCGTGTATGAGTTTAGTATGATTTATATCAAGCATCGCCGCAGAAACAGTCTTTTAGTGAACGACAGCGGTGCTTTGCCTCGCAAATATGGACACACCGAAGCAGCCCTAAATACTTCACGCAATTAGATCACGCTCGTTAGGACAGTTAATCAGGTAGTGATGTAAGCTTAATCAATTAAGTTACTTAGAAAAAGATAACACCTCCTTGAGACACAGGACTTATCTCTTTTTGAAGTACAGCCCTTCTATGTTTGTTTGCTTCTTCCTTTATTTGTTCTGATTATTTGCAGGCGCGGTTGTGCCAAACTGAATGTCCTTCTCCAGCACTCACATGCTTTTGTTGAATACAACTGCAGCGTGAGAAAAGCTGCTTGGGGACGGGGTCCTGCTATCCAGTGCTGACTTTGTCATGCTTGTTATGTGGAGCATGTTCCAAACAATGCAGCTCCACGTATGGTCTTCAAGTTGCAACAGGACTATTTGGAGGTTGAAACAGTTGTGATTTTGTCATTTTGGCCCTCGTGTACCCAGTCTGTGAAACGCAAACAAAAAAGTCTAACACGATATGCTTGTGTAATGAAGATCACTGATGATGAGTAAAGAGAATATACGAGTTCAGGTTTATTCAATATTTCATATCATTCATTATATTATTCAACATTTTATGTCAAGTTTATACAACATCAAGTTTATTCAAATTCAAGATTTATTTCTTGCACTTATGCGTTTCAGGATACAATGAACGTGCAGGGAGGTCGCAAAAGGCTACATTTATTGTTTTGTGACCTTGCTACAATGGCAATATATATTTTAGGAATGACAATGGTCAGGTACGCTCTCTAAATTTGTAGCACTCAATTTTAGGTTGGAATCAGCAATGAATAGCAACTTCCCCACTGATATTTTCTCATATATGCTAAATTTTAAATTTAATGTGATCAAATATGTGATAATATAATAATAATATATAAGAATATATGTGCATGCCTATTAACTGAAACAATTATCACAGTTCCCTGACAAGTTTTAATTTCTGACAGTGTACTGTAGAAGCTGCTTAGATCTACAACAGTTCATACAAGGTATTATATATTGTGAATGCCTTTAAAAATCCCATGTGACACATATCCCTTTACTTTCTGGAGGTGCTGTGGTAGTCAAAGTTTGCGGGCATTACGCAGGTTCTGCACCCATTTCTTGAGTATGTCGAGGCAGCTGTGAAGTAACCTGCATTGATGATGATTATTCCAACTTTTATCGTGCATCGACAACAAAGGAAATAATACATCAGAACATTGGTTTGGGTGCAACCAGTTAAAAATGAATATGTTGTTTAATAAATGCATTGGACAAATGTTAAAACGTCAGTTTAAAACATGGTTTACAATCCTTGTATCTTCTAATAATTAAAAAGATTAAAAACTATTCTCAAAAGAATATGGGGAACTCTTCTAAAAAGAATTATAATCTCTAATTATTATATTGCTGGGTGAAGGAGCCTAAAGTGTAAGGTGTGTTTCTGATGTGAACATGTAAGAAAATATGCAAAACTGAGAGAGGCTAACCACAGTGCGTGCACTGAGGTTGTTCCTTCCTGTAAGGTAGAAACCAGTGGATGAGGAACGTGATACTTACCTGTACACCCAGCCGTATCACACTGCACAGATTATTCACTGGGCAGCCCTCATGACGAAACCTGTATTGAGAGACCACTTTTGCCTTAAAACTGCTACAAATAGCACGACACGCTACAAATTATTACTATCGTAACAAGCTGACGATACAGCTCAGACACAAAGGCGTTGTTCAAGTCGCGCCAGACCACCGTTACGTAGGATTCTTTGTCACAAATCAAACCAAGGCACAAAACAATACCAATACATGAAAAAATGCGACAATCGTGGTCTTATTATGACGTAATACCGAACTTGTGCGCGAAGGTAATTCAAAGAAATGAATGTGGCACTTGCTTCCGCAGAGAACACCGTGTACCATGCTAGCAATGCATGCAAAAAAGCACTCGAGTGTCCGCACATATATTGATGACAACACTACCTGTGTAGTGTAACATGTTCTTTCAAGCATATTATGCACTCAAACTGTATTTGCCGCCGGGTAAAATGCAAGTGTGCTCGATTGAACGTCGGAAGAGCGATCAAGCAACCTGCATCCAGTGCTCGTTTTGGGCAAAAAAAAAAACACTTCATAATGGTCAAATAAATGTACAGAATAGACGCCAATTTATTCCTTGATGAAGAGTGACTCACCTGTATAAGTTTAGGCCCTGTAACCTTGCCAGTACGGTTGTTACGACCGTAATTGCAAGAAGTTGCCATGATCGCTGCGGCGGCTGTTGTGGGCACCGTAAGATGGCGGCCGGTTTCTTCACGCTCGCGCTCCCTATCCGCGATCCAGCCTTTTACAATCGAGATCAGTGCTTACATGTAAAAATGCGGGTCACGTGTTTCTGCACACACCCTGTATATGACACACACACACACAAAAAAAAACGCAGAAACAGCTAGCAGGAATGGTGTCAAATACATCAGCTTTAGGTGCTTGAAGCACTTGTCTGCTGACAGTTCGGGTGGCACACTGAAAATTAGAGTGGGATAACTTACAATCGCCGCTTGATGCCCGGAATTTTTCTTCTCGGTGTCGAGAAATCGTGCCAAAACGTTTTCGTACTCCTGAAGCCTTGCTGTATCTTTAACGTGCTTCTTCTTCTTCTTTTGAGCCTGCATTATATAACTGCGTGAGGCGTGCAACTATCACATGGTAAAGGGAACATTGCAAGGGGGTAAATACCTTACGTCAACGTTCAAAATCCCAAAGTGGCAGAGTTTAATATGCTGGCACCACGCATCGCCCGAACACGCGCGGGGACCTGTACCCAATAAAGTTCAAGTGACCATAAACTAAGCAACGTCGCTCGTTTTGTGTTGCCCTAGCGCGTCTGCTCTGCCATAGCTTAACCGTCGCTAAACCGAAACCATAGGCTGGCAAGTTGCTCAGTGATATCCTACTCTGAAACACTAATATTCCGGGAACTCGCAGTTGTTTGGAATCTGTAATTTCGTATTGTGCATTTTGAGAGCGATCTTGAACGCTGAGCTATATCGCGGCCTACCTCCCCCCCCCCCCCAACTTTTCGTCATATATTACTTCATGATACTTCGCTGCAAGCTCATCAATGTCTACTCGCCAGAACAAGCCTCGCAAGAGGTACCTGGAACCAAGTTCTGCAGATGCGGAAATGCCAAGGTAACAAGGTAGAACCTTAAAAGTTCGGAAGCGGTGGCTTCCGGCTCTACATTTGCTCCTCATGACTCAGAGGCAACTGTGACCGAGGAAGACGATGATCGCAACGCAAACAGCTCAACCGCACCTGATGAACCACAAAGTAGTCGTCCCTTTGCGCCACTTTTTAAGTACCACTGTACGAAAGGAGCCCTTTCTGCGTAGGGGATGCCCTTGTTTTGATAATGGACTTTGTCATAAAACACAGGCTAACATGGTCAGCATCTCAAGATCTTCTGAAGTTAGTGAACAAACTAATTGGGGAGGATTCCCTCCCCGACTCCGTATATCTGTTCAAGAAGTTTTGTGGCGCGTCACCGACTGATATGACTTTTCATTTTTACTGTAATGACTGCGAAACCATACTGTGCACAACAAGTGGGAATTTGAGACAGAGAAATAATATTGACCCAACGTGCTGAAACTGCAAGGAGCAACACATTGGAAAGAACCTCATGGCAAAAGGACATTTCTTCGTAAGTCTCCCTCTAAAAACTCAACTGGAATCACTTCTTGCCGATGGGGACATGTCGCAGCAGCTTAAGCAGTCATTAGACAAGCAAGAAGTGACAAACGGCGGCAATAAACCCATGTCTGACATCACAGATGGGACGTTCTACAAAAGGCAGCGAGAAAAACTGAAGTGCAGCAAGTATGACATCACTGTTACACTTAACACAGACGGCAGTACAACGTTCAAAAGTAGCAACTACTCTATATGGCCTGTGCAAGTACTGATAAATGAACTTCCTCCATATTACCGATGGACAAGCCCTTCTGTGCCACTTCTCTGGTATGGCAATAAACACCCAAACATGTTTCACATACTTGGAGCATTTGCAAAGGATATGGAAGCGTTGGCAGAACATGGGATTCAATGGAGCAATGAAGGACAGCGGATCATATCGAAGGTGAGGAAGCAGTGGTAATATGCTAGTACTGTCGTAAGAAATTGCGGGATTTCTCCATTAGTCTTTTGTATCTGCTGTTCACACCCATTACACTAGCTTTCAGGTATATTGTATTACGTGTGTTGCTGATGCACCTGCAAGAGCAGGGATGATGAACATGGTACAGTACAATGGGTACTTCGCATGCCCATGGTGCCTCCACCCTGGTTCCTGCATTGAGGGTGAGTGCTTGTCTGTCTACAGTGTGATACAACAAAATTTCAAAACAAAATCAAACATTACACATTTTTGTAATCGGAACATTACCCATTAATTTCCTAGAGGATAACTAATTTCATTAATTATGGAATGGCAAATTACGTTAACACTCAGCATCACCTTTGTGTGTTCTTTGTAGATCCTGCATCACAACTCTGCCTCTTTTATCTTGCTCACAGTATTCTGCCGCATATGGTTTGTTGCACAACTTTCGAACTGGCTTTTGCTTTAAAACTCAAGTTATTATGGGAACGGAAGTAGTGCAAGGGCGCAGGCGAGCTGGTACATGATAATACGAAGGGAACCCAGATACAAGGGAAAGAAAACACGAAACACACACGATCTCGTGTGTGTTTCGTGTTTTTCTTTCCCCTGTCTCTGGGTTCCCTTCGTATTATTATGGGAAATATGAAAGCAGCTGATATGGCATGAAGCGTTACATGAATGATATTCTTGCAGGGTACGTGAAGTTTCCAGTGACAGATGGGCCAGCTGCAGAGAGGACAGAGCTTTCCATGATTCAAGACATGAGGACAGCTGCTTCGACCGCCCAGATCGTGCATGGCATAAAGGGACCATCACCAATGCTTACAGTGCCTGGCATAAACATGATTGAAAGTTTCGTGCCAGATTATATGCATGCTTGTTTGCTTGGTATGGTGAGGCAAATCACAGACCTCTGGTTCAGTGCTGTAGGTGCAGAATATTACATTGGTACACCTCAATTGGTACATTGGTATGGTTACATTGGTACTCTTGGAGCCTCTGTTTCCATACACGTTTTAGCAGATTCAAGAACACGGAGGTGTTGATGTTCATATAGTAATGCAGTTATGTTTACTTGTTTTAAATTTGTTGAATTTCGCAATTTAGATTTTCTAAACGTTGGGGTGGGGTTCTCAAGCAAGTGTGTCGGTTTGTGGAATACTCTTTTGTATATTGTCATACGTACCCTAGTTTCTGTGTTCTCTATTATTATATAATGAATAAATCATATTTTTTAACGACAACAACTGAATACTTTACAGTGTTATCCTTAAATATTTCATAGCAATATAACTCATAAATGTACATAAAAAAATCTATTGCAGATATAGATAATCTGCTGAAGGAAAGGGCTTTGGGCGACCGTGAAATTAAATGAGTGCTAGGAAAAATGAGAGGCAGACAACAAGGGTGTACGAAGTAAAGAAAGGGGGAAGCTATTTATTTACAGGTGGAAAGTTAAAGGTCAGATATGCCGATTTTGAAGTGCCGCAGAACTGAGCGATACTCGCGCTGTGTGTTCATTACCGAACACTGAATATGTGTGCGAAATATCTTGCTCCAACTGTAAGTAGTTTTTTAGAAAACAGTTTTTTTAGTTCCCACGCCCGGCCGTCAGACCGTCGGCAAACCCTGCGCACGGGCGCACCGACGTCACTGCTCTCGGTTTATCTGTCTTTGGCTTGGCATGGACTCTTGGCTTGGCTGCTTGGCTTCTTTCGTTTCCTCCTCTGTGCATCGTACATAAGCGAACAGCTGTTATGTTGTTGCTAAGCCGGAAACAAAGCATGTGAATGTTTTTTTTTTGCATAGCGTCGTTTGGAAAGTGCACTTCCTTGTTCTGACCTTGCCTTTTATGGGCTGGAGCGATATGATTCGTAAATATGCCACGGCGAAGTTGTCGAAGATGCGAGAGTGCTACGCTGTTAGAACAATTCATCGGTGCATTCAAGTGTTACCTATTATAAGCTGCCAAAAGACCAAGCAGTGCGAAGCTCTTGGCTGACAGTGGTGCCTGCTAATTTCCACTGCAAGGATTTCGTCCACGAATGTTATCATAGGTTACGCGCGACTCCAGAGGCAATTTGGAATCTCGGCACGAAATCGTCTGATGAAAATCCGAGGTGCCCGACGCATAACATTTTGAACGTGCCACGGAGGATCAAGGCAAAAAACGAGAGCAAAAAATGGTAAGTCGAGGTTCAGATATAAAAAATAGAAAGCTTAATGAATCGATTGTGCAGCTGTCCTACTGCGCTTACTCTGATATAACCACGATTAACAACACAATAGTACTATTGATAATCTAACTTCTGAATTATCACAGGTGCACGCTGAAGGCGGAAATGAAGCATGATCTGGCTTGCATCTGGTCATGAAGAAATTGCTGACACGTTAGTTGCAGTCCACCTCCACCAACAGGTATGACAATGTGATGTTATAATTTGAGTATTCATCTATGTTCAACTTTTCATGTGCATTCGCATGCAGACATTTTCACACCACTTTTAAATCTGCCCTCAAAGTGGCAACCTGTGCTTCGAGGGTGGAAAACAAAGATCGCCATTCCGATTAGCTGCTATCTCCCAGTTCAAGCACTTTTGTGTCTGGACACTGGTTCCTGTGGATGGGGTGTTACAAGCTTTACTGTCTGATATAGAAGGTACGTTACATTAGTTCAGTTAATTTGTCTTTTGCACATTTTTGTTACTGTTAGCTGGATTACTGTTGGACATACAATCCTTTGACACACCGAAGCTGATGTCGCCTCTGGTAACATTTTAGAATTTTCAGTGTCATCAACGTCCATTGAGGAAGGTGCCTTTACTATCTGTGAATCTTCATCTGAAGAATAGCCCAGAATTCATGTTAACGTTGTCTACTCTTATTAATTCACTGTCTGTTTTCTGAGAGCTAAGAAAAATGGAAACTATTTATTTGTCACAACTTCACACTGGATACTGGTGTGGTACTGGCTTGACATGTAAGCTAAAATACCTGGATTCTACAATAATTGTGTTCAACTTGGTGCATTACCGTGGGCAATGCCACATTCACTACATTTTTAGTGGGTCCGGTGCAAATACTGTGTGCATACTGCATACATACATACTGTTCGATAGGCAAAAATACCTGAGCAGTGCTGTGTAGTCTTTTTACCCAAAGTCCATACTCTTACTGCAAAGTCACAGTACGTAGAACAGCAGTGTGCAGGTATGCTGCGATAGAGATTCACAACAGAAAGAAGACTGTTGAGAGCATCTAAATTTTAATGAGACGAGACTTTCGTGCACAAGGCTGCTCTTGTTAATGTCTAACATGAAGTTACAAAATCCCAGAATATATTAAACATGTTGTAATGTAGAGAGCGAGGGGTGGTACAGACATAAAGATAATTATATAATCATATCTAATAAAATAAAAAGGGGGTACAACTGCCCCCTCAACTCAACTCGACAACTCAATAACTCTACTTATTCTCTACCTTACAACATGTCATATATTCTGGAATTTTGTAACTTGATGTTAGACATCAAGAAGTACAGCCTTCTGTGCAAAAGTATTCTTTCTGTTGTGCACAATCATTATGCAGTAAATGCGACTATCCATTTCTTGTCATTAAATGCTTTCCCTTTCTTTCTTTCTTTTTTTCTGCAGTGATGAGCATCCATAAGGACACATGCCAGAAAGGGAGTCTCTTTGGGATGACAAACCCTCATCACCTCATGAGGATACAATGGTTGACGAATGGTTCTCAAGCACATCGAAACTTCAAACAAATAATTCATGAAAAAGCCAGTCAGTGCTAGCACCAGGAATTGAACGTGGGCCATCCTGCTACCAGTCAGAGATGTTCAGTGGTGTAGCCACGGCGGGGCTAGGGGGGGCTCGAGCCCCCCCCCCTACCTGCCACGGACCGACCCACACAAATCGTGCAAATCCGAGAACATAATATATGGGGGGGGGGGGACCAGTGTCACTATCGCGAAAGTTCTTGCAGTTCATGGCGTCTATCTAAGAAGCATTCTTGAATGGTTTTCAAAGTATGAGCTTTTCAAAATACTTCCAATCTCGTGACACCACTTCATTGGTCATGACAGCCTATACATGTAATCGTACTGTGAACGTCTAAATCAACTATTTCGTTCCCTTTTTTAATCCTCAGTTTGCAGTGTGCACAAGTATGTGTGTGTTGTCGACACAGGATCAGCGGGGGGGGGGGAGTTTTCGTATCGAGCCCCCCCTACCTTTGAGGTCGGGCTACGCCACTGGAGATGTTACATTTCAGGCGCTCATTGACTTTTGGTGAATTACTTGTTGACTTTGTCCCAAGGTGGAGCTCGCTACAGCTCATTTGCTATCTGTTAATGTTGTGGCGTGTGTTGCGTTTTTCTCTTTGTGTGTTCCAGACTCAGAACGGTTAATTTGGATCAGGTCAGGTACGTTTCATTTAGACATGGCAAACATAAAGTGGTGTTTCTCAACACAACTTAGCAGTGGTCTTCATGCAATACTGCTACGGCCATTAAGCGTGAATAGAAACCTAGCCAGAGCAGCTGATACACAGAGAGAACATAGCCCGTGTGTGTTTGTCTTTTCCACCGCAGCCCTTGGGTTTCCTCCCTGATGGCTACACATGTCAGGAATAGGTTTCAGAACCGGTAGTTCCCGCCAAGTGTGAATTGCTTTTCAGGGGATCATCACGCTTGCAGATGAAACATATGGTTGAAATTATTTGCAGGACAGGAATTGCGCAGCTTCACACAAATACTACTACTACGACGTAAGAGTGGTTTAAAATCTATATTTTTTGTGTTGTAGTATCCACTATGATCCTTTATGTGGGGGGTATGTACAGTGCAATCAACAGATGCTATTTACAAATCTGTGTTTTCTACTGTGTTGAAATGGGGTAGTTTGTATCTGAGAGCCATAGTGAAACACAGGCCCTCGAGAAACATGGCAACACAGCAGGGGCTCTGGATGCTGCCTAAATTTCCAGAACACACAGCTCAAGGCAGCGGTTAAATAACAAGTGGTTAGAGAAATCCAAGATAGTTGCATCCGTAAGCAGTCCGCTGTTGGATTTGCTTCTGTCAGAGATACGTTATCTCAAAGGGAATGCACGGACACACTCAGAATGATACTAGGGCTGCGTGTGAAATAGAATGAGGAGAGGGGAAGATATATAACCCTTTTTCTTGTCTGTTATTCTATTGGTTAAATTGTCATTTTCTTAGCAGCATATGTGTATATTCCAGAGTCTGCTAATAAATATATCAGTTTAGAGCTAGCAGTCGCATTGTAGATGTCTCATCCTGCCCTTGGTTGCTTGTGATTCACTATGGCCATGCTTGCTAATGCAAAAACAGAAAAGAAAAAAAAGACAATAGAAAAACACGAAAAGAGCGACCTAAAAAGCTGCCTGTTCTAGAGCTGACATGGAGGCAATGCAATGAGGTAACATGTTCCATTAATGAACTGTGCATAGTAGTACATATCACAACGGCAACCGATTATTCAGATTTTTCTTGAAGTACTTTGTTTCTTTTTTTAGCTTTGTTTGCACAGTCTATTATTGGAGCTTTCTGTGATTCCCCTCTTCAGATACTTTAAGATTGCTGATGCTGTGCAGTTTGTTAATTTTGAAACTGTACTGTGCTGAGGTACAAAAACAGAATTGTCATATCTGCATTTGAGCACATAGGAATAATTTGTAAGTACTTTACTTGTTGACATTAATATTTGCACCAGGTCACAACATTGTTGATTTATGGAAAATGTAAATAAATATATTTATTTGCTTGCCAAACAATGCGCAAATGTCTTCTTTTCTAGTGAGATATTCCCTGTTCACCAGACATAAATGTGGAAAAGTTAAAGGGGCACAATGATGGTAGAGTCTAGCGTTGCTTTTTGCCACTTCACATATATGCACTGTTATTCGTGTGCACATGTAGGAATAGGAAAGTAGAGGATGCGCATAAAAAAATTCGTATGCAGCCACACATATGGTTCAGAAGATTAATTAGATGATGTCCAAGCATATATAATTGTGCTTCATGTGCAATGGGTATGCTAACGGATTGCTTCCATGAAGCCTTTTTATTTATTTTTTATAAATTATTTTTATAAATGTTATTTTTTATTTTATATAAATTTCATATTACATATTGTATACTTATATTTTTATAAATTAAAAACTCAAGTTACACGGCCCTTTTTAAATGGTTTGGTAACGTGTCTCTCACTGTAAAGGTAAGAGGCCATTGAGAATGCTGCAGACAAGGTTGCAACTTACATATTGCTTATCACGTCCGTGATTTGTACAATAATTCCTGAGCACGGAATTAATCCCGAGGCTGGCCAGTGATGTCACCCACGACGACAAGTCACATAATTGCCTTTAATACTTTTACACCCCATGGGCTGAGTTGTGAATTGAAAGAGCACTCTACAGAAGGATAAGGTGCACCTGATTTCTAGGATCTATGCTATGCCCTAACTCTTCAGGCACCACATTTCTAAGTGGCAATATGTGCTCTGGTACTTCTTTTGCGTCTGCATAGTGTGCAACCACATGGCTACTGGAGCTTTCGTGTGCATGTTTTTGTGCGACGGTGTTCATTACAAACAATATCCAGATGTTAGACATAAAATGCAGTAGTTTGTAGCGTACCACACAACGCAGCGTGACATGGGAGTGCGTGATTCAAAGAAAGCTTCTGGAAAATGCAGAGAATCTCACAAAAAGTTTAAAATGTGATTTGTATTTCATTTTACGTCTTTCGTCGTTACATACCGTCGTCGACGCTGTTGCACATTGATAAATCGTACGTAAAACTTGTCCCATAGCAGTATGCGGTTTCTCAAATACATAGCACAATTTTCCTTCAGTAATAAAACGCTGTCGGCATTTTCTTGCTGACATGGCTGTCGAAACGTCAGCCTCTACAATGGGCAAGTGCTGTAAAGGGGCTAACGCAGACGCGACTTGATACAAATTGTACGTGCTCACAAAACACAAACGACGAATTCCAGTCACAACATCGCACAGAGGTTGGTTCGCGAGTGATTTCGCAGCTGCTGCACTGTTTACTTATCGCGGAACGGTGGAACCCGGCTGTCCGCCATCTTCAAGCACAGATACGTGAAGCCGCGAGAAGCCATAGCTGAAATCCACTGACAAGTACGAAGGCGCGTACACGTCACAATGCCCGTTCGGGCGCATTTACGTCATAAAAATGGCTGCGCCCATGTGTGTTTCGGAATGAATTACCTATTTTTTGACATGGTACTGTACCGAACTGAGAGAATGAAGGTGTATTTTGGGGAGAGCTGGATGTGGGCTTTCAGAATATCACAACCGTTTCGACTATTTGGGATATCGGCATAGCTGACCTTTAAGGGGTACGTCAACTTACTCAACTGCAGAGGCTCTGTTTCTGTCCGGATTGCTGATACAGAATGCAAAGAGTCTGAAGCCTGCGAGTGTATACATGTGCGTGTGCAGCCACACCGAAAACCTCGTTGCCATCACCCCACAGCTGTATCGCACATAGGGTGGCCTTTCACTTCTAAGAAATGGGGATGAGGACTCCCTCGAACAATTTGCGAGCCACGCCCAAGCACTCCAGACTCAGCCGTCGTCTTAGCCAGTTCATTTCCTAAATACCCATTGTAAATGGTAATATAAATAAATCTGCAGTGCTCTCGCCATCCTGTCACCCATCATTTGATCCCTAGTCACCGCCACGCAAGTGTTCCACACACATATGAACAACACACTTTTAAACTTGAAGGGTTAACCATGTTAACCATGAGGTATAATTACATGAAAGAAGTAAGAAAAGGAGAAAGGGCGTTTGCAGGAAATCAATGACTGAGAGTTCGTTAAGACACTTAAAGAAGGGGGATGTTAATTCGAGGTTTTGGCAGTTAGCACTGCGTCAACAGGAATGGCATGGTGTGACTTCTTACTTAATGCAGAATATATACAATATATACGACTAGCTCCTGTGCCACAGTTGCTTTACGGCACTAGCGCATAACTTAAAAAAATTACATATATACAAGGTGTTTTTTTTACTCGTTATTTATTCAGTATACTTCGGTGTCAGATCTTTACTACAAAGTGGATTTGGAGAATTTGGTCAATAGACGTAAAATTGCAAGACTCAAGACTTTATTTCTTATTCTCAAAAATAAGCTTAATATTAATAGGGATCAGTACATTATGTTCCAGGAAAAGAGATCTATTCGTAGTTTACACGCTCTGCAGTTAAAGCCATACCAATGTAGAATAGACGCGTATAAATTATCTTTTTTCCCCAGGACGGTAGAGGAATGGAATAGCCTACCGGAGGAGGTTGTTACGGCGAAGACTGTAGTTCAGTTTCTGTCGTTGCTGTCAGGGCAGTTGGCATAGATGTACAATTCTGTCATTGTTTGGTTTTGTTGTCTTTTCCCATTCCTACTTAGGCTTCCAGGAGGAAGCCAGTAGTATTTCAAATAAACAAATAAAAAAATTCATTTTCAACAGGACAGCTGCTTGGGTGCCGCTCTTGCAGTTGGCTCATACAACAAAGCGGAAACTCTCTGCAATATATTATACTGCTAGGGGACTAGTTAATTATAAGATATTACCTACTTCATTAAGGCCCCACAGGGAAAACTGAAGAATTGGAAAGTAATAGGAAGCACTCCATATTGAAGTCGTCACATCTAATTTTCTTCAAAAATCTCAAAACATGCTGATATCTGGGTAAATCATTTATGGTTTGTGATTGCTGTTTTGCGTCAATAAAGCTTCACCTCACTTGCAATTAGCCTTCCCGAATTTTGCCGAGATGCAAGAAGTTCGGGTTTAATTAACTGTTCAGATCGCAATAATGCACAGCACAAAAGGTTACACGTGGCTGTGTAAACATTTGTAAATGTGGTACTCACCCAGCTATCATATAGTTATAAAAAATCTGTGACTGATGAAAAAAAACCGAATATGTTGGTAGTGAATATATGTAGAAAAAGCAAAATGTCAACAATAACAGAAATAATATATATCCATATATTGTGGACCTTAATAGTTTGTCTTAGCATTTACTTCATGGCCCACAAATATGTTCCGTTCGAGAAAGAAATGCTACCAGTGAGGCTCCCAGCTGGTACTTGTGTAACCATCTGAGACCACAGTGGTACCATTGATTTTACCAGTCATCCCACTTTGGAACCCGGCTGGGACTTTTTAAACCATCGAAAGAGAAAGATGGGACCACTTCAATGTCGAAGTGGAACCAGCCACCCACTTGGGAACCCGTGCTGAAACCACTTCAGTATCAAAGTGGAACCAGCCACCCCAGTTGGGAACCCAGCTGGGACCATTCACATTGAACTGGAACCATTCCAGATTCAACTGGAACCATTCTGGGACCAGTCCAGATTTTCGCCTGGGAATGCTTTGGGTCCGTCGCATTGCAGCTTTTCGCAGTATCTCATGCCCGTGGTTTTTCATTGTACTGGCATTAGTTTTGAGTGAAATGCTCAGTCTTACATAGTACAAGTTCTTTTTCTCTGTTACATGCTTATGGTCTTTCTACATAAGGGAGCGGCACAGAATGTACGCAATGGCACACAGCTGTGCAATTTTTTTGCACGCAGTGTTTGGCAAATAGTGCGGGTTGACTATGATTGACCTTGATGCTGTTCAGGTGTAGGACCAATTCGCGCATTTCCTCATTTTGAATTTTAGTTAGGGTGCTGTCAACCTTCCTACTGACGACTTCCCTTCCACTAGCGCCGGAGATTAATCATGAAGACTATCATTGCAAGCCAATGCCACAGAAGGAGAAGAACAATGTAATATGTAATAAGCTGACAGTAATTCTCAGTTTTTTATGCTGTGCTGCTCTTCATGCTCATGTTTCTCATTCGACATTTTTGTGTAAGTCCCCAGATCTGCTTGGTTACAATCCCAAAGTCTGGAACATTTGGCATGGAATGACCCTCAGGAACCTGTGGTGTAGTATATCATTTTGAAATTAGCCATTTTAACGTTCGTATAAGCAAGTAAACATCACTACTGTATGGGTGGGGTGCATTGACGTGCGCTGGCTCACCAGAAAGAGGGAAAAGAAGCATGCGTATGGGCGAGGTGCGCCGGTTCACCAGAAAGAGGGGAAAAGCACGGGTAAAGCTATGGTGTGACGTCATATGCAGGCCACCTATACTACAAGAGGGATGTCATGCTGGTTTGGAAAAACCTATATGATCTGTGATACATTTGTTTCAGAAAGAATACCTTGCTGGTTTTGGGAGGAGCCGCTTTCCATGCTGTAGTCAGGGCTGTTATATCCAGGGTATTGTGCCCATCGCTACAGGCCGAATTCAGTGTGAATGGGAAGCAAGGTAGCAAGTCTGCATTCAGGGGGTCCAATCCCTGCACTGTTGTGATTGGTAGGTAATCCTAATGCTATTTACAGTTGTGTTTCTTAAGACTCTAGATGTAGCAGTGGCATGTGGAAATACGATAAAGTGCATGCTTTTGTACCGGACTAGAAACTCTCTTACTTAACATTTCTGTCCAGCTGCAATCATGCAGCGCGCCAACGTGGGGCAGCTAGATGCTGAGAAAGCGCTGGGGAAGTTCTCGGCCGGGGCAGCGGACAGAGACGGTGGCCGTCAGAAGCGGGATACAGAGCATCCACAAACAGGCACAGTCTCCCACCAAAATGAGAATCAAGACCCACAGTTGAGAGTTTCATAAGAGATGTAAGAGTAAGTGAAATAAACTTGTGTGCGTGTTTAACAAAATTGTGAGTCTGTTGTTCATTGAACAACTAAAAACTACTCCATGAGAGTATGACCGCACAGTGGGGCAACAACGAGGTTAAAAATGGGGCTACCAATATTGGACCAAGGACTGGTATATCGACACAAGAGTGGCAAAACCGGATAACCAATATTGGACCAACATCGGGTATAGCGGCACAATATCGGCAAAACTTATTCGCCAACATTGGACCAAGAGTGGGAACACCGGCATGACACTGGGAAAACTGGCGTGCCAATATTGGGCCATGTTGCAGTTGCCATATTGGGCCAATATTGGCAATCTATGTTGCCAATGTTGGGCCAATATCGGTCTAATCTTGGGGTGCTGCCTGGGATAGGTCTGTGTGCTACATTGGCCCAAGGTTTGCAGCATTAAGTCGAGCCGAGTAAGGCCAATGTCAATCCCCAAGCTTGGCCCAACCTTTCACGGCCCAACGACTTTTACGCGGCGGTTTTTGAAAAGCAAACACAAATATAAAAGCCTCCGAAATCGCGACCCCCGTTCTGAGAGCTCGGGTTCCACAATTAGACAAACCCAAAACCCCGGGATTGAAACGGCTCGCGACTCCGAACCTTATTACAGACTCACTTTTGGCATCCTCTTCGTCATGCTCGCCCGCTGGACATTCCAATGGGTTCGCTGACCCTAGTTGAGGTTGGCCAACGGTTACTCGTGTTTCTTTTTTTTTCTTTTTTTATTCATGGAAAATTGCCGGCAGACTGTTATCGATGATTGCATGTATGTACCTAAAACTAGAAAAGCTACTCATAATCAACGTCAGCTTGAACCCCTGATTTCTATAAATCAGCTCCGTCAGAATTACCGAGGTCACGTCGGAGGCATAGTGTTGAATGAACACAATGTCCATGAGACGTCGCCTACGCGGGGCATGCACATGCGGCTATGGTATCTGCTTGAACGGTAGTACGACGTGATTATGGTGAAATATGTACACAGGGAAGAACGCTACCTCACATCAATTCATGCATATCTTTTTAATTTTTTGGTATGGAGAAAGAAGAAAGCTACTTCTTCCGAGGAGGGGGCTATATGTTTATTAAGAAAAAGAAAGAAAGAAGGTGTTTTGTTATGCGCTGCTGACCTTGGCGCTTGTTAAACCGACCAAACCTCCCGTTGTTGCACTTGAACTCTGGCTCGTTAAATTGCAAAGTCAGCACATCTGCTTTCGATGTCAATGTGGGTGCATGAATGGACAGATTTGCGGCATTTTTTAACCACTGGAGAAGCGTGGCTTCGACTTCAGGGTGACTCTAGGTCGTTGTGCGTACGGACTTCCGCCAGCTCGCTCTTTGTACAATGCGGAGTCGGCTGGTATAGTATCCGATTAGAAACGAATGTGTTACGACCGGGACACGGTGAAGCTTCGGAGAAACGGGCATTCGAAAAAATCCGATTGCATTCCAAGTTATGCCAGGGGAATGTACAATTATTTGCACCGAGTAGACTGCGCGTGGGGCGCAGACAGTCTACAGCACAACCTTCGAGTACCACATGCTTGATTTTACCACTTGTTGTTGCTTTTATCTATTCGGCATTCCGCTGCTGATTGAAATGATGTGCGCGGTTGCGGTTATATCCTCGGATCTGCGCGGCGGATACCCGCGTACGCCGTGGTTTGCGGATAGAAATATGACGTCTTGAAATCCGCGCGTTAGTGGAATAAGGTCACCTGCGGTTCGCACGGATATCCGCATTTTATCCGCATTTTCACCGCAAATGGTCATCACGAGGGTCTAGGTTCGAGTCCATAGCGTCAGCTCCTTTTCACTTTTTTTTTAATTCATTAATTCTTGAGCATTGGAGTCTTACGTGTCCGTATCAAAAATGTTTGTAGCCCGCTTCAGCTCTTTCTCGTTACAAGCACTAGTGTCTCTGTCGACGTCCCCCAGGTGGAGCCACAATTGACCTAGATACAGTATCGCACCTCGTTAATATGGCATTCGTTAACTTGACTTCCACGCTTTATGACCATTTTTGGTTCGGAACCGTTCTCTCCCCTCGTAACCAATAATTAATTAGATTTATTTTGCACAAGTGGGGCTCGAACATGTGTATTCTTCCCCGGGTGTTATGACTGCCGTCGGTTCAACGACTGGTCCTTGCTCGTTGAACGAACAATATCATAGGAAGAGTTAGAGATAAAGAATATAACTAAGCAGACACTTTTATTGGATTTCTTCAGCAGATAAACTGGAAGATTTTCTGCACAATGTCTCTTGTTTTGCAATAAATAATGCCACAGCCTTGTGTCATGCATAGGATTGTCTCTGATGCGTTGCATATATTCTTGGTTAATATGACAACTGGCTGTATGACCCACAAGCCTTACCCACGGAACAAACACGCGCGGTGAGTGTGGGAATCAGAGGTATCTTATCAAAAATGAGGTCACCCGACGGCTTGGAACCCTTTCCCCCCTCGTGTGGCGTTCCAATGTAACCTCCTTTCTTCGCAGCTTTGCGCTCAAACTACGAGCCGTCAAAAAATAGGCGGAGCCAAGGGCTCATTTCCAGGATTTCCGGCGAATTTATTTCGGCAATTGCCATGGCATTACGAGTGGGATTATGTGCTATACTGAGTAAAATGACCACGGGGAACCCATTTCCGCAACGAAAACGTTAGGTTGTCTTGGAAAATTTCGGAGTTCAATTCAAGAAATTAACTTTCCGTCAATTGAAATGAAATAAAAATGTTACCAATATGTAAGTATTTGGGAATCATGCTGCAGGAACTTGAAGTAGGACAAACATATCGAACCGACTGTTAGTAAAGCTATTAAAACACTTGGATTCCTGCGACGAAATTTTAGATCAGCTCCTAAAGAAATCAAGATAACAGTTTACGAGTCGTATGTTCGCCCGATCTTGGAATATTCTAGCGCAGTGTGGGACCCATCTGGTATTGGTCTTCGGAAGAAAATAGAAAGGGTGCGAAATCAAGCTGCAAGGTTTGTTACGAACAATTACTCTCAGTATGTCAGATCAGCAGATTTAACAGCAGCCTTTGGTTGGGATCACTGGAAAATCACCGCAAGGCGCCTCGTTTGAAACTTTTTTACGACATGTAGTATGGACACACGGGTGTTAGCCGATACGATTATTTGCCAAGTCCCCATTTTATCTCGGAACGGCTGGATCATGCATGCAAGGTCGAGCCGTATCGTCACCGGTTTTCGGTTTTTAAGGATTCATTTTTCGTGGGAACCATATCAGAATGGAATGGCCTTCCATGGGACCTAGTTGCCACCAACAGTAGAAACAGGTTCTCCAGGAATCTTTGTTTATTTATGTCTGAATTTTCCTGATACTTAGAAAGCACTGAGTTTGTGTTATCTAGATATAGTGATTCACATTGTTGTTATCAGTTGTATCTCCCTCTCCCCTACGCAATTCCACAGTAAGTGGAGGAGTAGCGTACTTTGAATAAATTGAATAAATATATGGCAAAAGTTATTGGCAGAAAAAAACTCCCGTGACCGCATGTCTCTCGGGGCCTACCTTTTTTACTATGAATTTCTATCATGGTTGGTGGACCACCCTGTAAATTAGAAATAGCGATTTTACTTGTTTAGCAGACAAATACTAAATGTATCCACTAGCTCAACCCTTGGCCAGAACTAGCGAACGCACTTAGGCACGCGGAGATGGAAAGTGCGCGGTAATTTTGAGCAGCCGAAAGAAGAACGACATTTTCAGATTTTCTTTCGGGGAAGAATTAAAAAAAAAAGAAAAAGAACTCGTGGTAACAGGAGACACTAACTTTTCATTGTGCAGTGTCCAAGATTCTAAAGAGTGCGACTGTTCATCATGTCAATAAATAGTGGAATATCTTTTGTTTGGTCTAACTTAGAAGGGAAAATACAAGTATATGGTAGAACAGCCCAGCTCGCGAGCTACGCCACATTTTTTTTTTTTTCTTTTCTATATCCTTCCATCCATCAATCATGTTAAAAGGGCAAGTGCAATATAGTTGTCTACGAACGACTAAACAGGAAATTTTGGCCTCGTTTACGAGTTTATATTTCGCCAGGACTTTTTATTTTTTCGGGGATTGGAAATTTTGGGCAATTATTCTGACGCGGAGGAAAAAAATAATAACGGCATTTTTGCCAATTTTTTGTGTTTTTCTGAAACCTCACACCTGTAGCTATGACATGTAGAAAAATAGTTATTTTTGTCCTTAATACTGTGGCGTGCAGAACAATGCGTAATCAACAACACAAAATACCAAATGTCACAACTCCTTCAATGTTAACGTTTCGCTGGGACGCTTGTGGTCTGAAAATGTATTAAAAACGTTCTAATTATGAAATCAGTTTAGAATTCCGTACCTAGGGATTAATAAACATGCATCAGAAACGCAAATAGGCTACCACCGTATATTTCGTGTGGCCTTTGTACACTCAAGGTGGGAGCAGCAGAGCGTGTAGCCCTTTCCGAAGCAAGCATTACCCTACTATAGTAAGGGTTGTATAAAACGGAATAGTTGTGTCATGCTCCACGGAGCATAACCGCACCGTCTTCCATGCGTTCAGGAGAGCGATTATGTTATGTCATGCGTAGTTTCGTTGAATTCGTACAAATTCCCTCGTTGTTCATCAGTTGATTTATTTATTGTTGTTGTTGAATTTGTATTTGTAATGGTATACTTTCCTTTGCGACAAAAATTGGGAGTAGGTTTGCATGTTAAGTGACTCGGGCCAAACCAGCTTAGAGAAATTATGCGTACTCGTTGAGGCGACCTAACAACTAAGAGTCAGCCAATCAGGATCGTTTTTTCAACGGCCGTAGCCAATCACGAACGTGCTCTCAGCGGTTGTAGCCAGGAGACAAGTCACTG
Source organism: Ornithodoros turicata (assembly GCF_037126465.1). Taxonomy (NCBI): domain Eukaryota; kingdom Metazoa; phylum Arthropoda; class Arachnida; order Ixodida; family Argasidae; genus Ornithodoros; species Ornithodoros turicata. The sequence goes on along the minus strand of NC_088202.1, from coordinate 30,728,796 downwards.
TCAGCCGCATGAGCAGCCACTGTCGTCTGCGAATAGTGAACGTCCCCGCGTACTAAATTAGAAAACAGAAGCGCAACAGTCGCATATTTCTCTCAAGATAAATTTTCTGGAAAGCGCGTTGCACCTTATTGTGAAGGGGCTCATTATCTCATTCCCCACATCACCAACAGCAATGGGGTAGAGTATCGCCTCTGGCGATGAAACTCCCCATTCATCACCTTAAAATAAAGTTGTAGACTAACAAGAACAACAACAACTTTATTTTAAGGTGATGAGGTACAAATTTGCCAAGTTTGGCTGCAATCATTTGCGAGTTCTTGAATTCGCTGAAGAGCGAAACGCGGTAGCAGACGAATTCTGACTTTATGTGTCCATGCAGAGAGGGAGGGGGAGCAGGACTTCTGTATCTATAGGTGGCGTTGCTCGGGCCATATTTGTGTGACGATATCCTGCACGTGCCTCAGGGCTGGACTGCTGGTAATTTCGACCGCCTGGGGTTCTGTAACGTGCACAGGAAATCTCGGACACACGGTGCTGAGAGCAACGTGTACCTCCACCACAGTGCTACCGTACTCAGCCGGTATCGAATTCCCGATCTTTAGCTGAGCAAACCAGTTTCCGTTGCAAACTTCTCTTTTCAGATTCAACGACGGATAGCCGTTTCTGTACCTTCCCGTCAACGTCCTCAGTTGTCTTTGGAGTCGAGTAGCTAATTCGACTGTGTGTCTTCAGGATAGCAGTGTGTCATCTGGATGTAGATGTCAGTCGAAGCGCAGACATCTGCTAGAGGTTGAAACGGAAGTTCTACGCGTACTTCCTTTGCACGGGGCAAGTCTTTCTGTTCCGAAGCAAAAGCCTAATGCGCAAGACACAATCAAAAGAGTAACATACAGGTATTCCAATGTTAGGCTTGAAATCAAGCCTGTGTATTAAAATGTTGACACGGACAGTATGCTACAATACTGAAAGGATGGTGTTTCAACCAGTTACAATCAAACCAACCGTGCAATCGTACTGGTGATATACATCCATGACGAAAAAAGAAAAAAAAAAGAACGAGACTATATATGGACGGCTTGTTTCTGTGTTTGTATACTCTGTGCAAGTTCAACTTCTGCGCAGGAGACGGGAAAATGGGCGGAGAAATCACGTGGGCAGCGTTCCTCCACTCACCGGTCCGCGCGGAGTGACCAACGTGCTCGATGTTGTGGTTGCGGTTACTTCGTTGCTTCCTTCCCACGTGAACGGACCCACGTGGGCATCTCGCGTCCAGTTTGTCGTGCTGGGGGGCGGCCAATTATGTGCCGCGTTAGGTTACGTCAGAGGCTGAGGGAAAGGGAGGAACTGAGGAGCTGCGCGGAAGCGTGACCTATACTTGCAGATAGTATTGTTGTTCCTAGCCTGGGGTTTTTTCCTTGTGGGAAGTGAAATACATTCAGAAGTCCTAGGTTTGCGATTACTGTTAAAATAGTTCCTCGGCATGACAGATGGAGATGTTCCAACATGATAGGCAAACCAATGTGAGCAGAGCGGGGTAGCTGATGTGAGTTCATCCTGGTATTTCTCGTCTGTGTTTTTCACGGGCGAGAAGGGATCCATTTAAGTCTGGTGCTGTTCACACATGCAGGTTTGTTCACGGACCGTGTGATCGTGCCGAGAAACACTCGGCGTGTCATCGTATTCTGTCCCATTTTTCACGCACTCGGCTCGCCGTGCAGATGCGCCCTTTCACACAACCGAATTCCTCGTCGGCGTGCATCCTGATACTGATAAAATAAGAGATAAATGAAGAAGGGGAACATAGTGTTTAGATGACGTGACCAGCCCCAAGGACAGCGGCCTGATAAGATAGGCACACCAGTCTCTGATGTTTCTGTAGGTTTGTCAGGTCCGTCTTTTTGGCCTGCCGTGCCGTGGCTGTGACAAATGGTTTACGAGGAGAAACGTTGCATGCAGGGAATGTTCTTAATTGTAGTCTTTTGTCAACACAGAGGCAAAAATATAACTTGTACATATAAAAATATCTGTAAAAATATGAAATATTTGAAATGTTGTTAAATCCATGATATGACCGCTAACGGAGCAACAGCAATATGTACTTGAATCACAGAGGTAACAAAATTCCAACGTCCTCATATCGTTGAGGAGCGGGAGCGACAAAAAGTGCATCCAAAAGGGGTGTGGTGCCCGAGAAACACGGACAGGGAACTGGCATGCAGTAATTTTCACGGAGCGGACACACGGGCTCGGACAGTGTGAATAGCAGACTCGAGCAATGCTTGTCCGTTTTCTACCCGCTATAAATTTCGATATGTAAACGGAGGAGAAACTCTGTAGTCTGAAAAGGCATGGAGTTAACGACGAGTTTGTTCCGTGAAAATTGCTTAGAATGGGGCGTGGGAGATGGCTGTAGTCGCGAACACGCCACTCGCGAGGAAATGCGGTAGTGTGTATGCCCTGCATGAACCCTTCTTCTTCTTTGTCTTCCCCTCTTCTCCTTTTTGTTCTCCTTTTCTTTTCTTCTTTCTTCTTTTCCTGTTCTTTTCTTCCCCATTTTCCTTTTTTATTTGGAATAGCAAGCCGACCTCCCTGAAAAGTGAAAAAACAGACACACGTCTCGAATGCGGTGAGCATACGGACGATCACCGAGAAAAAAAAAAGCTGTCCCAAGAGGGGCGCATTTCACGGACGCGAAAAACGTCACGTGTGAAACCTGCCTAAGAGACGCAGCAACATGAGAACCAACGAAACATAGCCTCGGCATTCTTTCGGCGACGCTCTTGTGAGCGATCATCTACACCGCTCGTAGAAGGGACCACATCCATTTTATAAACCACGCAGGCACACACACACGTAGCTACACATGTCCGAACGTGTCCAGGAGCAAACGCAACTACACAACGAATTTTGGCCTCACGCCAACCCACGGAGTAAGAAGACTAGGAGATGAAACTTCACTCTCTCCCGCGACCAGAGAATGTACGAGGAGCGCCTGCTCGGCGGCCCGGCCCGCACTGCCATCTGTTGCACGAGGACGCAGAATTTCCGAAGCATGCGGTCACGTGATACTGTCGCTTGTCTGGCGGCGTGACTAAAACACGTGAAAGCACGTGAATTAAACGCTAGAAAAGAAGAAGAAAATGAAACGCTTACGCGATCATAGTGCTCCTGTCGTCTGCTCAACAGAACCGAGAGGCAAGATAACGAAATTGTTTGCGTTGGTTTCGCTAAACAAGAAGCGCTACGTAGTTGACAAGCATGACATTTATTGCCAAGACAAACATCGTTCACGTTCATTAGTTTGTCATCATCCGTAGAGGCTGCCGTACGACTCGCGAAAAGCACTGCTTTCCCCATAGCCTTCCATGTGAAAGCGCAAAATGGAAGACAGCGCCGCCGTGCCATCTGTCGCGTAAAGTCAGCAACTGCCTTTTTTTCTCTCCCCCAACGTGAGTCTCTGGTCGCGCGCCGGCGCTTGCTTCTATAGGCAGTTTCACCTCCTAGTCTTCTTACTCCGTGCGCCAACCTAACGAGCCCCTCCGCATGACGCCCTTTCCACTCCTCTGTACACCGACGGACGAGCGACACCGGGCTTTCGTTCGCATGACCGTTCTAATTCTAACGAATTGATAACACCCCCCCCCCCCCGTACCTTCTAGGAACCGTATAATAATCATAATAACCTTTATTCACCACTCTCGTGGATGGGAGTTGGGACAAAGCATGATTGACAAAGAATGATTCACTATCGAAAGGGACGATGCGTCAGTTACCTCCTCACCACTTCCTCAGTGAATCTGCCGTTCGCTGCTACCTGAAATCGAATATGTACGCCTGATTGTAGATAATGGTTGTCTGGAAACCAGATAGGACGTGCTTTAGTGATAACCCCCATTCCCTTCTTTCCTTCTCTCATTTCAGAGCATGTGATTGCACAGCGAGCCCGTGTTCCAACACTTCTAACAAGGACCTGTCATATTACATTTCGACAGTAACTTACTCAGTTATAAGTAACTGCTGTTTTTGTCGTTCTATTTGTGCTTGCGTTTGGCCGTGTTTGGCCTTGTGTTCTCCAAGGTGATGTACGAGCTTTGTTTACGAAGGATGAAGGTTTTGAAAACGTCTCAACGTCTGAATTGGATACTACCACACATTTGCAAATGCACCCTATGGTAAGTACTCAAATGGTACATATCTAGTTTAGCGGCACCACTCGATTTGCACCTTGAAATCTACATACTTGAATGTAATAATGAAAGGTGCATCGTAATCTATTATTCATATGCGGCGGTCGGTTCCAGAGAGTAGGTTCTCACGGAAAGTTTTGGTAGTGGCGGTCATTTCATCTCCATGCGCCCATTGTTTACCTATGAGTGCCTTCGCACACCTGGACCCATTCCCGGCATGCTTTTCGCTTTTTCTCTCTCGCCCGTTGCTAAGAATGCAGAGCGGTTCCGCTAGCAGACTACGGCCGCGCTGGCCAAAGAAGTGCGTTTTGCGCTTACATGTTGTTCTGAGTGACCACTGATAGTCGTTTTAGATTTTAGTGCCTGCCGCCTTTTCATGCACCTTCTGGTGCATACATCTACGTTTCTGTTGCCCTTGTTATGCGTGTTTGTGTGTTTACACCATTGTGCTCTACTGTGCTATGTATTGTTCCAATCTGAACGCGAACGTGCACCAATACCGATGGCCTTGACGCCATACTTCGGCACGGCAAAAAATGCGTCATTATTCTATAAACGAACAGAAAAACGACATACTAAGTGCGCAAAAACCTATCGGCCCCAACGTATATAAAAGTTTCGCCTTTCCTCTGGTGAACTTGATAAGGGGAAGGACGACTGGGCACCTTCTGGACGGCAATTTCAAAAGTATGCCGCCTCTAAGACGAATGGGGATTCCATTGTCCACATAAAGGCCGACGCATAAAAACTTTGCACGTAGTTTATTAACTTCGTTGCAGAAAACCTTAATGTTAGTTACTTTTCGGCAGCGTTTTGATATGTGATCGTTTGAACAGCAGGCACAGAATCAATTCAGAAGTACTTCAGTTACATGCATAATTTAACTGTAACTGAGATTCATTTGTCGTTAGGTAACCGCTCGTGCTACTTAATTAATTCCAGCGAGGTATATCTGTAGGTTTAACTTGATTATTACCTTTTGGAGTACTCACACAGTTCTGTACATAACAGACATTCTATTACCTAACAGTCCTGTTACCAGGCACGTGAAGCCCACATTAGGTGTATGTCGCTAGGGGAATAGAGAACGTGACGCGGTAAATTTTCTTGGAAATCTCGTGAATGTGGTCCGATGATATACTGATTTTACACCGAAGGAACTGCACTGCCGGGAGAACGTAACGCAATCAAGAAGGTATAGGTAAGCAGAGAGGCAGATAGTGCACCGCGATAAACCCTAACGAATGAGCATTGTTCTTGTGCAGGCACGCATGGCCAACGACTAATACCCCTGTCACAATGGCTAATTTATTGTCATTTTCGTGAAGTGCACTCCTCCCAAGCGAATGTCACTTTCGCTACGTGCTTGCTACAGGGCTTATGTAAGTAGAGAGTTTTAGTACATCGTGCGCTATCGCCTTTGCGTACGTAAGGGATAACGTTGATAACTTTGCGCACGCCCATAACAGAAAGAGAGCTTCGAGCAGTGCGCAGAACCACCAACGCTATACCGTACGTACCCAAGGGCGATAGCGTACGATGTAATAAAACTCTGTAGTGTCACGAAGCAATGGTGGCAATTACGGAAGATAAGAATGAACGGCGACATTGTTTTTAGGCGGCGCCACAATACATTCCTGAGAACGTCTTTCTTTGATTTAGAAACAGTTTCTGCAAATCTTCTTCCACCATTAAACAAATTGGCCTCAAACATGTGCCACAACAAAAATGGCCGCCGCCACATGGCCGAGACGGCGAAGTTTACGCAGGCTGTTAACGAGAGTAATGACATGTTTCTTTTTTCTTTTTTTTTTTGCAGGATGTCACACTGTACTGAAATCAAATAAACACGCCGTTGAAATTACTTGTTTAAAAACCGTGGAGGAAGGAAACACAGGAGCGGCCGTTTCGAACAGATGGCGGTCGCTCATATCAAAACCGCCATTACTTCCTGTCCACCAGGTGATCCTCTCAAAAGTTTCGGTTTTGCATCGCTTTGTTGCTCGCGCTGCTTTCTGTGCTTTTATGCCTTTCCAGAGTCATTTGCTGCTAAAATGTGAGGACCATTCCGGAAACAACGTTATTTTAACGTGCTCTTACTACGGTTGCGTTCAACGGGAAGCAGCTCTGTCACGGGAATAACCTTGATCGGTTGTTTCGTGACCCTGTGGGTGTTTAAGTCATCTTAAATCGTTCGTTTGCGAGCTGGTGCTGTGTTGCAGATGAATTTTATTTCCTCCTGTGTTGTGCAAGTTTGATTAATGGTATTCTTTACCACTTGAGCAACAAACACACAAACGCGGCCACCGCTGCCACGCATGATGTTTCTAGTCCTGCGTGCTTGTTCTGCAGACCGTGACTACTCTTGTAATAGAAGAGTAAACCTCCAAACGCACAGAAATAAAACTGCACGCTCGCGTTCATCACAATGCTGGTATCTGAACGGTAAGACAACCACAACTCGCGTCGTCTGCTTTGGGAGCTGGCATGCTCTTAGGGTCACGTGAGCGGTCACGTGGTAGGCAGGACCATCCCAGAATGCAATGCGAAGGCTGGCACACCCGTCCCAATGCAAAACGGTAGGAAAGGTTGGTCCCGTGTTTCCTTCCTCCACGTTATAAATATTGTGGTTGTCGGGACCCATCGCTTTTTTTTTTCAATATTTTTACCTGTACCTCGAAGCCTGCCGTCGAGGCTACGCACTCGGTCCGCCGAAGAGAAGTGAAGGGAGTCTCGAGAACTCACTAAATCTTTGGTGCACTTTCTGCCGAGTGTCACTAAAAGATGCCGTGTGACAGCGCGAGAATGACACTATGTGCAAGTGTCGCTGGGTGAAAGTGAGACTAAAGGAGTCCGTCTGACAAGGGTACTATTTTCAAAATGGGATAAATAAAAAAAAACATTAGAAAGAACATAGAAAAGAAACACTAGGAAGCACCTGGGTGTGCTTTCTATGCTCGTGCTTGTTCCGTATGTCGTAGCTATTGTGTAGGGAATCCCGGACAATTTTTTTACTCCCAGGATGTCGGGATTTTCCCGATGAATGCTCGGAATCCCGGGAAGGGATTCTATGATTGGGATGAAACCGGGCAGCACCCATACGCAGTCTTTGAAGATAGAGTATACCCTGATTATTCATGCGTGCGCTTTGTCTCTCTCTCTTCGGCGCTCGGTTTCTGCATGTCAATCAAAATATTCCTCATAGCTGAATGGTTTTCATTCTTTTACGATATGCGACGCTTTGTATCGATAAACTTACTTTTTTATGTTCGTCTCGCCTAACGCCTCAAGGACATATTTCCATCATCATCACTTTCTCATCCCTAGGGATTGTGGAAGCTTCCACAATCGCAATGGGGCGGTGTACCGCCATAACGGCGGAGAATGACCGGCCACCACATCATCATCCCATTTATATATGTGTGTGTGTGTGTCAACTAACCTGATAAATTAATTTTATTCGCAGTCTCTATATATAGCGCTCACGATTTATTGGCGCACTGGCACGAAAGACGAAAGCAATTAGTTTCGACTTCTAAAACCGATTGAGTCAAGTATCCAAACCTGCACTCTAAAATCTGTACCTCATAAAACCCCCTTTTATAAGGTACATTTTTGCAAACACGTACCCTTTATTTTATGCGGTACGAAAGCGCCTAAAAGGTACAGCACTTTTAAGGTAGTGCCGTCTAACAAGTACCCCCGTATAAAGGGTACAGCCGTCTAGCAGGTACACCAGTAAATAAAGTACAGCCGTGTAACAGGTAGTGCCGTCTAACAGGTACGTCCGTCCAAGAGGTACTGCCGCCTAACCGGTACAGCCATTTTAGAGGTACCGTCGTCTAAAGGGTACAACCGTCTAACAGGTACAGCCGTCTAACAGGTACAGCCGTCTAACAGGTACAGCCGTCTAACAGGTACGCCAGTCTAAAAGGTACAGCATTCTAAGAGGTACGCCCGTCTAAAGGGTACAGTTGTCCAAGAAGTATACAGTCCACATAGAACGGATGTGGTGACATAATCCTTACGTGACGTATCGCACGCACAGCAAAATGCACGACGCGCATCATGTATTGTGCGTTTACGCTTTGGTATCAGTAGTGGTAATACACACTCGCCGAAGTGTGCATCTGTAACATACGCGAAGGTGCACATGCGGGACAAAGACAAAATGCGATCTAAATACGGAACTGCTCTTTATTTGACCTTCAGCGATTTCAGCAGCTGCGAAAGCCGTGGCTTTCTGTACGGCTTCGAGAATTCGTTGTCGCCGTTGTCGTGTGTTGTGTTGTGTGTATATTTGCAATATTTTGTATATTTGTATGTTTGCCTAACAACTGGCCAAAAGCAGCTGGGTATGTCACGTTTTTTACGCAGTAAACTGTCAAGCAGCAGAGCAGCGCAAACTCAAGCATGCCCGACGGTTCCAGCTTCACAACCTCTCCGTCACTACACCAAACAAGGCTCTCCTGCCCGAAAAAGAGTTTCGGTCCCGGAGAGACCACCTCTTCGTGGACGATCTTGACAGGAACGCCGCAATTACTTCGTGTTTGTGCCTTCCAAAAGGATTGTCTCAAACAAAGGAAGCAGTCCACATACCGTTGATATCAAGTCATACTACGAATTTTTTTGGACGCAAGAATACGTCCACATCGACGAACGTCGGCGATTCTTTTTCCTTCATGGCTGAAAAAGCCGCCAGGATGTTGGTCATTGCCACCATTGCTTGATCAAAGCTTTTGCGGAATATGACGTCGAATTCCAGTATCAGCTGAGAAACAAATGAAGTTTAGATATTAGAGATAAAACTACACTGTCGGCTTGAGCAGTAACAGCACAGCAAAGCCGATCACTTCGCTTGATTTATTTAGATCGTATGAATAATTAGTGTTGACAAACTACATTATTAACATGACAAACTACATCGCTACGCCGTTAAGTGAAGACGTCATTCTGACCCATGGGTGTTTTTACGACTGGCTACTCTGTGCCTGACTTTCCAGCAAAGGCGATCAGATTTCGCTCCAGTATATAATTATAATTTTATTCCTTACCCGGAGAGCTGGATTCGAAAGAATCCATTGGTGGTGGCCATGCCATGGGGTAGTAGTGTCCGTTAATTGACTGACGGGAGGTACAGTGGCGCGCCGACTTGTCTTAACCAGCGGAGCGCGTGTTATTGGGCGCTGATAGGCAGCTGGAAGCGAGGTTGGGACGATCCACTATCCCCTTGAAGGGAGGGTTGGTACGCACAGCGGATGTGTTCGCGTTTCGACATCTCCGTTGTGCGTACCGACCCTCCCTTCAAGGGGATAGTGGATCATCCCAATCTCGTTTCCACCTGTCTATCAGCGCCCGATGACACGCGCTCCGCTGGTTAAGGCAAGTGTACGCGCCACTGTATCTACATCGAAAAATATTTCAGCACTAGAATTGGGACGATAACCTTCAGCACTAGACAAGCTGAAAATAATACACTGACGTGGAACGCTTCTAGGTTGTTACAACCCTCAATACAGTGGCATACGTACTCTGGAAAGCTACAGTTCACTACGCTCACCCTATACATGCACGTTTTGGGAAACGGCATGCACGTAGTTGTAGCGGAAATGAAAAACGTTAAAGAGCAACTTACCATGAGCAGGTACACCTTCCCGGCCTTTCCATGTCCCTTAAAGCTCAGCTACGCCGATTTTCGAGTGTTACAGAATGGAATGGTACTCAGACGATGTGTTCATAAGGGAACACTGATTATGTATGCAAAATAGTTATCCCAAACGCCTCGCGGTTTTCCGAAAAAGTGAATTTTTAGTTTCACTGACATCCCGTCTTGTGGCCCGCAAACCCTGTGTCGACGACACATTCGTGGTCTGCCCGCGCTCCGGCTTGGCATGACTTTTGGCTCGGTTTCTTCCGCCAAGCCGGCCAGTTTCTTCTGCCGAGCCGTCTGCTGCACAGATTCACATTGGGGAAGTGATAAACAGTTCGCTATTAGGGAGCCAGTATATTTCTGGACCCATGAGGAACGTGAGTTTTGCTTCCTTCGACTGCAAAGCGTTTGCTAGGCCAGTACTAACTTCCTGGTGTGATTCGTGTTCTGTGCTGCGTGCCGAGAATGCGTGAGCGTTTTGCTCCTGTCTGCAAGAACACTTCAGCATGCAGTTCCAATGTTTCAAACCACAATTTTCCGAAAGGCGAAAGAGAAATCTATTGACTGCAACAATCGGTTACAACTCCGACTGGGTGCCACATTCGAAAGCAGCGATTTGATCTGTTCATCTGGCTCATACGAATGTTACGGAAGCAATACGCAACTTGTTTCACAAGAAGCCGAAGATGTCTCGTCCGGGATGCTGTGCCAACCTTATCTGCAGCAGGAGATTGCAGGGGCAGGACTAGGCAGCAGATAAAGGTAAGACGCCTAATGTTAGACAAGTCAGTCATGCGGTGCAAGTTGCATCACGTAGAAGAGAAAAATACGCTATCTGTCAGTTACTGCTTCATCCTTTAGAGATTACGCCCCAGCGGGTGTATTCTCAGTACAGATTTGGAATTACCTTATTTGTTAAATGATTTCGCAGGCATTCTGGCACCACCGAAAAGCTTGCACTCCGCGTCTCAACTATCACCGTCTGGGTTTCAAGCTGAAGGCTGTCACCAGTGCCAACCAGACGCCCCTTCAAAGTTCATCTGTTTTTGTTGACGGAACAGTGACACCTGGTACTGAGACATTTCATTTTCTGATTAATCAAGTGCATTCCATCACTTGTGCTCGACTTCTTGTGTTCGTATACCCTTGCTGTTGCTCGCTAGCTTAGAGCAACCATGCCTGAGGTGCCAGCGCTTTCAGAGTACATTTAAGCAGTATCATCGTATCATATGCACGGCAGTACATCTTGTGTATTTTGAGTAAGGTATAAATTCAATGTTGGCTCACCTGTTGTATTTTGGTCACAAATAAGGTGTTCTTCCAGAGCGCTCAAGGGCAGTTCAAGCAGTTTCATGTGTGCAACAGCACATAGTTTTTCTCAGTTTTGACTAAGGTAAATCGAAATCTTCCAGTTGATGTCTTTCGGTAATAAATTATGTTTTTCGAGACATTCAAACTGCATCATGTGTGCAACAGTACATACTTTTTCTCATGTGAAGTAAGGTAAATCTGTCCGCCGTGGTGTTCTGGCAGTGCAGCAGAAGCTTTCGTTGCATTCAAGTGCCATCATGTATACAAAAACTTGTTTTATGCCTTTCTGTAGCTGCTGTACTAATATTGTGAGTACAGAGACATTCCTGCAGAACATATCGGAGCGTCTTGTGTGCTATTGTTTGTATCAGCTACAGCAGTATATTGATAATGTTAATTATTCAATGACTTCAGCTAACATTTACATTCTTACTTCCAGGTAAACCTGTCACGCAGATGCCCTACCTCTTGGTATGCATAGTTCAAGATTGTACCGAAACAATCCACCTGGAGCATTATTCTTCAATTGGCAGTGGCATTACTATCACAACACACCACATACTGCATGTCTATGGTGCGTGTACAATGCATCAAACCTATTCTCAGATACAGGCCAGCTGGTACGCAATTACAACATGAAACAACTGACACAGAGACCGTAAAGTCATGCCTTTTCCTCCGCGCCTCGGGTTTCATGTTGTTATCCTCACATGCAGCTCAATTCGCCTTGCTGTGCAGCATGAGCAAAAGCATATATTGTTTGTGCTCACATGACACGGAACATAAATACAGTGAAACCTTCCTATGTTGGACACCCGTGGTGCAGCCGAAGCGTCTCCTACTTATAGAGGTGTCCGAGTTACAGAATATGACGGCAACAAAAAATGGAAGAGATCACAGCTGTGAGAAATGTCCCCCTTCTTCAATTTAAGGTCCTTAGTGGTACCTGGTGGTGGTGCCTGGTATTGGTACCTCTACCCACTCTTCACTGATAATTATTACTGATTTTAGTATATTCAATTCTGTTCGGATTCTACTCAATGGCATTACCTCTGGAGCTTTTCGAGCAGCAAGGACTTGTCTCTGAAGCGTCAGCCCACTTCTCATAGCTTTGGTGCAGTGCTCGTTCAAAGGCTCTAGACAAACTGAAGACAAGTGCTCACATAAAGAATTACGATGTAGACTGACAGCACTTGTTTTTGGACTCTAAAAACTAAAGCAACAAAATGCTGAGACCAGTATAGGGGAAAAAAGGGGCAAAAGTCAAGGCCACTGGCTCATTTTGGGTCTTTTTGGTGCAAAGATGGGCCGATATTGAGGTAATTTGGTCAGGGTTTTGTCCGACTTTGCAGGGAAAACCCTATCCTACTTCCAAGATAGGGAGGTGTCCTACATAGAGAATTTCGTCCCCATGTAGTTTCAATAGGAGCCTGCCCGTGCAACGAAATCATGGGGAGTTGTCCGAGGTAGGGGGGTGTCCGACTTTGGAGGTTTCACTGTACTATAGAGCATTCTACATGTAATCTAACAGTTGTTCACGTTTGGATATTTTAACCATGGAATTTACCCTGCATGCACCACACCATGTCCAAACACAAACAACTGCTAGACAGCAGCATGTACTGTTGCCGTATAGCACTTATGGCTTGCGTCCTGTGATCGGAAACAGTGGTACCTTTTTCTGCTACAATCGGTAAACTACAGTAAATATTTAGAAATGCAGTGTTAAAGAGAGCTGTCTGCACACAGTGGCAGCAGGAGTGGGACATGGAAGAAAATAACAAGCTACACCTCACACAGCCACACGTTTCCCCCCCGCATCGGACTGAACACATCAACAGATCATCCGAAGTTCTTTACGCGAGATTGAGGATTGGGCACACATGGCTCACGCATCACCACCTACTCAGAGGTCAGGATCCGCCAGCTTGTGCGCACTGCGGTGACAGCTTGACTGTCTTGCACGTACTGGCATCCTGCCCTCACTTCGAGCACCAACGCCAACAGTATTTCACCGCATTCTACAGATACCATGTCCCACTCCACCCAGCCCTTCTACTGGGTGACACCCCTCTTGTGCCGTTTGATAACGTCATTAAATTTTTGACCACGTGTGGGTTTCTTAGTCAGATGTAGATGATAAGCATTGCTCCGCTTTTATCCAATATCACCGAACTCCTCATGTAAATATCTCATTGTCACACTTGTAGATAGCTTTTAACTGCCATGCTCGCTTGCTATCGTCATCCTCCTCTCTCTCTTATCCTGATCAATCTCATCGCTCATCGCTCATACCTGTAGATAGGTTTTAACTACCACACACTCTCTCTCACATCATCTTTCCCATAATCATCTCCGACACACTCACCATAGTTTTGGCGCTCTATGGCCTTTGTTGCCTTTGTGCCATTAAACACATAATCAATCAATCAATCATACCATAAAGCACTATGGGAAATGGCAGTTTGAAAAACTGGAGAAGACTGTCATTAGAATGAGGGACATAAATTTTGTGCAGTATGTGCTGTACCACGTAATGCACTGCAGGCCCACCACAGTATGGTAACGCTCTGAATACTGATTTGCTCAAAAAAGGAACGTGTGCGTTTCTTGTACTAACTTCCCCTTATGCAAAGTAAAAGAAAAATGTTTTCAGCCAATGGGGAGGGAGAGGACATCATTCTGGAGTCTCGTTGACCTACAGTGTGTCGTGTGTGAAGGTCATTTTGAAGAGTGTAGGTTGTACAAGACTGTGTACCCACATTCTTGGCAGTGTTGACTAATAACCATAATAAAGTAGAGGGTACATTTGTTGCTTCATGTATTTGTGTCATGACAAAGTATGTAGAGATACATCTGTCTCAACATGCAGGTGCCAAAACTGCTTTTTGTGCCTAAAATATGACAAATCGTTGTCTGCTCAACACCACTAATCATGTGCCGGCCTCCATGACATGTCTGTGACATTCCAAAGTGATTAACATGTACCATAGATGTGTGCAATGCTGAAGATGACTGTGCACCTTCTATGGATTCTTGTTTCAAGAAAAGTACTGTGTGATTTGTACCTTCACAATTGTACATAAAAATAAAAAGTTTCCGGAAGGAAACATCATGAAGGTCCATAGCGAAAAACCCTGAGACGAGGGATAGGAAGGGACATACACAATGTCTCAACATAGCGTGTTTATGTCCCTTCTTGTATCTCCTCTTCAGGTCTCGCCATCATGGACACTATCACCAGCTCGCTTGCTGTTGAACCGTTCTTTCAACGATAAGGGTCACTTTCATGGACTGGATGGCAGCCAACATGCTGTCAATAAAAAGAATAATGGAAGGAGCTCAATGTGATCCTTAGGCTGTGTGTGGTCATTGCTTTCTGACAAATGGTGACTTAGAATTTCAGGACAGTGCCTGCAGTGGTAGTATTCTTGTGTTGTTCTCACCCTTGACGCCCATTGTGTGTCATCGGTCACCTGTAATCTGCTAATATGCACATAGCTAAAACAAAGTATATCTGTATATTTTTTAATACAGTTGGTACAGCACATTGTTTTTTACATGTTCTTTGGAAAATATAAATAAAAAATTCTCTACTCTGCAAGTCTCCTGTCAGCTCTACTGAGCAGCTTCGAATTTCACTAGAAGCCACGTGTGAAACTAGTGGTGAAAGTCCATATAGGTCATAGATAGATAGATAGATACTACTATTAGATCATAGGTCAGGCTTAGGTCCTGGTTGGTAGCAACGCATTTGAAACAACATTAATACGCTGCAGTGGTCTTTTCTCCTTTGTTCCTTTTTACCTAAAAATATTGGGTCTTCGGCATCACCAGCCTTAGTTGCTGAGCATGCAGTTATTTACGCTGAGCACTGCAGTTTCATATTTGTTTCTCTCGACAAGCAAGCCCGCTTCCCCATTTTGATAAGAGTCTTTCAGCTTTGACAGGGCATTTGTGAACAAGGAAAACATTAGGACTATTGCGTATTTTGCTATGAAGTGCACCGTACAAGGCAGAGGACACCATCAACCATTTCCACCAAGGTTAATAAATTTGTGATAAAGTACATATACCTTTTGTCACTGACTAATTTGGTGGCAAAGTTACTTGAGTGACAGTTGTGCAATTTTAAGCACATGTTTAAAAAAATAGGATATGGGAAGTGCTGACTGGTTGAACATGTGGAGTACCCAATACAATAATTTGGGGTTTACGTCGCGAGACAACTGAGTGTGAAATACACAGCACAGTGTAATGTTCCTTATTCTGGCAATGTTAGCATGGTTCAAGAAGTGGGAAATGTTGCACTACCCTTAATAACATCTGTTGGGCCCAGCAAACAGGATACACATACCCTGATCTGAAGACAGCATGCCTAACTCAAAAGCAATATGAGATCGACCCGTACGCGTTTATTTGCGAAACTATTATGAATGAAATATGGCCTGTGTGGTATAGAACAATGCGCACACTCAAGTAAACATGCAAAAAATACGTATAAGGGCTCTCGACCTACATGCCGCGATGCGCTCTACGAGATAAACAACACACTACAAAACTACATCCAACACTTTTTGTGCGGGGCAACTCTAATGAGCACTTTCATGTAACCGACGAATGGTTCAACGAATGCAGTTCGAGTGGTCGCGATACATTCCTACGTCGTTCATTGCAGTCGCGCTATGATGCTGCACAATATATGTATCTCGTGTAACAAGCCTGGCAATCGCACGATGTGCATGGACAGAAATACGGCCTTCTTTCTTTGAAGACCAGTCCTCTGCAGGTATATGCTCAAACAATCACCAAGTCTCACGTTGTTGCTCAATCGCTCCCATTTTTGCACTTGCAGTAAAAGCAGCAAAGGGGCTGACGTGAATGGCAGCTGAACGGTTGAACTGCTAAGTTCTCGAGCACATAATCACAATTTCACGCCGAAAATCATGTTGAGGTGAGTTCGCGGTTGTTGTTTCCATCGTTCAATAGTTCTCGGGATTACCTCGGACGAAACATTCATCGTAGCCGGCGGCCATAACTGGATTTCCTCGCAAACGGGAGAAGACTCCAGGGAAGTCAGAGAAAGCCTCAGCTTTCATCCAATCAGACGCACGATTCTCTATCTACGTAGATGGAGCAGGTTTATCCCATCTACGTCACAAAAATGGCTGCGCCCATGGCTTGTTTTGGTTTTTTGATTAATTAATTTTCGTAATAGGAAGACAAAATTGACAAACGAAGGTGCGTTTCGGGGGCAGTTGGATGTGCTCGTTCTGAATATCACAACCGTTTCAACACATCGGGAAATCGGCGTAGCTGACCTTTAACCGGTCAACTTAACGGGGCGAAGACGGCGGCTTCCTGATCACAAATAACCTTCACACGCGGACGCGGCTGTACTTATAACGCATGTTTCTTCCGTAGGTATCAAAGGTTCGATTCGCTAGATATGAGGCAGGATAAACAAAGAATAAGAAACTGACCCGCACGACCTCATGAAACCACTGGAAGGTGTGGCTTGTCGGTTCGTCGACAGCTTATCTGTTCCGGAATGTTCTTTTTCTTTTAGTTTTCATGTTGGCCAAAAGAAAGCCTGCCTCCTTCACGAACACACGGAGAGAGTTCAATCTCTTTCTATTTTATCAATGTAAATACCCAATAAGCAATGAACATCACATATACAGAACGACATTTTCCTTGCTCACTGTCTAGCCTGTGTTCGTAATATACTTGAAACAAACGCAGACAATTTAAACAAAAGTACCACGGTTGAGGTTTAGGTTTAGCTGACGACATAGACAGGAAACGTTTTATCATCTGCCGTGAATGAAACAATCATAGTTGTAAGTCAACAGCTAATCTTTATCTCCGAGTCCGTGCGATGTACATGCATCATCTGACTGGATCGAACCCTTTGGGGTGTTACTTGAACGCAAGAAGCGGAAAGCAGAAGCGGAAAGCACAATAAGATTTTGTGCAAGAGGTACTGCTTTATACTGTACATGTCACGGTACCTCATAAACTAACCGTGTACCCGATAAATATGCTTGTACCTCATACATACAAAGCGAGATCCTTTGTCTAGCCCAGTACCTCTTAAAGCAACTGCGGAAAAGCAGTGATGTACCTGATATTTGCCAGGTACAGCTCGATATAAGGTACGTTATAAGGTACCGATTTTAGAGTGTGGTAAGCAACAAGAAGAGAATGTCCGACTACTTAATGTTAGAGGAGATCTGACTTTCGAAACTCCGGATGGCTCGCGTTGTTTTCAAGGAGATCCATGATAGTGAAACCCAGAGACGAGGGACATGAAGCGACATACACACACAACGTCTCAAGGAGAGATTTGTGAAGACCCTCCTCAGAGGGCCCTAGCTGTTTTCAATAACTTGCCACGCCTCCTTAACTTAATACGTAGTCTATCTTCGGTACGCAAGGCGTAAAACAATAGTAATAATAATTTATTGAATCACGCAATGTGACTCAGGGCAGAGACAAAAAGTCACTCAACGTGACTTGACAGGGTCGCTGCCCCAGTACAGTACAGCAGCAGCAAGTCAACAGTTATATTTCAGTACTCAGAAAGAGAGAAAAGAATGCGAGTATATACATAAAATAGGCAAGTATGTATACATATACATATACACAACTATACAAGATACATAACCATGTGCATACTGCGCACATTTAGAACCCCTGTAAAAAAATGCCTCGTAGCACAGCCCTTTGGTGTCCTTAATATGTCAACATGAATTGTATTAAGTATAGTGGTAATGCGTATCGGAGCCTCTTTTCGCTGTAGTTTGTCCTGCATGCAGGAGTTGACCATACCTGTTTATGACGATCTGGGCAACTGTGTGCAGTACGTGATAAATTTGCGATCTCGACGAAAGCCATGTTAGTTTTTTTTTTTTTTTTTTTTTGTAAGTTAAGGACAGTTTGCGTTTGTGCATCTGATGAATAGCAATCATGTTATGTTCTTCGAATACCCCTGTAGTAGTATGAGTATACGGTAAATTCTCTAAAACACGCTGGATGAATCACGTAAAATCTGCAGGAGGTCGCTAAGCACTTTGTTTCTCTGCTAATCATAGAAACTAAACTGACACCTCCGATCCCAGCAATCTTTCTTCTTTGTTCACATGCACACCCCTGTACAAACAGGTCGACGCCGCCGATACCCACCAATGGAGCAGGCAATGCACGGGACTCCAGCTCCCGTATCACAGGCAGGGCTGGGAAAGAGACTTCAAAAAAGTATCTTCGATGCCGATACTCGATACCCTCAAAAATTGTATTTCCGATACCGATACAAGATACAGAACCGAAATTGATTTTCGATACAGATACTCGGTACTGTATCGTCGATACTTCGATACATAACTGAAACCCCGAATATAATACAGCTGGTGTTATGATTAGCGAAGTTTATATTACTGAAATCACAATATAATAAAGCTGGTGTTATGATTCGCGAAGTTTACATCACTGAAATAACAATATAATAAAGCTAGTAATGTGATTAGGGAAGTAAAAACATTTATTCGCTATTTCTAGAGCCTTTAGTGTATTTTACAGCGCACTTTTTCTGACAGGGCTTGAACGTATCCGACCGCACGGATTTAATGAAGCTGCACTGTCCAAGCAGCTAGTCTTGTTAGAACTTTAGACTGAAGCCATGGGTACGTTGAAACGATCGCATCAATAAGCAGCCTAGCAAAAAACAATTCTTTAAGACAATGTTCTTCGTGCGTACCGGTCTGTGAGCACTTGACTATACATACGAATCAACCTGAAAC
Source organism: Ornithodoros turicata (assembly GCF_037126465.1). Lineage (NCBI taxonomy): Eukaryota > Metazoa > Arthropoda > Arachnida > Ixodida > Argasidae > Ornithodoros > Ornithodoros turicata. The sequence goes on along the minus strand of NC_088202.1, from coordinate 30,709,846 downwards.
TTTTTTTCTGCTGCTTTTATCGTTTGGTACTGCAGTACTTACCCGGTAGCCTGTGACTCTGCCTCTGACTTGATTTTCTTAGTTGGCCGTTGTGAATTGTGAGCTGTAGAACGGGTTAAAGTGCTCAAGCTAAGCCGGCGGTTATTCTTTCCGCATGGCAGACGCGGAATCCACACTTCAAGTCAAGTGGACGTGCTCTTGCGCACTGAGAAGGGGGACATCGGGCAGCGCAGTTCCAGAAGCCGTGAGGTTGGTCCTGTGTAAGGCGTTTTCGGCGCGCCCGCCGTAGAAAGAGACAGAAGAGATTCTTCTGGAACCAACTAGAAGCCGCGCGCGCCCACGAGCGCGTTCCAGGGCAGGGCCCAGGGCCTCCTCTCCGGGCAACCTTGACGATGGAGCGTGCGCGCGGACGTAAGCTTCGAACGAATTTATGGTCGACATGTCTACGCCGCTGCGGCCTGGCTTGTACTACCGCCTGAGCGAGCGCCGCCGGCCCCAAGTCTCATAACAGCCTCAATATTTGCGTCTTTTTTTAGTATCGAGTATCGTTAAAATACACGATACACTAAAACTGTATTTTCGATACCGATGCTCCGATACTGTCATTTTTCGCACGCGATACCTAATACCGATACACAAAATGTATCGAAAGATTGTATCGAAGATACATGTATCTGCGATACTGCCCACCACTGATCACAGGTTTCACCAGTTCGCGTTGCTGAGTGGTTAACGTGCTGGCCACGTCACGTAGAGAGTGGGAGGTACCTAGGTTCGAATGCCAGCTGTGCTGCCTGGGTTTTTCCCTGGTTTTCCTCAGACGGTGTCAGACGGATGTCGTCACAGTTCGCTTAGAAGTCAGCCCAGGACAGACGTTCCCCCAATTAGTCGTGACGTTGCCCACCTCTGTGAGATCGACAACGGCAAGCTCTTTCATTAGCACCACCACCGTGTCACCCCCGACACCGCGCAAGGACCCGGCGTCGGGATAGTGGCGCTCCCATCGCCCGGCAGGCTTTGCCTACCGCAGTAGCCCTCTCCCACCGCATGGCAGGGTCACCATGGGAGTAGTAGACCCCCGCACCGAGCTGTGTGTGGCAACCCGTACCCAGGGAGAAGGGACCTCTGGTGACTGAGCTGAACCTGCAGATGTTTCGGACCCTTGCGGCCCTGTGGGGGAAGCAACACGTCACTTTGACCCCAGATTCTTGAAGACGGGGACCCTGGAAGGCCCGGCCAGGGTCATTCAGCTAGTTGCCTTCCTCTCTTTTTTCCATTCCTTCCTATCCCTTTACTGTCTCCTCTCCTATCTTCCTGTTTTCTGGCTTTGGCAGCAAGGGTCAACCTTGTGCAGGGCTGCTTTATCAGATAAAATCCTGTGCCTGGGTATATTCTTTTCTTAAGTCTGGTATTCGGACGAATGCCCCCTTGTTGGGCTCCGTGGTGGGCGGACTGGGCAAAGAACGAACACTTAGCTTTTTCATATGGCACTTTCAAAACACAACGCTACGATCGTGGCTGCTAAAAGGCCGCGGACCGAAGACATAAATTTTGAGATAAATAACTCTCAAGACAAAACTTTCTTGGTTATACACTCAACATCAGAGACCCCACTTGGGAAAATGTCCCCTTTTGTCATAAATAGGGCGATCACAGAATCATTCAGTGGAGCGAGAAAGATATCGAAACTGTGGAATGGAGACTTCCTCGTTGAAGTCAAACCTCCAGGGAATCTCGAAAAACTTTTGCACATAACCAATATGGGTGACATACCGGTTGAGGTATCCCTACACCGAAGTTTAAACTTCAGTAAAGGGGTCATCGCAGTAGATGACTTAATGCAAATCTCTGAAGACGAAATCTTGGAAAATATCAAAGACCAGGGTATCTGTGAAGTAAAGAGAATCAACATACGTCGAAATGGCGTGGAAATCCCGACAAGAAATCTAGTTCTCACTTTCAGCACGACAAAACTACCAGAAGAAATCAAAATAGCTTACCTGAACTGTAAAGTACGCCCTTACGTACCAAATCCGTTACGGTGTTACAAATGCCAAAGATATGGACATGCCACTAAAACGTGTCGAGGAAAGGAGACCTGCGCACAGTGTGGAGGAAAAGAACATGATAGCAAAAATTGTACTAAACAACCAAAATGCGTCAATTGCTCTGGCCCCCATGCAGCTTATAACCGTAGCTGCCCACGGTGGCGGGAGGAGAAGGAGATACAACATCTAAGAGTAACAGAACATTTAGCTTACCATGAAGCGAAAAAACGAATCACACCTTTCAGAACGTCAAGAAGCATTGCTTCCACACAGTCTTTTGCAGATATTGTACGAACCACCTTAAAGAGAACAATTTCTGTACAAACAGAGCTAGTACCAGGGCTTCCCGTGTTGTTTATAGCCCCCCCTCCAACAAGTCTGAAAACACCCTCAAATAACACAAGCGAAACTGGCGGGCAAGATCGGGGGACTACGACGTGCACTACAGCACGCACATCAAGGGCCACCTTACCCGCCGAAAGAACAAAGAATCGTGAAGTTAACACAAGACAAAAAGCACCAAAGCGCAACCCTAGAACAAAAACTAGCAGCGGTGAAAAACACACACACCGCACAGGCAAGATGCCTGAAAAAGAACAAAAAAGAACAAAAAATAAGCATAGGTCACGGTCAATGACATCCGAAACCACAGATGATGAAATCCCTAGAGTCATGGATATGACACAGGGAGATACATCAGAAATGGATGTCTCTCAGAGTCCAGGTGTAAATCCAGGACATACAGAAAATACAAATACTCAATGAGTGAGGAATACCATTGTTTTCTTCAATGGAATTGTCGCAGCGTCCGAAGAAATATAGAGGATATAAAGGATTTGATGCAGAAGCACAAACCTATTGCTTTCTGCCTTCAGGAAACTTTTCTGTCTCCTGACTACCGCTTTCGACTTGGAAGAAGTAATATTTATAGAAAAGACAGATCACCACAAGAACGTGGTGGTGGAGTTGCGATAATTGTGAGGCCCGATGTATCATCAAATGCTATTACATTGAACACGCAACTTGAAGCTGTTGCTGCAAGGGTGGCCTTCAAAGGCACTACCACCCTATGTTGCCTATATCTCCGTCCAAATCAACATGTAACTCGTGAAGAGTTAAGGGATTTGTGCCAGCAACTCCCACCCCCTTTTTTACTTCTTGGAGATTTTAACGCCCACAGCACTTTGTGGGGAAGCACACACCTAGACTCTAGAGGCAAAGTAATAGAGGATTTTATTCTGCAAGAGCAACTAGTTTTATTGAACACCCAAAAGCCTACCTTTTTTAGTTCTGCGTCGAATACCTTCTCGGCTATTGATTTGTCTATGTGCTCACCATCACTGACTCCCTTACTACATTGGGAGACATACGAGAATCTCTTATGCAGTGATCATTACCCTGTTGTAATCAAGTATTGTAAGAAGCAACCGTGTGTCCCGAACCGTCCCCGTCGTTGGCTCCTTGAGAAAGCAAATTGGGACACATTTAAATCACTAGCTGACCTACAACAAGGAAGTTTGCTTAATGACGACGTAGAAACTGCAACATCACACCTGACTTCTGTCCTTGTAGAGGCCGCACAGGCCTCAATTCCAAAAACATCATCACGTTTTCCAATGTACCCCAAGCCATGGTGGAACGCAGATTGCCTAAGAGCTGGGCGTAAACGGAATGCAGCATGGACTCGCTTCAGACGATATCCCACCTCTGAAAACTTGATACTTTTTAAAAGGATGAAAGCACTGTTCCGTAGAACAATCAACCATGCCAAGAGAGAATCGTGGCAGCAATTTATATCAACAATTTCCCCAGAGACACCCTCGCAGAAGGTGTGGGAGAAGATAAGAAAAATACATGGCCATTATAGAAATAGGCCACCGTCTATAATAATGCAAAACGGACAAGAAATTACAGATCCTAGGCAACAAGCAAACGCACTAGGCGCTCTTTTTCAAAATCTGTCTAGCAGCTGCAACTGTAACTTGAAATTTCAAGCTTTCCGACAGGCATCGGAGAAAAAACAACTTGACATAACTTTGGATAATACAGAACCATATAATTTACCTTTTTCTATGCAAGAGTTGGATAGAGCTATGAAGCGTGGAAACAAGTCTGCCGCTGGTCCAGATGATATCCACTATGAAATGCTTACTCATTTAAGCCAATCCTCCAAATATACACTCTTAGATTTCTTCAACCGACTTTGGGACAGGGGTGAGTTTCCTTCATCGTGGCGGGAGGCTGTGGTTATCCCTGTCCCAAAGCCTGGGAAGGATGCTTCTTTACCCACAAGCTATCGACCAATAGCTTTGACGAGTTGTATTTGCAAAACGATGGAACGCATGGTGAACAGTCGATTAATTTACTACCTGGAACAAAATGAAATGCTATCAAATCTACAGTGCGGTTTCCGCAAATATCTCTCAACCACAGACCATATCGTTCGACTTGAGGCAGAGATACGTGTAGCCTTCTTGAACAAGAAACATCTGCTCTCTGTGTTTTTTGACTTCACCAGAGCATATGACACAGCATGGCGATATGGTATACTGCATATTCTCCGGACCTGGGGAATACATGGAAACCTTCTAGTTTTCATCAAAAATTTTCTGTCAAATCGTGTCTTTAGAGTCCGTCGCGGATCCTCACTATCAAACTTTTTCACACAAGAAATGGGTGTCCCACAGGGCGCTATCTTGAGTGTCACCCTTTTCCTAGTCTTGGTTAACTCTGTAACGAGAGAAATACCAAACAATATTTCATGCTCACTATATGCTGACGATCTCCAGATATCAGTGTGCTACTTCGACTTAAGGACCGCAGAGCGACAGCTACAAATGTGCTTAAATCGACTATCAATATGGAGCGAAAAAAATGGCCTTCAGTTCTCAACGGACAAAACTAGAGTAGTGCTCTTTACACGCCGGCGAAATGTTGTCCGAGAACCTGAGCTCTACCTCGACGGACAACTCCTAAAAACTGAGCAACAACAAAAATTTCTGGGAGTAATATTTGACCGTAAATTAAACTTTCGGGAACACATTCTCTCGCTGAGGGAACGTTGTATGCGCATAGTACCGCTATTAAAGATACTTGGGAACAGAACATGGGGAGTAAATCCCACATTACTTTTAAAGGTCTACCGAGCTTTGATAAGGTCGAAAATGGACTACTGTTGCTTTGTTTATGGTTCTACTCCACGAAGTTATCTCCGCACTCTAGACACGGTACATCACGAAGCACTCCGGTGCTGCCTGGGTGCATTTCGCACGTCTCCTGTAGAAAGCTTGTATATCATGGGTAATGAACCACCACTGAACTTACGAAGAGATTTCTTAGGCATGCTCTACGCTGTGAAGACAGCGGCCCTCCCTAACAATCCCGCACATCAGCAAGCCATTCAACCTTCGTATAGGCACAAATTTGAGATGAGGCTTTCAGTTATTCCTCCCTTTAGCATTCGTGTAAACCAACAATTTGAAAGTATAAACATAAATTTATCGCACATTGCTCTACGTCACACAACAGGGGTACCGCCATGGGAACAAAACCCTATTGCGGTTGACCTTACATTGTGTAAATTACCCAAGAGTAGCACCCCAGACTGTGTCTACCAGAGTTGGTTTCAAGAAGTCGAGGAAAAATATGATGGTTATACGTTTATATTTACGGACGGCTCTAAGTCGTCTGACTTGGTAGGGGCATCGTACGTTTGTGAAGAAACAACTTTTTCTGTTAGGTTGCCACCGCAATTTTCATCATTCTCCGCTGAACTCTATGCCCTACATATGGCTATGACATACAACATACTAAACACCGCTTCATTATTTGCACTGACTCTCTAAGTTCAATCCAGGCTATCCTTCATGAAACGTCAACAAAAAACTTTATTGTTGCCCGAATAATAGACAAAGTACGACAGCTGACATCACTGTCAAAAGAAATTGTTTTCTGTTGGATTCCAGGCCACACTGGCATTAAGGGAAATGTAAGAGCTGACAGAGCAGCACGTGTAAGTGAACACCACCATATCCTGGAGGCAAAATTGCCGCACACCGATCTCCGGTCCCTAGCATTCAAACACTTAATGCAACGATGGCAACAACGGTGGGACTTATGCACTGAGAATAAACTAAGAATGGTAAAACCCTCAGTAAACCCTTGGTGCACAAATACAGACATGCCCAGGGCCCAAAAAATTATACTAACGAGACTACGCGTAGGTCATACGCGTATGACCCATGAGTATCTGCTAAAAGGGGAGACTATACTATTATGCAATGTCTGCCTCGTACCTCTTACTGTGATACATATTTTGTCTGGATGCCCAAAATATGAGGCACAATACAAGCACCATTTCGGGATGCTCTCAGATTACTGTATCCCATTTCATCCCATACTAATGCTTGGGGAGGATCCGCTGATTCCCACAGAATGCTTGTTGAGCTACCTAGAAGCAACTGGCCTTACTAAGTTAATATAGCTCAGCATCTCATCAGGGCGTCTGCTGGTTGTGGGTGTGACGGAACCAGGAGAATAAACAACCACCCGTCTGGACATACCTCGAAGTCCTGTGGACAGAGGAGTAATGGCGACTCCCTCGCCTGGGGATGCCCAGAATCCCAACATGGGTAGGGTGGTTCGGGTGAGCTCCTCGCCCCGGAAATGTCTCGAAGTCTTTTTAGACAGAGGAAAATAGGCGACTCCCTCGCCAGAGACTTTTTCCCAAAGCTTCTGGACCCTCGCAGTGCGGTGGGCGCCATGGATGCGACAGTCAAAGAAGGGAGGCCGGAGAGTATCAGTGGCAGTATATTGCCATGGCTAAATCCCACATTCATCTCCGTGCCTTGCTTCAAACTTAACAACACACCAATTTTTTTCTTAGCACTGTAGTCAAAACAAAAACAGTCACAGCTCCTTTTAAATCAATGACACGTAATATCCTTCTTATTTCAAACCAGCATAGAACATGCAAAACACAGCATAGAGATAAATCTTGTGTCTTGGCACTATTTGGCCTTAGTCGCTCTTGTGCCATAAAGCACCAAAACACCAAAACACCACACCGCGCAAGGAACGAAATATGTCCACGCTATTAGGAGGCTTGAGGGTGTTAAGACAAATAATTATAATCAAAACGATCGCTAGAAATTAAACAACTCGGTGTCGTTCCACAGTTCTGCCTCGCGACCAGTCTTAGGTAAGTTACTTCTAAAAAGTAACTGAGTTACAGTTACAGTTTATCTGCCAAAAATAGTAACTAAGTTACAGTTGTAGTTACTTTCTTGGTCGAGTAACTAGTTACAGTTACAGTTACCGAGAGAAAGTAACTTAATTACATTAGAGTTACTTTTTGTAAAAATCACCATGAGAGAGTGATACAGTTGTTAAAAACATACATTTATTTATATTTACTGAAGTGCGGTAAAAGTTGTCTTGAACTGAACCAGGAGCAGTATAAGTTAATACGCGGTTATCCCACACGGAAAAATACGACATGTGCATGCGACCTGACGCATCGCGGTGAAAAGAAGAGCACGGTGACAACGCACGCGTTTCGTAGCGTGTAGAGAGAGAGGCATACACAAGAACAAGGAACTCGCCTCAAGATGCTTTTTCAGATTTGAAATCGACGTCCTGTTTACGGAGTACGTCTTATTCCATACTTTTGCACTTTACAATTAAATTATTCTCGTCCTTCCATGATAAAAACTCGAAGGTTGCTTCATAGAGCGGCCACGGAAGCCTTATGATAGCAGCAACCGGAGCAGGATTAGCCATTGCACTGGTCGGAGCACAAGTGAGCTGACCGGAAAGTTTCTATTTGTGCATAACCATTCCCTGGTCCATATCCACAGGAGGCAGGATCCCGTGCAAGGGCAGTGACACTATTACTCACGTATGACTCACTCCAACCGTTGAGGGTCACAAACTTCAACTCATTTATGTTCGCAAAGCTGGAATTCCCTGCTTGGTCAAGAGCCCAAGGCACGGGGCACATACCGATTACGGATAAAAGGAAGGAAGACCCTGTTAGGGGGAAGTAGGGTAAGGTAGGGTGGGTGGAAGCAAAAAAAAAAGAACGACATTTATTAGAGTAACTAGTTACATTTTGCAGTTACATTCACAGAAATAGTAAGTAGTTACAGTTAAAAGCTACTTCTCTGGAAATGTAACTAGTTACCCCCAAAAGTAACTAGTTACAGTTACAAGTTAAAAGTAACTTAGTTACTACCCAAGACTGCTTGCGACTGCACCGCAGAAAATTTGCAGTATTCTACTCAACTCCCAAAATCCTGAGATTTTTTCGGGAAAATCCTGGGACTTCAGGACGGGAAAAACAGACGTATTTTAGGTATTCGGGGTGCCCTGGATCCGAACACTGGATTACTTTTCGACTAAAAGCTCATACAAAGACATAACCCGCACACAGGCTCCATCCCTGCCTTTCCTATCTGCTCTGCTACTCTACTACAATTAGTGGAGGTCGTAGTAATAGCATTTCCCAATTGCGGTTTTCAGTCCAGAGCATAGGGAAAGCATGCAATTGAACTTGGGAGGGTAGGAGGGTGGGAAGGGGGGAGGCGTATAAGCTATATGACTGTTGCATTACCCTGAGTCTGGGGTGAGGACTGACCGGACGATACGAACACGCGGACAGGACGAAGACTCGAAAGGTCTCGGATCTTTGCTCTGTCCCCTTGTTCGTGTCCTCTGCAGCGTTTGCAGTGCCCAGGGGTACCTTAATCTATTCCCATCGCAACTTACTGTACATACAGTAGGCCATGCATCACGTAGAGTGAGTCGGTTGGAAAATCCAAACTTGGGAATGTACCGCGAACCACCCCTTCTAGTGTTGAGGCCTTCGAGGGCACACCATGACAGAAGACGTGCACAGAGGTTGAGCAGGACACTACGTGCGATTTTGGAATTGTACTTCCTCTTTGACTTTGCCATGTCGACGAGATCTGCGCAGTGTGTGTGTTGTTGTGTGTGGTATTTATTAGAAGATAAAAGGAAAAAGGAGTGAAGGAAAGGTCATCCAAACGGAGTGTCGGCTTGCTATTCCACGTGTAAATATTTACAAATTAAATGACGAAGAAGAGAGGTGATAGAAGAATAAGAGGGGGTGGGCGAAAACAAGCAGATGAGAGTAATGTGCACGGTGGTGAGATGTGAGGGTGGGGGCACTGAGGAATGACGTGACACAAGACTTCAGGTCGTAGGCTATGCATGAGACCTGTGTCGCTTAAAAGTGCCAGAACTGCTTCGGTCACGGACCGCTGTGCAAGGTGTCCCTCTGAGCCGAGTAGAGTTGAGAGAGAAAAGCCTGTGTACCGCAGCTTGAGAAGGCAGTTCTCCGTAGGCCATTTGCAAAAGTTCCAGGGAGCACGCGCCCTGGGTGCGCATGCCGGGAAATGCTGTGCTAAACGACAGCGACGGTGCATACACCAGTACGACGACGACGACGATCGGAGATGATAGCAAATCGTTGTCGTTTTGCACAGCATTTCCCGGCACGCTCTGCCAGGGCGCGCGCTGCTCCTTGGAACTTTTTCAAATGGTATCTACCCGAAGAAAAGCCCCTACCCTGTTCGAAAGCGAGGAACTCAAATGTCAGGAAGCAGCGTCAAGGTGTGTGTAATTTGATTAATATTTCCCTAGCCCTATGACTTGTATCGAAATGATGACATTCCTTGAGATTGAGGGAAGACAACGACGAACAAGAAGCATGCAAGCTTGCAAGCTTGCATCCTATTTTTGTGTTCAACATTAGATCGAAAGTTACTGTCAGAGTAACGAGTTACGTTTTAACCGTTACATTACATATTTAGTTGGATAATTTGTAACGGTAAAACATTTATTTATTCGTAAGACATAAGACGTCCATATATACGTGAGAGTAAGTAAAGATAATTCATCTTGTTTCTCGAAACGTCTTCAACTCTGGCTTGTGGCAATGGTGCATTTATGTTTTATGCATTATGTAATTTACCAATACCAGCTACAAATTCCCATGCACTAGGTCATAGCTAGAGCTACGCGCCACGCCATTTTCGCATGGCGCGCAACTTTCTTCGGCGGCAACTTTCTGCTGGCACTGCAACCTGGCGGCTTTACAAAGCGGTACATCGATTTCGAAACTCAGTGAAATCGATGAATTTCCTACAAAAAATGAGAAAACACTCTTCATATTCATCTACGAAGAGCTGTCTGATCTACTTCGCACTGCGAAGCGTGAAGTGGTGAACTGGCGAAACTCCACTCCTCACTGTAGCTTAGCTGGCGCCTGCGAAGGAGTCGCCGGGGACTCGGTGATATGACAGAGCGCCGGCCAAGTGCTCTAAAGGGTAAGGGCGTGTGGTCTCTCACAGTATTGCCGTACACTCTGTTCATCTGGATGCTCCTCGAATGGAATACGTAGCGTAGGGGAAAGGGGCACATTGAAACACGGGGTACACTGAAACAGTCAACTTTTCTAGTCCCCTTCTTGCGCAAGCAGCTCAACCTTTCGACGGTAGCATCGTTCGACACTTCGGGACAGCGTCACGGTGCTGCGTAGAGCGGATCGCCCGCGATACAGCAAAAAGTGGTTCCCGGCCTCAAAAGCAACTCCGACTATACTCTTAGTGCGGCGGCAAAATTGCGTTTATCGGTGCCATGCCACTATGGGGCAAATTGCAACAAGTGATTCCACTTGGAAACGTGAGCAAAGCCTGGGATGTCCAGGAATAAACGGCGCCCTAAACGCATAAAGCGCTGCCACGCCATGTGGCGGCGATCGCCACAACCGCCACACGTGCAAGGGTGGTGCGCCGCCGCCGCTAAAAAATTCAGCTTGGCTCCTAGCTACAGTCATAGCCTCCTCAACGCGGTAAAGAGGCGATGCCTTCCCCACTTTCCTCCCTTTCCTCCATATTAGCCGCACTGCCCCGTATACTGGCGCCATCTGTGCTTGCTCTGCTTTACTTACTTTGGATACTTCGACTCTCAAGAGGTGGCGGCCTTTGCGTGCATGTCCGTCTTTTTCGCATGAAACCACACTGCATATGAATGTGCGACTCTTGCTCATCTGTGTGTCATAGTTCGCTTGCTACTACTCTGAGGTGCTGCAGCCACCGTCAGCTTGACTGCATTTGTAGGTCAGTGAACGACCGCGCAATATTATTTTCGCGGGAAACTCGAAAATCATTCTACCTTTTTCAGGACTTCAAATTTGGCGGCCCTGACTTTGCATCCCGATATAATAACGTAGTCTCTTCATTTGACGGTAATGAAGTAAGACGGTAATGCTTTGTCAAGTGATTATACGCCTACGGGCTGCGTACCAGCTGGTATTCTCACAAGAAGTTAATAAATTATAAATAAACACAAACATATATAGAGGAGGCTGAGAAAATTTCCGAACAGACTTTGTGCTGACACAGAATTGCACGTATCAGCACGTGGTCACCTGGGCCGGCTCAAAAGGATGTGTGGCCGCAGCGGGCCCCGCACCTCGAGGGTCTCCGTGCTTCGGGTGAATTCCAATCCCGAAGTTAGAGAGCATTTTGCTGGATTAGTGGCATTAGAGAATTGCACTGGGGAGAGCCTAACAGAGGTTCTCAAAACCAGTCAGGGAGCTTGGCCTGCACGTGAATAATTGCCAAGGGCAGGGTCCTGATAACGGGTCAAACACGAAAGGCACGAAGCAAGGGGTGCAAGCTCGTATTTTATGCCTTGTAGCACTCACACATTAAATCTCGTCATAATTAACGACATGGCATCAACTTCTCCCAGAGCTATGTCATTCTTCGATATGGTTCAGACAAAGGTGTGCAGTAATAGTAATACTTGGTATTATAAAAATATTCCTGTAATACTTTTGAGTATTTGTATTATGAATTATAATACTCATTTTTAATGTCATCTTTCGGTATTATGATACCTAATTGAAGTATTAGAATTATAATACTCTTATACCCGGATTAATACTCGTACTACAATACTATAACAGCTGTAATACTTGTTCAGAAGTATTGCCTTATGAATGCCAGCAGTGCACCTTATCCATAATTTTCCTGTGTTCCAGAAACGTTTGGTCAGAAACAATGACCAACTATGTGCTTGCCCCAAATTCCCCCAAAGATAATGACTTCAGGGCAGAGTTTACTAGAGGCCTTCATGCATTCCTCCTAGGTCGGCGACCCTAAGGATTAGCCATTCTATTTACAATATTTTTGTCATCTGCAACAGTGCCTGTGCATCCAGTCAGTGGTGTAGGGAGTCGCGCGAGTTTGAGCAGCAAATTTTTATAGGTCACAACTGAGTAGAATAATGACGGCGACAGACCGAGAGCAAAGTGTCGATTGTGCTCGAAATTAATCAGCTCGTCGAGACACTCCACATATTGTTGAATGCAGCAACGAACAACACAGGGAAGACACGTTGTGAGTAAGCAGCCGTGGTGTCAATTTCGTGTCTTCCCTGTGTCATTTATTGCTGCATTCAACAATATGTCAAGATACCAGCTACTCCAACTTCGTACACTTGTGAGACACTCCACATTAAATTTGAAACCTCATCTCAAGGTGACGAAGGATAAGTCATCATCTGGTTACGTAGTTGGTGAATAGTACAAGCATAACATCGTAAATGATCACCGTTGCACGTCGTTAACGTATTATTGTGCACCAGCTCAAAATGAATGCATGAGCATCATTCCAACGGGCTTTCTAGAGCGCACTTGCAGGGCTTGCATTTCGTCTATTTTTGTTAGGCCTACTGTAGTATTCCAAAGGGTGCACCTTTCTGCTCATGTCGCGTATGAAGAAAGTATAAAGCACAAGCACGAGAGTATAAAGCACGATCATTTACTCTTCGAGAAAATTTAGTTAGTTAGTAATTTAGAAAGTTAATTTTCTCTTCGAGAAAATGCTCGTGCTAACATGTGACCGCCTCCAATAACCAATGATTGAAGAAGATAATGAACGCCTCAAGTGAGCCGCAAATATTGTGTATCTCTGCGTGCAAACAGGACAGTGAAGACTGTAGTAGAGTGCAATAACGACCGAAAGAGAGAGAGAGAGTAGATAGATTGAAAAGCAACAAGCAGAAACGATTCAAGAAATCGTTAAAGGGGTTATGACGCATTCATACTTCTGATCCATTACATCATGCACGCGTGGTAGTGCACGCCACATAGGACTGTAGGCGAATTCAGTATATTCCTTTCTTTATGTATATATCTATTCAAACTCAACTATGGGCTTTCTTTAACTTGTCGTTTTCTTGATAATCCGCGTGTTGGAGTTGAGTTTCTAGGGTAAAGTAGTATTACTAGTATTACAGGTGTAACACGCAGAAATATTAGTATTATGTATTAGTACTCTAATACTGATTTCTGGCAAGGGAAGAAAAAGTAACCGAAGCTCTTTGGCTGCACGTAGAACATGTGTTTATAAGTCCCAAACGTCGCCACATCAGCACTAGACAGCCGTCTCCGCCTTATTGGTCCATTGTCAACAGTGCGTAGGCTGGCGACGCTTGAGCGAGTGGCGTCGGAATGTCACGTGGAACGTGATGTCCTCCCGTCAGGGTCAGAGAAACACCTCTGAAAAGCCTAATTGCGCACTGTTGACGATGGCCCAATAACTCAGTTGTCCAGTGCTAATGTGGCGACGTTTGGGACGTATAAACACATGATTTAACCATGCTAACGAACCTGAGCCAGGAAGGTATCCATTACTTTTTGTCTCTCTTCAATAACTCATGGTGTTCAAGGAAGGTTCCCGAATCGTGGAAGGAGGCGATTGTCATTCCGCTGCTGAAACCAGGGAAATCTCCAAAGGATATGACATCCTTCAGGCCAGTCAGACTAACTAGTTGCATATGCAAAGCCATAGAACGCATTATACTTCATCGTCTGCCGTGGTGGCTCGCGTCACAAAGCAGTTTGCCAGAATCCGTGGCATTATTCCCGCGCTCCCGCTGTACGATGGACTGCCTTATAGACCTTACCACCTACATCGACCACGAGCGTACGCTCCGCCGCATAACAGTTGGTGTGTTTCTTGATATCAAGAGGGCATATGTCTTGCTGGAGTGACGCCACTTCAGGTCAGAGAGACAGTCACTCCTTGCCGGCATTTTACGCATGACGGACCGCCCAGTGGAGCTGACTCATTTATTGGGTCCTTGGGATACTCCGCGCAATCAACGAAAGCAATCCGTCTGCTAGTAGCCTTCTTGAGTGAGACTGGGGTCACAACTGTGTTGTGGACACTAAGTGCGAACTCCATCTTAGTGTGAACTGCTGACACCGTATTTTGTAGACCTGTAGTGTACTATATTGTTTTCCGCTCTATTGATTGAGTGCCCGTAAGAATGTGAGGGATCCCGCCGTGATTTGTTTTGATTGTTCTGAGGATTTTGAGGGTGATTCAGTGGGTTAATAGCTATACAGCTCTTGCAATGGAGCAGGTAGCACCCATGGTGGGTTGCTGAAAGCTCCAAGGTTTACTTTATTTTACTAATTTATTAACTAACTAACACATGATTTCTTTCATGTATTATGTGTGTGTATTATGATACAAAATATGAGTATTACTGCAACCCCTGGGTTAAGGGAATCTACACATTGTTCGCATATTCAACAAAAAGATGGGCTCTACTGCGAAAGAACGTTTCCTTCCTAACCGTGAAACCGTTCTCTGACACACGCTGGGAAAACAGGATTGAGAGTGTCAGAGCTGATACCAAGCAACAAGCATCAGAAATGCACTTGGAGGGACGGTCAGATCCTTTGCAGTTCATTTCAAAACTATGGTGTCATTTTATTCCTCGTGGACCACTGACAACAGTATGGAAAATCCCACGCGAAGGTGACGTGGGTTGACTGTTATCCGATGAAACACATGACAAAAGTGAACGCCGGATGTTGAGAGCATGCCGGAATTCCCCTCTGCAAAGAGGCGAAGACGTTATTCCCTACGCCACCAATCAGAGCACGACTGCGAGAAAAGGGATGCCAGGGCCGTGCTCTTGACGGCGCCTTTCTCTTCTGAGCACCGCCCTCTCGCTTCCCCTGTTACGGAGTGACGTCACGCTGATGTCGCTGCCGCCGGAGCCTCTGCAGCTGCGGAAGCAGTGCTGATCTTTGAAATTCGCTTGCTTGATATCTAAGCACCTTTCCGACCAAAAACTTTGCTACGCAGATTGTCGGCCGATGTCAAGCATAGTGGTATGTGTTTCATAGATGGGTTTCCGGAAGCCGCTGTTCCTTTAGTGATCTGGCGCAAACCAGAGATGACCTACGAGTGAGGCGGATTCCCGAATCTACTGTCATATAGTAAAGCTTGAATTCCGCCTGAGTTTGGCGACTTGTTACGATCTGCTTGCACATGTGAATGTACGCTGTCGTGCCGCTAGAGGGACTCATTATTTTGTGACGAGCTATCCATATATACCGGGTTCAGTTCTACGGGAAAGTAGCAAAAGAAGCCACTCAGGACAACGCAGAAATCCGAGTCCGGGGGACAGAGAAAATAATACGACAATCTTCGGCAATCTCCGAGAGTGAAGAAGTGGCCTTATGGCTGGGAAACGCGTTCAAGAATGCCTGTTTGGTCTCACTAAAGGGTCGGTTTACACAGTAAGATGCTTATACGGTAACCTTAGGGATTTTGTTAAATGTTAGAGTTGTGGCCTTAATGAGCATTGAAGAAATGCGGGAGAAACGTATTAAAGTCGAATATGAATGAATCGAGATACATTGACTCGAAACACACTGGTAATGAGTCGAGAGACATTGACGGGGAGGACTCATGTACGGAGTTGGAGGTTCTCTGACATCTCTTCTTTCCAAGATTGACACAGCGGAAGGTCCAAAGCAAAATTAAACAATCTAGTATTGCATAATAAACAGAGTGTGAATGTACTAAAGTCTGTTCTTTGTGAGAGTGATACAGCTGAAGGCGTGGTCGAAAGCAAAACTACACAATATGTTACATTATAAACACAATCCCAACTCGCAAATACTGTTCCATTTGCTCGATAGTACTCACTTCACGGATTTTTCGATTGATGAATCCCTCGATTTATGAAAAAGTTTTCGGGGAACCGATGGTGTTCATAAGTCGAGGGTTGACTATATATATACGTATATACAGGGTGTTCACGCTAACTGTGAACATATTTAAAAAATATATATACACAACACTTTTTCCCAAGATGAAATCAATTGCAGTATAGCATATGCTGAAGGGCACTCCCTAGAAGGGCATTAGCAAAGTCCAAAGGCAATGTCTTAATTAACTTTCATTGATTAACTTGTTAATTATAAAAGCGACAAAGTTGTCCCAATGAGAACATCTGTTCCTTTCGGTCACCTGATATCGTAGCCGTTTTCAGAACAAAAATTCGTTCGATAGATCGCCCGCAAAAAAATTAGTGAAGGAACGCCATTTTTTTCTTTATTTTGTTCATTGCGCATCTTCGCAGACGCGTATTTCCTTCATCCCCAACGTGAGAGGGGAAAGGAGTACAGGGCCGCCTCATGCGTCGAAGATGAGCTTTAACTTGCGGAAACAAAACAAAAACAAATGTATCGGGTGACTCTATCGGAACTGGCCTTATCTTGGATTGCATTTTCTGTTTCCTTTTAATCTTTTTCCAGGACGCGAGAGGCGATAGTGTGCTCTTTCTTCCTCTCACATTGGGGGTGAAGGAAAGACACGTCTTCTACGAAGCGCAATGAACAAAATAAAGAAAAAAAATGGCGTTCCTTCACGAATTTTTTTTTGCGGGCGATCTATCGAACGGATTTTTGTTCTGAAAACGGCTACGATATCAGGTGACCGAAAGGAACCGATGTTCTCATTGGGACAACTTTGTAGCTTTTATCATTAAAAAGTTAATGAATGAAAGTTAATTGAGACATTGCCTTTGGACTTTGCTAATGCCCACCTAGGGAGTGCCCTTCAGCATATGCTATATTGCAATTGATTTCATCTTGGAAAAAGTGTTATATATATATATTAAAAATCTGCTCACACTTAGCGTGGACACCCTGTATATACGAGGGGCGTTCAAGTCAAACCGGGACTTTTCATTTTTTCGCAAAAGTAAAATGAACTGACAGGCGAGAAATTAGTTTTTTTTTTTTTCAACGTAATCCCCATCTGCACTAATGCACTTGTCCCAGCGTTTCACGAAGGCTTGTATGCCAGCAGCGTAGAAATCGTTACCGGCGCGTAGCAGCCATGATCGGACCGCATTCTCGACCTCGTCGTCGCAGCTGAAGTGACGGCCCCCAAGGAACGCCTTCAGTGGCCCGAAGCGATGGAAATCGCTGGGGACGAGGTCTGGACTGTAAGGGGGATGTGACAGCAACTCCCAGCCAAGTTCCTGTAAGGTGCGTGTCGTGAGATGCGCGGTATGCGGGCGTGCACTGGCAGTCTGTAGGAGGAGGACTCCTTTGATGATGAGGCCCGGCCGTTTTTGGTTCAGCGCCTTATGTCCATCCCTGAAAACCTGGCAGTAATAGCGCTATTGATCGTGGTACCACTGGGCAGAAAATCAACATGAAAAACGACAGCCTTGTCCCAGAAAACCGTGGCCATGACCTTACCCGCAGACGAGGTGCTTCGGAACTTCTCGGGAGCTGGAGAGCCCGGATGCTTCCACTGTTTTGATGCGCGTTTAGACTCAGGAGTGAAATGTTATGCCACTCAAATGCTTTGCTGCGGCTAAGTGTATCGTGGTCATACTGAGCCTGAAGTCTTCTATGAATTTCAGAAGACTTTACGCCTTCATTCGCGAGCAACTACATGACAATTCGCTGTTCGATGTGCGCGCTCACCTCGTTGTCGGCCATCTTATCCAGCACGTGTTTTGTGTTTTGCACAAACTTTGGACCACCACGTGGTGAACGCGGAGGCTTGCCGCGTATGAAAATTACGAAAAAGACGTAGCGCGAGCCATTTGTACACTCAGGAGACAGAAAGTCCCGGTTTGACTTGAACACCCCTCGTATATATTAAAAAAAGAAATAGCAGAATATGTTGACTCATCAGATACTACTTCCGAATTTACCACAAAGAAGGAATGAAAAATATTCTTGTGGCAGCCAGCGGTACAGTGTGCTTGTGACGGCTTGTGGGGCCCAGGTCTTGTGGGGTGCCAGATGTAAGGCTGTGGCGCAGCGTAGGCGCGACGTCCCGATCTTCCTGCTTGTGCGATCTTTGCGGGTTCGCGTCGTCAGCGTCCTCCAGAGGGAACTGTTTGCGCTAGGGGAGGGTGGTTTTGTGCGCCGTTGGGGCCATCACCCTTCTGTTCGCGCTGTCGGCGGTCTCGTCACCATCGCTGGCGTCCCGTCATAAGCGAATTCATATTTTGTACATATTTTTTTCACCATCCATATTTTCCCCATCCATGATCATTTATCATTCATTGCCTCTCATTTGTTCATAGCCGCAATTTGCATCGCCCTGTATCGTTGATCTTGTGTGTATGTTATGTGTGTGTTGTGCTTGTTGTATCGTACACATGTGAAATCCGTTTAGTAAATCTCTCCCACACAGCTAAAATTAGTGATCATAGCTAAGTTGAGCCAGATGAAGAAACCGTAGACATCTCATAATTGACGAGATGTTGTCTACAGTTTCTGTATATAAGAGGTTGTAGGTATGTACTGAAGTTCAGTACCTAGCGCTCAACTTTAAGGTATCAATATTTTGATACGGTCCCTTACAATCCACATAATCTAATCTGGTCGAGACAGGACAGGATGAAGACGTGGCAAGGCTGAACAGTAACAGCTCCCCATATAACCCATATAGTTTGAGATATTTCCTACAGTACTGGATACAATGCAATTGGTGGTGGTGGTGGTGAAAGGGCTCGCCGTTGTGGGCCTCACAGAGGTGGGCAACGGACTAGCGCCCTGGGGGAATGTGCGTCCCGGGCGGACTTCTAAGGGAACTGTGCCGACATATGTCTGAAAGCGTCTGAGGAAAACCCAGAAAAAACTTCAGACAGCACAGCCGGCACTGGGATTCGAACCCGGGTACCTCCCAGTCTCGACGTGACATGAGCTGATAAAATGCAAATAAAATTGACTGGACCAATAAAAATGCGACGTTATTCCCGTCTGCCAATCACTGAGGGAGGGGTTGGCAAAAAAAAACAAAGAGTGATATTAAACGGTGAGTGATTTCATCTCGATTCAGGCAGGCCTGTCCGTCGAGGTCGTTCGAGTCTGTTACATATTTTTTGTGTGAAAGCCACATTTTTGTGATGAACGTTGGTACAAATTTCGGACTTCAAATCGGAGCGGATGCCGGGAAAAAAGTTGAAGCGCGCACCTCGCGTGCCTCATGCGTGCCTCATCAGCGAGCACTCCGAAGTTTGAGACAACCCTATGCGCCCTACGTTCAAGTGACGGGGACGTTTTTTCTACTCGTTCTCTACATACCAGACTGTAACTCTGTGGCATAGCCCGATACCTAACCCGTTCGCTTGAGAAAAAATCGCAAAAACGCCGTAAAGCGCGTATTTGCGTGAAATTTGTAGCCTTATTGTCGGGAAAGTGGGCATTAGACCGAAGTGATTTTTACACTGAAAGATAGCCCGTTAAGTGCTCTTTCTAACGGTATGCTGTTAAAGAATGATAAAGCTAAAGCGGTATGGGGGAGCAAACCGGGATCGCCCTCGAAAAATAGGCCTACTTCACGGATCGATTTCTCGAAAACCTCACGCTTTATTTTCTATAAAAAAATCATTTGTTCATCATTCTATTACCTTTCAAGCGATATAAATTTTGTAGGGACTAAAACCATTTGAGAACCATAGGGGAGCGAAAAGGCGACACATTGTACGCAGTGACATCTCACCGGCGTACGGCTGGATTAATACACCACAGGCGTCCGCTAACGTCTATATATCCACGTTACCTTTTATTTCCTGCGTTCCCACATGCAGGAGAATAATCCTTAGCAGTTTCTTGCACCGTCACCGTGTAGGCGTGTTTATAATTTTTAATTTAATGAGATCTCACGCCAAAAGGCCAAGAAGATGCTGCCAGCCTTCCGGCTCTTTCCTTGCATTTCGCTTCGCTTTGCATCCACCTATCACGCGTCAACGCATCTTTGACGAACACACGTCCGGCTTCCAAAGCCACGTGTTGGGAGGTCGTTTTAATTAGGTCTGTGGCCTGATTGCTGTCCTTTACAACCAAACACTTCCTTTCCTGTGTGCTTCGTAGACGTGCTAACGAATATGACCTTGCCAGCTTACCTTGTGGCTACTAATCACCAGGGGAGCGGGTCGAGCTGAAACAAACGCGTGTTCTTGGTTGTTTCCAAAGTGAAGGCTCCAAACCATTTCGTGTCCCTGTTCGATATGGTACCAAGTCTCGACTCGTCCACAGTACGGAACGTGTCTACTGTGCGGATTACGCACGACGACATCTAGAGGGATCTACAAGCAGCGCGGCTTCGTGTCTGTTTCATGCCTCGACACCGACGCACTGAAGCAAGCCCTCGGCTCGGATGGCAGTGGTGCAGTCAATGATGAAGACCAGTTGTGCAAGAACTGCGCAAGGTATTTCCGTTCAGCTATAGATGAACTTTCTCAGTGGTCTCCTCCCACATCTCCACCAGACGCGTAGTACGTTCAGAGCGCAGAAATTGTTGCTGAAATTAACGAGATTATTTCCACTGCGAATATTGATGTCACTCCACTGCGGAAGCCAATGGCAGTAGAACGGAAACGAGTAGCGTCGTACGTTTCGCGTAAAAAGAAATAAGTTGGCGACGCATTAAGCAAGACAATACGCCGCAAAATCAGTGAGGCATTTAATGTGGATGAGCCTGTCACGTCCGATGCAAGTTGTTCGAGCTGCTCTACCTACGTACAAAATATCAGGAGTTAGGTCCATCTGTTTGGCGACCGGCGGCCGGGTAGGAGGACCTGCAATCCGCGGAGAGTCTCTGATCGGCTTGTGGAATGCCACTTCTGGGTTAGCGTCGGGCGTGTTCGTACATGCAGGAGCGTAACAGCGCGTTCCACGCGACATGGTCGCGTCAGAACGCACACTGCTAAGCGAAAGTCGGCTTATTTACCGAGGGGCTTCCACTTATAGTACAGGGTGGGTGCCATAAAAGGTCAGTCACATTTTCGCGTGTGGCGCGATACCTACTTGACGGACAGACTTCCGCTACCACAGAGTGCATAATTTGTGCCAAAAAAGCCTCCGAAAAAATCGTGGTTACTAGGCACTGCATAACAAAGTAAATACGACCACGCAAACTTTCGTCATCATGCATTTCCTATGCGCTATACCGATGTGAACACGGCGGTCTGCAAATTGTTGTGTATAGCATCCGCCTAGGGGCGCTAGCCGACACAAATTTGCTCTGCGAATTTTTTTTCGCTTTTGACGCCGGTAGCGCCCCTAGGCGGAATCTGCACTCAACTAGTGGCAGACCGCCGTGTTTACATCGGTATAGCGCATAAGAAATGCATAAAGACGAAAGTTTGCGTGGTCGTATTTCCTTTGTTATGCAGTGCCTGGTAACCACGATTTTTTTCCGAGGCTATTTTGGCACAAATTATGCACTCTGTGGTAGCTGAAGTCTGTCCGTCAAATAGTTATCGCGCCACGCGTGAAAATGTGAATGACCTTTTATAACACCCACCCTGTATATTGCCGTGCGAACGCGAAGCAGACGAGCTCGAAGTCAATCGACTTCACTACGCTCTCACTCTTGTGCCTGGCTTACGTCGTCACGATGTTACTATCGCTGGGGCTTCCTTAGCCGCAGAGGGAATACGAATCTTTGAAACTCGTCTGTTTAACATGTAAGCTCTTTTCGGAAGAGAAACTTGGCCAAGTTGACTGCGAAGCGGTGACGAACGTTACCGTGTCAGTCAAAGTTCAGCTTACGCAGAGGTAGATGGCCAAGTGCATCACAAGAAATACATTCACTATAAAGCACTGTCATCCAGAGTTAGCCTATATCTCTCACAAGAACGAGGAAGATCCCCACTGGAATAGGTAAGGGCGAGATAGGTGCTACTGGTCACGTGGTCCAGGAGGCCGTTTTCTGGCTCTTATGAAAGAGTGATAGGAGTCGAGGAGGCTGTCACCTTTGAGTGTCTGTTGGGTTAAGAGGCTGACGCCGACGCAAGAAGGCAAATTATGTGGCGGGCCCAAGGAGAGGAAACGCGCTTTACATAAAAACGAACGTAGATGTTGGTATACGGTACGGGAAGCCTACATACGTTCTAAATTGTTGGCAGTTGACTTGCAGAAATATTTAATCTCAATATCAATTAGTAAGTTGAAGAAATTGAAACTAAGTACTGTTTTTCTTTTTAAGTATCTGTTTTAGAGCATCAGTGTCTATCGGAAATTACCTCCTCAACCTCCGGATTCAATTTAATCAGGTGCCTGCTGTTGTGTTCTTCTGCATTTTTGTTTTCCTTTTTTTTAGGCTGTAAAGAAATCCCGACAAATTTAGAATATTCCACGCGATTGTTCCTCAGCGCGCCTGCGTTGTAGCGCTCACAGGTCACTTTCAATTTCAATTCAATTTCAATTTTACTTGCATTACACTAATGTAATGCAGGAGGCGGCCAAAAAGCAGCACAAATGCTGCTTGTTGCCCCTCATCCCATTTCAGCTGGGTCGCTGAACCACGCTACAAACAAACATCGTTTATACGTCCATTCATAAGTGAGCGCTTGCTCTGCGAAGGTAGACGTATGTTGACGTCGCTGAACAGATGCAATGGGATACGCAGTCACTCCCATACTAAATAACACGCTTCACGCAAAATATGTTATCTCCCACATTTCAGGTCCGGTTCATCT
This sequence comes from Ornithodoros turicata, assembly GCF_037126465.1. Taxonomy (NCBI): domain Eukaryota; kingdom Metazoa; phylum Arthropoda; class Arachnida; order Ixodida; family Argasidae; genus Ornithodoros; species Ornithodoros turicata. The sequence goes on along the minus strand of NC_088202.1, from coordinate 30,686,942 downwards.
ATTTATTTATTTTTTGTTCACTTTTCGAGAGAGATGCGCAGTGAACTCTGACTTATCCGTTCTCGATCTTACAGATATCTGAAATATTTGGCCATAACAACTGCCCGCGCAACGCACCAAACTCAAGAATAAATTTCTATCTCTTTTGTTTCAATGTTAATTGATTGATTGATTGATTGATGCTCCTTTAAAATAAAAAAAACGTTGTTCGGGTTTACACGCGGAATTCATGGAATGTCTATCCCCCTAAATGGGACCACAGCTTCGGGAAGGATGTCCCTAATACCATTTCGGTAATCATCGGAGATACACATACGATGAAAGCCATTCAGCGCATGTATATTGCATGAGCGTTAAGAAAAACCGCGATTAATATCACCGTCTAGTCCCCCTTGTCAGTTGGAGCGAAGAGAAACGAGAGACGTCGTTCACGCTAAGGAAGCAGCCCCAGACATGGAACGGAGGCGCTGACAGCCTCCATAAAGGCATCCTTAAGGATTACCGTTAGCACGTGGAGAGCCTCGCAATGAATACAGCAAGAAGAGTGTACCAAACGACTTTGGACGCCGTAAGGAGAGACACAGGGGGGATATCCCCATCTCAGCGCCCCGGCGCTCCTGAAGATCCGAACGACACCGCGAGGTGCTGTGCAGGGGATCTCTTCTCCCCGCCAAGCATCGCGCGAAGAAGGAAATTCGGCAGCTGGGCAGAGCCGGTCAGATTTATTGTCTTCCATTAATGAAATGGAGAAATGGCAAGTTCGGGTGCGCCGGTTTGGGAGGATGGGGGAATTGCCACCGTATATTGCTTGCTGCAGTAACTAGAGCCGAAGCGTCGAGGGAGGAGTCTGGCTGAATTCTTCGTTTCTCGTGGGCAATGAAGGAACAATGCTTCGATCGAGATGGCCAGTGTTTCAGATGCGTTCAGTGGGGCTCCAATTCGAACGTTTCAAGTTTCCTTTTCTTCTTCGATCTGATCCTCAAGTGGAAAGCGCTTGGCGTTTAACCCTCATAATGACAAAGTTATTCTGTTCCATACGCATAATGGATGCGGCGGAAGCGGTCGTGTTTCTGCGTGCTGCTGCGGTGCCTCTTCAGTCAAGTGGTTGATGTCACTCTGAAGTGAATCCGAAATCATGTGGTTCGTAGTTGGAAATATTTATAATGTCCTTTTAATACGCACACCTAAAATAATGATGCGGTGCGCTTCTAACGGGACTTGAGCACATGATACCGAGTTTCAAAGAATAAGCTGGTGAAAAGCAAGAAACACACAAAATAAAAGTGTGTAGCCATAACATTCCCGCGGTTCTGGCATTATTTCCCATGCCTCTGGACCTGCTGTCCGGCACCCCCCCCCTTCCCCCTGGCACTCCCCCCCCCCCACCTCCGGAACGGCTCTGTTGAGTAATTTTTATTTCCTAATTCCGTTATCAAACTAATAAAGCTATCGGTGAATGCCATTTTCCAAGGACGCAAAAATACGAGATAATGCAAAACCTCGCGCAGTGATGTGAAGTCGTTTTTAATTGTGACTTCCTTTCTGCGTTGGGACACAAAACCCTTACGCGCGTCACATACTTTCACATTATACTTCTTTCTGATACATTTCTTCGCCATACATCGCTGGTTTGATTACACAATTTTCCGATGCGTTGTATTTTGATTTTGATTTTATTTGGTCTTTTCTTCAAGGTAAAAAGTCACAAAAACTGAGTGGTCCCTTAGCAGAGGCTAGTGACGCAGGTGGGACGCAGGAACTGTAGACAATCTGGAGATCCGCTAACTTTAAACAGGTTCCAACACTTCCTTCCAAGTTGTGAGAGATAAATATAAAAGACAGCATGGAAACACTTCGATTTTTTTTCTTTTTCATCGATGCAGACTTATATTCCAAGTTTTACAGATACAGGGCCAATGGACGCTAAGAAAATTGGTCCTGCGATGACCGAAATTCATCCGGTTCAACGGTTCAACGTTGCTAATAGATTATACAGCTCGAGTCGGTGAAAAGTCAAGCAGGGATTCGATAAAAAAAGTAATTGGGGTAGATTAAGTTGTTTTGCCAACTGTAGGGTTAACTGTAGTAGATTAAGTTGTGTCCGGGAATTCGGTAAATCCTGGAACAGGTATCTACGAATTGGAAGCAAAAGTACGTGAACTAGTTGGTGTCATATCCTTGGGACGGAGGCAACATTTGAGTCGGTGTGCATTGTATATGTGTGTCCTGTGATGACTTAGTATCGAGGATATCGCACCTCGAGGAAGTCACGAACGGATGCATGGAGAGCGAGCTACCCCTTTAACTGGGCGACACCATTCAGCATATGTGGGATTCCCCAGAGTTTTCTTTTTTTTTTTTTACTCTTTCTACATTTTTCTTAAAATGAAAGGGCAGGACAGGGTGTAATCGTGCAGTTTGTGAGGAGTACGTCTTGGCTGGTAGATTTCGGTGATTTGTGCTGATTAAAAAGAACAGTAAAGTAAAACATAACCACTGTGTTTCTACGCACCACCATGTAGAATTTGACGTGATGCGACACACAAACAGCATAAGCCGTGGATTCATTATACTTCCTTTATTAATGAATTTCTGATATTGTCAGTTTTTCTGTCGGCGCGCGCATACACGTTCGCTAACAGAAGCAAAGGGAGGAGGCTGCTCCGTATTGATGGACAGGTCCCGCGTGATACACAAGAGGCAGATCACTAGTTACTACTAAATGTCTTCATATATGTGACGGCATCTCTTGAGCAGCTTCTTCCAAAAAGTCGTATCCTGCAGTAATATTAATGCGGGAGCATTAGAACGGTCATGTGAACGAAACCCCGGTGTCGTCCGTCGGTGTACGTAGGAGTGGAAAGGGCGTCACGCGGAGGAGCTCGTTAGGTTGGCGTGAGGTCAAAATTCGCCGTGTAGTTGGCGTTTGCTCCTGGGCACGTTCGGACATGCGTAGCTACGTGAGTGTGTGCGTGCGTGTTTGATAAAATGGAGGTGGTCCCTTCTACGAGCGGTGTAACCGCTCGCTCACAAGAGCGTCGCCGAAAGAATACCGAGGCTATGCGGCGACGTCGTGAAGCCGAAACAGAGGAACAACGAAAGGATAGTTTCTGATACGCTAATACTAACGCGTTTCCGCCGCATTAATTACATTAATCGTCCTTCAATTTTTGCGGTAATATCTGCTTGCCTCTCTCTTTTCTGTCGCTTCCTTCTGACAGCCATCAGTCATTGTTCATATCTGGCGTGATATGTATAATGAGAAAGTCAATGTGCCTTCTTTGTCGGTGCTGTGTGCAAAGTTTCACTTTCAGACGACTCATTGACTCACGAGGCACGGATGCCTCGTCTGTGTTGTATGGACGAATACCCCAACCGCGCATCCTCGACGGCCGAGGGAAACGATGTTTAGCATGCTTATCAGCGTTGTTCTGTGCGCTGTGAATAGATAGCGCCACGAAAAGTGTCAGAGTTGCTAGATGAGAGACTCCTCAACTTTTGTTTGGCGGAGCAATCTTTGAAATTCAATTGCTAAAAAATTGCTTAATGTATCTCACGCAGAAATATTACAAGATTTCAGCAGAAAATGTCGTTCTCGTAGGTTTGCCATTCACTCATTTATGGTTCCTTTAATAACGGTGTATTTTCGGTATACAAAACCGGTATGCGCACAGAAGAGGTAAAAATATTGCTTTCTGTGTTTCGTTCACTTTTGCCATCTCTCGCAAAATAAAGACGTCTCACACGAGAACTCAAATATCATTAAAGGAGGTAAAAACTCCTATCTGCATGTATCTAGTTACGGGTTGAATAGATGTAATATTGTTCTTCTACGCTTCGTACTTCTATTTACAATTTATTGTTCAGTTCATCTCCTTCATAACTTGTGCCGCGTTAATACAAAAACGCACTCTCTTTCGTATTCGGGCGAGTAGACGCACCGCCGTCCAGATATCTCTATCCATCGTTACGTCATCTGAAGAACTGCAGCACCCAATCAGACGCCAACACAGAGGTACGCATATCGTTCTGCTTTACCCTCTTCAAGATGAACTTCACTACATGGCACGCTCCTAGCCAACCATCATCCCTAATGACAACGTTCTCGTCTCCTATTTGTTGAAAACGGGAGGCGTAGCCCATTTTGTAGCCGTGCATAACAGATACATTATAGGCTCCGCCTCTCGTTATCAACAAATCATGGGCGAGAACATTGTCATTCCGGAAGATGGTTGGCTAGGAGCGTGCTATGTGCTGAAGATACGCACCTATCAAATTCACCTATACAAAAGGTGTCACAGACAACACGTTGAAATCGCCGTTTAGAGCCGACACAGTCGGCTGACTTGCTAGGTACAGTTCATAGCTCCTTTAAGCATTAGAAAATTGATGCAAAACAAATACATGGAACGCTACTTCGTCTGCGTGGAGTCATCTACCTCCAACACGATTTTGTGCCTCTCGTGGAAAACTGGCTAATATTCCAGATTCAACATATGTGCAGGGTATAACACAATGACGTCACAAGGACGTAACACATAATGCTTATCAGGATCGTCACAAAATCCCCCTGTCCTGCATGACTGGATAAACAAGGGTGGCGGGTGCACGACGTAGGTAATGTAGACATATGGACCACGAAGATCACGAAAACAACTAATAATTCATATGAAGCAAGCTGATCGATTGTAGGAAATGAATGAAAATCATGCAAGATCATGCAAAATGAATGCAAGATCAAACGAGTAGCCGCACAATCTCTCACTTCGCCGACGCAATCTTTTCAGCGACTAGGTTTTCTTTGATCGACTCATAGAATTACGAACAAATGGTCGACACTTAATGGTCAAGTCACGATCAGCGGTACCTACTAAAGCCCCAATTTATGTTCACCCACATCAATACCACTAAGGCGCCATCTAACAGCAACATTCTAGGAAACCCCCGTGTCCCCAACTGAGCTCACCCCCCCAGCGAAGACAAAGGAACCGCATATCGAACGGCCCACTAAGACAAAGTGCATTTCCCCCCCCTCCGAATAACGACGCACCACGTGTGGGTACCAGTCCGATCACGTGGCAGCCTGATGTCTGTCCGAATCAGACGTCAAAATAAGCCTCACGCTCCCGAAGAACAACAGCTTGCACCGTGCACTTCTTAAGCACGCATCCATAAATGGCGACGTCGTGTTATGGATAGAATTTCAAGGGGAGCCACAAAGCGAAGGAGGTTGACACAGAACTGCTTGAGGATATGACTCACGTACTGAAGAATATTAAGGGGAAAGTGAAGGAAAGCCTTTGGGGGAAAAGGGCATTCCAAGGTGGCACCAGTTGGCAGCCTGGCAAGGCGTCCGTGATTGATCCTTGCCGCGTTCGATGCCCTTCGTCGATATCACTGCAGCCTTGGGCTGTGCACACCCTTTGGGAAGCGAAGAGGAGAAAGAAAAAAAAAGTTTTTGGGAGTGTGTGGGCAGAGATGGATTACCTTAATTAGGACGTTCAGCGCAAGGTGTTGTTGAGCGGGTGGCGAGAGCAGTGCAGTAGAAGGAGTTCCCCCGGACGACTTTTTGTGTTTAAGGCTCGCGGAGTGATATGTGCGAGGAGGGTGGGGTGAGAAGAAAAAAAAAGGTGGTGACGGTGGATAAGGAAGGTTGCCAGATGAGTTCCTCTTCCTTTTTTTTCCTGCAAGTAAGGAAGTAAAGTTTTGAAACAATGAGGATCAGTTGTGGCAGTCACTCCTTTTTATCCATCGTGGTAGAGCGAGTTGAGACATTTGGGAAACTTTTTCGAGTTTACCGGGAAAAGCGCAGTGGGCCATCAATAAGGGATTTCGCCCACACCATGCCGCAAGATGTTACCAGGAAGCATTTCCATCCATTCGAAAATATCTGCAAGTATACCCGCGCTTCTCGTAAGCAACATTTTCTACAAACACTGAGAGATCGATCCTAACAATATACTACTAATGGTCGGGTGCATAGGCTAGTAGATAAAGTAGTGATGAGTTTACTCCTACGTCACCCTGTGGGAACCAGGGTTGCGGAGTTGCCACTCCGGGGTTGGAATGATTCCGGAATCATTCCAGATTTATCAGAGGCCGGAATGGAATTGGAATGGAATGGCGGAAACTGTCCTGGGAATGGAATGGGAATGTAATTAGGCATTTTTTCGCAAGCGGAATGGAATTGGAATGTAATGGTCTGGGTTAGAGCCCTGCGCGGATGAGATTTTTGGCATCCGATCCGCATCCGCGCACACGTTATCCGCATCCGATCCGCAAAACCCGCACGTTTCGAAGGACGCGTAAAGACCGCCGGAAGCATGTTGGTATAATTTCGGATGCCTCCATGCTGTCATGGAAGGACTCACGACGACAAGGAAAGGTAAACCTTTCATCAAACGCGATACGGAGAGACTTCTGGAACGCGTGGAACGCTACCTCGCTGGTGCTCGCGTGGTTCGAGACGCCAGAATGCCTCCTTTCCCGTCTTGGCCGTTATGGTCAAAGGTGAACCCGAGCATGCATGCGCTTGCTATCGGCGCTAAATACAAATAAATTACTGGTGGCAAAATTACAGCACGTGGTATATCCGAATCCGATCCGCACTCCGCAGAAAGTGCTAAATTTTCGTCCGAATCCGCAAGTATCTTGTTGATATCCGCGAATATCCGCTTCCATCCGCGGATGGTGCAGGGCTCTAGTCTGGGTGCCACACGGTCAAGGGCGATGGTTTGGTTTGGTTTTAAGAAAAAATAAACTGGAGATTTTGGCTTCACTAGTGTGAGGCCCGCAACCCCACATCACTTCCACCAGTCACTTTAGTGGAAAACTCCTGTAATGACGATGCCAATGAACAGGAGGAGGAGGAAGAGGAGGAGAGGAAAAGGGCGAAATAACCTTGTCTTTGTGCTTTTTCCGTGCTGCACTCTAAAAACAGAACTTCATCGCACAGCACGAGGTGCTCCAACCATTGCCAAGAATGATAGGGTTATCCCTTCTGATTCGAAGAGAGAGAGGGGGGGGGGGCGTACGCCTTTTTGTGGCAATTTTCATATATCCAAATCTCCACAAAAAGGCGTACACCCACCTCTCTCTTCGAATCAGAGGCGAAAACCATATCATTCGCGGCAATGGTTGGCGCACTGCGTGCTATGCGGTGAAGTTCAGTTTTTAGAGTGTGGGTAATATCAATGTCCTCTATAGCACTGCTGGGCCAGCTAGTACGGTTACTGGTCCTAATTCTTTTATTGGTGGAATTAAAGGATTGGAATGGAGTTGCCAAGCCATTCCAGTAGTGGGAATTGACCAAACGTTTTCATTCCGAGGAATTGAAAGGAATTGAATTATCAGAAATCTTCATTCCTCGGAATGGGATTGGAATGGAATGGGTGATCCCATTCCGCAACCCTGGTGGGAACCGACAGCAGATGAAGTTGGACTACAATCGAAGATACTAGAAAGAGTATGGAGCATGCTGTTGTTGTAATAAACAGTTTGAGTTAGTCTTTTCCATTTTCTTTCTTTTGCCAAGGGTGCAGACGAGCTGCTTCATGGTGACCGAAAGAACTCAAGACAAGGAAGGAAAAGATGTGTGACAAAAAGTGGAAATTCAATTTGAGATGACGAAATCATGGAAATCCTACATAAAATGATCCTAGGGAAAAGCAAGTTGTCATTGCAAGCAGTGGCGTACCCAGGGAAAGGGGGAGGGGGGTGTCGAAGGGTCAACCCACCGAGCTCGTACTTTTGGTAGTGCATTTGGGAATGGGAAAACAGGTGTGAAATTCTCCTCTCCGTATAATGCTTCCATGAAACCCCTCCCGAAAATGTTTACCGGCTACGGTACTGATTTCAATCCAAATGATTAACCTAAGAGAGACAGAAGAAGCTTCATTCCGGCATCTTATGAAAAGTTTTGTTGCGTTGTGACGTTGCAGGCGCATCAAATCAACCAGTCAGTGACACATGTCACTTTCTTTCTTTATCCTCTCTCGTTACCACATAATGACAATAGGTGGATTTACATTGCGATACAACTGTAACCATTGGCGACGTCACACTGATCGGTCTGTGGATTAACTTTGGTCACTCGAGGGTCCTTAAAGTGCGCCGAATTATCAGCACACAGCACACCGTATTTAAGGTTCCACGCGGGAGGCCGCCTGTTTATGCAGCTCTCGGTATCCTGCTGTTTCCATGCAAGCAACTGATATTGCTGAACTCATAGGCGCCGATTCCGGGAGGAGGGGGGGGGGGAGCAGGCCCTTCCGGGAAGTCTACCCAGCTGACGCTAAAGATGAACGTTTGGAAGGATATCCTAAGAATTGCGTGCTTCATGCCAGTTAACATGAAAATCTTGTAAAACTTTGCCTCACAACGCTATAACATGGTACGCCGACACCCTGCCCAACCACTGTGTATACGTATAAAAAAAAAGGTGGGGTGGGTGCCCCCTCCGGCACATTGAAAACTCTCCGCCTATGTCTGCACGTGTATATAATGAATTTCCTTATAAGTAGATGTCGGGTCTCCGGATGTATCAACAAAATTTACCTAAAAAAACGTACGCCGGCAAAAGTTAGAACAATTCGGAGTTGTCCGAAAAACTCCGCTTTTAGGAATTCCAATTGCCGGGAGCTCGGCAAGGAAGGCCGTGGCCCGATGACTGGTTGGGAGGGTTCGTTGTCTTTTGTGTCGGAACGGTGGACAGGGGACGGTGGATCTCTTGCCCTTAATTCACCGTGCAGCAGTCTTTCCCTTTACAATGCAGGAAGCATCCGTGTAATGTGGGTGAACTCCATGCTTACCTAGAGGCGCCTCGACATTCGAGTCCGATGATATTTTCTTAGGTCATTTCGGTCACTTCTCCTTTGTAATTGGAGAACCAAGAGTATAGGTCTGCTTGGAGTTGCTGCACGCATAGATTCAGATGGGACGCAAGCGACAGCATGCCTTGTGACTACGTCCGTTAATATCCGGAATATTCTGCTTTACATCGTGATACAGACGTTGTCTGGAAGTTGTGTCGATAAAAGTTAGCGCTCTTGCAAGGCAGCTTCTGATCCTTTTTTTTTTTTCACTTTGTCATTTCAGCCGTGTTTTTTTTTTTGTGTGTGTTAACACAGATGTAAAAAATAAACTCCGAGAAACACCCTGCGATTATTCCAAAAAATTAACTCCGAAAAGCTGGAACCCTAGTTATAAGCATTCTTTTATTCCAGCGGTACACGCAAGAACTAAAGGAGGAATTTTCCCGTAATATGCTTATGATGGAGCAAAAAATTTCCACTTGTGCGCAGAAGCACGGCAGTGTCTGTGAAGAAACAAAGAGTGTTTCACAGTACACAAGCGGGACATGGGAAATGCATGACCCTGCGTGGCGCAGGAAATGTTTGTTTGATTTGCCCCGAATGCTGGGTCGGGAACTGGGCAAGAGACGACAGTATTTGAGTGCATTAGCCTGTAGCATGATGATCCGTTCCCCATTTCTCTATTATTAACAATATGTACCTAAAAGCTAGCACTGTCAGTAGCAAGACGTTCATCGTGATCGATAATGCAGTTGCTTGATGAATCAACACAAAGAGTGCGCTACGTGCCCTGTCACGCGGTTCCCGCAGAGGTCCATTTGAGGACGCTTCACTATACCGATTAATTCATAGATTGAGAATGATTCGGCTTTCGTTCGCTGTGGATGCGTGCGTTCTAGCATAACTGGGAAACCATTTCTACGAAGAACAGAGTGGTACTCATTGTGTTTCCAATATTCTATTTTCAGTGTTTTGTCAGAGCTCAATATATTCTCCTATGCAAACTAACAACACATGCAGATATCCTACCATGTGTTCTTTCTTTTCCCAGCCACTCGAATACGTCATCAAGCGCGGGAGTGGGGTGATGTTTGGGCGAGATACCGTCAGCCTGCGCTGTGGTGGCGACTCATGCACCAAGGTGTGACGACCCCGGTCTCCGAGGAGGTGGTCGCACAAAGATATCTTTTTTTTTAATTACGTGTTAGCGCCGCGAAGCAACCGTGGCTATGAGCGGCGTACAGATGTAGACAGATGGAGAGTGGACAGTAGGAAGGAGTAGAGGACAGAGGGGTTAGTATGCGTCCTGAGCCGACTTCAGGGGGAACTTGAACTTGAACATGAATGCATGTGCCGACATTCATGTGGAAAGTCTTCGGGAAACCCAGGGAAAAGCTCAGACAGCACAGCCGATGGTAGGATTCGAACCCGTCACCTCCCAGTCTTCAGCATGATCTTGGCTACCACCAACCAGCGAGACGCCTTGACCAGCTCGGCCATGCCACTGGTCGCACAAAGACAGGGTTCGCTTTTAAGAGAGACGTGAAGTCGAGATGAGCCGCTCAAGGTGGACAGACTATTTATTGCGGTAAAAGCACATGCGGAAATGCCCAGCCTTTCGTCATGGATCTGCGTGTGTTTGGACTTGCAGGTGGCAAGTGATGTCCTCCGCTGTTGGCACGCCGCTATTCAAAATCCCCAGCACGATCGCTGATGTCTGTAGGGATTCAACGCTCCCTGACTTCGAAGCCGGTCTGCCGGATGTGTCGCATGTCTCTATCACTTGTCCGGCGGATAGAGTCTGAAGCTTCGAAAGAAGTGACGTACCCAACCTAACCTAACCTAGGCTTACTTGGTGTAACCCGATATTGTACAAAGAGAGTTTTAAGCTGGACTCGTTGGTACGTTTCCATAACCTCAGCGGTAACAGCGCACACAGAAGAATAACGAGGCACAAAAAACACAAATCAGACGAAACACAAGCGATTGCTTCCAACATTGGAGCATATTGGAGCGTTCTACGTCACATGGGTGATCCTAGAGTGAACTGTCGCAGACCGTACTGTAATCCTACCCCCAATGAAAATGTTCATTTGACAGCACCGCCGTATGATTCCATATCTCGCTCGTCAGCTACACTCTAAGAAAAAAAGAGAGTAAAATTCGGAATAATTGCGGCTTCTATAGCCCCCTAGACTGCAATTACTCCCCGTTTTCGTCCCATAACCCGGAAATTTACTCCCCAGGACTGCAAATAGTCACTGAACTGCGCAAATGGAATGGTCTCATGAATGATGAGTGCAACAGTCTACGTAAATGTATATTATTCGTGACATTGATGGAATAAGGTTATATAACTTAGCTGGCTTGGTAGTTTTCCGCTCACACAGAGTAAAAAATAGAAGTTCTCTCTTGCGATATTGTGCCGTATGCATGTTTCGCATCACTCGACATATCATTTCGTATCACCCGACACGGTTGACGGTTTAAGTCAAAGTTTATCCATTCATGCGCACGAATTATGTCCCTGGGAATCTTAGAACAGAGCGTGAAACGCAGTCCCCACTCTGTGACATCCATTTACTCCCGTGCATTTACTCCTGAAAGGAACTAACTCTTGTGGCAATGCATTTAGTCCTCCAAAGGACTAAACTTACTCCTTTTTTTCTTAGAGTGTATATGGCTATATGCGTCAGGAAGAATACTTCGCGCTGAACGTCGGTGATAATTGTTTTGTTGCAGTGAATAAGGATGTTTTGTTCGAGGATTGCGTGCGAATCGCAGCTCCTGTACTTGCTACTTGCCTCGTACTGAACTTGCAAATGGCACGCACGAGTTGGGAAACCTTCAGAAGCTACCGCCATAAAATTTCTAAAATAATCCCACCTGTATTACTCCTCGCTACTACTATGAACATTCCTTTTCCATTCACCCACGACGCATTTACTACGCACATCGCTCAGAAAGAAAATAATGAGAGAAAGAGTGAAAGTGGCAAAGCAAAAATACTGCTATAGTTTTTCGAGCTACAATACTTCGTGAGGACACGTCTACCTCACTTCAAAACACTTTGCCATGCTATCACGGCACGCCTTCGAAACATCGTGGCGCGCTGGAAAACTATGCTTATGCTTAAGGATCAGTTCAACTTGAACTCTGTAGCATGTGATTACACTTTAACTTGGGTTTATTTACCGTCGCTCTTCTTCCCTCCAACAAGATTTTCGTGAACTCATCCATTTTACAGAGTTCGACGGCCCTGCTTCCCCTTTTCGATAGACAGGCCGCAACGTCCCCCTATACGCTGAATGCATCATCATTTCTAATGCTGTGAATCTTGCCACCTGGTACGGTCATCTATGAACTCGCTTCTCATCGCATACCTCTTAAAACTACTGCAACCAGTCATCACGAAGGTGCACTAGAGACAGCTATGAGTCAGCCATCTAGAATGGCCAGGACGTATGCCCCACCCCCCTTTAGTCCGAATGGTACGCTGCTTTCGAGAGGAGCGCCGGTATGGTTCATTCTGTACATAGCCGTAGTTGGGGTAAGACGAGAGTAATGGTCTGTATTCGCTCGTATAGGCGGTGTGCTAGCAGCTCATTGAGTGCTGCCGAGGAGCGGCTTTCCTTAGGTCACCGTTGCCACACTTAAAATTCACCGCGCGATTGTGTTTGCAGCGCCCAAGTGGTGCGTACACAGCAGTGGGAACACAATTAACGCGGTGAAATCTGAAAGTGGGTTTAAATGAGACACACAAGCAGCGCAACTATAATCTGTATAAAAAAGAAAAAAAACGGAGTACACGACGCGGTTTTTCGAAATAAGAGGGCCGTCGGTCATGTGGCTGTTCTCAGGTACAGCTGCTACTGCGTTCCACTTCTCCATCTGGTTGCACCACTATACGTTTCGTGCACTAATCATCTAGGGACGGCGACTGGACAATTCGACCGTCGAGGGTCATTTCATTGTTGCGGCGGCTCAATAGGGAATATGTCCACTGAATGTCCCAGCATTGCAGGGTAGAGCGAGGACGATGACGCCTTCAGTTTTGTCGCACATAACAACGCGCACATACAGGTCATAACGGCGAGCTGGGCCTGCCGGTACAAGTTCTTGACTTCTTCATTCCGTCTTCACTTCTAATGAACCGCCAAGACGCACGGACGAAGCCCGCGACGAGTTACGTGTGTCCCGTCGTGCGTTTCTGTCGTGTCTTGGTCGCTTCTTTGAAACGAAGTTGCCTATACAGGTCGTCTTCGCTGAGGGACAGGTGTGTGCAATTTGTTGAAAACTTGCGTATTTTGGCGTAGATGGCTCCCGTCGACATGTTTAAGCGTACGTTTGTAATGATTGCGTTCGTACCAGTGTACAGAACGAGACAGAGAAAAACACCGAATTCAACAGTCTGCAAGGCATCGATTTTGATATGCTGTGGCAGCTGTGAGAGTCACGTCGCTTTATGCAGCATGTAGAGGATGTTTGCGTCCTGAGGGTAACAAGCAGAAGAATACTCATGAAGGATGGATAAGTTATTCCTCTATCAGCTGTTAAAATTTTACACACATGCCCAGGAAGGGAGATGTCCCCAGGGGGTACGAAGGGGGCAGCCATCTCAGGCGCCTTTCTGAGATGCGACGAATGGCAGCAGTCTCGGAAATTCATAATGTTTTGCAATAAAGAACTGAGAAAAAGAACTGCATCATGGAATTAAAAACGTAATTTTCTATAACTCACTTTTTCAATTAGAATTTCTCTCTGCTTCTCAGGCTTCGAAGTGCAGAATATTTATGCGACATAATAAATTACTAGTCATCTGTGCGTAGTAAAAGATGAAGAACGCCTAAGTTTTTTTTTTTTCTGGCCATCGAGCACGTGCAGTCGTTACACAGTCCATGTAGAAGGGGGCTTCCGAGTCTGCAGTAGGCGGTAATTGGCATTGGAATGAATCCAGCTAGCACTATACGGACTTACACAAACAAAACTGTACTGAGATATACCCCCAAAATAATAGTAAATAAATACGGCCTCTGGCGACAGATCTGTGAAGTACAATAGAACCAATTCAGCAAATTTCACAACCTAGCCTAATCTATCCTAAGTCCACTTACGCGTATTTTCTTTTCGTTTTCGGTGTTGGGGACGAGCTTCTAGCTCGTAACTGTGAAACTAAACCACTTTTCCCGTTGTTTACATCGCAAACCAAGCGCGCATGCTACCTAAAAAGGAACAGTTGGCGAAACTAGAAACTGCAAATAAAAAAAAAAAGACTGCGTGTGTTTTTTGAAAGGCGCCATAAATATTCCCTTTATGACGCCCGGGTTTGCATTATGCTCGACTCACACGCATTGGTTTCGGTTTCCTGTTTTCTTTGTGCTCACCAGCAATAATGTAAAGAAAACTGGAATGAAAGAAAAATTCACTTTTCGCGCCGTAACGACTCGTACGGTGCCATGCCATACACCCCGGCACTTTTAAGCGGAAGAAAGAAAGCTCACTCTCCATGTGCATAATGGCTTCCTGCACTTTATGAATCTACTTCATAGCCGTATTTCACTGATACTAATGCATCTTCGCATTTCGCGGCCTTTCGGTGATTTTCTGCTCCATAAAATCTGCAATCCGAATTTCCGTGGCTGGGATTCGAAGCCATGCTGAGGTTTGGAGAGGGACACGGGTGCACCGGAGAGCGCTGAACCGTGCGAATTTTTGCAATAGTGACTGCTACGCGTAACGTACCACTGCGTTGCGGTGGAAGCTGTGGTTGGAAGTTCGCTGGATCTTTTTGCGGCGACGGGAAAGCGCAGCTTTTCGGGCGCTTATTTGACTATTTTTCGACAGAATATGGGTCGCGATCCCGTACGGTTCATTTGTGGTCACTTGTCAAGTTCCGGAGAACATGACCATGAAGTTGCTTTATATGCCTATCAAATTGACGCGGAATAACAGTTTTCAAAATTAGAACGTGTCTACTGTAAACAGCAAAAATGCTCTAAAATATTCCGTTGTATTACTCTATTAGAAATAGATGTCGATATATCCCTATCAATGCCGCTCGTTTTACCCATAAGATGTACTGTTTTCGAGGGCCATCATTTCCGGGACCCAATCTGCGTTATGAAGGCGTAGCTGAAGTACGAGCCTAGAGCTCTCCTAGATCGAGTGGTTCTTAACTTATGTTATTCGAGGGAACCGTGCGAGCACGACTGGCCTACTGCACTGGGGTAACTGTGTAGAAGTCGGTGAGGCGAATTAGATGTCGTGCTGGTAGCAGTTTTTGTCTTCTGCATAACTGATTATTTAACTGCGTAATTATAGTTTATTTAATTCTTTATTGTTTCGTCCCAAGATGTCGCTTGAGGCCTGCCGGATTCATTCAACTGTTCCACAATACTTTCTCGCAGATAACGGGTTGTGGGTTTCCATTTGGGCTTGTGGGCTTGTAAATTCTAAGTCCGTGTTGGCAGGAGAGTATTTCACACTTTCCAAGTGCTTGGAATGCTTTCGAAATACAAGAGAAAAGCAGACGCATGGTGCTGAGAAATCGTCGGGTTGAGTTGCGCGTAAGCACAACCGATGAAGACGACAGCTGCCGGCTCCACTCTTTGCAATGACCGTCAGCCCCGACAACATGGTCCTCCAATCTCGATGAAAATCCCAATGTCAACGATCAAATGTCGAGTACTGTCCGACGCTGTCCGAGAGCGAGCCTTGGTAGTCGGTCAACTTATCTGAAAACGAAGAAGAAAAAAAAGCTGGTAAGAGAAACTGATTTGAAACAAATAAATACCGCTTTCGTCAGAAGCGAGATAAAGCATTCTAGGCCAGTGTTTTTCAACCGGGGTTCCGCTTGCAGGGAGCCTTGTCCTGAGGTTCCGCGAACAGGATACTGTCCAGCGCCCGCGAGTATAACCAATCAATCTATCAATCAATAATATTATACAAATATGTGTAGAGATACCTCTGCAAGATACGTAGGGATACACAGCAACGCAAACAGATCCAGCAGGTTTACTAGAGTCACTAAATAAGCTACGCTTCAGAGTATCGACACTGAGTTCCAAGAGCGAGCATGCGCCATCTCGTTTCCGCGCCACGCTACCCACGCGCACGCGCACTGCACACATTAGGGCACGATGCCATCTATCGTGCGCGAGTGAAATACTCCTTTCGTTTACAAGCACAACAATCAACACGCTTCTCTATCGCACAGCGAGTATTACGTTAGCCGTCTATGATCCCCAACTTGGGGCGGTACCGGTGGGGGGCGCAAACAAGATGTCGCTCCTGCTCTCCCTTGGACCTCAGTGTCGATACTCTGAGCTTATTTAGTGACTCTAAGGTCTACCAGTCAGGCCTGTAAAGCATCATGACTTTTATGAAACATTAAAAAACACACACACAGCATGAAACATTGCATGAAACATTACACAGCGGTCGCTTCCTGTGGTGGTGTCAATGATCACAGATTTGGAAGCGAAACGAGATCCCTTGAAAAGTTGCATTGTGCTAGGATGAAATCGTCTGAACCAGTGGAAATGTGCTAAATATCAGTCCGGTTTCAGTCCGGTGTTTTGGGACTAACATCTGGGTCTCGTTATTTATATCGTCAAAAGCAAGTGCGCAAATGTAGTTGACATTATACCCACTAATTCTATGTGCCAATATTTGATCTTTGTAATATTCATTTACGGGTCACAGCGTTGTCGAAATGATGTGTACTGAGAAAATATACGTGAGCCTGTGCTGCACCATTCGTTCCGTAATTCAAACAATTATTTCGGCGGTGATTTAAATTGCTATGAAAAACGCAGCGGTTGAAATCGCTATAAAAACGAATAATTTAGATCGGGACGATTTAAATAAAGTTCCCGATTAAATCGTCCCGGATGTAAATCACTGGGTGGACGATTTAATCGCGATGATTTAAATCATCCACTCACCTAAATCGCACACCCCACCTACCAATCCACGCGCAAGGAGCTATGCCAATTTCCTTGTCGTTATATACGGATTATTCACGTAACGTCCTCCGCAGGAGAGCGCCACTGTCGCCAGCAGATTTGCCGTCATCATGTAGGTCCGTAGGTTGACTGTCCAGTCCTTCACCCACTTCGCATTCACCACTATTCACCATATCATTTGTACCACAATCCAAGTAATTTCCATGTTTTCAACGTTAATAGCCCCCTAAATAGCACATGGCAGTGAACGAAAACAGGAACCAAACTTCGAGGGACCAACATCATGGCGGCGATTTCGCCTTTTCGAAGCTAGTGCCCTCTGGAGGGGTGACGACAGCGAATAAACACGGTAGGACGTCCTGCGCATAGCGACATGCGGACTAACATTGATTCGTGTGACCTCTATCTCGTATTCTTTCAGAATTAATTTTCTCACGCTTCCTTTCTTATTCTACATCCCGTTAATATTTCGCTGTGTAAAGCAACAGCTGCATAACGACAAGCGTAACCTTTGCACAGCCGCGTGTGAAATTCCAGAAGTATCACTCGGGGACTTGGAAACTGTTCACGAGTGGTACACGATACCTTCTGATCATGACATAGCAGTACATGTGCTTGAACATTTATGCGTCGAGCAGAAGCCATCGACATTAGACCGTTCAGTGTGTGAAATATTATTGGGCGTTGGTACAATGCCGCACACCATAGTGCTGAGCTCTTCGATCACTTACGGCTTTTCTAACGGACACAGACCCACAAGACGAACTCTAAGACTTCACCCTGCTACGTTCGTGTGCGTATCACGCTAACTGGTTAAATCATATGAAAACAAATAAATTGGGGTGCGGTCCAGCCGCCTAGGCGGGTAAAAGCCAAATGAGGTCGTCACATCTCATTGGAGTGTCGTTGCCGTGTCCTGTGTGTAATTGTCGTGCTTCAAGAAGATGATGAATGTGTAAAATATAGCGAGATAAACGAAAAAGAGAACAAAGCTTTGCAGGTATGCAAGAGCTGTTGGTGTAGTTAATGCGTATACTGGGGATTCATTATATTCGCACCAAATGCGAGCGTCAAAATACATCATTAGAACTAAGCGCCCCGTAATGTTCCGTTGTAGAGCATGCATTCTGCGCTACTCCAATAAAGCTGCTAGTAGCAATCATCAACCATAACGGCAACAACTGTATGGCGCGGAGAGATTTGTGAGCATTTCCGTCTAGGAACGCAGCAGCTTTCGCGCACATAGGCATCTATTACGCATGGGGCACTTTACACTATTTATTCAGCAAGAACACAGGGCAAACATTCCTCGTCGCTCCGTGGATAAAACAATAATAATACACCATACAGCGACGACATTACAGAATGTTTACAAGTGCTTACCGAGGTCACTGTTCCTATTTAGGTTCTGTATCACGAATTCTGCCAGGTGGTCATGTGACAAGCAGAGGGAGATCAGTGAAGGTGGAGTATATAAGTTCTGTGCAAGTGGCCGCTAGACAGGATTCCTGCCGAGGAAGTTGAGGAAACGTCTTTGACGAAACCATGAAGTCTATGGTAAGATACACTTTTACTGATCGCAGTGCTCAGCGGAGTTATTGTGTCACCTAGGAATCTAGATGATATCTCAGTATTCAAGTTGGTTAGATATTTACGGACCTCAGAAATAATTTGGCACTTATTCAATGCTGCCTACAGTGCTTACGTTGTGCTCATGCGGGTAAAATGCGCTAAAAGAAGAAACAATATGTCCCATAAGTTGAGAAAGTATACGACAATTATCGCCAGACAGTTTCGAACTGCATGGGGTAACTTCGCCAATAATCCTGTTGGTTACTATGGTACAGGGAGCATCCCAATTAAGACTACTAAGGGATGCTCGCATGTTTTCTGTGGTGGGTAGTCCTCTTGGACTACCCAAATCCTAGAGCAAGAGGGTTAGCACGCTCCTCCCTCTCCTGTGCCACCATCATCTCTCCCCTCCATCCCTTGGTGCACCGAGCCGTCACTTCAGAGCTGGCTGACCGCCCCTTCCCCCTACATCACCCCCACCCCAATGTCGAGCATTGTGGAACGTACTTCAAGTTGTCGAATGCTTGCCACTCTAGCACGATTTATGTGCCTCCCGTAGTGCATTACATGAATCATCACCGTCAGCTTTCTGAAAGCAGCTTTCCCTCGTCGTACTGTGTCTGGCCGTCGCCATGGCTTCTGCTGGATACCTTGGCGGCTATGGCATTGGCTATGGGTTGGGCTACGGACTTGGATACGGCGGACTCGGAGGGTTTGGAGGATACGGAGGATTCGGCGGCATTGGTCTAGGATATGGCCTGGGTTACGGCGGCATCGGTTATGGCGGCTTCGGAGGATATGGTCTCGGATACGGCGGAGGCTTCTACGGATAAGCTACATGACTGTGACACTGTCTCTAGTAAACAGCTTGCATATAGCACTGCCCATTGTTTCAATAGTGCACTACATCCGTTATCGTGTTAATATTTACTGCATACCCACGATTCCCAACATCGGCTTCTGAAAGGAGGCCTTCTACGAAAACATTACGATAAACGAAGCTGTCAGATCAAAGGTCAGTAATGTTATGTTATCTATTTCAAAGGAATAGTGAACATGAGGAAAGAAACCGCCCCGATGCTGGAACACACAAAACAGACGTAAACGACACAAGTCCGAACGTGCCAAACAGCATGAAAAGTTGAAATATGGCAGTCGTGGAAAAGGCGGACAAGCCTTCGAGAAAGCGGGAATCGAACCACGAAGCTCCCGATTGCCGCTCGAGTGCGCTAACCTCTATGCTACTCTCTCAGTCGGATGTCCTGATTGAACGAACGGGACAGGCACTGGCTCTCTACACATTTTCGCCTATAGATGTTTTCTCATACGCACGCAAACACATACACATACATCCGACAGAGTACGACGTAACGGCATCTGGTAAACATGGTGTAAAGAAACTGTTGACACAGACGGCCGTAGGTTGTCAACGAGCCGTTGCCAGCGTAGCGTTGTCTTTAGCGCACTCGATGGGCAATCGTCAGGCGCGCGCCTCGATTGCCGCCGCTGTCTAGCTTTTTATACAACTGCCGTATTTCAATCACAGTGAAGCAAATTGGTTTGCGGAAGCAGCGATGCCCCCGTCATGCATTACTGACTCTTGTCGCACTTACACACTTATCTACAAATTTGCCTTCTCTAATCTTTAATTGTGTTTATTTACACGCCATGACGCGTACACAAACCTTATTTATGTTTTACAAGATGCTGTTAAACCACGCATTCGCATTGCGAAATTTGCATTGTGTACTGAATTCACTACGTCATGTATCTGGCCAATACGCTACGTACAAGACATCCTCGTGAGTTCTGATCGGAGAGCGTGACGTCCTGAAAAACAGGGTGTAATGATCTGATCAGTTGTAAGTAACTGCATGCAGAATTATTGGTCCGTCCGTCCACCGCCACGCAACGGACGGTCTTCTCCTGTTTTGTACACCTTGACCCGTCTCGTGACCTAACTGTAACCTCCTAATCATAGTCATCCTAATCTTGTGTGTAATAATAATAATTGGGTGTTTACGTCGCGAGACAACTGAGATCATGAGCGACGCCACAGCGGTCGGTCTGTGGATTGCTTTTGCCCACCTGAGGGTTCTTTAACGTGCGATGAAAGCTCATCACACGGCACCCCCCTCGCGGAAGACGGCGTGTCTAAGCAACTTGTACCCTGCCACCAAGTTGCTGGCGTCCTCGGCCGGGTTCGAACCCGCGATCTCGGGATCAGAAGGCGAACACGCTACCGACTGAGCCACCGAGGCCGGTTAATCTTGTGTGTGCTATCATTTCTTTAATGAAGGAGCAGTGATGCAGGCGAAAAAAAAAAGAAAAGAAATAAAACGTTTGACGGCTGCTGAAAACCTGCAACAAACGCAAGTGAAATTTAAGCACAACTGCTTGCCGTGGTCGGCCATTAAAGCTTTCTCCCTGTTCTCCGCAGTCCAATGCTGTGATTTAGCGTCTTTCTTTACTAGCACACAAGATTCTGCTCCCTTTAACTTGTGAAACGCGTGTTCGAGTTATGACTATAGCGTTGGGAATCCCGGACCATTTTTGCAGGCCCGGGATTGCGGGATTTTCCTGGACAAATCCCGGAATCCCGTCCCGGGACGCCGAGCCGCAACTCCTTGGTGTGCGATGGAGTTTGCCGGCTTACAGAACTCAAACAGCAACAAGCACTGCTCAGTTCCGCAGTGCAAAAATATTGCGGAGAAGAACATTCAATGCCAAGAAGCAGAAAAGAAAGAAAAGGTACTATCGCAGGAGCGGCGTGAACAAAAAGCAACTAAGACAGCGCAAAACGACGCGCGAGTTATGTTATTTGTAAAATTCATGAAGCGCGTCTCGTGGAAGAAGGCATGAAGCAGGTTGCTTCATTCATCAGCAATCTTTCTTTTCTCCGCCATCTTGAAGACGACGCGAGCGCCCCTACAGGTAGATCGAGAGGCGAATACCGACACCATACTAACCATACCGACACCCTCCGATCCCCAACAATTCTTTTTGTTCTTCTTCGCGCTGTTGTTCGCGTGCACGCCCTTATACGAGCAGTTCAACGATGCCGATACCCCACAAAACAGGAAAGCAATGCACGGAGCTCCGGCGCTTGTGTCACAGGCATCAACAACCGAATCCCGTTCACGACAGCGCAAGCAATGGTATGCAAGGACAGTGTTATGGGGTGCTTGACAGGTTGCTACGGTCAAACAATTCTCATTCAAAACGAGTGCTAGACTTAAACAACTCTTATTGTTCCGCAAGTCTGCGTCGCGTCTGCAGCGTTCTCTACAAGTCCCGAAATCCCGGGATTTTCTTGGAAAAATCCCGTGGTTTCGATACCAGAAAACCAGCCAGTATCCCGGGTTTTCGGGATATCCGGGATCCCCACACTAGTTGTGACGAACAGGGGGAGACCGTGAAGAGGTGTCCCATTTTTTACTTCTGATTTTGCTGTGACGATAGTACGTTCGCAAGGGTGACGAAATCCATGCTGAATTTTACAGGGATCTTATTCTTAAATATTACGAACATGTGCACCCTGTACAGCTTCCGTATGCGCAGTGCAAAATTGGCAAGAAGGAGAAGTTTTACCTACTCGTCACCGAAACATGTGTTGTGCTGTATACTCACCGTCAGGCCTTTCATGGCAGTAAAACTGGTGGTGGCGGTGGTGGTAGAGGTCCCGACAAAAGCTTGCGGATCACGCGAGCTGCGTACTTTTTTTCTGGTGCGACACCCTAGCGGCAGGCGGAAGCGGACGAGTTTGGGCGAGTGCACTGCTTCGAAGGTGTGAATGGGTGTGCTGCTACGACGCAGTGCTCTAGTTTCGGTATCGCTTCTCTTGGACGTGCCCGCGAAGTGTGTTGGATTTCACTGTAGTGCTGGCCAACACCACGTGACTGAACGATTGTATATGCAAAGTGCCTCCTCTATTTAATCTGATCACCACTAAGTCAGGTAACGATTCAAATGTTTCCAGATACCTCTTGTTTCTTTTGCTTGTCAGCGCGCCGCTGCTTTCCAATAAAAGCAATACACCGAGTGTTTCCACCATGACTCATCCTTGTTATCCCAATGATACCGCCTAGCTGCCAGCCTTCACAATCTTTCAGCCACGTGGTGTTGGAGAACGCTTTAGTGAAATCCAACCTACTTCGCGGGCACGTGCATTCAAGAGAAGCAACACCGAAACTACCGCAGTGTGTCGCCAACAGCGCCCTCATCCACCCCTCCGAAGCAGTGAACTCGCCCGCTTCCGCTGGCCGCTAGGGTGTCGCACCGGAGAAAAAGTGCGCAGCTCGCGTGTTCCGTAAACTTTTCTCGGGTCCTGTACGATAAGATACGAAGGCAGAAAAATAGACGATGTCAAGTTGCCGGTGGTGAGTAAATCAAAGAGTGATATTAAACGGTAGGAGCAACTTATTTATTTACACATGGTGACGAGACTTTCGTGCACGAGACTGCATTTCTTCAGGCGACAAAAATATGAACATGGTACAGGAACATATACAGGGTGTCCACGCTAAGTGTGAACAGATTTTTTAAAAATATATATAACACTTTTTCCAAGATGAAATCAATTGCAATATAGCATATGCTAGAGGGCACTCCCTAGCAGGGCATTAGCAAAGTCCAAAGTCAATGTCTTAATTAACTTTCATTAAGTAACTTTTTAATTATAAAAGCTACAAAGTTGTCCCAATGAGAACATCTGTTCCTTTCGGTCACCTGATATCGTAGCCGTTTTCAGAACAAAAATCCGTTCGATAGATCGCCCGCAAAAAAATCGTGAAGGAACGCCATTTTTTTTTTTATTTTGTTCATTGCGCTTCTTAGAAGACGCGTCTTTCTTTCACCCCCAATGTGAGAGGGAGAAAGAGAACACTATCGCCTCTCGCGTCCTGGAAAAAGATTAAAAGGAAACAGAAAATGCAACCCAAGATAAGGCCAGTTCCATAGAGTCACCCGATACATTTGTTTCCGCAAGTTAAAGCTCAGCTTCGACGCATGAGGCGGCACTGTGCTCCTTCCTTCTCTCCCGTTGGGGATGAAGGAAATACGCGTCTTCTAAGAAGCGCAATGAACAAAATAAAGAAGAAAATGGCGTTCCTTCACGAATTTTTTGCGGGCGATCTATCGAACGGATTTTTGTTCTGAAAACGGCTACGATATCAGGTGACCGAAAGGAACAGATGTTCTCATTGGGACAACTTTGTAGCTTTTATAATTAAAAAGTTAGTTAATGAAAGTTAATTAAGACATTGCCTTTGGACTTTGCTAATGCCCTGCTAGGGAGTGCCCTTCAGCATATGCTATATTGCAATTGATTTCATCTTGGAAAAAGTGTTATATATATTTTTAAAAAATCGGTTCACACTTAGCGTGGACACCCTGTATACAGTTGACGGGGGAGTTTTGGCATGAGAGGGTAACAGGGTGATGGAAAGGATGCAAATACAGGTAAAAATGAAAAGAACATAACTACAAACGCAGGGGTATCAGAAGCGCAACGTAACCCGAGTCCAAGGTTTTACACAGGAAACGAGAACGCATGTAGGTGACGTTCCAGGAATTAAGGATAAAAAAGGGTTATGGCGACGGAATGAGGACACAGGTGCGGAGTACAAAGGTGATCAGTGGACCGTGAGAACGTGAAGACAGAGGTGGTCACAGGAGAGAGTCAAACGAAGAGAATATGGAAAGAAAAATGGAGAGTTGTTTTACAGTTTGCGTGCCTGGGTGTTCCCCTTGTGGTAACAAACGCTGCCAAACATGTCAATTCATTAGCCCATGTACATTTATCTCGAGCACCTCAAATTCTTTTACTTTCGAAATCCGACAGGGATTGCACTGCAACTGTTTTGACATATGTTACCTTATTATGTGCACTAAATGCTGTATTCAGTATATCGGAGAAACCTCGAACACCATGAGGGAAAGGTTTTACGGCCATAAATCCGATATTGTGAATAACCATCCTACACCCGTTTGTACACATTGTAACCTTCCTGGACACGCTTTGGGTACAGACCTCAAAATCGTTATCCTTGAATCGGGTTATAACAGTCACATGAAGCGCAAAAATCGCGAATTCTGTACGATGTTCAAAGGAAGAGGAGTGAGGTCTGCCTGCTCAGACAAGGCGGCAAGTTTCACTCTTTTATGAATGGGGAAGGGGAGAAGGGAGAGTAAAGGAGAAAGGATAGAGAGGATAGCAGAAATTAAACGAAACGAGACATTAGAAACGTAGAGCGAAAGAAAATAGTGTGAGAAAGAAACTGACGACGAGGCTCGTGACTAAAAAGGCTTGTGGCCACTATTCCTAGTGGTGGAAGAAGAAGAAGAAAAACAGGCTTGACTCGCACAGCTGTTCTCGACCTCAGAATGAGGAAGGATACCCCGTTGGCGAACGACTGGCACTGTTGGAGAACCGGTGGCGTGCCTGTCACCCTGGGCCTGCATTTTCAGTACACGGCGGGAGCGTTGCCCCAGAGCGGTTAAGACGAGCGTGTAGAATCGAGGAAGATGAAAGAGACGCACCTCCACCAAATGTAATGCTGAGTGAGTTGGTCCTAAGGAAGGGTCCAGAACAGGTATCCAAGTCGAGCCTGTTTTTAGTCACGAGCCTCGTCGTCAATTTCTTTCTCACAATAGTAACAATAAGTTGAAAGTTGTGAAATACGTGAAACTTGTTTCAGTTAGTGGGTACTCGTGCCGCTAACAAACAGAAGGTAATGTCCCACATGGTCCGCTTTGTTTTCTTTTAGTAGACGGTATGACAAATTATTCGTCTGACAACTCTCTCCTGTCTCCCCTAAGAAGGCTGAACATGAAAGATGCATAGGACGTTGAAAGAATTACAGAGACTTTCAACAGCAATCTGATCGCCAAAATCTCCATTTTATTTTTTCTTCAAATCAATCAATCAGCTGTCAAATCAGTCAATCTGTCAAATTAGTCATGAGATGGTAGATGCCGAGGTTGTAAGTGACCTTCGATATTTATTCACGTACTCGAAGAGGCAGTCGAGCCATCTTCCACATATTCTCCGCTTGTCGCAGAAGATAACATGTTCTCTTGCAGAAGAGTGGTGATCCCAGCCGACGTGTAGAGCGCGCATAATAAGCAAACAAACAAACGCGCGAGAGAGACCTCTGATTGTGCACATCGTTTTTTTTTTTATATTCCGTGTTAGCACCGCGAAGCCACTGTGCCTATGAGCAGCGTACCGATGCGGACAGGTGAATAGAGGACAGTAGGAAGGAGTGGGGAACAGGGGGTTAGTATGCGTCCTGGGCCGACTTCAGCGGCAACTGTGCCGACGTTCGTCTGGAAAGTCTCCGGAAAACCCCGGGAAAACCTTAGACAGCACAGCCGGTGGTAGGATTCGAACCCGCCACCTCCCAGTCTTCAGCACGACCTTGGCCACCACAAACGAGCAAGACGCCCTAAGCCTCCCTGCAATGCCGCTGGTGCCTTCTCGAAACAAGACAAAACATAAAGTTGGACTGGTTGGTGATGATTCATGTTAACCAGCGGTAAACAACACAAGACATAGGAAGACACTGGACAACCGCTTTCTGGCACATTTGTCGCACCCACACAGCATGATAGTGCTGGCCCGCACCGAAAGGAACAAAATAAATATGTCAGTCCCCTCCGATTAAACCGTCAGTCCAACCAAACCCAACTCCTCCTCCCCCCAACTAAACTCCTTTAACTCAACCTCCAGCCCAAACTTGCTTTTATTATCAACCCGATTTCCTCTTCTCATAGCAATAGGGAAAGGCTGACGTACACACCGTAGTTGTTCTGCATTCCTGGCGTGATATGCCTCCAAAATCTTACGCTCTACCCTTTCTCTGTATTTGCCTACACTGTAGCCCTAAGACTGGTTGACACCCACACTGATCAGAATTAACGTTTACATGTCCAAACACAGAACACAACAGGAAAGCGTGATGTTTCCGAAGTTTTTTTTCATAATGCATCCGCTGGTCTATATAAACCTTATCTCACGCAAACGGAAGCCGACAGACTACGTTCTTGGCGCATTCCACAAACTGGCGAATGTGTCGTTTGGGATTTTGGGTTATTCACTGGCTGCCCCGCTTTTTTGACTGGGTTGGAAGTCCCATCTGCGTAAGGAATTGCAACTGGCCGAGCAGAAACATGGAAAAAATTCCTCTTGCCAAGTTTCAACTACCAGTTTAGCTTTGACCCATCGGGTGAAGGCGAGATCATATGGATAGCCTGCTCTTAGACACGTGGTCACTTGTACCGCAAATCAATTTTCCATGTCTTTCTATGCAAGACACCCCCACCCCATACTTTCCTAATATCGAATGGTTCGAGGAAAAAGGCAAGGAAGGTTTTTGTGTCCTGCCTTTATATTCCCAACGTACATGGCCTTCCCCATTAGAAAGGCACTGGTTAAACAACTGTTTGCGATTGTTCTTCGGGAGTTGATGGGTGAACGTGACGACAAAGAAAGGGAATACTTCTGGAATAGCCACCAGCGAAGACCACACCGACCATTATAGAAAACCAAATAGAGTCTTCCACGTAACGGAAAACTTTGACCACGCCGTAATGTTCAGACCTTTTGTGCATTTTACAATCCACGTCATCTAAATGAAAATACATGCATACAGCGTCCTTCTGGATGTAGATGCTTCCTTGGTATCCTACATAGGTTGAGGCTAAATAATGTCCCAGAAGACGTTAAAAAAATGCTTCAGGCTTGTCCCATATGCGTTCTAGAAGGCAACGACACCACATTGTTTACATTTCTGCTAACACAGCCGAAAATGCCTTGTGTTGCAAGACAATAATATAGATCATTAATGCTCAGGGGCAACATGGTTCATCGCGCCTGAAGTGCTCAGCCATTCTGCGCTGCTCCAATAAAGGTGTCGCAATCACCAACCATAACGGCAACAACTGTGTGACGCCGGGACATTTGTGAGCATTTCCGCCGAGGAATGCAGCCGCTTTCACGCACGCAGTCATCTAGGACGCAGGTAGCACTTTACACCGTGTTTGTTCAGCAAGAACACAAGGCAAGCATTCCTCGTCACTCCGTGGCTAAAACAATGATAACATATGATACAGCAACATCATTAAAGAATGTTTACGAGTGCTCACGGAGGTCGCTATTGCTATTTAGGTTCTGTACCGCGAATACTCCCATATGGTCATGTGACAAGCAGAGGGAGGTAAGTGAAGGTGGAGTATATAAGTCCTGTCCAACTGGGCGCAAGACATCATTCCTGCCGAAGAAATCGAGGAAACGCCTCTGACGAAACCATGAAGTCGATGGTAAGATTTCGATACTGTCACTGTCTTACTGATCAGTCAGTATAGAGCGCTGTAAATATGCACTAAACACTCGTGAAATATGTATGCAACTATGCACTAAAAACCTTCTAATGTGCAGTAAAAATCCTTAATGTATGCAATGTTTTGTATTGTTCTTGATACGAAAGCAACGCACCAAATGCCTATTTAAAAAGAAGTGAGTATTTTATCAGAGGTAACACGGTAAAATAAAGCCCCTTCGTTCTGCAGCACACAACAAAGAATATACTTACGCCACAGATTCAAATCATGGAGCTGAAGGCTTTGCGTTCGGGATTCATAAAATAGCGTAAGCGCAGGATAGCTCGTGGACGAAACCCATGACGAAACAAGCCCGAGCATGGGCAACACGAAACATACGCGTATGTTCGTGTTTTTCATGTTGCTTTCGTGTTCACTTTTCATGCACTTTCATACGAGCTATGCCACAACGTGCAAAACATGCATTTATATGCATCATAGAACCCTTCTGATCGTTCCCAAACAAAAACAAGAAGCGTTTTTTCATCGTTCAGGTACGAAACCATGTCGAGAAAGAGGGAGAGGGAAAAAAAATCATGCATTTGCATGAAAATCCGCGATACTGATCACACTACTCAGCTCAATATTGTGTCACCTAAGAGTTCAAATGATATATCAGCATTGAAGTCGGTATTATATTTGCGAACCTCAGAAATTTTTCAGTGCCGGCGATGCTTACGTTGTGTTAATGTGGATAAAATGCGCATAAAAGAAGAATAAACCATGTGTCGTATAAGTTGATAAACGCTACGACAATTGTGGTCAGAGAGTCTCGAATACTGTGAAACGTACTTGAATTTGGCTAATGCATGCAATTAGAATACTTGATGCTGTAGCACTCTTCATGTGCCTCCCGTAGTGAATGCATGCATCTTCATTCGTTAGCTTTCTGAACGCAGCTTTCCCTCGTCGTACTGTGCCTGGCCGTCACTATGGCTTCTGCGGGATACCTTGGCGGCTATGGCCTTGGTTATGGTTTGGGCTACGGACTGGGATACGGCGGACTCGGAGGGTTTGGAGGATACGGAGGATTCGGCGGCATCGGTCTAGGATATGGCCTCGGCTATGGCGGCATCGGTTATGGCGGCTTTGGAGGATATGGTCTCGGATATGGCGGTGGCTTCTATGGATAAGCTACGCAGAGAATATGACTGTGACACTGTTCCTAGTAAACAGCTTGCCATATAGTGCTGCCTATTCTTTCACTGTCTCACGATATCTGTTCTTTTTTTTTAATTCCGTGTTAGCGCCGCGAAGCAACTCACGATATCTGTTTTCCTGGTAGGATTCCCTGCATATCGAGGATCATCGACATCGGCTTGTGAAAGCCCCTCCCCCCGCCCCCTTTAAGTAGCTTCAGTAGAACGTATACCATAAACGACGCTGGCAAATCATAGGTCACTAACGTGTCGTTAGTGACAACAGGGGAGCTATTCTCGACAAAAGTAATCGAGCTCGATAACTTTACGTCACGAACTGTTGGGCAGAGCTACCAGAACACGCTCCGCTCATAGACTCCGCCCTTATTTATCCCTAGCCGGTATCCCTAGCCATCGTCCACCGGTGTCCCTAGCACATGAACAGTAGGAAGGTCGCGCTTTCCTACGACATGGGGGCGCTATGTGCTATACTGAAATAAACGACATGGGGAAAAGGAGGGAAAAGCGTGCCGCATAGGCGTAAACGTGTATTGCAATTAATGTGATGTGGTGATATTCCGTTCACTGTGGAATAACCTTCATGTGCATAGATTGCGAAACATTGCGCATTTCGCCACGTTGGGAGTCAAGCGGCACCACGCTGTAGGCCATGCACTCTACGCGCACATATGGCACGTCGGCACAAATTTCTCTTTCACGATACAACCTACAACCTTCCGCTTCCGGCGAGAACACGCGGAAGGGCGGCCTCGCTGTGATATGGGCACTCCGATAAAGCGCGAAGATTGCAGGATCAAGGGCACGGCTATTGGTTGAGGACGCGTGGCATTCACCTCTGTTCGTCACGCCTTCTTCGTGTAACGAACCATGATAGGCGAGACACAAAGTAATCGAGGTCGATTACTTTGACGAGAATAGCTCCCCAGGTTGTTTCTTTTTAGCTGAAACAAATGTTCATAACAAGAGGAGTTTGCTTAGGACAAAACTGAAAGTATGGCGGCCAGCTGGTGTAGACGCATCAGGAGAAACGTTGAGCCTAAGGACGGAGAGGACAACCATATACACACACAGGGCTCAAAATGGGCTCAAATTAGAATTTTGAGCCCTGCGTGGTTGTCCTGCCCGTCCTCAGGCTCAAGGTTCCTCCTGATGTTTCCTTAGGGCGTCTTTACTTTTGTCGTTGGATTACTCGACGCGGCTGCTGCAAGGAAACCGCATTTGTTCTCAATTAGGGGACTATTTGTAACGCTCACCGGATGAATTTATTGACCTCCGGGATACATTAATATAGGATAAACGCCTGTAAACTGTTTAAAGACAGAAAAGCCGCGAACACCGTCACACACGCGTTACATGTCATGCCGCCATTTTGCATTGTCTCTCACTCTTTCTCCAGTCTCTTCCTCATGCCTTTCTGTCCGCCGCCTCGCTGGCACCCCATCGTTCTGTGCAGAAAAAGCGCCCTTACAGGCGCCCATCCCTAAGCGGTGACCGCTCGGAGAAACTGCTACTTTCACTACATTCGCCCACCCCAAAGCGGGACACGGTTCCGAAAGCGTTCCGTGGTCCGCCCAACAAACACAACCATACACTCAAAAGTTGCACAGAAGTCACACCTGGGCACACTTGTCAGCGCGACAATTGTGAAGGACTACAAGGAATGTCCAACTTCCTCTTCAACCTCTGCCGTTCGCAGCGTTGCGCGTTTCAGCCGGCTGATATGTTGAACTGACTACTTGCCATCACGTTCAGCCACTTCATAGAGGTTGTGTCCACATTGTTCAACGACCTGGGCAGGTCCTCTCCACCTTGGTGCAAACTTTCCAACAATGCCCTCTCTAGCATCTGACAGAGTCATCGTCTGTATCCAGACTAATTCCCCAGGTTCGTAGGTTACTTCCTGTCGTGATTTGTCATAGTTCTTCTATTGGCGAGTACTTGCTTGATTCTGATTTTCACTCGCCCTTTTCCAAAGGAGTCGGAACTGCTGAAGTTCTTCCTCAACAGCTGGCACCTCTGAAGTATCTTCACTTTGTAACCGTGAGGCCAAGGGCGTTCCGACGCGCCGTCCGTACTGAAGTTCCATGGCTGTATACCCGACTGACTCGTTCAGCGAGGTGTTGATAGCGTAACAGAGTGCCGGCAACTTCGTGTCCCAGTCTTTGTGTTTTTCTTCTAGGTAAGCCATCAAATATGACTTCACGTTGCGGTTTGCTCGCTCCACCGGATTGCAGTGTGGGCTGTATGCAGGGGAATGCTGAAGCTCTATTCCCCATAGCTCTAGGAGCTCTCCAAATTTCTTTGCCCGAAACTGTGGGCCGTTGTCTGTGCTAATGATCCTTGGAGCCCCTACCTCGTAGAAAAGACAACTTAGTCGCTCCACAACCTTTTCCACAGTAGATTCCGACAATGCGGTAGCCCACAAAAACTTCGTGAAAGTGTCCTGAATCGTGAGAACCCATCTTTTTCTTCCCGCTGTCAACGGGTATGGTCCCATGAGGTCCACACTTAGTCGATAGGAAGGGAGTTGCCTCAGGACAGAAGCCGCCGATATTTCGAACAGAGACTGTTCGTCTTCTGGGCCCCGAAGAAGAACAGTCTCTGTTCGAAATGTCGGCGGCTTCTGTCCTGAGGCAACTCCCTTCCTACATCTCTACCGGTTCGCTGGATTTCTACTCATCTACACTTAGTCGATAGTTCGGCCCATGAGGTTATCGGATAGCCATTACACCAGCAGGCGTGGTGTTTGTTGCTTTTGTTGTCTGGCATATTGCACAGGATGTCACATAATCTCTCACCATGCCTCGTAATCCAGGCCAGGTGAACTCTTCGGATACCCGGTAGTACGTGTGTTTGATACCGCCGTGTCCCGCGGTTTCAGCATCATGCCATTCGCGAAGGACTTCGCGTATTCGTACTTCTGGGACTATCAGACACATATGACTACCACCATCGTTTTCTATCAACTGATACCAGAGCGTCCCGAGCCTCTGCCATTGTTCAGGATGTTGCTGGCGATATTCCGCGATCCAAGGGCTATTTTCCTGATCCAGAGCCCATTCGTCACTGACATCAAGGGAGCTCACTCTTAGGATGGCTTCGTTGGAGTTTTCCATTTCCGAGTCCTACTCACTGCGGTTCTCGTCACCGTTGTCAACCAAAGGTGAGACTAGGTCACCTGTGGGGTGGCGTGACAAAGCGGCCTCACAGCAGTTGTCACTTCCCCTGGTCTTCTCCATAGTGTACTCGTACTCCTGTAAGGTGAGTGACCACCGGGCCATGCGTGCCGATTTGCATTTGTTGTCCTGTAGCCAAACTAATGCACTACAGTCCGTACGGACTGTAAACTGCCGTCCAAGCAGATATTGCAGGAACTTGTCCACGGCTCTCACAACCGCAAGGCACTCTCTTTCCATGACTGTGTACCTCTGCTGTGTCTCCGTCAGAGTAGCGCTCATAAACTCCAGTGGGTGTTCGAACCCAGTGTCATCGGTCTGCAATAAAACAGCCCCAACTCCTACAACGCTTGCGTCAGTAGCCAAATGAGTGGTTTGCTGAAAGCAGGCAACCTTAGTGCAGGAGTACGAGCCATCTCCTCTTTCAGCTTAGTGAATGCGTCCTCCATTTCTTCACTCCATTCCCATTTTTTCTTGCGTGACGTTGCCCTCGCAAGAGGCTCTGCTATGGATAGCGCGTATTCGAGGTGCTGGCGATTCCAGTTTACCATTCCAAGGAATCTTCTCAGTTCCCTCTGGTTACATGGCCGTGGGTATTCCTGTATAGCCGCACATTTTGCAGGATCGATCTCCACACCTCTTGCTGATATCACGCGCCCTAGGAACTTCAGTTCGTCACGGAAGAACTGACACTTTTCCAGGTTGCAAGTAAGGCCGCTTTGCTCCAGTCGTTCCAGCACTTCGATGAGCCTTTGCTCTAGTTCTTCTCTTCCGTTTGCAAAGATGATGATATCATCCAAATACACCCAGCATGTGCGCCCAACCAGTCCCGTCAGAATTCTTTCAATTATGCCCTGAAATACACCAGGAGAACACTTCAACCCAAAGGGCATCCTTGTGAACTCGTAAAGGCCATTCGGGCCCTGGAATGCCGTGTATGGAATGCTTTCCTCGCTCATTGGCACTAGCCAATAGCCCTGCCGTAGGTCCAGGGTTATGTACACTGTCGAAACCGCAAAGCTCCTTAGTATCTCCCGCATATCACGCAATGGTGCGTCATTTCCGAGTTCTCGCTTATTTAACTCGCGATAGTCCACATAAATCCTAACGCTGCCGTCTGCTTTTCTGACAGGCTGCAGGGGAGAGCACCAGGCGCTTGTACTTCGCCGAATAATTCCCGCCGCCTCCACCTTCTCCACAGCTTCTTGTATCTCCTTTTGCCACGCTACCGGGAGGTTTCTGCGGTAGACGCGTATCGGTGGGCCCTCGGACATGTGCAACTTGCACTGGTCTCTAGGATCTCCCGTCTTTCCAATCCTGTCCGAAAATACACTTGGGAATCTGTCCACCCATTTTGATGCAACGTTGTCACCAATGAGGTCGTTAACGTACATCATATCATCCGTCTGAGCAAACGATCACTTGATCCCGCTTGTCCGCCAGGAGTTGGTGGCGTACCAAAAATGAAGCTCCCAACTGTTTGATCCCTCCATGTGACCTCGATGTCTAATCCACCAATAGTAGTCAGGTTACCGTTGTCATGTTGGTACAGTTCGAGTCGTCAAATGCTGCCCCTGCGAGTGTTGACCTTTCCGCTGGCATTCCGCAAAAAACTGAGGATACGAGGTTCGCATCTGATCCACTGTCACGGAGCACGTGCCACTTTCTCCCCGACCGTCAGATCTATCGCTGGCCGGTGGTGTAGGTCGTTCATGGGCAACCTGTCCGGTCTAGTGTTGATGTCATAAAGTCTAGACAGCTCGTTCACAGATGTTGACACCTCACAGATGAGGTCGCACCCGTTGAGTTGGGAGCTCACTTCTTCCGGGTCCTCCACGCCCGTCTTCTGGAAAGCTAGCATGGTGTCTTCTTCTTCAGACACCAACACACACGTCACTCGCTGTTCCGGGAGAGGTTCACTGTCACGCGGGCTAGGCGGTTGTGGACAGCGGTTTATGAGATGCCCCGCCTCACCGTACCGGAAGCAACTCCGTTTCTCCTTCTGGCTTGTCGCTTGGCTTGGCTTCTGGTTTGTTGAGCCCTCTTTGACAATCTCTAACCTGTCCTTGTCAGCCTGGTCATCTGCCGCTGCCTTCCTTTCCCTCTATGGGTGTCTGCTCCTGTCCTGGTAGGCTACCCACTGTTTTCTGGCAATGGGTCACATCATCTAAGGCATCAAAATAACGATTCAACACCTGAGTCAGCTGCTCCACCGTCGTGCACTCCCGGACGTCTGTCTGCCACTGCAGGTGGGCTGGCAATCCCTCATAAATAGTAGTTACGAATTGTGGCGACGAATCTCGAAATCCTGCTCGATGTACCAGTGCACGGACGCGGTCTACATAGTCCGCAGGGCGCTCATTGCTTGCCATTACAACGCGGGACAGAGCCAGCTGTGCTTCTCGAACTCCACGAGTAGACGTGAAGCGCTCAACAAATTTTTGACGCCATGTCTCCCAGTCACGGAATGTTCGAGCCGCCATCTGTCCCCACTCAAGGGCATGTCCCACAAGACGCTTGCGCAGTGCTACAATTGCTGCTCTGTCGGACACGCCGTAGGTTTCTATCTCGTCTTCTACACGACGTAGGAATAACAGAGCGTCGTCGTTTTTGCCGTTGAACTTGAGACCCTCCAAGAAGTCTCGTGGCACTTCCAAATTGTCATTATCTCTCTGTCTTGAGGACTCACTTGAACGCCAAGGCCCATCGTTGCTCTCCCACCTTGTCCACGGCTGCGTCCGGCGATCACCAGGGTTCAGATGGTATCGAGCACCAAGCAGTGATTCTCTCTCCGGAGTCCCATTCAAGCAAGATTGCCCGTCCACCAGGGCAGCGAAAGGTACTCCCATAGCAACCACTCTTGCGTGCACGTCACTCGACACGCGGGGATATCCAACACCCCTTCTGTCGGCGTTTGCCGCCGCGCCGCCGAGATTCTCTACCTGAACCGTATCGCATTGCACAGACGCATCAACGCCCGGGACTTTAGACTGTCGGCCGCCGTTTCGACATTCTTGGGTGACAATTTTGTCCAATATCTGTGCTAGAGCATCTATCTTCTGGCTCACCTTGCTTTCAAGCGTAGCCATGCTTGCACGAAGCTCAGCGATGTCGCCTTCACGAGCGTTCGCCTCATCAGAGACCTTCCTTTTGTTCTTCGGCATGACCGTCTTGTTGCGTCGCTGATCACGGTTTCTTCAGACGTTGGCCAGTTAGCTCAACTGTAACGCTCACCGGATGAATTTATTGACCTCCGGGATACATTATTATAGGATAAACGCCTGTAAACTGTTTAAAGACAGAAAAGCCGCGAACACCGTCACACACGCGTTACATGTCATGCCGCCATCTTGCATTGTCTCTCACTCTTTCTCCAGTCTCTTCCTCAGGTCTTTCTCTCCGCCGCCTCGCTGGCGCCGCATCGGTCTGTGCAGGAAAAGCGCCCTTACAGGCGCCCAACCCTAAGCGGTGACCGCTCGGATAAACTGCTACTTACGTTACATATTTAACGAATATATTTTCATCAACTTTTTAGTTATTGACTTTAGGGAGCACGTCGCAGTTATTAGTATTAAAGCCAGATGTCCACATGATCCGCTCGGACTACAGATGAAGTACAAAAGTAATCGCAGCTGGCGCTACAGACCCAGCTAATTCACATCCGCCGTCTGCTGCAAACCGCAAGTGATCGTCAAAAGAGCGACAGTGACGTCGGTAACTCCGCTCTCACTTAACGTCACATAAAGATGCCATACGCGATTCAGGCAAACCCTCATCGCGGCATGTTTCAATATTTTTGTTTTGTTTTTCTTTTTTCCTTGCAAGGAGGTTTGCGCATCACCACTACACATGAGCGCTGATCGTACCGGTGAAGGGCAAGAGCCGTGTCCAGCAGGATGAAAGGAGTGATATGGCGAGCGACTGCGAGCACAAGGAGGCAGCAAATAAATGCGTCAGCAATAAGACTTGAAAATCCTTTTGGAACTCCCCTTCATAACGCTACACAACCTTCACACGACCCTACACAACGCTAACGCAGGAAAGCGTGCGCAGGCAAACGACCCTTTAGGTCTTGCTCCTATTCAGCTTGGCTGCGCCGTCTTGCAGCCTTCGCCTTCTTTCGTCGGCGGTCGTCCTCACAGCTTTCATAGCCCATGGCCAGCCCACGCAGACACATCTGAAACTGTCGACCACCACAGCTGCACCTGCCACTGCCGCCACGCCGTCGCCGCATCGGGATATCCATGTGCCCTCTCCTCTTCTCCCCTCGGAGCGCCTCTCTCCACTTCCGTGGCTACAGACACAACACGCGGCAATTCTTGCCTAGCGAGGGCCCCAATGCGAACGCATTAAAAGCAAAAAGAAATACAACACAATGATCGTGAAACATACCGCGATAAGGGTTTGCCTGAATCGCGTATAACGTTTCTCTGTGACGTTAAGTGAGTGCGGAGATATCCACGTCACTGTCGCTCTTTTGCCGATCACTTCCGGTTTGCAGTATCAGACGTCGTATATGCAATAGTTAGGCCTGTAGCGAGCGCTGGGATTACTTTTTTGTGTCATCAGTGGTTCAAGCGGGTCACGTGGAGATCACGCTTTAATATCCCAATGGCAATGTGCTCCCTAAAGTCGATAATTAAAATGTTGATTAAAATATATCTGCTAATTAGTCCACTAATTGAGAAAAAATACGGTTTCCCACTAGCAGCCCAGTGGAGTAATCCAATGACAAAAGAAAAACCGTCCTAAGGCAACCCCTCTTTTATGAGAATTTGTTGCTGCTAAAAAGAGACACCCTGTATATCAAATGAATAAGGCGATTGAATGA
Organism: Ornithodoros turicata; assembly: GCF_037126465.1. Taxonomy (NCBI): domain Eukaryota; kingdom Metazoa; phylum Arthropoda; class Arachnida; order Ixodida; family Argasidae; genus Ornithodoros; species Ornithodoros turicata. The sequence goes on along the minus strand of NC_088202.1, from coordinate 30,650,042 downwards.
TGAGGTTTCCAGAACCGTTCTCGGGAACACTTTCCAATCTACTAATGCTCGCCATTAATTCGATATCATTTGGAAATCGCCTAAGAATGATAGCGAAACGGAGACACATTGGTTTCCCTTCTCCCGAATGCCGTGCCATGTCGCCTGTCATGCTTACATCCCACTTTCCTGCATCAGACTTTTTTTTTTTTTTTTTTCACGAACACAAAGAAAACGATACCAAAGGCCACCGAGAAGTCCTTTGGGTACTAGAACCAGCGCAGTGGTGCTTTTGCCTAACACAGTTTGGAGCTCACGATCCTGAACCTTGTTCCTTCGGAATTTGTGTAGCTAACATTTTTCCGCGAGAGGGCATAATTTCATACGAAATAGTACTATCATACATATGTGAGGTCGCTTGCTTCATTCAGAAATGTCACATGGAAGAAAAAGGTGTAGCAGCTTGTCACATGCAGTGACATCGTCACGATCACCTCTATCGTTTTGCGTGCGCGCACCTTCGTGTTCATTAAAACAGACAACAACAACTTTATTGTGAGATGATGAATGGGGAGTTTCATCGCCATGGGCGATACTCGACCCCATTGCTGGTCGTTATGTGGGGAATGAAATAATGAGCCCCTGCACAATAAGGATCGAAGTTCTATGGTGTCCAAAGAGGTCGAAAGAGCTTTGAGGGCAGAGCGTTGGTGGGCTGGATTTGGCCAGGGACAAAAGCAATTTTGATAGAGAGAGGGGGCGAAAGTCCGGAGAGTGCGGTTCGGGAAGGTTGGTAGTGTGGGCAATGACGAGGAATGCGCTCTAGATCTTCTAGAGCACCGCAGTGACAGCATCTGGGAGATTCAACTTGCCTCAAGCGGTAACGCCACTGCGCTGTAAAAGCCAAATCGAGTCGCGTTCGATGAATTAATGGAGCATCTTGACGAGAGGTGTTTCGTGGCATGCGAGCGTTGGATCAACTCTTCTCAGCATAGATGGGGGAGAATGTCAGTTGTCCATTAAACGTTTTTCCATTGCAGAGCACAGTTGTCCTTATAGCTCCTCGTTAGCTCTATAAAGGAGCAGAAAGTGCGATGGAATACTTCTTTTTCTATGTAGCTTTGTTAGCTGCAGCAAAATAATCCATGGTATGTAAAGTAGGTTGATTTTTTACGATAGAATTAACAGCCAATGAGATATTGCGACTGAATGATCAAAAAAAGAACCTGTAATATGCCTTCGGAAAAAGACCCATCGTACTGTCTATCCCAGAGACACAGTTAGTGTAACTGTTAGACAACATAAAAGTACTGATATAGATCTTAACAACTGGCCAACATTTCGACAACAACCGGTCAACAGTGGATCATCTTCTTCAAAAGTGCCCATTCAATACTTTCCCCATATTTTCCGACTTTTCTCTGCACTCTCAGTTGGGTACTTGAGTACTCGACAGGAAAAGCACTTGGAAAAGGTACTTGATTTACAGTACAAAGCAGGGAAAGGTGACGGGCGTGTTTTCGTTACGATTTCAATTTTCGTTTCCGTTATTCTTTTCCGAATACGTAGCCCGAACACCGTAACTGCTATACAAGATGGGCCAACTGAACTCCTCAGCATGCGCAACGTGCAGGGTGGAAGTAGACACAGCACTGCAGACATTACGACACTGCACGCGACACCCTCAAAGGACGCCTGACTGCTCTGGGACACACACACACATAGACCTTCCTGTATTACTTGGCCCTGTGCGACACTCCCGTCAGTGGTGCGTCACTCGAGCTTTCCTCGGCGTCCTCCACACGACAGACCTCATGACAAAAGACAAAATCATAACAAAGACAAAAAAAAAACAATCTATAGAAACATGACCGCAACCTGTAGAGTGTCGTGCTCAAAGCCTGGGTCCAGCAACTGAAGATGACGTGACGAGAACCTCCATCCAATGCCGCGCTCATATAGGCGGACGCTCTCAATAGAAAATAATACTACTGTAGCAATGGTGAGAAAAAACAAATCGTATGCGAGCGTTCTCGTGTTATGTCGTGGAGTCTCCTGTGTTGGTTGCATGTGTTAAAGGGACAGTCTCGTCCGGAAACCCATCTATGAAACCGATACCACTAGTTCGACATCGGCCGACATTCTACTTGGTTACATCTTTTCGTGGGAAAAGTGTTTAGATATTAAATGAACGAATTTTTAGGATCAGAGCCGCTTCCGCAAATGAAGAAGCTACGGCAACGTGACGTCACTCGCTAAGCGGAGAAGTGAGAGGGCGGTGTTCAGAGGGGAATGGCGCATTCTAGACACCTCGTAACTCTGCGAGACACCCGCGCATTCGTTTTCTCAAGGTCGCGCCCTCATTGGTTCTTAGGGAGTGACGTTTTCTCGTTCACCCGGAGCGGGAATTCCGGCATACTCTCAATATCTGGCGTCTACTCTTGTCATGTATTCCATCGAATAAGAGTCAAACTACGCCACTATTTCGCGTGGGATTTTGATGCTCTGGTCTGTGGTTCACGAAGAGTACAATTCATCTCTTTCCTCGTGCGAACGCGCCCTCTATCGGATTGCGCCGAGTCTGAGTTGGAGGGTATCTGGTATGGAAATTTCGCGGTTCCGCTGGATGCTTCTCTCTTTTTGATATGCGATCGTGGTGTGATTCCAAATTCCCAGTTTCCCGCTGTTACATCTTCCCCTGTTTGTTATCGGCTGTAATGAGAGAGGAGGTCGGAATTCTATTTCCGCTCCCACCGGACAAGTGACAAAACAGTATATCGGCGTGCCCTCCCGTAAGACATGGGGGGCATACCTCCATGCGGCCGTCTACCGTCTGTTCATCAGGCCAGCAAGGGTTGGACCTTCTAATGGGAAGGCTGATGTTATGCTCCGTGGCATATCCGAGGAGTCCCCAATGTGGCAGTACGCTGAATATGTCTTCCATCAATTTAGAAACCCTCTTACACGGTGACGGCCCCGCCGAATTTGAAAGGAACTGGCGAAATCATCGATGCATATTGCACATGCGTAGCAGGACAACGAATTCATTTTCATCCGTGTGCCCTCTGTTAACTATTTGCAAGAAAAAAAAAACATCCTGAGAGTTTCGATGCAACCTCCCACGGTGTAACGTACACGATACACGTAGCTAGTCCTGGTGAATCTTGTCGTCGTTCGGGGGGCCTGAAGATTCATTCGATATTTACCCAGGGACCATTACGTATATAAGAGTTCCATTATCGTAGTACGCTACAAAATTAACCTTGACCTACCGGGTACAATATGCTGCCAGCAAATCTGTGAATGATTAATTGGCTCTCACCGCTTTCTGGCTTCACCGACCCTTTTCACTGCTCGTACTCATGTTTCTCTTCGGTTAAGATAATGCTTGGCTGAAGGAAACCTATGTAACATCTCACAATCGCTTCTGCGATAATAATTTTTGCAGCCCAATGCTACACAGTTTGTTGGGATCACAGCTCAAAATACGGCAGAAATCCGTCGCACCGATGTTTGTTTTCCTACCACATAGGAAACACGTGGGAGGCGCCAGAGGAGGACAAGCGCCCGCGCATGCGCGCTGAACAGGGAGAAAAAGGTCCATTACACTGTAGTTTCGGCCAGCGCCATGCCCGAGCGGGTTAAGGCGTTAAGGCGTTCCGACATCTGTATGTCGTTCATAGACACAGTTGCTTCGCGGCGCTAACACATAATTTGAAACAACAACAACTACGGTTTCGAAATTGACTGAAACGGATGCGACCATACCTGGGAAACCATGAGTTATGACGACCTTGAAGAGTAAGCGGCGGATGCACCATCGATATCTAATATTGTGCTTCCATGCTCTCGTGTGGTATTCAGGGCATATATTACAAGGAATGAAGTCACCAAAATATAAAAATAAAATGGAACGTCATTCATGCCATCACAAGAATAGCCATCACCCGAATTCAGTACCGGACGATCATTTTCGTTTCCGTTTCTGTTTCCGGTAATGGAGGACTGTGATATGTGTTTCCGTTCACCATCTGCAATTTCAGCAATATACTATACCGTTTCTGTTTCCGTTACGTCTGCCGTTTCCTCGTACAAAATACACAAGTTGAAATGAAAGTACAAGTACTCAGGAACTTACTTACTTCATGATGATGATGGCAATAGAGAAAATATGGAGATGTGTATGTAGTTACTTGAGTACTTGGTGCTTCAAGTACTCCCCATATCACTGCTCCTCTCTACGCGGGTGCTACGTCACATGGACCTGAATACGTCACGTCAGGAGATCGCGCCGGCCCTCAAGGTCGTGCAGCACAGCTGTTGGATGCTCTATCAGGGAGATATTGTAAATTTAATTGCGCAGGGACAAGACACGGCACAGCGAAAATATTGTGCATGGTGAACCCTTTACATTCCATGGACATTTGTTGACGAAAATTACGAACTAGTACAGAGGCATCCACATGTTGTAAGAAAATATTCAACAGCCACAAATGCCACAACACCCTGCGAAACGCGTCCGAGTCACATGTGGCTATCGCTAGAGGCAAAAAATGACTATAAAAAACACTCAATTGTCTGGAGAGTTGTCCGTAATTTAAGGGCATCAACAAAACGCACCCCGGAATGACCGACCAAACAATGCACAATCAACTACTGTGGTTGAATTAATATAATTCAAAAGCAAACAGTATACATTTCTGCTCTGAAAGTTCAAGTTCGCTTTTCTACAAACTTTCGCACTTACGCTTATCATCGGTCAAACGGTCATCTAGTATTTCCTTCTTCCTGACGCGAACTATTTCAATGTTGGTGAACAGCTAGATACAAACCGAGAAATAATAACACACGGAAGTCTGCGACAAGCACTTACGCCTCCTCTTTATGCATAGGCTCGTGGCAAGGAAAAACAACAGCTCTTCGAAGCGCTGTTGCCTTTTCTATGCGGCTGTATGCGCCGCATAGCTCACACTCTACGCTGAAGAGAAATAAGTTCAGGTGAGACGCTAGTTCTTTAGAAAGCTATACGAAGGAACAAATCAAATTCAAAAGGGCTGAAAGGAGACGAAGGCGTCTCGCGATTCCTGTCTGCGGGTACTTTACTATCACATGCCATCTAACCTACTTGATCATCTCTTCATCTTGATAAATACTTGATCATGAAGCACGCCTGGGCTTAAGTATTATTTTTAGACGCTCAAACATAGTACATCCACACGGCCGACACCACACACAGTCAGAAATGATTGACTGATCACTGCGGATTCTCGTAAACAAAACGTTGCACGGTAACGAGACAATGACGAACGAAATTCTCGAGACGGTACACGTAGAAACACGTACTTCAGACGCAGTAAAAGATGACGAGACTCACCGAGGCGTGAAGAAGATGAAGGAACAACTCTCGCTAGTTTGTGCCAGGAACACGGCCGTGCAGCGGCACAAAATCGAAGTCTTGGGGACTTCTACTCACCGGGTGTGTGGATCAAAATGGACTCAGGCAAAGGTCCAACGAAGAATCATGGTTCCGCGAAACACGGGATGGCCCGACCGGCGTCGTCGGATGCACCCGTCCTTTCGCATGACAGCGAGCAGTTGGATGCACAGGAAACCCAGTTGTTGACATGCCACGGATCCGAGAGAGTGTCGTCTTTACCAAGCATATCGGAACGTGAGACAACGTGTGAGGACAGCTGCAAGATGTCTGCAAGCAAGTTCCTTCTGGGTGACCCCTACAAAATTGAGGACGTTGACATTGTGTCCTCGTCACGACCCCTGAAGAAACACGTGGATAGAAGAACCTGTTCAGTGCCCAACTTCTCAACGCAAGGTGAATCGGAGCTTCAATCATTTCATGACGGTGCTGAATACTTCACTCGTACTGAACTTAGCCTACTTTCAAGGCGCGAAGACTTGACGTATCCGGAGCGTGATGCAGTGGAGGCTTTCCGTGTGTCGTACTGTACCGGACCGCTAACGAGTAACTCACTTTCTAACGCTCACATAACTGAAACGAGCCGCAGTGTAGGGGTACTGCCTAGTGTAAAAGCCACAACGAGACGTACAAGCCAAGGTACCGCACAGACCTCTGCAACGTCTTCCACGCCGTACATCAAGGGAGTTCGACGCAGGATGACAGTAGAGACTGTGACGACTACCGTCACGGATAGGAAAGAAAGCATCAAAACTGTTACCCACACGAACACGGGACTTCAAGAAACGGATGCACATGCAGATGAGGTAAAGAAAATTGATGAAAGAAGAAAGCGCCAGGAGGAAGTATTAGAAACGTACGGGTCCGTGCCGGAGGCTGCTGCTCACGAAGTACCACCAGCAGCACAGCCAAAGGAAGCTTCTACTGCAGCGCCAACAACCAAAGTAGAGACTGGCACGGCACTGCCCTCCCACATGTTGAAGCCGGAGAAGGTAGCGCAGGCTTCGCATTCCGACGAGAAATTAAAAAAGCTAGAGTTTCAGGAGGCCGAAGACAGACCATCGAAGGAACAGAAGGCATCTGTTAGTGGAGACGAGGATGAAGACGTTATGGAGGAACCCCCACCATCGCGTTTTAAGAGTTTTAGGCGAAAAGATTCCATCGCTGTGACTAAACTCCGAATGATGAAACAGCAAGAAGAAGGAGCGAATAAATATGATGAGGAAGAAGAGGAGGAGGAGGAGGATGAACATGAAGGCGACACGAGACGTCCCACCTTCAGAGCCCCTACTGTTATTGAAGAACCAACTGAAGAGGAGCCCAAGAGAACTCCAGGTATTTCAGAGCTTGACATGGCTCGCTTAGCAGCGATTAGTGAAAGGGCTGCCAAGGAAGCCTCTGCGGAAGAGGAATCGCCTGAAATTACTGAGTCGCCGACCGAAATGGAACCACAACTTCCGACTGCAGAAACTTCGGATAATTTACCCCCAGTGAGTACCCACAAGGACAGAGGTGAGGTGACTACAGAAGGCGTGCCTGAGAAACCCGATATTGCGACACATGCGCAGGCTGCTGTGGATGTAACTACAGCTGGTGTTGGTGTAGTGGAAGAAGCACTTCCTTCTACAGTCGAGCTGGTGCACCCGGAGCGTGCTGTGGAAGAACCGACTGCAAAATTAATTGCAGCAATTCTGCCCGATAAAGACGTAGTAGTAGCTCCAAAGCCGGTTGCGGAAGCTCAAAAGCAATATGATCTGGAGCAGCAAAAAATTCAAGAAATAGTGGGGGTAGATGAAACCGATGAAGCTAGAAGAAAATATGTTACTGAGGGCGTACAGCCACCTCCAGAAACTTGGGTTGTAGAAGCTGTAGGCGTAACCGTACCAGTGCAACACGAAGATGCAGTTCCTAAGGAAGTACTTCAAGAAGAAGCACGGGAAGACCAGCTAGTACCAAGAGAAAAACTTTTGACAGAAGCAGCTGAAGAACCCGTTGTGCAACCTCTTAGTACGCAACTTGTGGAATACCAAAGTGAACCCGCGGTTGAAATGAGCAGGGACATTAAATCTCAAGAGCTAACCGCTATAAAGGAACCTCCTCCGAAAGATGTTCCAGGTGCAGCGGATGAAACAAAAAAGCACAAACTCCCACATGAGGACGGCATATTATCTCCCAAAGATGGACGGCCTAGATCGCGCAGAGGGTCGAAGAGAACGTTGTCTCCCACTGGCCATGAACAGAAGCGTGTATCATCAAGAAGGTCTTCAGGTGCGACCTCCCTCGTTTTATATCAACCACCTTCAGAAGCGAAGGAGGACGAGGGATTAGACAAAGCGAAGACAGAGGCACTCATAACGCCAACTGTCCAACAGCGAAAACCATCCTTGCTGAAACCTGATGAGGATGCCACAGAAAAACTCAAACATGGTTTTAAGCTCCCTGAAAAGCCTCCGGATGCGTCTGTAGCTGAATACACGACAGGATCTGCAGGAGAGGAGTTGAAAGCAGGTCCGCCACCAGAGACTACTGCACAGAAAGTCAGCAAACCTGATGAAAAATTAACACTACAAGACGAAACAAAAGTGGAAGTTCCTCAAAAAACAACGCCGTCCGAAACGTCCTTGGAAGAATATGGGGCAGGCTTAGTAGAAGATGTGGAGCGAAAAGTGGAAGAGGGACTATCAAAAGGGAAAACTGTCGAGAAAGTCGCTGAAAGGCCGTCAGAAACGTCCCTTGTGGAACGAAGGCCGTCTTCCGCGGTAGTAGCACCTGAACCTGAATTGCCCACATCGCGCAAGGAGTCAATAAGAAAGTTGTCTCTCAAAGAGGAAGCCGCAGAAAGACCGTCAGAAACGTCCCTTGTAGAACGAAGGCCGTCGTCTGTGGCAGTAGCACCTGAACATGAACTGCGCACATCGCGCAAGGAGTCAATAAGAAAGCTGTCTCTCAAAGAGGAAGCCGCTGAAAGACCGTCAGAAACGTCCCTTGTCGAACGGAGGCCGTCGTCCGCTGCAGTTCCACCTGAACATGAACTGCCCGCATCGCGCAGAGAGTCAATAAGAAAGTTGTCTCTCAAAGAGGAAGCCGCTGAAAGACCGTCAGAAACGTCCCTTGTGGAACGAAGGCCGTCGTCCCCTGCAGTTCCACCTGAACATGAACTGCCCGCATCGCGCAGAGAGTCAGTAAGAAAGTTGTCTCTCAAAGAGGAAGCCGCTGAAAGACCGTCAGAAACGTCCCTTGTGGAACGGAGGCCGTCGTCCCCTGCAGTTCCACCTGAACATGAACTGCCCGCATCGCGCAGAGAGTCAATAAGAAAGTTGTCTCTCAAAGAGGAAGCCGCTGAGAGACCGTCAGAAACGTCCCTTGTGGAACGAAGGCCGTCGTCTGCTGCAGTTCTACCTGAACAAGTACTGCCCACACCGCGCAAGGAGTCAATAAGAAGGTTGTCTCTCAAAGAGGAAGCCGCTGAAAGACCGTCAGAAATGTCCCTTGTAGAACGAAGGCCGTCGTCTGCTGCAGTTCCACCTGAACAAGAACTGCCCACATTGCGCAAGGAGTCAATAAGAAAGTTGTCTCTCAAAGAGCAGACCCCTGAAACGTCATCAGAAACGTCCCTCGTGGAACGAAGGCTGTCTTCCGCAGCAGTGGCACCTGAACATGAATTGCCCACATCGCGCAAGGAGTCAATACGAAAGTTGTCTCTCAAAGAGGAAGCCGCTGAAAGACCATCAGAAACGTCCCTTGTGGAACGAAGGCCGTCGTCCGTGGCAGTGGCACCTGAACATGAACTGCCCACATCGCGCAAAGAGTCAATAAGAAAGTTGTCTCTCAAAGAGGAAGCCGCTGAAAGACCGTCAGAAACGTCCCTTGTGGAACGAAGACCGTCGTCCGTGGCAGTGACACCTGAACATGAACTGCCCGCATCGCGCAAGGAGCCAATAAGAAAGTTGTCTCTCAAAGAGCAGACCCCTGAAACGTCATCAGAAACGTCCCTTGTGGAACGAAGGCCGTCTTCCGCGGCAGTGGCACCTGAGCATGAACTGCCAACACCGCGCAAGGAGTCAGTAAGAAAATTGTCACTCAAAGAGGAAGCCGCTGAAAGACCGTCAGAAACGTCCCTTGTAGAACGAAGGCCGTCGTCTGTGGCAGTAGCACCTGAACATGAACTGCCCGCGTCGCGCAGAGAGTCAATACGAAAGCTGTCTCTCAAAGAGGAAGCCACTGAAAGACCGTCCGAAACGTCCCTTGTGGAACGAAGGCCGTCGTCCGTGGCAGTAGCACCTGAACATGAACTACCCGCGTCGCGCAGAGAGTCAATAAGAAAGCCGTCTCTCAAAGAGGAAGCCGCTGAAAGACCGTCAGAAGCGTCCCTTGTGGAAAGAAGGCGGTCGTCGCTGGCAGTAGCACCTGAACATGAACTGCCCACATCGCGCAGAGGGTCAATAAGAAAGTTGTCTCTCAAAGAGGAAGCCGCTGAAAAACCATCAGAAACGTCCCTTGTGGAACGAAGGCCGTCGTCCGTGGCAGTGGCACCTGAACATGAACTGCCCACATCGCGCAGAGGGTCAATAAGAAAGCCGTCTCTCAAAGAGGAAGCCGCTGAAAGACCGTCAGAAACGTCCCTTGTGGAAAGAAGGCGGTCGTCGCTGGCAGTATCACCTGAACATGAGCTGCCCACATCGCGCAGAGGGTCAATAAGAAAGTTGTCTCTCAAAGAGGAAGCCGCTGAAAAACCATCAGAAACGTCCCTTGTGGAACGAAGGCCGTCGTCCGTGGCAGTGGCACCTGAACATGAACTGCCCACATCGCCCAGAGGGTCAATAAGAAAGTTGTCTCTCAAAGAGGAAGCCGCAGAAAGACCGTCAGAAACGTCCCTTGTAGAACGAAGACCGTCGTCCGTGGCAGTGACACCTGAACATGAACTGCCCGCATCGCACAAGGAGCCAATAAGAAAGTTGTCTCTCAAAGAGCAGACCCCTGAAACGTCATCAGAAACGTCCCTTGTGGAACGAAGGCCGTCTTCCGCGGCAGTGGCACCTGAACATGAACTGCCCGCGTCGCGCAGAGAGTCAATACGAAAGCTGTCTCTCAAAGAGGAAGCCGCTGAAAGACCGTCAGAAACGTCCCTTGTGGAAAGAAGGCGGTCGTCGCTGGCAGTATCACCTGAACATGAACTGCCCACATCGCGCAGAGGGTCAATAAGAAAGTTGTCTCTCAAAGAGGAAGCCGCTGAAAAACCATCAGAAACGTCCCTTGTGGAACGAAGGCCGTCGTCCGTGGCAGTGGCACCTGAACATGAACTGCCCATATCGCCCAGAGGGTCAATAAGAAAGTTGTCTCTCAAAGAGGAAGCCGCAGAAAGACCGTCAGAAACGTCCCTTGTAGAACGAAGACCGTCGTCCGTGGCAGTGACACCTGAACATGAACTGCCCGCATCGCACAAGGAGCCAATAAGAAAGTTGTCTCTCAAAGAGCAGACCCCTGAAACGTCATCAGAAACGTCCCTTGTGGAACGAAGGCCGTCTTCCGCGGCAGTGGCACCTGAACATGAACTGCCCGCGTCGCGCAGAGAGTCAATACGAAAGCTGTCTCTCAAAGAGGAAGCCGCTGAAAGACCGTCTGAAACGTCCCTTGTGGAACGAAGGCCGTCGTCCCTGGCAGTAGCACCTGAACATGAACTACCCGCGTCGCGCAGAGAGTCAATAAGAAAGCTGTCTCTCAAAGAGGAAGCCGCTGAAAGACCGTCAGAAACGTCCCTTGTGGAAAGAAGGCGGTCGTCGCTGGCAGTAGCACCTGAACATGAACTGCCCACATCGCGCAGAGGGTCAATAAGAAAGTTGTCCCTCAAAGTGGACGGCGCTGAAAAACCGTCAGAAACATCGCTTGTGGAACGAAGGCCGTCTTCCGCGGCAGTGGCAGCTGAACATGAACTGCCCACATCGCGCAAGGAGTCAATAAGAAAGTTGCCTCTCAAAGAAGAAGCCGCTGAAAGACCATCAGAAACGTCCCTTGTAGAACGAAGGCCGTCGTCTGTGGCAGTAGCACCTGAACATGAACTGCCCATATCGCGCATGGAGTCAATAAGAAAGTTGTCTCTCAAAGGGCAGATCCCTGAAACGTCATCAGAAACGTCCCTTGTGGAACGAAGGCCGTCTTCCGCGGCAGTGGCACCTGAACATGAACTGCCCACATCGCGCAAGGAGTCAATAAGAAAGTTGCCTTTCAAAGAGGAAGCCGCTGAAAGACCGTCGGAAATGTCCCTTGTAGAACGAAGGTCGTCGACCGCCGAAATAGCACCTGAACATGAACTGCCCACATCGCGCAAGGAGTCAATAAGAAAGTTGTCTGCCAAAGAGCAGACCCCTGAAACGTCATCAGAAACGTCCCTCGTGGAACGAAGGCCGTCTTCCGCGGCAGTGGCACCTGAACATGAACTGCCCACATCGCGCAAGGAGTCAATAAGAAAGCTGTCTCCCAAAGAGGAAGCCGCTGAAAGACCGTCAGAAATGTCCCTTGTAGAACGAAGGCCGTCGTCCGTGGCAGTAGCACCAGAACATGAACTGCCCGCATCGCGCAGAGAGTCAATAAGAAAGTTGTCTCTCAAAGAGCGGACCCCTGAAACGTCATCAGAAACGTCCCTCGTGGAACGAAGGCCGTCGTCCGTGGCAGTGGCGCCTGCACATGAACTGCCTGCATCGCGCAGGGGGTCAATCAGAAAGTTCTCTCTCAAAGAGCAAGCACCTCAAATACCGTCGGAAACCTCCCTTGTGGAACGGAGGCCGTCGTCTGCGGCAGTAGCACCTGAACATGAACTACCCGCATCGCGGAGAGGGTCTAGGAGAAAGTCGTCTCTCAAAGAGCAAGCTGCTGAGATACCTTCAGAAACGCCCCTCGTGGAACGGAGGCGGTCGTCCGTGGCTGAATCACCAACAGAACACAGACGGAGGTCTGTGACTGAGTCACCTATAGCTGCTCCAGAAAAGGAAGAGCAAGAAGAAGTCTCCAAAGGTACGCCATCCGGAACGTCACTTGTGGTATATGGGGACGGCTTAGTAGAAGATGTGGGGGGACAGGTAGAGGAGGCTATACCGAAAGAAGAAACTAGCGAGGAAGTAACTGAAAAACCGTCCGAAATAGTCCTTTCGGAACAAATACGGCCGTCCGTTTCCGAATCACCTAAAGGTGAACTGCCCACGTCTCGCAGAGGGTCGATGAGAAAGTTGTCTCTGAAAGAGCAAGCCCCTGAAAGACCGTCAGATACGTCCCTTGTGGAACGAAGGCCCTCGTCTGTGGAAGTGGCATTTGAACATGAACTGCCCACATCGCGCAGAGGGTCAGTGAGAAAGTTGTCTCTCAAAGAACAAGCCCCAGAACTACCGTCAGAAACGTCCCTTGTGGAACGCGGACGGCCGTCCGCGGCTGAATCGCCAGCGGAATACAGACGGCGCTCTGTGCCTGAAACACTTGAAGCCGCTTCAGAAGAGAAAGAACCCGAAGAAGTTCCGTCCAAAAGAACGCCATCCGAGACGTCACTGGTAGAATACCCGGTGGGTCTAGTAGCAGATGTGGAGAGACAGGTAGATGCTCTACGAAAAGATGAAACTAGTGGCAAGGTAACCGAACAACCGCCGGAAACACTCATCGCGGAACATGGGGAGCACGAGGCACCCCGTAAGAAGCCTAGTGGGAAATCTTCTTTGAAAGCACACGAGAAAGAGGGCAAGTACCCTGAAGATATACCACGGAAAGGTGTAGGAGCCGAAAAAGCGGAAGAAGAAGTGTTCGAGCAGTCATCTGACACATCACTGGTAGAGTACCCTAAAGGCACCCTGGAGAAACAAGTCGGTCCACCAGAAAAAGCAACACTAGGTGTACCGTGTGTGAAGGCAACTCAAGAAATTTCTGACACGTCAATGGAGGAGTTTCATAAGGGTTCACTCGGTGAAAGCATCCCGGAAATAGAGAAAGCTAAGAAATTGCCAGCCCATGACGTTGCAGACGAGATTCAATTGCAGCAGGAACCTTCCGCGCCTCGAGAAGAAGACACTGAGCTTCCTCCATTCCTTCAAAAGTCATCCGACATGCTACTGTCAACGGAAGGGCCCTTTGCTACGCAGGAGACACCTCCTCTTATAGGTGAAACCTTCACAGAACCAGAACCATCTTCCGTATCGAAAGGGAGTCCACTTGCGAAGAAAAAAAAGTCATTAACAACTGAATCGCCGTCGACCGAATCAACAATAGAGCTATCAGGGGCACTGCCAGCAATTCTTCACCAAGCTCCATCGTTGTCTGAGCCGCAACCTCAAGTATTAGAAGAACCACAAATATTTGAAACCACAGTACCAGCAGGTGAGGTAGCAGAACCAGTGCTCCCCGAAACTGCACCAGTTTCACATGGTGAAGAGCCTACTCAAGAAAGCAAAAGAGAATCTGCACCCGATCTATCTCACATAGCAGAACTGTCTGATTTCCGTCTGGAACTTGATTTGACCACTGTGCCAGCTGCAGGGGCTGAGCCCAATAAAAAGCGCTCAGTCAAAGAAGTTAAAAACGTTGAAAATACAATCATGACATCGGAAACCCAGGAAGTATTCTACTACACAACGGAGAAGGTAATTAGGAAGCACATCTCGGAGACAAGGGTGACAACAGAGAAACGGTCCTATACGGAGGTCATTGTCACACCCCGTGACAGTGATTTTTTGCTTCCCCCAGTTGGCGAGGATGTAGAGCTTGTACCTGCTTCTTCAGATAATATGCACGAAATTAAGAAAATGTCCGAGAAGACAGTTACTGATGCTGGGGGATCGCAACAAACACATGAAAAGACCCTTTGCATAGAGTGCACCAGCATGTCTGAGGTGAAAGAGTCCGAAAACATGAGGGGAACCTGGAGGGCCAGACGTGCAAGCCTGCAAACGAACACTGAGTCCCGTGAATTCATTGTCGAACTAGATAAGCCTGTGACAATGAACAGTACGCTCGATGCATCAGCTGATTTTGCTCCAACTGACTTGAAGACAACACCAAGCACACATACTGCAGAAAGCGAAATGTCAGATGCTCCGCTGCAGGCAGAAGAGGTCATTGCTGAAGGCTTGGGTGTACCTAGGCATGATTCTAGCCACTCGGACGTCACCTTGGGGATAACAATAGGGGAACGTGATGCCTCGGAAATGGCGGGAGAGAATGTTACATCGGCTTCTGACCTAGTTTCGAAAGAGCAGGAACTGATTGCGACCATCAAGAACAGTGCCCGTCCTTATAATCCCAAAAGAGGTGATCGTGGTGAATCGTGAAGCTACGATCATTTGGAAGTGATCCCGGGGTGCTTTGAACAGACAAAATCGCAATATTTACTAAAAATAGCGACGTAATATCAATTTCAATGGATCATGTAGTCCCTGAATCTGAAGTAAAATTCGTGTTCCTGGCTATGCTGTGCAACGCGCCAAAACGTTGTTGTTCTGGTGACGAAGTTTACCTACTTCATTCTAGTGCAAATGATGATGACGTGCGTATCGTCACGAACAAGACTTTTCTGTGAACGATGTTCCGGCTATAATATCAGCCAACATGGCTATAACTAGTCTGTTTCGTAAGAGGACCCTCCCTACAGATCGCAACCTTGAAAAACAAAAAGCGCGCTTTCTTCCTTCCTACAGTTTGTTTTGAGGGTGTATACTATATGTGACTCTTCCACTTCTACAGAGTGACCAACGAAGTTAACACAACCGTTACCCCTCGTTTAGGATATTGCCCACACCGCCCGTAAACCTACCTAACCTACCTACCTATGGAGTACACCTAACCGTACTCCATATGTGATGTCATTCCGTCTTAGTGATACACAAGCGTTAAGCCGTGCAGCGTTCCTTTTGCACATTGCAGGAAAAGCAGCTCTTCTCATTAGAAGCTGTCTGATGTTATCCCCGTTATTGACTCTCCGCTATTCACTCGTCTCAGTACCTCCCGACTAGTACGCGTCTTTAGAAACATATTAAACGCTTACTATAGGTGAGCTCTGATTGGTATACACCGTAGCTGTAGTGTTGTGCATTTCGTGCGCCAGACTATAGCAAACGTCAGCGCCATGTCTGTACAGAAGAGCGTCAGGTCAGTGGTAGCACGGTACTAAGGTGAGGTGAGTGAGTTTGTTTAGTATTTAGGTGAGGTGAAGTGCTAAGATGCTTATGGTGAAGAATTGCCACATGGAAACCAGAAGCACGGCCAACGGGGCTCTTGGCTTTGAGCCTGCACTGTCTGTCCCTACCAGCCGCCGTTCTTTAATGTAACCCTGCACTGTGACGCTTCTGCAACCGGCGAGAGTACTGTGTCCGGAATATATTTCCACTCTATGTTTAGCATGATGTGCGGGCAATGTTTTGCGTAGAAAGCTTGACTGTTAAGCGCATTAATTGTGTACTTCGCCGACGCTACTCTCTGTGGCACTTTGTTACCGATATTTCTACCTTTGTCCAGTTCATTCGCTCACTCACGCCACAGGTGCTTGCGCATTCTATGTAGCAATGTCACAGATAGCGTGAAGAATGATAATATTGTCATATACAATAATTTATTCCTGAAATAAAATAATTGCAAGATGGAGCATGTGAGTGGCTGATTTTTATTCTTGTTTTTCTTTCCTTGCAAACCTTTAGTGTTGCTCCTTTATAATGGCTGCACTACTGGCCCAAGGTTCAATGGCCGTGCTCCTACAGTTGCCATCGCCGTAAACGATATTGTTGCAATGCACTCGCTGACGCTTCTACAACAAAATTCAAAAGTGACGTCCAAATGAAAGACATCACTTGCATTACGTATTCGACACAGCTCATTTAATCTGAATGCGACTGGATAGTTTCACCGTTGTGTGGAGCTGCGGGGTTTGGTGTGTGTTCAACATGACAAAACGTAATATTGCAATGATATGCTACCAAGCATCGCTTTCAAACGTCCGTCATAAACAAAAAATAGCATGCTCCCTGACCTCGTATTCAAATCTGAACCAATACGTCCATCTACCGCACGTCCCGTTTCCTTGTTGTAACAACACAGCGCCTTACTCTGCAGATACTGTCTCCCCCTACACTTACAATCTCGCCTTGATGCATGAAAAATAGGGCCATCCAACAATCTTTCAGCGACGAGTCGGCGCCAAATATTCCTCCAGCGCCAGAACCTTTCCTCCCCCCTCTCGGCCTCCTGTCCTTTCCCTGTCTCTCCATCTCCATTAAACAAAGTTACCCGAGAGGCTAGATCATACTTTCTTGTCTTCTGCTAAAGAATGGATGTCCTTCCCTTTTCATTTGCGAATAAGTTAACTAGCTGAAAGATGCGTCCTTTGTTCTCGAGACTTCTGCGAAAACGCGATGCTCCGAAAAGTTACTCATTTTTATACGATTCTCGTAACATCGAGTCAAAGGGTACGAAGGAATGACAATGGAGAGGAATTGGCGCCGTGGGTCTGCTTCTTGTCAAGTATGCCTTGAGCGCGTATCTATTGAATTGCTTGTGGTGATGGGGGGGAGGGGGATGTTAGAAATGAAACGTAATCCGGTACCGTGAATGTCGGTAGGAGGCTGCCGACAATGGAAGCAATTTTCTTACCAAGTACAAGCTGCTGTGCTTTGCAGCAATGTTATTTGTGCTCGGTCTCTGCTGAACGCGTCGTTGTGGTTTTAGCTTTGCTTGAGGTCATTTTCAAATTTGGTGTTCAGGATGTTTTCACTAGAGAAATAAAGAAACAAATGTGATTAGGACAACGCGAGATAGAATTAGTCAAATTCCCGTTTGTTTAAACATCATTCACATTGAATGGACAACAGATTAGTTCTGTCTTTTGTGCCTGTGTTTGATTAATACCATGAGGTTTCCAAAATATCCCGGGGGAGTCGGTCACTGTTGTTGTTTTCGTATTCGGCGCTTGGAAAGTCACCTGGATTGGACGTTTTTCCCGGCGTTTAATATCCCCGGCGGCCTCGGATCAATTTGGAATTCATGCAGCTGTGTCTTGCTCACATTGAGAGGAACCAACCAATGACGGCACTTGAAATCACTTGAACTTTTAAGGAGTTATTTCTTTCAAGATTACATTCATCGAAGCCAAACGACGCCCTACTCATATGTGCGAAGGGAAAACGGACAAAGAAATCAGTAAATGGTGTGGAACAGCAAACTGGCAGAATTCATTTTCCGCCAGCGCTAGGCTATTGAATCTATACCACGAGACAACTCAAGAGCTGCAGTTCCAGAGGTGTATCAACGCCACCTAGATGCAGAAGGCCTTCTTGTTGCCTCCTCTGCATCCTTCGCCACGTCGACATATAAAGTCAGAATTCGTCTGCTGCCGCGATTCGCCGTTCTGGGGAACTCGCAAATGATGGCAGCTAACTTCGGGAATTTGAACCTCAAAGTTCAACACGCTTTCCAGAGGATTACTCTTCAGAACAATATGGGACCACGTTACGCTTTATTTTGTTTTCCCATTTAGTACGGGGGACGTTTACCACTTGCAGACGACAGTTTCTGCACATGAAGGTGACGGTGGCTCGTCTTCACGGTTCGCCCGCTGAAAGAACTTTCGTGATTGGCTACGGTCGTTGAAAACACGATCCTAATTGGCTGACTCTTAGTTGTTACGTCACGTCGATGAGTAAGCAGGCTTTCTGTATCTAGGTGGTGTGGGTGTATCTCTGAGAGCGTAGAATATAGTTCGCACATTGCGAGGGGCGAAGGTGATGGACGCCAGGCTGACGGGGAAGCCAACTCCCGTGTATTGTTGACGCGAATATATTACGCGCTTCCTTTAGAGGCATGGAAATGTGCTCTCAGTACATCATGTACGACGAATGGCATCGCAACTTGATCAGTGTACAGGAAAAAAAAAAAAAAACGTAAGTGGACTAGATTTACATGTAAGGTCGCACCACGTTGTCACTGCATGTGCCCTGCTCAGCGAATCACAGACGACTTTAGATTTGTGGGAGGAGTTTACCTTAGCGAGTTTACCTGTTCCCAAGTATAGTGTAGCACGTATCAGGTATAGCAATGTATATGCTCGTACTTATTTCTGACTTTGCATTTTTATCCTAATGCACTAGTATTTGGTTATTTTTAAATCTTTTGGTTATCTTAGACCTTCGCAGAGCATACAACGCTCTGATGCAATTAAAGTGGAATGTATTGAAACAACGTAACGGAGCTTAACCGTTCCCTTCACCTGAGCGTCACCTTCGCAATCGTTATCCTGCACTCCTAAAACAGAACTTCACCGCACAACACACTCCAAGCCAACCATCAACCCGAATGACGTCGTTCTCTCCCACGACTTGTTGAAAATGGGAGGCGTACGCCTCTTTCTGACACGGGTTCGAATCCGGGCGCAGGCTGTGCTGTCTGGTTGTTTTCCCTGGGTTTTGCTGAGTCGGGCTCTAAGGCAAATGTCGGCACAGTTCCCAGTGAAGTCGGCCCAGGACGCACGATCCCCCTGCGATAGCCGTGACGTTGCCCGCCCAAGCATGGCCGACCACGGCAAGCAGTTCTACCAGCACCACCACCACCACCTCGTGACACTTATGCAATTATTTTAATGGTCACAAAAAGGCGTACGCCCGTCGCTTTCCACCTATCATGGGTGATAACGATGTCATTCCCTGCAATGTGTGGCCTTCAATGTGCTATGTGCCGTAGTTCTGTTTCGATAGTGTGTGTATTTCTGATGGTGATCTTGAATGGTGTGCGCTCAACGAAAACTTAGCTTGCGTCTGTTTTCTCCTGGAGTAGACGAGGTTAGACTAAAAAGGTTCTTGATTCACGAGTGCCAACTTCAATACCACGCCCGCCCAAATGTTACATCTCCTAAAGAACGCACTTTATACAGTTCATTCTAGTCCTTTTGACCGTTCTGGACACAATCGGACTTCGATCCTTATTGTGAAGGGTCTTCATTCCCCAGGCTTTCATTCCCCACTTCACCACCAGCAATGGGCTTCGAGTATCACCTCTGGCGGCGAAACTTCCCATTCATCCGGTTAAAATCAGGTTGTTATTGTTTCTATAGTTCATTGCTTTGACTATCGCTGTCTTTCCCTTTGTTTCTTGTGCTATTGATGCCTGGAGGATGGGACAAGTCGCAATGGTGTTTCTTTTTTTTTTATATTTCTAGTTACGCTTCTTTCTGTTTTGACCCTTCTTCGGTGTTGTAATAGCGCAGTTCAGCACACACGGGTGACCCTAAACTTGACCCTAAACTTGACCCTAAACTTAAGGGTGCCGTAGCATCCATAAACGTATCTATGAAACAGATACCGCTATGTTCGGCATCGGACGACAACCTACTTGGCTTTTTTTTTCTCGTCCAAAAATTACCGTAGTTTTCGGTGTGTAACACGTAGTAGTGTATAACGACGCACCCGTTGATTTCCACCCTCAAGTAAAATGTTTCGCTGTGTAACACGCACCGTACAGATTGCTCGTGTCGCATGCGGCATTAGTGTTCGACTTTTACAAACTCAATAATCGAAAGGGAGAAACGAAATTACTACTAAACTAAAACTACAACTAAACTAAACTACTAAACTAAACTAAAAATAAACTAAAATACTAAATATTAAAGCTAAACTAAAATACTAAATACTAAAACTAAACTAAAATACTAAATACTAAAACTAAACTAAAACTACAACTAAAAAAAAACTAAACGAAACTAAGGGAGAAACGAAACTTTATTTTAGCTTTAGAGAGTGGGGAGGTTCATCGCCACAGGCTATATTCTACCCCATTGCTGGTGGGAATGTGGGGAATAAAATAACAAGCCCCTTCACAATAACGATAATAATCGAACACAAAACACACACCACACACACATTGGCATCGTCTCCAGCAGCGGTCAGCACGACTGGCAGCAATACCCACAGCACAGCTCTACATAGCATGACAGCCTACTGTGCATGAGCTAGGTCACGTTTTGTCGTGGCGCAGCCTGCTAGTGTAAAATCAGACAGTCAGAATTCAAGGATTAAGGTCAGTTGCATGCCCTCGCAAATGCTAGTGACATCACCCTTCGTGTTATACACGGACACAGACGGATCCTCTACAGAAATGTATTGGTTTATAGCACGCACTCATAGAGAACACGCACGGGCTATTTTTTCAAACGTATAACACGAGCGTTATACACGGAAAATTACAAGTACTTCATATTAAATAAATGAATTTTAAAGATCAGCGCTGCTTCCGCAGCTACGGAGGGTCCGGTGACAACGAGATCGGCGTGACGTCACTTCCTAACAGGAGGAGTAAGAGGGCATCGCTCAGAGGAGAATTGCGCGGTCCGCCGCATTCATTTGCTCAAAGTCGTGCTCTAATTGGTGGTTTGAGGAAGGACGTGTTCGCCTTTTTCCGGAGAGGGAATTCCGGCATACTTTCACCATCCGACGTCTACTCTTGTCATGTATTCCACCGAATAGCAGTCCAACTACGCCGTTATTTCGCGTGGGACTTTCGACAACGTGGTTAGTGGTCAGCGAGGAATAAAGTGGCACCATAGTTGTGTGTTTGCTTCGATAAACGTTTTTTTTAATGTTTGTTAGAACTGTGTCGCGAAAGGTAAACTTTTCTGTTTGCTTTCTATTTGAGACTTTCGTCTGCATTTTTGGAAGGCGTTCGATCAAGCTTTCCTGCCTCACTGCTACTTACTGCTTATTGCTGTATCATGATCCGTTCATACTTCATTTTGTTATTTTCTTTCTGATTTTTTTTTTTTTCAGACAATGCTCGCGTCGTCTAACGTGGTCTATTGGCCATCTCTGTTCCCTTCGATAACGCATTAACAGCGTGCGCACCTTTATTACATTTCTGAGCGCCTCTGTTCCCCGTCTTTGCCATTAGTCGTGAACAAACACAGTGGACACCCCATCTCATTGTCATCATTTATTGTTGTTGTTGTTGTCAGTGAACACCTTTATACATTTACATCACTCGAGTTTTCGTCCAAGAACATATTTGAATGAGAGTTGGATAAATCAAGTGAACAACATGAACTCTTGGTATTTACCTTATTTTTGGTGTGGGGGGGGGGGGAAGGGAAGAAACGAAAAGATTCCGTTCAATGTGGTACTTGCCAAAAAAATAAAATAAAAACACCAGTAAACCTCTACTCCAATGTCTGCTTTTTCGGAATAAAGAAGAAGAGAGAGAAAGGTTTTCGTCACTTCTTCACTTCAAGTGAGCTTTTGTTTCAGCCCACGGATTGCCGAACTTCGCTTCTCCTTCCTTTAGTCGCCTTTCTTCGACAATCCGTGCAAATATAAATCGCGTTCCAGATCCCCCAAGCAGCTCCGCGCCTAAGGCTTCCGAAATCCGGATCAAAACACAAAAACAGACGCACAAAAGAAGGAAAAGAAAGAAAAGAGAGAAACGGAAGTGCCCACTCTATCTTTCTTCGAAACTGGCTCAATATAGCTCCATTCCTCTTTCTCATGCCGGCATTCAACCGACGCAAGAACAATGGGAAATAGACTTACTCATTTCTCTTTCAGCGCCTCTTAGTTATTGCTATACCTACGCCCCACTGTGCTGCCTCGCTTTACTTTCGCTGCTCGCATCGTTACGCTGTTGGTATATTCAAAAGGATTTCGTAGCTCAGTTGTTTTGTTTAAAAATCTTTCTCTTCCGAACACTATATATGCGGCACATGCACATCTATCTTTCCTTAATATCCTCGCCACCACGTACACTGGTTGCCTAGACAACGGGGAACGCACGCTCGTCTTATAAATACATAAAGCTGAGGGAGGGGGCAGAATGGGGATTTTTCGCTGGTGGAAAGGGCGCGGAAGGCGATTGCCGCTATAAGGAGACGCAGTCACGGATTAATAGAGATTATGGTTCCCTCGCATCGGTAGACAAAAAGGAAAGCCAAGTATATGAGGAGGGAGGTGATAAAGAGAATGGCCGGCCCGCCACGACGAAATAGGCTTAGCTGTGTTCGCAACCAGTCGGCCATTTTTCTCCTTTTTCTTCTCCTTGTAGCCGAAAGCATTATGGGATATGGTGTGGGAGGCAGTGATGGGATGGGTCTTAGCGTTTCCGCTGTGTCCTTCGTTTCTTAAAAGGTTCTATTGCGGCGATAAGGTCTTTCAAAGGATTTTCGTTTTGTTGTTGGCCGGGGCTCGGCACCCGACGATTTGCTTCGAGCACGTATTGTCTTACCTCATTGCGTTTTAATGGAAACGCATTTGTATTCTTTGTCGTGTTGAGTTTTGTGGACTAGTTCTGACCAGAGGTGGGCAAATGCCCTCACTATCTTTGCCATCACCTCAATTTTCGTCACAGATGTTTTTCCTCACCTCACCTCAACCTCCTTTTAAAATTAATTTCCGCATCTCACCTCAATTTGTTTCTGAAAAATGTTCCTCACCTCACCTCACCTCACCATTTTCCAGAACACTTTTTCCTCACCTCACCTAATTTTTTCTAAAAAAATTTCCTCACCTCACCTCACCTCAACATTTTTTCTAAAGTATCTTCCTCACCTCACCTCACCTCAACCTTCTTTCTAAAATATATTCATCTACTTGTTATAATTTTTGCCTCGTGGAGCTCACCTTAACCAGTTTCTGTAAAACGTCACTTCACAATTGCTCTTTCAATTAGGAGTTGCGTCGCTCATAGCCACAGTTGCTTCGCGGCGCTAACATGGAATCAAAAAAGTATTAGGAGCGGGTAGGTGTATACGTTGCAGTTGGCTTTTTACTGCTTGCTTGGTTGACTCCTGACAACAAGTTACAAGTACCCACAGCTAAGATTCATTGCCTTGCTTGGTTCGTCCTTCTTGCAACAAGTATCCACTACATGTACGATCAGTAAGAATTGGACGTAGGGTACATGGGTAGAGAATTTGCACAAACCGAGCAATTTTGAGTTGTTTTTCACACTGGCAAGGCAGGAATGGCTTTTATCGAGTATCTCTCAAGCGAGAATGATAGTGGAGCTGCGGAAGTCGTTTTCGGGATGGTATGCAGCTATATTTCGAATGACTTGTACATTTTGCATTTTTGTCTGTGACTTTATATTATCGATCAATATTATTTAAATAACAGACGTATTCATTTGTAGGCGGAATTCGGGGACCTTTCCTTCATGACCCTTGTTTTGAAGCAATCAGGTAGAGGTGTTGTACGGATTACTAGTGACTTATGTGTTGACGTACTAATTAAATTACTTTATGCAGACACAGACCTCTTGCGCCTTTTCACCTAACTTCATTATCGGTACTAAAAGCTCAATATTTCAACTTGTGGCAATACGGAATATATGCCATTATTTGCGCTTATTGCACTTAAAGCGCGTGTTGTTGCCTCCATTTTTTACATTAGTCTCTGATAAGGTAATTGGTTGTCATGTACTATCGTTCCAAATAACACGTTAAAGACATCTGCTTACAGACTGGCTAGTTTGGCTTTGTTGAAATCTAAACACTCAACGTACACGGAACTACACTGACTTGTTCATGTGTCTCACATCATGTATGTGACTCAGTTAACTAGTTTGATTGTGTTGAAACCTGAGCTAAATACATAAAGCACACATAAGCTATATTCACTTGTACGTGCATCTGATCTGACACGTCTATCATGTATCTGACTCAATTGAACGTCTGAAACTAACGCGCTTACAGCGAACACATTTTAGTGTAGAGAGCCTATGCTCACAGTAACATTTCTGCTACATTGGTAATAGAAAAAGCTGGCTCTCGGTGCCCTTTTGAGAGCTCGCACAATTCAAAATAGCCGCTCCACATCTACTCAACCTCCCTCTCAAAAGTTTTTCGTCACCTCACCTCACCTCAACCTCCCTCTCTAAACATTTTCCTCACCTCACCTCAATCTCTCTTTTGAGAATTTTTCCTCACCTCACCTCACCTCAATGTGCGTGAGGTGAGGGTGATGTGAGGGTGAGGGCACCCTCACCCTCATTTGCCCTCGTGAGTATGCCCACTTCTGGTTCTGACACATTGGTACTGCTGGCTAACTACATGACGAGCACATTGTACTGCACGCCAGTGTGATGAGAAAAAGTAATGATTTCTTTATTTTTACCCAAATAATGCCATGCACACACTTTAGTACACTAACCCAGTGAGCGATGATGTAGAAGGAGCTCGGTCCGCGATGTTGGTTATTATTACCAACACCTGGGGGCTTAATCGTTTCACACGTTCAACTTAACGGCACGAGACAGCTGAACGAGTGGTTCAGGCTAACGAAACGAGCAACTTTATCGATGATTTGCTGTGGTCACAATCTGTGCTCCTCGTGAAGCTTCTTTGCGGTTATTGTGCACGTTGCGAGCGCTCACGTGTTGTGATGTCACCGCCCTGAGCGCAAGAGCACGCTGGCAGCGAAGCTGCATTTTCTCCGACCAATAGGACTGTCTCATTTCTTCCGATAGCTCGCATTCTCGTGCTCTCATACATGCTCGTTCAGTTCCAATGTTCTTTCCCATGCTCGTTCATCATCTTCTTCTTTTTCTTTCCGTTTCAATATATGGCTTGCTAGTCGTGTGAAAATAATGAACAAACAAGTACGTTACTGTAAGGATAATCGTCGAGCAATACCCAAAAAATTTTAAATTATTTTCCTGTCCTGACGATGGTGGCGGGAGAGAATAGTCTTAAGTATGACACGAGAAGTAGTGTGTGCTGAGTTCTAGGGCACATGGGAGTACGAGGCCAGAAAGGGAAGACGTAGTGGTATCAGAAGAAGAAAGTGGAGGAGGCTACTCTTTCTCCTCAACGTATACACTTATTTGATTGACTTTATGTAAATGTTTCCTTCAAGCATGGAAGTACAACGCGCAGCATTACTGTCAGGCTTCATAAACAGTAGACGTAAATAAATTCGCAGTGCAATAAAACGTTTGTGTAGTGGGCTTGAACAGAACGTTAGTGAACTGTTTTAATTCCGTGTTAACACTGCGAAGCAGTAACGTATCTAGAGCTACCTGTGCCCATGGCAACATGGTTAACATGATGCCCATGGGGATGCGTTTTCGTGTGGTCCGCACTAGGTTTCACACTACAGCTTCTCTAATGGCGGGTGCTTTAGATCATTTATGAATGTGCCAGGTTGAGTGCCCGACCTGGCATATTCACACCCGACCACATAATGGCGCTCCTGTTCACCTGGCGCCCATGGCACCTGTCCACACCTTCCACACCCTAGATGCGCCACTGCCGCGAAGCAAGAGAATGTTATGGAATTATTCAAGACAATCTACCTCAGGAAATGTGCTTTGCTCTTCACATTCATTACAACTTCACCACTTTGTCCGCAATGTAGTATTAAAGAGAAGAATTCGAAAACTACTATAGGCGACCATTTCGCCTTTGTTGTTCATCGCAACACCCGTAGCTATCAAGACCGCGTGAAGAATGCTGTCGCAAGTCCTCAGAAACGGTGCGGACAGCGTTTCTTGGTGGACGGAACAACTTTACAAAATATGCCTCGTCCAGTTGAAAGGCATCCTGACACCATCACGTCAATGGGGCACAGTTAGCCGCTTGTGTCATCGCCCAAGCGAAGAATCCTTCCGCCATCTTTCTTTGGCAGCTTCAACGTCAGCGAGTCGATAGGAACAACGAAACGAAGAACCTTATTGACGCTCTGCTGTGGCACAATCTCTGCTCCTCGTTTAGCTTCTTCGTTGAGGCTATCATGCTCGCCACGAGCCCTTACGTGTTGTGATGTCACCGCCCTCAACGAACTACGGCTGCCAACGAGGCTGCAATCTTGTCGACCAATGAGGTTGTTTAATTTTGTTTGGATAGCTCGCATGGTTTGTCTGTGGTTTGTCTATGGCTTGTCGTTGTCAATTCTTCATCTTCTTTCTCGCCTTGATCTGCATCTTCTCGAGGATATCTCACAGCCCTCATGAAACCACTGGTGTAAATACCATGAAAGGGACAGGATGTCCTTTTGTACACAGTCGTGGAGCAACGATCTCATTCGATCGTTACTGGACAGTAGTTACGCCCATGTCACGTTAACGAAAAGAGCGCGTCATACTCCACGTGCTCGAGTTCACAAGTGCCTCGCGCTTCGTTAGATCATGAGCCATGTAGGCGATGAAGCCTGTGAACACGTGAAATCATTCGTTAGGCAGACGACACCGTTGGTCGTTATGCGAGCAAGAGATTACGCCTTTGTCCCGCTAAGGAAAAAAGCGCGTCACGCGTTACGTGAAACGTGTCATGTGTTCGTATTAACGAGGGCCCCGCCCCTGGTTGGCTCGCGAGTGATGGAAGTGATTAAGCCCCCAGGTCTCTTGGATCACTGAAGCCGGTATTGTCACTTGCGGAGTCTTTCGGCAATCCCAGGCAGGCCTGCAAGGTAACGAATTGAAAGTGACCCAATTACTGTGATGACTTACGTTCATAGTAATTAGTTACTTCCACGGCTAGTTTCGCGGTTATGTGACTGTAGCCGTGTTGCACTTTTACAAGTGATTCGTATGCACTGGGATTCAGTTTTGGATATTTTTTTTTTGCATGCTCTTTGGCACGTTTGTATGCGGGAAGGTCATTTTCACCGTTTTGCTGTAGCATTTCTAAGGCATTCGCCAAATTCCTGTGATGCTTTTGCACCCGCGATTCAGGCCATGTTCTCATGTTCCTTTCAAACACATATTCCGAGTCGTCGTATTCCACAAGTCATTGCATTTGTCCTTAAATAAATACATCCACATTTGCATTGTGTTCCTCAGGGAAGTAGACAAAAAACTGCCGGTCGTCTCTTTGCTGGTGCACATCGCCGTAGTGCCACAGCATTGCTCACTCAAGTCGCACCTTCATTAAAAGGTTGTGACACTTTGATAGATGTGGTTCATTACACCATGCACTGCATTGTACTACACTTCACAGTACTGAGGAAAAAAGAAGTATTATTTTACGTGTCGTACTTAGTGAGATACAAACCCACGAATACGCGCGAGTAAAGCGCAGACGTCAGAGGCCTCAGAGCTCCCGTTGGTAGCCGTACGCACGTGACTTCGCTCGCTGCCTCACTGGTGGCGACGCGCGCTGCGATGCCAGACCCGGGTGAGTTTCGGTATTCGCGGTTCCAATTTCCTGTGCTTCTACTACCCTCTTCACGGTAAAACATGGAATGTAGACTCACATCAGTCCTGAGAACCGGCTTTTACTTTCATCTGGGACAAACTCGGATGTCGTGTCTCAACCCCACATGATGTCTCAACCACAAATGCTAACATACTGAACACGGTCTTCTAAATGGAATGCTCAAGAATTGCCGTTGAAACTGAAAATCTGCTCCCACATACAACATGAAATTGTTTCTAGCTGCTCTCCGTTTTCGTTGCGCAGCAGCACAACGAAAGGTGTTGTGCTTGGTGTCGTGAAAGGTGTCGTCCTTCATCCCCTTGTCTTCGTCAATAGGCACGCCGCGAACGAAGCAAGACGTCGCTCTCGCTGCTCGTATAGTTCCTCTTACACGTCTCTGTGTGCGCCTAAGCATATCCTCTCTCCTGCTCCATTTTCTGTTCTTCAGTGACAAGCCGTTCTCTTGCTCCTCCCATGTCCACCTTTTGTAATAAACCTGTCGTAGCACCCCTAACAGGTGGTACTTTCCAGCCACTCCTGCACTGATAAAGTTATCCGTCAAAATTGCATATTGAAATAAATGCAATTCAGTCGAGCCCAGCTACTTCTCAGAGTAACTGTAAATTGCAATTAAAATGTATTTACGATGTCGTAATTGAAACTTTAATTTAATTACGTTTATGGGCATGTAACTGTAATTGTTAATCGATTCATAAAAATGTATTTTTCGGGTCTAATGCCTCGCTAACATCCGTCTCTCAATTCGCGGATGCGAGTTTCTGCGCTGTTGATGCTCCTTTGGCTGTAAAACATAGATATCAGAGGTAGATGGATACGGTTAATTGTCTCGTCCCAAGCGGCACGCCAATATTGGTTCAATATTGAGCCCATGTGGGCTGCCAGGATTTCCAATATTGGACAAATATGGGCTGCCAATATGGAACCAATATGGGGAGTGCAACCAGGCTCCATTGGACCAATATGAGCTGCCTATATTGGCGGCCCATTTTGCCATATTGTGCCAATATTTCCGTGATAACGCCAACGGTGAGTCCGCGTAATAATAGAGCATTATCTTCTTAATATCCACCACCGATATTACCTTTCTCTTCTTTTTGCCTTTTTATTTCTGCAGATACTGTTATTGATCCAGTATAGCATAGCATAGCGTTAAAAAACAACACTGCATCGCCCTAAAAACGAAAAACCAGTGGTACGCGCGTCTTGCTGAAGGACGCAATCGGTCCCACGGACTGCCAATGCCAGATATCCCTCTGAAGCCTTCATTCCAACCCGTTCCTAGAGTAAAAAAAAGGGGAACACTTTCGTAATTCGCAATTCGTAATTCGTGAGTGGATCTAACTCTGAGTGGATCTAACTCTTTTTTAACATCCTGTTGACCGCACCTCAGTAGTCCTGGCCAATCTCCCTAGCGGATAAGCGCCATCCCGCTTGAGGAGCAACAACAACAACAACTTTCGTAACAGTGACGGACATACGCCTCAGCTCCTCACACTGCCTGCAGTAACTTGAAAGCGCCTCATTTGGCTCATTTGGCTCATCATGTAGCGTTACAGAAGAGACACCCCTTCCTATCAAACATTGTGTTTTTTACGTGACCTGATTCCGTTGTCATTAGAGGAGCTAGCGACATTTTAGCCCGAATGAAACGTCCGATCCGAGTGTCGCGCATGCGCATTACTTGTAGGACGTGTGATTTCCCTCAAACGACCACGCTGTCAGTCGTTTCGACCGATTGGCGTCGCGAAGCAAGATGGCGGCTGTTTGCAGCTAGCAGGGGGGTCGGACTCGCTCAAAAAAGCGTGACCACAAGATAGCTGCCATCCGTTGGTCATGGAAGGCGTTGCTTTCCGTTGGCTGCTTCATTCTGCTAAACTTGATGTGCTCGTTTTCCTAAATTCATCACTTGCTATCTAAATTCGGCGTACTATATGGGTATCTCATATGTGTTTGTTAAACAAATAAGCAGTGAACATTTTCCCACTATATCACTTGCTTGTTTGTTCTCGTTCGTTCGTCACCCTATTATCACGAAACTCAACAGACCAGAGCATGGAATGGCGGGTGGTTTCGTTTTTGCCATTTCCTGTTCCCGTTGGTTGGCAGAGCAAGATGAAGATGACGGTTTACTGTGTGTATTCATCTTTGGATGATTGTTGTCTTCGAAAATACATGCCTACATTTGTTACGACGGGTAACGATTTATTGATTTCGCTTGTCAAGCATACAAACGCCACTTCAACACGTCATAGGCGGTAAATATGTTCATCATGTGTTGGCTCATCATGTTCGTCATGTGTTGGTGGAAAGCAAAGGGTTGGCGGTGTCGCAAGTAATATCATAGATAAAATATGATTCACGTTTGATATGACAACGTTTACCTTGTGATTCCGATAGCACTACTCAATTCTGCACGTATCCCGTAGGTTCGTACGTACTCAACGCAATTACACGGCTTGCCTCGCTCTCTACGCTGAACGTCGTTGCCTCCATCGGCTCGTTTCCCAGTTTGTTATCCCACGTGACTGCACAGGGTTGGCAACAAACGGAGCAGCTCCGCTGTAGTTAGAGGTAAGAAATTCGTCCACTAACACTGTCCATGACCAACGGATGGCTGCGCCCGGGCGGTCACGCTCGGGGATAGGAGAATCCCATTGACGGCGAGCCAAGTACATCCTCTAGAGTCTTCCTATATAAACTCTATGGCAGCTAGTGGAAAGCCGAGTTGTCGCGTTGCAGTGCATGTTACTATCGGATTGCCAGATATGTTGACTGTTTCGAACAATGTGTATCATCTGCGGGAAGTTGTTGGATGTAACGACGTATTGAGTTGAGCATTTCACACGCTTCAACGTCCAATCTTGCCGTGCTGCTTGGGCATTTGTGCCAAAACGAGTACGTACAATTTTCTGCAATTTCGGTAAATATGGAGCGTACACGGGCAATATGGGACCCATATTGCCGAGATTTTCCCCATATTTGTTCAAACTTGGCAATATGGGCCTCATATTGCCAAGTTTGAACAAATATGGGGAAAACCCTGGCAAAACGTGTCCCATATTGGACCCGTATATCGAATGCCCAGTCAACATGGGTCCAATATTGTGTTCTGCTTGGGGTGTATCAATCGAATATAACTTGCGGTGCATAATATAACTTAGTAGGAAATGCTTAAATAACTTTCATAGCATTTCCCACAATTACCCTTTGCCGCGATGTGGCAGTTGTAGTCATTATCATTGTTCTTACGGTCAGGTACCCTGCGGGGTGATTATACACTCTAAAAAATATAACTCCTTTTTGGGTGTAATTTGACGATACCCTAACTGACTCCCTTTTTGGTGTATATATACACCCTCTGGCAAAACTACACCCCTCAGAAAGGGTGTTCTCTGAACACCTCTTTTGGTGTAATCTAGCGGTACCCTAACTGACTCCCTTTTTGGTGTATGTCTACACCCCCAGGCAAGACAACACCCTTCAGTAAGGGTGTTATGACGAGGGCAACAGAAACACAACGTTAAAATAACAGGCATATTCTTTATTCGGATTACCTATAATACACTGCATGCACTGCAATAACAACACCAATGGTCACCGCACAATACAAAACACAAAAGTGTCCACCAACATGTCGACCAAGATGAAGGTATTACGGTGAGGCCAAGAGAAGTCCTGCCTCTGTAGTGAAAGAAAAAATGAACTGTGAAATGTCTTAATCAAATTAAGGGCGAAATACAAATTACATGACAGTTACGCAGATGGCTGAGGCTAGAGAAGAATTAAGAGTATACACAAACACAGCCCTCGTCAACATGCAAGCAGCTCAAGATAGAAAGTAAGACAATCGATAAATGATGATGATGATTGAATTTTATTGGCGCAAAAGCAACTTAAGCTATAATGCGCCAAAATCATGGTAATATTGTGACTAGTTAAAAATCAGATGCTTATACTAAAAAAACGTAGAAATTAAGAAGCACACAATCATAGTGTAGTTAAAAGACCAATGTCCCTACAAAGCTGCAATCGGTAAAGGGTCAGCGAAGTGTCGGTAGCGAGACCAGAACCCATACCTCTCTGATTTCTACCTCTCGCCTCTTGAGTTGTGACTCT
The DNA here is from genome assembly GCF_037126465.1 of Ornithodoros turicata. Classification (NCBI taxonomy): domain Eukaryota; kingdom Metazoa; phylum Arthropoda; class Arachnida; order Ixodida; family Argasidae; genus Ornithodoros; species Ornithodoros turicata. The sequence continues at coordinate 30,618,366 of NC_088202.1, read as the reverse complement.
TGCCAGCTGCCTTACTTGCTACCACAAATTGCACCAACTTCGTTTGTTACGTATACCCCTTGACTTTGCCTAACGACCACACGTGACGCGCGACGACACAACACGACGCGCACTGTTCTCTGATCTAATCCGTGCATTTCACTTAAGGTTCAAACATAATCTCAAAATACCCGCTTCAAAGGCGCCTCAATCAACTAGACAAGACAAAATACACCGATAACACTTACCAAACAGCACGCTGCAGCAAGACGCTCGGACAAGTTACTCGATCCGATGGGCACGGCGCATCTGTTGCTTGCATCCGTTCGAGACCCGGAACCATAATCCTTGCAGTGTCATACTAAACTCAGATGCTCAAATGACCTGTAGTTCACCAAACGACCTCCCCAAAGAACACGAAAACTTCCACAACTAACTCCAACCGCCATAGCTGGAGAACACAGAGTAAACAGCACACTGTTGCCAGACCCGTCGTAGCGAAACGTTAGAAATTTGATGGCCACTACACCTTTTTCACACCAATTCTCGAAATTACACCCTGCAGAGCGTGACATACATATATTACACCCATTTCAGACCAAAAACAGGGTGTATTCTTTTTCCTGAGGGTGTAATAAGGGAGTTAAACAATTGATACACCCCAAATACACCCCAATTACACCTAAAAAGGAGTTTTATTTTTTAGAGTGTAGACATGTGCCGCATAACTGTGGCCTAACGTGTGCATGATCGCAGACTTTCCCGCTGCCTCCGTCCCGTTTCGCGTCTGCCAACCGCAATGTTTTTATCCGCAATGCAGATTATGTTGACGGCGTACTTTAACACCTTGTTGCTTGTAAATCCAGCCAAAGAAGCTATGCATGTAACAGAGGATACTTGATGTTTTTAATTTGCTGGCGAAATTGAGGTAAAACTGCTCGAGGCGACGCGTAGTGCGAAATAATTCCCAATTTGTCGAGCAACAGTGATGTATGTTCGCGACTAAGTTGCCGGTACTGATCACGACCTACTGGATACTAGTGACCTGGGGCTCGATCTTCAACTTGTCGTTATCCCATGACGGTGTTGGTGCTTCTGAAACAACTAGGAGCTGTTGTTGGCCTCACAGAGGTGGGCAACGTCACCACTAACACTTTGGGGAAAGTGCGTCTTGGGCCGACTTCTAAGGAAACTGTGCCGACATATGTCTGACAGCATCTGAGGAAACCCCAGGAAAAAAACCGATGTGCACGACAGCACATCCGGCACCTGGATTTGAACCAGGGTACCTTCCTCGACGTGAAATGGCCAGCACGCTAAACACTGAGCTGCGCGAGCTGGTATTCCATGACGCGCGTTAAATGCATCACAGCGGCCCCTGATACAGCGCGAGCACTCGCGCGAGCCAACCAACCACAGCGGCTTTGGAGCGTGCGAACTTTAAATATAACGGTAACGGCCGCTATGTGAAAGTTCAAGATCGGGGCCCTGGACATACGGCAATCGCCTACGGGGGAGGCGGGTCATGGGTTAGTTACGCTTGTGGTCACTTGAAGCGCCGCATGGCATTATTGGTGAGAGGAAATGACACGTACGTATACGTTATTAACATCATTGCCGCCGTCGTTTGCTTGCTACATGGTCTGCTACGTCTCTACTGCCTGTTCTTATGCACACGTCACCCTCTTCTTCATCGTCAACACGGCCCACAATATATCATCGAAGTTTCAGCAAATTGTGCTAGCTAGCGCCAAATGCCGTAACGAAGCTCCGACCGCCAGTACAACTACACCAGTGCTGGAAACCTTGCACATGTCCAGGTCTCTAGTATAGTAGTAGGTCGTGCTCTTGATGGCTACGTAGCCGGCACATAGCCATCACCTTTCACCATCACCTTCTAGCCCGCCATACTTTCATTTTAGACCCAGTGTTGGCCCCATGCAGTGTAGTGTTGCCGCCTTACTTTACGAGAAAGGTGTTGTTGGTAACCACTTCGACACAGTGTTGCTCGTAATTTTCAATATTAATTTCCTAAAAAAAGAATGCAATTGAGATTAAAATTGGGACGTCAGAGTACTGGAGGTTCAGTCTATCGAATAGATAAATCTTCTTAGATTGCACCTCTACTGCTTTAGGGTACCTTTAAAGAAATACCGAGATAGCAATGTTCAGAAATGCTGGCGCTTTCCCAGTGGCCACCTCGTTGGTCGAGCACGTTTCAAGGGAACTCTTGCGATCACCGTTCGTTCCCGTCGCTCGGTGTCTACATATTATGCCCTGATTGCCCGTGCGACGCGCGAAAGCACTTCGGTGAGTTCTTCACATTTGAAGACATAGCCGATTCCCGCTGCACCGCTCTGTGCGTTGTCCATATTTGAACAGACACCCACACACAGAATGTGAAAATTGTACAAAAAAGCAAAACGACTGAAAGTCGCTCGCAGAGCTGAGATTAAATTGTTTGGAAGTTTTCGTGGGTGATTTTTTATTATCTTTTCTTCTTTTTACTGACGTTCTGCTCTCAATGACAATGTCACAATTTACGGTAACGATAAACCACAAACAGAGCTCGAGTAGCATTAGAAGAGAGAGAGAAAAATTCATGATGACGATGATATGGGGATGACTTCCGCTCATTGAGCAGAATGCTACCCCATTGCTATTGGGGAAAAATGAGAGGATCGTGATGAGGACGATGCTGACGACGCTGACGGGGTTTTAGAAAGAGTCGATCAAACCGGTAGTTTGCAGGAATTTGATGAAGGGTCGCAAGACGGACATCTGCTTTCGTGTGTCCCATGGTCCCAAAATGAGTCTGAGGTAGCATTAGAAGCAACTCGTGTAGCTCACAGAAAAACAATTCTATTAGGAGTGTATCTTAATGAGCTGAAGAATAAATGATACGCCCACGAGAAGTATGTTCGACAGTTATGTCTCTCTATGTCTCTTCCGATAATACATTGTATCAGACGAGTGCCGCGTCTGTGGAGACGCGGTCGCGAAAGGAGCAACCTCAGATGTAATTGATTACACGTGACCGACTAAGGATTACATCACATCTTCCGGCGTATTCCATGCACATCGAGAAGATTCGGATCGCTCGCCACAGAATGTACCGTCTTGCACCGTTGGTCGGCTCGTGTCGTCTGCTAGCAATGTAGCAGTCCTGCTTTAAGCGCCCTCCTTCGCGTTTTCTAACAATCTTCCTTCGTCTCTTCCAGTGTCGTTAGGATACTCTTGGCGTTTCTTCCACGATATGTTCTTGGTAACTGCTTTCCTCCTCGCTCTACTCTACCGACAATTCTCCCGATAAATTCGCTCGTACGGGCAGCCGGTAAAAGCACGTAGTTGATTCCTCTCCTTTGTCAAAACACACCGAATGGAATGTGGAAAACTTTGGAAGGGAGGAAGAAAAAACAGGAAGGAAAATCGATAGTTGCTTGCCTGTGTAGATCGACTTTATTTCTATCCCACATATAACTGGTTACTAGCCGTAGAAGCCTCCGCCGTAGCCGATGACTTTCTTGAAACCGTATCCACCGTACCCGCCGTATCCACCGTACCCGCCACCGTAGCCAATGCCGTAGCCGAGGCCGTATCCACCAAATCCGCCATAGCCAAGGCCGCCGTAGCCGATGCCGTATCCGAGACCATAACCGCCATATCCGAGTCCGTACCCGCCGAATCCACCATATCCCAGACCACCGTAGCCTAAGCCGTAGCCGCCGAAGTATCCAGCTGACGCCACAGCAGCAACAATGCACAGAACAGCCAAGGATAGCTGCAAGAACCAACAGAACAAAGCATATCGCTCGATCAGGCCGTCAGCATGAGGAGACGATAAAGTATAAGGATCATATTTGCAACTTGAAATTTGTGTAAACATGGTGTGTCTTTTGTCTAATGTGTTCACCAAACATACGCTACCATGACGATTTTTTACTAACAATATTTCTTCTTGTCACATATCTCAAATCGCATTAGTTATCGTCTTTGAATATCCTGTAAGTCATAAGTTCAGTTTTGTGACTATTTACTTTCCTTTAACCCTCATTACTTACAACTCGTTAAACTTATTGTTGTCCACTTCCCACACGCTCTATAGGCCCCCATGATTAAGTTGATAAATAAACGTGGGATTGTAGCCAGAGACTATGTATCCCTACTCTATCATTTCGCTCGTCAAATAGAATTGCTTAACTACTTGCCAGAACAGGCATTGTGGCCTTATAACAGTATATACCATGTTTGATGCAATGACAATGCCATGCGCAGTTATAAGTAATCTACTCGAAAGGTCCACCATCTTCTTGGCAGAAAAGTTTTCACGTTCGAAAGCCCACGATGACCAACTTAATTGACGCTACTGATGAATCGCACTGAACTGCTGACGGTGACACTTTTTGGCTTTTCCGACTGGTCCGGAGCTCTTCTGGCGGTTTTTGTTGCTGTCGTTCTACATTTTAGATGAGAATAGTTGACAATAGTTAACAGATGGCTAGCAGGAACCTCGTGACAGCATTCATCTGGAAATTCGCCTATAATACCCTTTTCAAAATCTTCCTCTGTGTATATCGGAAGAATTTCAATAAAATGCAGTTTACGGGGCAAATGAGAAGGAAACGTACTTTGATCAGCCAATTAACTACAAGCACGAGACGATGAACTTGGTAAGACTGGGCAATGATTATGAGACAAGAGCAATTATGTTTTAATGACAACTAGCGGGCAGCTGAAGATACGGGTCTAATCTCTTAGGGTACTCATCCTTACAAGCCAATATGGGCGCTTGAATGTCTATGCATTCACCTTCACTGCAAATTACAGGCGGACAAATTTGTACGACGACAGTCAAGCTACCAACTAGCAGAGGGACAGATAAGCAACGTGACTCACCGCTAACGTTCTCGAGTATTTATGCTGCACTGCGTGCGTCCCTCTCACTAAGTACAAAATATTACTCGCCCACGGCTCATATTCCCCATATTCATATCTCCCCAAAGCGGAAAATTTTCCAGAGAGCTAGCTCAACAGGTATTCCTGAAGACGCGAGCGCCAGACGCCAAGCTGAAAGTGGTGCGTTGCGAAGATTTCACGGATGCCGAGTTGTCAACAAAGATTTAAAGTCTCTCGGGAAGGACAACAATTGAGTTGGCGCTGATGTTTCTTGTTGTACGGCCGTGGTGTTGATTGCGCTGCCAAGATAAACTAGGAGAGCACCAGCTGCACTCCAAGTAGAAAGAGGGAGCTCTTTTAGTCGATTTTGGACACTAGGGCGATGAAGGAAAAAATACACAGTCCAATCTGGTAGTAGAGGGAACACAATAAGTCCAGGGAATGAAGCACTCTTTGAAATAAAACTTTAGTAGACACAAGCTTTCGTGCAGAACCTGCACTTCATCAGGTATCAGGTACCTTCACCTGAAGAAGTGCAGGTTCTGCACGAAAGCTTGTGTCTATTAAAGTTTTATTTCAAAGAGTGCTTCATTCCCTGGACTTATTGTGTTCGATTTGGGGACTAGATATGGAGGCCAGAAGCATTAAGCCCTTGGGTGACTAAATGCAAGGACTGTGGAGTCTACGCTCCATTCTGTAGTGTTGGGGACTAGGTTGCGGGGTCGGGTAACTAAAATGGGGGTGTAATTATAATCTAGGGGACTAAACGCTGTAATTATTCCCAAATTTACTCATTCTCTTCTGAGTGCGCGTTGCGCATTCAAAGGGGGGGGGGGCAGTACTTGCAGAGTAAAATCAACGTTTTCGATTTGTTTGTACTTTCCTTTTACACGGAGCGATATTGCGGCCACGGGGCGATATGCTACTCAGAGGCTGTCCTGCGTCCTGGGCCGACTTCAGAGGGAACTGTCCATGCGAACCGTCATAAACTGTGCGACGAAAACCCAGGGTAGACATTCAAAAAGCACAACCGGTGCCAAGGTTCGAACCTAGATCACCGCCGCTCTGCTCTCGAATGGGTTCTCGACCCCTGGTAAGGTATCGTTAATGGCACGGAGGAAGCCCCTTCAGCGAAATGAGCCTTTTCACTTACCAGGGACTTCATGATTTCACTTGAGCTTTACGTTGCGCTGAATTCGAACGCAGTGGTGCCTTCTGTGTAGCAGCTCTGCGTTTATATACTCCCCCGTCACCGGTACACTCCCACTCCAAAACGAGAGTGGAATTTGACGTAACAATTTTTCATTTCATTTCTACGTTCTCACTAGAGCGAAGAAAAGGAAGTATGGAGACAAACGGGCACGTTTTTTTCAAGTTCACTCAAATTCCGGGGCCGTATGCCTACAAAGCACGGTCTACACGCAGTCTAGTATGACTTACGTAATTGTTCCCTCATGTATAGAAAACGATTTAGTGTAAACACAATACGGCCGCCCTAATTTGGTCCCCTTGTGCCAGCAGTCATACGACCATAATCTGCCACTTCCTTCCATTATGCATTAAGGGTTCGGCAGTCTTCAAGGCAAGTCGTGTGTGTAGCTATGTAGCCATGTAAGAGATATGGTCAAGTTCATATTGAAAGACGTAGGAGAAAAGAATGTACCGAACCAGTTGCGGGATCGTGTAACCGAAATGTCCTTAGTTTTCCGTAGTCCGTAGTTTTTGTTTTTCGCAGAGGAAGCAAGTTTTCCACGGGCCTAAGAGGCCATTCAAATATGAGTTATTTTTCTTTCTTTTTTGCCTCCTGAGCACAGCTACAGAAACGCATACGCAGAAGATGTTCCAATATTTGATTCGAGCTGCTTTATTGCTTCTGGGTTGTGTTTTGATTGTGGGATAAAGAGAAAATTAAAAACATGCCGAGAGGTTTGTGTAGCTGTTTCGGGAACTGTGCGGCACACCAGCAAATAAAACGTTCGCTGCGAAAGATATTTTCTTTGGTGAGGCTTCGTTTCGTTTCGAAAATGCGTCTTAGCATGACGAAACCCACAAAAGGCTTGTTCAAGTTTACCAATATCTCATCTTTAACCGACAACAAGAATTTCGCGTGCGTTTTCCTACATTTACTGTTCTCTCTCACATTTCTCGTAGAGTATTCCATGGTTTGCGTGGCAGACACTCATGAAATTTCATATAAGCTTTTTGCGTTTTGGTTTGGGGGAGAGAGAGAAAAAAAAGGACAAAAACGAAAACGGGACACACAAACAAGACACACGACACATAGCAATGATCCGTTGGGCGCAAAGTTCTTAAATGGTGCGGGCGGTGGCGGTACTATCCGGTGGTCACCTTCGGTGGTTCGTAAACAGTTCACCATAATAACTTTTAGCTGGTCACGGATTTGTTGGTCATATTTGTGAGTCCCAGGTTGGTCGTTCACGGCTCAGTATAGTAATTACCAGTTGTCACAGCTTTGTTGGTCTCTGGTTTTTTGGTCCAGTTGATCACAGTTGGTACAGTTGGTCGCAGGTTTGTTGGCCAGGGAGGTCACAGCGTTGTGTATTTCTTCCTTGCTGTCAGAGAACCACTAGAAGGTTTGGTGTAGTATGAAATTAATACAATTAGTGCGAGTAACTTAATTATCCGAATAATTTTAATTCATCTGATTAATGACACATAGCTAATTATTCGAACTTCTATCCTCTTGTTGAACTTCAGTCTATGAAGTAAATCTACGCCTAGAACCTGACGGACATCTCCAACACAGGGAGCCCCCTAAATTTTTCTGTTGCTTCTCTCTTATGCAGGTACTCAGATATGCAGGGAACTGTCCATCTCATAGAGTTAATATAGAAGCAATCTAGAGGACGGACTTGGCGCGCCGTCAATGGGATTCCCCTATTCCCGAGAGTGACCGCACAGGCGCAGCCATCCGTTGGCCATGTACAGTGTTAGTGGACGAATTTCTGCGCCCTAACTACAGCGGAACTGCTCCGTTTGTTTTAACCCTGTGCAGTCACGTGGGATATCAAACGGCGAATATGGCCGATGGAGCGAACGACGCACAGCGAAGGAAGCGAGGCAAGCACTGTAATTGCGTTGGGTACGTGCAGAATTGAGTAGTGCTATCGGTATCACAAGGTGAACGTTGTCATATCAAACGTGAATCACATCTTATCTGTGAGACGCAGGTGGCTCAAGCTGCAGTTAAATCAGCGTCAAACAGCGGAGGCTGCCATCTTGTGGAACGCAGTTGCCAGATCCGGAAACCCGAAGTTCACCCGTTACGGCGGCACAGAACGCCGCTGTTGTATTTTTGCCATGTTTGCTTAAACAAATGAATTTATTAAAAATGATGAAGTAAACGGATAAAAAATAGTAATAACTAACCTTTTTTTATCTTTAACGTTCTTAGCGATTGTTGGCAGATATCCTTACACTCACATTGTAACGCATGCACAAGCTAGAATTAAATTTTCGGTTCCTTGATTGCGGGTATTGGCGTGCTAGATGTCTATCATACGCAGGCATATCTGGGACTTGATGTTGAGCCAAAATCACCCTGAAATGTTTTCTTTTTATCTATTTGCAAAGCAGGGGAGGGGAGGATGGAACGTTAAAGGTACTGTAATGCAATAGACAAGCATGATATGCCGGTGATGGGACTAGGGACTTTGTTGCTTCTAAATACCTTATGCGGAAGCATACGACCGACAACGCGCTATAAATATTTTTAATTTGCCATGAAAAATGCCGCGTAGTGGAGCGGTGCGACGCCTGGTGTAAAAGAACTCCCTGTACAGCGGGCAACACTGAAAATTGGTATTACACACTATTACATCGGAACTTCGTTATTTTAGTAACCATATTATTAGTTTCCCTGTTTACCTACGCATTCTGAAACCCCTGTTAACAGTGTTTTTTGCGAAGTAACCCAGCGCTGGACGCTGGCGATGGAGGCTCTGCCTACTTTTCTGCTGCGCCTGCGCGCTCCTTCTAGTCGCGGCCTCTTTCGAACTTTCGAACGAACAAACTCTTCCTGTGAACCTCTGAACAAACAAATCCCTACGCTGTCTGGCTTCTTGAACGTCTGACGCATTTTTTTCAACGGCTCAGCATTTAATTTCAGTTCGCTTATTCGTTTATCCTCAGATGTGGATCGTTGTGTGGATTGCCGGGGCGGATTTTATGGTGGATTGTGTGAATTGTTATGTCGGGCCCAGTGTTATACGCATGCAATGTGGTTGCCGCCGTATGTGGCAGGAGTACGGATTCATTTCTAATACCTAGTACAGTGTTGCCTGTAACCTTTAATTGTAATTTTCTAATTAATTGCACAGTCGATTGGAATGAAACTTGCGCAGTTTTTGTCCTGGTGGCTTGGACTATCGAATAGCCACACTAAATGACATTTGATGGTACTGCTTTACAGTACCTTTAAACTCTCAGCACTACAATAGTGCTAAGGGTAAAACCTAATTGATAAATGCACACGTCCAAAGATCACGAAATGTAGACCACACCTCGATGGCATAATCCTAATGTAAAGCCTCCAAGGACCAGAGGGGCAGGCATAGCAAAAAAATAAAAACAGAAGACACCTACCAAAATGTTACAGATCAATGATACTTGATGCTTCCTCTTTCCTCTATCATGATTACTCAAGCAGTTCGTTTCTGAGGTACAGCAGTGACGAACTCTCACAGCACACTGGTGAGTAGCCTGCCCTCTTCATGCAGCAAAACAAGTAGCCTTAAGCGTATTGGTATGATGGTTGACCACAGTGGGAACAGCATACTTTTGTTTATGGAAAGCAGTGTCAGTATAGCTTATCCCTCCTTATTGGTGGAAATCTTCTTCACTGTGATGAGCATACATACAGGCAGTGGCGTAGCCAGACCTCCAAGGTAGGGGGGGCTCTATACGAAAACCCGCCCACTCCCTCCCCGACGCTGATCCTGGGTGCGACAACACACAATACTTGTGCACACCGCAGCATGCGGTTGAAAAAAAAAAGACGAAAATAATTGATTTGGACATTCACAATACGATTATACTGTGATGTCCAATAAGGTGGTGTCACGAGATTGGAAGGATTTTGAAAAGCTGATACTTTGGAAACCATTCAAGTGTGCCGCTTAGATAGACGACATGAATTGTAAGAACTTTCGCGATCGTCACACTGGTCCCCCCCCCCCCCCAATATATTATTTTCTCCTCGGATTTGCACGATTTGCCGGGGTCGGTCACTGGCAGGTAGGGGGGGCTCGGGCCCCACCTAGCCCCCCCTTGGCTACGCCACTGCAGGCAGAGCGCACATGTTGCTTTGCAACCACTTGTCACCAGTGCATTTTAGATCTTCGCATAGAGACAAGGCCTTGGCAGTGCACAAGAGAGATATTTTACTGAAGGCACAGTGCACGTAATTTCAAAGTTCCTCCGAACGACTACTTCCCATTCAGACACAGGTAACGATCATGGTACATGACAGAGCTAAGGACACATATGTTGTGCATGTCCATATATAAACAAATTTTATTACAAAGCAATAAGCAGTTACGTCCAGCATAGTGAAGCACTACGTGTGCACACATTTTGTATACGTAATGACAGTCTTCCACATTTCACTTCTATCAAGCATGAAGGGTTTGTGTGGAAAAAGCGACAAGCATGTGGGTGGGTGAATATGAATGTTGCAGATATTAGGAATGTGTAATACAAGCCCTTTACTCGTCTTGTACTGCTGCACAGATTTCTTAATTACATGCATGCCTCGACTCATGTGAAAGCAAATCAAATTTTGTTAAGAAATCTATAATCCGTGATCTACAGCAAAGTAAACTCTGTATGTGCATATACTTTGCGAACGTAATTACTGTTTCACATCTTACGTCTAATATGCTTGTATATGTGGAGAACTCAAAGGGTATATGCTACGTGTGAATATCAATGTCAGCAGACTTGGCGGTAGAAAAGGTCCATTTAGTCTTTTACGATACAGCTCAACACACAGCGTCCTTAAGCCGCTTTCTTTGAGTGTGGAATGGTATGACGTCAAGGAGTCGGTTGGCAAAAAGAGGTGCGCGAAAGCGGTTCCACTAACAAACCAGAATTTTAAAAGAAAAGTTACTTGGAGGTTGGAATTGATTCATAGAGTACTCGCGAGGGATTCGAAGTGATTATGCAACTTGCCTTATCAAATATAACTGATTACCAAATATATACTTGCGAATAAATCAAGTCTACCACTATCAGACACGGTGTGTTAGTATTCCACAACTCAATCGCAAAAATATTTGCAATGACGAATAGCGTTTGAAACAATTTCCACTGGAACCCAATTCGCAACATAGTTTTCAGGGCGGTTGCAGGAGACAATTGTTTCATAAAGCACTTGTGAAAGAAAACATTCTCACTTGCGAAAGCAAAAACGAAGCTGCGTTCTTCAAGCGCTGTCGTTCATTGGCAATCACAAAACATACATGTTTTAGCCAACATACGCAGGACGACGGGTATAAACATAAAATGTAGGCGCTTCTTTGCACAATGTCGTCGTAGAATTACGCTGGGCACCTTCTTCTACATCATCCAAAGGAGCCTCAGCTGGCTGGCGAGCATCACAATATTTAAGGAACATCACAATCGACAGACACAACTGGACAGAACGCACAGGATCGTACGTCCGCAGTGATTGGAAATACCGTGAACACATCCACACACTCATTGAGGAGCGACGGCAGCCATAACTCACGCTGGATTGGATCAGGGGCGGATTTAAGGGTCTGTCATGAGGGGGGGGGGGGGGGGTTAAGGAAATTTCGTGCTTTGCGGCGCAGCATCATCCAGGAAATAGGGTTTTTACATAGAGAACACGGCCATATGGGGGGGGCGGTCGCCCCCCCCCCCCCCCTCCTTAAATCCGCTCCTGGATTGGATATATATTGAAGTCGCTATTCTGAAAAATAGCATGCTGCATGATGCATATTGTTTGCAGATAATTTATATTTTCACCGTCCTCGGTGGCTCAGTCGGTAGTGTGTTCGCCTTCTGATCCTGAGATCGCGGGTTCGAACCCGGCCGAGGACGCCAGCAATTTGGTGGCAGGGTACAAGTTGCTTAGACACGCCGTCTTCCGCGAGGGACGTTAAATACGGGGTGCCGTGTGGATGAGCTTTCATCGCTTGTTCAAGAACCCTTAGGTGAGCAAAAGCAATTCACAGACCACCCGCTGTGGCGTCGCTCATGATCTCAGTTGTCTCGCGACGTAAACCCCCAATTATTATTAATTTATACTTCGGTACAAATCTAGATTTTGCGATGTTCGCAACAACCGTCCCACAAGATGGCGATCCCCGTTGTTTTACGCGGGGAATAGGCCGAAATACATGGCATGATGGCGACTTTGCCCCATCTGTGAGACCGTCTACGACACCGCCAACATTTGCTTTTCAGCAACGCGTATGAACATGTTTACCGCCTATGACGTGTTGAAGCTGCGTTTGTATGCTTTGCAAGCGAAATCAATAAATCGTAACGAATGTAGGCATGTATTTCGGAAGACAACAGCAATCGAAAGATGAATACACACAGTTAGCCGTCATCGTCATGCTCCTCTGAGAACCAACGATCACAACGAATCGGATCGAATCGGAAATTGCAAAAACGAAGCCACCCGCCATTCCATGCTCTGGTCTTTCGAGTTTCGTCATAATAAAGTGACGAACGAACGACTGCACACAAGCAAGTGATATGTGATGGGAAAATATTCACTGCTTATTTGTTTAACAAATACATATGAGATACGCACATAGTATACCGAATTTAGATAGCATGTGATGAATTTAGGAAAACGAGCACGCCAAGTTCACGCCTTCCATGACCAACGGATGGCAGCTCCCTTGAGGTCACGCTTCCTCGAGTGAGTCCGACCCCCCTCCCCCCTAGTCGATCTATTTTAGTACGTTGTCTTGTGAAACAATATACGTTTATTTACTGAACTCCACACTGAGGATTCAGATTTTCTTCTATTGGAGGCCGTCAGCTCTGCAATCTGGGTTTTCCATGTATGGGTTGGGATCCGAATAGGTTCCGAAGAATCCCGTGTCTTTCTTTTTTTTTTTTTTTTTCATTAAGAGTGTGCTTATTTTTTGGACTCTGAGAGACCCGTCCAATGAGCCTAGGAGATGTTACGCATTTATCTATGGCAGACTGTGGACGACGCCGATGTGGCCTTACTGACACGCGCTACTGTGCAGGCTCGACACTTGCAATGGTAACGTCCTGGATTTAGGCCACCCGTTGAGAAGCTTCTTAACACTTACCAGATCGCGTGGCTGAGTGTGTTGTGTAGTGTAGAAGACGAAGGTGCCAACGAAAAAGCACGTGTATTTTTTTTATTATTGGGCTTGTGAATAAAGTAGAATTCTGACTGGATCACGAGACGAGTTACTTGCGATGCAACATATTTGGCGCAGTCGACTTTGAAAATGAACTTGCATCCCCCGCCACCATTCCTTCCGCTGCTAGGCAAGCCGTCTCTGCCACGGGAAGAATGGCTTATGCTTTTTGAGACGTACCTGCATGCCTGCATTCGACAGTGCATTCGACAAGGCGCGCAAGGTTTCCATCCTCCTGAATTGCTTAGGAGCGGAAGGCCAGAAGCAATGCCGCCTTTTACCAGACCAGCAAACCAAACCAGCAAACCGTCCAGCAAACGGCTACTGTTCCAGCTACCAGTTCTGCTCCCCCCCTGACGGACGAGGGAAGTTCGCCAGTCCCAGATTCACGACGTATCGATGACCCCTACGTTGCTGCTGTTGCTAAGCTACGGAAGAGGTTCATCGCAGCCGTCAATAGGACCGTGGAAAGGTTCAAGTTCAGGTCCCGCGCACAGTTTCCGGATGAGAGAATCGAAGATTACGTCACTGTGCTGAGAGACCTCGCAGCTTATACAAGCGTGCTGACCATGTCACGTCGAGTCTGGGAGGTACCAGGGTTCGAATCGCGGTGCCGGCTGTGCTGTCCGTGGTCTTTCCTGGATATTTCTCAGACGCTGTCAGACATATGTCGGCACAGTTCCCTTGGAGGTCAGCCCAGGACTCGCATTTCCCCAGAGTTCTCTAGCGCATTCCCTCATTCTGTAGGGCCGACAACGGCAAGCTCTTTCAGCAGCACTACCTCCCCAACTCATCTGGCCCTCTGAAATATTCTATTATCGCCGATCAGGACTCATGTATAGGAGCAACATCTCCTCTACATGTCAATAAATTTGTCAATGCGTCGTCTACGTTCAAGAGCTCCGGATTGTGCAATAAGCGGCGAACGTGTTATGAAAGCTAACTCGTTCGGGTACATGCGTATATCGAAAGATAGAGTTGAGTGCCTTGTAGATTATTCGCACTTTGTAATGTTACGCTGATTGCTTCTCTCCGATTGCGTTTTTGCAGCAAGCAGAGTGAACGTCTGGTCTCCAACACGCGGCAGCGAGCCTCCGTTGTGTCGCCCGCGGGGCTTTCGAAACGAAAAAGAGAAAGAAGCTAGTAGACGCTATGGGCAATCGTGGGCCTGCGGAAAGCTCTTTCGTTCTTGGATAACGTCGAATCACGACATTCACAGACCCACTTAAAATACTACGCTTCACACGGGAGCTCTCTTCACCACAATACACGGGAGCTCTGCCGCGGCCACCCAACGCTTCCTCGGAAGGACTGAGCGGTCCAAGGTCGTCCTATACGTATAGTTTCAGAATTAGCAGGCGTCAAAGCGTCTCTTCCATAGTCACGTGTTGAACTATCTAGCCTCCAATAGACGTCGGTTTGCTCTCTGCACTGCTTCCATGTCTTTGCAACCGACTACAAAAAAGCACAGAGAGTATGGCCTGCTCGAAGCCACATCTGAAGCGAACGGAAGAGGAGGAGAAGCGTACCTTCCAAGAGCATTGGGAAGTAAAGTATATGTTCGCGGATATAAACAACGTCCCGCAACGCCTGGTGTGCCAATAACTGTTGCTGTTCCGAAAGAGTGCAATCTCCGATGTCATTACGAAGCGCTTCACAGAAGACAGTACGCGGAATTTACTGGAAAGATCCGTGAAGAAAAGTTGAAAAGTTCGGCTCAAATTGGTAGCCACAAGAGTATTAGGAGGGGGTGCCAAGGCAAAAGCGTGATGAGTTACAGGCGCATTTATTGACCCCTGGGCCGACTTCACTCGCGTATTTTTCCCGCGCCTGGCGTGCGGCGCTCGCATTTTTCAGCCTGGGCCGACTTCTTTTGTAATTTTTCCCTCTGTACCGACTTCCCGCTACAACAGGTGTGCAGTAGATGGTTTACATGCAAAGGATAACCATACACAAAAGTACAAGTCGAAATATATTTATTAAAATCATTAGTGTCGGGAATTATGTTATGTCTCTGTGTGAAGGAGAAAAACCCAGCCAAAAACCTGATGCAGAAGGAACACAAGACGATACACGTGAAGCGGACTCAGGCAGAGCTGGAGCTTCTTTCTTTAAAACGGCTCGTTGGCGCGTGGCTACGCCGGCTAACCTCAGGCGCTGGGGCCGGTCGTCAATGTCTTCACTTCCGGCCACTACAGGGCCCCCCCCGCTGTCAGCCCAGGTGACAGTCTTCCGGGGCGTAGGGGAAGACACAATAGGCGGAGCGGCCGGTGGGCACTTGACGGCTGAATGCATGTACGGGAATGAGGGATTAGCACCTAAGAAGGAGACGGGAGCCTCGACGT
Organism: Ornithodoros turicata; assembly: GCF_037126465.1. Classification (NCBI taxonomy): domain Eukaryota; kingdom Metazoa; phylum Arthropoda; class Arachnida; order Ixodida; family Argasidae; genus Ornithodoros; species Ornithodoros turicata. Next base: position 30,602,750 of record NC_088202.1, on the reverse strand, counting down.
AGGCGCGCTTGAGTCTGCCGACAGTGATAGTGTCAACCCGGCCATCGATAGAGATCTTGATGGTCTTGTTGGACCGATGGAGGACGGGGTGCGGACCGGAGTACGGCGGATGGAGCGCCTTCCTCACGGCGTCCGTGCGGAGGAAGACGTGGGAGGCCGTGTGGAGGTCTTGCGGGACGTGAGGGCAGCGGCTTGCATAGGAACGTATGGGCACCGGGCGAAGAGTCGCGAAAGCGTGGTGGAGGCGTTCGAGGAATTGTGACTGCTCCAGGGATTGAGAACTGGGCGCGAAGAACTCAGCAGGGAGCCGGAGGGGCGATGCCGTAGACAAGCTCGGCAGAGCTGCAGCCGAGGTCAGGCTTGAGGGCGGCTCGAATGCCCAGATGGACGAGTGGGAGGTTGTTCACTCAGTTCGCGCGGTCGTCACACGCGCTAAGAGAGGCCTTCAGCTGCCGATGTAACCGCTCGACCAAGCCGTTTGATGCGGGGTGGTACGAGGTGGTTCGCAGCCTGGAGGTGCCAAGGATCGTGGTGAAAGCGGCAAACAGGTGGCTCTCGTACTGCCGTCCACGGTCGGTGGTAATCCGAGACGACACGCCAAAGCGGGACACCCCGGTGGCCAGAAAGGTGGCGGCGACGGTCTCTGCAGACATGTCTTCCATGGGCGCAGCCTCGGGCCACCTGGTGTACCGGTCCACGGCGGTCAAGAGGTGGCGGTACTCTGATGAAGAGGGAAGCGGGCCGACGAGGTCAACTTGGGTCATGGTGAAGCGGGCATCAGGGGTGTCGAACGTGCCCAGAGGGCTGAAGGTGTGCGGGTGGACCTTGGAGCGCTGGCAAGCGCGGCAACTTCGTACCCAGGCGCGGATATCGCGGTGCATGGAAGGTCATACGTAGCGCTCCGCGACGAGTCGCTGCGTAGCCTTGATGCCAGGATGAGCCATGTCGTGCAGGGAAGAGAAGACTGCACGCCAGGACGCCAGAGGAACGAGCGGGCGTTGGCGACCAGTGGAGACGTCGCAACAAAGCTTCAGCGTGCAGCCAGGAAGGGTCAATCAAGGGTCAGTCTTGCAGCTGAAGGGAGGAGGACTGACGTTCTCGAAAGGTGCGCAAGTCGTCGTCAGGTGCTTGTGCAGAAGCCAGAGCCTCCGGCGAGACTTCGTCTGAAAGCGCAGATAGCGACGAAGGACGGCTCAAGGCGTCGGCCGGGCAGTTCTGCGAGCCCTTGACGAACTGTATGTCGGCGCCGAATTCTGCCAGGAAAGCAAGATGCCTGATCTCGCGTGGAGAATACTTGCTGCTGGCGGATCGAAAGGCATAGGTCAATGGCTTATGGTCCGTCAAAAAGGTAAACTTGCGGCCTAAGAAAATGCCGGAAACGCCGAACAGCGAGAAAGGCACCGAGAGGCTCGCGGCCAAAGGTGCTATACCGTTGTTCCGTGGGCTTGAGACTCTTCGAGAAGAAGGCGATGGGATGCCAAGAGTCACCGAACTGTTGCTGGAGCACGGCACCAACAGCGAAGTTCGAGGCGTCGACGATAAGGGTTGTAGGGGAGCCATGCTTCGGATGAAAAAGCAGAGCGGCGGCGGAGAGGTCACTCTTAATCTTCTCGAAAGCCGATTGAGCTTCGGCGGGTCACGCCAAGGTGTGTGCACTTCGAGATGACTTGCACAGAAGCGCTTCCAGAGGCCGAAGGATGGCGGCGCAGCGAGGTAGGAAGCGGCTGTAAAAATTGATCAACCCAAGGAAGCGGCGGAGATGCCGAACGGATTGAGGCTGCGGAAAGCTTGAGATAGCTTTCCCTCAGCTATTTCAACGTTCGACTCAGCGTTTTCAACGCCTCCACTTTACTGGCGAGAGGGGAAATGCCATCTTTAGAGACCCAGAGATGGTGCCACCTTTAGAGAAGAACCAGAAATGCCACCTTTAGAGACGGTGACTCAGGAAATCCGTCGAGCTCACGCCGAACTCGCATTTCTGCACGTTGACGACGATGCCGTGGTCAGCCAAACGGGGGAACAAGTCGGCCCAGGCGCGAAAAATCGCCCGAAGAAGTCGGCCCAGGGTAAAAAATGTACAACGATAAGGGCACGCCCAGCCCGCTGGTAAGCACCCGGACAGCCCCTCACCTGCGTGCCACCCACCACGCGCTGGAAAAAAATCGCTGGAGAAGTCGGCCCAGGTTGAAAAATGCGCGACGATAAACAAACGCACAACCCAACTTAGCTATTGTTCTTGAAGTTACATACATCAATCAGAACTTTGTAATTAAAACTCCACTATGGTGCTCACGTATAATAATGTTATACTTTTTATAATAAAACTTGTAATTTTGATTGTAATCGTATTGATTAAAAATCTCTTTTTTGATTAAATGTGCTACCCATTTTAGTTCTGATTCATTGAAAACTTGTGTGGCTACCATTAATAAAAAATATTGTGTATGATGTGTGATACCCCTTCAATGCTATAGCATCATACCTGTAACAAGTATAACCTTTGTTACGTGTATCATATTGTGTTTCTTCTGCATCAGGTTTTTGGCTGGGTTTTTCTCCTTCACACAGAGTCATAACATAATTCCCGACACTAATGATTTTAATAAATATATTTCCACTTGTACTTTTGTGTATGGCTATCCTTTGCATGTAAACCATCTACTGCACACCTGTTGTAGCGGGAAAAAAATTGCGATCGAAGTCGGTACAGATGAAAAAATGACAAAAGAAGTCGGCCCAGGCTGAAAAATGCGAGCGCAGCCCGCCGGAAGCGGGAAAAAATACGCGAGTGAAGTCGGCCCAGGGGTCATAAACGAGTCCATAACTGATCACGCGTTTGCCTCGGCACCCCCTCCTACTACTCACAAGACAAAATGACATTTTTCGTAAGGTTAACAGAGAAAGTGAGGTTGCCGTTGAAGCAAGCTTGGCCCCGTCGCAGTTGATCCCAAGAGCGTGAAAACCCTTCACAGAAGGACCTTTTGATGATGATGATGATGATGATAAAGATAGGAGAAACAAGAACTGTCTCATTCGTGCAGGTGAAATTTTGTATTCAACCACAAGATGTGCCCAATACTCCTTTTAGGAGATTAGTCTGTCTGCAAATACTGTCGCTAGGCGGATTGAGGACATGGATGCAGATCTGGAAATGCAGCTGTGCGACATTTCGAAGAATTTTTATGCATATTCCTTAGCACTTGACGAATCCACGGATATAAGTGATATTGCTTAGTGCGTAGTGCTCACCCGCGGTGCCACGCTCGAAATGGACATATATAAGAGGAACTGTTTGACCTTCTTCCTCTGAAAGGGACAAACGACGGGAATTGACCTGGTGAGTGCAGTAAAAGGCAGCATCGAAGCAGTAGGTCTTAAGTGGGAGAATCTCGTGCCAGTAGCGGCTGATGGAGCTCCTTCCATGGCTGACCGGTATCTAGGTCTGGTAGCCAGCCTTAGAGAAACGCTTGCAGAGGAAGGCATGCCCACGAACCTTCCAGCAATTCACTGTATATATCCCACATCAAGAGGCATTGTGCTGCCGCGTAGTTAAGTTTAAGCACGTCATGGACGTTGTAGTCAAGACCGTTAACTTCATGCGGTCGAGAGGCTTGAATCATCGTCTGTATGCCGATTTCCTTCAAAACTTGGATGCCACGTACAAAGACTTCCCTGATCATACAGAGGTCAGATGGCTCTTCAGGAGGAAAGTACTTCAACGTTTCTTCGATCTTCGAGATGAAATCAAGGAATTTCTTCACAACAAGGGGAAAAATGCCCTGAAATAGCCGACCCAATGGTTGCGTGATCTGGTGTTTCTCGTGGACATAACTAACCACCTGAACATTCTGAATAGGGGCCTGCAGGAGAAAGCTCGCTTGATCACAGAGATGTACGTCAGAGTTAAAGGTTTTGTGAGAAAGTTGGAACTTTGGGAGAAACTGCTAACGTGGAAGAATCTCTTTCCCTTTCCTTGTCTAAAGAACGTTGACTGCAAGAACGAGGAAGCGCTTCGCACATACTCATCAGCAGTGTCGATGCTGCAGCGTGAGTTCATGTCCAGGTTTCATGTTTTTGAGATCCTCGAGGCGATGTTTAAACTGTTCGCAGACCCCTTTTCAGTTCTTCCAGAAGACGTTAAGCAAGAGCTCCAAATGGAACTAATAAATCTCCAGTGAAATTCCACATTGCGACAAAAGTTTGACGAAATCGGCGCTCCCGAGTTCTACAAATATATAGACAGGAAATCGTTTCACTGTCTGATGTCTGACGTCAGCCGTGTTCTGTGATGTTTGGAAGCACATACGTGTAGGCTTCAAACGAGTTGGATTTATTTGTCTTGCATTACACACACACATATGAGTAGATTAACCTAGAGTATGCGTAGAGCGTTGCTGCTCGTGATCATCTTCTGTCCGTTGCTCCTGGGGAAGTGTATGCTCTCTCTCCTTGTAACATAGTTGCCAACCTATAAGCGTGAAACCGAAACTAAGTCTTGTATTTTGCCTATATACGTATGCGAGCAGTTCTTTGCAATGGTGAATATCAACAACACTAAGCTCAGCTCCCAGCTGTCTGATGACCCTCTTCGCGCCCAGTTGAGAATTGCCACTGCGGTCAACCTACAAGTGGACATCGGGAATCTGGTGAGGAAGAAGAGACCTCAAGTGTCGTCAGCGCACCATTAGGAGCGCGTCCTCCTGTAACCTTGTTCGCGTTTAGTTTATTCCGAGGTACATAGCCTCCTCCCGTTGGCTGTAATAAAGTCGACATTGTCTGTTCTACTGAGTATTTCCTTCGGATTTCTCCTCTAGTCCATAAGATCGCCTGGGGAACGAGTTCTGTGTCATATTAAAGACTGTTGAGAAAGTTGCCGCTACGTCACTCGGCCTCGGTCACGCGGTCCCCCAAATCAGAGGCAGTTTTTGTGTACTCGTATGTTCACTATCTGCGGCCCGCCGTGGCGTAGGCGAGGCCAATGCAACCCGCGACTCGGTTTGAGTTGGAGACCCCTGGTCCAAAGGCTACAACAATATCGTCAACAGTATATCTATAACGTAACTATAACGTCGTACTGCATTGGAATATAAAAAAAAGTTTCGTCGAGTAAATTTTTGCATAGCGTACAAACTCTGATTGATTCAGTGGAGATGTCTTTTTATTTTGGTGGAAATCCAGCATTGTTCCTTGTTGACGCTGTATCACTACAAGGACATGGACTTGCATCCATTTACCAGAAGGTGATCATTTTCCCCTTCCACATATTCTACCAATATAGTGACAATATCTGTGTCCTGTGCACACCGTCCTCAGTTCGAAGTATATGAATAAAGTGATCCTCACCATCTGAGAGACGGTTCACCCTCCAATGGATTCTCCATCCATTTTTAAATGCGACGAATTGTTGCATTTGCGTAATACACAGGGTGTAAAATACACCTCTATCCGTTACAACTCTTCATAAAAACAATGAGAGCAGCATGAATACTGCTTTTGTAGGCGTGTTATACGACCAGGCGACTCTCTCGGAGAGAATATATCTAACTGCTAACTAGATGACTAATTAACTCTTTAATTAGGAACTTCCGCCGAAAATGACACAGCAGAATGGGAGATACTCCTCGATGAAAGCATTTATATTTCCTTAAAATCCCGCAACCAGCACATGCGTTGCAATATCCACTGCCGAATTTGTTTGCCAAATGAATCGAAACCAAAACCGCTCGCAAGGCGAAACATAATGACGAGAGGCCGAATGTTCAGGCACGGAAGACAAAACGTTTTAGGCGCAAAAACAGAAGTAAAAAAACTAAAACATATCCAATAGGCATCTTTACAAAAATCAATGCTGATTACGCGAGCACTTTCGATGATGACTTGTAGGATAGGTCTCTACTTTATTTATTTTACTGAGTTGTTCATTCTGTTCTTTCCAATTTGTTCACTGAACAACTGAGATACCGTTCAAGCTTCTGACGATATGGAGAGCTATGTCCTGCACGGCTGCACTGCGGCTAGTTTCACGAACCAAATCTGAAGAATTGTGTTAACTGGAATTATTAGAATTGTTAGAAGAATTATTATTAAGTGCGTTTCATAGTAAAAGGTTCCCGAACCCGTGATTTGTGCCTCTATGTGAAATAGGCATCGTACGGATGCGAGGGGAAAATAGGCATTCTGCCTAAAGATGCGGTCTCTAATAATGACGTAACACGAGCCCCATGTCGCGCATGGTTTGAGAAACGAGGATGGAGGGGACACCACAACCGGGCACTACCGCCAGCGACTTGGAAACTCGGGTTCACAAAAGTCTCTGTGGGGCGAAGCAGGCTTATCCGATTTTCTAATCTCACCATCCACTTACCGGACAAAGTAATACCGCAGTGAAAGTCGTAACGTTCACGATACGATGATCACCCATGGCCCTGTGTAAAGCATTCTTATTCCTTCTACTCGCTTAAAAACACCATGACCTGGAATATCCATTATTCATGGCGCCATATCACGCCAGAGGCAAAGAAAGAAAACATATGGAGGGGTGGACGAAACTGTCAGGAGTTTAGGATATCGTTGCAGGCAGGGTGGTGTCATGCGACGAGTCTTCCCGTTTCCTTTTCCTGTCTCCGCAAAAACAGACAGAGCGGAGAAGAAAAAGGAGAGTAGCACTTTACAGAGTGGCAGCAAGCACTCAGCCTAATAGAGAGAACGCTATCAAAGCTGAGAACGAAAACAAACGGAAATGTTTCTCTCGTTTCTCGTTTTAAAAGGGGTACAGCTGTCATCAAGAAAGAACACATCCGTGTTGTCATTCACAGGGGGCACGCTCGTATTTCTCTTCTTTAATTTCTTCTTTTTTTTTTTCTTGAGCGGGGCCTAATAACTGGACAACAATGCCACGAGTGACCTCCTCTCGGGCGAATTAAATGTGAGTCCGCTTATTCTAGGAAAGGTATCGGAGGAACGTGAATGTTCAGTCATCAAACGCCCTTGCGTCGCTGGTGCATAACAAATCGATGAACAGTGAACGAATTCAAAGAAAAGACTTACATTGGGAATCGCCAATATTTCGAACAGGGTCTGTCCTTCTACGGAGAATGTTTGTAGGAAAACCATGTCTCATCTAACATGTGCTAAGATTAAAAAAAAAAAAAACAGAAAAACCAAACACAGAGCACTCTGCACGAATCAAACCAATTGTGTGTTGTAAGCAGTCGTGTATCGTAGAGGCCAGTATTTTTTATTTGTCTAATTATCTAATTATTACATCACACTGATTGGCAACTCTGCTTTAAGGGCCGAGGGTGTAATTGTAAAGCTGCGGAGCGCCTCGATAAAAACTCGACCGAGCTGCGTCCAACAAACAATTTATATGGCCTTTTTTATGCCCTTTTTTGTGTATGGCCTTTGGCCTTAGTTTTAGTACTCAAGAAGCTCACATACCTCTCCTTGAGTTCCCAAATTCGGCTCCACGAGCTGATACACGTGATACGCGATACCTATGCGTGAACGTGAAGACCTTCGAAAGCATCCAGGGCTTCTGTCTTTTCTCATCACATACTCTTCTCCCTTATTCCTATTCTATTCCTATCCTTATTCTATTCTATTCTATTCCTTGTATTTCACTTTTAGTTGAAGATCGCGCGTGCGATTGAGTGTACACCTGACAAGAAAAAGTCGTTCTAGTTGATGGCTTCGTGCGCGGGGCCTGCCGTTGCCTTGCTCTTCCTACCCCTATCGCCGGCCCTGTCTGCATGTATTTACTTGTGCTTGTGAATTTGTGGCTGTCATATCAAACATATGAAATACCCTTTGTATTGGCAAAAGAAACGTCAAGGGATTTTTTTCCTACATGCATATTTCAAAGCTAAACCCGTTGGTGTTAATTTCTTGTCCATGTTACTCATACTGACATGATCCAGTAACAATCCTCATGAAAAGCATCGCTACTCTTCGAGAATGTCTTGTAGATGATGATCTTAATATAGATGATCATTTGTAGCTAATTACGTATTACTGTGAATAATTATTATGGCACAGTTATCGTTTAGGCTAAGTCGCGGCTGTTTTCGCCCCTCGTGACAGCATATGACACTGAATTTGCAAGGCATACAATCACCTGTTTTAGCACAATTTCAGCGTTTCCTTTTGAACGAGTCCCCTGATTTGCAAAGAGTCCTATGCGAGCTGCCCCTGTACGTACGGCCACACAACTATAAATAAGTATTTTAAGAGATTGAAACATTTAAATAATTTATTTTACTAAAGAACAGGCTTTCGGACGGAGTCCGTCCTACACTATATAGACTACAACTAAAACTGTCTATTAACGCGCACATCAAAGCAATTCCTGAAAAAAAAAATATATGTCGCTGTCATACATATGATGTATCCCAATGGTTTAAGAACTCTATTGAAGTTAGTGGATTCGCACACTTGTCCGCCGTCGGAGGCTCACGTCGTTCCCTTCGTGTCATTCAGATTGAAAGATTGGTCTCCGGTTTCGCTCCTGTGTGCGTACAGAGCTGTGTAAAACGATGACGACAACAGGCATGAATCGTACTTTCGTCTCGAAGTGACTGGTCGCTTTCTACATTGATTGCGGCGGCATAAATGCATACTCGACATAGCGTAACGTATATTAAACGAAGAACGAAAACGAAGAAAACACAGGCAATAAGACCTTCATGAAACCTTCGTCTCGCTTCCATCGCGAAAGTGGCTTCGATTTCTTCTTGGAAACGGAAGAAAAGAAAGGAAATGTCATTTCTGTACTGAGCTAGTCGATCCAATCGAAGCGGCGGACGGTACCCTGGAATAGCGAGTTCAGAACAACCTAAAAGGGGTAAGAACTCAATGCAAAGCATCATCCAAAGTTCCGCTTGAGTTGCGTTCCGTCCGAATTCTGGACCATCTAATATAGTAATCATAAAAGCCGTCGGATCATGTAACGCACGACCTAATGCATTTAAAGACGCGTGCCGGATAAAACGTGGGACGCAGACGTGGAAGGGGATGTATTATGCTAACATTCGGAGTTTCTGAAGATTAATACGAAATCTTATAAGGGGTCATATAGGGAAGCCGACTCAAGAACATCCGTAATATTTTTATTCCTTTTCGTCCGAAGGTAGAAAATTGAGGAAAGAAAAAGAAGGAGAGTAAAGAGGATTTCGTCGAGGGAAATTTGAAAGCTGCTGCTGTTGCTCTTGCGGAACTTTTTTTCTTTTTGGTTCGTTTTGAAGGTTCGCTAGGGTTAGATATATATGACGGTGCATTTTTCATAGTTTCCAGCGCGGAAGATGTGTGGCATGAAAGATAAGGGAGGAAAAGCTCGTTTTGTAGTTTGATGGCTGTCGTTCAAAACAGGGAAGCGGATTGGAGAGGGCTGCGGTTATGCGTTTGTTGTTGTTATTGCATCATTTATCGTTCGCCATGGTTAAGGGTCAACGCTCCTATGTGGTGCTGTAATGGAAGTAATCGTAATGGTAGTGACATCTGGTTAGATAGAAGGCTTCTTAAATTGTCGAGTGGACGCGAAGAAAACCCGGATGTTTTCTACGTTATCTAGAATGTTGTACAACGGACAAAATTGTATTGAACGGATTGGATGAAAAAAAATTGTGCTACACTCTCAGAAAAAACAAAGGGGGGGGGGGTAGTTATTGTTATTTTGGGCAATGAATACATTACCACAGCTAGTTCACCATTTGCTAGGCTATTCGCAATTTGGGGACTCATTGGTACGGTCCATTTGCAGTACTGGGAAGTAAATTTCTCGTCAAGGAGTCAAGGAAGTAATTGAGGAGTAAATGCAATATAAGGAAATGGCACATCCCGTTTACCGTATTTTTAATCCCGTCTTTTTTCATTTGTTTCCCGTATTTTTATTACTTCCTTTATTTTTATTTTCCCGAGACAGAAAATACTCCGAGACAGAAATTATGTTACTTTCGCATATTCAGAGTTCGCTTATTCATGAGTAAAATGTATCACGATTAACTAGACGAAAGAAATATGTCATGTGACTACTTATAGTCAATATTACTGCGTAGAAATCAATCCTATCCACCGTTAATTTTTGGATCAACTTGGTTTCATCCAGTCATAGATTCCTCACAATACTTGTGACTCTTTTCCGGAAATTTGCAGCATCGTTCCTTGACGTCGCTTACAACATCGTTACAACAACAACAACGCTCGCAATGTCGCGGAGGAAGACGAAAGCGAAACACGGCTTACAGCAGACGATACAGCTCACGCACATAACACACAGTTCTTCACCACATGTTTCATGGAAATTCGGATGCATTTCTAGGAAGCATAAATACCTCACGAGTGCGTGTGGCTTCTATGAAGGTAGTATGCAAATATGAGCGACAAACTGACAAAGTGGAGCGCCTACAACGCGCGTTCTGTCGTTTCTTATGCATTAGTCAACGGCAGCGCACATTTGCGTCCCATACATGTCGATTAGGACAACACCCGTTGTATAGGGCTGCCACAAACATAAAGGGTGTCGGACAACGATGCGAACGACACCGTTCACACGGTGTTCGTCTTACTTCTCGAACGCAAACAAGTGTGTGCCTTTTCTCATTTGCCTCGTAAGCCGTAGTAACAGAGCAGCACTGTGAAGACTCATCCGTGGCTTGTGTCACTTAATTTTACACATGACTCCTTGAACGCAGATAATAACTGTATACCCATCGAAGCCGAATTAAACCGGGACCAGAACTAAAAACAAAACAGGTGAATACCACTTCTTGCTTATTGAATACATATTTCTCGGGTGCGCAATCTAAAAATGATTTCTATGGGTTTCGTGTTACGTGGGAAAATAGATAGTTCCGCTTCACATTACGCAGTGCAAAATATTAGTGCAACGCGACACGATCAACATACGTCGTTAATGCACATGTGCAATTAATCTAATTTTTAGTGTCACGTATAGGTTTCGAAATGAACCCCGCCTAACGGCCTAGTCAAGCATGATCTACGTGATTTTCCTGTTTGCAGATTTCAAGACGCCTTTGCATGAAAGCGGTAAAGTCGAATGGGCAAAACAAATCGATTTCACCTCTGCATATATATTTCAGAATATACCAACCTAAAGTGTCTTTATGGACTAAATTTCACGTCTTTGGTTTCCTACGTAATTTATGCCATTGTAGTCTACATGTTCCACATTGTAGCCCGCATTTTCTTTTTCCTGCATGTCATGGGGAAGAGCCATAGATTAGTTCGTAGTTTTGATCAGTGTGTCGTCCCAATGTGTGCGCAATCTGCCATCCGCCTGGAACATTGCTTGTCCAAAGTCGCTTTCCGTCTTCTCGCCAGGGTAGCAGACAGTCTTCCGACGTGTGCCCGAGAGCAGACAGTGGAGGACGGAAAGGTGCGTACAACCGCTTATTTATTTATGACACCCTCAGGGCTTATTAGCATTAGAGACGGGAGGGGCAGTAACAGTAAGTACAAATATAAGTGGATTCATACAGAAGATACAAAACAATCAATGAAAAATCACACAAAAACAATCACTATGTGGCGTTCAGGTGACCACAAAGAGCATTCTTAAATAATGAAGGTCAGTAATGCATGAAATAGAGCCGGGAAGGTGGTTCCACTCGAAAGAAGTTTTGGGCAGAAATGGCTGAAAGTATGTGTTAGTGGTGCAAAAGGGAATGCCAACCTTCTGTGCATGATCCAGCCGTGAAGAGATATGTGATGGACGAGAAATTAAAGAGTATCGGAGGATATCGTTGTGATAAAAAATCAACCGTTGCTAGGGTACAGACAGGAGAGCTCGTAGCGACGTCAGGTACTGGTCGAGAAAATGAAGCTATGAACTTTTGCGGTTTTCTTTATGTTTTTATTTGTTTGTTTGTCTGTTTGTTTGTTTATCCCGGGTTAGCCCACGAAGCAGCTGTGGTTATGAGCGGCATACAGACGTGGACGGATGGAGAGAGGACAGCAGGAAGGAGTGGGAGGCAGGGATATAATATGCGTCCTGGGCCGACTTCAGGGAAAACTGTGCTGACATCTGTTCGTTTCCAGGTTCTTGGCTAAAATTTACACAAGCGCGTAATGTTCACTGAGGACATCTATAGGGTAAGGTGGGGCATGACGCGACATTTTGGGTTCCACGCCGCCTCTCGCAGAGACGCGTTGCTCCATGCGCTTGAAAAGTTACTCATAGGTGGCTCTGCATGTCCGCTTTATTGCACATGAGTATTATACGGATTGGTGTTTGCGTTGAAGAGAAAAAAAAAAAATCGGTTACTTCTGCCTGGAATGTAAAGACCGCAGAAAAGGCGCGATTTTCTGTAGTCCTTTTTCTTGTCATCTGTGCAGTAGCGTCTCACAGGATTATTATGTCAATGTAAGTCCACATCCTATTTCTTTATTAATTCATCTTGATATATGCAAAATATGGGTATTATTGGTTAGCCTGTGTTTAACAGCAAAAAATAATGAATCCGATGATATGCACGGGGCAAAACGCAACAATTCAATGTAATTTACGTTGAATGCAATTTAAATTTAATGTAATTTAGAAACTGATAAGTCAACTATTAGGTAGCTTTATGCTTGTTCCTCAGACGTTTATTTTTTGCATATTGCCTAGTATATCCCAGCAAATTTTCCTATTTCCTCGGATATTTCCAGCAAAGCAGAAGCGCACTCAAAAGCGAGCGACCAGCGACAGATCAGACTGGCGGTGCCTTGTTTGCAAAGGACGGTGGAGGGAAGTAGCGCCAGGTTCTGTGTGGTTGTATCGCACATCATGTGGGCGGTGTGCTCAAGGGGGCTGTGAAGGTGCTTGCATTGCAAAAACTAATTTGTATAGTTCATTACCACGGCGTGTCTCATCTTGCCCCACCCGAAGGCTCGTCTTGCCCCGACGGTTGAGGCAACATGACAGAATCTGCATTTTTGAGTTTTTTGTTCTGTGTTTATTTTGGAACCGGCTACATCCGTTCTGACTTACAGATCAGGAGCTGTAGACTTCTCGGGATGTGCCTATAGCTAGTTTTTTTTTTAAAAACACGAAAAATAAAAATTCTATATTCAATTGCAAGTTTCTGTGTCATCTTGCTCCACCTTACCCTTGCATACGCAGTATTTCGAGCGAGGTTGAGTTATAACACGAAATAAAACAAATAGCTGTGTTTTTGAGTCAGCGAGGTTTTTGAGGCGCCTTGAAAGGGTGGTCCACACAGGACAAATAAGCCACAAGTCGCGAATGAGGTATAGTCCAGACGACATCTATCGACCGAACTCCCCGTGGAAACAAGGGGCCCGATCTTCAACTTGTCGCTATCCCATAACGCGCGTTATATGCGTGGCTTCGGTCCGTGATGGTGGTGGTGGCAGTAGTGGTGAAAGGGCTCGCCGTTGTCGGCCTCACAGGGGTGGGCAACGTCACGACTGACGGCCTGGGGAAATGTGCGTCCTGGGCCGACTTCTAAGGGAACTGTGGTGATATATGTCTGAAAGCCTCTGAGGAAAACCCAGGAAAAACCAAAGACAGCACAGCCGGCACCGGGATTCGAACCCGGGTACCGCTTCAGCCTGTGATTCGCCACTAGCTCTTGCGCGAGCCAACCAAAGAGGCTTTGAAGCGCGTGAACTTTAAATATAACGATTACGATCGCCATGTGCAAGCTGAAGGCTCAGGCAACATAACATGGACTTTCCATGAGTAGCTTCAGTCGAGTAGGTCGAGCTAATGCTTCTGCCACGGTAGGAGCCTCGGTCGATTGTCGTATCAACCTTCGTCATTCGACCTTGATGGTTATAGTCTACTAGGGTTTGCGGTCGACATACCGATCCATGTAAACTCAGTTTTTATCGTAGAGCGGGTGGGGGGATATGTTTATTAAAAAAGGAAGGGAGGAAAGGGTAGTCAGTCGTAGGCAGGCTTGCTATTCCTTTAAAAAAAAAGACGGACAAAACATCCTAGAGGTTCTAACAATATCCTTTGGGAGAACAGAATTTCTACCATTAATGCAGACGTATTTCATATTCAGATGTTGATGTTACTCTGACATGTTTCACATCGTTTGAACTTTCTGATGAGTAATGGAAACAAAACAACCGGACGAATTTTTAATAGAGGTAGGTACAATCATGTAGTGCGCGTTATGCACATGATAACTATCTTTAGGCTGGCACAAACAAATTGGCAAGAACAAGAGAACCCTGAATCTGCTTAAGAAGCTCTTCGATCTCTTCGATGCTCTTTCGATATGCAGAGTAGATACATGTTTGTCATGCAATACAATGGAATGTGCTACTGTGCTACTGCTCTAGCACACCCGATATAACAATTCGCATGCCATTGCATCATAAATTGTTCACTCCTTTTCGGTTTCGAGTGAGATGAACCTCAACCCTCACGCCATAATCCTTCTGCAAACGGCGATGATGTCAAACGGAGCACACTATATGAATAAATGAAGACGGCGACGTGTTTTCTGAAGTACTGTGCACAGGAAACATCCCTTCACGAACACAAAGAGAGGAAAGCAAAGAGGGATGTATAGGTAGCATGCAAAGCTAACTATATTGCACCATTAGTGTGGAACATCAACCCGCAGTCAGTCACTCTTCAAAAACACATATACAACGAGTGGGGGAGTGAAAAGCGAACATTAGTGGAATTAGTGCGCACCCCAACCAGAAACCCTGGGCGTGCGATTGCAACGCCGCCTCTCCCCCGCCGCCGCACACACGAGCACGCCTCGGAGGAATAATGGTGATGGCATCGCAGCAAATGTTACTGAAAAGAGAAACAAGAGTGGAGGGAAAATGATCGTAGCTAAAAACTAAGAGAAGAGAACTGGTACAAGAGCGGAAATATAGATAAGGTGATAGAGTGAAGTGAAAGGTTGTAAATTTCCCGCGGGCCTAATCTGGTTGCTTTTCTTTAATGTATGCACGGGACAACATGCTTCCTTTCGAGCCTGCATTTTGGAAGGCCAGCGAATAAAGGGAAGTGAATATTCTGGTAAGTCATAACTCATCGTCCGCAGCGTCGCGTAACCTTGGCAACGGGACGCGCGTATAGGCGGTTCTCTCGGTCTGCGAGTTTTTGCGTGATGAGCTGTAGTGCGAGCCTGCGATTGTAATTTGTGCTTGACTGCTTCTAATGTGCTTATGTTGCCTCCGCCCCCCTCACTTTTTTCTTCTTCGATGGGGTGTCCTGACTGACCACGCTTTCGCCACATGTACTGATAAGGTACGGATTGTGTGATCTGCTTGGGGTATCGAGGACATGGCCCAGTGGGTAGAGCATTCGGTCACGCTGAACACCGGGAGGTGGTGGGCTCGAACCCAGCCACCGGCTGTGCCGTCTGAGGTTGTCTGGCAGACGGATGTCAAAACAGTTTCCCACAAAGTTGGCCCATGACGCCGGCTAACCCCCTCCCCTTGTTTCCCACACGTTCCTGCTGTCTTCTCCCCACCTGTCCACGTCTGTGGGGTGCCCATAGTCAGTGTTGCTTCGCGGTGCTGGTACGATATCGAACAAATGCTTGCGGGATCTTAGTTATACGCATATTCGTCATCATTAGAAAGTTTTATTACATCGTACGCTATCGCCGTTGCGTACGTAATGTATGGCGTTGGTGGTTCTGCACACTGCTCGAAGCTCTCTTTCTGTTGTGGGCGTGCGAAGAACCATCAACGCTATCCCTTACGTACGCAAAGGCGATAGCGTGCGATATACCAAAGCTCTCTAATATCTCGTCTGCATTGCTCGTCGTTTCTCTGTAACCTATCCAGGATTTCGCTAATTTGGGAGATAAGTAATCGGAACGCGCCTATTGGACAGCGCTGCGCACGGTGCACCCCGCTGTCCAATGATTGCTGTTCCGATTATTTTTCTCGATGCATCAAGTTATCTCTGCATTGAACGAACTTAGCCTCCCAGGTAGCTGAACAAACGGCAACATTTTCGTGAGTGAGGGAGTGAAAAACATACAGGCACAAGTTGAGCAGACGAGACTCAACCAGGAACTCGTCTCGTTCACTTCTGTCAGTCTGTACGTCTGTCTGTATCTCTCTCTCCCCCTCTCTGTGTGCTCGTGGCGTGTGCGTGCGTCCGTCTGTGTGTGCTTTACGCCCTCCTCAATCAAGGAAATGTCGCCGTTTCTTCCGTCAACTCAGCTCACTTGCATTTTACATATTTGTCTAAAGAAATTGGTCCATATTTCTACCTGTTCCGTTGTTCATGCGGTAACCCAAATTAAATAATGGAGACATTAATCTGCTTCCATTACACATCAGGGCTCGGAACCGTTATTTTTTGGGGTTCGGTTCAAGTTCCGGTTCAGGGTTATCGGTTCGGTTCGGGTTCGGGTTCAGCGCAGCTAAAATAAAGGTTTGAACCGATGTTTATCGGTTCGAACCGGTTTACGTCTGTTATACTAATCAGCAGAGTTCGAGGTAAATCGCTACTGTAACTAAGTTCCTTTTGTTAGTAACTTGTACTAGAGCTCCGGGTTGTCGGATTTATCCGAAAAAATCCGAAAAACATATAGCCTGGTGAAATTTTAAGCAATTCGGATTAATACGAAAAACTCCTCTTGGCAGATGTTTTTTTCGGATAACCGTGTTATTGTTCTTGGCCTCCTTTTGTGTCCTGGGTTTCTTCTGCATGACCTCGCATACCGGCCCCGCCGGAACCTGATAATGGTCTCCGCGACCTAGCGTTTTCTTTCGCGGTCATACCGACCACTTTGAGGATTCACAGCCCGTGTTTTTCCCCAGTCTGTTTCCCTATATCCTTGTCCTACATTGACCTAAGCACTAAAATGAGCATCGAACCGATGTCATACGGAGTGATCTTTTTGGAAGGACAACTAGTTGCAATGCTGACGAGAAGATGGGACGCAAAAGAAAGCTGCACTGGGACTACGTCAAGGAGTACTCTGATTTCGATGAGTTCACATCATCCCGAGATCTCAATGTAGAGGTTGTCGTATGTAAGCACTGCTATAACAGTGACCACAGTACACGGAAAGGGTGCATTTGAAATTGCGGAACACTTCAGTGTGCGTCGTACGAAATGTATTTTTAGGCTTGTGGTCTTTAGTGTTGCGTTTTCGTTGCACAACCGTGCGTGCGCCGTCAAGTTTTCTCCAAATGTCGGATATTAACTGAGCTGTAAATCATGCACACCGAAAAA
Source organism: Ornithodoros turicata (assembly GCF_037126465.1). Taxonomy (NCBI): domain Eukaryota; kingdom Metazoa; phylum Arthropoda; class Arachnida; order Ixodida; family Argasidae; genus Ornithodoros; species Ornithodoros turicata. The sequence continues at coordinate 30,585,559 of NC_088202.1, read as the reverse complement.
CTTCGTTCTTCGAAAAACCAATAAACTCCGAAAAATATCCTCCGGTAAAGCCCAGAAATAAAACGCGGAACCCTATTATGCCGTGGTAACTTTAAGAGGGACTTGTTTCATTTTCAGGTAACTTTGTCAAAGTAACAGCTGCCACTGAAATGAAGCTGAACCATTGTGCGCCCACAGGGACTAACATGCAAAGCGTTCGAATTGTTGGACGATCTAAGCGTGTTGCACTCCTCCGCAGAAAGCTGAACGTTGAACTCAACTGCTCACACGCCCAGCAGCTGCGTAGTGCTATTTTGTGTCCGAAGTAACTTCGAAGTAACTCGTTCTTGTTTCTAAGGAACTGCGAGTTACATTTCAGGCTGAAGAACTTGAATATTACCTTAGTTACATTTTTCATACAGTAACTTAACTCGTAACGAGACGGGTAACTTCTCTATCTATGCTAATTAGTGTATCACATGTGAGAGGTAATATCAGGTTCCGGCGACGTCTTGCTCCTGGTTCCTACATCTTACTCCCTCGACAGAGAAACATGCAGTTCACGGCAGATCATCCTTTTTTGGGGTAGCAGAATTCGCTTGCGCGAATTCAACCTCCCCTTGTTATTTTACCAACCACCACCACCACCACCATCCTTTACTGTACTGAAAAATGCTGGGAAATGACGCACAGCGTACCATTGAACTCCATTGCAAAAGGCTATCGCCAATTTCTCAAGAAAACGGAAGAAAGCGGTCACGTGGTAGATAGGAGTATCTCAGAGTCCCATTCGCAGGCCAGCACGCTCCCCGTTGAAAAGAGGGCGGGAGACCGCTCCTGTGTTCCCTTCCTCCATGCTCTGGACCACACGCCAGCCTCTTTCCCTTCGTCGCTAGAGGTCTGCGTTGCTTGTGGATGTCACTGTGAACTATTAAAATGTATGCCGCCTTCACACTGCGGTGCTGAATGAAAGGAAGCCGCCGATGCAATAATACAAAATGTAGCTGTCGTGTAGCTCATCTTTTTTTACACATCGAGTTACAAAAATGTACAGGGATGTCATGAACCTTTTGAAGGTGAAGCTGTAGGAGGTACATGGACTAACCAGTTCTTAGTTTATTAATTTGTCTGTTCTATAATTTCGGCAAGATTCCGAGCGATGCAGAGAGCTTATGCGCGGCAGCCGAGAGGAAAGTATAGGCGTTTTTGCCGTCTCGCGAACCGGTTACCGCATCATATTTTTTCGGTTCAGTTCCGGTTCGTTCAAGGAGAGAGAAAAAATGTTTACGGTTTGGTTCGGGTTCGGTTCGGCAAAAAATAACGTTTTTTTGCGGTTTTCGGTTACGGTTCAGTTCCGGTTCCGACCCCTGTTACACATTATTCGTTCAGCTTATTTCCGCTGCGAGGAGGAGAACTAAAGTACGCACTGCGTGTTCGGTCATGGGCGAAAGCAATTTGGCTTTCCTGCGTGGCGCAATCCATTTTAGCATCACCCGTCGAGCATGTAAAGTAATCACGCGTTACAATTACTTGCGCGCAACGTGTGACACTTCATCAAACACTACAGCGCTGATCGCATTGCCGCTCTAAAAACGAAATGAATGGGACATCTTAAAAAGAAAAATCCCTTCACTTCAAGAAACATTCTTTAATTGCACTTGTACGGTGAAAGAAGGGTGCTTCCCTTGCCACCGATGAGCTTTTCCGCGCTGGCGCAGTGGAGCGTACATCGACTGATATATCTTGATGTAACTCCCTCACCTCTCCCCATCTTTCCTATCTATTCTTCCATAATGACTACTTGTCAGATATAGCGAGTCGATAATCCAGTAATTATTTTGTAATTAGGCACCGAGTCCTTGGATTCGCTGTGGAAGGAACGAAAATATATTCCGAGTGTCGCAGGCGATAAGAGGGTTATGCCATCGACCGGGGCTTCTTTACCAGGCCCTGGTGGGTCTTTTCGAATGAAAGATTAGATTAGAAGATTTCGCTGCGGCTGTAAGATAACACGATCGGTTTTCGCCTCGCGTGTGCGCTTCAATGGGCTCTGATGAATTTGATGAAGCTGGATTAAGAAGGATATGGGGGTTCCTGAAAGCTTTCTGGGTGGGAAGGGTTGGAATTTTCGTGACGTGAGTCTGGAGGCGTGAAAGGAAAGGATTTGCTGTCGCCGTTGAATAATGTAGTGCATGACGTCAGGTGACAAGATAGTTTCAGTTCTGAATGTAAGATAGCGCTCTTGCTTTAATTTGTTCCAATGGACGACGAAACAGGTACTATATGTGTGGTCTATGTCCGCTTAGCTTCACTTAGACAGCTTAGCATTGCGTTCTGAATTAGCAGTGTAGCTAGTATATACTGAATACACGAAGTCATGAGGGGACAGGATTTCAACCCACGACCTCCTGTCTCGTTGTGTTATTTTCTTCTTTACAGGGGCTTTCTCGTTGATGGAGCACGCATTTTCCACGATGACTGATCAAAATGCACCGTTACTAGCTGTGTGGAGACGCGACAAAACGTTAAAGTGTGTCATAAAACGATGCAGTGGAAAAATATATCCGATACTACACTCTTAAAAAAAAGGGTGTACTTTAACTCCTTTCCTTGCCACATATATAACACCCTTTTGGAGAGTACAATTACGCTCAAAAGGGTGTCTCCTCACTCCCTCAAGGGAGTAGCATAACACCTTCTCCCTGCCGGGGAGTAATATTACTCTCAACTAGGGAGAAAGGTGTTATGCTACTCCCTTGAGGGAGTGAGGAGACACCCTTTTGAGCGTAATTGTACTCTCCAAAAGGGTGTTATATATGTGGCGAAAAAAGGAGTTAAAGTACACCCTTCTTTTAAGAGTGTACGTAGTATCAGTGAACTGATGAAAGCAAACTGAAGCCCTCCGAGTAGAGCGGCCCAGGAGAAAGTTGTCTGAGGTAGAACGTGGCCGTCTTGCGGAATCTCAATGTGCACGCGTGATTAGTACTTCGAACCTCTCCCACTGTTCTAAGGAGATGTATAGTGTTTAAATTAGTCGGCACACAGTGTGTGTGGCCTGGTTTTAAAGGGTGTCTGGTAGTATTCATTCCCGAGTTCCCTGAAACTCACACGCGCTTCGAAAATCGAGACATTTCCATCAAGTGGTGTGTTTTTTTTTTTCGTTTTTTTTTCTTCTTCATCATAACGTGCAAGCGGGTGTTGTGAGACTGAGGTGTCGTGTGCATCATTTCGGTGCTTCATGGGGCTCAGATAGTGGTTGTTAGGTGAAAATAATTTTTGGCATAACGCTATTACTTAGGTGGTGGCGATGCAGTACTCGCCTGTCGAAGTTGACCTCACAACTTGCTCCTACTGACTCACCGAGCACCTCCGAAGTCTACGGGAACGTTTGAATGTTCGTCCACATAAATCGTGCGGTGGGCATCAATAAGCAAACAATCCTGGTGTCGCAAATACTCACTATGAATGTACTGATCCTAGTGTCTAGGATGTCCCCATGTGTCAACTGAGGGTTGCTATGGGCAGATGGATAGATAAAGGCCTTCTCTATTGCTCCGTTAAGGCGTAGTTGGTCTTTTCTTCCTGGAACCTGCTGTATATACTTCTACACATAATCACTTATACTTTAGTATTACCAATCAATTTATTACTAACCTACAATGTATTCTTAACTAAATATAATCACGACATGTCTGTTGCGCTTGGCGATGAGTAATGCAGTAACATATGCTACGCGTTCTTCACGATAGCACTACATAGTGCACGGTTCTTTCGGTATCGGCCAAAATAGCTGCAGTTACATGAGTGCGACAGAAGCGCATCGTATCGAGTTATCGCACCTCCTCGCACCTATCCCGACCGGTGGATAGGTTGACCTGTCCCTGCCGGAGAGGATTTGCTGTGATAAGTCGGCATGATACGCTTTAGTCGCATTCATGTAAACCATGGAGGAAGGAAACTCAAGGAGCGGCACTTCCCTCCAGACTAGCGTAGCCGCCCTCTAGCGGTCGCTCGTGTCAGAATGGCCATTACGTCCTGTCCACCACGTGACCCCCTCTAAAGTTTCGGTGTTGCAAGGCTTTGTTTCTCGCGCGACCGTTGTAGTGCAGAAAAAGTGACACTGGCTTAAGGCTAAACCACATGGAGCGACAACTAGCGCGATTTTCGCGTCGCGCGACGCATCTGTTGTCGCGCGACGGGCCAGTGATGCCGCACTCCGTGCTTCATTCGCGACTTCGCTGCGACCGTCTCTCTCAGATTTGTGTCGCGGTCGCTCGGCGCGACACGGAAAGCAGAGCGCAGGGAACCAATCAGGACATACCGTCAGTGGCGTCACGAACGCGCTTCTTTCGAAAGGGTGGAGTTGGCAAAAAGGTCAATGTGTGAAATCATGGCGTTGTGTAAAGCAATGCCGGCCTAAAATAAAAAAAAACTATTCTACGAAAATAAAAAAACGATTCTACAAAAAATAAAAAAAACGATTCTACGAAAAAAAAACGATTCTACGAAAAATAAAAAAAAAACGATTCTAAAAAACTGAAAGCGGCTACGAAGGCTACGACAGAATACACAGAACGCGTCCAACGAAGAAGAAACCAAACCGAAGTGGGGTGGTGGTGGTGGTGATGGTGAAAGGGCTTGCCGAAGTGGGGTGCACAGTCATGATGCCCATTACGGCCCATTCACTGATGCCCATTCATGATGCCCAGACACCTACAGACATGCCGCTTTCTTCTTCTGTCAGTATTGAATACACCTCCACTTCCTGTCGGCACAAGGCTGGCTTTTGTAATAAAGGATATATGAGCCAACATGTCATCATATTTAGTTGTTTTGTACACGTTTATCAACGTCGTGTGAGCAGGCATACGGCTCGCGCGTCTGGGTACTGTGTGCGCGACATCGCGTTGTAGTCGCGCCTTGTGGTTCGGGACGCGACAAGCCATCTCGTCGCGCTTGTTGCGACGTCGCCGTGCGCGACGATCGCTCTCAAAAATCGCTCCATGTGGTTTAGCCTTTAGTGTGCATCTTACACTGGTCACTTCAGTACAAGGTACGTCGCGTTCCATTAGTACTTCCTTTGGCTCTTCGTTCGTTTATACACTGAACGGACACTTAGAGTTGTAGTGGATGAGACAGTTAAGCATAGAAGGTCAAACACAACATAAGCCTCACAACGCAGAGTTGCAACTTCAATGACTTACTGACACACTGCACTACGCCGCACAAAAACGACCAGCGGAATTTGGCATATGAAAGTCACCGATAACCCCATGAAATGGCACAAAATATGACAAAAATTGACACCACAGCTAAGTGACAAATTTACGCTCCGTTAAGCCAAAGTCAACAGTATGAGTGGGAATAGCTTGCCAGCATACCTGTAATACCCGTTCCGTAACAAGTTCAAGCACCGAATGCCTAATTCTAGGTTCTATCTTCCAGGTGTGACTACACCGTACTGCATCTGATAGCGCCTTGTAAACAACAATAGGTATACAGCAGTGGTGCATGGCCCCTCATCAAAAAAATAAAATAAAATAATAATAATAATATCCAGCCCAAGCTTCATGAACGTTACTTACGAACTTACGTTAATTAGTCATAGAAAACTGTCGCCACTGGCCTCTAACAGCTGATGAATTCTCTAACTAACAGTCGAGCGGGGCCGGTTGGCACATGACAATAGCGAAGACGAAAAAAGTAGCACAAATACAGTCAAGGGATGTCGAACTTTTATCCTTTAATAATATGGCAAAAAGTTCAAAAATTCGACGTTCCCTGTCTGTCTGTGTGTTGCTTTGGTCGTCTTCGCTGACTACTCTCTAAACCTGTCCCTGCGTCTGATGCATGCGACTTGTTTTGTCGCACGAAGGCGTCGTGTCGGGAGTCTCTCGCCTGTGGGACTTGATGTTCGACACGACAGGACACTAAACTTCCGGTTGTCGCGCAGACAAAAATATTGCCGCGTCGCAACAGTGTGACGCGCCCTTTACTTCGTTGATATTACCGTGGCAGCAGGGGCACCTCGTACTGCATTCCTATCCAATTTTCTGAGCAACAACAGCAACAACAACAACCTCCCCACTTTCCAAAGCCAAAATAATGTTGTTGTAACAACAATAGATGCTGACGATGAGATGGGGTGTTTCACCGCGGCGGTGCGGTACCCTATACCCCATTGCGCGTGGAACATTATATGAAGATGATGCAGAAAGGATGAAAACACGAGAACAAATTAATTGTCTGGACCAACCTACTTGACGACAGGAAGTCCATGAACAGTTAAAGAACCTGACGAGCGCAAACCCTACTTGGCCCTAGCAAGTCGGCCTTGGCCTGTCTGACCTTTCCCCCTTTCTTTATCTTTAATAAACATATCCCCCCCCCCTATACTTGGGCGAGTTATAATATTGTTGCCTTCAATGCCACCAGACACGGACCGGTTCAGTCGCAGGCTTTTTGTGATCTCCCGAGTGAATTCAAGCAAAGATTCCTTGAGTGCAGGAGACTCGAAACGGAGCTTTTTGGCTCACCGTTTTCCGCAGTCGTTGACAGCGTTCCTTATGATTAACAAATGGAACTGATTGATCTGTTGTGCGTCGCACCGATAAGAACAAGCTCGCTGAAGTTGGTGCGGTTCGTTTTATTCTTACTTTGGACCAAAGTATCTGAAGATACGTATGTTGTCGAGGAGGAGCCTGTCCATGTCCGGTACAATATACGTCTAATGATAATAATTCGTGGTTTTACTTCGTGAGACAACGATGTCAACATACGTCTGCGATCAGCCGTTTTCTGTGATGAACCTGAATAAGTTAAAGTTACGCTCACGACTAACCAGAGCTGTACGTAACGCGTCACAAGGAACGCGTTACTCGGTAATGCGTTAGTGTTTTGTTAACTAGGTAACGATGTAGTTAATTTCTAAAAAATATAAGGAATGACGTACTTAGTTACAAAAATTGGTAACGCTTTAATGAAAGTTACTTGTTCCTTTTTTACTTGGCTGAGCGACGCGGCTCGGCGAGACATTGTCATGGAGATGCTGAAAAAGGAGCTCTGCGACGTCAGCACGCCAATATCGGGGATTCCGACGACCACACAAAGGCCCAGTACAGACGACTTTTTTGCATTCACACGTCACAGCCGTACAGTTGAGGCTACTGAAGACCCTCATATGACGAAGTTCTTGTGCACCGAGGAGGACTACCCTCTATCGAGGATGTGAGATTTCCCTCGCATATGAATTGTTTCTCAAAGTGAAGACGGCGGTCCCTTCAAGCGCGTCAGTGCGTGTGTGCAGGTGTATGTACCTGATCATTTCCATCGTCATCCCATCAACAACAACTACAACAATAATAAATGAACGAGAAGAGATGATGACATGGGATGTTTCCACGTGGTAGCCGCAGGACCCTACACCACTTCACAAAGGTTAATATGAGAGGGTGAATTATGGTGAACGCGAAGCGACGATAGGTTGGAGTTCTGTTTAGAGCTCTTTGAGGACACCAGTTGTTTGCATGAAAGCAAAAACGGAGCGAAGAACCCGGCACTGATGCGGCAACGGAGCTCCATGGGCTAAGTTGTTTGGGCAAGCTGAATGGTCTATGGTTAAGGAGCTCAAGTTGACGTCGAAACACCCGGCGTTCACACGTGTACCGGACGCAGACCTCGATGATATGCAGGATCGCATATGGGGTGTAGCAAGCTGTGCCCAGCGCCGTGTTACAATATAACCTAGTTTAACCCGGAACACAGGGGTGAAGGCGACGTTGAGTCGTAGACGCCGCGGAAGCAACGTAAAGCTGCGAGGGAAGCCACCTGGCATCTTAAATGATAATGACGGGTCCACTGCATGGATGAGTGACCATTGAGTGATGTCATGGAGCCATTGTTGGCGGGCCAAATCCACCCCCTACAGAGTGTCCCGGAAAACGTGTCATTGTATTATAATAACGAAAAAAGAAAAAAAAACTACGCCACCTAGAATCCTTACTTATTGTCCTTACTAGGTTTTTGCCACCTCCTGATGTGACTGTTATGTAACGTAAGTTTAATTATGTAAATATTTGCGTACTGAACTCGGAAATTTGCCGAGTAAAGGTCACTTTTTTTACCACCCCAATATGAAGAGCGTGCCGAATTGACTCAAACTCATGATAATTGACAGTGATATGCAGGAGGTATCCCATCGGAAAAAAAAATATCCGAACATCATTCTTTTCGGAGCACCCTAGCATAACACGCGACGACATTTTGAGCGCAATCGCTGTCAGTCCGACGAAAGGAGGTTGCAAACCCAGCCATAGCTTTGTTATTATAATTCGATGACACGTCTTCTGGGACACCCTGTATATTAACCCACATGCACTGCGGTATGGTACTACCAGCTCCCGTGGTTAAGATGATCACTTTCCACGCTGAGACTGGGAACTGACACGGGTTCGAATCCTGTCGCCGGCTGTGCTGTCTGAGGTTTTCCCTAGGTTTTCCGAAGACTTTCCAGACGAATGCAGGCTCAGTTTCCCTTGAAGTGAGCCCGGGACGCATACAAACCCCCACTCCTTCCTGCTGTCCTCTCTCCACCTGTCCACGTCTGTACGCCGCTCATAGCCGCAGTTGCTTCGCGGCGCTAACACGGAATTTAAAAAAAGAGGTATGGTGCCGCAATTGTGGCGCTGAATCGCCTCATCCCATCGTCATTCATGGAGTTGTTGAAGTTGTTGTTGTCAGTGGACCGCCTCTTCAGCACGGCTGCAGACTGCAGACGTATTCACCAGGAAACGGCCCAGCTTATCCGTCGCCAGTTTTCAGTACCTAGTGAAATACAATTCATCATGGATGAGCTTAAAAAAATAAAGTAGGCGATGCTTTCGTATTTCTGCTGTCTGGTATGCAAATGTAACGTATAGAAGTAACTCGTTACTTCCAAGTAACGATAACGCGTTTCTTTTATTTGTTAGTAACGGGTAACGTATTTAGTTACTATTTTTTCGAAGGAACGAGTAAGTAATTCGTTCCTTTTTGGGGGTAACGTGTACAGCTCTGCAACTAACATACGAACACCTCAACGCAGTCCTTAAGATTGCAGTTGCGCAATCACTTTCACACAATGTTGATGCTATAGTTAAAAACAACAGGCGCCAAGTTTCCTCATCGCACCACAAATAAGAATGACTGCTGATCCTGTGATTATGCAACGCTAAGTAATAGTCGTCGAGCGCTAGCCTCTCGGCACTCTGAAACGAATGGTGCTCGGCTATTTTTTCTGATGGGATACCTCCTCAATATCCGTGTCAATTATCACGAAGTTGAGTAAATTCGGCACGCGCTTCACATTGGTGGGGTAAGAAAGCGAGTTAAGTTAGTTGATATTCACATCAGGAGGTAGCAAAAACCTACTAGGAACAAATGCCGTTGAGCGCGTGATTCTAGGCGGCGTGTAGTTCTTTATTATAATTCACTGATACGCATTCTGCGACGCCCTGTATAAGTACAAAGAACGTCTATAAGTCGACCTGCACCTCTCATCGACCAGCCTGGTAAGAAGGGATGTTGCCGATAGGTTTATCGGATTTGGTCTGACAACCGGAGAGTTTGAAAAGAAACGGCAGACCAGGTTCTGCCCTCGTACAGAAATAAACCATCTCAGTGATTCACGGCACTCCCCGCCTACCTTCATGAACCCCAAACTGGCTGGATTAATGTCACACCCGTTCGAACATCGAAGATAAAATCAACATTCCTTGTACTACATGTCACTAATCCTCCGTGCGGTAGACAGGTGCTACGGTTGCAAGGTGCATCGCATCATTCAGCACCCATAAATCAAGTGTGCTACCTTCGAACTTGGCTTTATCGCAAACGGGACAGTCAATCTAGTACTAGTGAGAAAACATAGTGATTGCGGGACCCTTCTAGCCTTTCTGGGAACGTAGCCTGATTGACACACACAAGGGATACTGTAGACATTTACGACGCGCTTCGTACCTCAAAGCGCAGCGCGATTTACGGTCCACCTGAATTATCGGCATTCGTGTCGTCGAAGGACGTTCACCAGCTCCGGTGGCGCAGCGGTAACGTGTGCGCTTGGAGACTGGGAGGTCCGCGGTTCGAATCCGCGGGCCGGCTGTGTCGGGTTTGCAGAGCCGGCTGTTTGTCGTGTGACGAATGCAATCTCTCCCGTATTTTTTTCGCCAACATCAACACCCACATCTGTATATGTATATATATACGTATTTTTGTTGAGTTTACCTCTGTGCGACTTTAGCGTAGAAGGTTGGGCTAGTTTGTTTGGACAGTGCATTGCGACGAAATGAGCGAAAGCTCGTCCTGTACTGTCGTGTGTTTCTTTCGCTCATTTCGTCGCAATGAAGTGTGTTTGCTTTAAGAACTTTCACCTCACGTCTTGGCATTACGAAGCGTAAGCGTGTCCGAGAGCATAGTGCCAGAAAATCTGCAGAGCAGTCCCCGGCGTCTACGTGTCCTCGATGAGGTCGAGGCCGTCCATCCGAGTCTGCGTCCTCCGAGCATTTCTGTAAACTTAATTGCCCAGTGACAATACGCAACACAGCGAAAATATTTTGCATGTAATCAAACAACTCGGGAAAATGTAGCCGCCCTCGGCTAATTCCCGTTGTTTACGTTATATTTTGTATGGTGGCTCCTGGCCGAATGACCCTGGTTGAGGGTCCAATGACTCCTTGATGGATCATACAGGGTTCAGAGCCACGTTAAATATCACAGTCCTGCTCGTTTGAACAACTCAACTAGGCATGCACAGTGTCGCACTTTGCGGTTTTCAATACCTCCTACTTGATGACTCTAAGATCGAAGGTTTCGTACGTGGCATGTAAGAAGGTACCCAGCACATAGAGTTCGCCACTGACAACAAGCCGAAATTGTGGCGCGGTGGCATGTGGGAAAAGAAATATTCATTTGAGAGCGTTGGTATCCGGCGTGTAAAATAGTTTTCCCCTTCATGTTCCCTTCAGTTTCATCCTCCCACCAACACAGTGAAATTGCACTTCGTTTGAGGGTGACAACAGTAATATTTTTGAGAACGATGTGGTCAAGCATTGCGCATTCTCCCATCCTGTAGTCTTCAATAGAAGATAGAGCTTCTGTGTGCGTAGAGGGTATACTGCGGCGCGCGCCCGGTTTTCGGCGATGCGACATCGTACAGGACAGGATCTTCAGGGAATTGAGCCCTAAAGGCGCATTAAAATGCAAAAACAACTTGCTCTCAAATGAAAGTCCGTGTTTCAGTTAGTGCAAATCAAATAAAATTAGTTCACACAACGCTACCGTTTAGAAGAAAAACGCAATGCAAACACAGCCGTCTTTGGCGGCAACAAATGGGTGGTGGTGGTGGTGGTGGTGATAGGGCTTGCCGTTGTCGGTCGCAACAAATGGGATCCCCCGGGAGGCAACGATTGGCGGCATCCAATAAGATAGAAGGAGAAGCACGCGCATACCTATCTTGGCTGTGTGGATTTGGAACGGGTCCGATCGTAGTGTTCCGTATATCTGTGGCATCCTGCGCACTGCTGCATTTTTCAATACCAATTCACTGATTTGTAGCCAACAACAGTTCCCGCGAATGTTCCACTGACACATTTATATTCACGTCCTTCGGACAGCGACGCCAGTCCGCTTCGCAACGCGTACTATGTTTTTCTCCGGGACTGCTCCATTGCGTGGCATGGACTAAAAACACCGATGCACGAGCTGAAAAGACGTTCACTACTTAGCGCCGAAGCAAGAAAGAGTCCGGTATAATTTTGATTCTAGCTTCGTAATGGAATCTGGAATCTGTTCTGAATTATGATAACAAGTATGAAGTTAACACAGCATGTAACGTAATTTGAAGAGAACTTGTTTTTGCATTTTAGTGCCCCTTTAAAGCGGACACATGCGATCTAGTTGCTTCTTGCAGCTTTTTGCACTGGGCCTCGCACATTATACTTTGTTACAATGTGAAATAAAGTTTCAATTAAATGCAATAGTTACGTTCGCCTCCGGCGAGGGATGGCGGCACCGTCGAAAAATTGTTTTCTTTGTTTTGCTTTCCTCCCGCGCTCTAAGAAAGTGATGTAATCGGCGCCAGCGTATAGAACATGCTAGCAAACGACAAAACCATTATTTTCGTACGCAGGGATCTGGAAAACAGCAGCAAGTTTGTCGAATTTGTTGATCACAATCAATTCCTAGGCTGTTACTGTAGGGAATGGCATCATTTTGGCCCAGATATCGCGGCCGTGCGTGCCTAAAGAAGCTATTTTCTCGCATCTCCCATAGACTCCCATGTATATCGAAAATTTGACAAACTGTAATTTGCCAAAAATCATTGGAGTGCTTCAGGACTTCAAAAATATGTAATACCCTATAGGGAGTCTTCATTTCCTGGAGTTTATCTATAGGTACTATCTAGATAAACTCATGAGGAACACGCCTGTACGAGTTTCCTGTAGAAATTTAGTGAGGTTTACGAGAACCCTTTGAAAAAAAAAAAAAAAAAAAAAACATCCCCACAGACTTTCTCAAGTGAGTCCGCCTAAACAGCTTGTCGCTCGAAAACAACAGCAGATAAACCGTGATTATGACATGGGATGATTTCCCTGAAGGAGAGCATCCTCAATGTACATAGCGCATTGGTGCATTTGACGCATGCATGCAATTATCTTCCGAACAGAATATTTCGAACACAATACTGTTCTTCTGCAGGAACAGCATTCTATTCAAAATATTCCCGAATCGCGACCTCAAACTTTTTCTTCCGCTAACTGTGAAAGGATTGATCAGATTTTTTCAGTGGTCAAAGTGGGGCAAGTGGAATCATAGGTGATCACTCAAATAGTCTTCAACAAGCAGCTACCACGTGGACAAAGAATCGAACATTAATATTTGCTTATGATTTCACTAGGGACGCAATGACCTTATTCCATAGAGCCCACCGCCCACCTAGATGACTAGAATGGCGGTGCTAATGAAAGAGCTCGCTGTTGTCGACCTCACAGAGGTGGGCAAAGTGACGACTAACGCTTTAGGCGAATCTGCGTCCTGGGCCGACTTCTAAGGGAACTGTGCCGACATACGTCTAACAGTGTCTGAGGAAAACCCAGGAAAAACCCCAGACAGCACAGCCGGCACCGGGATTCGAACCCGGGTACCTCCTAGACTCGACGTGACATGGCCAGCACGCTAACCACTGGGCCACGCGAGGTGATGATTAGAATGGTGCCGTTGGCATGCTGCATCATCTCTTTGAAGGTCCGATACGTAAAACAGTGGCTCCGAAAGCGTGCGAATCAAAATTTAAAAGTCAGGATGCTTATTTAATTAGTGAGCGTATGCCACTCAGTTAATTGCCGATGTCCCAAGGATCTTTACCAAAAAGGAAACAACAAGAACTACATGAATGATGATGGGATGAGGTGATTCACCGCAGCAATTGCAGTACCATACCTCAGTGGATGCGTGTACCAAAAAGAAAATTCTTCGACGCCGCTACCTGTTTACGAATTGTTCAGCCGGGGGACACGTCGTGAAACACCCCGTATACTATTTGTCGCAAAAGCTATAACACGTAGTGGTGATGTACCGTGCTGCCCCAGTTATAGCTTTAGTTACTAACGTTCTTCTTATTCTTACACGGTGGCAAAAACGGTGATCCGAGAAAAAGAAGGTATTGCGTGGCTCTCGCATACCCTCGCATGAGAGGCCACTCGCACACTGTAGCAGCTGTGTTCCCTCTCCGTGTTATTTCATCCAGGCGGTGGTTGCTGCTCGGCAGGGCACGATGTTTACGTTAGCTCTTTGGGGGCTCAGTTGTTCTCCTGTACAGCCAGGCGCTGGCTTCTTACAAACGAGTCGTTCGTATCTAGAGACAAGCCAGACTACACTTGTTTGTTTGCTGTCCCCGATCATAACCTGTGTTTGCGCGCAGGAATGGTTTCGCTGAAATAATGATGAAACCCAGTGAAACCAAAGCAGAGATAACGTGCGTGAAAGAACTGAAAGAACTGATGTTCTGAGGCTGGAGCAACATAGAAAGGACAATTACATACAAAGCCTCAATTTGCCTAAGAGAAGATAAGTCTTTCATCGTTTCATAGATAACGTGCGCTGTTGTGACATCATTGGAGTAAACGGCACCGCGACTTGTTGAACATTGGGGTGGAAAAACTTATTTTTGGTCGAGTGCTTTAGTGGTACAGATCCACGTGGAAATTGTTGTGCACGGGATTCTTCATGGACAAGGCTTATTTATGCGTGTCTCTTTCTTTTTTTTTTTTCGTTCACGACAGCCGCTCAGTGCAGTTCTGTCCATTGATAACATACGTGCCACAAAGGGAATATATCTGTATAACGGTTAAATGAAGCGGAAGAAATGAGGAAGAGGCACCAAGCATAGACTTGCGCTTCCTCTATTGGTGGTGGAGGATTAGCGACTACTGCTGGGCGGTCTGCCTGCCGGTGTGAGGAGGGGGGGGGGGTCATGTGTCCTGGGCGAACTTCACAGGGAAATGTGCCGCAATTTTCTGAGCAGCAAGGAAAACCCAGGAAAACACACAGACAGCACAACCGGTAGCAGCTTTCGCACCCGGGTCACCTCCCAAGTCTCAGTGCGGAAGGCCATCATCTTACCGCTAAGCCAAGGGGCTGGTTAGAGCCGTGCGTAAAGCAGAAATGCGCTCGTAGCGAAGACGTGATGAAACGAAAAATGATAATGGGAAAATCGTACATTATGGGAAATATTTCCAGTGGCATATGCTGCCTATGATACTCAACAATTCTGGGGCGAAGCTTCAAACAGACGTAGCATTATCTGAAAGTTTGTTACGTTCAAGAGCAACGTTGGTGGAATACTTTGTAGCGAGCTTACGTTGCGTGACCGCCGGAGAAGACGAGGCAGTTTTAAATGCGACAGCATTTTTTAAAGGGACTATGAAATTTCCCGAACCCCCATACTTTTTTTCGATGGAAACTGTTCTTCTCGCAAAGAAACTAATATGCCACAAATTTTTCCGGACGAAATCGCTCCACTCTGCGAGGAGCGCGCGCTGGAAATGTCTCTTCCGCGTTCCTCCTCTCCCGCGCATATTTCCCTGCCGATGGTGTAGCTGTACGGACCGCTCTTCGGTTCCCCGTTACGTCACCGGTGTTGCACAATGGCAAGTAATGCCGCGAGCTCGCGCTGTGGCTGCCGCCACTGCCGAAATCTGCCGATCGCGCGAAAGCTGCTGTCATGGAGATTTCCACTCCCGATGAACGCATACGCGGGATCCTACGGCGCATGCTCCTGGCGGGATTCCTCGGCTCGGCAACACGTCACGATGACGTGTTGCTGAGCCGGCCGTGGTCGCGTCAAGTTACCCGTTGTGTCTCCGCTCGGCAGCTCGTCATGGCGCGGCGCCAGCTGTCCTCCCTTCGCCGCTCCGTTTAAATTCGCTCCCGAGAAATCCGCTCGCGCGACGAAAGTAAAATTTCGGTTCTAGACTCAGAAAAATGTCTTCTTTCGAACGAAACGAAGAAAAAAATCGTTTCATAGTCCCTTTAACGCACTTTTGGGACATCAGTGTAGCCGCGTCGCGTCGCGCTTCTTGGAGACAGAGAGGGGCGTCCTTATGGGAAATTCGGGTGGTCATTTCGTGGCAACTTTTTTTGCCAGATCCTGAGCAGTCATGTTCGCTTGGTCAAAGCGAAGCAATCTCGCATGTTCGCATGGCACTTTCCGAGCGCCCGGAATTGGCCAGCTAGCACCTTTTTCGCTCGGTCTCGAAACGACCGAGCAGAGGGTTGCCCAACTATATCCGGTGTCGTCACATCCGCACTGCAACGGTGGCGAGTGCCCTCATTGGCCCGCACCGCCCGCACGTCGAAGTTCACGTGATTTAGCAGACGATGGAACCCGAAGACTGGCGACCGCGATGCCCCTAGCGTGGTTCAAGTGACTAAATCCGCTAGATTCCCGGCACTCATGTTCGGGTGGCAACGGTCACGTGATCCAGCTCGGGCGCCGACCTAACAATTTCCGATAGCTATGTCGTGTTGCCACGAAATATCCACCCGAATTCTCCATTACTCTCGCGATGCGCACTCTCCCCTCGTTTGTTTCTTTCTCGGGATGCCGTTTCAGTAGGGATATTTAGCAGATGAGAGGCACTTTACGATAACGGTTCCGAAAACATGATAAGCCAAGCACCTGATTCCTTCGAAGCGATTGACACCACGTTGCTGATCTTTGGTTTGACAGCTTCCTTTATCGTACAGTTTTCGAGGAGCGCTTCCGATGTGCTAACAACAACAACGACAAATACACTGATATTGAAGAATGGGGAAATTCGCCAACTGGGTTGTGGCCCACTGCCCCAATGCCGACGAGACTGCATTACATGTAAAATGACAATGAGAGGACGAGGGGGGAGAGACGGTAATAAAGGGACCATTAAAGGATATTTGACAGGCCCACGATCATTTTTAATTTGTTCCCCTGTACTGAAGCATTCACTCTGTGAAATATGAAGTTGAAAATGGTTCAAATAGCGAAGATATTCTATATTAACCACGGACGTGAACGGCAGCTGCTACGGCCCGCCTCCGAGGCGAACTGGCCGTGACATCATACACAGAACATGTTGCCGATTCGTGGACGGGCTTTTGCGAGCAAACTGCGAACAAGCTTGCATACTTTGCGTGAAATATGTTTTAACTTGACCTGGAGACAAGATTGTATCTAACCGTTGACACAGAATCCTACAAGAAATGTAATATAGCCGTTGACTGTCAGCATGGTTACCGGAGCACGTTTTCCTCTTTGAACTTCTTCGTCAGAACATACCTGTGGGCATGGTGACACGTACTTGGAAATGCTGTTAACGAGACGGTTCTTCTTCTTGCTTCAGGTGGTTGCAGTCACAACCGGGAGTGCAGCAACTTCCCATGAATTTCATCAATGGTTTGCTCCGAGGGGCATGCACCTACTTTCCGAATACAGTGCAACAAACGTGTTCGAAGACCCATGGTCGCGCTACTCGTCACACTGTAATCTAAACTGCGGTACCGTATCTCAGCGAGCTACCAGGCATTGGATAATAGAGAGTTTTAGCAGACCGTTGACAACGTGGCTTGCGTCGGACCGTATCAACCGGAACCAATCAGTGGTTAAGATTCTGAGTCACGTAGGACTGCGATTGGTTCCGATAGGCACGATAACCTTATCAACAGTATACTAAAACTCACAATGACAACACGAGCGACAGCGTCAAGGTTTGTTATCAGTACCTCATAAAAGCGAGCTTCACTGTTTCCAGTTCAGTGGGGATGGTGACACGCACTTGGAAATGATGTTAACGAGACGGTTCTTCTTCTTGCTTCAGGTTAAAATATGTATTTAAATAGATTGAAACATTTATTTCACTGAAAAACAAGCTTTCGGACCTAATGAAGGACGGACTCCGTCCGAAAGCTTGTTTCTCAGTTAAATAAATGTTTCAATCTCTTTCAACACTTATTTTATCCACTTGCGAGTGCTATAGACTTCTCCCATTTTTTTCCTGTTAGTTTGCTTCATGTTAGTAAGCCTTGTTCAAATATTCGAAGTAACTACATTTGCCTTGTCGTGTTACCATGCCCAAAAACGTGTCGTGACATTGTGTACCGATGTTTCATTGTTTTGGAATTATTGATCTGTGGTGACGTTGAAAGCAACCCAGGGCCTAGCGTTGACGAAATGTTTAGCGAATTACGTGAAGGTCAAAATAAGATTCAGGAAGAAATTGGTCGGCTACAAGAATCTTACGACAAATTAGAGAAAACGATAAGCTCTGTAAATGAAAGGCTTGTAAAATGCGAAACGGCACTGTCCGGAATTCAGCCTGTATTTGAGCAAAAGTCCTCACTTCAAGTTTCTTTTGATTTGCTTCGAAAGTCGTTTAGAGCACATCAAGATAAGATAACCGACTTGGAAGATAGGTCTCGGCGCTCAAACCTTATTGCTCATGGAGTACCCGAGACCCTTGTAGAAACGGCAGATGAGCTGAGAAAGAAAATTGTCGAAAATGTATTTCGAGATAAACTGGGTGTTAAGTGTAATTCCGTTGCTAGAATTCATCGCTTGGGAAAACCAAAGGGTAACCGACCAGTCATACTCTATTTCCAAAATTTTAGAGAAAAAGAAAGTGTAATGAAAAATGTTGCAAAACTAAAAGGTACTAACATTTTTGTTAGAAATGATTTTTCCAAGGAAACGCTTCGTAAAAGAAAGTGTTTGTGGGAAAGTACCCAAGAGGAAAGGAAACGCGGGGACAACGTAAGGTTAGTTCGGGATCGGTACGTTGTATGTTTGGGATGACGATAAGAATGCACGTAATATTGTACACACGAGGTCACTAGGTGCGAAGTGACAAAGTGAATGCAAAAAATAATTCAAATTTGTACGTTTAAATGCTCAGAGTGTTTTAAATAAATGTGATAAGCTTGAACATGTTTTGCTAAGTTATGATCCACATGTCATGATAATTACTGAAACATGGCAAAGCTCCGCTCACCCTGATGGCGTTATCTTCCCCCGTCTTACAAGGTATATAGAAGGGACCGTTCAAGTAGTGGAGGCGGTGTCGCCATACTTGCAAAACATAATGTCGAGGTACTTGCTGTCAATCAGATCGAACAACATGAAAGTCTATGCTGTAAAATTAACTTCCGCGGTAATACAGTAATAGTGATCGGTGTGTATCGCGCTCCTATAGAGCGCGATACACACCGATACCGAATCTGGCACCGGCGGTGCCAGATTTTATGCATCAATTGTACGACTATGTTGATCGTTATCGGAACCATAAACTCATAATTGCAGGGGATTTTAATCTCGGGGACATTGACTGGAATACCCTTAGGTGTGGCGGGAGTGATGCTGTGAGCTCAGAGGTACTGTTAGATATGATGACAGCCTATGACCTAATTCAAATAGTGCACGAACGCACCAGAATAACAAACGTATCTGCATCTTTGTTAGATCCTGTACTTGTCAGCAGTGGTATAAGGAGGGCTACTGTTTCAGTTGATGAGGGCATATCAGATCATAGGTTGGTGTATTTTGTTGTCGTGTTAAGTGGAGTAAGGAACAATGGGCCTACAAAAATCGTCACTGTTAAAAATTATAATGCTTCCAATGACGTACGGGTTGTGGAATATCTGAACCGGGCTTTGGATACGTTTACAGACAGCGACGTTAATGTACCTTGGAATAAATTTAAGAATCACTGCAAGCACTGCTTAGATACCTTCCAAACAAAAGGAAGCGTACTCAGAGGAATAATCCTTGGGTTACTAGAGAAATAATACACATTAAACGTAACATTAAAACGTTACGAAGACAGTCAAATTTAGACAAGGAAAAAATAACACAACTGAAACTGTCCCTACAGGGAAAGTTACGACAAACTAAGGAATATTATTTCTCACACTCATTACCCCGCTTTGCGACAGAGAACCCGCAGAAATTTTGGCAGTATCTTTCTGAACATAAAAAGTGTGTCGAGCAGATTTAGAATAATGGTTCTGTTATATCAGACAATGAAGAGATGGCGGATCTGTTTAATGCATATTTTCAAAGTGTATTCACTGAAAGTGATACTGGTTGCGTGACAGTTTTGAATGATGAAGGCCCTCATCTCCACATAGATGTGTCCTATTCTGGTGTTCTATCCATGCTGTTGAATATAGATGTGAAAGAGTCTGTTGGTCCTGATGGTGTTCCAAATATGTTTCTTCGGAGATATGCCGAAACGATAGGAAAAGTTTTAGTGCAAATATTCCAATGTTCGCTTGAGCAGTGCAGTATTCCTGAAGATTGGCGGATCGCTCGTATAGTGCCAGTGTTTAAGAAGGGTGACAAACATAATATTCACTATCGGCCTATTTCGTTAACATCTGTTTCATGCAAGCTTTTGGAACACGTGATAGCAAATGCGCTAACTGCATTTTTAAGAAAACACAGCATTCTGCCAGATTGCCAATACGGATTCCGCCGGGGTTATTCCACTGTCACTCAACTCGTAACTACAGTTCATGAATTTTCAAAAACTTTAGATAAGGATGGCCAGACGGATGTAATTTTTCTTGACTACTCCAAAGCATTTGATAAGGTCCCACATAATAAATTAATTTATAAATTGTCTGCTATAGGGGTACCATCCAACATCATTAGGTGGATCCAAAGATACTTATCCAGTCGCAGGCAGTTTGTGGACATCTATGTTAATCTTGAAAATACCGTTTTTATGAGCATAACGGCAAGAAAGAATCCTTTCGTGTTCACATATAGCATAGGCGATACTGCCATAACAGAAGTAAGTCAATATAAGTATCTCGGTGTAACCATTACAGATAAATTATCCTGGTCCAAACATATCGCAAATATATGCACAGTGGCCCGTAGGAAGCTGGGATTATTGCGAAGAAAGCTTCACTGTACTAGCAAGGACCTTAAGATTGCAGCTTATAAATCTCATCTATTGTTCGACCATCGGTTGAATACGCTGCCGTGGTATGGGATCCCAATACACAGAAAGACATAGGTGAATTTGAAAAGATTCAGCGCGAGATTCATTTTTAATAGATACAACAGGCGTAGCTCGCCAACACAAATGCTCGCGATGTCGGTTCAGAATCTCTAGCGCATAGAACGAAATGCGCGCGGTTAAAATTCCTCTATATGTTGTATACCCGTAGACTAGGGCTCAACCCTGACCAGTATGTATCCAGTATACAGTCTAGAAGTACCTGACACCGTCATGAATACAGTTTAACGCCAGTATATGCTCGTACAAGTAGATTTAAAAGTTCATTTTTTGTCCGCAGTATAGAAGATTGGAATAATATCCCTCAGGTTGCATTTACATCACTAGAAAGTTTTCTTTCCTGTCTCGATCGTACGTAGCACTTGTCTTGTCAAACACTTGTGATCTCGTGAAGTGCAAAGCGCTGCTATTCGCTTTTTGCATTATGTGATAGCTTCGGAATTGCTTGTTGTGATAGATACTCGTTTGCATTCCTTTCTGTGTAGTGTCAGAGACCACTCCTGCTCGGACTCCAATGGAGTCTGCAGTATTTTATAAATAAAATAAATACAAATAAAATAAATACCTCCGTCGGTGACATTTTACGAGCTGCTGAGTACCGAACGATCCATAGACGCTGTGTGTGTAGCATAATCTCTTCCTCCATTGCTGACAATTTGCCTTTCGACATATTTAAAGTGATTTCTTTTTTTCATATTTCGAGTGATTTCAGCGACTGTCGTTGTGCAAACCGAAACCATGCACTCACAGGGTCCTGCGGGGTGTGTCCTCCTCGTCGTTCACAGTTGGCTGACAGAATTGGATGGGGATGATGTAATCCCGCTTCGAAGGCATATATCCAGCGGTCCCGCCCTGCTATTTTTGTCTGATAACTGCGCCCCCGTTGTACTGAATACAGTTAAAAGTCTATGTGTGTACGATAGCGAGGGACCATGAGAACGGTTTCCTGCAGAGCACTCGGAATTCGCGAAAATCATTTCATGGTCCCTGTAAGGACGCACATCAGGATTAAAGGACATAAAGGAGACCGGTGTCTTGCGATGCGATGTGCTAAAACTCCCTAAGTTGTGCTCCTTTTTGACTCCGTGTTAGCGACACGAAGGAACTATGGCTACCAGCGGCATACAGACGTGGGCAGGCGGAGAGAGGACAGCAGGAAGGAGTGGGGAACCGGGGGTTGGTGTGCATCCGGGGCCGACTTCAGGAATAACTGTGTTGACATTCGTCTGGAAAGTCTGCCGGAAAACCTAGGGAAAACCTTAGACAGCACAGCCGACGATAGGATTCGAACCCACCACCTCGTAGTCTTCCGCACGGCCTTGGCTACCACCAATGAGCAGTCGCTTTTACCCACTCGCCCTTCTTGCCGCTGGTCATTCAGTGTCTTCGCAGCGTGTATCACGTGATGTCGTGCATGTCGTCTTGCAACACGGACGCCACGGAGTTAGGGCCGGTATCCACATGCGGTACACAGGTGCGGAAACCGCCTGCGTGCTGCCGCTACCGGCTCCTGGTTCTGCGGCTCTCAAGATATCGGCACTTACGACGCTGTTCAACGTGCTGCAGAATGCGTGGGAGGCTGGAAGAAAACAAATGCGTGACGCAGTTCCCGTTGAGCACTTGACTGGCCGACGATGCGCGGCATGCCTCTAAGAATCCTGCGTTGCGCAGTCGAGGGAAAGCTCAACGCGGAGCCGGCCGCTCCCTTACGGCGGCAAGAATTTTCCGCCCCGCATATACGCGTTACCCCGCGCATTTGCCGCATGTGGGTACGTGGCATTACAGCGTAGGCGGTGTGCTGCGGAACAAAACCAGTTCATTTCAATATGTGCAGGAACCAATATGTGGTTCGCTTCAAAATGATTAGTGATCTCAATGTAGAAGAGATGTTGACCATCTACAGTCATTTCTACGGTTAGGGTGCGAAATAGTTGGAGACACTAGCTGCGAAACGCTACAGGCGTCTACAGACTCATGAAGGTCGCCAGTACTATGAGCTGAGGCCTCAGATGTATGATTGCAACGTGTAACGCCATTCCCATGCGTATTAGCGAAATTCACGTCGTCGCACATATTTTCTTGAAATACAATATCTCGACAATTTAACCCGATAAACGCTAACGACTCACACCTACTGTTAGGAATCTCCGGTGATTTTTCAGTCCCGTCATTTCGGAATCTCCTGGAATCCCGGGACGGGATTCTAGAATTGCGATGAAACCGAGACGGCACGACTAGTACACACAACCTTTGAGTAAATGCTGATTCACACTACTGCGTTTACGGCTGCGTACAGCGTCTTACCTCTACCTTCGTTCCATCCGGAAGGATGTTCCGTTGCAATGATTCGCCGTCAGCGGACGTAACACGCAAGCACAACCGTAAACGCAGCATTGTGAATCACGCCTTTGCGTATACGTAAGGTATTGCGTGGTGGTTCAGCGCACTGCTTTCTTTATGTTTTGTGCATGCGCAGAACTACCAGCGTTATCCCTTACGTGCGCAAAGGCGGTAGCGTACGGCACACTAAAACTGTTTTAGTGCTCCGACGTGCCTGTGTGCGTTGTGAGTGCGTGTGTGTGTCCCCTCAGCGTTCTGTCTCTACGTGTCAATCAAAACGTCCGTCACGACTTGATGCTTACCATTCATTTGAAATAAGAGGCTTAGTCTACGAGGTGTATGAACTACCGGCTCCGAGAGGGCGCTGATGCGCCCAGGTGTGGACTTGCTAAGCGCTGTGCGCGGAAGGGAAGGGGAGTTGTTTGACCGACTTTGATAGCAGCGACTGAGCACGGGACCATCGACAGACGGAGACAAGGTAAGAACCCCACGTTGGGCGCCAATATTGTGGGACATTCCAAGAACGAACCCTCCGTGGGGACCTAACCCGACCCGCCTTCTGCCTGCAACCACCATTCAAACAAAAATCATGTTTATTCTTACAAGTGTTATTCCCTGTCGTTACGTAAATCACCATCGGTTCATTTCTTTCTTTTTTGTTCCGTGTTAGTGCAGCGAAGCAACTGTGGATATGAGCGGCGTACAGATGTGGACAGACGCAGATAGGAAAACAGGCAGGAGTGGGGACAGGGGGATTAGTATGCGTCCTGGGTCGACTTCACGGGAAACTGTGCCGGTAAAACACAGGTATAGCCCGTTGGAAATGTTAGGCAGTGGCGGTTCTTTTTATTTTCACGATTAATCCGCAGAGAAACTGACGAAGTGCCAGTATCGACATAAAATTTTGGGGTATAATACATCCTCTAACATGAGAGAACTGATGTTCTGAGGCTGAAACAACATAGAGAGGACCCCGTCGATCCTGTAATGTGATTGTATGTATGAGTGAGAAAAATGTAAGAGTGAAAGGGGGATGAGTGAGAGAGAGTGGTTGATTTGTCCCTTCAGATGACGCGCCCTTGGAAGTCGCTGGGGAGGTATGTTAGCTTAGCTCAATTGGTAAGAGCCCTGGACCGGTAATCCAGAAGATGTGGGTTTGAGTCCTACAGCTGGCAAACCTTTTCAGTGACTTCCACCTTTCAACATTGTCACGGTGTGATTATTTTAATTTTGTCACTTCCCCGAACATGTAAACGATTCCGCGTGTTTCTGTATGCCACCACTTAGCCAAGGCCAGGTTCCGCGAATACCCAATGTAAGAAAGCCAGAGTTAACACACAATGCGCATTGAGTTGCGGACGTCAACAGGAAGTCACTTTACTTTTGCCGTACAGTTACGGAGCTGGTGGATTAGGGACTGGACTCACGAAGCAGGAAACAAGCGGCCCACTTCCCAGCCAAAGAAAAGCGTGGCCAACCTTTGTGTCTGTTAATTCTCCCCGCTTTCCTGGGAACTGTAACACTTTCACTACCATCACTGAAATTTTGTACATGCTTGTGATTTGCGGGAGCTGTACAACCCGTGATTGGATGGGATCTTCACACGTCAGTTTCTGGCGATGTGATTAATATTTAATTTGGGAAAGTGAGTTATCCCCAATTTATGATGTGTTTATTGGTCATTAGTGTGATGTCACTATATGGGCGGGACTTGACGCCATGGTCCCTTTAAAAGAAGAAACTTGGCTTTGTGAAAGGATTCTGGATCTCAACTTGAAGTCTGGTCTCTATGAGACGGCATGTAATTACTGTAAATAAATGGACCATTTCCGACAACGCGTATACGCATGCCCAGCCCTTGAGTACACCATCTTTGAGTGTAAAACATCGCTATGGACCCACCTGCGGGAGACTGTCATGTTCATTCTGGGGAGATAATCGGTTTCAAGGTTACGCGGACGTTTTGAGGCCTGGTAACGAGTACAATGTGCTTTCACTCTTTCCGCATTCTTCTTCCAATCTTGTCTTGCTACTTTCCCACGCAATGTGCCAGTCCGAAAAGCGCGTCACCATTATTGGGGGGAAAGACACGACGTTCGACATTCCGTCGCCAGGGGCGACGCGAATATGGAAATGGTCCATTGCTATCTTCATCGATCCACGGCTGACTCTTCGCATGACCACGTCCGCATCCGAACCCGTCCGGAACTGCTGCTGACATCATCTGGATCCACCCACCATCGTAGGATCACAGCACTACGGACAACTTCATCATCATCATTATCATCCATTCATCTACATTTCTACTAACATCCTCTTGAGTCCATCCATCTACTTGAGACATCCATCTAGTTGAGCTTACCGACACTGCTTCTATTTGTTTTATCTCCGTTACAAACCCCGAAGTGTATCTTGGCGAACCCTGTACTTTTTCATATACTAACCTGCATGCAACAAGGTAGAGTGCACTAACTCCTCCGGGTGAAACACCTCAAGTGATCATCATGATCATCATCATGTATCCGTTGTTCTTGTACCGGCAACTATATGCCACGCCCTTGCGTTCACAAAAGAGTGCGACAAGAGCAAATTGTGAAGTCGATTTTTATTTTCTTTCACGAAAGCCATCCAGGACACAGAACAGTGCTCCGTGCGTTTTTGAAAAAAAAAAAAAAAAAACATCCAAGGAGACACTGCTATTTAGGAAGCACCTCACAGCTCGCAGCACAAACAGCTGTCTCCCACCGTTAATCACCACCATAATAACGCTGTTAACCGAGAAGAAAACATAATTCTCCCTTACTTCTTCTTCTTTTCTTTCCTTTTTTCATTTCATAACCATTTCGCTATCCCCCTCGTGGTCGTGTAAGACGCATTCATAACATCGCCGTGCGCGAAAATTCCGTAATTCGAAAATTGCCGCAAGCTATATACGCAGTCTTCTTTCCACGTCGCTCGTCGGGGAACGTGGGCATTAAAAATGAGTCAGTCTTCGTATGCGAATATATTACGAAGTAACTATCTCGAGCACATCCTCCCAGTTTTGCGCACCCGGATAACTAAATTACACCACATTTTTCTTCATCGTCGCGAAACCACGGCGAAATGTTGGAACTTATGCCGCATTCCGGCCTCAAAAGTGGTTTCATACCGAAGGAAGTGTCGTGCCATGGGCGGAAGAAAGTGCGCTGGAAGAAAGAAAGTTGAAAAACTGCCAGGCTGGAAACACCGCGAAGACGTCTTTCCATAATTGCGTGAAGCTTGGAGTGAAAGATGGATTCTCGTGACAAATGGGTGTGCTTTCTGTGGCGTACTTTCAAATTTATGCCCCTAGTTTTCAAAAGTCGTGCTTCTTGGTGCGGCAGCGCCGCTATTTGTCGCTGTTACGAGAATGCACGTTATTATGTGTTGTTTCGCTCACATTGCTCTTTTCAAAAAAAAAAAAAAGAATATATATATATATATATATATACATAGAAACAAAAAGCGGCAGAAGGAGTGGAAGCGAAGTAGGTGTGGCTACACCATCATTACACCACCCTGATTACACCAAGAGGAGAATTGGAAAATTATGAACATTTTGAAACGGCTTGTGTGATTGAGGGCTTCCAATGATGTTGTTTCGTGTCGAAGGCGTGTTAAAGACAACAGTCGCTCTCTAGCGCTATTGAAATGCGTATGTCTACGAGTCCTTTCTCGGAACAAGCTGGAAAATCTCCTCGCCAGCTCGCATGACGTCTCCGTGACGCCGTCGTCAGGATGGTCACGTGCTAGCATCCTCTCCCACAGCTCCTTCTCATGTAGTTGCTGCTGCGGAACGCACATAATTCTGCAGCATGGGGAGACCGAAACATGGCGCCAAGGGAACGCCCTCGCAACGTCACAGTGACGTCGAGCATGCATCTATCTGTGCAGGAATGTCAACCTGTGGATTTCAATGACCTACAATGGCGATCACAACTTATACCGCTGCGATTCCGAAAATCAGCAAGTATACTACCCATGCAAGCGAAAACCTAAAAATTTGTGCTTGGAGCGTGAACTCCACGGTGCTTGTTTAAATACTTAGGCGACAGGCAAGTTGAGACGAAAAAGCAAGTGAGGTAAGTAGTACTAACTGTCGGTAAACTTACCTCACTTGCTTTTTCTTCTCAACTTGCCTGTCGCCTAAAGGGAAAGCACGGAGCCGTGGACATTTTTGGAATAGCAAGCCAGCTCTTTGCTTGGCTAACCTTCCCTTTTCCGCTTTCTTTTCACTTTTTCCTTTGACTTATTTTAAGATTAGAGTTACTCAACAACAACTTACGTGTAGATGCCCTATTCAGCACATTTCATTCAGAAGAGCGTCCGCTATTTAGGGAAACAAGAAAAACGAACTGACATGTTGACATCTGGGGCCGTTACACTAAAAGAAAACGGAGATTTCATTTCATTTCATTTCATATGAGAGAGATGAGTACTATCACACGGTTAGTTCGTGCACAAATAAGTAACGGCAGTCGCGTTGTTTGCAAACGGTTCGGCCACCGATCATAGGCGCCACCATTTTTCTGGTCACGTGTATGATGAGGTTGATGGGTTGAAGGCAGGTACATATACAGTGGATGTTATGCACCAACTACGATGTGCAGCTTTCACCAACACAACCTCCTTCTCACCGAACAACAACAACAACCAAAATATGATGACGATGATATGTGGTGTTCCTCCTCACCGAAGTACTACTTGGTGCCCATCCGGTTCACAAGGGGCGAAAACGTCTTTCCGTGAAGCTCATTGCACAAGTAATATTTTGAATTAGACATACCATACTTTCAAGTCGTTCAATCGCATTTCACTTACTGCGTTACTTCATGGAGTATAATATCTATACGTCACAGATTGAATGTTTGTTTAACCCCAGAAAATAACAGAAAATAACTATGAGACTAATAAAGTTTTCTAGTAGTTGAGCTTCCTCCATTTAATGCCTCTTAACGCCTCATTTAACATTCATTAAATGCTTTGGAGCAGTTGGCACCTCAAGTACAACAGTTTGCGATACATGCGCATACATTTACGCACGGCAGTCTGCTATAAGTCTCAAATACGAACAGATATATCCCGAAGGATGATAGTCTAGGTCAGATCAGTGGACTTCCAAAGAGGACGCATGGCTACAAAGACATAAAACACAACCTCCCATTACACTCTTCTTGTTTTGTGTAAACACGCCCGTTCTTGAACAAACGTTCCTTCACGGCACAGTAGCACTATACCACACTAAGTATTTTAACCTCCTCCGCGCTCAGGGAAACGTGCTCAACATACTGATATCTTTTTGGTCCAAAATTCAAACTTGCAGGGACGGAGGAAACGCTTCCTTCTCGTACCTGCCTTACTTGCTCCTTTGATGCTCTGCAATCCATCTAAAAGTTTCAACGCGGCCACGCAACTTTTTAATAAGGCTTACAATTCCTCCGGGGAGTGTGACAGCCGGCTGCGGTTGCATTTTTCGGGGAATTCACTTAATGAGATTAGTATCGGATAAAGCGCGACAAGAGAGCCGGAAAAGTGCTATCTCCGTGAGAAATTTCGGTCGCAGGTGTTATATGGGTTGTGTCCTCACGAGAGGATCTTATAGTGCGGAGGTAGTGGGAGAAGAAAGGGACATCGAAGAAAGGGATTAAGGTTGTAGATGTTAAGGATTTTTGTTCCGGGAAAGGAAATGTATTTGGTGAGACTAAAAGGACCGAGGGGGTATTAAGGCGACGTGTATTAAGTGGGATCGAGTTAAGAACGTGAATTCAGGCGAGGATAAAGAGTGGCAAAAACTATTGGCGTTTTATTAGAAGAATATGTGTGTAATGTGAATTTGCAAGTAGAATATTACGCCACCAGATATAAAAGAGAGGGTTCAGAAAACTTGGTTGTGACACGCTGTGAGATAAATTCATTTATGTCCACTTGATGACGTATGCCCAAAGTGGCGAATGCCTCACTTGTCCATGTGTGCGTGTATGGGTGTGCTCCATCCATTTCAGTGCCGCCTGCCTCACTAATATAATGACCGACATGTAATGTCTTAGAACCAGAGTTTCAAAAAATAATTTAATACAATAATTTTATAATAATTTCATAATTTTGAAATAAAAATCCGATTTATTGGATTCAAATCGAATTTATTTTATTTTAACCAGTATTTTTAAAAAGTACCCCTGCTAAAGACGGACGGACAAGTACAGCGCAAGGACAGCGGACGGAATAAGGACAAGAATGCTGTCCGTGATCCACTGTGCTGAACCGGAGCTGAACTTGAACCGAAAACCGCTAAAACCCGTTAACCGGGACTGAAACGAGTCGAATTTATGCTTTGTTATAGCTCCATGTTCGGCGTCTGAAGTGCAGCCGCAGTGCCGCCTCATGCGTTGAAGATGAGCTTTAACTTGCGGAAACAAAACAAAAACAAATGTATCCGGTGACGCTATCGGAACTGCCCTTATCTTGGGTTGCATGTTCTGTTTTCTTTTCATCATTTTCCAGGACGCAAGAGGCGATAGTGTGTTGTTTCGCTCTCTCGCATTTGGGGTGAAAGAAAGACGCGTCTCCGATGATGCGCAATTAACAAAATAAAGAAAAAAAGTTGTGTTCCTTCACGAATTTTTTGCGGACGATCGATCGAACAGATTTTTGCTCTGAAAACGGCTACGGTATCAGGTGACCGATGGGACCAGATGCTCTCATTGGGACAACTTCGTAGCTTTTATAATTAAAACGTTATTGAAAGTTAATTAGGACATTGCCTTAGGAGTTTCTTGGTGCCCTCTTAATGAGTGCCATTCAGCATATGCTATATTGCTATTGGCTTAATCTCGAAAAAAATGATATATATATATTTTTAAAAAATCTGTTCGCATTTAGCTGGGGCAGATTGTATAAGGTCAGCGGCAAAGAAATGTGCCTTGCCAGAATGAAGACACATCACGCGGAGTGCTACAACTCCGTACAACTTGACGTCAGTGTACTCGAAAATGAAGAATGTGTGTCATCAGGTATTGTTTTACTTGTTATATAGGAGAGGGCAGTCAGGGATCCTGTATATGTATCCTCTGCTGACAGGTATGTTACGTAGTAGTAGTAGTAGTTGAGGATAAGAAACACAGAGGGAAAAACACGACATAAGTCTCACGCCCAGTTGCATACTTCGAATCCCACAAGTCGAATCCCGCTGATGGTACCTCTTCTTGAACTGTCATAATTCAACCGCACTATGTCACTATGTTTTTGCAGGGTCCGCAAAATGACCGTCTGCGGTCTCATTCTCAAGCTCCACTTCATGTACCTCTAAGCACAGCTACACAAGATTCTAAATCAAATGCACCCGAAAAAATACAAAACAACACGCAACATTCAGGACACCAAACGATCATGTGGCTTTCTAACTTGTGTGCCCCGCCTTACCACTGGATTGGTACTGCCATCTTGAGCATAACCGCATAGTACATTGGTCCTTTACATTGTGATCGTCCAGCTCATCAGTTGGCCGAAGATTGTCTTGCCATAAGATGTGCGCCAGAACTGTGTTGTCGAATATGTTGTGCGGCACACGAAGGCATGGACCCTGGATGAAAACAGTGACAAAATGAATGAAGTATATAGTGAGCGTTCATGGGATAGACTTGTCGTTAGAATATGCAGAAGAACATTTTGCTGCTAAAGCCGATATCATGCGCCCTTCATAAACGCCAATAAACCGCCTGGTGCATTGTAGACGCTGTAGAAATTTAGAACCGACTTGACGAAACACTAGAAAGATTGTTCAACAAAAGGTCAGGGCAACAAGTGGCACCTCCGGGGCTTGTCCAGGCACTTGGTGAATCACATTCTCTAGCCAGTATCTTGAACCCCTGCTGCAAAGTTAAGCTTCTATGTTCTGCAAACGAAGATATTGCAATATTCTGGGGCTATCGCTTCTATCCCAGGCTGCCCTTAATGGTTAGAAACTTTAAAGCTAAAGGGGATACTTTCAGAAGTTGCATGTTTTGTGATGAAGTCGTCCGAGATGCTCGTGCGCGCACCTGGTGACTACGTGCCGGACCGTTTTCGCAACCAGACGACTGCGGCTCCAGAGCGCCGTCGCATTTTCTGCAGGGATTGAAAGGGCGTTTTTATCACTTCGATTGGTGCAGTCGGAGTCACTTAATTGACTAGGAATTGAGAAGACCGCAGAAGTCGTCTTCCTCGCGAAATGCATGCACAAGAAACAGCAGTTTAAATTTGCCACAGCAAGTGTGCTAGCGCAGTGAAGATTGTACCGATTAGTCGTGTGTACCCATATATGGTGCAGTGGATCGTTGGTACAGGTTGCGCTTCCCTGGTCTAGGCTACTTCGTTTTATTGTAACAATGAATGTGAATGAAAAACACAGTGTTACCGTTCTTGGAGTGATGTTGCAATAAAACATCTGTGACCTTGTACCGCGTTTGTAGCTACTTTTGCAAGTTCGAAACGACTTCTTTTGCAAGAAAAGCTATAGTGGTACTGATGGAAATCACCCTGAATATCGGTTATTTAAATCCTGATACCCTAGTTAGGGTACCGCACCTTCCGCAGTGAAACGCCTCGTGTCGTCATCATGGTGTATTTCTTGTTGTTGTTTACGTATGTGGAATAAATTACATGAACAGGAACATAATTCTATTTGCTATCTGGATTATAGAAGAAGAAGAATATGTAGGTGACCCATTTCTAATGGCGGATGCGGGTTTATTTTATGGCAACATGGCCATGCGCTCGCAACTTGCTAGGTCGGCGCCCGCACTGCATGGATAGCGCGACCCTTGCCACCCGAACATGAGTGCCAGGAATCTAGCGGTTAGAGCCGCTTGGATCACTCCAGGGGCATCGCGGACGCTCATCTCCGAGTTTCGTCGTCTGCTAACCCACATGTCCTTCGACGTGCGTGCCAATGCCGGCCCTCGCCAAACTCGCAGTGTGGATGTGACGACACCGGATACAGTTGTTAACCCGTTACCCGGTTGTATCCAGGCCGGGCGAAAAAAAATGCTGGCTGGCAAACATGCAAACATGGCAAACGCGAACACGCGAGATTGCTGCGCTTTGAC
Organism: Ornithodoros turicata; assembly: GCF_037126465.1. Taxonomy (NCBI): domain Eukaryota; kingdom Metazoa; phylum Arthropoda; class Arachnida; order Ixodida; family Argasidae; genus Ornithodoros; species Ornithodoros turicata. The sequence continues at coordinate 30,553,545 of NC_088202.1, read as the reverse complement.
CAAGCGAACAATGACTGCTCGGCATCTGAGAAAAAAAAGTTGCCACGAAATGTCCACCCGAATTCGGCATAAGAGTGCTTGGATTTTTGTTAAAGGTACTCTAAAGCAGCGAACAAGCAGTTTATGCTGGCGGCATAGATTAACAGCTTGTTCCTTGGAAACCCAGCACAACAAGTCATACATGTGACCGAGAACACTAGTATTTCGAATTTGCTAGTAAAAGGGCGGTGAAGCGGCTCGCTGCGACATCTGGAGTGAAATAACGCCCAATTCGCCGAACGACAGTGATCTATACATGTTCCCGACTGATTTGCGGTTCCTGATGGCTACGTAGCCGACACTTGTTTCGTTTCAGTAACCCATTGTTGTCCGCATGCAAATAGTTTTGCCGCCGTAGTTGATGAGCAATGAGCAGTTGGTGACCCCTTCGACACAGTGTTGCCCGTAATTTTCATTTTTTTTTTCTAATAAAGAGTGCGAGTGCAACTGATACGAAAATTGTGACGTAAGGGTACTGAGTGCTCAGGTTATCGAACAAATAGATTTTCTGAGATTGCACCTCTACTCCTTTGCGCTACCTTTAAAATCTATAGCTTGGGACAAAAGTTTACGGAATGCACGAGCGGCGTGTTTTCCCGTCGGCGCGACACCCAGCGGCGGGGAGAAGCGGGTTTGTTCACTCGTCCTGAGGTGTGGGCGAGTGCGCTGGTTACGACACACCGCGGTAGTTTCGGTATCGCGTGAATGTGCTTGCGATGTGGTTTGGATTGGTGTCGCTACCGGCGCATTCCTCCCCCCCCCCCCCTCTGAACGAGTGAACGGGTTCGCTTCCGCCCGCCGCTATAGGGTGGTGTCGCGCCGAGGAGAAAATACACCGCTCACGCGTTCCGTAAATTTTGTCCCAAGCTGTACACCTCCTCTATGTCGCTGTTTCTGGAACACCCTTACCTGCCCTTACCGGGCTCTGTGAACCGGGCTACAGGAGCGCCTGTGAGAGCAGCCTGATAGCTCAACCTCAGCATGTGGCTGACATGAGTGGGTTGACACTGTTCTACCTGAAGGGTGCTCTGTCCTGAATCACACGTCCGGTGACAGTTCTCATAAAAAAAAAGATTTTCGTTTAGTTTTGCGTTTTTTAATGGGCCAGAAAAGATTGGCAAATGGACGACTACTTTCCTTTTTCTTCTCTCTCTCTCTCTCTCGAAGCGATAGCGTTATGGGGCCAACCACAGCGTAATCGAAAGGGTCAAAACCGTACAGGATAGGGATTTAAAGGATAATGTGGAGGAGGAAAATATTACTTCCAGCAGCGTGTGTCGGTGATTTCCGGTGCACGTCAAAAGAACCCGAGGTGGGTCCAAACTATCCGTACTCCTGTCGTACGGCGCATGCAGCATGTCACCACACGAATAGGCCGACGCACCTTACGTGTAAATCTAGAAAACGTGCCACTGTCACGTGACGCAGGTAATCGCTAGCCTGTGCTTGTGGTATGCCGAAATTATGTAAGCGCCGCGTAACAGTACAAAAATTGACGATTTCACAAGACGTCATAAAATAAATAATAGTGTAATATTATATATTTAATGTATGATAAAAAAAAATAAGGACTGGGAGGTGGTGGGTTCGAATCCTACCACCGGCTGTGCTGTCTGAGGTTTTCGCTGGGTTTTCCTGCAGACTTTCCAAACGAATGTCAGCACAATTCCCCTTGAAGTCGGCCCAGGAACCATACTGACTCCCCTGTCCCCCACTACTTCCTGCTGTCCTCTCTCCATCTGTTCACGTCTGTACGCCGCTCATGTCCACGGTTGCTTCGCGGCGCAAACACAAAATAAAAATAAACAAAAAATGAAAATTCTATGAAAATCTAGTAGCATTTTCAAGAGAGTTTCGCCCAAAGATGCATGCAGCTTCGTCTTGTTCCTCCTCCTGTTTTTTTCTTTTTTCTTCTTTTTCTTTACAAATGTGTTCTTAGGTATTACGGCTAACGCATGATGATACCTTGTATGCCTTGTCCTTGAAAGTAGTAATTTTTAATTATTATGTTTCTTTGAAATAGTTGGCAGTATCGTGTTTAAACAACACCAGCATTGAACGTGGACGTCTAACGGCGGACACAACATTCAAGGGTCACCGTACATGTATGCAGCTTTCGAAAATGCAATTCACAACCGCCCTTTCATCAGCTGAGCAAGACAAATTAAAACCTCTCGGTTACACTGCGCATGATACAAGCACCCATTCACGCTGGAGAAACATACCCACATTTCGCTGAGAGTAATTGAACCTCTTCAGGTGAACCTCAGCACACACAGACTTAAGTCTGAATTAATGAAATGACTCATGTGAACGTCTTCCTTTCGCAAACAGAGTCCATTCCTGTTACCCAAGAAGAAAAATGCGAACGCTCACCTTTTCAGCGGTACGTTTTCCTCTTGCTACTGTCAGCACTATTTGTTGTACCTCCGCTTACAATGTTCACCCTTCATTGGCTTTCGTTACCAAAGTGAAATATGTGCTCCAGGCATGCGCAAACATTTCAAAACCGCATTTTCTCAATGTTGCCTCTTGCATGTGGTTGACGGCAAAATATCTGCAGGCTTATATATGCATAGGCGCAACGAATCGGAAGAGCAAGGAGATTTCTTAATTACTTCTTTAAACGGAGGGTCCTCTTTAAACAGGTTTCTTTTCTTGAAATCACGTTCGCTCATGCAAGGCCCTACGCACACAGAACCGAATTTGATAACAGGACCTCGTCTCTTGTACTTGCTCCCACGTTTTACAAGTCCTTTTATTGCCCCCCTCTCTCTCTTCATCTTCTTGTGTTCTTTTTCTTTTTTTCGTATCATTGAAATGCCACCCTTTTCTAATTTAAATATCAGCGCACGCCACATTCGGCTGGAATGTGAAGTGAGCGATATCTTTTTCGCTGCAGTTCGCTTTCCGCGTTTCTTCTCTTTTCAGAAGCTGCACGGCAAAATAGAGTGATAAAAGCGAGGAGAAAGAAGACACGAGAACCAATTAAATTTGAGATTGCGCAAGAAAAAGAAAAGTAAACGAGAGAGCCATTTTAATTAAAGCCCCGCGACTTTCGTCCCTCTTGAAAAAGAGCCCGGACGCACGAAGCCATTTGAATCACCTTCCGCAGAGGTCTTTCGGATTTGCGAAAAGGAGCAAAAGAAAACAAGACCGTGTAACACGAGAAAATATGCGCTTTCATGGACAGAAGAAACACTCTAATTAATCCCCATACTATCTCATTCGAAACAGGCGACAGGAGCGGCCGTAGCCTCGACTTTGAAACGACCCGCCTTGTGGCGCCATCTCGTAGTGGTGTCGTCAACGACCGACATAAAACACAAAACAAAAAAACGTGATCCTTCATTAAAAGAAGAGGTAATCGCCGTTAGAATGTCGTTGCAACTCCACTGGGATATGTATTTCTTTAATCGGCTTGATGCGGCCGTGTAGGGATGATTCATCACTGAACGACAGACGCACATCGGGTGGGGGATTTTATTTATGAAAACGAGGAGTGGTGTCTGCGTGGCTGCTGGTGCCTTTTTTTTCCTGCGTTGTTGAAGCATTGGGGAAGTATTTTTTTGCCGTCTTTGCATGTTTTGCCCGAGATTAGTAGTGGGGAAAAGCGATCGGGGGGCGTGGGTTCTGGTTTCCGGCACGTATTGGAGAGTTTGACAGGCAGTAGAGCCGGACATGCCCTTTGTCTGTTGGGAAAAGGGAATGACAGGTGTGACACTAGGGTTTGACGACAGGCTGTCGAATAGCAGGACAGGGTATACGGAGAGAGATAGAGGACAAAAAAAAATGCTGCTAGCTATCGCTGAGCTCTGGTTTCAGATGAGCCTCAACGTGGCTTCTTCTGCCTTTTGCAAAAGTTGGATGCTTCAACTTTAAGATGAGCTGGCGTGAAGGGAGATTGGAATAGAAAGCGTGGTGACTTCGTTTAGAAGACTGTCACACGAGTGAGTGGTGGAGTAGAGCAGAAGAGGATTTTGTCGGCGCTTACATGGAAGACTGCCGAGATTGCGTCGTCGCTTATGTATCAGCGACCACAGTATGCATTGTAAACGAAAATAAAATTGAAGAAAAGTGATTGAAAAAGTGTCGATGACAGTAAACCAACGGTATCTGAGTGATGTTAATGGTGGTGCATCAACGCGATGTAGCATTTTGGTAGCGTCGAGGGTTTAAACGTTTATTTTTGGTTTGTGTATCTAAGAGTGAAATCGTTACACTCGTTACACTGTAGGCCTCCAGAATAGTGTGACTTGTGTCGTTCAAAGAAACAGCGGGTACGAGTAGCAAGGTCTGAACGTTTCACTCCCTTTGCAATATTTTCTTGCTGCCGTTTCCAAATGTATCATTAGAAGCCTGTCAGAGTAGTCACCTTCTTTAACTGTAACATATCGCACCAGATTTTCACCTATTCTTTTTTAGGCAATTTCTGAAGAGAAATTAAAAACTCATTACCGTAATGTATGTGGAATTCATCGCATGCTTTTGTCACTAATTCAATAAAGATCTTGTCATTACACTTCCGCCTTTACCACTTACAAATTGCCACTTTCGTTTGTCTTCGCTGCAACTCTCTGTTAGCGCAGCTATTTTCTTGCCGCCTTCGATTATGTATTCGCCCCGAGATCGAACGGTGTCTGCGCGCTGCGGTGGAACGCTGAACTACCGTAGTGTGGGTAGCTTCCTCGCGTCGTCTGCTTTTACAGGTTTATGTTCCGCGTTCAGTGCAGTAGGTGGAGCATTGGGGAACCGAACAGTATCGTACCATCGCGGCACAAGTGAGCTTCCGGTGAATATACCCAAGAATTACGGAAAAGAACCATCAACTCCGAACATCGGCTGGCGTGTTATCCACACTAGAAAGGTGACGGTGTCGCCCACAATAGGTCGATATCGCAGCGAACAGGGCGAAATATTCCTCTACACTTTCGTAGTACGAGTCCCAACTCTCGATATTGTCATCAGATTTGTGGAGCGTTCCCACAAGTCGTGCACTCAATTCACCAGCAAATTAATTACTCGCGGTTGGCAGATCGATCGTGAGAAGTCGTAGTACACATCCCATCGTCGTTGCCTATTGTAGCGTTTGGGGAATTTAATAAACCGAGTGCACACAAGGGTAAATGTGAAGGCAAACATGTCACGTGTATTTGCAGCGGACATATTTGTTTCACACCTCCTGGCTGGGGTGTCGTTCGGAGAGGTTTTTCGCCTCTTTTGTGCGCGGTGGTAGAGCCATAGAGCAACATAACGCTGTGAGGCACATGTACAGCGGCAAAGTCGTCAGTCAGAAAGGGGAAGCCGAAGGAGGCTGCCGCCTACGACATGAATGTGAACATTTCAAACTGTCGCGCTACGACGTGACTGAAAAGACGATTTCAGAAAATCCCAATGCTCCGTGCGCGCGCGTTGCATCCTGTGAGATTACTGGAATGAGGAAATGAGAACTGTCTTGTACGTTTCGTTTCCGCTGACCCGGACTCCTCGTGGACAACCGGCCGAGAGAGAAGGAACCGAAACAGCTTGAAGACCTTCACTTCCTTTGTTGCAGCAAGTTCCCAGAGTTCAAAGCGGCGCTAAGCTCGTGTTACACGGGGTGTTCCGCCACTGGGGAGCTCCAGAAGCATGTGCGGACTTGGCGAAACATGTTCGTAATCACCGTTGTTTCTTCGAGTGCTCCCGAGTTCTTTGACACACACATCTGGCTCCTATGCCATTGCGGCAGATGTCTGTATCGGTAATGATAACAAATATCGGACAAAATAATAATATTGCGAAGCAAATACCAACCCTGAAATCGCAGAACATGCAGGACACTAGCAAAATCGTTGTCGCTGTTGCTTTCCTTCTTTCTTCTCACTTTACTATTCCATCTTTCAGTCGAGTGTCCCGCTCTGGGAAATCCTGTTTTGTACAAAGTGCCTGAGGTCGACGAGATTAATAACGTAACGGTCGTTCATCAACTGCGACAAACACAGCGGTGTCAAAGAGCGCCAGCTGTGACATGGCTATGATGTCATTCTTTTATGAACACCTCGACCTCTCGTGTGATCCTTTTTGACGTCTCATTTACCCTGACGGATGGTCTAAGCTACTAGCGGTCAATGGAAAGCATTTTACTTGTTTTGCTTTAGTTGCTTATTGTTTTGAACGAACACTCTTCGCGACTCCATTCGTGTATTTCGCGTAGATTGAATTCTCGTGAGTCGCAATCGACATTACGCTTTTGCCGCGTTCAAGTCGCCGGCGTCGCTGCTCATTGTAGTGAAGCCAACGGCTGTTTTATGCATGCTGTTCTTTTGATGTCGTGAGTACATATCGTTACGGAAAATGGCATAATAAATATAGTAAGCTTTTCAGTAACCGGAATTAGTGAGGTGACATGGTGACCTTTCCCTCGTTTTCCCTTAATTTTATGGCTAAAACTACGTAGTAAATGGAGAAGCTTCTATGCATTCAGGATAGACGCGGATATTTCTTGTTTTTTAAGGCATAGTCGAGGCACAGGAGTTGTACTGAAGGTGCTCAACTGGAGCTCTAATGCTGCGTCACTCATGCACGCTCACATAAGTATCGCTGACATCATTGAAACGTACATTTTTACAGGATATATTGATGATGGTGGTGAAGATTTTGAAGACCATAATGCTTATTTGTTTTACTTTTTTGTGCCGCTTCCCAAGAAAGAATAAGGAAACGTCACTGGAAGTACCACACGTACGAGTAGCTGAAGAATCCACAAGTGTGCAACTGACGTTAGGGAGATAGGTAATATAGAAGTAATTATTGTTTTGGCTGAAACCTCTTTTTTTTTTCTTGACTGCCCCTCAAAATCATGAACTCAACTTTCTGCGAATTGGTCCGTTCATGCGGTACGTAATAGCTAGGCTAGACGCTTAGCACCGTTTCTCGGTAGTACGCAAGCAGCTTCAGCACTTTGCCGGAAATACTTTTCACAGGACAACGTGCAGATGCTGAATTAATACAGCTTTACTATCACAGCTGCTAAGTTCTGTGTCTCTTAATCCCCAGCCATCATCCCGTAATGAAGTTGTTGTTGTTGTGTCTCTTAATATTATTGTCAGGAGAATATACGATTTTCTTCTTTTCTACCTGGCCCCAGGCTGCAGTATTATGGCGCGTATTGCATGCTTTCATTTGTTGTTTCTCACAAGGGTCTCGACCTTGCCCATTGTTAACAAAACCGCACCTGGGACGACACGCTAATGGGTTAGAGTTGTTGTGTCGCAGTTGGGATTTAGACTGAAGGAGTGACAAAGAGCACATGAAGGTTGACTTTCTTTGTATACTAGAAAGAGTGTCTGGGAGCAGGCTAACCCGCTGTTTCCTTATGGTTTAGAGGTTGCCACTAATGTACTTGCTTTTTGTTATGACAATTGTATTTACGGCTTGGTGTATTTTTGAGTAGGCTCATCCGGAGTACATTTTATTGGCTGCACGGTATTCAGGGTATTCGGCAATTATGGTATTGGGAAAGTGCAATCATCACTGTGATTCGTTGGGAACGTTTGTGCGGTACATTGATGTTGTAAATAAAAACGCCCGGACAAACAATGGGAAGGGGAAGAAGACTGGAAAGCGGACGTGTACAGTAGACAATGAACAACTCTCCGTCATTCCCTTTCGTTCGAAATCGACGTATTTTCTCAGTTTTCAATTTTGCAAGTGCGGCCGAGCGCCGGGGGAGGAGTATATTACGGGCGGGGGCGGTCGTCTCGCGTGACGTTTCGTGACGTTGCTTCAGGGCTGGCGATAGGAAGCCGCATCTCGATGCCAGGGAGACGGACCGCCCTCTTGACGTCACATTGTTCTCAGACAGACGTCGCGCGCGCGTCCTTCTCCACGAAAAAGCCTAGTTGCGTGGACCTCGTTGCTTTCAGATGCCTGCAACACATCATACCGCCCGAGCTGCGGGAAACTATAATACACGGACCTGATAAAGTTCAAAATACACTACCGTCTGCAATAGAAATTAACGAATCGATGCATGGAGAGCGAACTATACCTTTAAAGGAGGATGGAAGGCACCTTGAACAGGTATTTCTTTATCACGAGATATGAACAACACTACCACGAGGAACTGTCAGGCAAAAACATTTCCTTCGGGAAGCGCGCATTTCCTGAGAAAAGTAGCTCGCAAGAGGGCGCGAGGCGATGGCGATTTTTCCGAGATCTTTCTGGCATGTTATGACCCCAGATTAGCTGATCACTTTTATTGACTGCCGGGATTGTCTGCTACAGCGCGGGAGCAGGGCGGGCGGTCGACAGCTCTGCTTCAGACACGGGACGAACGGCGTCTAATACGAGGGACGTCCAAGTCAAACCGGGACTTTGCAGTTTTCGCAAAAGTAAAATCAACTTAGAGGCGAGAAATTAGTTTTATTTTTCAACGTAATCTCCAGCTGGCACTAATGCACTTGTCCCAGCGTTTCACGAGGGCTTGGATGCCAGCAGCGTAGAAATCCTTACCGCCGCGTAGCAGCCATTGTCGGACCGCATTCTTGACCTCGTCGTCGCAGCCGAAGTGGCAGCCCCCAAGGAACGGCTTCAGTTGCCCGAAGAGATGGAAATGGCTGGGGGCGAGATCTGGACTGTAAGGGGGATGTGGCAGCAACTCCCAGCCAAGTTCCTGTAAGGTGCCTGTCGTGAGATGTTCGGTATGCGGGCGCGCATTGTCCTGTAGGAGGAGGACTCCTTTGGTGACGAGGCCCGGCTTCCCGAAACTGGAGGTGTTCATGAATAATAGTGTTCAACGTTCCCACAGAAAGGTCCGTCTTTCGAGCCAGTTCGTGACATGTTATCCGTCGGTTCTTGAGGATCAGGCGCTCCACAAGTTGGATCTTCTCAGGAACTCTGACACTGGGCTCTGAGCCGTCCCGGCCGGGATCGTCCTGCACTGATGTATACGGCTGTCTTGGAACCGTTTGTACCACTCAAACGCTTTGGTGCGGGTAAGTGTATCGTGGCTATACTGAGCCTGAAGTCTTCTGTGAATTTCATATGACTTTACGCCTTCATTCACGAGAAAATTCATGACAATTCGCTTGTAGCGGAGGAAGATGACCTGACGCGATGTGCATGGGCATCGCGCGCACACCCCGCTTCTCTCGAACCGCAATCGTTGGAATAAACTACTGTTGCAACCTGCCTCCACAAACTGTTCGATGTGCGCGCTCACCTCATCGTCGGCCATCTTGTCCGCACGTGTCTTCTGTTTTGCACAAACTTTGGACCACCATGTGGTGAACATGGAGACCTGTCGCGTGTGAAAATGACGAAAAAGAAGTAGCGCGAGCCATTTGTACACTCAGGAGACAGAAAGTCCCGGTTTGACTTGAACACCCCTCGTACAACAGAGAGGGAGACAAAGAGAAGTTGCGCGCCTTACTATTGGGTAGAAGATATGACGTCGGAGACTGGCAGTCGAGGGGAGGAGCTTTTCTGATCCGCGAGCTTCAAAAACTCTCTTAAGCTGGAACCGCATGGCGCGTATCTCAGCGCGAGAAACGCACCGTAGTACGCTTGGCGCAAAATTTCACACGGAGGCCCGGTTTCCAGCGCGTTCTCGAGCGCGTTAGCCGTCGCTTGATGTTGTGGACGGCAACGTGGTAATAACAGCGTGGCATGCGTATAATTTTCGGTACCGCAATCTATGGAAGCCGCTGTGTTTTGATTTTGGCGCAGTGTCCACGTGTTGTATGGTTGTCATGGCAGGCCTCTCAAAAACGTTTGTCATATACCTCAAGAAAACGAGAGGTAGACGGAAGCGCCTCGCTAATGAGGTATTAGTAGCAAAGAATACAGAAACGTATTCAAGACGGCCATGTGGGAAACTGCAGCGACACTTGGTTGCTCAGCATTCTCTGACAGCGGCAGCGTGTCTGCATCTTGCTGAACCTATTCGACGTGCAACCTTCTTCTTGCTTCCTAATCGTTTTTTCTTGGACCGAAATCTGTTTCCTGTATCAACAATATATATCTCTTTTTACTGCATGTGCTTTACGATGTTTCGCATTAGTGCATAATGCACATGTACTGGCAACACTGCGTGATTTTTTCTCTCGACGAATTCCCCGTTTCATGGCGCGCACTTTATCTTTGCGGACCGGCCTTGGTAGCTCAGTGGGTAACGTGTTGGCTTGCTGAGCTCAAGCTCGCGGGTTCGATCCCGGGCCGATGACGGTAGCAATGTGGGGGAGGTAATCATTGCTTCCAGCACCGTGTGTCGGGTATTTCCGGCGCACGTCAAAAGAACCCCGAGTGGTCCAAATTATCCGCAATGCTACCCTGCGTCACGTGCGAGTGCGTGCAACTAGGTTGACTCACCGTACGTGTAAATCTATTCCCAATTATTATGATAATTCTTAATACGTGAGCATTAGAAGGGTCATGTCAAAGGAAAAACGGCGGCGTCGATCTGCGGAGAGACGCGTAGACGGTATAGCGCGCCCTGAGCGCAGGAGGTTGGCGGCGTGCCAGATGCGCATGACTGAAGAACAACGTAAGCCAAAGAAGGATCCAAAGAAAATAAGCAAAAGGGAAGAACCAAAGAAAAGAAGCAAAAGAGAAAGGAGGAAGCAAAAGAAGGATCCGAAGGCTTATGCTAACGCATTTCCAAAGGATCCACCAATGGATCTTCCTGAATTTTGATCCATGCGGTTTGTCCCGCATGTTTTCGCCGGTGCGTTTCACGCACTGGCAGTTTTACGCCCTGAAATACGGCCCATGCGGTTCCTGCTTTACGCACCAGTATTGCGCGCTGCTCTTGTCCTTTTTGTGCGAATATATGTCCTAGGGTTTGTAATCCTAATTTCTACTCCTCCTGACATATTTTTGTGAGCCCGTTCCATGTTCCTTTAAAACGGAACAGTGCCTTCGAGCTCTTTCGCGAAATTAATAGAATAGAAATAGATGGAAACGTAGGTCGCACTGGTGCGACCAGCTGTTCCACGGCGCTTGACGTGTGGAAGCACTGAATGAATTAAAATATTATATCAGCACTTATGTCCTTGAGGCAGGTGGTCAGTGCACACAGCGCAGGTTGCTGGTGCTGCCTTGACCAGCTCCCCAGTACCTTCTCAACACTAAATGGTCGGTTGTCAAGTTTCGCGAAAGCGTTCTTCAGTGTTCGCCGACTAGAGTCGAAGCGTCGGCAGTTGACCAGCACGTGCTCCGTGTTCTCCACAGTTCCACAAGTTGAATAGTTCGGCCATCCAACGACACCTATCTTATGAAGGAATGCTGCTGCGAACGGGACTTTGAGTCGCAGGCGATGGATGACGGACTCTAACAGCCTTGGCATCTTCGATGGGAGGCAGGTGCAGTTGGGTCGATTCGTGCGAGGAACGAGTGATTCATGACGTCGCCTGTCCACGTGGTTTTAGAGAGGCGATTACGTAATGAGGCCAGCAAGTATACTTCGCATCGGATTGCGTGAAGTAGATTTTATGAACAAGAGAGAACTGATGTTCTGAGGCTGGAACAACATAGAAGGGACAATCACATCAAATTTTATGAGTAGTTCTTTTATGGTCAGCAATTCGAGCAGCCTGGTCCGCCTTCTCATTTCCACTGATACCGCAGTGCCCTGGGATCCACTGGATGATGTTGTTGTGACCCTTTGTTTCGACAGAGTTGTATGCTGCGATAACAGTGTAGACGACCTGCGCAAGTGAGGATGTCGTCGACCCTTGCATTGCTTTGAGGCCAGATTTTGAATCAGAGAAAATAACCCATGAAGTCGGGGTTTCTTTTGACGCTATGTGTAGTAGAGCTGCCTCGATGGCGTAGAGCTCTGCCGCAGTTGAGGACGTCCTGTGAGACAGACGTATCGCACTGTGCTCTCAGGATGACGGAGTGACGAACGCGCATGTCGACGACTCTTGCGACGTGGACGCATCTGTAAATATCTGCTGGAGTTCGGAGTACTGAGCAACCACATCCCGTGCGAGCTGTATTACAACAGGCCCTGAAGTATCCTTCTTTGACTTGAGGCCTGGCACCTCTGGTGACAATGGATGGAGTTTCAGCGCCCAGGAGGGAATGGGAGCTGCAGGCAGGGGCTTGAACCGAGGTATTTCTTGGAAGTGGGGCGCCAGAGCTTGGTGAATGCCCGACCCTGTTCGCGTACGAATCCAGCGGGCCAACGGATGCTTGACATGTCGAGACACCAAACGGGTATAATGCCTGAGCGATTCGGTTACTCGCAAAACAGATATAGGTGACTCTCTAGCTTCAGCAATAGCTGCGCGGTTGGAGGTTGCCCGCGGGACGCCTAGGCAGAGCTGTTCAGAATATTTTATTTAACATAATTATCTAAGTACACAAGTTACTTCTCAAGTTACACTTTGCTTGTAAGCAACACCATAACAACGTAGGCAGAGCTTAGCAGTTTTTTGGCGAAATTAAGTTCCCGCGGGTCATCACTTCTTGATGCAATTCTGCTCCAAAACGCGGGAATATCTTTCACACAAAGACGTCTTCCCCGCTCAGAGACGACCACTCAGAAGTCGTCTGCGGCATTTTACTGCAGGAGCAGGAAATAGGTACACGTGTCTCAACCACACAGGATCTATGTATACCGTATTTCAAACATTGATTGACAAACATCGTTTTAGAATCTTTGGAGAATCATAAGAGTTGGACCAACCAACCATGGAGTTACACATCAAAAGATATGTACTTGCATTACGCATTTCTAACGTCCTTAGCAAACTTTCCTAGAGGGACGTTAAATTCGGCCGGCCGTATTTAACGTCCGCAGGCCGCACAGGCAGGCCGTGCGCTGAGGTTGCGGCGCTCGTTAAAGAACCTTCAGGTGGGCAAAGTTAATTCACAGATCGACCACTTAGGCGCCGCCCATGCTTATAGTTGCCTCGCAACATAAAGTCCCGAATCATCATCATCATGAATGACAATAACAGCATACGCATTCACTTCCAGGCTTAGTTTTGTAAGCTTAGTACTTAGCTCTGGTTAATTAAGCTCACTGGAGGCGCTGTTTCTGACCTGTATGTCCGGGAGTTCTTGCTACAAACCAAAGGATTTAGTAAGCGTTCTGGCAGGACGAGAGTGTGTTCTCCTACGCAGCTTTATCTCGAGCAAATTACGTCGCGAACTGGTTGTTGCTATCGGTTGTGACTGCCATCGAAGTCTATCCGACGCCGCCCCTTCCGTTCCCCTAGCCGCTGTTACATGTATGCGACAGAAGCGCATCATATCGAGTTATTGCACATCCTCGCACCCATCCTGACCAGTGGATTGGTTGACCCCTGTCAGAAACGATTTGTTTCGATTAGTCCATACGATACACTTCTGTCGCAATCATGTAAACGTACCTCCTTTTGTTTTAGAATCCTAAGTTGTATTTGTAATTAGAGCCACGCTAAGACTTGAGGGCGTCGCGAAATTGGTTGCAAGCGATTGCATGAAATTCCAGGTCTGCAATACGCTCTACACGTGATATAGGAGGCAACCAATATCCAAATAGCAATCATATCGCAAAAACTGCAGCGACACAGTGCGACAGCCGCGCGTCCACTGCAGCTGACGATGTGAGGGAAGCAACCTGCGACACCTGAGGCGTGCTTGTCGCATGTGACGTCAGCTGGGCGGGTCTGGGCTTGTCAGGATGTCGTTCGCTATGTACTTTACTTGAAAAATAGTTGTTTGAAAACGACGAACCTAGGAGACATAAACTTAGAAAATCACTTCATAGTTCTAGAGTCATCAATACCATCCTTGTTCTGGTGTAGATGCGCATTCTCCTGCGCCGCATAAGATGTGGCATGCCGCTCTTTACTTCATCCTCTCAATCCTCCCAATCATCTATTGATCGGAGTGTGCAATTTCATCCTCCTTTTTTCTGTTTGCTTTTCTTTTATTACAACGAATCGGTTATTACTAGAACACGGATTTTCATGCAAATGCACGTTCTTTTCCCGATATGGTTTCGTACCTGGATGATGAAAAAACAGCTTTGGTCTTGGTTTGGGACCGACTAGAATATATATGTATGTTTTGCACGTCATGGCATATTCCGCATAAAAATGCACGCATAGTGCATACTTTGTCGCATTTCCAGGTGACCAGATGCGAGAGGTTTCTTCGTCCTCTTTTCTTGTTCTTCTTCTTGTTTCTTCTTGCCTGGAGAAGGTTTTCGGTCGTCTTTCACGAGAATCTCGGTCAGAATAGAATAATTTCGATGTTTCAGTGGGATGTGGTGTTTAGCCCCCAGCCAGGCTCCTCCACTGCACGAAATACTACCCTCAAATATCCGAGACTGTTTCTTACAGCGGCTCTCAAGGCTTGCGCCTTCTCATATGGCATCGGAGGCTTCGCCTTCGCCACTTTCTTTGCCGTTACGAAGACGGGCGGCGTCAGCATTTCAATCTGCACTGTGGTGCAGTGCCGAAAGCAAAGGCTTCAGCTGCGCACGATTTATATTTGTAGCGCAAGCCTTTGTTGTGGGCTCCTGAACGAAGTCGGCTTCATTTTACCGTGTGATCCCTAATACAATGCTAAAATTTTGTCAAATATGCATTAGCTGTACTGCCTTCATACCAACAACGATGAAAAAACGTTGCATATGTTCACATTTTTTACTGCATATGTCGAAGATTTTGGTGCATACTTGCAGGCATATTTCAGGATTTTAGTGAATATTTTATGCATATAGTGCATATTTAGTGCGGGAGTTTTCAGTGCTTATTACTGTTGCTAGCTTACACATGGTGCCACTCGGCCACAGGAGCTCAACATGTAACCAACTTACCGCTCCTCCCCTGCAAGTTTTTGCTCGGAATGGAAAGGGCTCGTGCTTGATCGTGTTTAGGACACCCTACATCCAACACAAGTGAAGCGAAGATGGCAGCGAGCCTTGAGGGAGCCATAGGAGCCGTCTCGTTGCCTTGATAAACGCGTAGTGGAGACAAGGCTCGCGATGGGTGTCAGGTGGTGCAAACCAAAAGACCATCTCCTAGGACGACCCCAGAAGGGCACTTAGCGTTCCCGATTCATTTTGCTTCCCATCTCGTTTTCTCAAGGACCGCCTGAGCCTCGAAGAAGGGAAGTGGCGGGGATGCTCCATTCTCTAGTAAAGGTTCAAAGGAGACGACACGACGGCGGTGGTTTGGCGAACGTGTAATTGACAATCGTAAATGTCTCCGGTTGAAGCAGACGTGACTGGGGAGGGCGGGAGATTCACTTTGGTAGTTACATGTTTTGACACAGTGCTCAAGTGGATGGGAAATGGTATTGGTCTTGGACAGCAGTGAATGCGGATGGAGTATTGAATTCGCTATCTGTACAAGTGGAGTGTTCATAACGTTCGTTGAACCTTTAGAGGATTTGGAATCTTGAGGGAAGAGACGTGAAATGTGATTAAGAAGGTTTTGGCTGCGAGTGAGATGTGTCTAACATATGACTGTGAAGTTAAGGAAAAGAAGAAGGAGGACACGTAAATGTGAGTCAGCCAATTGTTTTCTTCACATGTGACTGCGACAATGTGGCTCGCCAGCAATAAATGGTATAAGAAACAATGGCGTCTGACCCGGTGCGCCCCAATTGGCGCGTCTGGGAACAAACTCTCGTTTTTATTGGCATTCTTCGTATTTTAAATCACGAGCTAACCAAAATGGATGAATGTGTGAGAAAATGAAACGTGGAAAGACATATCTGACGGAGTATGTATACAGCACGTGACATCTCTGACAAAGCACTACCACAACTACATTAACCGTCATGCAACTACATCACAGTTATATTGCAGGATGCGGGTGGTAACCGAAAGTATAGTTCGTCGAAATAATGTAGTGCATGGCGTCGCGCACAAAACGTATGAGTGATAGTTGATGATGATTATGATGGTGATGATTGGTATTTTTATGGCGCATTAGCAACAATGGCTACAATATGCCAAACAAACGTTTAACGTGACTGAGATTTAACATAATCTCCCTCAAGTAGCTGGTAACCCCCCTCCCCCGCTTTCTTTATCTTTAATAAACATATCGCCCCCCCCCCCAACTCCTACCCAAGCAGCAAAATGCACTGAAAGTCGAGTGCAATAGGGGTGGACGGGTAGGTGAAAGGCCTTGAATAGATTCATGAAAGTACAGAACATTGACAAGACACATACCGTCCACCCCTAATGCACTCGACTTTCAGTACATTGTGCTGCTTGGGTAGTAACAAGCTAAGAGAGGTCTTCTCTCTTCCGCCATCGTCGTCATCACGCAGGAGATAAAAGAAGCATGACAAAACGAGCTCCGTTACTACGAGTGATTGTAGTGTTGTTTCGGTTATCACCTTTCTGTAAAGCAAAATAATGAGTGCACGAGAGGCGGGGTAGACGGCGTAACCATGAAACGGGCATGAATCGGGGGAGAGTCCTATCCGGTCTCCACTTTTTCCCAAATTACTTGTACCGTTCTTTTCTCTCTTTTTTTTATTATTATGTATCCGGAAATGTGTGTGGAAATATTATTCAATGCCTCCACGTTTCTGCGCAAAAACTCGAAGTTTCCACGACAACATCATCCTTTCAAGTAGCTCAAAGCGCACCAGCAGTGGGGACATGATCTATGCAAAATTTGAAACTCTCAATTTCCTTTCCGGCCCTACGCATCCCTAAAAGCCCAATTAAGAAACGCGCCACTCGGCAGCGGGTATTCATGCGAACTCACATTAGGGAGCACATGACTCAGGGACAAAGGCAAAACAGTAAGCGGTCTGCGAGTGTCACGAACCACCACCCGCCGTAATCCGTGATTCACGGCTTCCCAATCGTATCCGCTGAATATGCAGGCGAGACCGCGCAGTGCAGAATGACCGAGCCACAAAAGGCACGGATCGGGTGGCGGATGGCATTCAATGACGCCACGCGAAGCAAATTGGAACAACTGCTGTTCGACTCCGGAAGTGTCTAGCATGAGATGTGGGGCGTACCGTGGGAACATTTCTGTGCTTTATGGGCTCGGGTGCAGAGTACGTTGTGGAGGACACACTTAATTGCGCTGCTGGCTAGTCGTCACCCGGTTGAGGAGGGAAGTAAGTGAGGGATATCTGCGATTGTAAGTGGGGATTATGAAATGCGAATGCGTGTCGTTGGAGTGGTGTGAGCGCAATGAGTTTTGAATTTTATAGGGATTGAAATTGGATGAAAAGAACGCATTTCCGGACGGTTTTGTTTTTGCAGTTCTCGGGAATGGGACTGAAAAAGAAAAGCAGGTGGAAAGGGGGATATTAGGATACCACTACTTTTTGTATCATTGCCATGAAGAAAACGGCATGAAGCACGAAAAACTTACTTGATGCAGGGGCGAGATCTCTACGTGTGACCTGTAAGATACATGTGCGTGTGTTTATAGTTTTCTTTTCTTTGTAACCGAACCTTCTGTGGGCCGCTTTTCAAAGGTATATTCTGTTCTAAGTGTACGATACGCTTCATTTTATACATGGGTAAAGGGCACAGCTATCAGGCAACACCCCGTGGTGCTTCATAAAGAGTATCAACAAAAGATAACCGTTCAAGTTTTGACACCATTACCTGAACGTGCTTTCTTGCCACATCGTCAACACTCGTTGCAGTCATTGTCTCCCTATTGTTTGGCATCAATGATATAATAATTCATAATTTACACTAATCGTTGTTGTTTTTGTTGTTGTTGTCTAGGCAAAATGCCGTGTAGCTCACGCCCCCCCCCCCCCCCATAAACTACGCTGTTCCCACCTGTTCCTACAAACTACGCTGAAATGGCAGGCCACCTGCGTAATGAGGACGTTCCCTTATCCGGTGAGCGAGGAAGGGTCCCAAGCAGCACAGAGGACCGGGAAAAGGTTGGGAAGGCAACGGGGTTACTGGTTCTGCAAAGGCCGGTATCGAATGCAGGAACCCGAGGCTATGCCGGTAGTACCCCAGTACCAAGAGAAAGGAGAAATGCGAGAGGGAAAAATTGTGAGGTCGCTCCCCGAAAAATTCCCGATAGCCACCCGATTCATGATCACGTGATGTAAAAAAAAAGAAGCAAAATCGTAGGATTTCACCCTGTTCATTCCCCGACACCATGCCGATTGCATATCACGTGGCCGCGCCTCATACGGAGCAGGCAAGCGCACTTTTAGGACATCCAAGCTTACCATGCAGTGGCTGATGCAATGCAGAACCATGACGGCGCCACGGCGGCTACAAATTCAAACGGCGAGACGCGAGAGCAGAGAGTGTGAAAGGAGAGAATGACAGGTGACAAGTAGGAGTTGGACTCGTTGCGGTGAGTTGGTTTATCTACGGTTGCCGTAGCAAGGATCGTGTAACTTCTGTGCAGTATTTGCGTGTGCTTTAGTGCGCTTTCAAAGACAATGCGATGACAGTGATCCCTGCGCAACACATTGTCGATTTCCCGGAAGAGTTTTCACCAGGGCTCGGAACCGTTATTTTAGGGGGTTCGGTTCAAGTTACGGTTCAAGGTTATCGGTTCGGTTCGGGTTCAGCGCAACCAAAATAAAGGTTTGAACCGATATTTATCGGTTCGAACCGGCTTACGTGTGCTGTGCTAATCAATGTACCACACTGCGAGACGTAATAACCAGTTCCGGCGATGGCTTGCAATGCAGCTCACAGCAGATCATCCTTTACTGCACCGAAAAGTGCTGGGAAATGGCGTACAACATACCATTGCACTCCATTGCAAAAGTCTATCGCCAATTTCTAAAGAAAAAAAAAGAGAAGAAAGCGATCACGTGGTAAATTGGAGTGTTCCAGAGTCCCATATACGCAGGCCGGCACGCTGCTCCCCGTTGAAAACAGCGCGAGAGGCCGCTCCTGTGTTTCCTTCTTCCATGCTCTGGACCACACGCCAAACTCTTTCCCATGGTTGCTAGAGGTCTGCTTTGCTTGTGGATGTCACTGTGAACTATTAAGATTTACGTCGCCTTCACACTGCGACGCTGAATGAAAGGAAGCAGCCGAGGCAACAACGCAAAGTGTAGCTGTGGTGTAGCACTCTTTTTTTTTCTTTTTTTACACCTCGAGCCACAAAAATGTACAGGGATGTCGTGAACCTTTTGGAGGTGAGGCTGCAGGAGGTGCATGGACTCACCACTTCTTGGTTTGTCAGTTTGTCCGCTCTGTGAATTCGGCAAGATTCCGAGCGATGTAGTGAGCTGCTACGCGGCAGTCGAATGGGAAGGTATAGGCGTTTTTACAGCCTGGCGAACTGGTTACCGAATTATATTTTTTCGGGTCAGTTCCGGTTCGTTCAAGGGGAGAGAAAAAATATTTAGGGTTCGGTTCGGGTTCGGTTCAGCAAAAAAGAACGTTTTTTTGCGGTTTTCGGTTACGGTTCAGTTCCGGTTTCGACCCCTGGTTTTCACAAGAAACGGACGGTGAAACGCTAACCGGACTGCACGTGGTGGTGCTTCTGATGTTCGAAGTATGGGTGATGACTGTGATGCTTTGCTTACTATTAATTATATGTTTCATTTTAGAAACTTAGGAGGAACTCAAAGAGATACAGATTCCGAGCGTATCGTGAAGAAGAAGGGGGTAAATGTCGCGACCTGCATGGAAAACACGAGTGTCATGTGTTATCTTCTCTGAGAAAATATAAGATGTGAGGTGGCCAACAAAACGTGAAGCTCCCTGTGGTCCGTGAGTGCATCGCAGTCAGGCATATGCTTTGTCTAGACACAGTGAGTGAGTAAGTAAATTGTGATTGTGTAAGTGCCTGTGATTAGACTTATACTACGTAATACGCATATATGGAGATGCATTGATTATTTCTTTCTGCTTACTGTATGCTTTGAGCAGAATAAACAGTATATGTACTTGTGCAATCTGTGCATTTCCACGTATTATTTTCGATTATGTATTCAGTGGTCCCAGCTGCCAAGTGGCCGGATCCCGGACCACTTGCAGAGGGGACCAATGGATCAATTCCACTAGTTGCACTTCAGGTGCAACTGGTTCCACTTTCAACTGGTCCCAGTCACTAAATGGCCCCACATTCAAAGTGGCACCTGTCCAATAAACCACTTTGAAGTGGTCCCACTCCAGATTTTTGCCTGGGCACAGTGGGCACTTTGGCTCAGCCACCGATTTTACGCTACACAATGATGATTCCTCATTCCCGAACGCTACCATTTGCAAGTTTGACGTGTTTTAAAATGTTGGTTCGCAGATAAAAGTGGTATTTTCTCAAAATGCGGATTAAGCTTGAGTTTTCATGAGTGCTAATGCAGATGAGGTAATTGGAATGACCGTTCGTGAAGCAAACTCGGCGTACAACAACAACAACTTTATTTTCGGCCTTGGAGAGTGGGGAGTTTCATCGCAACAGGCGATACTCTACCCCAGTGCTTGGTGGAATGGGGGGAATAAAATAACGTGCCCCTTTACAATAACGATCGAAGTCCGATGGTGTCCAGAAATGTCAGAAGACCTTTGAGCGCAGAGCGTTGCTGGGCTGGATTGGGCCAGGGACCAAGCAATTTCGGTAGGGAGAAAGGGCGAGAGTCCAGCTGACGAAGAGACTCGGAGAGTGTGGTTCGGGAAGGTTCGTAGTGAGGGCAATGAAGAAGAATGTGCTCCAGATCCTCAAGAGCACCACAGTGGCAGCAGGTGGGAGAATTAATTTGTCTCAAGCGGTAACGCCACTGAGCTGTAAAGGCCACATCGAGGCGCATGCGGTGGATTAATGCAGCATCCTGACGAGATGTGTTTCGTGGCATGCGGAAAGCGAGCGTGGGATCAACTCTGTTCAACATAGAGGGGGGAAGAATGTCGGTTGTCCGTTGGCGGGAAGCCAGGGGTGTCACTAGACGTCGCAGAATTGAACGGCGGTCTCCTCTAAGCAGACGTATCGTGACGTTCTCGGCGTACATTACCAGGAAAAGGTCCACAAATTCCGCAAACGATACCAAACGTTACACATAGACGAGCATCCCGAGAAAAAACTGGTTTGGGAGCAGATGATCAGTTGGATATCATGAACCCAGACATACGAGCTACTCTCATTAGGTTTTACTTTGTGGGACAGCGTTGGCCTCCGTTAAATGCTGTTTTGATATTTTCTCCATGCTTGAACTGTCCCAACTGCATTTGACTTGTACATGATTGTCGTCGCCTGTCTTTTTACCTCTTTATCTGGGACTTTTTTTTACTTTTGGCTATATTGCTACAGTGAGTCTTCTTGGACCCTGCATGGGTGCTTATTATACTTTCATTTTGACAAGCAAGTACCACTGAGTCCAGACGACTGCTGCTTTGTAGCGGTTTTGGTAGGCTGGAAAATATGTGGTCACCTATAGTCAATCTGCTTCTCTCGTTTACATAATAATAAATGAGAGCGTCACGTGAGTGTCTTGTTCTTTTTGGATGCAGAACACCTTCCGAACAGCCGTAGGAGGAAAGCTTTCTTTTCTGTGGTACGTTAAAAACTGGCGGTACTAAGAGTGCGGCCATTTTCAATCCAGCAAGTACTGCAGAAACAGTCAGCTTTCCTTTTATCGCTCGGTTCGGAAAGTGTACTTCGTTTGAAATAAAAATCTAGCCATAAAAGCGTAAAATGAAAAACAAAAGCGGGCGAGGAGGAAGGGGAGGGTAATCTCCTACTCAGTACCGGGGACCAGTCGGGTTCGCACCGGGCTCCGGTACCAAGACCCAATTTTGGTCCGATGTGTTCCAGGTGTTGCAGAACCGGTACCGGTCTGATGTTGGGCCTCGGTACTATCGCATACCGCCGTCGGACCGAAGTTTTCCCGACGCGCTGTGCTGCTTGGGGTTTGTTGTAGAATAGAATTCACGTTGCCATCGTTGCCAACGAATCCGGGCTTTATACGTGAAAGACTGAGATATGTTACAAATTTGACGGAAGCGTATACTTGCTAAATGAAGCTGAAACAGCGCTGGTGTCGGTGGAATAGCACGGCTGCGGACGCATAGCAAGCAGTAGACAGACAGCATACCAACGACGCCCAACATGATGATGAAGATTCTCTACGTGTGGGGTGGAGAAGAAAAATATCCCAGGAAGAACGTTTGCGGAAAAATAGCTCCACACAACAACAACTTTATGGCGAGATGATGAATGGGGAGTTTCATCGCCAGGACCGATCCTCTACCCGATTGCTGGTGGTGATGCGGGGAATGAAATAATGAGCCCAATAAGGATCGAAGTCCACCCAGTAAATCATTTTACGCCTTTATTCGCTCAAAACAGGTGTATTCTTATAAAACCACAATTTTCTGTTCCGCAGACTGAAGCAAATGGAACATTACTAAAGGTATGACATCGACATACACCATTTTATCCCATGTCGATCATTAAGTGTGTAAAATGAGGTGTCGAAAAAGGTGTTTACGTCCGATACACCCTTTTTTCACCCCATTTAACAGGGAATATGGTGTTGAAAATGGTGTTTTAGTACGTGAAAGAAAAAATATATTTGTTTGACAGCTCCGCTCAGCAGGTAATCACATTATAGACGATAGCTTGAGTTAAAAACACAATATTTGACAGGGAGGGGTGTCAGGAAGTAAGCTGGTATCTTTGACTCGTGGCAGGCGTACGTGTTAATTGCGAAGACGCATTCCCGTCGCCGTTACAGACGTGGTCTGCCACGCTACACTTAACGAACGTGCCCCAACAAATTGTATTTCAGTATATGATCCATCCGGTACGCCAATATAAGCTACCGAGGGTGGCCGGGCGCATTGCTGGCATCGTCTGAAGATCGCACAATCGTAATGCCGCCCATTTCACGAGCACGGACGGCGTTACGATTCTGCGAACTTCACCCTCCTCACTTACGCTGGTCCCACAGTGTTGCTCCCATTTTTTTTACTCACTCACTCACTTACTCACACTTTTGCTAGGCCAAGGAGGGGTGCCTGTGACGCGTTGCACTCCGGCTTAGGTTGCGCGTTGGAATCACGGCCGGAACTATGCCGTGTCCAGCGTGGTTGTTGCCGTACAAGCAAGAACGTCGGACTGCATGGCTTGGCATGCTGCCGCGGGAGCTAGCGTTACATAGTTATATGAGAGGGAGTATTTTCAGCACTTCATCCTAAGGGGTGTTTTGAAATAGAATACTCCACTTTTAAGGTGTTCTTGTTTTTACACATCACCTTTCACAGTGTTTTATGAGGAATACACCTAATTAAAGGGTGTTCCAAAAAACACCCGCATTTCATGGCGTAACAAAAAGGAGTGCGCCATGAGACAACCATGTGCTTAAAAAAGGTGTAAAATGATTTACTGTGCACCTGGCATTGTAGAATATAATGGTCACGTGCCCGCCGATGGCGCTTGTAGGCTGCGTATGTCGAAATATGTGGGCGAAAAAGGGAGCGGAAGAGGAACCCACAAAATGAAACTGAAAAACTGAAATGAGTGACACGGTGTGGCGCCACGTGTAACCACTGACGCTGGGAGCCCTATAGACAACTTCCGGGTTGTGCCTCCTGTTTGTAAATAGTGAAAGGGTGAACACTGATGTAGGTGGTGGTAAGCCCTGTGATGTAGCCAGCGAACAAGTAAATATGCACAAAGGAACAAACACAGAACGAATCAATAGCGCTTTTGTCCTTATTGTTGTGTTTTCAACTGTTTAATTGGTATTACATCTGAGTACATAGGAGCATATGGTTTCCTTTATGGGAGTCTGTGCGCGACTGGCGCGTTGAGCGCTTGTTACACTGAGTTGCGCAATAACACACAGTTGCCAGGGACATTCCTTCATATGCTGATATCAGCCGAACACGACTTCTCATCCCCGCAAAATCCTTTAGTTCAGTCCCACAATCAACCTTTCCGGAGGTGTTCTTTTTCGCTGGGAACGGGGCGTATTTGTGGCTTGTGGATTCCCATTTCCTACATCAGGGACTGTTGCATTAGGAGCGTGCACATTCTCAGGCGTCGTGCGCAACTCGCTTGAAGGAGTAACTTCTAGTTCTCATTCGCGTGGTTGATCCGTTACCATGGGTTCTGGAGCAACCGAGTCGTTCGAAGGAGGTCCGCGGTTTTCTTCTCGAGGGTTTTGGTGTTTGCAGCCACCCGGTTTCAGCTGGTTGATGTGCTGGCGCCAGATTTTATCACCAACCCTACTTCATAGGACAATGGTCCGTGGCGTCTAAGGACAAGACCAGTGGTCCCCTTATTAGTTTCCATGTAGTCACGTCACGAACAACAACAACGACAACAACAACAACATATATTCTGATGATGAAGTGGGGGGTTTTCCACTCTAGGAGTTTAACGCTACCCCATAGCTAGGGGGTCTAATATGAGTGGTGACAATCATGAGTGATGACGATGAGAGATGACGGGAACAGAAACATGCTGTCCCGGTTCAAAGTAGCGTTCTCTTACATGATTTCGCTCTAACAGTTTATCGTGCTTGGCTGATTTACTATCATGAAGACTTGTCCTGATAAGCGAGAGGCGAGTACGTAGTTCGAGTCCCAGGAATAACTTAGACGAAGTTTCTCCAGTCCTTCTATAGAGGCAAGTGTTCTATGTAATAAGGAACTTCGAGGGATTCTCGTGGATGCTCCCACAATTAAGCAGTTGAAAAATACAACACTTATCTGTTCGTTTCTGTCATCACGAAGAATGATACCTATCGTGCTATGTAATATTAGGTAATTAATTTCGTTCTCAGGATTTACCTGTTTTACGCATCCCGGACGGAGGAAAACGTTCTTCGTACATATTCGCCAGATATGTGACATCCTCACAGTACATTACCACATATCACTCTTAGACAAGACGAGGCATTTCTTTGCAGACACCTTCCAGTGAAGTCTGTAATTACCGGCTCTCGCACATTCTACCTCGAACACATTCGTTCCTCCTACCCAGAAGGAGAGGGATAAAAGAAGCAGCAACCAAACGACTTTCCATTCTTTTCTCACCCCCTCATATAGGTGCGCAACTATCCTGCACGCGTCGGCTTTAACACTTTTCCAACTTTCGAAAGACTTTCAATTTTAAGCGCGCACTCAAAATGAAGGTGCACACGATGGGCAGCAGCTGGAGAACTAATTGACCTGGTGAAATATCGTTTCTGCAGTGAATTTGGGAGGCTCACAATAAGAGAAACTGAAGCCTTTTAAACCTTAATGGGAAATTTGATGCCAAAGGCCGCCTAATAAATCATACGAGCCACGGTGCTTAGTACTTGCACACCGAGCGCTCCTTCTTTTAAGAGAGAGAGAGAGAAAGAATGAGAAAGACAGAGGGAACATTAACTACACGCGTTGTTAGAAGAGAATGCTCAAAAAGGTACGTAACTTTATCGAGGAAGCATAAAAGTGCGAAGGCTAACTTCTCTTCCTGTCCTTTTGTTTTTATAGACTCTGAAACGTGACTCTTGGGTACACCCCCGTGTAAGGTTATGGTTATACTTGCGACGCGAAATTATGTGGCGGGGAAGAAATACGACAATGTTCCGAGAGCGTGAAATCTTCGCTTCCCTTGTCTCGGTCCTGCTGATAATTGGCAGTCTTGGTAAGTAACTTATGTTTGCGTGGCTGGCTCACGGCACCCGGGAGTGTGCTTTTGGGGAAGGAGTACGAAAGAAAGTCCCGAAAATAAACGAGTGAATGAATGATGAGTGGAAGGATAGTGCGGATATATATAATTTTGATATTAACGCGAAAACACAGAGGGAAACATCCTGCGAATTTGGTTTCCGTTAACGTTACCACTTTTGAATTTCGTTTCCGTTTCGGTTTCTGGTAGTGGAAACTAAAACAATTTTGTTTCCGTTTCCATTTTCGTTTCCTGTTGAATTTCGGTAATTACCGTTTCTCGTTTCTCGTTTCCGTTTCCGGTAGCCAACCCTGGTGATTACACACTTGCATTCACCTTCAAGAGCAGTTACCGCTCAAAGTTCCCGTCACTGAGCCTAACACGTTTCTTGGTGAACGTATCGGCGCAAACATTGAAAAGTCGTTCGGCAGACGCACATGACGGAACGGCGGTATTCAGATTGAGGAACGCCCAGTGCACTCTTGGATAACCCTGCTTTAGCGATGTCAAATTAAAGTTATCTGTCACAAAGAGGTACTGAGTACGATCAGCTGAATCTGCTGTAGAAGTTGACTCCCGAAAAAAAAAAAAAAAGAAATCATCTGCATGGAGCTCGATCGTGGATTCCTCGGCGCGCTCACTTGAAGCGACCGAACACCTTAACATTTCGTTCACGGTCAAGCTGGTTACTTCCTTTCGTTGGTTTTTAGCCGTGAGCCATGAGAGCTTGAACCTCGAAATTAAGACAACAGCGATTTGAAGGCTCTGGTCTGACATGAATCCGTCGAACCTAAAGTGAATACCATCGTGTATCGTTACCGGTTTCGTAGTTGAATACGATACGGAGCATGTAGTAAAATCACCTTTAGACGCTAGAGTCAAGCGTCTAATTTATTTTATTTTCTCCCTCAAAAGTAGCGGTAGCGGAGGCGGTTCCGGTACTCAAAATTGTAGCGGAAATTACTTTCCCGCTACAAATAACAAATGTAGCGGAATTACACCTCCGCTACTGAAAAAAGTAGCGACAGTAGCGCCGCTACGCACAACACTGGTGAAGACACGTGGACATCCCTCTAGCATCCTCCTTTCCTCTTTTGTGAAGGCCGTGTCATTAGTTCGGCTTCAAATAAGGGGTCAAAGCGTTCGAGGTGGGCGATGTGCATTCGTGCACAGTCTTAACATCGACAACACTAAGCCAACGAAGTGTGTACCCAAAGAACGACCACGTATCCGACGAATTGTCCCTCTACTTGGCTATAGTCGCGTGGTCTTTTTTCTGTTTACCTCCACTCATGCGCGGAGACACACCGTTGTATAGCCTACATTTCTGCTGTAGCGCATGACGCGAAACATATCCAGCTGTATTATTCACCCTATTACAACAAAAAGTTCATCTTTACTTCCTACTCCATTCAGATTGAAATATGTCAGTCGTCGAAATAGCCAGAAAGTGGCTGAGTCTAACCCACGTCTTTTGAAAATTTTGATTATCAGTGAAGTGCGCTAACCGATCCTTCGTGTTCCTTTAGGCACCAGCCTCGGTGGCTCAGTCGGTAGCGTGTTCGCCTTCTGATCCCGACATCGCGGTTCCGAACCCGGCCTAGGACGCCAGCAACTTGGTGGCAGGGTACAAGTTGCTTAGGCACGCTGTCTTTCGCGAGGGACGTTAAATACGGGGTGCCGTGTGGTGAGCTTTCATCGCACGTGAAAGAACCCTCAGGTGGGCAAAAGTAATCCACAGACCGACCGCTGTGGCGCGCTCATGATCTCAGTTGTCTCGCAACGTAACCCCCCAATTATTAATTATTATTATTATCCTTTAGGCACCTTGAGGCCTGTGTTGTGGTTGCCATATTTGGGCGTTCCAATCTCAGAACAGTCAGTTTCCATCATGCTCTGCTTCACTCGTCTGAGCCGGCAGACACGCTCAGTCGATATGCTTTGGCCCGATATTTGTCGATACAGTCGATATTTGTATTATACACTGCACGCTTTATAACGACTGTACTTTTGCCACAACTCAGGTGGCGAATTTTCCCAT
Source organism: Ornithodoros turicata (assembly GCF_037126465.1). Lineage (NCBI taxonomy): Eukaryota > Metazoa > Arthropoda > Arachnida > Ixodida > Argasidae > Ornithodoros > Ornithodoros turicata. The sequence goes on along the minus strand of NC_088202.1, from coordinate 30,525,909 downwards.
TCATCATTATATTTGTTGTTGTTTTATAAAAGAACCGCTGGCATTGGAAAAAGTGCCATATATGATACCCCTGTCACACGGCAAACCGAATGTCATTTCCAGCGAATGACAACTGCAACAAATGTCATTCGTTTGTTTTACATCGAGCTACAGGAAACAGAATGTCATTTGCAAACGATGGCAGTGTCGATAATTAAGACACCAGGGCCGAACATATCGTGTCGGTTGCATCGATGGGGGCACACCAGGGCTGTCAGTGCGAGAGGGAAAAGCAAATGAGTTCTCGTACTCGTTCGCTGGGCGAATATCATTCGCATGTATTGTTATTTGATTTCACCCAGTGACACGAAACGAATGTCATTCAGCGCAAATATCATTCGCTGGGAATGACGTTCAGTTTGCCGTCTGACAGGGGTATTAATCGAGAATTCATCCAGAACATTTTGGCGATTTCTATAACTCACCTTACAATTTCTTTTTCTTTTTTAAAATTCCACTGCTCCTTTATGTTGGGTTTTAGTTTGAGTCTGACAACAACAACAACAATAAATGAAGGAGAAGTGATGATGACATGGGATGTATCCCCGTGATAGCCACAAGGCCCTATACCCCAGCGGTTCACAGCGGTTGATATGAGAGGATGAATTATGATGAACGCGAAGTGACGACAGGTCGGAGTTCCGTTTAGAGCTCTTCGAGGAGTCCAGTGGCCCGCATGAAAGCAAAAAGGGAGCGAAGAGCCCGGCACTGATGCGCAGGAGAGCTCTATAGGCCAAGTTTGAGTTTGAACATATATAAAAACTGCACATAATAGATATAGAAGCTCCATACTTAGCTCCTCTCTGTTTTCCTTTCCCACCTAGCGCATTACATACTTTTCCTATAGTGTACCTCACATGATGAAAGATAAATTGACCTTGCCAACATTTATTCTTCCGTACACCTGCTCAGCAAGAACACCGAACACTTGTTCAAGGAACAGTGTACCGCCCCGTGCGCGAAACAAAGGTCTCCGTTTTAGATTTTATCCTTCCCCGCAAGAGGGAGCGGCTGCGATTCTAAAAATAAGAGCAGACTCTACAAACATTCCAGGGAGGAGAGTGGGGCCTCTGCCCAGCACTGTGCACGTATTTAGCTTACCATCAAAAGAGTCCGCCGCACTCTGTTGCAGGCGGGACACGTATGTGGAGATCCCGCCCGTCTTAGAGTGAACTTTGTTTTAACACCGTCTCCTTTTTTTTCTTCTTCTTCTTCTTACTTCACTTGGGCTGCTGTTACGGGAGTCATCAACGATTAGCTCTCATTAATATGGACGTGGGTGTGTTGGCCCCTAATAGACCGGGATCGGCGCTATAGGCTTAGCTGTTCCGCTCTTAAAGAGCGATGAAAGAGGAGGCGTTGCAAACTGCAGGAAAATGTAGTTACAGAATCATTGTTCAATGCAAACCTTTCAGTCGCTAGCCAGTGTGTAAAATTCAATGCGTCGTAGACTTCCAGGCGAGGCACCAGTCACAGGTGTATGTTAGTAGTAAGAACAGCGCATGTTCTGTCTTTCAAAGGCAAGATAGCTAACTTCAAGTTGGCTCCTCCCAATGATGATAACACTTCATGGAATGTATACAGTCCATATGTGCAAGGTAACAACAACAACTTTATTTTGAGATGATGAATGGGGAGTTTCATCGCCAGGGGAGGTACTCTACTCCATTGCTGGTGGTGATGTGGGGGGGAATGTCATAATGAGCCCCTTCACAATATGGATCGAAGTCTTATGATGTGCAAGGTCGCAGGCTTTACGAGTATTGAAAGATAAACGAAAAATCATAAGTACACCATCTTTACCACAGCATCATTACGATCTATTCAACCAATTAACTGAGAGTGCCGCAGTAAATAGTATATCTAAGCTTGGGTGTACTGCACCTCCCCTCCCAGTAAACGTTATAGACATACAGGGTGTATGCTATAAAAGGTCAGTCACATTTTCGCGCGTGGCGCGATACCTACTTGACAGACAGACTTCCGCTGCCGCAGAGTGAAGAAGTTACGGCAGGAAACCCTACAAAAAAATAGTCGATATCAGGCACTCCGTAACAAAATAGATACGGCCACGCAAACTTTCGTCTTTATGCATTTCCTATGCGCTATACCGACGTAAACACGCCAGTCTGTCGATAGTTGTTTGTAGCTTCCGCATGGGGCGCTAGTGACGTTGTTTCCACATGTGTACGCTCCTGAACCGTCAACTGGCGCACAGCAAGGCACAGAGGATACAAAATACGACAGAAACAAATGGAACACGAACAAATATAATAACAGGAATAATAGAGTCCAATGAAACTGTATAGAGACACAAAATGAATGAAATAAGAACGTTAGAAGGGCGGCTAAAAGTGTCGTTCTCGCAACAAAGCAATCGCAAACAGACTGTCGTCTGCTAAGAGAAGAAGCAGAAATGTTTCGCTAGGATGCGGCATACGAGCCGCAACATGTGCAAAAAACATATAAAACAAATCGTATCAAGCTTCGTTAAACGTAAATCTCAATGAGTACCACGGGTACGTACCGTGCATAACAGAAATACGCGCCCACATGAGTTTGTTTCGGATTCAACGTCACTAGCGCCCCATGCGGAAGCTACAAACAACTATCGACAGACTGGCGTGTTTACGTCGGTATAGCGCATAGGAAATGCATGAAGACGAAAGTTTGCGTGGCCGTATCTATTTTGTTACGCAGTGCCTGATATCGACGATTTTTTTGTAGGGTTTCCTGCCGTAACTTCTTCACTCTGCGGCAGCGGAAGTCTGTCTGTCAAGTAGGTATCGCGCCACGCGCGAAAATGTGACTGACCTTTTATAGCATACACCCTGTATATACTCCTTACTACAGCCTGAACGCTTTTTGTTGCTGCGTGCGTAATACAATCTCACCTACACTATTTGCTACGTGTCCTCATGCATCTTTACTCTCCTTGAAGTCGACTTCAGGTCATCTAATTGACGATCCAGTGACATAACTGTGTGGTGAGCCCCGCAATCTGGAGAAAGCTACAACATATTCTGGAATGTTTTCTTCTCTGTGCACTTGATACATTATAAAGGAAGTCGCTTTTGTGCACTAGTCCACTAGTCCACCAGTACACTTGTGCACATGTCCACTAATCATCATCATCATTTCTTCCCCGTGCATCCCAACATTTTGCAATCGACGCCATTATATTATTTTACTTTTCAACTTGATTTGGCCCAACAAGGCTCCATGCACATACGTGTGTTATTCTCTTGGCTGAGTGGTTGTTTGCTTTTGCTTTCCTACATGTAGAGACTGTCCATAGAAATACCGTCATTCCATTTCTAAATCCTTCGTGTAATTCGTGTACCGTATATGCAGCCATGCTTACTTATCGAACCATCTGCCCGCATTCATGGTTTGTTAGAGTGTACCGGGCCCACGTCGTGGTGAGTTGTGCCGACATTTCCCTCAACGTGTCCGTGGAAGACTCAGGAATAATAACTTACAGCACAAACAACTGCCTGCCGGGATTGGAGCGGAAATGTTTAACGGAGATTGAAATTGCTTCATTGTCGTTTGCTGATTCAGCTTATTCGTTTCTTTCTCCCACTTTACGCTTCAATTTACGTTGCCAGCAGCGTCTTGGTTGGCAAATTAATGCCTCACGTTAGCGCTAACGCGCTGTCATTACTTTCAACTTTTTCCGCCTGGCTGACTTCCTCTCTCGCTCGCCGCCTTTTTCTTTTGCCTGTGTCTTCTGCTGATTTATACGTCAGGGCTCTCGGAACACTAGAGAAGAAAAGAAGTAAGAAAGAAAAGTAAGAAGTAAGAAAATTTTAATTGCAACTCCCAGGCCAGCCGCCCTAATAAGCAAATTGTGAACGCAATTTACCTTCTTGTCCCTTCTTCGCCCTCCGACTACATATCCCACTGCACAAAAAAAAAGGGGGGGGGGAGCAGCGGACGTTGCCGGACCACGCCTTCCTTGTTGCGGACGAAAAAGAAACACCGGCTGCGCTATAAATACGTACACTCGTGTAAGGCGGTAACGACGTCAAGATCTATAGCGAGACAAAGCAGACAAACGGCCATTACGGGCTAAGCGACGTCACTTCCCGTCTCCTGGGTAATAAATTATCCCCGTAAAGCGGGGCGCAGGTTATTTCTGCAGGCGACACCTGTTGATCGAGATGTACACCTGGGGAACGTACAGAGATAAGAAGGTTCGATACGGAACAAAATGTGTTTTCGTGTCTGTTGTTCTTGGCTACTCAGCTAACGTGTATAAGCGGCTTTGATATAGTCTTTTTCTTTCCTTTTCCGAAACTCCTTTGACTTGGGCTTACCTTGTAGAGTGAAACGAGCACATTGGATTTCACGTGAGTCTGCTGACTGAATGTAACAACAGCAACAACTTTATTACAAGATGATGAATGGGGAGTTTCATCGCCAGGGGCAATACTCTACCGAATTGCTGGTGGTGATGCGGGGAATGAAATAATGAGCCCCTGCACAAGATGGATCGAAGTCCTATGGTATCCAGAAAGGTGAAGAGAGTTTTGAGGGAAGAGCGTTGGTGGCTCGATGTGGCCAGGGACCAAGAAATTTTGTGAGACAGAGAGGGGGCGAGAGTCTAGCTCGTTAAGGGATCCATACTGAATGTAATGTTGGCATTGCAGTATAAGAATACGCAAACGGACGAATGAACTTGAACGTGTGGCGTTCGCAATGGTTGAAGTGATCGTTATAGTACGAAGGTTATCACCGCTAAAAATATCCTCACCATATATCACCAAATATCCTCACCTGAGGAGCATTATAGCAGTGCTACCATTATTTCAGTTGCGAACGTCTTGAGCAGTTATCAGCGTAAAAGAGCTGTCTGCTATTGTCGTCGCCCGTGCAGCAGTCTTTTTTGCGAGGAGGTATAGTGCTTACAAAATGAAGTGTGAGCGGCGATTGTGGTTGAGTCCTTATGATATATGGGGACGGCTACTGTCCTCAGAAGCAAGGTGCGCTGTGCCTGAAAAACCACACTGCTACGTCATTGTAACTGCCTGCGAACGCTCGCACAAAAGTACGTTTTACCCTGCCCATTCAATCCGATGTACTCCAGCCATTTAGCCTCAGAATTGCTACATCTCAAAAACTCCAACTGCTAACGCTGATGGCACAAAGGTAGATTTTACCCGTCAATTCATTTTAGTCGAACCCAGAGATTTAAACGTTAGCGGTGCGGTAGAATACGCGGTAAGATCCCGGACAGAATACACAAGAAACCACTTGATGTAGTGAATGTGTTGGTGGACTGGCCTCCCTGCCATGGACAAACTGTGCAACGTCAAGTTATGCCATTTCTTAAGATGCTAATTGCACTGGTGCAGCCGGTCCCACGTTAAGTAGCTGCATCTCCCTCTCTTACAGCGACAGCTGTTAGTGCCTCGTTTCCTGAGATCGCGGCGTCGGCATTTTGCGCAGAAGGACACGAGAAGACAGTATTAGTGACGACGACGACGGCAAGGACAGTGCTATAGCATGGCCTTTCTGTAAAAAAAAACACCCTTAGTGATTCTATGGTACGCTTACACAGAGAAAGAACCGGCTTCTCTGTACGTTGTTTGTATTGCCAACAAAATTTAATATTTTCTGAATGAGAACATTTCTTCTTGCAATGGGATACTTGCAATGGGATGGGGTACTTTTTCGTTCTTTTGAGTTTCGGCCTTAAGGCGGTGCATCAGAGCCGGTACTTCGTCGTCTACAATCGAGGGATGGCGCAGCGAGCGAAATGGTTCGCGCAGACACCGCTTCACAACATTTTGGCGTTTGCTTGGAAATGCGGTACCGCTGATGTAACGTCTTCTTTTTGTGTTATTTTTGTTTTCTCTTTGCGCGCGACGGGTCAAGCGAAATCTTGTGCAAACATATGACCGCTCGTGCTCACCCATGCCAAGTCCAATAATGTAAACACGCATATCGCGCTCAGCCAGACGGAACAATTAGTGGCGCGGTTTTTGAATGCGCACAGGCTGTCCAGACGTCTCCTGAACTTCTTCGTCGATCTGTTGCTGTTCCGTGCTGTGTTGTTGTCGGGCGAAGGGTTAGTCACCAGTCGTTTCGTGTGATTTCTGCAATGCTTTCGCATATAATAAATGAAATTCCTCGTAACACAAAAACCTAGGTTGGACAAGACGCGGTTGAAACACGTTGGTGTCGGCATGTTATAGCCTACCGACATTACGCGGAAATTGCGAAACGAAGCCGCAACCTGTTTTTGTTATTTTCTGTCACCCTGGGCTTACAAATTTCAGACCACGTTGTGGTGGTGCAAAACGCTTCATTTACTTGCACAGTCAGGGGAAATGAAATAAAACTGCAAAGAGGCTGCATAACGTTTCCCATATCCTTGGACATCAGTGGAGAAGGAGGAAAAAGGCAAAAGAGAAGAAGAAAAGGGAAGAAAAGCAGGGTAGAGGAGAAAAATGTGTCTGCCTGGACCATACAGCTGCTTGGAACGTAAAGTGCGAATGGAGGTTTTCAGTTTGGTCGTCTGTATAATTCGGGTCTGTTGTGCTCATCCTGGTCGTCACTAACCACGGCCCCAGACTTCGCCCAAGCACAGATCAGCATGCCGCGAACTGGGTCTCTGATGTCCCATTCCTCTGGAAGTGACCTTCAGCTCGTGGTTCTGTCAGTCTGGATCTCGGAGTGAGGGCATTTCATAACAAATTGTCATTGTGAGTGTCATCTTGCCTATACGCGCAGGAACTTCCAGAAATCCTCTCTATCTTTCTTTTCCGTCCTCGTCGTGGCTTCCGACATCACGACCTTGTCCCGATTAGCAAAAAGCGCACGGCACACTGATTACAATTGTTCTGGCCTGGCGTACTTCCTTCTGTAATCGGGAACTCTAATTCGCATGCTTCGAGGATAGCGAGGGTCAACAAGCTCTAGCAGGAGGTAGTCGTTATAAATTCGTGCAAGGTACACCACACTTTTCTCGTTCCGCAAGGCGTCGTCCAGTACCTACAACGAAGAGGCAGTACTGCCGGTTGGTTATACGTGGAGTTGGCCGTGGATCTGGTACCGGTAGACATGCGTGCACTTCCACAGACAGCACTTCCTCAGTTCCGGTACGTGACTCTGTCCTGTACGCTTGCTACCGTCCACCAGTTGGTCCTGATATTTCGCGAATGTTCCGGTCACTATACAAGGCATGTTCAGCGCAGCACAGAACTGAGCATGGGCTCAATATCGTGCTCCACTAGAGAGGACTCCCAAAACTACAGCGATGTTCACGGCCATATGATCTTGTCCGATGCTTGGTGGACGCTCAGTGTCAGCCACACCCTTTAGTCTGTACATTTTGCACTGCAGTGTTAGTACACTGCGCAATCCTTTTCTGCGTTCAGAAACGACTTTCATGTCCGCAAGTGCACAACAATGGGTGATGGTTTCCGAGCGCCTTGAAGCTACTGAACAGGTGCATTAGTGACAGACAGACGTAACTAAAGCCCACAATATTGACATGTAACTAAAGCCCAAAATACTCACATGTAACTAAAGCACTTGTAGAGGGGCGCATCCTGCATACTCTACCAAAAAAAGACGCCGTAAGCCGCTTTCTCCTTTCTTGTTTCCACCGGAGGCTCAGAAACTGCTCTACACTGTTAAAACAGAACTTCACCGCATAGCACGCTCCTAGCCAACCATCATTCCGAATGATATCATTCTGTGTCCTGGTTTGTTCAAAACAGGGGGGAGGCGCCTATCTGGGACAAGATAATCTGTCCCAGATAGGCGCCTCCTGCCTGTTTTGAACAAATCAATGCACATAATGATATCATTCGGAATGATGGTTGGCTATGAGCGTGCTATGCAGTGAAGTTCTGTTTTAACAGTGTATGGTGTCTTCCTGTAATGCGGCATGGTCCTCCTCTGAGAGCTCAAGCAATTTTTTGTAGTCGATGCATGCCGTTGCCAAGGACGTTGGCTCCATGTCTGGTCTTTGCGCTTGTTCCCCATAGTCAGCAATTCGGCGCTCGGGCTTCTTACGCAGGGCTGGAAGGCTGGCCGCCTTCGCTTTGGTGTTGAGACGGCGCTTGGCCCTTGCCTCTTCACGTGCTCACGTGCATTACAACGTTTTTGAAGGCTCAAAGTGTACTTCCCTGGCTTTGTTTGACACATCTCCTTGTGCACACGATGATGCAAACCTTCACGTGAGTTCACTGATACGGCTGCGGCAAATGCGCGTGTTTGGTAAGACCGCCACTGACTGAAGTTGATCCGCTTTCCCCCAACAAACTTCGCGATAACGGAATTGAAGTGCTCGGCGGCGTTATTGTCAACATTCATCAACAAGCTGCGAGCATTGCCTGCAACACGACTTAGTGTGATCTCAGTGACATAGTGACTCAGTGTGATCTCAGTGATCTCCAGTGTGATCTCAGTGCGCAACCCACCAGCTCCCGTGGCATAGTGGTTAGAGTGATCGCTTTCCACGCCGAGACTGGGAGGTGACACGGGTTCGAATCCTGTCACCGGCTGTGCTGTCTGAGGTTTTCCCTGGGTTTTCCGAAGACTTTCCAGACGAATGTCGGCACAGTTCCCCTTGAAGTCGGCCCAGGACGCATACTAACCCCCCTGTCCCCCACTCCTTCCTGCTGTCCTCTCTTCATCTGTCCACGTCTATACGCCGCTCATAGCCATAGTTGCTTCGCGGCGCTAACACGGAATTAAAAAAAAAAAAAGTGCGCAACCCTATTCTGCACTCATGAATTATTTCCATGTCTCAAACAGCCAGAAGCTTTCGTGCCTGTTCGCAATGGTTTTGCTTCAAATGTTTCCTTTATACGATAGCTGACTGGTGCTCTGAATTTTTTCTTGCATTCCTGTTTTTAATACACAATTTCCAATGAAGTGAGGCTAAACGCGATCGTCCCGGCGTTATATGGGGGAATGACATGCCACGTTCATGCCCTCCCCCCGCCCCCCCCCCCCCCCCCCCCCCCCCCCCGAGAAAATAAACATCGATGAATGAACAGCTCATGTATAGTATAGTCCGTTCAAGTATTTGCGGCAGGGCTAAGCTGCGTGTGCTCGTGCTCCTGCGTCACAGTCAACGTCGGCCTCGTCGTCCACCTGCACGTGCAGCGGTAAGCATTTCCAGCGCTCAAATTGTTGTGTCTTGTGACGATACCCTCCATGGGAGATGGCAGCACTGCGCTGCCCATTCTGGAGCGGCGTACTCCACGGATGACCATACATGACAAAAACTCGTGTGCCGAGTCAACAGCTTAACGTAGATGAAATCTTTTTGGTGGTATTGGTTCTTGATATGTTTTTCTAGTGCGTGATCGGGCCAGATTTTCGATTTTGGGCGGCTCTATTTTGTAAGCGAGCGGAATCTCGAAATATAGCTTTTCCCAAACCTTTCGACGACGATATAAAAATTTCTGAGTCTAAAACGCAAAATCTGCTTCGATCATGCACTAGATCTAAGCATCCTCTTCCATTTAAAAGCAGTTGCACGGAGATCAACCAAATTTTCGCGGCGCTACGGGAGTTGAAAAATATATGGGGATTCCCATAGAGCGTCGGTGGTGATGCACCGCCTTAAGACTGCCACCCGTTTGGGAGTAGGGTTGCCACCCGGCCGGTTATTTGCTCGTTCGCCATGGAGATACCGGGTCCTGCTGACGCACATGCTTTGCGGCGGGCACGAGAACGCGAACGGAAGCGCGGAGCTCGCGAAGACCCAGCTCGTCGTGCAGCCGAGGCCGCAAACAAGAGAGCGGGACGTCAGGATCCCAATGTGCAAACCGAGGCAAAACAACATAGAAGCAGAGACCCTGCAATACGTGCCGTATCTCACAGCGCTGCCGTTGACATGCCATGCACTGCTTCGACTAGAATTGGACGGTTAAAATGTTCTTTTTCTACTACTATGATGATCATCGAGCTCAATAGAAACACGTAAAGATACGCTGCGCTCGGGAAATCTAGCTTCGTCGTGAACGACATGTGAACCGCATTTGGTTAATCACAGTTCAATAATTTGCGAATTGGGAACTTTGTATCAACGTTACGTGGAAGAATTTCCATCGCGTGAAGGGAGTTGCTAAACATCAGGATTTTATCACGGACAACAGACGACAAAGAGCCAAAGAGGACTCAGATAACAAATTACCCGGAACTAATGCGTTTTCTTTTTGTAATGTGTTTTCTTGTATCGCGACCATCGAGGGACTGCAATATAAACTTTAGGTACCCGCACGTGGGCGTTATAGTCAAGAGCGTGCTGTCGACTACAGCACATCCGGCCATTGTACATAACGGTCCAGAATAACGTGACCTTACTTTCGATACTAAATTGGCTTCGTGCTTTATCACCAGGAACCAGTGGAAGAATGACACAAAGAGAGCGAAATTATGGCACGTTGCAAATCCGGGGACGCATGGCAGCGTGATTGGGAACAACAATTACTGCGCGTTGGAAATAGGACGCTGGCCACGATTTAGTGTAACCACGAATATGACTTCTGGAGTTCCCATGGGTATAGCTTTTTCGTTCTCCTATTTATTTTCTTTCATCTTCCAATCTGGAGAGGTGAAGTAGCCGGTCCTCTTCATGAGATAACCATTTTATTTTCTCTTCCAGCAACTCAAACAAGCCAACACTTCCCTCTCCCGTTTGGAACAACAACAACTTTATTTTGAGATGATGAACAGGGAGTTTCATCGTCAGGGGCGATACTCTACCCCATTGCTGGTGGTGATGTGGGGAATGAAATACTAAGCCCCTTCACAATAGGGATTGAAGTCCTGTGGTGTCCAAAAATGTCAAAAGAGCTTTGAGGGCAGAGCGTTGGTGGGCTGTATTTGGCCAGGGACCAAGATATTTTGAGAGGGATGTGGGGGGGGGGGGGGGCGAGAGTCGAGCTGGTTAAGAGGATCGTAGAGTGCAGTACAGGAAGGTTGGTAGTGTGGACAATGAAGAAGAATGTGCTCTAGATCTTCGAGAGCATCGCAGTGACATCATTTGGGAGACTCAACATGAGGTCAAGCGGTAACGCCACTGAGCTGTAGAAGCCACATCCAGTCGCATTCGATGAATTAATGCAGCATCTTGACGAGAGGTGTTTCGTGGCATGCGGAAACTGAGCGCCGGATCAACTCTTCTCAGCATAGGGGGAGAGAATGTCACTCGTCCATTTGCGGGAGGCGTCACGAGGCGTCAAAGAATGGAATGGCGGTGTCCTCTCAGCTGTGCAATACTCGTCCGTCTCCAAGAAGATAGTGCTGCTTCTGCGGCGCTGTCGGCTTATTCATTCCCCACGACACCGCAATGGGTTCGAACCCAATGGAGAACCAGCCTATGCCCTGCTTCGTACACAGGGTGGTAAGCCATTAACACATCCGTCACTAGGGGTGCGGATGAGCCTCGTATTCCAGAATTTTCAATAGCTTGCAGTGCAGATTTTCAGTTAGTGAACACTGCCCATTCCCGCTGAGTTAAATCAACGATGTGCTCCAGAAAGAAAAAGATGGCATAGATTTCCGTAGCTCTTGATGAGGTTGGATGCGGAAGGCGTCGTCCTTGCACTACGTCTTCTGATGGTATGACGAATGCCGGGGTGGACTTGCCATTTCTGGATGCGGCATCTGTATATGCTGCTGCAGACATAGAGAATTTCTCGTCTACCAGAGCACAAAAATGGGCTCGAAGAACTTGAGGGGAAGCTGATCTCTTCGTTCCATAAGGTTCGGAAGGCTTACGAAGGTGGGCGGTACCGGCAGAGACCAGGGGGCCTCCGGCGGTGTTACGTTCTTAGATACGAAGCCAGTGAGACTCTGGCGTGTCCTCTACGCTACTCGATAGCAGTCGCTTTCAGGGCGGCATCGAATTTTCCTGAGGAGTGGGTGACGGGGAATGTGCGCACGCAAACGGAGGAAGAGCCGAGCCGTTTGACGTTCACGTAGAACCTCAACTGGGAGTTCACCAGCTTCAGCCGGAACTTGCCGTGTTTCAGCCACTGTTGGAACTCCGAGTAAACAGGGTCCGAAGGGTATTTAATGATGTTGTGGAAATCCAGTGCAGGATTGGAATGCTGTAAAGCACAGTCGACATCACCAAAGTTGTGTGAACTGTTAAAAGGGAGCGCAGATCACAGTCCCATCCTGAGCCAGTGTTGCAAACGCCAAGTGACCTGACGCCGGGTCAGGGCCCTCTGAGCGGCGGTAGCTTGGCTATCCGAGCAGGAACGAGCAGGAATGAGACGAAGAAGGGGACGTTGTTTATTGCAGCATGTTGAGGAGACAAAACATACAGTAAGGGACCGGCTTATATACCCGTCTTACAATTGTGCGATCTCTCTAATTAGCGACGGTCAGGGGTTGGAGCAGCCATGTCCAGCCTGGCCTTGACATTGACTGCGGAGTGATGTCACAATCCTGCCTGCCCATTGTTCGCTTCTGATGTCAGGTCACTTACTGGCGACAGCACTTTGTCGGATTAGCATCACGTTAAGGTGTGTGTGTGTGGGGGGGGGGGCATCCAAACGGTGACTCTCTGAAGCCCGGAATGCAACGCCAGAAAGATGTTGAATTGCAGGGAGCCATCGCTGCACTTTGGTTTCAATGTGCTTAATGTGGCGAGCCCAGCGCAGGTCCGAGTCCATGACCACGCTAAGGAAGCGATGGAAATGTACGGCTCAAGCTTCTTGGTACCAACCCAACGAGGGAAATTTGTCATAGCCTTGCGTGTGAAAAGGAGCTCGACGCACTTTTCGCGCGAAAGATGCATCGCAAGCTGCGTGAGGTGCATATACATTATTTAAAGCCAGCTGCGAGTGGCGCCGTATGACTGGTCGTGATTTTCCTACTGTCCAAAGGGCAACGTCATCTACATACACATTGAAGGCCACTTTGCGAGGAATTATCGATTTTAGCCCGCCATCACCACATTAAAGAGTGTCGTACTCAGAATGCTTCCTTGGGGGACTCCTTGATGAACATGGTGGCTTTGGCCACGGAATGTACGAACAGCGACAGTTCGGTCCGTAAGGAAATCTAGGAGCCATCTGAAGAGTCGACCGGGTACCCCAAAAAAGCGTAAGGCGTACAGCACACAAATGTGCGAGACTGTCTCTAGTCCTAAGAGAGCGTCCTCAGTCGCGTTCGTCTAGTCTTAAGCGAGACTGTCTCTAGTCTAGTCTAGACTCGAAGCCCGTGCGGTCCCTTTCATTTCTAGCACATCACTGCGAGGAAAGAATGCGCTGGAGCGTGTTCCGTAAACTTTTGTCCAGATCTGTACATATATAAATACTGTAAATACATTGGACTGTACTGTAAATACTGTTGGAGTGTAAATACATCGCTCGTACGCTATACTTTTCAAACTCGAGCACGTCGGATATTCCGCGAAAACGGGTCTCACGCACAACGCGGCACCAGTGGTTATGATGTGCACACTTACGTGACATTTTGTGGCGAAGCACTTCATGGGTGATGTGATCTGAGTGAAGTTGGTTTCCCAGTGCCCTATAGAACCATAAGGGGGCGCTGCAGTGAGCGAAACAACAACAACTTTATTGCAAGATGATGAATGGGGGGTTTCATCGCCAGGGGCGATACTCTACCACATTGCTGGTGGTGATGCGGGAAATGAAATGAGTGAGCGAAACAAGGCATGTCATGAAGCTTGATTTTCGAATGTACAAGCTGGACCAGCACGGAGCCACCTCGCGTTGTTGCGTTGAAACACAAATAGGTTCCAATTGCTGGAAAGTAAAAGAAAAAGAAAGAAAGAACGATAAAGCGATAAAACGAGGAGAGCGTAAACAACGAGAGTTGGCTGAGCCAGGCCAATCTTTTCCCTGAGCTGCTTGAATTCGAGAAGAACGTGTTGGTTGCAGACATGCACCTTGTACGAACGAAAAAAGGAAGGCACAGGAACGCGCTGCCCCCTTGTAGTTGTCTGCCCCTGTGCTCTGTTTTCCGTTCGTGCAAGATGCTTAAAAAATGTTTGCGAGTAGAAGATATTAAAATGCACGACGTAACCGCGCTAGAAAGAATCTAATGCAAAAATACTATATGTAATAAACGCAGACTACAATGGACAGAAACCAAAACTTGTTTTGAATTGTGATTGAACGTTTGGGTACACTCTGACGTTAACATTTTCATGCGAGAAATGCCAGCCAAGGGTATTGGATGCGTGCACAGCGGAAGATTGATCTGCACGGAAATAAAGCACGCTTTCCTACGTATGTGCAGGCCTCGTCGCAGGTAACTAAATTACACGCCATGGCATAACCCATAACCCACGGGCCCTATCTATGGGGTTGTCCACATATCCTTCAATCTTTTCATACAATATATTATATCTCACTCAGTTCATACAGGGTGTCCCAGCCCAGCTAAGTCGGACCAGGCTTTAAAACAATACGAAGCGCTCTACGCGGGCGAAACCAACTGGAAGTTGTTTACCCTCGTATTCCACGCTCACGAGTATTTTTTTCGTTGCTCCTAAGTGATCACTTCACTTTGAATAATCCATTAAGTTTTTAATTAGTCTGCTCTGGTAGCAAAGGTGTAAATTGGAAAGCTGTACCGCATGGGAAGAAACATGCTCTGCCTCAGGTGTTCATGCCCAGTTATTTTATCTCCCTCTCTATTTTCTTATCGTGAAAAAAAAGGGGGCCGAGTTCGTTCCTCGTTGCCCATTGCGTCAGCATCTGGCTGTTTATTCCAAGGCCAGCGCTATACAGGTCAGTTAAGCACGGTACTCCTGGTGGCAGTGAGGTCGAGGCGCACACGAGCCGAGCGTGAAAGTTGCCACGTGGTAAATTTTGAATTTCGCGCGCTCTTTATTAGCGAGAACATAAGCCCACGCAAAGAGTAGTTGGAGTTGGACGGACTAAAGACGCAAAGAGTACGTTGACGGGAGCACATTGGTTAGATGTTTTTCGCCATGCTTTGCAACTGTACAATTAATACCTTTTTTTAAAGGCTCCGAGAGCAACAATTAAGAGGTTAATTGCAGATTGAGGGATTATGCAAAATAAGTTTACTAATTGGGAGCAATGAAAAAATTACTCGTGAACGGGGAATGCGGGTATAAACAACTTCCAGTTGGTTTCGCCCGCTTAGAGCGCTTCGTCTTTTTTGAAAGCCAGGTCCGACTAAGTTGGGACACCCGATAGATATTTTGTACAGGCAGAGACACGGAACAGAACATGACCAGAAACGAACAACGGTGCTAGCTCTATTGTTCATCGGAGTGTAGATTTTTTTTAAATGATATTTTGTGTGCAGCGCTTCAAGGAAACTTATGCGACGTTCTTTCTTATTTTTTTCTTTGCACCCGCGTATAACCGACACGCTAATTCACATAAGTGTCTAATTGTTAAATAAGCCAATAGATAGTACGCTAAATCTAGGAGTCTATCACTTGGGCAATTCATAGTGGTGTTATTAGGAAGCTTTAAGAAGTTAGGGTATACTTTGAGCACTGCCAACAACAACGAATTTCTGCACCCCCAAAAATGGACCACCGGTTGCGTTAGAGGGAAATCGAACCTCTGTTAAAAGAGTATGGAAGATACTTCGAACATATATTTTCTGTACCGCGTGACATTTCCTGAGAAAATCAGTTTCCAAAAGTGCTCGCGGCGATATCTCCACCTCCTTCCGACACGGTGTGACGTCAGACCAGCCGTACACTTTTATTGGCTGCCAAGAATTGTCCGTTATGGCGAAGGCGACTGCACAAAAAGAAAAAAAAAGCGCCCCGTACGGCGGGGCGTACGGCATTGGGCGGCTGACGTGACGTTGGAGGCTGGCAACCGAGTGAAAGAGCTTGTCTGACCGGCGAGATTGAAAGCATTGATTGATTGACTGCACTCTCTCGTAGTTTTCATGCGAATATGTGTGCCTGGGCTTGCAATCCAATTCCACTCCTCCTGCATGATATATATATTACTTTTCGAGCCATTCGACGTTCCTTTCGTGCAATATGTAGACCATGGGGAGCGGGAACCTCTTGATATTTCCAGTTTTATGCAGCATTTTCACGGTTTCTGCGAAGTTCGGAAAACAACGACATTCCCTGCATCGTGTAGCCAGATGTCCAGAAGGGGTACCTTTTAATGTGGAGTTATGTTCAACGTTATCTTATATTGATGCACCGCCTAGGTTATTCGATGCAAATTCTCTCGCACAAGATGGGAATACAATTGACAGTACCCTGTTCGCAGTCCACAAACCTTTCTTTTTCTGCCTATCTATCTATCCACAGATGGGCTAATGGTGCAGTAGCTCAGGGTTATAGCGCTCTCGAGACGTCAAATTCCAAATTACTAATCAGTGTGTGATGATCTATGATCACTAGCTCACGACAACTTCTCTGCACGACGACGGTGCGAAGTGGAGAAGCTAGCTTAAGAGGTGTTTGCTTGTCTCCGTTGGTTATGTCATCAGAGTGTTCAAAGAACAAGGCAAAAGGGACCATGCTTCAGTGATGAAATATTTGCACGCATGTAAAGCTTCGTATCAGGCCTGTAATCAGTGTAAAGTTCTAGGAAATACATTTCTTCGAGAAATAACGCGCTGACATCGATTAAAGAACAAAGGCTGATGAGACGACGCGAGCAGTATAGGGGTTGAACCCACATCCTCTGCATCCCTATCAGAGGTGGTATTAAACCATGCTAACTGCCTCCTTATTAATAGGCCAAGCCTCGCTCATGCACACAAGGACGCGCACTCACTTTCTACACATCTACACGTTTCCCAATGGCACTCAAATTTTAGAGCGCGCATAAATATGGACATAAAACTCATGAAATGTGCATGCAACTATGCACCGAAAATCGTCGAAATATGCAGTAAAAATCATCAATATATGCAATGATTTTCATTGTTCTTGGTATGAAAGCAATGCATCAAATACCTATTTAAGAAAAGGGAGTCTTTTATTATTGATAACGGTAAAATAAAGCCGCCTTCATTCTGCAGCACACAAGGAAATATACTTGCGCCACAAGTATAAATCATGGGGCTCAAGCCTTTGCGCTCGTGATTAATAAAATAGCGTAAACGCAGGCTAGCTGGTGGACGCATCCTATAACGAAACAAGCCTGTGCATGGTCAATATGAAAAACACGAATACACACATTTGTTCGTGTTTTTCGTGTTGTCCATGCTCAGGCTTGTTTCGTCATGGCTTTGCGTTCGGCACTGCATCATGCCGATTTATATCATTGATAGTGACTTTCTGCAAGCCTTTGTCCTCCCACACCCAATGTCTTCTATGGAAGCAGAACTCCTCGGCATCCTCTCTGCTCTACAGCACATGCTCGGTCTGCCGGCTGCACAGTGGGTTGTTCTTTCTGACTGACAGCAAGGCTTCGCTGGACTTGCTGCTCTCGTTTCGCTCCAGCACCATATGCACTCGCCACACGCTCATACTACAAGCTCTGAGACACAACTTGCGGCAACTGGCCATTCTGTGACGCTTCAATGGATCCAGGGGCACGTAGGCCTGCTTGGTAACACCCGCGCAGACACCATAGCCAGAGACGCAACATCTAACAGAGCTCTCCCTGCCACCCCTCTACCCCTAACGATCTCTGTCTGCTCCCTGCACATTCGCCGGTGGCGTTGTGTCCGTACCCGGCAGTTCCGAGCGGACTCTACCTCATATCATCATTTCGTACGTCTCATTAACCCCATGCAGGACTTCACTATTGCCTGCCGCTACAATAGAGCTGAAGAATCACTCCTCCACCGTCTTGGAATGAATGTTGCATGGACACCCTCACCCCTGTATAAAATGCGCCAGACGAACACCCCCAATTGCACAACTTGTTGTGTGGAAGTCGACATCGAGCACTACCTCCTATCCTGTAACCGGTACCTCTCAGAAAGACACGTCCTCCAACGCCACTTGCGACAGCTACCCTAACGTCACTTTGGCTACCCTGCTCGGCCCGGTCCAGCACAATCAGGGGGCAGTTACGACTCCCCTCCTGAGCTTTCTCCGTGCCACGGCCTCTCGACCAGCCTCTAAGACTCTTTTGTGTATCTGTCTGTATGTATGTGCGTGTGTGTTTTCGTTTTCTTTCCTTTTTCTCGTTTTCTACCTGTTTTTTTCGTTTTCTTTCTATCTTTTCGTTCGCTTTCCTTTTTTTCGTTCCTTTTTATGAAAGGAATAGCAAGTCGGTCTTTGCCTGACTAACCTTTCCTTGCTTTTTGTTTTCTCAATAAACATACCCCCCCCCCCCCCCACCGAGATTAAAATGCGAACGCCGCCCGTCTTCGTAATGGATGTAGCGAGGGTGAATAAGGCCCACCCACCATGCACGCAGTGCAGGATGGAGCAGCCAGAGTAGAGCACTGCACGGGCCTAATTTTCACGCTCGTGCCCGGCCCGGGCCCGCTGTCTTCTATAGATTTACAGCCCAGCCCGTACACGACTGTTTCCATGCTCAGGCCCGGTCCTAGCCCGGCTCTGCTCTATATGTTCTCGAGGCCCAGGAGGATACGCCTTTGGGTCTTGAGAACATATAGTAGAGTGGAGGCGGGCTGGGACCGGAACCGGGCCTCAGCATGGAAACAGTCGGTTACGGGCTGGGCCCGGGCCGGCGGAGTCGGGCTCGGGCAGGGCCCGGGCTGTAAGAAGACGTCGGGCCCAGGCCGGGCATGGGCTTGAAAATTAGGCCCGGAGCCAGAGTACGGGCTGAACACCACTCTTCACCCCACCGAAACATGGAAAATGCTCGATTCCGACCAGAATTTTCGCGAAAGACGACCCAACGCCGTCCGGAAACCAGTAAAACCACCCATGAAAAACGAAGAAGTAAGCTCTCGCACCTAAAAATGTGCTAAATATGCACTTTTCATGCACTTTCATGCGAAATATGCCACAACGTGCAAAACATGCATTTTTATGCACCATAGAACACTTCTGATCGGTTCCTTTTACTCGAAGTGAGATGCGGAGGTTCCAACTTCGGATTGGCGACTGCCCCCTCATACAAGTCAAGTTTCACAGGTTCCTGGGTGTTATCCTGGACCACAACCTCTCGTGGAGAAGGCACATTTACTTCATCATCTCAAAGCCTCAGCGCTGGGGGAATGTGATTCGCCACTTTGGCGGCGTGCGCTGGGGCTGCACTGAGCGGGATCTTCTTGTGCTCCACAAAACTCTGGTTTGCGGCTCCCTGCTATACAACTTGCCCGTATTGCACGGTATACCAGCCACGTCTGAACACAAGCTTCGGTGTACACTGGCACGCAGCCTGCGGACGTGCCTTGGTGTCTCGCGCAGCGCTGAGACGTGGATGGTGATCGCCGACGCCGAAGAAATACCTATCGATGTCCTCCGTCGAAGAGAAACCATCCGACACTACTTACAGTTGCTCGCTCACCACCGGCGCCATCCTCTGGTTCAAAAGCTACGCAGGCGGAAGAAAAGTAAACTCTCGCTATGTTTTATAGAAGCATCTGGAAACATCCCTGGCATTACTGTTGCCCCGACCGCCCCTTCGGTGACACCATGGACACTGCCGAGCCCATCCCTCTCGAAACACATCCCTGGCCTCTTGGGGCCGAAAAGCCAGATCCCCGTTCCGGTTCTCAAGCAATCTACTTTGGAAATGATGGATACAAAGTACAGAGGCAGCACGGCTGTGTTCACAGATGGTTCGTCTACGTCGGCTGGCTCCTCCGCTGCCTTTGTCATACCGGAGGAGTCACTATCCTGTGAGTTTCGCCTGTCACATCGCACTTCGTCGACCTATGCGGAGCTGTATGCCATCTTGCTATCTCTAAAGACTGTCTCCAACTACCCTCCTCGCTCCTGGGTGATATACATTGACTCAAAATATGCCCTGCAATGTGTAGGAATCATGGGCATCCGCGGCTCCTTGGCCACAGGTGCTAGTTAGTATCCTGACACGGTTCAAGGTTCTCGGCGAACAGGGACACCGGGTGACCCTACAGTGGGACCCCGGCCACACTGGCATTCAGGGCAACGAAGAGGCAGATTTAGCGGCTGCTGCGGCCCACCGTATCTCCAGGGCCGTGCCCATTATCCTCTCCAACGGAGATAGGCGTTTCTACTTGTCTGCGTTGGTGTCATCCTTGTCCCGCCAGTAATGGCTCCATGACATCACTCAATGGTCGCTCCTCCATGCAGTGGACCCGTCATTATCATTTAGGATGCCAGGTGGCTTCCCTCGCACCTTTACTCCTGCGGCGTCTACGACTCAACGTCGCCTTCACCCCTGTGTTCCGTGTTAAAGGGACTATGAAACGATTTTTTCTTCGTTTCGTTCGAAAGAAGACATTTTTCTGAGTCTAGAACCGAAATTTTACTCTCGTCGTGCGAGCGGATTTCTCGGGAGCGAATTTAAACGGAGCGGCAAAGGGAGGACAGCTGGCGCCGCGCCGCGGCGAGCTGCCGAGCGGAGACACAACGGGCAACTTGACGCGACCACGGCCGGCTCAGCAACACGTCATCGTGACGTGTTGCCGAGCCGAGGAATCCCGCCAGGAGCATGCGCCGTAGGATCCCGCGTATGCGTTCATCGGGAGTGGAAATCTCCATGACAGCAGCTTTCGCGCGATCGGCAGATTTCGGCAGTGGCGGCAGCCACAGCGCGAGCTCGCGGCATTACTTGCCATTGTGCAACACCGGTGACGTAACGGGGAACCGAAGTGTGGTCCGTACAGTTACACCATGGACAGGGAAATATGCGCGGGAGAGGAGGAACGCGGAAGAGACATTTCCAGCGCGCGCTCCTCGCAGAGTGAAGCGATTTCGTCCGGAAAAATTTGTGTCATATTAGTTTCTCTGCGGGAAGAACAGTTTCCATCGAAAAAAAGTATGGGGGTTCGGGAAATTTCATAGTCCCTTTAAGCTCGGTTACAGTAACACGGCGCTGTCCCTAGCTTGCCACACTCCAGCTACGATCCTCCATATCATCGAGGACTGTGACCGGTACACGTGTGAACGCCGGGTGTTTCGACGCCAGCTTGAACTCCTTGACCATAGACCATTCAGCTTGTCCAAAGTACTTGGCCCATGGAGCTCCCCTGAGCATCAGTGCCGGGCTCCTCGCTCCCTTTTTGCTTTTATGCAAGACACTGGACTCCTCGAAGAGCTATAAACAGAACTCCGACAGTCTGTCGTCGCTTCACTTTTATCATAATTCATCTTCCCATATTAACCACTGTGAAGTGGGGTAGGGTCCTGTGGCTACCACGGGGAAACATCCCATGTCATCATCGCTTCCTCATTTATTGTTGTTGTTGATCGGTCTCAAACCAAGACCAAAAGTGTTTCTTCATGGTTCAGATGCGAAACCATATCGAGAAAAAAAAAACATGCATTTGCACGAAAAGCCGCGCTCTGAAACACAATCGAGACGGGAGGCACATTTCTTTAATAACGTAGTAGTACATCAGTCCAATGGAATACAGAGAAGAACGGACACAACACTTGAACCTCACAACCCGCCCTTGCCCTACCACCCACCGAGGCTGACGATATATCTGTCACAGCGGTGTGGCTTGAAGAAGGGTATTCAAGACATTAACGGGTATCCTACAGGCTTAATACGCGTTTTCCATTTGCTTATGCGAAAATAATAATGTTGAGAGCTCTCGCTTAAAAATAGTGCCGCTCATGAAAGCCCTTGACTGCAGCGTTACTGGTCAAAGCACTATGTACTTTGGGGGGACTTACCCCTTAAGGTACGAACGAATAACATTTTAAAACAAGTCCAAAAGCGAAAAAAAAAAACACTATGTTTGATGCTGTCTTGCAATGTTTTCCTTCCAAGTCCTTGTTATGGGGCATATTTTTGTGTAGTTGTTACAATCAGATTAATATCATGTTCGCTTTCGCCTTTTTTTCTTTTTTTGACGGAGCAAGGAAATCTTTCCATTTTCTACGAAATAATATCGCTATCAACAGGCTACCCTGCAAAAGTCGTCGAAAATAGTTCACATGGGCAACCGCCTCCGCCGTTCTGGGTTCCATATTGTTACCTTTGGATGCAGAATCTGTCTCGCCTTTTAAACAATCGTCGTTGGCTTACATAGTACAGGTACCCGCATCCAATCCATAAGGATGTAAACCTCGATCTTGATTCTCTTCCCAAACATGGCACAGACAAAGCAACGATACCGCCCTGCGTTACTTCGAAAGCTTCCACACCGATCGCGATCGCATTCGTACAGAATAAAACAACGCTTCGACCGCCCACACATCACCGGGCGTGCACTCTAGATCAGTGATCTTGTACAACAAGAAATCGTTGCGCTTATCGTACCGTTTGCATGTTTCTGATCTACTCTTTCCATTACACGTAGAGCACCACGACGAGACAACTTTATAAATTACAGGAGAGATCGTTTATGCCCACGCACCGCTCACGATCTGGGCTATTTATCATGAGGCTTATCACGCGCAGTGATACACCTTTCCGTGCTCTCATGGCTGTGCGAGCGAGCAGTATTAATATAGCAGGAGGAACGCGACCAGAACATACGTCCACCGCTATCATTTGCGAAACGAGAACGATAGATGCATCTTCATTAGGAAGAAAGACCTAGGAACTAACGACGTGGTGAAATGCAACCCATCGGTTAGATTTTCAGATAGGTGGAGGTTGAAATTGTCGAGGTTACGGGATTTACTTGTACGCGGAGAGATTTAAGGGGCAGCCATTATTCAAAGAGTTATCGATGTCTTTAGCGTGCGAGGAGTTCCAATTGGATATTTTAGGATGAACGACCGAGAGATGGGAGGTTGCAGGTCGAGAAAAATACTGGTTATTAGTGCGTTGGAAATGCAGGAGAAACCCCGTAGAACAAGATGCAGCAGTAGTGAGTATCTGGGTGTGGTTTTTGGAGCAGACGATATCTTGTCGCTATTGCGTGTTATAGGGCCCAGATAAGGTCTTACCAGGCGAGGCAGTGTATATGGATGATACGTGCAAGGACAGTTTTAGAAGAGGGAAGCAAAAACAAGAAGAGCAACTGGATTTCTTTCATTGTTTGCAAACTTTTCTGCTTGTAATTAGTAATCGGGACTCGTGTCTAGTAATTTTTAATAATTCACGGGCTGTAGAGATATGCTTACCGTCTGGTGCCGCAGGATCTACACAATTCCCACACGCACCTTTGTGATGTTCGTAATCATGCACAGGCACGCGCACACACACACTAAGATAAGTAATAAAGTGTTAGATTCATCAAGCAGGAGGTCGAATTCATAAGCCGTGTTTGAATAACCTGTCTATTGTTATTATTACTGTTCATATTTTCTCTGTGTGTGAATTTAAGCGGTCAACCAGGAAGAGACACAATATTATTGCCCATCACACCTGCTGAGAGTGACATAATTTATTTGAGTCTCCGTACGCGAGTTACCGCGCACGAAAGTAAATCTTATTATGATCTCGTCTTGCCCTGGTTTCGATACCTGGCTTCGCATAATCAAACACTCCATCTCATCGTCATCATCTATTGCTCTTGTTGTTGTTGTTCGCATAATCTGCTTAACGCAAGGATCGGGCGAGTGCTGCTTTCAAGTCTTCCGTGTGATCATCTTGGACAGCCATAGACGTTGTTCACATCGCTGGTCTCTCTGAATCCGCCGGGCTTTAGTGGGAAATTCTGTAACGTGAGCTGTGAAATGCGTACGTACCTTATTTAATAAATAAGAAAGAGGGATACTCTGGGCCAAGTTGACATCAACTGTGTTTGTATTCACTTTCCAGTGTTTAGTAGGCCGGGGCAGTAAATACCCACCGCAGGTTCATTTCAACTTAGACTGTGTTGCTTCCCGAGTCCCTGATACAAGTACAAATTTGCACTCAGTTCCGAAGCTGCAATCAATATCGTACCGAACTGTTGCTTCTGCAGCACTCCGCGGTCAACGCTTCACTTCGCGTTACGGGAAGTTGAACAGTCCAATGTACGTGCGCCATTGTGGATTCGTCTCGCTTTAAAGAAATCACGCGACCTATGCTGCGAAATCGTTTCAGCCATTGGCAGCTTCTGGAGAGGTTTACGCATTATTTGTTGCATGGGAACATTTTTCACTAATGTTACCGCATGATGCCGCTCATGTGCACAAGACTGCCGATGGACTAGGTTCGAAGCGTACGGACGCAGAATAGGCTTACAAGCGCATGTTTTGTTAGCTGCCGCCGTTTCTGCTTCTTGTCGATCCAATTGGTCGCCGCCGCCGATGGCGTTTTTCGTGCATGTTTGGGCAACGTTTTCGTGACATAGAGTAGCGCTAAGTGAAATATTTTTGGTTGCATAGATCCTATTGAGACTCCAACTTTCGTTTGAGAACAACTTGTTTCTGCGTTTTAGTGCCCCTTTATGACTAAACAGCATGGAGCCATTTCCGGGTGCGATCGCCGCGCCGCTCGCAGCCGGCTGACTTGACGTGCGCGAGTGCAATGCTGCGCGCACGCTACCAATCCCTGTCAGTTGTATGGCAGCTATAGCACGACGTTGGTAAACAATCATTAATAATTGGGAGTAGATTTACAAGAAGCATAAACAAGCAAAAACAATAACAAATAGCGATTTGTGCGTTAGTTTTCGTTACTGATTTGTACAACACGACGAGTATGGCGGGCTAGAATGCCTTCTTAGAATGCCTTAGAGGGCCTTCTAGCCCGCCATACGACGAGCGACATTGAGCACGTGCCTACAGTTTCTTCTTTCTCGTGGTCTTCTGCGCTAAACGATGATGGTATATGATTAGTAAGAGCCCTATAGATACGTGAATAATAGGTACCAGCTGAGATAGGCTCAGTTCTCGGTAGGAAAAGATACGGGAGGCCTCCAAGCTGACTGGGGACGTCGATAAACTCCGCCACTGTGACATAGTCGCACTTCGTGTTTCGTTTAGGACTTTGGACGATTCTTAACATCGCAATACAACGGCGTATTCCTTAAAGTGGCAGTCCGGTCGAAAACATGGGTCTGGAAAACACCGTCTTATGATTTCTAATACTCCGCACAACAACCGTGCAAAATATTTCAGAAGAAATCCTATCGCGCGATTTATAATCGATTTTTTTCTATGCCGCAGTTGGTCCTGAGTAAAGGCCGCAGCGAGCTCTCGCGTGACGTGCATAAGAGCAAGGCCGCACGTGACTTGCGGATGCCTGTTTGCGCGATAGTTGGTTGTTGCGTGCTAGCATTTGCCCATTATGATGATTTTGAGTATCAATCACAAGTTATGCAGAGTAAAATGCTGAGTAGCGTCACTGTAAATACAGGTATGACGACGCAGCCTACGGTTCAGTACACTCATAGAAAAAAACACCTCTCTGCATTCCCAGCAACGGCGCAGTCCTGCGCCCCACTGTGTCCATTGGGAACGTCATGCTCACGTGACTGATGACGTACATAGAGGATCTTTAGGGCAAGGAGTATGCGAGGGAGAAAAACGAAACCGGATGCCTTCAGAGGAGAAGTTTTTATTCGGTGTCTCGAAAACCACGCCGTTTTGTGAGCTGAAACTTTCCACACAGCATGTAAGCCTCCGTGGCAGTTGGAAAAAATCAACTTCCGGTTTTCCCGGACTGTCCCTTTAATGCATCACGCGGAACATAGTATACCGTCCAAAAATATCGTCGCCGTAATCGTGCACAGATAAGGCCATCTTTAGCCGAGTTATCGTGCCCAAGACGATATTTTGCATCACTTCAGAAATACCCCCGCTGACGCTTTCAAATTCATTCAGTGAGGTGCATTCTAACCAGCTGTTTCCATCACCGACACTTACCAAAGCGACCTCACCACAGTACTTCTGATTGCACGCACCATATCCTCCCTTCCAAAACGAGCCTGGCTGTTCCAGAACGCACTTCTATGTATCCCGTCCATATGGAGCTCATCGTTGCAGACCCAGTGTAAATGT
Source organism: Ornithodoros turicata (assembly GCF_037126465.1). Lineage (NCBI taxonomy): Eukaryota > Metazoa > Arthropoda > Arachnida > Ixodida > Argasidae > Ornithodoros > Ornithodoros turicata. The sequence continues at coordinate 30,499,931 of NC_088202.1, read as the reverse complement.
TATACGACTCGTTGTATGGCACGTCCATGTCGCTCTGCTGGTGCCGCACCCTAGCGGTGTTAATTAAAAGGGCAATTTTTGCGCAATTATTTCTGTAGCGCTTCGGGGGAGCGGAAGCTACTCCCATCAGAACATGGGATGGGAGCCGGGCGATGTGTGCTGTATAGTCGCGGTCATTAGAAAATACATTACGGACGCGCCTTGTTTTGGATTGCTGCAGTCATTAGTGGCGTGCCCAACAGAACAGTGGATTGCTTGAAGTGAATGGAACGTCGTGTAGGAGATAGCTTAGTTGGTCGCGCACGGCGAGTACAGCTAAGTTCTTCTTTTCTTTTGTTTAGGGCTGATTTTTTTACATATTTTGTAGAGTGTGAACAACAGTACAGTCTGAAAATAGAACTTCACCGTATAACAAGTTCATACTCTGCAAAATCTGTACAAAATCAACCCTAAACAAAAGAAAAGAAGCATAACAAGCTCAGTGTACGTTGTAAACGTCTTCCTGTGGTACCTTACATGGATTTAAGTTATCGCCGAAATACGTACGGCCTCGTCCTCTCACCTAAATACGACAGAGTAGTTGGTCCCGACTGCGCTGCTCTACAATGCAGTAGAGTTTGATGAAAATTGAGTGCAAAATGAAAAGTGCTGATTATTCATGCCATATGCAGGATCAACTTGCCGACAACCTGGGCCGGTCTGTGACATTTAGCGAAACCTGCGATGAACTCCGCTCTGTGTGTCAGGTGAACGGCAGCTGCAGGATGCATACAAGAGGAACTAGGTACGTAGTACTTGAATGATGTGTAAGCACACAAAAAATGAGAATCTTCGGAAATCCCTTATCATATGGAGTGTACCTGCAGGTACACCCTGAAACCAGGACTTAGCCGCATACCTAGCTCTGAGCCAACCATTGTGCCGAATTATACTGTTATAGGTTTTGAGTTGAGGAGAGAGCGACACCTTTTTGTGGCATCTGACACATAATCAAATTGTTACAAAAAGGCGCGTACGTCTCCCATTTTCAAAAACATCAAGAAAGAGAAAGATATTCTGAATGCTAGTTGATTCCGAGCGTGTCACGCGGTGAAGTTATGTTTTCAGACTGTACAATCGCCATCGAATTGAAGTAGTGCCAGCATAATCGTGTTTCTTAACTACGCTACTGATAACTGATGGCGTACACGCCTCAGAAGCCACTACTTCACAAGAGGGCGTTGTATGTCTTCACGGAATATTGATACGTACGCCTCGCCACCTGGCGCATGTAACAGCCTCGAGGAAATTTGACAGTTGCTGCAGTCATTCATATTTGCAAGTCAGAGAGTCGTTGCCTGAAAGCACGAACTTGCAGCGCTAGAGATTTCCCTCTAATGCAGCAATAATTGAATTACACAAGCGCGACAACTATACCAGGCATATAGGTCGGTACGCGGATCCCTAAACAACAGGACACGAGCCAAATCAAAGCCCGCAGGCGCAGCCCAACCACTGGAAGTAAAAATGTATGTGCAGTCCTGCTGCGTAATCTACAGCCAACCCACGAGGAAACATAAATTACGGCGACAGATACACTACTAATTCAATTAACGACGATTCGTTACGAGACTAACAAGTTCAATCGCACACAACTTCGTTCTCCAAACGCGATAGCGTCCCACTAGCATTCAAGCCACCACTGCCAGCAGTGGGAGGAAGGACAAGTAAAATTCACCGGAAAGAGGGCCCTAATGAGAACGTGCCTTCGCTATTAATTACGTAATTGGCCTGAGGGGTAGCTCACTGGAAGAGAAAGTGGGCCAAGACTCGAAAGCCGTTAATGAAGTCCGTTAATTGGAGAGTAGAACGCCGCAGATGCGGAGGGGCCTCCAGCCAATGCTCGATTATTTGTGCCCGACCGCTGGGAGACATTGTTCCCAACGCCCTTAAGAGACGTCAGACGCGATAAGGCTCTGCAGCGTCCGTACTGTCTGCATTCGCTCGGGGCTGCGTGCGGGGTGGGAGTTGCCAATTAACCGGGTGCTGCGGTTTTGTTTTCGTTCCATAAGCCAAGCTGGGATCCCTGGTATCCTCCCGCTAAGTCTTCCAGTTCTGGAAGCGGTGGGAGAAGTTCGCTGGCAGCGCACGGGGCCTGAGTGACTTAAGGAACTTGGCCGGACTTTTGGTGATGGACGGGGTGTACTGCTTCAGATGTTTCGGCAAGAACATGTCCAGCCTCAAACCCGAGAACAATGCTGTACTCTGTCCTCATGCTGCACTTTAAAGTGGTCGTCCTTTGGGTCATTTACACGCAGATCTTTGCAAAGTTTTCCAATGCACTCTCAGTAGCAATCGGCCGACTGCACAAGTTCAATACGTCTTTTCCTAGAGGGACTAGCAGGATGCAGGTCATGTTAGTCAGTTAGGCAGTCATCCAACTCGCCGGATTTCTCAAAGTCATGTAATTGCTTACTAGAGAGACTATGTGCAGTCTCTCACGGCCGTAGCACTTGATGAGAGCACCTCATGGATTGCATGCCCAATAGACTGCTTTGACAAGGCCTTGAATTGCCCCACGCAATGAACAAGGCTTTTCGTGAATTTCTCACGTGAATGCTGTATTTGCAGTTCTCAATCGCGCGTGTCAAACTGTATGCCGGAACTCACAATGTAAAACATAAAGCGGGAGGGTGGAACGAGGGAAAACACTTAGAAGAAACGACACTCCAGTGAACTCAAATCTGGGCTGCGGTCGTTACGTTTCTATTTTCAAACAAAGGTGCTTTTATTTCTATTCCAGGGTCTCAAGGAAAAATCACGGACTTTGGAAACATTCATCATCACATTAGGAAGAGCACCCTTGAGGGGTAATGAAATGTCTACACTTTCGAAGTAAGCGTGCAACTTTTACGAAATATGCGCGTGACTTTCAAAATATAATATAACTCACTACGTTCAACATGGAGCGGGAAAGGGTGCGGGGCTTTTGTGAAAAAGCAAGAAAGATGTGTGTACAACCACAAACACACGGGAGCGACCAGCACCTTCGAACCACGTAGGGCAAGGCTGTGGAAGCAATTCGCATATGCATGGGTACCTAAGTTCATGTGGTACCAGCGAAAAGAAGCGAAGAATATAGGGAGTGTGCAACAAACTGGTGGAGCCGCGATGCGGCCTCCGGAGAAAGTACCTTGCGTGATAGCCGCCGGGTAGCCAGCTTTGTTTACATGTGAAGTGCGGGCATCTTTTTTTGCCACACTGGAACTGTTGCATCGCTAACTGCGCCAGCACCTAAAAGAACTCTTCATTAGGGACAGGATGTTTCATTCCTCGTGATTTCAATGCTTCCAATACCACCGAGGGCACTAGACTCGCAGCGAATAGCGTTTGTGACGCGCGTTCAGCCATTGCATGAGGTGTGCACAACATGTTCTATTTCTCTTGTTCTAGTTTCAACGAAACTAAATGAGGACCTGCAAAATGATCAATGATTTACAGTTGCCACTTTCGTGACGGTGAAACGCCGCTGGATACTGTATCACCGTCAAATGCACCGACCAAACGGCAACCTATTTCGAGATAATGATTGAGGTGTTTCATCGCCAGTGCCCAGAGCCGATATTGCTCCCAGTAATCTGGTTGACGAGTCTCACAGTGAGGACGGAAGTTCTACGTTGTCCAAAAGATTTAGTTTTAGTATTTACGCACCGACCATTTCACAGCTGTCGTGCCACAAGCCTACGGCGGTAGCCGAGGTAAAAACTCATATAATTTCTTTTATGAGAGTCTCTCTAGCGTTATTGTATCTGAGGATACTGAAAAAACTGCAGTACAAGTTTAGACAATAAGTTGTGACCTCACATGTTTATTTGTATGGATAAAACGGACCCATGATGTAGATTTCAGTGACGAAGCTATGTGTGTGCGAAGAGGACCAAAGGAATACAAGACTCAGTCAAAAACATGATATTACAAATGGTTGGGAGAAATACACGTTAGCAAGCCAGGATTTTGTGAGGCGTCAAATAACCATCCTCTCGACGTATCACTTACAGGCGTTTTGACCAGAGAGACGCGAGTGGCTGTTCTCCTTCCGCGCTGTTAGATACAATATAAATACGGTGGTTGCTTCTGCGCAGTCTGTCTCCATTCGCTTCGTTTGCGCCCCAGAAAGGTTCCACATTATTCGCACTTCAAAAATTAGCCCTTCTCATTACGACGGTCGCCACGCAAGCTACGGTTCCACTTGAGAATGCATAGAACGGGCGGCATGGTATGACGTCAGATACTTCCAAGACCGGCACTGGCGGCGCAGTCGCGACGGAGCAGCGCGCCCCCTTTAGGTGTCGCACGGTCCCCATAACACACATAACGAGGTGTCCGCGGTAACTTCTTTAACCGCGGTCAGACTTTTTGTTTCTGCAACTTTTTCCTCGCCGCAAGGAGCCCTGCTACAGCTCTTTTCCTGCCACGCATTTAAGACCGGATCCCATAACACGCTACAAGCGACAGCTGCACGTAACAAATTCGGCGGCGGCACCCGGGCTCCAGCGACAAAAAAGCTACGCCGCGGCTACAAATTGTGGCATTACTTCCCGTACATATTTGTCGCTTGTGACCAGTGACTGTTGCCCGGCGCGTGCCAAATCCGCTAGATTTGGCGGTATGTAACTGGAGCCAATGATAAAGCGTAGAGATATAGGGGCAAGAGCGTATGGGAAGCCAACTTGATCACAATGAAATTTCGAGCTTGTTGGATGGAAAGTAGCCGTTTGAATCAATGGTTATCGCGTGTGACCAAAATCTATTGTGGAACTCGATAGAACCGCAGACACATATATCATAACAAACTTACCGTTGTGTAAATTTCTCTCGGTGTTTATTTTCCCGCTGCGGTTCAATCGAGGTTTCATGATATTTGAGACAGGTATGCCACATAATCAATGAAAAGTACGAATTTTTCTCTCGCAAATGTAGTTTTGTCGCTAGCTGCCGCCTCCTCGCAAAAGGATCGGGTAGTTGCACCCGCGACAGCGACAGAAGCGTGTCGCTTGTCACCTGTTATAGGATCCCGCCTTTAAGGGCAAGTGACAGAGCGTTCCTCTGGTGGTGGGACAAAAATGACCATCAAATCTGGCTCTGTTTCTGGAGCTTTTTTCTTTTCTTTTACTGTATCCTTTTCTGAAGGCGAGAACGGCGCTGCAAAAGGAGCCTGCGCCGAATCTTCATCTGGAAAGCTCACAAATCAAAATGTGAGGATAAGACCCCAGAAGGTTGTTAGTGCCGCCCAGACGGCGGAGGTGGCCTACTTCACATAGACTACTGTAATTGCAAAAAAAAAAATCATTTCCATAGTTTGTAAAATTGTGTCCATTTTGGCGTGAACACGCTATATGTAACACGAATGCAGAAAGTAGGGATGGGCCAATCGCAGCCGCGAATCCTCGAATCATTGGCAGGGATTCGAGATTCGGGAATCCGAATCCCAGTGCCCAAAACGGCGAATTGAATCTTTCGAATCCTCTAACCACGCTTGTTTATTTCTTTTTACAATTGGCGCCTCCGGAGTCTGCCAAAAGCCTGATTGGATTTCAAATTGATTGACACCAAACATATCCTGATTTCAGGAAACTGTCGAAAAAGTACCTGACAACACCCCCACCGACAGTGATGTCAGAAAGACTGTTCAGCACACCGGGTGTCATAGCTGATAAAAAACGCAGTAGGCTAGACTCTGAGAGCGTGAGAATGCTGGTGTTTTTCAACAAAGATCTGCATTAATTTACCTTTTGTTTACAATTTACGTTTTGTTTTGTTTGGTTTGGTTTTCGTTTTCGTTTTTGTTTTTGTTTTGTTTACATTGCTCTGGACTGAGAGTTCAGGCGGGAACTCTTACATTACAGGTTTAAAAGTAACATGATTTTCCTTTTGATTGCTTCTTAGTTTTATGGAAAGAATTCAGATTCGAGAGTTTATATACTTCCTGTAGTCGATGAACAACATGCTAAATAAATTACATTTAAGAAGTATGTGGGTACGTTTTCTCCTGAAAGTCAATTATTATGTAATTTGTTTTTCGTTAAACAAAGATATCAAATTCTGCTTCAAAGCACTTTTCAGCAGAAGTGTTTTTTTTTTCCCTGGCTTTTCATACTCTTTTTTAAGAAGCGATTCGAAAGATTGGAGAAAATTAAGATTCGACGATTCGCAGAACCTTCCTTGGATTCGCAAGCGGATTTGAAAAATTATGGATTCGTCCCGTCTCTAGCAGGAAGTAAAAGAAGTTTATTCTTTCGTAGGCATTGTATACACTGTTTGATCTGACGCATGGACTTTAAATACGCAATACACATGTGATTACGACGGAGATTTCTTTTTCTTTTTGCCTCACATTCACCGGTTCCAGAATTGAACCTGGCGTGAACCGTAGGAATTGCCTGACGCACAAGAAACTAATGATGAAAGAAGGAAGTCACTGAAAAGGTTAGCCATCTGTAGCCTATGCATGGGTTCGAGTCGTACAGCTGGCTAACGTTTTCAGTGACTTCGTGCTTGCGTCATTAATTTCTTAGGCACTTGAGGCTTTGTATGTGTTTGTCCTTTCTATCTGTTCCAGCCTGAGTACATCAATTGCCATCATGCACAAGAGACACTTTCGCTTATTAGTAGTCCCATCCCAATCTACCAGTCAGACAACGCAACGCCTGTAAGTTAACATTTGTGAGGCCATGAGTCAGAAACGTTCCTCGCGAAAGTTCATCAGTCGCCGGAAGCCAATTGACTGCCATCGGATACCGCATGCGACGGCCTCCGGCCACGGTATCGTTTTACCGTCCTCGGTAAACATTTCACCCCAGAAATAAAATGAGAAAGGCTGCAATCTCAGGGAAAGCACCCGTTTCGAAGCTCGTCTGCTGACTCATACCATATGTTGCGAACGTTTTACGATCGAGGAGGCTGGCGTGGGTACTAGCCAATATGTGAATGAAGCTCCTTTTCACGGAAACATTTATTTATAGGCATTGCAGCGGGAGGACTCCTGGTCAACTCGCGTGACTCCGAGAAAGTGCCCTTTTTTTTTTTTTTTTTTTTGCTGGTTCGCTGTTTCGATACATAATTTGATTATTTTGTAGCACGTTGCGGTCCATAATCCGTTTCTAGCCGCATAGAGCGCGTAGGGTGTTAGCGCTGTGTGAGAGTTGCGGTGGCAGTAAAAATGGAACAACACAGGAAGAGATGAGACATGAGATACGACTATCAGTTTCTACAGGATGGCTACAATAGGTTACATTTCCCTGACTTTATAAAAGTTGAAATGTTCCTGGCAGGCATTGCTCTTGCATTAATTTCCTTCTCATTCCTCTCCCTCTCTGTCCTGCCAGAGTGTAAAGGCGACTGTTTTCAAACAAACAATCTAAGGAAAAAAAACGTACTAGGAAACGATGGCATACTTCGTTTTCCTTTTTCTTGTAATGCAGCTTACGTCGCAGATAAGGACTGCATACGTCGCAGTGTGACGAAAGATGTGAACGCAGCTGAGAGCAGCTGTAGTAGCAGTTCAGCCTGGCGTTGGCCAACCTCCCCTCGATCTCCTAAACGAACAAACGAGTTAGTGCTTCAACGACGGCAGAGTTCTAGACATCTCGCTCATAATCAGTGCTTGAGGAAGAATATTTGTCGCTTCAGAAACATATAGGTTTCGGTTCCTGTAACGTCCCTCCAGAAAGACTGCGCACCCCGGTAATTTGTACCACCTCTACGGATCGCTGGTGTCTACTGCTCCTTAACAGAATTCGGTACTTGAAGTGACTGCACCCGAGGTACAAAGTCAAGCGACTGACGACGGAAAGATAGACAAGTGACTCCCCATAACAACTGTGATCACTCACGCGCAGAGTAGCAGATCACCGCTGCACGCTTCTGCTACCATAAACGCGCGCACGTTTAAATTTCAAAAAGAAGCACGAAGGAAGTGGGCGAATGTTTACTTAGGGTCGAACCCCGCGCGTTTTCGGTAGGTAACATCTATTCCGCACGCGCGCAACAGACGTCAACGAGACCACCCCTATCCTCCACCGACGCGTATTTTCCTTTTTTGTAGCTAATCGCGAACTGCCAGGCACGGCAGCTTCCCGGACGGCCTTTGTGTGGCACCTCGGAGACCCATAAAGGAGAAAGAAGAAGCTTTCATCTATCCTGTGCGTTCCAATGGGAGGGAAGGAAAATCAGAATAAGACCACCCAATGCTATAAAGAAAAAGGAGCTGAGGCGTCCAAGTAATAATGCAAAGACGCGCGCCATATTGTGGGACTAAGCGATAGAAGGATTGGCGGACGTCTCTGTAAAACGCGGGAAGAAAGAAAAATAAACGTAGATATATCTGTTGAGCGTCCCCCTATTGGATTGGGTCCGCAGTGAAATGAGGGTTTTGTGGTTTTGCGAAAACGACAACGCTTATTGATGGGAGCGTAGAGAAGGGAATTTTAGAAAGCAGCGAACGGAGCCACCTGGTGCTGCACTTAGAAGACACGACCAGAGGAAGGAGGATATAGAAATGGGGGAAAGGTGAACGTTTGCTGCGGATGTTTGAAATGTTGTGGTTTAGAACGAGTGCTGGGAATTGGGCTTGAGTCGTTTTCTCGCTGTGTTCGAAGCGGCTTATTTTTCTTTTTTTACCGAGCATGAAATGTTGGGGCACGTTGTATGTAAAGTGGAGTTCTTGTGTTGGGCGACACAAAGACCTGCTTCGCGATGCTGGAGGATTTGTTTGTATAAGAGGGTTCTCAGCGTTTGTGAAATGGGCGATGACATGCGTCACGTAAATGGCAAAGCAGCACGTGAATTGCACGCCTGCGTCTCGACAAAAAAGAAAAAAAAAAGAAAAGCGAGTTACACAACGTTGTCTTTTTTCGTGCAGCTATATACGAATTTGAAAAAGGGCATGGTGTGGAGGCTGGGACTATGAGGTCGTGTTGCTGCCGCCTGCCTGACGCTCCGTTCACCAATACACCTGTTATAGTATACGATTATTGTGAGGAAAGATGTTGTGTTTCTCAAGCTGGCGAACAGGAGAGTACGCGGTCCATTTCCAAGCACACATCCAACAGACGCGGGAACATACACCGTGAATATGAAAATGAAGAAGTCAATGAGAAAATTTTTAGTCGTGGGAAAAGTCTTAAGAACCAAGTCATCTATCCTCACCACACCTTTTCGATCGCTCCGTCGCACCATCTCGACACCACCATCTCGTCGTCGTGTCTTTGCACACTCTAATAGGAAAACATCACCGCATAACAGACTCAAGGCTACGCAGCAACCAGAATAATATCACTCTGTCTCAGGTTCTGCCGTATGCTGAGTCCGTACAGTTGCTAATTGCATGATGTGGTGACGGTATGTACGGTGTATGATATTAACGGTTCGATGTGTGAATGCGTATGTGGCTCACTATTCGTACTCACTCATTCTCACCATAATTCATCCTCTCATATTAACCACTGTGAAATGGGGTAGTGTCCTGTGGCTACCACGGGGAAACATCCCATGTCATCATCACTTCTTCATTTATTGTTGTTGTTGTACTTACACTCATGAAAAATACTCTCCCCGTACTTTATAAAGCGATAGCTTTATAGGGTAACCACCGTGTAGGTCCGTCCGTAGCCTTCCAAGTCACGTAGTGGTACTGTCACGTGACACAACGTGATCACCCGGACTGTGTTTTCCAATAATCGTTTTCGCAGAAAGCCAGCGATGGCCCTATAGAAAACAACGCATCTAAATGCGTTTGACACAATACAGCTAATTTTCTCATTACCAAAGCGCATGCGTGACAAATGGAGAGCGGATTTTTAGGCACTAATAGGTGCGCTCTTGGCCGGATATAGCAGTAGTATGCCAATCATCGTCGCGGATGATATCGCTCTGTCTCCCTATAGGCTGAGAAAGGGGGCGCACACCTTTTTATGTATCAACCCTCCAGACGGAAGATAAAACGATACGATTCTGAAGGTTGGTTGGCCTAGAACGATTTATGCGGCGAAGAGCGCTAGCTCTTAGTGCCTAAAAATCCGCTCTCTACTGATAAGAAACAGGTGAGGAGGTCGTACATTCTCCCTCTTTTTCCGTTAGTGCTACCATCGCAGAAGAACAGCGAAACCCGACCAATTGCAGAAGGGCACGTTTTGCTCAAACGCACAATGCGTCGGCTTTTTCTTAGCCCTGCGTCGTCACGTATAACTAGCTGCCAACTTTATCCACGCTAAGACGCAACATCATCTACCTGTCGTACCAATAAGGAAGGGGCCAAACTCGGAAGAGGCCCAATTGAGGACCAGTGGGTTGAGACACAAACTTACCAAAGGAGGTAAAAGTGCTCCACGAGTGTACGTGCCTGTGAAAAAGAAGGAAAGTAAGTCGTGTGATTCGTAGGGCTAAGGGGAGGTATAGGAAATGCCAGAACGAAAGGAGACTACGAAGTTGGTCAGCAGTTTGGAACTGCGGTTGTCTCACAGTTGCTGTACTTGTGTGTCCGTCGTTAAGAACGATACCGTTCTCTTTTCTGATTTGTTAAGAATGCAACGTGTACGCCTTTTTGTGACATTCACATACATTTATTAACATATATTCGATTTCATACAAAAAGCATACAGTTCCACTTTTTCACAAAATCACGGAAGCGAACGCCGCCATTCTGAGAGGCAGTTGGTTCTATAACTTCTGAGCGTGTTATGAGGTCAATTTTGGGCTTTATAAAGACCACTGTGGATGTCGTGAAACGAATGAAATGTAATATAAAAAAACGCACGACAGTAACATTGCTTTCAGCACTCAACATAATGTTATGGAAAAATGTTTGGGATGTTCCACACACATGTACATAATAATTAAGAATTATGATCGTCGTCCGCTGCCAGCTTACGGCTTATGTGTGTGCTCGGGATGACGCCGAAATAAATCATGTAAAAATAAAACGTTCAAAACTAAATCTCTTATATATCAAATTTGCAAAATAAACTCTGCAATATAAATCATGAGAAAATCCACGCTGTCGAAATAAACTCCGAAAAATAAACTTTGAAGAATAAACGCTTCGAAATAAATCTTTTAACATCCATCGTCCCTGATTGGTGGACAGCCGACGGCTCTACGTCCGCCGCGGAAAATAGTACCTCCTCGCGCGAAATAGTACCTCCTCGCGCTTGGGGCTAGCCAGGGCTATAACGGTGAACGAGGATTTCGGTACACCGGAAGTAGGTTGTATGTCTGTATGCGATCCGTGACAAGTTTTGCCAACTCAGTAGGGGGGCGGGGGGCTGATATCATTCGGAATGACGGATGCCCGGGAGCGTATTATTTGGTGAAGTTCTGTTTTAGCAGTGCAAGTAACGCACGACATCGGTGTAATGGTGTCCGCCCATTTGGTCGAACGCCGTTTGGTCGAACGCCGTTTGAGCGAAGGCGTTTGATCGAACGCCGCTTGGTCGAAAGCCGTTTGATCGAAAGCCGTTTGATCGACGCCGTTTGTTCGAAGGGAATTCAAAGCTGCATGCACTGTGTTGTCCCCACCACTTTTTCTGTAATTTTTGACTCGAGCATACGGGGCAGGCAATCAGTGTCCTCTTCTTTTTCTATTTCTTCTTTTTTTCTTTTTGCTTTTTGCAGCCGAAGAGCGGAGACCACTGGTTAGTTGCAGACGTTTGTCATTTACGAATCAGTAGGACACATATTGAAGAAAGCTGCCGCAGGTTGAGAGGAGCCGATAGTCTATCCTTGTTCTGGGCACCCTTCTTATTGCTGGCGACATATTTAAAGGGAACGGTCTGAAACGGGATAGTCATATGTGCAAAGCCACTCGAAGTCTGTGGGTGCTAAGAACGAAATTTCGCCATGGTACAACGAGAAATATTAAATTAACAGCATGTAAAACCTTAGTTCGACCTTAGAGTATGCATCTGCAGTCTGGAATCACTACACATGCACGCTATCCGAAGAAATAGAGAAATTACAAAGATCTGCTGCCCTGCTTATCTTGTCTAGGTTTCGAATGACTTCTTCGGTTACATGTCTGTTGCAAGAACTAAATTTAGGTTCACTTGCACACAGGCGAAAAGTAAATAAACTGAAACTGCTCTTTCTCCTATACAGTGGTCAGTTGATTACAAGCAATAATACACTGTTAAAATTTGTTCACATTCGACGGGAATAAATCATCATCAAAAATGTCATTTACTTATTTTTTAATTCATTTGCCAAAATGTTTAATACTTGACATCAATTATTATTTAACAAAGGGTTGGGGGATTAACAAGTACAGCATGTTTAGTCACTATGTGTCAGAGCGGAAAAACCTATTCGGTTGTCCAACGGGTTAAGGGTGAACAACCCTGGCCCTTGTACTGCTTTTTGGACACGAAAAAGTGGGTTAGCATGAGGAATGTGTTTACGGGGAAGCAGATTACACAAAGTTAAATGTTCCTTAGGATAACTGCATTTAGAACTGCAGCTTTTTTTTTTCTTGTCTTTTTTTGTCATTTTCGACACTCCAAGTGAACCAATTAAAAAAATCGATCAAACGACCGCTGCCGTTTCGATCAAACGGCGTTCGATCAAATGGTTTTCGACCAAATGTCCCGCGTTCGATCAAACGGCTTTCGACCAAACGACGTTCGATAAAATGTCCCGGAACCCGGTGTAATATAGTCTAATATAGAGCCGACTATCAGGAGAGTTTGGCCATTCTTTGCTATGTTTTCTGATTTTGCGTTTCTCTTTTTCGTGTGCGTGCGCATTTCTTGGCCTTTCTTTCACCAGTGCCAATGACCGTCGCCGCGCAATCCGTCCTCAGCGCTCAGCTGGCTCAAGGATCAAGAGCATACCTGGGTAAATTACTTCTAAAATGTAATTAAATTACATTACTCCAGTTAGAATTTAATTAAATTACATTACTCATTACTGCAATTGAAACGCAATAAAATTACATTACAATTACTACAAAAAAGTAATGACATTTCAAAGTCATTACTTTACCATTATTGGCATACATGTTCCCGAGTTTGTGGAAGGCACAAGGGACACGCAAGTTGACGAAACTTTCCTTCCCCGAAATTCGAGGAGAAAAATGTATGCTTACAATGTATCAACAGTTAGCTTGTACTCTTCTATTTGTCTCTTCTACATACATGTCATGCTAGTGTGCCACGTATGACGTATCGTTCCACAATGTAGGGACGAAGGAGACACAATGTACCACGACAACAGGAAGATTGTCAGGAGGATGGGGCGCGGCAACAATGATTCTCCAGGGCTACAAACCGTTGACCTAACAACGCTTGTTTGTGAGTGCCCTGCCTAAGGCAACTGGCTCGTAGAAGGGAATTGACGTTCCATGTGCCGATTGAGTGCGTCACCGTTCATAGTGCCATTGGAATTCTTTTCATTTGCCAGTCCCCCAACTCTCTTTCTGCCAAGTGCCAACACAGAACACACACTCGATTCTTTTGTAAAAAGTGATGAGTAATGTCATTAAAATTACAGCCCAAATGTAATTAAATTACATTACAAATTACTTAATGTCAAAAGTAATGCGTTACATTACAAATTACCATAAAAAGTAATTCATTACTGTAATTTCATTACAATAATGCTATTACTACCCAGGTATGATCAAGTGTGCGTGTCCTGTATTCATACGCGCATCGTCGTCATCACTTTTAAGCTGGATATTTCAAAATCCTAAGTTGTTATGTAATTGCTAACAATACAAACATGACCAAGAAACACCATAATAGCATGTTTCGTCGAAAAGAACATCGTGTCGCCCATACGGCTATCACTACTTTGATACGGAGCGTTACCTTCCTAAGCCTAACCATGATTTATTTTAACAGCGTTTATTTTGAGGACGTGTATTTTTAAACGGTTTATTTCAGAAAATGGATTTCGAAGGGTGGAATTTTAAGCGTGGATTTTTTAACGTTTTATTTTAAAAGATTTATTTCGGCGTACAGCCGTGTGCTCTGGCTTACTTGTGGGGCACGGATCCGGTATTGTTTCGCCCCAGGGGAAGGATCAACGACGGTCGACGAGCAAGGTTGTCTGTCTTCAGGAATGAATGGAGACCCGGAGCCGCGACCTTCAGGCTTACAACAAAGGTGCGCCAGCCACAGCCTCCGGCGCCAGACAGTAATACAAGATTTAAACGACAGTCGTCCAGCTGGCGTCGCGACGGATCGCTCGACGAGGACACGAAGCAACGTGGACAATTAGGGAAACAGGGAAGAACCCGTTGAACCAAGGTCGACCGCTGTTAGCAGAGCCTACAAAAAGGTCCCGGGCCGACAGCGAGGGGGGGGGGGAGAAAGGAAGCGGCGGCAGACTCAGCGCGATAGTCTCACGACGCGGTGGAGGAAGAGGCCTTGGTTTGTTCGGCTCGCATCGGAAGAAGCTGTCCACGAGGATCCGCAACCTAGACTTGCGACGTGCAGCCCCTTGGACCCTGACAAAAGCCTTCCCCCCTCCTTCTCCTTCCGAAGACGCTCGCGGCGACAGCAACGATGCATCAAAGAGAACCAACTTCAGCATCAGCTTCCCAAGTACCCGAGGACCACGGAACAATCACCGGAACCAAGTTCTGCTGGTGAGTCCAGAGCGCACTCTGAGTCAGGGCTGGTTAGGGCGATTAGCATTGTAAATAAACAGTTCAAGTTTACGAACTGCGTTGTCACTTACTCTCGGTCTCACTCAAAGGCAGACCCGCTAAATCTTCTAACTTTTTAAAACGGCCCAATCCACTCGGGATTGGCGACCTTCACATTGGTGGCAGCGGTGGGATGGTCTATAAACACCAGTATGTCCACAGCCCTCTGTGGTTATTGGCAGGGGGCCCACAATATCCATGGCCGTGCGTTCAAACGGCTTGTGAACCTCGTTAAAAACCTGCATAGGCGTCGCTCTCCGGTTCTTGGGAGTTTTTCTCAGCTGGCATGCTTCACAAACTGCGCAAAAGTTCCTACATCCCTCCCCATTCCGGACCAGTGATAAGTTCGCTCTATTCTTTGACGAGTTTTTCGAGCGCCATAATGTCCGCTGTATGGAGCACTGTGGTACGCCTTTAGTATCGGATGTATCAGACTGCGTGGGACAGCTATGAGGTCATTCTCAATTTGACCCAAATGTCTCATTCAACCTCTATAGCTCATCACTCGCAACAAGCCAGCACCATCTAACCTGTAGTCTTCCCTGGCGTACGAATTTCGCTCTATTTCCCGAATTATGCGCGATAATTCCCCATCTTTTCGTTGCTCGTCTCTTATCCGGTCTGCTTCAATTACTGGGGTATATTCAGTAAGTGCATTAATGTCGGACGGGATAGCCCTACTTAGTGCATCGGTGTTTCCATTAATTTTACCGGCCTTGTGCTCTATCTCAAAGTCGTATTCTTGCATTTGCAAATTCCATCTCGCTAGCCGTGAATTGGGGTCGCGGATATTCATTAGCCACTTGAGTGGCCTACAGTCCGTGTGAATCTGGAATCTTCTCCCGTAAAGGTAACAACGAAAGTACCGAACAGCCCATATTACAGCTAAGCACTCCTTCTCAGTCGCGCTGTAATTTTGTTCTGCTTTATTGAGCTGTCGGCTCGCATACGCTACGGGGTGCTCAACACCATCATGCTTCTGAGAGAGCAACGCTTCAATCGCAAATTGGGAGGCGTCAGTGCCCAAATGAAGGGTTTGTTGAAGTCTGGGTACTTGAGTAACGGGGTGCGAAGAAGGCACTGTTTTAAGTTTTCCAAAGCCGCCTTTGTTTCATCATTCCAATCGAATTTTGCATACTTGGACGTCAGAGCAGCAAGTGGTTTAGCTATCTTAGCAAAGTTCTCAATATGACGGCGGTAATATCCGACTAAGCCAAGGAACTCTCGCACGTCTCTTACAGTCTGTGGCCTCGGGAATTCTCGAACTGCGGACTATTTTTCCGGGTCGGGACGCACACCGTCAGCGGACACAATATGCCCTAGGTATTTTACTTCGGGTTTTAAAAATTGACATTTTGATGGCTTTAACTTTAGTCCGGCACCTGATAACCTTTTCAGGACCCTCTCAATGTCACTGATATGTTGTTCAAAACTCCCACTGTAGATAACAATATCGTCCATGTACATGTGACAACTGTGACCTACACCCGCGGTGCCCTGCCAAACCGCGGGACTATTTGCAAGTCCCATTGTCATCCTAGTCCATTCGTAGTGACCACTCGTGGTATTAAAAGCGGTCTTCTCTCTATCTCGAGGATCCATCTCTATCTGCCAGAAGCCAGACGCCATGTCGACCACCGAGAAATATTTAGCTGAGCCAAATTGTGACAACGTTTCCTGTATGTTAGGAAGCGTGTATGGGTCAACCTTTGTCACCTTGTTCAGCTCCCGGTAGTCAACGACTAAGCGGTATTTTCCATTTGGCTTCTGTACCAATAGAGCTGGGGCTCCCCAGGGTGAATTGGATGGTTCAATTATTCCTTTCTCCCTCAATTCGCTTATCTGCCTGTCCATCTCTTCCCTCTGCGAGTACGGGATCCTGTAGGCTTTTCGGTAAACTGGTGTTGCGTCCCCAGCATTTATCGTGTGCTTTACTTTGTCACACCGACCTAAATCAAGATCTTCTTTGGTGAAAACTGATGAATAACTTTTGATCGACATACAGAATCACTGAGCAGCTCTCGCCAGTCACGTTCAGGATACAGGAAATCCGAGGTAGAAGTTCTCAGGTGGTTCATGCCAATCGCTTAAAGACGGCTCGTGACGACATGGAATGTCCCGCTTCTCTCTCCGGGGACAGCACTCATGATGAGGGTGGTCAGGGCGATCAAAAACATAATAAGGAAGTGGCAATTTCTACGGAGCATGACGAGAAACGAACAGAAACGGTTTCGCAAAAGCCTTTGACATGTCGCCCCAAAAATCTAACATGCCCGACCCCTGACTATTTTATGGATTTTGTAGTTCTAGAGGAAAGGGAGCGCCAACTCGCGCAGTTTAGCGCTAGTTTCCTCCGCAAAGCACGGATGCGACCCCTACCGGGAGGTCAGCAGAACTTGCTGCGGGCAGCAGTGAACGAGAAAGTCAAAACACTGTAACCGAAGAGGCAGAGCCTGCCTGCATAACGCCAACGTCAACTGCTGAAAACCAGGTCTTCAGGTATCCCCTGAGAAATAGAGGGATAAAGGTAGACGACAAAGTTTGGCATTTCTCGTATGCAGGAGGAACGTAACGGCGATACAGTTAATCGCTATCGATATATCGATATGTATAAATGTACAGGAGCCTAGTGTAAGCATGGATTGACGTAGAAAAAAAAGAAAAGATGAAAAAAAAAAGGACACAGGGAGAGAAAAGAAACGTTAGTTCGTCATTCTGCCTCACGCGACTGCACCTCATGAGAATATAGAACAGTTCTACCCCATTTGTCGTGCAGATAAAAAGTCTGCGCTCTGGTCTCTAAACTGGCTGTGTGTTATGTGAACTGCGAAAAAGTGTACCATGGTTGTTGTTCCACTGTGAGGCTCCGAAATGAACAGTCTGTGTGTGATCCCATCGGCTTATTAACATGTGTTTGTTTGTATAATTGCATTTTGTTACTGTACATATAATGCAGTCATGTTCATTAAAAAAAAAGAATTGGCGAGTGTGATGTTCCACACACATGTACATATTAATTAAGAATTATGATCGTCGTCCGCTGCCAGCTTACGGCTTATGTGTGTGCTCTGGCTTACTTGTGGGGCACGGATTCGGTATTGTTTCGCCCCACGGAAAGGATCAACGACGTCCGACGAGCAATGTTGTCTGTCTTCAGGAATGAATGGAGACCCGGAGCCGCGACCTTCAGGCTTACAACAAACGTGCGCTAGCCAGAGCCTCCGGCGCCAGACTGTAATACAAGATTTAAGGCTGAGACACATGTACGACGAAATGTGCGACCCGTCGTGCGACGCGTCGCAGCGCAAAGCATCCAGGGACGGATTCTGGAGAAATAGGTCGTCGCAGCACCGACAAAACTGCTTGGATATCTCCGCTCCCGTCGGTGGGTAGTCGTGCGGATGTAGTAACGTCATGAACCAAGCAGCCAATGATGCTGCCTTTCTGGTAGATGTGATGGGTCCGAGAAAAAATGGCGGACAGTGTGTATTCTGAATACAAACAGTGGCTGATATCGTCGTGTTGCGCCTTGAAAGACACGTGAAATAAGGAATGAATTGTTCTCGTTTACTGTGTTTTACGAGTGAGCACATTTGGCTATGTCAAATAAAGTGTAAGCGAGTGTATTGCTGGCCGCGCTGTTCTAGCAACACGGCGGTCCAGAGCGACATGTCGTAAGGATGTCGCCGCTCATGTGTCTGCTGATGCAGCACGCGACAACTCGTGACACGAAACTGTGCGACTCGTCGCACGACGCGTCGTGCATTTTGTCGTATATGTGTTTCGCCCTTTAAACGACAGCCATCCAGCTGGCGTCCCGACGGATCGCTCGACGGGGACACGAAGCAACGTGGACAATTAGGGAAACAGGGAAGAACCCGTTGAACCAAGGTCGACCGCTGTTAGCAGAGCGTACAAAAAGGTCCGGGGCCTACAGCGAGGGGGGAGAAAGGAAGCAACGGCAGAGTCAGCGTGATAGTCTCACGACGCGGTGGAGGAAGAGGCCTTGGTTTGTTCGGCTCGCATCGGAAGAAGCTGTCCACGAGGATCCGCAACCTAGACTTGCGACGTGCAGCCCCTTGGACCCGGACACCAGCCTTCCCCCGTCTTCTACTTCCGAAGACGCTCGCGGCGACAGCAACGAGGCATCAAAGAGAACCAACTTTAGCATCAGTTTCCCAAGTTCCGAGGACCACGGAACAATCACCGGAACCAAGTTCTGCTGGTGAGTCCAGAGCGCACTCTGAGTCAGGGCTGGTTAGGGCGATTAGCATTGTAAGTAAACAGTTCAAGTTTACGAACTGCGTTGTCACTTACTCTCTGTCTCACTCAAAGGCAGACCCACTTTTTAAAACGGCCCAATCCACTCGGGATTGGCGACCTTCACACGTTATTTATGTAACGACGTCATGCCTGCATCACTTCAAAGAAAATTTGAAAACATGCTTGTACCGTTGAAATGGTAGACGACATTCATGAATCATTTATATATATATACAGGGTGTTCCAGAAAACGTGTCATTGAATTAAAATAAAAAAACTACACCACCTAGAGTCATGCGGTCAATGGCATTTGTTCTTACTGGGTTTTTGCCACCTCCTCATGTGAATGTCCTGTAACGCAAGTTTAATTATGTAAATTTTTGCGAGCTTAGTCGGAAATTTGCCTAGAAAGGTCACTTTTTTACCCAACCAATGTGAAGAGCGTGTCTAATTTAGTGAAATTAATGATAATTGACAGGAATATTCAGGAGCTATCCCAACGGAAAAAATAGCCGAACATCATGCTCTACGGAGGTCGCACAGAATAGCGCACGATGAATTTTTCAGCGCAATCTTTGTCAGTTCGACGAAAGGAGGTTGGAAACCCAGCCCTCCCCGACGTCGTAGAAAGAGATAAAACAGGCACGGCTTATCACGTTCGACTTTCGCTGGGATAATGCTTTCCCTCTCCCAATTTTAGGAACAGTTACTTTTTCTACTATCACTCTGTGGGCTGGCTTCGGAACCTCCTTTGGTCGCACTGAGAGCGATTGCGCTCAAAACGTCATCGCGGGCTATGGTCCGGTGCCCCGAAAAGCATGATATTAGGGTATTTTTTTCCGATGGGATAGCTCGTGAATATCACTGCGAATTATCATGAATTTGAGTGAATTCGGCACGCTCTTTATATTGGTTGGGTAAAAAAGTGACCTTTACTTGGCAAATTTCCGAGTTCAGCTCGCAAATATTTACATAATTAAACTTGGAGTACATGACATTCACATTAGGAGGTGGCAAAAACCTAATAAGAACAAATGCTGTTGACCGCATGATCCTAGGTGACGTAGTTTTTTTATTATAATTCAATGACACGTTTTCTGGGACACCCTGTATATATATATATATATATATATATATATATATATATATATATATATATATACAGGGTGTTTCAAAAAACGTGTCATTCGGACTTCATAAAAAAAACGGGGCGACGGAAAAATACGGGGTAAACGGCATTTGTGTGGCAACTGAATTTGCCATCTTTCAAATATATTTTCATTTGATTTTAATTAAAATAAATTGAATTTCTTTAATTGAACTCCAAAATTTCCCAAGTCAACCTAACGTTTTTTTTACAGAATTAGAGAGCCCGTAGCGAACTTAGTCAGATCCACCAAGAAATTCGCTCGATATTGCAAATAGAACTGCCCCAAAAAAGTCCCGAAATTGAGGCTTCAGAGTTTCGGGTATTCAACGGTGCACAAAATCAGTCGCAGAGACGCGCGGAGAGCCTGACATGCTCCTGCCCCCACGAAGCTAGTACAATTTATCGCCGAACCGGCGTGCGGCACAAGACGTGCCGATAACAAGGCGGTTGACATTGCACCATACGTTGATAAGCGGCAAACAAAAATTATTCCACCTCTTTTTTCCCGCCTTTTTTTTTTTTTTTCGGCCTTCTACCTTTCATGGGGGCAGGAGCGTGTGCTGCTCTCTGCGCATCTTTGCGACTGATTTGGTGCGCCGTTGAATACCCGAAACTTTAAAGCCTCAATTTCGGGAATTTTTTTTTTCGAGCGGATTTCTTGGTGGATCTGACTAAGTTCGCTACGGACTCTCAAATTCTGTAAAAAAAACGTTAGGTTGACTTGGGAAATTTTGGAGTTCAATTAAAGAAATTCAATTTATTTTAATTAAAATCAAATGAAAATATTTTTGCAAGATGGCAAATTCAGTTGCCACACACGACGTTTTTCCGTCGCCCCATTTTTTTATAAAGTTCGAATGACACGTTTTTTTAAACACCCTGTATATAGACTACAAGTAACGAAGAGACTTGGGAAGCCGGATTAGGATTACAAACAATTGATAGCTTTATTACATTTAAGAAAGGAAATTAAATGGGAACGTACTAGAAATAGATTACAGTCACATTTAAGGGTCGACGTTTAGGCAGTCAACGCTGCTTTCAAGGAAGCGGTTGAGCAGGGTTGGGCAGCGGTCAAGGCAGCTGCAAGGTTAAAGGCAGCGCTGACTGTCGAAACGTCGACCCCTAAATGTACTGTAAATCTATTGCTAGTACTTTCCCACTTAATAATCCTTTTAAATGTAATAAAACTATCGATTGTTTGTAATTTTTATACGGCTTCCCAAGTCTCTTCATTAACTGTAGTCTATATCTTTTTCGCGTCCATCTGTACTAAGTTCTTCATTCAGGGTGTCCCAGAAAACGTGTCATTGAATTCTAATAAAACAACCACGCCTCCTAGAATCATGTGGTCAACGGCATTTGTTCTTACTAGGTTTTTGCCACCTCCTGATGTGCATGTCATGTAACCTCAGTTGAAATATGTAAATTTTTGCGAAATGAACTCGAAATTTGCCAAGTAAATGTCACGTTTTTACCCAACCAACATGAAGAGCGTGTTCCGAATTTACTCAAATTCATGATAATTGACAGTGATATTCAGGATTCGCATAGCACAGGTGGCGTTCGGCCAAAGAGCTCCGGCTCGCGACAACGGGCGACAACAGCACCTGTTTCAATGGTACTATTAGGAAGTCCTCGATGCCGGTGGTCTCTAACATATTGTGGCGTTTAGGAAAGACCGGATCTCTCAGGGACGACGTAGCTTCCATTTATAAATCCAACCCTCTTGATATAACGTCCTTCTTTTTCCCCATGCGCGCCATCAAATCATAAGTATAACGGTCATCCCTCGAAATGCTTTAATTGCCCCCCAGAAAATATGGCCCTACTTCCGTTGATCCACGTGCACTAACCACACACAAGCGCCACTCACAACATTGAAGGACAGAGGCCGTACAATACGCATTCACCAAATACGAGCGTCGTAAAGCTATAAAGACACAAGAGTCCGTCATTTAACCGCACTCTAAAGAAAGTGCCCATTGTATTATCCATTTTACAGCGGTATAAAGGGGACATTTCATTCAGAGAAGTGCACTCAAGGCGATCTCAAACAAGACCATTAAATTTCTAAACTCTCGAGCGAAGAACCCGAGACAGTGTAACGGAATCGCAGCCATTTCAAAAGAGGATGTACGCGTTCCAACGGTTCGTATTGTTTTTATTGAACAAGAAAGAATAGAGCGTATTAACGACAAGTCGGACACGGACGCCATTTTCTGGCCAAACGGGAAGGCGCGTCCGTTTGCATCTTTATGGTGCGCCATCTATTTCCGTATTTCTTTTTAATACAACCTCGTACGGGTATATCCGAAGGGAGCGAACGCTATCCGAGCGAAAGACGGACGTAAAAGAAAACCTTACGTTCAATTCCGACTTACGTCGCTGTCGCCGAAAGCGCATTTATTCGCCTTTTCTTTTCCTTCATAAACTGTGTCTGCCCAAGAGCGCCACAGTTGGACGCAAAGTATGTATCTTTTTATCGAAATGACAAAGTTGCGTCGTATTTCACGAGTATGTAAGTATGTTTTTTTTCTCTCCCTTTGCATGCGATCTCTGGTACGTGTGGTCGTTTTTGCTGGTGTAGATCGTTTCGCAAAGGGGGACCCCCGTTGTTTTCTGCTCCAATGAACTGTACTCGGCCGAATCGGCGAAAAGCGATTTTCGAGAAACTGTTCGCCCATGAGCGATGCAAGAAGCCACTTTTCAAGGCCTTCGACCGCTGAGTTGTAAAAATGTGCGCGAATGTTATTGGCGTGCGCCACAGTTTTGTCCAAAAAGAAACAGAGGGAAAGAAAGAACGAACCGAAGAAACTTGAACGAGTGGGAGCAGTGAGTGTAGGCGTAGTGGGTGATTCGGGAACAGTTCATTTCGTGGCACACCGTTATTGTATTGTGGGTAACATTGGAACTTGCCATCCAGACGTGTCACCTGCGAGCCGTGGAAGGAGGCAACGGAACAGATCGCAATAGGTCCCACCACCAGGAGGTGAAATTGTAGAGTATCAACGTGTAGTGCCAATGTGCACTCCCAAAAAAGTAAAAAAGAAAACGAACTACTGCACTAGACGTAGTTCACTATAAATGTAACTAACTGTCACTTAAAAAAGAAAAGTGAAAACGCGATAAAGCGGCGTGTTGTGGACGCCCTGATATCCGTTCTTCAGGGTATCGGAGTTCAGATGTTGTATTTTGTCCATTTGTTGTTCTTGGGCTCTTAAGTTTTCTGTTCGTTAAGCGGCTTTGGGCCGTCATTTTGCCACGCTCCGTCACCAAGCAACGGACGTCAACGTCGTCTGCGAAAAGTTATTCAGTTGTTTCAGATCTATCAACTTGTTGATGACCAGAAACAAAAACTCATGACCGCAATTAAGGTCACGGAAGTCGTCAAAGTAAATTCTACGTATCAAAGTCTAACCTTTTCTATTCCCCGATACAATACAAAACGACATATGACAGCATCCCTTCAGATTGCTCTTCGCAGCCTTAGGATAATGATATGACAGAGATGCATTGATAACAAGTCCAATCCATCACTCTCGTGAAAAATTTGGAGACAATGCCGATTCAATGCTTGCCCTGATAAAATTGCTTCCCTAACTGGGAGTAAGTACAACTATATATGGGGTGGTTTTATGGTACATGTTGAATTGAGAAATAAACTACTCTACGCTTTGTGGAACGATGGAACGGTTAGCGATGGTCGGAGGTAAGTATCCGAAGTATCCTCATAACTTTCGCGACGGTAGTAAGCGGTTTCAAATGAGGGCCTGCCACGGATTCGACCTTCGATATAACGAACATATCATTCGGTATATTGTCTGTGTCATGTGGAGTATACGATACGATAGTATGGTCTACGTAATTTATGCACCCGTCGGAATATGTTAGCATGTTCTTTGTTCCAATCTTTGATACTGGCGTTTCATCACCAAGTATACTCTTGCCGGACTGTTGAACGAAAGGGCAACTTTTATGACAAACACCCACGAACATGACCTACCCACCCATCCTTCGCGGACGGAGTAGTTTTTGAACAGCAACACATATAAAGTGCAGATACGGGAATATCTTTACAGCGATAATTTTGTATCGCTGTAAAGATATGGGAAGCGCTTCCTTGTTTCGTGGCTTTCACTGTCTCAACGGCAAAAAACACGCGGTTCTACTAGTAAGAGGAGAACCCCTCACTGAAAAAGCGCTCCGCCGACTGGATGTTGGCTGTGTTTTAGGTTTTTATCACAGTGCAACCTGGCGATTTCAATGATAAATGATCGATTTAATTGCAGGAAGAGAAGTACACAGAACTAGGAGAATGTGTACAGAAGTAGAACCGGCATGGTACCCATTTACGAAAGCTAACCGAAACACGTGAAAGCAAAATTTAACAGCCATTAGAACGTGTGTCTACTGGTGCATGCTCCCATTCCCAAGATGTTCCCATTGTTGCTGCTGTTCACTTGATATCTCTGCGGCCATTAGACATATACGGTCCTCACAGCCGACCCGGCACCCAGACTCTCACCTGTTACGAATTGACAATTAGCCATTGTGCGCTACTAATACCACGTAGGCCGTAGGAGATATTGACAGCCGTGGGGTTTACAAGTTTGGGGTCTAAACCCCCTACTAAGACTCACCGCAGTCCCCCGAAGCCCTCCCTAAATAGGCCCCTCTCTTCTCCCAAATACAATAAGCCTTCGGCTGACCTCTTGAGTTTCCTGGCTGCATAACGTCCCAAGGGCTTTTATTCCCTGACTTCGGAGTGGCTGACGGACCCCACCTTCTTAATTCGTTTAAAGGAAATCAATAGCAGGGGAGCTAACAAAGGGCCTAGAGCGGCGAGAAGGCCACGACCGAAGTTTGGCCACGAGCTACCGGCGACCACAACGTATGCCACGTAGCTGATGTGCCGGCTTTGTGGTAATGGTGATAACGTTTGTCAGGATAACGCAGTTTATAGGATGGAAGGGAGAAGTGAAAAGAACTGCGAATGGTTGTGCTCATATGAAAGAGGAGGATAGCCTGGCACCCACTCCACCTAAATAGCAGATTGCTACCGCAACTCATTTTTTCCCTCTGCTTCCTGCGTGTATATTGTACATAGTTGAAAATGGTCTGACAGCGTTACATCTGTGGAACAACTGGACATGTTTCGCACGGTGATTTGGTGCTTGAACCCGGTGCTCGTGTTGCAACTCCAAGCCAAATAAGCAAAGTATTAGAAGTCGATTGTATAAGATATCGAGGAACTAAAGACTGACACAGCAACTTTGCATACACATACCTCCTCCACAGCTGCGGAACTCTATGCCATCATTTTCTTTCTACAACACATCGCTGATTTTACACCGCGGGAATGGGCAGTCTTCACAGACTCCAAATCTGCACTTCAAGCAATTGAAAATTCCGGCATACGAGGCCCATCCGCACCCCTAGTCACAGATGTGTTAATGGCTTACCCCACTATCTACGCAGGAGACCACAGGATAGTTCTCCAGTGCGTTCCAGCCCATTGTGGTGTCGTGGGGAACGAGCAGGCCGACAGCGCCGCAGAAGCAGCACTCTCGTATCGGAAACGGACCAGTATTGTTCTGCTGAGAGGAGACCGCCGTTCAATTCTCCGACACCTAGTGACACCCCTGGCTTCCCGCCAATGGACAACCGACATTCTTTCCTCCTCTATGTTGATCAGAGTTGATCCAACGCTCGCTTTCCTCATGCCACGAAACACCTCTCGTCAATATGTTGCATTAATCCACCGAATGCGCCTCGATGTGGCCTTTACAGCTCAGTGGCGTTACCGCTTGAGACAAGTTGACTCTCCCACCTGCTGCCACTGTGGTGTGCTTGAGGATCTGAAGCATATTCTTCTTCATTGCTCCCACTACCAACCTTCCCGAACCACACTCTCCGAGTCTCTTCGTCAGCTGGACTCTCGCCCCTTCTTCCTATCGAAATTGCTTGGTCCCTGGCCTAACCCAGCCCAGCAACGCTCTGCGCTCAAAGCTCTTCTGACATTTCTGGACACCATCGGACTTCGATCGTTATTGTGACGGGGCTCCTTATTTTATTCCCCACATTCCCACCAGAAATGGGGTCGAGTATCGCCTGTGGCGATGAACCTCCCCACTCTCCAAAGCAAAAATAAAGTTGTTTTGTTTGTTTGCATACTGAAGTTGAATGAAAAA
Source organism: Ornithodoros turicata (assembly GCF_037126465.1). NCBI lineage: Eukaryota > Metazoa > Arthropoda > Arachnida > Ixodida > Argasidae > Ornithodoros > Ornithodoros turicata. Next base: position 30,473,641 of record NC_088202.1, on the reverse strand, counting down.
ATTTCTCGGATTTATCTCAAGAGTGTATGTCTTGGTGTCTGGCGATGTACTTCCTAGAACATTAGTAGTTTATGTCGGTATGTATTTTGTCCCCTCCCCCCTTGGGGACTTATACCCCTGTCAGACGACAAATCCAATGACAACAACACACGACAAGCCCAAAGGCCTTTGGGAAATTGGCCTTTCCGAAAAATGAACTTTGATAACCCTGTCAGACGCCAGCGTTAATGCCCTGTTTAAAAATTTCCCGTTACGCCCAACGGAGCTCCCCAACAGCCTACACGATTCAAAACAGAGTTCTCTGGACAACAGCATCGGACCACGTCGCTTCGGACAATGCTCAAATGATAAATAAAACATAAATGTGACAAAAAGAGTCCAGATCCAGATTACAACCACGTTGGTAAGGCCTTGGGGAAATGACAACATTAGTACCGGGGTGCAATGAAAGAAAAAGGAACAAGATGGCGCAATAAGGAGCCGGCAACAAGAGGCTCCTTTTCGGCTCGTGTGCCATGGGTTACTCCATAAAGGCCATTTCAAAATCGAAAGCCCCTGTACGTGAACTGTCATTCAGAATACCGTTTGCCCGAGGTATAACACTGCACTCACTGCGGCGGTAGGTCGTCTTTCGTTGTTGCAATGGTCTCACCCGTGTGGGTAGCGTTACGGCGGTGGCGCGGTTGGAGTGGGAATGGATGAAAGTTGAGAGTGCAAGTCATAGGAAATCCTACTCGCAACACGATGATAGGTCGGCAACTTAGAAAGCAACATCTAAGGCGTAGCAGGACCACACAGGCTGGGTGCTTTATTTGGAACAACCGATTTAATAGCGAGTTTAGTACACTGGAAGGTGTTCACGCAAACGGTGCCGAAAACAGGATAAGCCAAACGCTCTCTTTCTTTGAAGCGGGTGACATCACATTGGTAAGCTTGGATTTGATAACTTCCTTTGTCGTATATTTTTGGTAGGGTTCTTCCGACGTACTAAAACTCGCTAATGAGTATCCGCAATGCGGATACCGACTGGGGGCCTTCTACGACGTTGGGGATAGCACCGCTGCGGAGACGGTGTCCCCACATCTGGAACATTGAACTCATTTAGGTCATTTGCCTAGGATCCTAGCTATGGTGAAACTGTAGACGGTGCAGTTGCTGTCGCGATTCTTGTTTCGCACAGAGAATGGTTTCCGATAACCGAAGTGCCACGTCCACTTTAAAGTCTTTTGCCAACACCAGCCTAGCACGAAGACGTTGATATTTCAACCATACTGCGGTGAGCAACGATAATGTCGTCATGTCAGTCTCACTCTCGTAGGTTGCAATGATTCTTCTAAGATTTGCCATGAAATTAGAAAACTATTCTCCTACAGATTGTTTGGTTGAAAACAACTTCGCTCGCTCAAATTCTTTGAATCGTTTTGGAGCATAAAAGTCTGCTTCCGAACCAATTCTGCGAAGGCGACACCAGTGACTTTCATGGGTTGTACAGTGCTCGATAAAAGTGCTCGCTCCGGCACATTCTTTCCTCAGAGTGACACGCTTGCAGCGAATGGGACCGTACGGACTTACAGACATGTGCCTAGGTAACCGGGTCACCTGTTTCCAAGTCTGTACGGTACCATTCGCTGCTAGAGTGTCACTCTGAGGGAGGAACGTGCCAAAGCGTGTTGTAAGCGTCCAGCACTGTACTAGAGAACACAGTAGCTTAACAGTCTCGGGACCGAAATTAATAAATTACGTCTGTCTGCGTCCATAGATGCTCGTGCTACGTCCAACGAAGCTCCTTGCAAAGGTCGAAAATCCTTGGTCTATTGAAACGATGTGGAAGAGCCGTCGTACATGCCTGCCCTTCTCCGGCGTTCCGCATCTTGTCGCCACTGCAACAGTGTTCACAAAGTTCACAAATGTGTACAAAATATGCGATGACTGGTATTTATCTGCTATTTGACTATTTCACTGCCTGTACATACAGTGCACACTGTTAAAACAGAATGGGAGGGGATAGCGAACTGCACAAAAGGAGGAGGGTCGATATTGGCTCGCCGTTGTTGGCCACACGTGAGTGTGCATTGTGACGACTGTAGCCAGAAAGGGTTGAAGCGATGGAAGGTGAAAGAGTGAAGGGTTGGAGGAGGAGGTAAGTAGAGGATGAATGAGTTCGATGTGCTCTGTGGACGACGGGAGCGAGGGGGATATGTTAGAGGGGTCTTTGCGCAAAAACTGTTTCCTGAAGAAAACACGCGAGGTTGTTGCGAGTTTTTGTGGGGCGTTCACCATAACAACCACCGGGATATAGGATGTCCACAGATGTGCCAGTTCCGGAGTGTGCAAGAGAGGTTTCACGCATAATACTACGCGCAGCGTTCTTTCCGGAGTTACGGCTTAAGGTCGTTGAGAGTGTCCGCACCTGGCCGACATCATCCCTATATAGAGCGAATCTTCCGCAGTTCGCACTACATAGAACGCTCAGAGCCAACCGTCATACAGGATGTCTTTGTTCTCTTTCCTGATTTATTTTAAATGACAGTCGTACGCCTTTTTGTGACCAAGTTGAATATATATCGCAACACTAATCCTTGTATCTGGTACATGTAGCTATACACTGATCGTATTCACGCGTCTTCAAGTCTCCTTAAAGTGGGACTCCGCAACAAAATCATCACAATGGCTGTGGTATATCCGTAATCTTTGGGATGTCAGGAACGTGTGTACGAAATATCTCGGTCCAAAACTGCGCAGATTTTACTCAAATGAATTATAATGAAGCGCTTCGCCTCCGTGAAGCGAGAGGGCGCTGAAAGCAACACACTGCTGACATCATCCAGCATCCGACAAGGGAGAAAGAATGCAGGCTTGGAAGCAGACGACAATGCTGGATGACGTTACAGAATCCTCCTCCGGACGAACCGCCGTAGTATGGAGCTCTGTTTTCCGCTCTTCGCATTTCGGTTTCGGTTTGCTATTGTCATCGTTTACGAATTAATTACTCAGGCAAAAATGAATGCGAATGTTGTATTCGGTGTCGAGGGGGTGGTTCCTGTTCGGTATGATGCTCACCTAATTTTTTTCGAATCCTTGCGTAGTCTCCCTTTAAGTATTGAAAGAGGAAGCCACGACGCGGTCTGTCATCCAGCCGAGTAACCACCGCCTTTGACTGACAATAAACTCTCTGCCACACGTAATTTCTCACAGTGTTATATATGAGATCCTCGGTCTGAGAAAATGTTAAGAGGAAACTCCATGAACAAGCAAATGCGAAAAGATCCATCCTGCTCAAAACTATACTCCTTTGCAATTCCAGCTCGTTCAGAATGCGCAAGGTGACATTCATTTAAGCCAGACATTATCCAGCTGCATACGCAACACCTGAACATCACTCAGTATTTCAAAACTCCCAGCTGCGTGAGTCTTTTCTTCTCCACTCGTTATTTGTTATGCAGAAAACCGAGGATGTTCGTCAATACTTTGAGAATCTTGCGCGACGGTACATCCCAGCCACATGGGAGATGCACAAAGAATACACGAGGGCGCTCCCGTTTATACTTCACACAAGAGCTACTTGCCGTTTTCAAATGCCTTCTGCCTGACGCATAAGGCGTCCGAGCCCTGCTTCTTGGGGACAATGAATGCACGCATCTCTAAAGAAGGGGACAGCGGTGCACGGCTTCGCCGAAGGCGTTATTACGACCGCTGGTATTATACTACCACCCTCATTACCATATAAACACGGGCATTATGCATATAGGGTCTCATATTAACGGATAACGGGACGCTGTTCAGCATAGCGCGAACGTTGTTTAGCCTGTCGTGGTTTTGTGTGCGAAGCAAGAGTATTGCTGAGGCTAGGCCTTCGAATAGATGTCGTCGTAGGTTCATGCAGTTGTATGAGTAGAGAAACGTGAAATCTCGTTTCTTATGTCGGGGTGTTTTCGAAGTTGAATTCTAATCTGGGAGAGCACTACAACTATGCGACGTGTAGTGCGCGTAAGTAAGAATAGCTTTCTCCGAACTTATCTTGGAAGTTTGATTGCCCGGTAACAGTAGGCCGCGAAATAGTGTAGCGAAAATATTGTCACTGTTGGCTCCTGATAGATCGCTCGATTAATAAAAGAGCGTTTCGGGTCATGTTAAATGTCACTGCCTTGCTCGCCTTTAACTGTACTCTACACCTGTACTCGTATTAGCTAATCAAAGAGTTTAATAAATCCATGCCATGCTGGTAAACAAGTAATTCGCCAAATATGAAGTCAAATTTCTCAAAGATGTCACGCAAAAGTGAAGCTTCGCAAAACCGCGGCGAATAGGCGACGCAAATGTGCTTTAGTAACACGTGGGAATGGTCGGAACGTTCTCCAGAGAATAAACAAATTTCGAGGGCTTGGGGAGAGAATTGTTCTTCCAGTAACATGTCGTTTCGAGTACCACGATTGGATCACGTAGCGCGGAATGGCCCAGTTGCTACTGCACAAATATTTTTTTTTTATCAACCTCTTTATTAAGTTGGTCTATTGGGAACGTCACGTGCGTTTTTTTTTCTCTATCTCTATTTTTGTTTACCCGTACTTTGCATCAATCGTGAAATAATGTTCGTTCCTACAAACAGATCCAGCTATAGCATGCGAGATATTTCAATATTTTCAAACTCCAGTATAGGCTTTGCAATCTGTCTTTACTTGTACTGAGTAAAGAATATGCAAGTATGTTGCAGTGACCGAATACGAGGCACCGGCGTGAGCGGTATAGTGTATTATCGGTACAATTAATCACAGAAACCTACACGATTTCGTGTATACCTGCACCAATTCCCTCGGCGAGAGACGTTAAACCAGGACTAAACCACCATATTTATACCTCGTCAACAACGTCTATACCCCGTTTATACCATGTGGGAGGTATAAATCGCCGAGACTATACCTCCCACGCCAGTTGAGGGTATAATAAGGTACTTCTCTCATGCGTTTATACCTTCGGTATTTTGCATACCTTTAGAGATGAGCCTGTGGTACTACATTAATTTGTGGTGGAGACAGTACCATCTCAGCTAAGCAGTAATTTAATTAAGAAACACAGTCAGTAATACCGTTGCATCCTAATTAATAGGGGGAATGGTTTATAGCAGCGTGCTATTTATTCCTGAAGTGACCAAATCTTATCGTCCTCACTCATATAGTTGCTCGCCGGGCGAAGGCGCCCCACATTTTGTGAAGCCACGATGTATTATACCAGTATCTGGTCTCCACCAAATCCTCCCACGTTGCTCCTTGCGTGGCGAGTAATCTGCATGAGCTCTCCTCTACATTTTACACTTTGCACTTAGTGAATATGAGTTTGTGGATACGTTTGTGTGCGTGCGTGTCCAGATATTTTCTTTCTTGCTTTCCTTCTCGCGATAGTTGTTATTAAAGCACTTGTCGCCCAATATCATTTTGTTTCTAATTTTGTTACTAGATGGATCAGGAAAGTGCCACTCGTATGTAGTGCTGAAATAAATCGAAGATTCCAGTTTTTGAAGATTACACCCCGGGTTTGAAAGCATACCTTGAAGGGGATATATGTTTATACCATGAGGTGCCAAAAATATACCTTCTGGCAGGTATAAAGTTACTATACCTCGAAGGGGGTATAGCGTTTATACCTCAAAAGGTATGCGCCCTGGGACAAGTCGTTTATACCCTAAACGGTATAAATTTTTCTAACAGTAGTATAGAGTGTATGCACCTACGTCACGTGGTGACGTCGCATGCGCGAAGCTCCTCTCACTGGTTGCCACTTTTCGTGATAGCAGCATTGAAAGATGACGAATTTCGCGATTTTTAAATGCGGAAACCGTAGTTTTCGCAAAGGAAAACGTAAAAACGACAATGACGAAATGTCTTTTGGGAAAAAGAAGGGGATCAACGCCACGGCGCTTCAGAACTTTCTCACAATAACTAGATCTGGCTCTCTCGCAGAGTTGATCAGCATATGCGCTTAAGCGTATAGTATGAAATGTAGCATTTTTAAGGATTGCAAAGAGCAATCACAATTCGAGGCTTCGTTTCCGAGCAAACAACAAAGATGAACTCGAAACCTGCGCCGAGAAGCTCACCAGCGCCATGGCGGCAAACGTTTACCGTCATGTGAATACAAGCTATTGGCGACATTTTCAAGTGATATCACCTTTGTGCATGATTCTCTGCTGTCGCTCACGGCACGGAATTATTTGCGTTATGCTGCTGGAAATAATACGACTGGAGGTGTGTGAGAGGACGCTCACGTGTAACCATCTTGACGTCAAGTCATGAGAACGTCACGCGAACTGTTGGAGAGATGCTCCTACTTGCTCATCCCGGCGAGTATGCGCCCTCTATTGGCTGTGACGACTGAATGGGAACTCTGAAAATACGCCAATTCCAAACGAAAGAGCCCGCAGGAGAGTCGTTTGGAGTCAAATGCTCTTACCGGACAAATTTCTTTCAATTGCGGGATCCAACCTCGCTTTTTGACCTACGAACCCCAACAACAACAACAACTTTATTTTGAGATGATGAATGGGGAATTTCATCGCCAAGGGTGATACTCTACTCCATTGCTGGTGGTGATGTGGGGAATGAAATAATGAATAAATAATCGAAGTCCTACGAACCCCGAAGAAAGAAATTGTTCACCCAAGGTTACAACGCTAGGATCGATAACCGTATAATGCGTCAATGTTCTTTTCAGAGAACGTCCGTGTACGTGCCTAAATAACAAGCGCCGTGCATCGTGGGCTCTACGGCAGACAGGTTCTTCTGGTGATAGCATATCCTCAGAGCTGGTCAAAGCATACCTTCTTTTGAACGCCGTCGTTGCCTCCACACATGTATGGTATATACCCTAGAGGAACCACGTTCAAAATCGACCCAAACATGGCTTCTATGCAACACATTATACCAGTTTCGTTTCAACCCCATACCTCTACGTATGATAGCCCTAATGAGAAATCGAAAATGCAAATAAGAGCGCCGTTAGCATCCTCAGAGAAGAAGGGAGATTGATGATCATATAACGATTGTGTTTTTTGTAGAGCAGACATTGTTTTGGCATCCCATAGTTGCTCCACATGCGATAGTTCAGCGAAACCACACGGACATATTGATGCGTTTTCTACCGTTCGCGTATACCTGGATCAGTTTGCTGCTTTTCTTTCTTTCGTTTCTTTGACACGATGGATAGCTTCTGAATGATTATCCCCTACCCGAAAAGGTGTGTACTTTGTGGGGAACGCGACACAGTTACCTTTACTTTAGTACAGAGTAGGGACCCAAGTTTCCCCGGTCCCTGGTGCGCACCAATAGTGCCACTTTGCACAAAGATCGTAAGCACTTTATTTGTGTATTTCGAGCCGCTAAACATCAGAGTAAAACATTCCCACAGAGAATGGGCGAGTGTGTAATAGGCTACGAACAATGTAGTCTACCGAACTTAGTAGAGTGGTCTGTGCAGCAACGCTTCCGTTATGGAAATCACAAGGAGACAGGCTCGAAGAAAAGCTGGGAGAGAGAGAAATCGGGAAGGAAAGGATCTGCAATGGTTTCTGCCAATGTCTAAGTCCGAGAGCCGCCTTCGTAGATGCGGACACGGCCTTTCGACGCGTGAACGCCACTGCGCTTTCAGCACTTAATCCAATCCAAATCGCACTTTTTCCTCCGTAAGGAAATGGTGTTTCATCGCGTAAGGCCACCGACTGTGTCATGTTGCCCTTTCCAGGGCTTCTAAGGTACAACACATGATATCAAATGAAGTGTGAGAACGGCGTACGGAGCTTGTTGGAGATATACCGTTCGTAACACGTTACGGCTACCGTACCTGTCACGGCGGCTTCATTGTTGAGCAGATGACCCTCTTTAATGTATTCTGTCAGTTCTGTGGTATATGTGAGAGTTCTCTGGTAGTGAGCTATGAGCGATACCTTGCCGAAGTAGGAACAATATACGGTCACGGGTGAATAGAATGACTGTATAAGACAAGCCATCTTGAGCGATTCCTTCACACTCATTTCGGTTGCGCTCCCTCCTTTTTCTATTCGGCACAGTTTTCCTTACAAGTTATTTCCGAAAGTTATGGTCAGCCTGAAATAAACCGTGGCCATAGGACCATCAAGGTTCGTCTTAATGCCTAGAGGCACCACCATGATTCTTGCCCTGCTGCGTGCACAGGACCAGAGAAACTGAACTTTAAAACTCGTTACCCCATACGTGACTCGTACGTCGTCAGTGGCCCATCCTCAGTCGTGACCACCTCCACTAACGTGTGGGTTAAGAAGACGAGAGAGACCATCTTGAGTTGGAGTCACCACTGAAAATTTTTTTAAAATTCCGTGATAGCACCGCGAAGCAACTGTGGCTATGCGCGGCGTACAGACGTAGACAGACGGATAGAGGACAGCAGGAAGGAGAGGGGGAGAAGGGGACTGACAGCATAAGAGCACTGATGGACCTAGATTTAAAGTGCACACACACCGGTTGCAATGCATAATTGTGCAGGTTGGTCGTCAGGGGAACAACGATCCGCACACCGGAGTTTACAACACATCCTGTACGTATGCAGGGAGTTTCCCAGCACCCTTCCGCACCCCCCTAACACCACTAAAAATGTCATACCCCCCCCCCCCCAAAAAAAAAAGTAACACCGGCTAGAAAGACCAAAAACGCTACAAGAGCAGCAGATATGGGCACACTCCCACTACTGGACACCAACACCCCCGAAATGAAAATCCTGGGAATATGCCTGCCTGTATGGTTGTGATCGACGCGAAATATGCATTCAAATACCTGGCATGAAACTGCAAAATATGCACGAAATATGCAGAAATATTAGGGTGCTGGGAAAGTTGCTTCGTAAGCTTTGGCACAGCAAAACCGCGCTGTACAATTAGAAATGCGCAATCTTTACTGTGAGTTGGAAGCTACGCTCACTCAGGTATTGCATTGACCGTTGCAGCATGCCATCATAGCCATTCTCAAGGTTTCGAAAATTACGGACTCGTCGTCAGTTAAAAGAGACTTGTAGCGCGAAAATGTGTGCCCTACGTTACAGAATGTTATGCCTGCGAATCTGAAGTAGGCTGGTACAGCTCCGGTCAACCTTAATAATAACACTGCCAAAAAATTCGGTCTCATTTCCCAGCGCGATAACAGCCACCGTTGGGGCACTGGGGGAATGTTAAGTGAACAAAATCCTCGCGTTAAACTAACAGAATAATTTTGTTCAATTAAGATTCCCTGATGGCCCCAAGGGTTGCTGTAATCGCGCTCGGGAACGAGACCACATTTTGTTCACTGTTATTGTTAAGGTTGAGCGGAGCTGTACATCTCAGGCACATGCGGAGCGCGCTTCGTTGTGCTGTTCATTGCCTTCGAGGACAGCACCCACAGAGTGCGATACTTTCTCTTATTTTTACCAAGCACAGCTTCAAGATTCGCCTTTATGGCATACGCCCCTACATCCCTTCGCAAAGCATCCAGAAGAGAAGGGCGTAGTTCTTGTGTCGGCTACCAAAATTTGACAATTTATGTATCAAAGTACGTTCACTTCTCAGGGTGTTCAACAAGGGCGATGGATTTGAATAATTACTGGCTCCAATTCTGCAATCTCGCGTTTCCCAGAAGAATCAAATTAACGTTATTTAATTAATTTTAGCTAATTAGTCGTCCAATAGTTACAAACGCTTTCCGATAGGACGCCCGCCCGGCCGCATAACCCGCCTACTACAATGACATTTTTTTCTGCTCTCACAGCTTATTGATAATAAAATTATGTAACGAATAAAACAAAACACCCTGTTTTTGATTCAAGTATAGGAGGAAATAAGACACTAGCATGAATGGCCATTTTTCACGTTAATCTCCTTCGAAAAAGTGTCGGGACACACGGATCCTTACTTGGATTCTTCAAATTGCAGACTAGTTGTCGCAACTTCTGCTGATGAGTTGTTTGATGTTGATGATATGAGATGTTTTCCTTTGTGATAGTGGTGTTAGAAGAATCCACTGTTTGCGTAGCAAGAAGCACTTTGAAGGAGGTTTCGGTAGCTTACACGTGTAGCTGGAACACATGTTTTGGTTCCGTGAGTTCTCTCTCAAAATAACGTGAGCAGTGTCAAGAAAAAAAAACGAACCTATAAAAGAAAAAAAAATTAGCCACGAAATATGACATATTATACATCCGTCATATAATATGACTATAAAGAGGAAAAATGCCGAGTTATGTAATTATATGACGTACGAATCACTGTAATTTCATTCTGCTTTATAATGCCCCTCGAGAAGCATTGTGATATCATTTAGGATGCGTTTTTGAAACATGGATATGGCGTGAACTCCCGGGCCCTAGTCGTGACCATCAACTTGGCGATGTCTAATACCGCATGACAGCGCTCCTGCGCTATAGATTTATATTATATCATCCCTCGCCGACAGTTTGTGTCTTCACAAACAAAGTTATGCATCAGGTTTGGAACTAGGAGCAAAACACAAGGACAGAAGGACGGCACACCACGCAGCTCCATGACGGTTCGTAGCTGTGTGGTGTGCTGTCCTCCTGTCCTTATGTTTTGCTACTTGTTCCAAACCTGAATCATGTACCAACTGGCACAATCTGCCATTTTAAGTAAAGTTATGCATGTCTTCGAGAGTAATCTTAGAACAACATTTACTTCTTGTCACATCATCTGTCAGCTCACACGTACTTTGCACGACTTTTAATTTGATCATGTTAGCTTTTAACTAGGCCGCTTGTTCACCATTGTTTGGCGTATGATGCGCAACAAAAGTCAACTTACCATCATGGTTTCAGCTCTTGTATCATTCAAACAGATTGCAGTGGTCGCACAATATCTAATGGATTTAGTCAACTATGGTTAGTGAACGTAATGCGTAACGTAAATAGGAGTGGCGGACCACCCGTATACTCGCGCTCACGTACGTTATGAAGGAAGGAGAATGCACGGTTTACTGACCCCTCTGCGAAAAGTGCCTTCCCACTCCAAGTGAAGAGCCCAAGGCCCTCGCAATGAAACAACGCTTCTTGTACTTACTCCCATAACTAAGGCGATCTCCACTCAAATCAAGACGGCTCATCCGTTCTTCCTCCCAGACACTTCTCTCCTGCTAATGCCCACTTGACAAATGAAGAGGATGGACGGGTGGGACCGAAACCGAGAAGGCAGCTCTTCTTCTTCAGTCATCAGAGGAATAAAGCCGTCGAGGTACAGGAACAAATAGTGCCTAGCGGACAATAACTCAGATGGGCGGCCAATCCTGTACACTTCTTGTACAGCCCTTGAGAATGAAATCCTCAATTTCCCTGGATTGGAGACAGTAGAGAGAGACAGTGACCGATGAGTCGCCTGGGCCATGTCTGCGGCCCAATTGGCCTCTACTCTTGTCTCGAAGGTTCTGTGGCGCCCGCATAAACGAGACGGAAGCTGCGTAGCGTTTTGTTTGCCTCTCGCCTCCACGAAGAAGAGAGGGGGGAAGGCGCTGACTACGAGTTTTCTGCTTGGCCGTCTTTAAGGAAATGGAACCGAAAATCAATGAAACTGTTTCGATGGTGTAGGGTGTAGAAAAGAAAGGACGGAAAGGCAAACGAAAAGAGCGACGACGACGATGATGACGACGCTGGAGATGCAACTAAGGGTGTGTTCGTTTATTAAACTCGCGCGACCCGCGAGTCGGAGTCGTGACGTATGAGAGTCATCGTACGTCATCGACTCTAGCGACCCACCTCGAAAGGAGAGTCGCTGCGAGTCGACTCTTGAGCACCTCTAGTGTTGAATCCTCGAATTTTAGAACGGGAGTTAGTGTCACGTGGGTGACGTCATGAGAGCCGCGCTGCGGCATTTTCGCCCACCAAGAGTCTACTCTTTCGGCTCTCGAATTGTTCGAGTCGAATAAACGAACGCAACCTAAAAGGGGCGTGCGTGGTATGAAATGGTGTGTATGCATGCGGACAGATGTCACGTGAGATTGAAGTACTACGTCGCGCATTTCAGACAGGTTACTAGTTAGCATTAGACCTGTTTTGAAGAACAACAGCAACTCTTGAGAAGGTCAGTTTAAACTGTTAATGGTTGTAACCTGTAAGCTCCGTGCCTGTGAGGAATATCTGTGCGATCTATGCCATCTCTTGGCCTTTCTCTAAAGCCGCGTATCGGTGTTGTCTGCTCGTGGTATCACTGCTGTCTGCAAAATCTCGCATCCTGGCGATTTATACGGATACGGATGTCTGGTTTACGTTCTTCTGTTTCGAGATACAAAAACCGTACACCTTCGACGATGAAACGCACACTGCACTCGCGACAACCACCACGACCTCGCCTTAATGGCTCGCCTAGTTGCTTGTGTTTTCAATAGATGGCGCGCGAGTCACCTCAGGGCCAGTGCCGTGTATGCCAAAGGGAGTCTGGCCATTAGGAGGAGCCTAAAAAAGAAGCTCGACCCGTCAATCAAACGTAGGCGCATTTGATTGGTTGCTGTTTTCCATGGGAGCTGCCATGACACCAAATTTTCTCCAAAATGGATGATGGTTCTTGGAACGGCGAAGCGGAGATTTTGTAACAAAAAAAATTCACAGACTACTTTAATTTCATACTGTGAGTATATATCATCACGTACGCAACTGCAAAATCAGCTTCAACTTTCGCTCCGCCATCATTATTTACGTGAAAATGGGATGTTTCGTCGCTAACGTTAGGCCTAGTTAAGATCGTGATACCAGGAAAATAGCGAGAAAGACGACCCTTATACGCAGGATTTTGCATTATATAATTGCATTTTATTTATACATACATCTTTGCTCCTTTTTGATTCAATGTACTTACATTACGTGATATAAAACCTCATACCGGCTATCGTCTGCTACGAAGGCGCGGTTGTACTGCAATCCTGGCCAATCACTTCTACCAGCAACCATTTCTGCTATTCTGAGCCTTCCCAACATGCCTCTCTCTGTGCAGATGGCGTTGATAAAAGTGGGCACAAAATCCGTCGTTTTGGTCTGTCACCAGTGATATCCGTTTCAATCCAAATCCATCAATTTTCTCCAAAATGGTAGCGCCCAGTAAATAAGGGTGAGGTATAAGTATTGGATGGATGTAACAATAGACAACTGTATTTCGACCTGTGATTGGCTAAATACCTCAAAAAGTGGGTGGAGCCTCAGGTATAGGCAGGTCCCATTAATGGCCAGACTCCCTTTGGCATACACGGCACTGCTCAGGGCTGAAGCGTCTGGGAGTCCGCGAGCTTTGCTTGGCGAAACAATCTTTGAATTTCGATTGCTGAAAAAATGCATACTGTACATCAGAGCTATTACGTATCTGACGCTTCCAAGTTAGAAGCTTTCAGAAAAGCATACGGTTTCTACATGTTTGCCATTGACTTAACAGTTCCTTTAACGGTGGTGTCCGGACAAAAAACGCAGTTGAACTGAAGGTGCGATAGGAATAGTGGGTGCCTGAAATGCATGTAACCGGAATATTTCGTTTGAAACAGTCGTAAACATTGGAAAATTAATTTAATCGAATTTTGCAGCTGGCTGAATTCAGGCAACTGCGTGCCGACCGACGTCACTGGAGTCGGTTACGAAGGCAGGCTGTCCGTCACAAAATGCGGTCTTCCGACTCGTAATCTGCTGCCGAACAATCGCTACAAACATCTCCGTTCATGCTTTCCGTGATATCGGATGCAACCAGCCTGGCGACGTCGTCAGCTGAGCGATTGGGAATCTCGCTGGCAATGCCAATTACGTCACCGGAAGCGGCGAAGCAGGGAAAGGCCGTTTCAACCGCAAGCTGGCAGTTTGTTTCGAAATGCTTTATTTTGATATATAATGTTTTATTTCGAAATGTTTCGACATGTTTTATGAAAAAGCACGAACGAATTTTGCGAAGCTTTTTTGCTGTTTTGTTCTTGGAAGGCACAGTCAAGTGGATATCACTAACTTTAGAATTCCGGATTCCTCGTGGACACCACCTTAAGAAGCAGGAGACGTCGTGTATAAGCAATTTGTACCCTGCCACCAAGTTAATGGCGTTCTCGATAGGGATCGAACACACGACCTTGAGAAAATTAGGCGGACACGCGACCAAGTAATCCGCCGAGGCCGGTGCTTTTTGTTTTATTTTGTTTTCAATCAAAACAGATTTTATTCTACAGAGTTAGAGTTCAAGGAGTAGATGACAATGCAAGTCGATACGTGATGGAGAGCAATACGGGTGACAGGTTGCAGAAGAATATACAGAAGAATACACATGCTTGTCGTGGAGGTAAATGCGTAGGTGTACTTTCAGAACAAAGGCAGGACGCTAAGGCGATGAAAAAAAAAAAAAAAAAACTACAGCAGCCTACATAAAAGGTCTCCCTATACCGTCGGAAAGGAGCACACACATAAAGAGACGATAATGAGATCGGGCTAATGCCGGCCAGCAGGCTGTGCTGTGCCCCAGTGCCAATTGCCAGAAATGACCATGACGTAATGTTGTGCAAGTAACTTTGGGAGTAATGCTGTGCATGTACGGCCGGTGGTCGTAATCTGCTCCTTTAGTTTGGTGACATTTGTAGACCAGGCAGCGCGTACATTAAAAAAAAAAGAATGTCCTCACCTCAAAGTAACGCAAACTTCCTGCTTCTGTAGTTCAAGTAGCGAAGTCTGTGCAAGAATGAACAGTTCCGTACATTTCTTTCGTATATACCTAACCTAATCTATGAGCATATGCCCACGAACTGATATTGCCCTATCCTGCGCTACAAAGCGTGCATCATGAAGCCAATCGCCGGTATCAGAGAACCATAATCCCTTTCCCCGTTCAAAAGGCCCCATCGTTGAACACATTTCAACAATCCACCAGAACGCAACCTCATCTCCATCGCGGGACCACAACAAAGCGTATACGCATTCAGCCCTAGGTTCCCAAAACTTTCTTCTGCAGCCTACTCTCTCACTTCCCACCTCCACATGCGCTCACGCACACACCAATATTTGTCCTCGCCCAGCTCACGCGTGCCCAAAGTGTTACAAAACGCCACCAGAATTGGGGCCTTAATGAGGCGAGTCCGTTGACGCGATTTAGCCGAAAAGCGCTTAGCGCTGAAATTGGAGTCGAAAACGTTGGTTGACGCGATAAAAATAACGAAGAAATATCAACGAAGTGTTGGAAGGCCAGCTTGCGCGTCCGTAACGTGCGTGGTCTTTGGGAGAATAATAGAAGCTCAGCGGGCTAATGCGTTGCGCGCGGGGATCTGTGGGTCCCGAGCGGCCATTAATGGGAGGGGATGAGGTGGTGCGCGGCTGTCGCATGGTTGCCAGAGCCGCTGCTGTCTTAACGACCATAACCGTGTCAGAACGGGAAGAGTAGCTTGAGCCTCGTTGGTGTATTGATATGCATATGTGCACGTGCGTCTGCAGCTGCTATGTGCACTGTTCTGGATGATGTGAAGAATCGTGCTGGCGCAGCGGTGCCTGGTGACGGGCGTGACGGGGAATACAAGGATAACGGTGGTCTTACGGGCCGCTTCGAGCTTCTTTTTTACAAGGTCAAAGTGCTGGGGCCTTTGCCACCTCACAAGCGGGATGCTGCCTTGTCAGCGCTTGTGACATTTATTCAGAGCAGTGCGTTGGAGTCAGACTGGTAGGACCGTGTGATTCATTGTGCGTTACGTTAACCGATGATTTGGCCTTTCGCTGATATTTATCGCCGAAAGCGGCTTCTTCTCCTCTTTTTTTTTTCCTTTGAGGGGGGGGGGGCTGTTTATGGCAGTAGCCGAATTTGTCGTGTGATGAATTCACTTCCTCCCTATTATTTTTTCTCAACAACACCAACATAATCTTTTTGTATTTTTTTTTCGCGCAGTGGTGTAGTGTTATCAGCCCGTGTGTTTCACAATGCCGTCACCGTGGAATTTGGGAATCGTATATGACGGACACAGCGTTGATGTAATGGGAGGGGGGTTCTTTGAAAGAGACCGTCCGGACCCAAACCCAACGTTTAAAAAGCACTGTCACATGCTTTCTGACGGTGCTGAGACGCACAGCGCCAAAATGGTTCAATTAAATATGCGTACAATTATTTGCAATTGAATGTTATAGCCGATGCGCCTCAGCTGCTGTGACGCCGACGCTATGTATCCCAGACAAAATCTTCTGACTATGTCTGATAACGTCTCGGAACAGTCCACAGGCACCTTTATCGCGGCAGCGCATCCTCGTGGTGTCACTTAAGGCGCAGTATAGCTTACTTTTATGTCAGCGTGAAAGTGAACCCGGGTGTGAACATGCTGTTTCTTTTGCTTATTTATTTCCGAAAACTACGGTGGTCTGCAAGATAAAATGTTGCGCCTTGCCTCTTTACGTAAAGTTAGAGTACAATACCACTCCGATCTTGAAATTCGTAGACTTAAACTCGCTCTAGGATACTGTAATACAACCAGTGCCACCGAGCTCTGCTATATCTCTCTGATGCCTGCCTGCACAGCGACTACTGCAGGAGCAGTCTTCGTGTATATTTCTCTATAGACTTCTGTGTTTGTTTTTATTTCTTCTTTTTTTTGGGGGGGGGATAGCAAGGTCTCTTGTATAGCTAACCCTTTCCTTTCCTTTTTTTTTCTTTTCTTTCAATCATTAAACATACCTCCTCCGATCTCGATATAAACTACTCATTACCAGTATAGTGTTGAAGGCAAGGTCTCGAGAAGAATCATTCACTGCAAAATATTAGACGTAAAGTGAGTCGACATCCTCCTGCGTTACTGAAGGACGCATTTTGAAATGTTTTGCAAATTTCGGAAGGATGAGACACTTTGCTTACGCGACCAAGAAAAAACCGAGAATGCAAGATGTACAGACTTGACGGCGAAAGTATTTCGTCTTCCAGGTGAGTGTCTTCGGTCGTTAAAACGGTATTATTGAACGTATATAGGTTTACGTCGATGGAGACCAAACAACAACAACGCTGCACTTTGATTAGGATCATTGGTGTGTTTCGCTCCTGTGGGGTGATACCCTGTATCTCAATGACCATTGGTGATTCTTTCATGTGCTTTTTTTTTTTCGTCGCCTTCCTCTTTGTGGCGTAGCGCAGTCAGTGGAGGACAGCTCAATTGTTGTACTTGCACATAACTTTAACTTCACTCTCATATCTCACATCTAATGTTTCGCGTGTAATGCAGTAGTGTACTGCTCTCCAGTGGTGAATCAGCTCAGGTCATAGTCACGATTTATTTGTTGTTGTGGTTCATTCCTGTGGGGGCCCCTTTCTGTACCCATCGTCAAAACCTGACAGTCGTCGTAAACTATGACGCATATTACTTTAACGTGGAGCCACGGCCCGAAGTTAGTCTCCGAATTGTGTGCGGTATTCTTTCATATACCCACAGAATGACACTTTGTTTAAAATTGTACCAGAAAGCACGAGTACAGGAGGAAAAATTTAAATTGAAATTGGGGGTAGATTTACACGTAAGGTTTGTCTGCTCAGTGTGGCGACATGTTGCACGTGCTGCAGGGTAGGACTGCGGACAATTTCGGTAACCTGGGGGTTCGTTTGACGTGCGCCGAAAAAATCTCCGACACACGGTGCTCGAAACAATGTTTATCTCCCCAACATTGCTACCGTCCTCGGTCGGGAATGAACCCGCGACTCTTGAGACCGCGTTAACGACTTAGGACTCCACGTCCAGTCAATTTCTTCCAAGTGTTTCTTTGCGTCACAATCTTCATCCAACGTGGACTCACGTCGCTTCCATTGATGCACTTTACAATATAATGGGATTAAAATATAATGGAAATACAGTAGCGCGTTGACGGCAGCATGAAGCGTTCAATGTGAGAAATCTTCTCTTTCGAACATCCGTTTCGAACGACGCTTAACGACTAAGTGGACTATGGTGGGAGTACAAAAAAAAGTCATATATACCCGAGTGTCTGGGGGTACACAACGGCTGCAAACCGTGTGTGAAACAAATGGAGGTACAAATGGTGGGTTCGACGTGCGATCTTTCGGGACGACATGAGCTTTGGACATTTATCTTCGGGGTTCTTCGCACGTGGTCGAGCGCCACTATTTGCGCACGAAACGTATAGAAACCCAAGTGAGACGAACTGCTCAATATGCGGACCGGAATGTGTGCCAGCAAAGCATTTTGCGTCACCCTGCATCCTGCTAGACCGCATACCCGTGAAGTCACTGTAAACATCGAATGTATTCATCGTGTCTCTCGATATTTTTTTATTTTACTGATCGACTTATCAACTTATCGTATGTATCGCGGGACAGACATCGGGTACGTGTTCCTCTATCTTAGAAGCTTTAAATCCGACAGCTTTAGATTTAGCAGCTTTAAAAAATGCATGTAGAGACGTCGAAGGAGCTCCTGAAATACCTTTTCTTCCGTGAACGACGTTAATTCTTTGGTGAAGCTTTAACCTTTGAATTTCGTTCAACTGATCTCTTACTCAGTCAAAAGAACTTAACTTAAAGACTTAAACTTAACTTAAAGAACTTAAAATCCATAACGTCAAATGGCTGTTAAGTTCTTTGTAACATACCTAGTTTTATTGGTTATTCTAGTGATGGTGATGCGATAGAAAAAATTGAATATGTTATTCTACTACTTGCTTATACTACGCTACTTTCTTAGCAGCTACGTTTGTACTTGCTTGGTGTGTCTGTATCGGTATTTATTCCGTTACGGCTTCTATACTTGTGAAATGTTTTAGTTGTGCCAGAAGCTTCTGACTAGTTAGGCAATGCAGCTGGTATCTGTAAACTGCAAGCAAGCCAAGTAATTTAAGCCTGTGCTTTTGAATATCCAGGTGTGGGTCCATGATTAAAAAAAAGTGTTGTTGTTATCGTAATCTTCGATGCGTAACAGGACGCATCCCATTAAAAGTTAAATTTAGTCAAAATTTCAGCTCAACGACGAAGAAAGACATATGCCACTACTGCTGCAGCACACCATGTACAGCGGTGTTAATTTTACTTTCATGTATTTATTTTGTTTCGTGTTATTTTCGCTCTTGATGATTGCAGTGAAATCAACTGGGTTACTCTGGATGGCACTTTAACGTTGTGATACAGAAGGATCGCTGTTCCGACACGTATATGTTCCCACGAAAGCTACGAATGAAAGATATATTGTTAAATGAGCTTTTAATGACTGCGTCTTGTAACGAGCAATCGTGGTGAAGCAAACGGAGACGAACACTTGGGTAATGGACAAACACTTTGGAAAATGGTTCTGATCAAAGCAGCTTAATTCTACAAACAACACGCAAGGAAGTAGAGCGCCTATACTGTGTACTGAAACCCCTGAAGAAACAGGTAATCACCGCTTAGTCACGATCTCTTGGTGTTGTTTGCGCTGTGCTGTCGAGAGCTAGAACCACGCAGAAAAAGAAGAGAGTGAAGGACTGAACGAGTGCCCAATCTGGAAGCAAGGTGGAATAAGGTTGGGGAAAGGGACTGCCGGCTGCAACGACAAAGACACCAGCAAGCATCGCTACCGGACTCCCCGTACATCTTCGCCGATGTCTGAGCCACCTAGGGCAGGAATGGAGCTAGCACAGGGTATCCTGGCGGACCAGGGTCATGGGTGGGTCTCAGTGGGGGATCCCGATGTTCTGACCATCTCAATTTCTGTCGTTACCGGGTGCCTCAATTGATCCTGCACTGTTAGAAAAATTTATACATTTTCGAGTATAAACGGCTTATCCCAGGGCGCATACCTACTGAGGTATAAATGTTATACCTTCCCCAAGGTATACTATGTTTATACCTCCATTAAGTTATATTGTTTGGACCACAGGGTATAAACATATGCCTCCTTGAGGCTATATTTTGAAAATATTCGGGTATCATTCCGGAAAACGGTAACATTTGATTTGTTTCAACGTCATATCCGACTGGTGGCTTCCGGGCCCAGCTGGCCAGAAATTAAAACAAAGGACGAAAGGATCGAGAACAAAACCTGGACATGGACATGCTCCCACACAAACTCACAACGCATGGTGTGAATCGGAGAGGAAAGAAATGAAATAGGGCTCAAATTTCCAAACCAAGAAGCAACACCAACAAATATTACGAGCAGTTAGCATTTGCTGGAGAACCGATACACATAGAACACACCACGGCTTCGCAAAGTGTGGACCGCCCTTCGCCCGGGAAGCAACTTAAGAAGCGAGGACGCGTATATTTAGTTATTTTATCAACAAATAATAGGCTGCCAGATATCACTACCCAACCCATCATCATTCCATGAGTTTTCCACCAAAGTATCTGGTGCAAGCGATATGGAGTTGCGGGCCTCACGTTAGTGAAGCCAAAATCTCCAGTTTATTTTTTCCTTAAAACCAAGCCAAACCAAACCAACTACCCAACCCGGTTAGAATGCTACTGTATTAACGACTGTGTCTTTAAATTGACTTACTCTTTAACTGAAATGATATACAAATTAATGTGATCCCACAGGTTGCGGAGGTATGTAAAGGTATACAAAACACTTATTGTACCCCGGTTGCCGTGGAAGGTATAACCTCAGTGTTGCATACCTCCCACATGGTTTAAATGGGGGAGGGGCGGTATATGTTTATTAAGAAAAAAAAGGAGAAAGGAAAGGTTAGCGAGGCAAAGAGCCGGCTTGCTATTCCGAAAAACTGAAAAAGAAAAAATGGAAAAGAAAAAGAAGGGAAATGAAAGTAAGAAAGAAGAAAAGAGACACTAGAACAAAGTCACATGCTGTTAACGAGTCCTGGGACTCTGACAAAACCGAGGAGAGCGGCAGTGACAGCCCACTGGTTGGGGTGCAGGACGACTTGGCGGGTGGGGGACGTTTAGATGGGGTATAGACTGCGGTAATGAGGTATACATACGGTACTTTATCCCTGAATTATACCGTTGATATACTTTCTATATACCTTTTCTTCTAACAGTGTCGGCAGGGCAAGCGTGCTGTCCTGTACCGAAGCCCCCATCCCCACCCTCAGAAAAATCGTCGATCAGCCCCTGACTAGGCGGGGGTACCCTTACGACGAAAAGCGACGAGCTGAACAGAAGAAGACGGCTTCCGGGCTCATAAGATCGAAACGAGACCCCTGAATGAGCGTTGAGAACCGCGGACACCGAGCAGTCGCTTGGGCTGAACCACGGAAGTGGGCCCAGGCCAAGGAGCCATGATGTAGCTGGATGGTCTGGAGTCGCTGAAGCGTTCCATCGGCCATCCCGGAATGGCAGCTTTGCGACCTGGATGAAGTTCGCCGGTGTCGTCCGGCCCCGTCAAGGCTGGGTCGTCTCGGCGCGGCTGATTACGCCTGTCTTGTTTGTCGCATGAAGCATGAACATAAAGCATATGTGTGTAATTTAATAATGTCTGATATTGTTAGCCAAACGTGTGGTCTTATTTCGCGCCATATCTCTAGGTGCCTAGGTCAGCGTCCCTTTTCTCGCGTCTGCGGTGTCAACTAGGAACATAAATGGGTGACGCAATGTCGCATTCGTTGAAGGTGTTCGCTGGGGCAGATACGCTGACAGAGCTGCAATGGTGACACCGGCTTCTATGAATGCGACTAGTATACCATCCACTTCTGTCTCATTCATGTAAGCTTGCTGTAAACTGCTTGTATTCTTATGAGAGGAATATCTTGTTTTAACTCCTGTGTAGAATTTTCACTGTGCAGATAGGAAACATATGTGCTGGACAATTGCGTTGTCGGCGGCTTTAGTTATGTATGATCATTCTTAAAAGGAAACTTCGCTCCCTAGCGCAATTGAAATAAGTATGTCTTGCAGGAGCAGTCTACTCCAAACAACCCTCCTGCCGGCCTTCTCTCCGACAGCCGCATATTTCCAGAGTTGCACATGCTTGTCGCGAGGGCCGACTGGGGACCCGCCTTTGTCATGCCTTACTGGCTTTTTGCTCTTCCTTCCACCATTAATGAAAATAAATTGAATTGAACTCAATTGAATTGAACCCACAGCGAGGAGCAAGCTGGAGAAACTCATCAGCTCGCGCGACTTTCCGTGACATTCCGCCGGGATGGTCACGTTTGAGCGTCCTTTCCCACACCTGCCATTCAGGTATCCACCGCAGCTAGGGTCGAATAATTATGCGGCAGGAGCGACAGAATCGAATCATTTACAACTGTTGAGGCCACGTGAAAATGGTGCCAAGGGAGTGTACTCGTGTCGTCACAACGTCGTCACACTGACGTTGCGCATAAGTCTATGCACGGGAACTTCAAACTGTGTAGATGTCAATGATATATATAATGCGGACAATCAGATGCCGATTCATCCGACAAAAGGTCAAGCCGGGATATACAGTAAATTAGGGAATGCACTTCGTAGAAACAAAAATCTACGAAAGCGTTGAAATTCTGCGAAGGCTTGGAGACGAAACTGCCCCTTTAACGCGCAAGCATCCTCGTCAAATTGCCCCATCTGTAGTACTCCTCCTACATAGCCTAATAACAAGTGCGAAACATGATAACCATCGCGTCAATCGTTCCTTTCCCCGCACGTCTTCATGCGCAGTGACACCACAAAGGATAGAGCCTCACAAGCAAAAAAAAATTACAGTGCAAGGTACGAAGATTCAGGCATGCCGAATATAGCACAGAGGCACGTACAAAGAATGCCTACACAAATTGAGATTCTTCCACAATCCAGGCATGCAGGATGCTTCTCCAGCCTTCAAAATACGGTCGGAAACCCCGTAAAGCGCCCCCTCCACTTAACCTTTCTGCTGCCCTTCCGGCTGCCGTGGCTGTGCTCAAAGATTTACACCGAGCGCATATTTTACCCTTTGCTTGTTTTCGCGAGGCACATCGCGTACGTGCCGCACATTCCAGATAATCGCCGAGCGCAGGCGAACTGCGTGAGATGAATACCAGCAAGCGAGGAAGAAGAGCAGAATGAGGACTACGGTTCAACGTGGTATCGTGCTACGCGCCGTGAACCGTGTGCGTGCTGCCGTGTTACTGCGTGCGGTCAGTGGTTCAACCTGTCCGGCTTTGTAGCTAGCGATGAAAGAACACGTTAGTACGACAAGAATTTGCTAGGGGAGAACCGCTGCCCGAGCACTTAACTGTGTGTGGTTCTATAATGCACGTTCGCGAAAGAGTGAAGCCTTCCCGCTACTGCAAAACGATAAGCTTCCGAGTTCCGTCCAAGGCCGTGTTCGTTAAGAGAGGCAATTTTTTGCATTCACGGTGTTAACTACATATCCTGTGATTTATTTTTCTTGTGATTACATTCATATTCCAAGAGCCTTGAAAGCCGCTACTGACTATATTCGCGTGAGAAAAGCAGAAT
The DNA here is from genome assembly GCF_037126465.1 of Ornithodoros turicata. Classification (NCBI taxonomy): domain Eukaryota; kingdom Metazoa; phylum Arthropoda; class Arachnida; order Ixodida; family Argasidae; genus Ornithodoros; species Ornithodoros turicata. The sequence goes on along the minus strand of NC_088202.1, from coordinate 30,450,312 downwards.
TCACACCGTTTTTAAAATGTTTTGTAAGGGAAATGTAATGGAAAACATCTACGTGCCGAACACACCAGGGCCCAGATCTTCATTTTGTCGGTACTCTGTATAAGCGATAACTTCATTTGCTGTCGCGAATCTCGTGGCGAGTTTAAACCAGATGACCAGTCGGAGCGTTTCCCTGAAATCCCGACTTGTTAAAAGGCCTTTTGCGTGCTCTCGCGTCACGTGACGAGCACGCCAACTTCAAAAATAGCGACAGCGCTTGTGCTGGGCGAGTTCGAGACTTGGACCTTGAAGAGCAGTAGTTTATACAGAACCGCAAGCTCGGGCGGGTGTTGCAAAAAATTTTGGGGTGCAGTTACATTGTGACCATAGTACACAGAAAAAATTTTGGGGGGTGTTGCCAAATATTTGGGGGTGGGTGTTGGGGGTCTGGATAAACGACTGCTGAAGAGGTTAGATAGCTGCAATACGATTCACCCATGAGAGGCCGCCTCGCCTTCACGCAGGCGCTGTCACAGGGACGCTGCGCGCATTCACACTTGCGACGGAATCTCAGACTCCTATTCTATTCTTAGTTTGCTCAATAAGATCGGAATACTGGTTCGCAATGATACTGCACGTGTACGGGCATGTTTGGTAAGTGCGAACCGACATTCGTGTATCCATTACTCAAGAACGAGGTGCTTTCAGCGTTTCAATAAGCTCAACTGGTTTTGTTTGCATAACTACAACCAGTGTTTTCCATCGCCTGGTATTCTATAGAGCTGTCGTAATCTGATTCTGCATCGATTGTCGTAATGGCTGCCCATAATCACGCAGGAATACTTTATTTCGCACACATAGTACTTTCGGCCATTGATTTGATTTGTAAAAGAGAGAAAATGGAGATGTTAGTCCCAAGCTGCTCGGGACTGGCTACTCCAGGACGCGTTAAGGCCATCATGTACAGGAATGCGCAATTTGTACTGCTCAGCGTACTGATTCCAAGGTTGCGGGTTCGAACGCGGCTGAGGACGCAAGTAACTGGCAACGGGGTACAAGTTGCTTAGATACGCCGTCTTCATATACGGAGTTTTCGGCGCACGTTAAAAAACCCTCTAGTAGGCAAAATTAATCCAACGGACAGGTCACTGTGGCGTCGCTTATGATACTGTTGTACCGCAACGTAAAGCTACAGATTATTATTATAGCTGCGTAATGCAGAACGCCTAATGAGTTCTTCAGAAATATGTACGTTCCCTCTTGTATGGAGAGGAGCGAATTCCGCTTTGCGTGATGCAGAGAAGTCCAGCCACGCCTTCCTGGCATTGCCGTCAAATTTCATAAACGTAACATGCTTCGAAACCCGGCAGAAGGCTTCCAATGTCCCCCGGCGCAGGAACGGAAAACGAGCAATGGAAATCAGCACAAGTAAAACAAAGAAGAGAACTTTGGTTTCCTGACGTTGAAAATGTAAAAAAAAAAAGTGTCATTAGTGAGATTGTAAACAGCGTAAATATGGGCAATGGTGCGCAGTGTGCGTCCGCACGTATGAACGTATAATAAATTACGTCATAATAAATTTTCCTCTAACAACAATAAATATACTTCATACGCATCCTAATAATGCCTAGCTAAACGTTAGAAGGTGTACTTTTTTCAATTTCGCTCGTGAGAACAACGGAATTTACGAAGAGTATAAATATTCCTGCGAAATCAAGTACATCTTCGACAGGAGCCCAGCACTGGTGCAGGGATAGACGCTTCTGTAAATGCACTGCGGCTTGAACTCCTAACTACTTTATAAGACATCAGATGTGAGGAGATGATGTCCGAAGTTAATCAAAAGTGAATTATTTATTTCTTACGAACCAAACGCAGCTTCCTGCAACTTCCGTGCGAGAACAAAGGAGCGCAACGACAAGGTACGGTCCAGTAATAATTAATTACTTGGAAGCCTTCATCCCGAAACCCACGTTGCATCGAATGAAGCGGAGTGAACCACGGTGCCCCCTGTTGGGAAATTAGGCATCCCCCAGAGGTCTTTGCGACAACGTATGCCACTCACACAGGGGCGGACCCAGCATGTGTCACAAATGTTCCATCCAAAGGGTTGGACGAATCGTGAATATTCATCGCCGTTCATTACGGTGTTCCATCATTCCCCTGCAGAAAATTGCAGAGCATTCGCTGGTACCTTTATTGAACCAACGTTGCTATGACCTAATGCCGCAGTCTTCGACACGATCGAAGCTCTTTTAACGCGCATAAAAAGTTCACATGTCATCTGTAGTTCTTGCGTACAATAATGATTGGAAGTATAATTACACTTAATGTAGAAGTGTGTCAATGGATCCCTATACAGGTCTACGTGAGTGAGTGAGTGCAAATGAAGCTAATGTGAGAAGTTGGCTCCACATACGGAGATGCTGGCTACTCCACATTATTATTCAGTTTTGCTATCTAAATAGCAAAACTTAACACTTATATAACACTAGCCATAATATAAAAATGAAAGAAAGAAAGGAAGAAATGGAATGCAGAGCAGGATAAGGAAAGCGCAGAAAAGTCACATACTGAAAACAGAGTGGCAGTTAGTTATCACAGGAAGTGCAAACAATCAACACAGACACTGATGAAGAGAGTCGGTCAGAACGTGACGACCGGCCCGATGGCTTGCAGTACACGACGGATTTGGAGTGCGGGTCAAGTACCCAGTGTCGTCAAAACCGTCAAAATCGTTAAAGGGCGATTGTCCACAGCCGCGAGCGAGGGCTGAAGGGGACCCCGGGCCAACTGAACACTGCATAAGCGACGTAAGAATGTGTTCCTTGTCTTCGACTACGCACCACTCTCACCAATTGGGAGACATTGCCTTTCTTGTCCTATGGAACAGTCGACCATTACAGGGAACGTTAAGGCGAGCATGGTGAATAAGGGACTTCACAGAGGAGGGAGGGCAAAAGGTCAAGTCGGAATGAACGGTGAAAAAGAAAGGAAATCATGCACTCCCAGAGAATCCCTACTGATTCGTCGCCGAAGAGAGTGAAGCACATTCTATGCTTCACAACGAGTAAAATATGCCCTCTGGGTTTGGGCGCGCTAATGCGCCTGAAAAGCTGCGGTATGAGCTGCAGGCGTTGCGCCCATAATGACTGAGGGTCCGGGTAACCACTGGAACAGCAAGTCATGGCCGGTCGAAACACCATCGTGGCTAGTTGCGATCACATCGAGCGCAACCACGCAAAGGGTGTTAGACATAAACACATTTTGCAGAGCTTGCAAGCCGCTTCAAGATCTGGCACTAGTGGACGACTTAATGAAGGAGAGCACCAGCAGTACTGCATAAAGCCCAGTAGCACTGCAAGAACTATACGATACGATAGGCGAGCCGCAGATTACACAGAGGGCTTTGGGAAACTACGTACGCACAGGTCGTTCCTGTCACCGTACTGGAAGCATTTGTAAAGATTCTGCTATTATGTCACTGTACTTGTTCATTAAATGTAAGCAGTATTGCGGGGGACACAACCTGAACTCTTACGGACGATGGTGGTGAGAACAGGCGCTTCTATGGCCCACAATGGAGCCTACTGCCGTGGTTATGGCCTGTGTGCAGGCGTACGAGGCTTATTAGGCATTACATGTTTGTGAAAACTGGAGGGAGGGAAGATATTTATTGTGACAGGAAAAGGAAAACTGGAGAAGTGCCGTCTACACATTGCCATCGCTTGTTGGTGCCTCGAGCAACGCACATATTGCCGAAAGAACTCTGTTACCTGCAGAGCGCCTGCACCAGTGGCTCCTTAGCCTCAGCGATGGCTGCTTCGTTCGGTGTTCATGCGGAACCCCGAGGCCGACCTTCACACTTTGCTGCCAGGATACTTTGTAAGGTTTTCTCCGATGGCTTGGACAAGCCTCGAAATACAGGTAGGTGGTACGCTACCATTTGGCAAATCAGCGAAGAATGAAGACCAGGTATCGATGCACAAGAGGATCTCTACCAGGATCCCACCCAGAACTGAAGGACCTGTATACTCCTGACACCCTATAAAGGCCTGTTCCGATATATATCAGCACGCTAATATAGCGCTACAAAACAGCGCGCAAAAGTAGTGCTCACTATTATCGGACGGTTCACACTTGCAAAGCGGCGCTAGCGCTGTAATTTAGCTGAAGTTCGGTGGTCGTTTCCGTTCTCTCCCCCCATGGCGCCTCCGGAGCTCGACAGCATGCGGACGAACAAGTTCGAGCAACTGACTGAACCTATTATCAAGAAGAAGAAGAAGAAAAATTACCAGACATTTTGGATAACAGATTCGCCGGTTCCAATGCGGTCGCCGTACCGTGAAATGCGGAAGCAAAACGACTCCATTACTTCCGCGACGTCATCGCTAACACGAATGGAGTGCTAATATTAGCGCAGAAAAAGTTGACACGAGCTCAGCTACGGCAAGCGCTAATTTTTAGCGGTTTGGCGCACTGCGAGGAGGAAAATATCGCGCTATATAACAAATCGCTATATGTCGGAACATGACTTAACAAGCGCGTTTGCTTTTTCCCGATGGTTTAGAGACCTCTACCGACCAGAAGACGGACCTCCAAGTATGACACCTAGAAACCGGGGTGGTGGTGGCGATGGAACTGCTTGCCGTAGTCGGCCACGCTCAGGCGGGCAATGTGACGACTACCGCAGGGGAGGATCGTGAGTCCTGGGGCAACTTCCCAGGGAACTGTGCCGACATTTTTCCTAAAATGTCTGAGGAAAACCCGGGGAAAACACCGAGACAGCAAAGCCTGCGCGCGGATTCGAACCCGGTTCACTTCGCAGTCTTGGAATGCTCGTACCGGTATGAAGTCAATCTTCGCACTGTGCACCTTCCAATAGTGAGCTTTAATGAGCTTGTTCGAAACACTATATGGTATGCTCTGACTGTGCTGCGTCGGCAGATGTCAAGCATGCGATCGCGGACTTGTCATCTCTATCGTAATCCAAGACAGGCCCTATATACGCGACCGATGGAGCAGCATTGCTGTGGCACTGTCCACGTTGGAACCATTGCTAGATCCCTGGTCCAATATCACGCAGTTCGTCAATCACTGTTTTCATTCATCGACTTTCTAAGGGATACTGGTCTCGTTCATACGTTCTAGATGAACCCTGCTCATAGTGTGAGTTTTATGCGTTGTGCAATGACATGTCCTGGTCGTGAGGAGTTCGTGCGCTGAGTTAATGATCTGGATTTTACACGGCGTACGTATGTTTATGTCATGCGAAGGACTAAGATCATTCTTGATTTCCTACCATTTCTTCGTATCATTTCTTATCACATATGCTGAGCTGTGTACACTGGGGTAGCGACCTACAAAATGAAGTAGCAAACTTCCCATTCATCGTCATTTCGTGTATTTCAATTCAATTCAATTAACTTTATTCGCATTATAATAACATAATACAGGAGGCGGCCAAACAGCAACACAAATGCTGCTTGACGAGGGCACGCCCCCTTAAGAAGCCGGCTCCGATGTAACAAACAAAAATATGAACACGATAACTACAGTTAGGACATAAAACAGCAAGTGTCCTAGATTCAAGACAGAGGTAACAAAACAAAACATCTCAGCGTCAGCTAGCAAACAAGACTCAACGAACTTCTAGGAACCTCTTTGATATTTATACCATTTTTAATATACTTTTTTTTCTTTATCACATCACATTAATATACTCATTCAACAGTGTTGCGATATTATGAGTAGCTGGTGCGGGAACGAGGAGCTTTCCAAAAAAATATATTGTTGTTGAGTTGAGTTTGATTGTATAGATAAATATATACTCGTATATGTATATTGTCTTGTTCTCTGAGTTGTATTCTGTTGTAGTTGAAACAACGATAATAGTACAACGTTGTTATGTGAAGAGCGGAGGGGTAAGATATCAGAAGAAGATAGTTATAAAAATCCTGAATTTTGATAATATGAGGTTCAATGAATATGTTAGCAGCGTGAGTACTGAAAGGCGCACCTGCTACAAATCTAATAGCTCGCTTTTGCTGGGGAAACAGATTTGTTATGTTATTTTTAGTTGGAGGTGCCCCACACAAGGTAGTTGGGATACTATCAACGAATTATAAATTAGTAACTTAACACACTGAGAAAAAGATATCTGTACCTACTTACGACACCAGTTGCTCTAGCAATCTTCCCTTTAAGATAACGTGCATGATTGTCCCACGATAGGTTTGCTGAAAAGAATATTCCAAGAATCTTCACTGTATTTACAATTTCTACCGTCTGGCCAGCTAATGAAATTTTTAGGGAATAAACGATGGGTCTGCTTTTATGTTTTATACAATATTGCTTTAGTATTATTTGCATATAGTTTTATTATATGAATAATGAATAATTGGGTGTTTACGTCGCGAGACAACTTAGTTTTATTATATTTGTTGGTGTAAATACCATTGTAAATGCCATCAGCCATTCGATCACGTGTGAATAAATGTTAAGTTAATCAATTTAAATTAATTTTGATATAAATTTTAATTGAATTGAATGAATCATAATTTGAATAAATAAATAAATTCCTGACAGTCGTTGCCTTGCATTCAGCACTCCACCAGCACACCCGGAGCTGCGAGCATTTGTGCGACCTTGCTTGCGACCTTCACTATACGCGATGACGACCGAAGCGTATTGACCAGTACCTCCGCTAGCTATTCTGCTGACATGGCTCTTGAGCACGAACTTAGTGTTTTCTTGCTATTCTTAGCAGTGTTAAATTAGTTTACACAAGTGTAATCTGCTTGTACTGTAATGTCTGCGCAGGGACGGTGCTAGGGGTGTGCGGGGCCTGAGGCAAAGGCACATCGCGGGGCCTGTTTCACACGATTAAGTGCACACTTGATATTTAAAAAAATAAAGTAATCGCGGGGCCTATGCAAGCGCGGGGCTTAAGGCGGTCGCCCTACTCGCCCCCCTTCCCCCCCCCCCTATCGCCGGCCCTGTATCTGCGTTTTTTTTCTCTCTCCATCTCTGTGCTGAACGACGTATGTGAACGATATACTGTGGTGTGTTCGAATGTTTATTAAATATATCCTGAGCCAAACTGTTGCCTGCCATCCTGTCGGACAACAGTTGAGTGCCTGATTCATTGGCTTCTGAATAATTTGTCGGACGATAATGTCACTATACAGTTATGAGCATCAAACTCTTTTTAGCAAAATTTTGTCGTTTTCTTGTACTTATTTCCTGTTTCGCGGTACAATATGCCATACTTATTATACTATTTGATATTGTGTAACGGTGATGGTGACTTTCATGCGACGCGCTTCAACACCCACTCTGTACACGTCGTTGCTATTCAATCATTCAACATTCCACATAAAGCGAATGTAACGTGCGGCGGAACGCATTATCGATTCCCGGATTACAGAGCTGGGTTGGCGTGAAAAGGAATAAACGGAAGCTCGGAAGAAAGAATGGCGCATAACTCCCAAAGCTTCTCCTGTCTTTCTTTTTTGCTCTCTTTACAGTCAACAGATCGCCAAAGTATTTACACCGAAATCAATAGTGTGTCCGAGCGAAAACATGCATTTTATCGAGACCATGAAACTGTTGAACGATGCAGATACTCTCGGATGAAACGCTATTAAACTCTGCATCGAACGCAGTAAACTTTATCGCGTATTCCCACTGGACGGCCAAACAACTCACATCCAAACGGCTAGTAAAGCTGGACCCGCATAGAAACAGTATACGCCTTATCTTGCCCGGAACTCGAAACGATGTCTGACCAACAAACGTATCAGCTGAATGAATCCGTTAAAAAAAATGCTGGCGTGTCTCAAACATCGAACCATTACGAGAAGCAAGCACCACAGTAAACAGCGTGTCGGGTCTCAGAAACCATCCTCTTTTCCTTTTTTTTTTCTTGAGAAAGTAACGAAAAGGAAGGACAACATAAGGCGAGCAACATGGAACATCAAGGGGCTGCCGCAAAGCGACACAAGTACGGCAGCAAAAACAGGAACGATTTGCACGGAGATCAGGGGACTCCCGTATATTGACATTAGCCGGCTGACATAGGGTCTCAACCCCGCCTTTTTCCCCGATGTGTGACGAGCAAGGAAAGAAAGTTGATGACCTGGCAACGTGGTGTTTATTGCGTTGGACTGCGTCCAAGGCGCTCATCTGCCACCAAAACACGCGCGGCGAGGGAGCGTGTCGCGACAAATGGTTGCCGCTGCTGGTTGACAGCCGTTACATAAACACTTTGGTGCCCTTTTCCTTCGCAGTTCGTAGAAGCAACCAAAGCAGTGCCGTAACGGTAGAGAAACAAAAGACTGCCATTGGCCCGTCTTGCGTTCTGGCACGGTGCCGTCGCGCGTTCCAGGGCTTATGGGGTTGTCTTGAAGAGACGCGAGGTTGTCGTTATGGGTGAGAGCTGCTGTGACGTCGCCGCTTTGTTGGCGAAGCACGTGACAAGGTGAGAATAGAAGGTTCAATGTGGGTGGCGTGATGGGTGGGGGAGAGTACGTGCGGGGGTTGGATTCATTGGAAGCGAGGAAAGGTAAAGGGAACAGTATTATAACGAAATTAGAGCAGGACCCAGAGACCGATGTCCAACTTTGAGGTATTGCGTAACGCCCGTGGTGGTGATGGTGGTGGTGGATATGGAATAGGTCACACTCACTCGGGGAACGTCACCACTATCGCAGGGGGGGGGGGGATCACGCGTCCTGAGCCGACTTCACAGGGAACTGTGTCGACATTTGTCTTAAAGCGTCTGAGGAAAACCCAGGGAACACACCCAGGTGGCACAGCCGGCCCGATAAATGATGCCTTGATAAGTCTCACACTTCCGCAAGGAGGCCAATCACAGCGTTTAATTGGAATTCCAGCCTACCGTGACATTTTTTTTTTCTTTTTTTTTTTTTTTTTGCGACTTGCCGCCCTCTCCGGCAGGCAGCCAACGTCACGCCACGCCAGCCTACAAAAATGGTCTTCACATTATGTCGCATGACGTATCCAGCGCAAACTTAAAAAAATAACGACAGCGAAAATTATGCTCGGTTGAGCATGAGGACCCTTGATATTCAAGTCGCACAATTATCGCTTCATTGTTAATTTTAATTTGAACTTAGTGCTTTTAACGCTCATTTTTCAAATTAGCGCGCTCCAATTGGAACGTTATGACACGTGACAAGCCTGCTGATTGGCCAGGTGAGATTTGGCATACGGCATCCACATGCAATGATGCCCACACACCAGCTGAATGGTTAGCGTGCTGGCCATGTCACGTCGAGACCTGGGAGGTACCCGGTTCGAATCCTGGCGTCGGCTGTGTTGTCTGGGGATTTTCCTGGCTTCTCCTCAGGCCCTGTCAGACATATGTCGGCACAGGTCCCTTAGAAGTCGGCCCTGGACGCACATTCCACCAGAACATTAGTAATGACGTTGCCCACCTCTGTGAGGCCGACAACGGCGAGCTCTTTCATCAGCACCACCATGATGCCCACAGCTGTCAGGCCAACAACGGCAAGCTGTTACCATCACCACTACCACCACATGCAATGCACTCACGGTGGAAGACAACTGTAATCTCAAAAACAGTCGGCAGACCCACTCTGTCCCTTCAAGAACAGCACAACGTATATCATACTTTTGGTTTCTCTCACGATGCAACGAAGCCTTTGGTCTTAAAATGTGACCTTTTGAACGGGATGTAATTGTTAAAATTCGTTTTTTTCTTGCTCGTTCTTTAGGTTTTCCTTTCTGTCACGGCCATGTCCAACCGAATTAGTAGAGTGATAGGTTACAGCTCCTGGGAAGGCACACCCTCTCTTTTTCTTTCTTGCACAAGAGACTGGTAAAATACATTTCCCACAGCACCCAACCAAGTCAGTCGTCGACTGACCCAATTTATTTTACGCGCGTCGCCCGTATAGTGTCCCACCACGAGAATACGTTAAGCGTCCCTGTGTACCGAAACTCTCAGAGTCTGCTTTGCTTATCGCGAATGACACGTCAGATGCAGTTGTCTGACCTTTCACTTTCATTCGCGAACATCGTGAATCTCAGTCTGCAAGAGATTTCTGGTAGGGGCTCCCTTGCCTCGTAAACATCCCGGCACATCAAGATAAGCATCTCGCCGCCTCTCAGCTAATAAATACCAGACACCGACCAGACCAAGCTGCTACATCGGACTTTAGTCTCAAAGGTTCGTTGTTCTCTTATTCTTGGTTTTTGATTTTGTTGTCTTTACAGACTGTGGGGTTAATAAATGGATAACAAATGCGGACAATTTTAAGTTGATGTATCTATTGCAATACGCTATTTTTTTACGCCTGACACCAGCCCCAGTTACGTTCAGTTCAACTGTTTTTATTTCAATCACAGCCCGCACTGCGCCTTGTATTACGTAGTCTTAGCAGGCCAGGAACGTACTTGAACTATATATCCTGCAGCAGTGCTGCACAGTGCCTGCTAATAGATGCAAATATGTTCCAAAAGCTGGGAGTAGGCATAATAAACCAAAACACACACACCGACTTAACGCAACCAAAGTAACAAATTTAATTGACTTTTCGTCTCTCATACGGGGGACATCATCAGAGTGGCCTTAGAGGCCATCTTAGTGGCCTAAAGGTAGAAGAGCCCTGCGAATAGATTCGGAGATACCCTTGTCGTATGGGACAGTTATCACTTGGTTGGTGCTTGGGTCTTTGTTTCGCTTTTCATTCAGCATCTGCTTCCGTGTGTTCTAAATAAAGTTAGCCTGGTAACCACGTTTCATTAGCAACCGGGAGGCCGTAACTCTCCGAAGTGTGGAGCTGAGGGTCAGAAGAAAGGTTTTTGGCGCGTTGTAGTAGGGTCCTCACGACAGAACGCTTATGTTCAATGGGGTGATGTGAGTCGAATCCCAGGAAGTTTCCTGTGTCACACGGTTTTCGGTGAGCGCTAGTGGCTATTCGCCCCGAAGGTTCGCGGTGCACTTTCACATCCAGAAAGGCTAGGGTGTTGTTTAGTTCCTCCTCGCGGGTGAATTGGATGGATAGATTTACGTTGTTCAATGCCGAGTGAGAGGTGTCCGCATGGTGCCGGCTCAGGATCACAAGCATGTCTTCGACGTACCGTCCGTAGAATTTAACGGGGCACGCAGCTCGACGTAGGGCCGCTTCTTCAATGTTTTCGATGACCAAGTTTGCCATGGTTACAGACTCAAGGCTACCCATCGGGCAACCCTCAATTTAGTGGTAAACGTGGCCCCGGAAGGTTAAATGGGACTGGTTGGGGCAGAACCGCAGTAAGATGATGATGTCTTCAACTGTCAGGGATGTCCGTGATGGTAGGGTGACATCTTGCTTGAGTCGTTCTTCAGCAACATTCACCGCTAAGGTAGTTGGCACATTCGTGAATAGAGAGATTACATCAAAAGATGCCATCATGTCGTCTTCATCAATGACCTGGCTCCGGATCAATTCTGCAAATTCCGTTGAGTTGCGTACAGTTAAGTTGTTGTTCCCAGTCAAGGGGGAACTAGATACTTGTACAGGTTGTACGTCGGTGAACCGATAATTGAAACGATAGGGCGCAAGGGACATTCGGGACCGTAAAGCCTGGGAGTTGAACCATCGGACGAAAAGAGACGTCCGTACGTTGTTTCATCCAAACGTCCCTTCCTCTTCATGTGTCGAAGATGATCGGTAAGAGAGCGCTCAGCCTTTGGGGTGGGATCATTCATTAACTTAACGAAATGCTTGTCGTCGTCTAGTACAGCTTGCATCTTCGCGTAGTAGCTACTCCTATCAAATACAGTCGACCCGCGTTTATCCTAACTTCATTTATCCAGGTCCTGCGCTATCCGGACAAAAGAGCATGGGGAAGGATTTCTCCCCATGTATTTCGCCCTCGTTTATCCAGACTTCAGCTTCCGGATGCGGACGAGAATTCCAGGGAACATAAGTGACTAATACCCAACAATCGCCTTCAGTTATCCGGTCATTGTCCAGGAAGGACACTTCGCCCACACCTAGTCAAGCTAGGTCGAGAACCCTGGTCATGGCCTCCTTTTTACTGACACAAAGAGGGTGTTGCTAGGTGGAATTTTCTCCCTTTCCCACTTTCCACGTTTCACAAAAGTAATCCACTGAGCAGTCTGGTCATTTGAGACTGAGAAGGTCCGCAACGAGGACCCCTGCGCTGCAATCACAGATGACGACATCGTCAGAGTCGTCGCTTCCGATAGTGTTTAAGAAGAATGTGATGCACCAGCTGTGACGGTTGAAAATGTGCGGGCGACACTGAGAACAGCGCTAGTATTTTTCGAGCAACAGTATAATATTTCGCAAGTTAATGCCGTTAGCAAAGGTTTGCAAGAACTGGATGCATGTATTAGAATGAAACAGATGACAATGGATAGTTTTCTGTGTAATGGTGAATACACGGCTAACTTTATTGAGGACACACGGAAGCAGATGCTCAATGAAAAGCGAAACAAAGACCCAAGCTCCAACCAAGTGATAACTGTCCCATACGTCAAGGGTATCTCCGAATCTATTCGCAGGGCTTCTCTATACCTTTAGGCATACGAACCACGTGTAAACCCCACGTCAGGCTCCGCGACTTGCTTTCGAAGCCCAAAAACCCTATACCGTCGGAATCCCAAAGTGGCGTCATTTACCGGCTAAGCTGTTTGGACTGCAACTCAACGTACGTGGGAGAAACCGGACGAAAACGAGACACACGAATAAAGGAACACAGACGCGACGTATCTAGGGCTACGAACGCGACAATGTCGAAAACGGAGCTGGTTGAGCATTGTTGGGAACCAGGTCACAGTTTCGACTTCGAAAATGCGGAGACACTGGCCCGGGATCAAAGATGGGGACCTCGAAAGTTCCTGGAATCATGGTACATCCGGCGTGAGAAAACAGCATGCAATGTAAACCGCGGCCCTCTTCCGGACGTCTACCTAGACCTCGTTAAACAGAGAAACAGTTTGCTGTATCCTCTTTCTGCCACTAACGCTAGCTCTGATGATGTCTCCCGCATGGGAGACGAAACGTCAATTAAATTTCTTACTTTCGTTGCGTTAAGTCGGTGTGTGTGTGTTTTTGTTTATTATGCCTGCTAATAGGTACTCTCATGAAAAAGAAACTAAAGGTTCGTCCCACAATATTTGGCGCAACATTGACAGGCATAATAAAGCTGAAGAGCGTTACACGTAACACAAACATTGGTTGACTTAGAATGTTAACCTTCTACACGAATTGTCTGCCTCTCATTAGTCATCGCTGCCTGTGAATGTCGACGGAACGCATCACTGCACACTGCATCGATTTAGAAAATAATTATTGTAGGTAAATATATCTAGGGTTCCGGGCTTCCTGATTTGTCTGAGAAAACTCGAAAAACATACTCCAGTAAAATTTAAAGTCAATCAGATTTATGCGAAAAACTTCGCTTTTTTCGTTTTATTTATTATTTTTTGGGGAGGGGAGGGGTTCCGCGGTAACCGAGTGCTTACCTAGAACATAGGCGTGCTCTAATGACTGGTTGATTGGGTCCGTTTCCTTTTGTGCGGAGGCTGCCTCGCATCGCAACCCACGCGCCAAGGGTGGGTGGCTCCGAATGCTCGAGTCAAAAGTTACAGAAAAACAGGTGCGCACGACGCACTCCACGGAGCTTTGAACTCCCTTCCAACAAACGTCTTTCGAACAAACGGCGTCCATCAATCGGCTTTCGATCAAACGACGTTCGACCAAATGGGCGGACACCCCTCTCTCACAGTTTTGGAAACAGTCTTTATCACTCACACCCCAGGTCTCATTAGTAATCCTTCCATAGTTCCATAGAGTTGCGAAGCAGTTCGCGTGCATGACGGCCGCTCTGTCCCCGAGCTTGGACGTGACCGGAAGGCCGTACACAGTGGCGGACTTCAAGGTCGTTCTTCGTCCACTCCTCCAGTTTACCGACGTGGCAGACCTAGGGAAATTCCAATATATCCACGTGTGGCTCCTGCAATTTAAGACCGCCGCCAGCCAAGTCCACCTTCATGTCCAACAGATCGGTGACTGTGAGGGGAAAGACATGCCTGGTGCTCGAGGCATCGAACCCCGTTCTTATCCTGCGACTGAACTGGGTACCCTCCGTCATCACCGAGCAGGACATCCGAGCTTCCTTTGTCAACTACGGCAACGTGGAGGAAGCAAGTAAAGTCACCTGGTCAGATCCAGAGCTTGGCCATGTCCGCTCCCTCTCTCGCTCTGTCAAGCTCCGTTTGAAGAGGGACATCACGCCCACGGACGTCCCGCATCTTATCTTCATTAGAGGCTGCCAAGTGTTCGCGTTGTGCAAAGACAGACCCAAACTGTGCCTTCGATGTACATGTTTGGGTCATATTCGCCGTGACTGCCGCACTCCACAGTGCCCTAGCTACAGGCGCTTCGGTCATGAGGCTGCTCGCTGTCCCCGAACCTATGCTGCTGCCGTGACAGCTGCCTCTACTGTGGAGGATCCTGACATGAATCTCCTGGGGGCTTGTAACCCCGGCTTGGCTGCGCTTCTACCCAATGACCCCGGTCCCCTGGATTTGGCAGCTCCTGCAGCTGATGCTGCTCCGGACGCTGCAGCCTCTACGCCCAGTTCTAATGTCGAAGCTGCGCCTGCAATGCCCGACCCTGACAGCGACGGAGCTGATGACCCTGGCTCTCTTGGATTACCATGAGCATTCCTCTAAGCGGGAGCCCACGTCGCAGGCTAGTGCCTCAGTCAAGGCACTCAGGACTGACTTCAAGGAACGGCAACTGCTTAATCTTCAAGCTTGTAGCCTACGCACTTGCTTGGGGGTCCCGAAGACCACGGAAACCTTCTCTGCTATCACCGAAGCGCGGGTTCCTTCCGTGCTTATCATCCGGGACAGGGCAACCCTCCAAACTTACACACGATGTCTTGTACGGCACCCATGTCACCACCTTCGCGATGTTACGCAGCATTGCCCTGCTTCTGCGTACGGCCAAGCTGTTCCGCGCCTACAAGGACAAATTCCACCATCGCATACCTTGATCTCCTATACGGAGCCACTGTGGACCTTAAGTCTGCCCCCCGTGCACACATCCGTTCCTGGTCTTCCGAAAAAGAGCCATGTCCAGCTGTTGTGGCCCCAGCTGTTGTGGCATTCCAACTAACGCTGCAACATCTCCACTCCCTGCACTCGAATCGAATGCAGATTTACACTGAGGGCTGGGTGGCATCCGATGGATCATTATCTGCATTTTATATTCCTGAGTAGGCATACGAGCGCGGTTTCAGCTGCTGCCCGCGCTATCATCAACCGCAGCAGAAGCCTTGCTATCTTATCTGCTCTGCGGTACATCTTTTCGTCGACACTAAGAGCGTGGACTATTCTTTTGGATAGTAAGTCCGCCTTGGAGGCCCTGGCATCGTATTCGCCCAAAGTTACCAATGACATGTACACGGAGATCCTTTGCCTGCACGCCATACTGTCGTCTCTAGGCCACAGTGTTTGGTTCCAGTGGATTCCGGACCACGTTGGTATCTCGGGGAATGCCCTCGCCGATTCTGCGGCCAGGTGTGCTCGTGGAGCTGGGTCTGTCACTTCTGTCCTGCTTACCCCGTCTCTCTGCCGGCTAGCCATTCACCGATACTGCACAAATAGCTCTCAGGCCTTTTTCCAAGACGCTGCCAGGACGAACTCTTTTCTGCGCTCGATTGACACTACGATGACCCACACACTGGTAGGCCGCTACCCCAGGGAGGAAGAGTCCTTGCTCCACAGGCTTCGACTGAATGTGGCGCAGACTCCACTGCTCCTCTTTAAAGGGACTATGAAATGATTTTTTTCTCGTTTTCATCAGAAAGAAAACCTTTTTCCGCGTCTAGAACCAAAATTTTACCTTCATCATGCGAGGAGTATTCTCGGGAGCGAATTTAAACGGAACGGCGAAGGGAGGACAGCCTGCGCCGCGCCGTGGCGAGCTGCCGAGCGGAGACACAGCGGGCAACTTGACGGGACCACGGCCGGCTCGCCAACACGTCATCGTGACGTGATGCCGAGCCGAAGGATCCCGCCAGGAGCATGCGCCGTAGGGTCCCACGTATGCGTTCATCGGGAGTGGAAACCTCCATGACGGCAGCTTCCGCGCGATGGTCGCAGTCTATCGCAGTCGCATAGTCGCATCCTGTGGTTTTCGTCGACATGCCGAGACGATGTTGGATAGTTGGTTGCCCTAATTTACGTCAATATTCGCCTGGTACCCAATGTCTCATGCTTCCCAGTGACGAGACGGGCAGCTTTTGATGCCACGAAGCAATGGGACCGCCGGAGTGGAAAGACGATGTGGTGCCATCGACTGATCCTGTTTGTAGCGGACATTTGCATGATTGAATTTACGAAGGGTACGCTGAATCTCTTCAACGTTCTCGATAACGAGCTCAGTGTCGTCTGAATCAAGGTGTAGCACCATCACAATACATCTCCACACCGGCGAAAGAACATCCACCTAAACGGCGCAAAGGTGTGAGTATTTTTCGTTATTGGGGCTAACAAAGGTCTCTCAGTCCGTGTGGTTCAAATGCTATCATAGATTTCAGGATTGCGTGAATGGGTTAACTCTCATCTGCGTGACTCTGAACCTTGCCGCCGCTTACCGCACAGAGAGAGTAAAAAAGAGAAAGAAAATAGAAGTTACCGAATCTAGTCCCTAAACTCAGGTGGTGCACTGTTGATAAAAGTACACTTCGTTTATCATGATCTTAGAAACCATACTTCAACAGAATATTTATGTAACATGTTGAACATACGTATCCGTTCTTTTCTCTTCACTCATCTGCTTTCATGTTTACAGGTGACTTCCTCAGCGGAGCCTGAAACCCCTTAGGTGAGACAGCACGATCATTGTAACTCACTATTCAGAGCAGACAAATGCTGTGCACCCTCTTTCCAGATTCCTCTTTAATGCAGTGTCTTGCCTACCATTCGGGCTCTGTATATTGTTCACAAGTTTCTTTAAACCTTTTTTGTTATTTGATTTACAGTTTGCTTTATCATGTGCACCAATATGATATTGAGGGGGGCATTTTCTTGTTTACACTTCTTATCTTATAATCATTGCTCAGATAGATTACATTATTTGCATTCACCAGAACTGGACTTGTATACTGCGTTATTTTCTTCTCTCAAATCAGGGCAGCCCA
This sequence comes from Ornithodoros turicata, assembly GCF_037126465.1. Taxonomy (NCBI): domain Eukaryota; kingdom Metazoa; phylum Arthropoda; class Arachnida; order Ixodida; family Argasidae; genus Ornithodoros; species Ornithodoros turicata. The sequence goes on along the minus strand of NC_088202.1, from coordinate 30,433,119 downwards.
TGTGTATGGCAGCTGAAGTCTTTCACCAGGGTAACATACCAGGATAACTCCAGCAAGTGCTCTGCAGGTCACCTCTAAATTAAAGGAACCTACCTTTGATGCACTATGTCCTCATGAGATTTTGTTCCTGCTACAACTCTGCACTTTGTTTCGCATTACCAAAAAATAACTCTACCAATCATTATCATACCAGTGGTGTACTGCTGTGTTCAACTAGTTCAACTTGCTCTGGGCATCCTGCAAGGCCGTGCAGCTACTTCAGCCCTTATTTGCTGGTAACACTGGTGCCAATACAGTTGTTAGATGAGCTGTGTGACAGTGTAAAATAGAACATATCCTGTGCTCTATTAAAAATAAAAATTATGTATGCATAGCATATAATGTGTATATGTAGATGTTAGGTCGTAGTTATTGTACTATTTTAGCTAAATGTCGACATTTCAGCTGTTTGAGCCTGATGCCCTCGTCTTTGACGCACATACAAGTGTGTCCACACCCTCGGAGGTGCCTGCATAGCGAGGACTTTGTCCCGGTGGCAAATGGAACAGTTCTTTCACAAAGAAAGCAGATTTCTGCCAGAAGAGCAACAAGCAGTTTACTTGAAATAGTACCAATTACTTGTCGTTTTTCTAATTGCAAAATATTGGGCATGCTACGTCAGTACTGGGGGTGTTTGCTTCTTTCCAGTTACCTCAACTGGTGACTTCAAGATTACCTAACACAATAATATAAGAGGGCAATGAAGCAGCCGAACTGGTGTCGTGAGATTGTGTCCCCCAGTCTTAGGGTTATGGATGTATTACACAGTATTGGAAACCTGGTTGAACAATACATTTGTTAAACGACAAACACTTATCAGAAATAAATACGATGTGCAGAATACTCTTACGCAATACGCTACAGCTGAGTTTTTGTAGGCATGATGGTTGGCAATGGTAAATGTTCAGATTTACGACGTGCTCAATATTGAATACAGAATACGTGACGTGCTCATCAATAAATTCTTGCATGAAACATAATCTTAGGCAAACAAGAAGTCCTTCGACGGAAGGAAATACAGCCATCTGTAGAACAATAAATGCAGAGTAAATCAAAATCGCCTGAGGGCACGAAGCTGCTTTGAATAATAACAGTAATGATGACGAAGAACACGAGTTGAAACAAAGTAAAACAAAACATTAGACAATCCAGTCTTTTACGATAATTCGTGCAAACAAATCGAGCAACAAAGGGGCGTCTTCCAAATATCACAGTCGCACTTCACAAAGCACTTCATTTGTTGTCAGATTGCCAACACGTAAACATAACTGCAACTGACGTAAATATAACTGCAATGCCAAGCAACCGCCAGACACTTTCCATTGGTGACGGCGATACAACCAATACACGTTGCGGTGAATCGCTGGAGGCCCACGTAACTCGTCAGCAAAACTCTCAAAGCCACGGAGGTACTTGAGTTCCTTGTTGTGAACGGCCGCAGAGCAGAGGACGAATACATTGGATGAAAAAGTACAGCTCACATGTTATACTTGCCAGCTCAACTGTAGCAAACGATTCACACGCAAAAAGCTGTTCATTATAGCGTGTTATCCGAACGTCTCCACCCAAGAAAACGTAATGCTTCAACTTCAACCCTCAGACGCGCCCAGAGACCTTGTGACCTTCTATGTGCGACTGGAAGGCGACACTCGACAGCTCCCAGCATTACTTGCCATTGCGCAACAGCGCTGACGTAACGGGGCACAGAAGTGCGGTCCGTACAGTTACACCATCGACGGGAGAATGAGCGCGGGAGAGGAGGATCGCGGAAGAGACATTTCGAGCGCGCGCTCCTCGCAGAGTGGAGCGATTTCGTCCAGAAAAGTTTGTGGCATAGCAGTTTCTCGGCGGGAAGAACAGTTTCCAGAGAAAAAAAAGTATGGGGGTTCGGGAAATTTCATAGTCCCTTTAAGATGGGCCACCTTTCGTCACCCAACTGCCCCACCTGTCATGTTGAAGGAGACATCCCGCACTTGCTGCTCCATTGCACTCGTTACCACCAACATCATCTTCTCCTACGGTCGCGCATCGGTCGCCTCAGGGTTTCAGACTTTTCCCTATAGCTACGCTGCTAGGCCCCACACAACATAGTCAGGTGACAAAAGCACTTGCTCAGTTCCTGCGGATCTGTGGCCCTCTGAGTGAACTGTGATCTATTTCGTGTTTGTTTTTCTTTTTGTTTGTCTTTCTTTTTCTTTTTCCTTTTCTTTCCAGGGAATAGCAAGCCGCCGTAGAGCAGGCTAACCTTTCCCTCCTATTTTTTTATATAATAAAGATATTCCCTTCCCTTCCATAGTTCGGTCCCCTTGCCTTTATACTATCATCGTCCCCATATAGACTGTTCCACATTGATACTTTCGTTCTATTTAATGTGTCTCCCTCTCCCTTATATACACTATAGTTAGTCTTCTTTTCTCCTTGCAAGTCTCGGTTCTGAACAAAAATTAAATAACAAGATCGTAGGACATCCTTTTCAGCCCATACGGTCTCCTCACTGTTTTTGTTTTTACTCAGCGCCGACCGTTGAATGAATCAGGTATCAGGCTTCGCGTCTGCAGGGACGGCAAAGCCGCGTTCACTTTCCTCTCCCTTTTCTCATTACGCTATATATTTAGGGAGTGACTTTTTGGGGCCAAACCCAATTCCACCCCCACCCCCAACTGACCTCCGACCAATTCGGGTTAAACCCGATTTCTCCCCGAATTCCAGTCACTATGAAATCCTCAAGTGACGTTTCCACTGAAGAAGAACAAGGGTTGACACGTGTAACACATGTAAGAATGGCTCACTTACGTTGCCAGAAATACACCCAGGTGTCTCAGCACTGCCTTCGGAAATTAGCCCTGGTAGGTCACCCACAAAAAGAAAAAAAAGAAAAAGATTAGAAAAGGACTCAATAGACAAGAGGAGAAACAAAAACACCCGATAACGCTCGAAGGCACAAATACCGCCCGATTTCTTCGCGAATTACAGATTTAAAAAAAGCTCCTGATCCCCCCCCCCCCCGGAGTCTGAGCAAGGCATTTAACCAGAAAAAGTCACTCCTTATACGCAGGGCGTTTCACCCAAAGTCATAAAAAATTCTAACTGGCGACGTACTCGCCGAGCATTGTGGGACTCTCGACAGTTACCTTCTGCAAACATTTGCCACCATTTAGGACAATTTAGCTTTGGACAATTTTCAATTCAGGGAATTTATTTATTTATTTATTTTAATCGAACTTGCCAAGCAAACCTCACTTTTTTTTTACCGAAATACGAAATCCTCCACGGATAACCGCAGACCCAACAAGAACTATGCACAGCTCATATGCTGAGGCAGGATTCCGCCAAGGAAGACCAAGTAATGTAATGAATACTAACTAATAAGAAAAGTTTCATAAGTAAATTATTAATTAGTAAATTAAGTAATTAAATTGTTAATTAGTAATTAATAAGTAAATTCATAAGTAATTAATTAATGATTTCTGGGAACGACTACGAGAACTGGTGTAGCATGAACTCTTTATGAACTCCCACTCTCCACAATATTTTCTCTTCTACCAACCCAAACCAGCGAGACTGCTCCTATATAATTACTGTGTACGCTGTCCTTATACAGAATAGTACCGCTGATATAATTGAAGAAACAAGGACTTAAAATGCGTAGATAAACGAAAGCTTCTATGTGTTCCAGCCTCAGAACATCAGTTTCTCTCTTGCACAAAAAGAGGGCAAGACGACGTAGGACATGCAATGTCATCGCAGCCGAACCACACTCGCTCCATAATAATATCATCGTCCTTTCCCGCCCTTAACGACGAAGAGACATTGGTGCCGATAACATCTACGTATAATTTTGGCAATCCTGTTACTACTGCCCTAAAGTCTGGAGAAAGCGCATCATACTCCATACTCCCGTACGATCAGCTTACATGGACCCTAACAGCCATAATGTTATAACGGCGCAAATCCGCCTTGCACGGTACTGAATGTCTGAGTTCTAGAACGACGCATATTAATTCCCGGAGCTCTGGCTGGTCCTCCATCTTCCAGCCTGCAGTTTTGACCCGAGGAGAAGGCGAATCCGATTGAGGATTCCGGAAATAGAAACCGCATTTGCTGCCCCGTCCCCTTATTTTTGTACGAGTATATGCTTAGCATAATCCCTAAAGTCGTTTAATTTCACCCTCTACCGACTTTTACTACTCTCTTTCTCTCACGGTGGCCAGAGTTTCCTTCGTTCTCCCATCGGTGATCGGATTCGAAAACGCGAAGTCTTAAAACAGAATCAATACGGGGGAACGCTGAGAAGCCTGCGTCTCGCGCGTTAGGAGTTCCAGTTTCTGTTCATAAGGGTTCTGCGGTGGGTACCGTTTATTTACATCGCTCGGTGTCAGAAGCCAAATGTACAAAATGGTTGCCGGATATTTTGCAAGTTTCCGGAATGGGTACGGGCCCTAAGTTATTAGGGAGCTTTAGTGAATCGCTTTCGCTCAAACGGTTCACGAACGGTATTAATTGATGGGGGACAATCAGAAGGGGCGGTGGCTCACAACGGAAGCCTCTGGTTGGGCAGTGAAAAAACCATTCGAGAACCGTTCGCTCAAAACCTTCTGAGTATTTGTACAGTTCTATCGTGCAGCTCCTTCATTATCGATGCTGGTATCATGATATATTTAATTTCTACCCATCAATACTTGCGCTTCATCAATATCCGCCCTTCGGAAACGCTCACGCACGGCTACTCATGCTCATCCTGTGCAACGTTTCGCCACCTCTACTCGGAGTCTGCAGGTTGTGGGCTCGAAATGAGCCTGTAACATTCATGCTAGCATGCGGTGGTGAACGCGTACTTTAAAACGTTGGAATGATTTGATTCCGTAGATACGCATATAACTTCGAACGTGTGGATGCGTCTGACATGGATTGCACTGCAACAGCGGTTCAAACGCTCGCATGTGTGCTGTGGTGGCTTGTGCGAGGAGCTCGGAGCAGACGTCACTTCCACCGGCTGACGCGGAAGACGGGGAACGCCAATGACGGGGAAGTCAACTGGATGGAAAGTATGAACTCCCTTACTTATGATGAACGTAAGCACTGTTGCGATTCCCCTTATAGAGCAATGACCGGTGGCGACGGGTTGCCATGCTGAAGGAAAAGGAATGGTGTTGGACGAATGTGGCTTGGTGAATGTCAACGCGGTTCGACGCAGACCTTGGAGCTGCATTGTCTTGTGCCTTCTGACCGTGCTAGCGCCTCATGACGGTGGCGTTTCACATAGGGTGTTTCGCCCCTGGACCTGCGGTACCCATTACATGTTGGATACACGTGAGTGAGTTAGGAATCTAATGAATAGACCACACACAACAGGTGAGGCATACATACACTATAGGCATATACCGCATATGGCAAATACAAAAGGCCATATTTATGCTCGATGGCAACATGGGGACAACTAACACTCCTCCTAACTCCTCCTGCAACGACTCCTAACAACTGGGAGTAACAGGGAACGTGATACAAAGAGAAATTCATCTAGCGAAGACATTCGCACTGCCGCTTAGCTCCGAAGCCGAAAGTCCCTTTCGTTGATGCACACTGATATGACTAAGGGGGGGGGGGGGGGGGTGTAACCTTGGCAAGCCGAGCGGACTGCCTTCCAAAAGGTGGTAGCACGGTGCTCGGGGGAGAGAGAAAAGGGAGGGAGGAGGAGGGGGAATATGTTTATTAAGAAAAAAGAAAGGAAAGGTTAGCCAGGCAAAGAGTTGGCTTACTATTCCGGGAGGACAGATGAAATTAGTTGCTGGTAAGCAGCATGTGTTGCTATAGCCGTCCTTGTGGGTCGACGACCTTGGAAAAGTCTAGAAGGGCTCTTTGGACGAGCTTCCGACGCTGGAGGTTTCCACGAGGATAGACAATCTCGTCCAGTTCAGGTGTGCCGGTGGACTGCACAGCTTGCTGCAGCCTGCGTCTTGCATCCGATGTGGCTGGGCAGTCCATAATAACGTGCTCCTCAGTTTCTGTTAACCCACAGTGTGTGCAACCAGGGCTCAGGTTACGACCGATCTTGAAGATGTGGGCGCGTGTGTAGGCACTGCGAGAATGGATGCAGAGAAGGAAGGAAGCCTCGGCCCTGGAGAGGCCACCAGCTGCACAGAGTTGTGCAGAGTGGTGCAGATCCGTCTCTCGTGTGCTGGTCAGGGTGTAGCCTACGCACATACCCCCTGGGAGGCGAAAGGGAGCCGGTCCTTCGTATTTCGAGAAGGGCCCCTTGATAACGCGGTCCGCCCCCGGGTGGGCCGTGTCTTGGAATGCGCGGCCCGTAAAACGGTCGTCGGGGCAACATCGCTTGCGGTGTTGTTTCCGGGAAGATTTTTTCTAAAGAACATACCCCCTAATTGATTTTGAGCAGTAGAAATTGCTTGGGGGAGCTTTGACTTTCGGCCTTGTTCTCGCAGATCTTTTTGCCAGACAGTCAGCGTGATCGAATGTGACTGCATCATGAAAAATGCACTCGATGTCATTGCACCTGTAGCCATTGTTTAAGAGCGACCTTTTTGTACACATGACATTTGGTCAAACCACATTACGGTACTGACACATACGCTCAGTATATTCACATAACAGGTGAAGCTCGAAGAACCCACATTTACTTAGAGTCTCGGATTGTTTACGCGATCGGTTTTACTTGTTGTGTATCATTTTGTACTGGAGAAAAGGAGAACATATGAATCTGTAACGCTCGAGCAACATAGACCTGCGCTGTGTCGCTCGGCAACCGCAACCTACCATACATTACGAACGGCTTACTTTATCGAATTCATGATAACCAGATGTACTTTTCTCCGTAGATCAATATATTAATCGAGGAACTCGCCGATACCCTTCCCGACAGACGTACAAATCGTGGTGCGGAACCCGCATATTACCCGTACAAATGGAAAAGTTCGATCGTCAAAGCTAACATGAACTTTGCAGTGTTTCCATTTTCTATTTCTATTTAGTCCGCTTTAGTGAGGTACAGGACGGGAAAATTACTCGGTATATCGACGCGCAGAACGACAAACGCCACATGTGTGTTCCGTGTCCGCTAATGGCCCTCTTGCAGGTGATATTCAAAGACGATGCCAAGTCGGAAGTCAACATATCGCATGAGGGATGATGCAAGCTTGAAAGCGCGCCTGTCAGAAGAATGTCTATTCTTTTGCTGTACGAGGGCAGATTTTTACGTTTGCTGCGTCTGTATACGGCTATCATCATTAATCGAACGGCGGTCTCCTTCCTGAAAAAAATATAAATAAAAAGGAGGCCGATGACCCGGGACCTGGATTTGATTATATGTTTACGTGCGATATCGTGCACGCTTTAACTTAATTTGGGTATCCTGCGTCTAATGTGCGTTACAACGAAAATGATAGTTTATATTTGTGACTGTCAGTGGGGTGTCTGAATACGCGTTATGGACGTGTTATTGGACCTTGTTTTCAACAATGATACCGCGTTAGCAGTAGTAAAATTATTGAGGTTCTAGAGAGCTAACGAATGCCGGCACACCTTCTTAATGTGCTTGCGCACTCTGTTCTTGTTTCTCCGAACACGGACGACAGCGCATAGATTTTCCCACCACCCCCTACACCCCCTAAGACACCCCGAAAAACCTTGCAACTCCCCTCCAAATTGTCTGCCATAAAGAGCAAAAAGCCAGAAAATCTGCAAATATGGGCGCTGCAACCCCCTACCGAACCCCCCTCCCCCGAGATGAAAATCCTGGGGGGGGATTGTGAGGTTCAACTCTTTAATAGGAGGATACAATGTGCAAGAGACGGGCGAGTCGCCCATGATACATGAGTTCGCTCTGCCCAAGCAGCTTCGACTGAGGAAGGAACTGCGTCAGCCGCGTCAGACGTAACGCGAACTTCGCTTTGCTTCTCAGCCTTTAGGTACGTTCCACCCTCACGTGGAGAGCTTCGGATACAATTGCACGTACACGTACGGAGAGCACAGGGAACATCCAACATCTCCCTCCTTAACTGTGGCCGTACCCGTAACGGGTTGGTGGCTTCAGATGTCTTCCGTAACGTGACGTAGGTCCAGACGCTTCCAGTACTGTTTGTGGAGTTGTCCCATGGGATGGACTTGGGGGAGGAACGCAGGGCAAACTGGAAACAGACAGCTGATCATCGTCAATGCTGCTTCCTCGGTGGTCAAGCACTAAGTGCTTTGCATTTCGGCGAACGGTGCCCTGATCTGTGATAACCCAGTAGGACCGAGGAGTGTCAGCCACACTCAATATCGTTCCGTGGCGTTTGAGGTCAGTTACCCAGACCTTCCGCTGAGGTTGGGACTCCTCACGTTCTCGGACAGAATGTCGCCTGTTGAAATTTATTTCTTGACGGTTTCTTCTTTCGCCTTCAAATGCGCTCAGCTGATCAGCATTGGGCAAGGATGGTAGCAGCAGCTCCGCCGCGATAGGTACATGCGTGAGCAACCGTTTGTTGAACAGCAGTTCAGCAGGGCTGGAACCATTGGCCAGGGGCGTTGCTCGATACGCTAGGAGTGCTCTGTAAGGGTCAGACGATTTCGAGATCTTCGCTTTCGCGATTTTTACCGCTGCTTCAGCGCAACCATAACTTTGTGGATATTTGGGGCTCGAAGTGATGTGGGCAAAACCCTAATCCTTGGCAAAAATGGTGAACTCTGAGCGAAACTGTGGCCCGTTGTCCGTGACCACCGTTTCCGGAATCCCATGTCTCGCAAAAATGGACTTTGACTTAAGGGTGACTGTCTCCGGCCTCTGGTTCTCCAGAAGAGCGATTTCGATGTAGCGGGAGTAGTAGTCCGTTACTAACAAGTAGTTCTTCCCATTGGCATGAAAAAGATCCATTGCCACCCTTTGCCATGGGCGGTCAGGGAAAGGAGTTGAAATAAGAGGTTGGCTCCGAGGCAGTCTTTGCTTCATGCAACTCGCACATTTCTCCACCATGTCAACTATATCATGCGATATGCCTGGCCACCAGCAGGACCCTTTGGCTTGCCTTTTGCATCTGACTATGCCCTCATGTCCGTCGTGGAGAGAGCTAATGACGCAATGCTGCAGATATGAGGAATCTCTGTCCTCTCATCAGAATTCATTCATGCAAAGTAAGTTCATTTCTGAACTGCCACTATGGTAAGCAGTCTTCACACACTTGTGATTTTGTGTATGGCCAGGTAGTCTGAAGATATGTAAGCAAAGTTTTGAACACGGCGTCCTCGTTTTGCGCATGCAAAAGCCTCTGATGACTTACATCTGGGACACGCACGTGACGGATAAGAGACTCTTCAAATTCTTCAACTTCCTCCGCGAGATGTGCATTTTCTTGTTTGGGGAGTGGTTGTCTGGACAATGTATCTGCAACTACGAGGTCTTTGCCTGGCACATGTTGCATTGTATAGTCGAAGCGCATTAGCCTGAGACGTAAGCGTTGAAGGCGCGGTGTGAGGTCATCTACTGGTTTCCTGGTGAACAGGGGAATAAGTGGCTTCTGATCTGTTTCTATGTGAAACTTCAATCCGATCACGTAGTCTTTGAATTTCTCACACGCCCATGTGACTGCATGCAAGGGCTTCCTTTTCTATTTGAGAGTAACCACCTTCTGCCTCTGTGAGTGACTTGGATGCGTAGGCAACGACCCGCAAACTTTTGTCCTCTTGTCGCTGCATGAGGACAGCTCCAAGGCCAGAACTTGAAGCATCGGCTGAGTGGTATTGTTTCTTTCGTTGGACGTTGGTGACATGAGCCAGATTTTTACTTCTTCAAATGCACGTTGTTGAGCACAGTCCCAAGTAAATGAGACATCCTTGAGAAGCAGTTCCCCTGACGGGGGAGTCTTGGCTGCCAGGTTTGGTATGAAACGTGGGATGAAGTTAACCATTCTGAGGAACCTCTTGAGTTCAGTGACATTTGTAGGTGCTGGCATGTCCACGATGGCAGCTATCTTACTCTAGTCTGGTACGACCCCATCTCTGTTGATCACATGCCCCAAAAAAGTGATTGTTTCTTGTGCAAACACACATTTTTTGCGATTAAGTGTGAGCCCTTTCTCTTTTATTCTCTTCAAGACTTCGTGTAGGCGGTTGTCGTGTTCCTCCCTGGTTTTGCCCCAGACTACAATATCATCAATGTAGCATACAATGCTATCCAGTCCTCCTGTCAGCTGGTGAATCATTCTCTGGAAGTGCTCTGGGCACAGGAGATACCAAAGGGCTTGTGACTTCACTTGTATGTCTGTCAACATGGACGGTTTGAGCTGGCGCCGCGTTGGCGGGGTGTTTGAGATTCTCTTGCTGCCGCCCGACGGTTTCAGTTTGCTTGGTAAGCAGTACTGCTCGTTCCAAGGTCAGGTCGCTCTTTGCAACTTTGTGGACAGTTTTTTGTCTCGAACTCCAACCGCGATTCGATTCCTGAGAAGCTCGTCTTTGAGGTCGCCGTAATCACATGTTTCAACCAACGCATACAGCGCAGTGATGAAGTCCGCTGCCGGCTCTCCCTCGCATTGCGAGCGGCTGTTGAACACAGCCCGTTCATACACCACGTTCTTCTTTACGATGAAAAACCCTTCGAACGCCGCGACGACATCGGCGTACGATTCCTTCTTTCCTGCAGGAATAGGTAGAGTGGCGAAAATCTCCTCGGCTTTGGGACCCATGAGGTACACGAATGAGTTGACTTGCTCGGCTTCGTTCTTGGCATGGAGACCTGAGGTGGTGCGGAACCGTTACATGTATACCATGTAGACATGTAACAGTTCCGCATAGTATACATGGTTACATGGTATACATGTCGACCGTCTTTTCCACGTTGTCCAGTGCTCTGGTACAAACGCAAACGGCTCTGGTGCAGCGAGCTGGTAGGTCAGGGGCGGTTGTTGCGAAGACACATCCATAGTTTCGGAATGTTAGGCCTACTGGTCGTATGCTCGTTGACACACGATGAGAAACGATACTAAAAGTCCGCACCTGTGTCCAGCGATGGGTCGGTCGGCTGATGCGTGAAACCGTATCCGCATTCTTCTGACACCATGTTAGGTTCAACTCTTTAATAGGAGGATAAAATATGCAAGGGACGGGCGCCTACATGAGCTCGCTCTGCCCAAGCAGCTTCGACTGAGGAAAAACTGCGTCAGCCGCGTCAGACGTAATGCGAGCTTCCCTTTGCTTATCAGCCTTTAGGTACGTTGCACCCTCACGTGGAGAGCTTCGGATACAATTGCACGTACACGTACGGAGAGCACAGGGTAGAGCACTGCACGGGCCCGGGCCCCCGACCCGGCCCGGGCCCGACCCGGCCCGCGGGCCGGGCTGGGCTTGTTATTGGCTGTGTGCTCCGGGCCGGGTCGAGCCCGGGCCGACAAAATACGCCAGCACCGCGGGCCGGGCCGGGCCCGAGCCGTTAAAATACGCCACCACCGCGGGCCGAGCCGGGCCCGGGCCGACAAATATGTTCCCGAGAGTCAGGCCCGGCCGGGCCACGCAGCTAATTCCACACATTGGAGATGCATTAGTTCATATCATCATGCGCTTGCGTCATTCCTGTGCATATTTTGCAAAGACAAGCAAAGGGTACTGCATTATGCATATGATTCGACCCTCTAGAACATTCTCCAAGCCACTTTACATTGCTCCTCACTCCTCACATATTTCACAATCACTTTGGCAAAGCTTGGTGAGAGGGATAGGGACTGGGAGAAGCAGCTTGTCGACAGCATGCTCTATCTCCGCAAAATCTTGACAGTGTAACGATAACGCCCCGTGCGTTCTGGATTTAATTTGGTCTCGTGCGGTTACGGTGTTAAACCGCCATCACTTGTATGTTTGTCTTCTCTCCTTATAAATTTACTTATAAATTTGTTTGATAATCGCCAGAAACGCGTACGTCGCGGCTGGAAATACTAGGCCGGGATCTACTCGCCGGGTCACCGGGCCGGGCCGGGCCGGGCTCTATTTGCTTAGACGCCGGGCCGGGCCGGGCTCTAGTCACTGGGTCACCGGGCCGGGCCGGGCCGGGCCGCATAAAAATATGAAGGTCCGGGCCCGGGTCGGGCCGGGCCATTTTTCGATGCGCCCGGGCCGGGTCGGGCCCGGAAAAGTCGGCCCGTGCAGTGCTCTAGCACAGGGAACATCCAACAGGGATATGTTTAATCCTGATAAAAAAAGAAGGGAAAGGTTAGCCATGATGTAGGCTTGCTATTCCCAAAAGCAAAACAAAAAGGAAGATGAAGCAGCAGAGACACAGAAAATTAAGAAGAAATACGCGAAAAGACAGCTGGAAAATCCTGGGAACATCCCTCCGACAGCGCCATTCTGTTTCGAACTTATGTGTTTCGTAACTGTTATGGCACTATGTAAAACGTTGCAACACCTAGCTTGAATCTTAAATATCCGCGAGTCTCCTCGACTAATCATAGCTTAGCTGACGCAAAATAGTGTAGGAGGTAGATTTTTTTATTTGATTCCGTGTGAGCGCCGCGAAGCAACTGTGGCTAAGGGGGCTATGAGCGGCGTGGCGACATGGACAGATGGAGAGATGATAGCAGGAATGAGTGTAAGACAGGGGAGGGGTTTGGTATGCGTGCTGGGCCGACTTCAAGGGGAACTGTGCCGCCATTCGTGTTGAAAGTCTGCCGGAAAACCAAGGGAAAACCTCATACGATGGTAAGATTCAAACCCACCACCTCCCAGTCTTCAGCACGACCCTGGCTACCATCAAAGAGGTGGATGGCTCAGCGTTGACGTAATATTATCGGATGGATGGATTTCACGTATATGTTTCTTGGGCAGTTGTAGAAACCCTGGGTGGTCACACAATACCACCAAAGGGGCTGGCGCCCCCGTAACGGAAGAACTTACGTTACCACAAAGGAGTCGTGAGGGTGCACGCTGTGTTATTTCGAATATGCCAAGAACGGAGCAAGACGATTATGAGCATCGATATCACCATGACGTCATTTTTAGAGCAACGGGGTAATACTCACGCGGAAAACAGTGCCAGTGCGGGAAACACAGATGGCATGGATGTCAACAACTATAGATCGGTTACCCGCGAGGTAATAATCGATGAACTGATTACTCTTCATGTCCAATACAAAAGAGGAACGCACGCGGATGTACTCCACCAGTGAGATACCTCAAGAGCACGAGTGTTATCATTTCCCAAGAATATAAGTATGGTTATGAACAAGAGGGGCAATGATCGTTAAGCGCTATAAAATGCGCATAAGTCACCGACAGTAAGACGGTTTCGCAGCCTTGAAAACACGCAGGTTTTAGCACTCACCTTCTACTTAACCTCAACGAGAAACGCATTGGTTTGCTCATAAATGCCGCGGCTTTAATGTCACTTTTCGTTCATGTTGCCGGTAACATGGCAGGAAAACTTTGCCCTACATAAAAGAAATATTAATGAAATCTAAATAACGATAACAAGAAGACCCCGATCCACTGAGTGGGTGTTGCATGACAGGTACTAACTGACCTGCCTATTACGTGGGATAATATTCTGCTGTATGGTTTTACACTTCCCCCCCCCCTACTCAATAACTTCTATTTCAGCACGTCACAGTTTTGTTACATGAAAGACGAAATGTGCCACTTCGATTAGACAGGGGAAGGAAGGAGAGGGGACACTGTTCTCTAAGCACTGCCTACAAAAAAGAAGCTAGCTTTGACTCTACAATTAAAAATAATCAGTGGGAAGAAAAAAAAAATCAGGAAAAGAACTAGTTTACGTCCGAACGGGTGATGAAAACCGTAGCAGATCAGGGGCGGATTACTGGCCATTGCATCGGTGCGTCGGCCTAACGTGGCAACGCCCACCGTCGGGCAAGCGCGCGCTGCCGACGCACGATCTGAAGTGGTCAGTAAGGCCACCGTCGTCCGCTGGGTGAGCATGCCTCGTCGGCGCGAGGAGCAATGACGCTACTCTCGGTGGCAGACGCAAGTCTGTCAAGCAAAAAGCCTGAATTTGACGACATTAACTTACTTTGTATTTACCTCTAAGAAATATAAATTTTGTTACCGCGTGGAAAGAAACCTTCTTGCACATACTTCGCTAGATGAGCACGTAAGACACGAATCAGCCAATGCGAATGCAGTGCAATGTCGTCTGCTGCTGTCGCCGGCTCGAAGGGAATCCTTCGGTGCTCGGAGCTGTCTCTTTTTCTTTTCACGCGACACATGCGTTGAGGATTAATTGCGTATTTTATTTTAGCATTACATTCGTAGAAGACGAGGACGGTGATCTGTGCACTATACGCCGCGTGGAAGATTGCTATACTGACGAGGATAAAGTTATTTGGTAGACTTACGGTGTGCTTGCTGAGCTTGTCGAGTGATCTCCTCCTTTTTAGTTCTACAACTAAACTAAGCAGTGATTCGGGTAACAGCTCAGGACTACACAGCCTGCTGAGGCTTCCAGAGAGTTGCCGGCTACAACAAGCAGCCAAGCTCAAAATGTGCGGAGCGGAGGCAGATGTCGACGGAGGAGGAGACAGGTGCCACCATCAATGTCCACCAACTCCTTGAAGAACGAAGGAGAATCGTGGAACAACAACGGCGGACCGCAGGAAGCATTGATCGCCTATGCCAAGTATGCCCAATGAAAGAGTTACTAACAATACGGACAATAAAATATGTGCTGGCTCATTCCCGCAGGCACTGGCTGCAATATCACAATATTTAGCGCACAAGCTTCTGCAGAAAAGGCATACAAATGAATAGCGCAAGTATTGCTAGTTTTTTTTTTGCAGTGTCCAAATATTTCATAAATAAAGAAATGTCATGCTTGTGCAAGACGGAGTTAATTTCACAATGGTGTGTTACATACACACTAACTCAGCTAATGCGTGTGCATAACATTCCCTATATGGGAAACACTCGATGTCATGTCCATGTTTCCATATACATCCTGTATGTGTATACACGAGGCTTTGGACAGTCGGAAGAAGGAAACAAACTGCTCTTCGGACAACCACGTGAAGACATCCTTGTGAGCACGAAGTGCCCTCGTTGACTTCTGAAACGGCTCCTTCGTCCACTAGAAACACGTACACAAGCGCCATTTTCAACGACGAACATCGCAGCGTTTTGCGTCGGCTGACCTCCTCGCCCAATGGCTACGAACGCCACACGCCCGGCG
The DNA here is from genome assembly GCF_037126465.1 of Ornithodoros turicata. Taxonomy (NCBI): domain Eukaryota; kingdom Metazoa; phylum Arthropoda; class Arachnida; order Ixodida; family Argasidae; genus Ornithodoros; species Ornithodoros turicata. Next base: position 30,417,923 of record NC_088202.1, on the reverse strand, counting down.
ACGGTGACAGGCTGCGAGTAAGCTCACTTCTTCCTTCTGACGACGAAGCGGGTCACGTGCAGCACGCGTTACTATGGAGACGACGCTGCGCTACGCACCGACAAGTGGCCAGTAATCCGCCCCAGGTTCGTACTTGAACTGACTGTAATAGGTCTCTGTTGACCTTTGGAGACCTGCTGTGGCACAGCAACAGGAAATAAATCCAATATAGTATACTTGTTGTTAGTACGAAGGTTAGATAATCGTCTTCCGAAGGTTAGAATGTCACATTCGTCCCCAATCTAGACGTTAGTGTTTTCTGCAGTTACAGAAGGAAAATCATCCATGCCAACGAAGATGCATCGTGGGATATGCGTGAACGCCACAGTGCAGAAACGACAGTTTTGTAGTAAATGCCGTGGATTTCATAATAAATTCAGCTATGTAACTTCTTTCATTTCCTCATCATTCAAACAGTGTGCCAGCCTTTCAGCGCCGCACGCTACATTTTGCTCGATATTCTGCCAGTGAACGCTTTTCTTCGAAGTTAAGAACATCCATTACTCTTCATGACATCATAAACTAGGATTGAACAAAGGGGCCTGTTTTCTATAGAACACGACAAGGCCACCATGGAACTCAACGAGTAGACATGAATGTCTCGGCGGCACGGAATACCCGTTTGTCTGATGCTACCGAACAAAATGTGCACTTTGACCTCCGCGTCCAAACGACATCCCTGCACACATGGTGTGTGCTCCGTTGAGCGAACACAAATACTTGAGACACAACCCACTTAAACTCACAGTTGTTGGACTCGAGTAATTTACCACGGCACAAAGAGCTTGCCCTGTTTCGTCACCGTACAGTAGAACACGGTCCAATCTGTACCTCCTATGAAGAAAGCATAATCCATTTCGGGGGCCTTAAAACCAGAAGTGGGATGCACGCGACATTCCAGCCCGCAAGTGTTGTTCTAGGAACTCGATCCTTCGCCGCGGTCTCGGTAGTGTTGCCATATGGCAGTCAGCAGAGAGGCAAACAGAAAGGAACGGCTTGTGTTTAAAAAGAGTTCGTGTCTAATGAAGAAACTAGAAAAACGGAAAGTGGTCTCGACGAAGCAGCGCGGACAGCTGCAAATTAATCGTGCCGTGAAGATGAAGATACGTTGACAGATACATCGTGGCGAAAAAGGCGTCATAGCTTGAGGGATAGATGGTGACGTCTTGACGTGCTGCTGACTCGCTCTGGCTGGCTGGCAGCCAGCGCCGCGCATCCGTTATGTCAACCTGTCTTTGGCGCAACTTCTCAAAAATGTGAGATCTTGGAGGGGTGCAAGTTTGAAGGTTTCTCAGGCCTGTGACATGCCGCTGCAGCGACGACGCAAAAAAAGAAAAAGGAAAACGAGATGAAAGACGTTCGCTGAGTGTCCTCATAAACATGTGGGAGAGAAGAATATACGCCAGGGGCGTTCGGGTCTCAACGATTATGTGCATTAGTAGATAAATTGTACACGAAACACAGCAACATTTCAGAAATCGAGGGAATATGATACGACATGCAAATTGATACTTTGCAGCTGCCCCTTATCTGCATTCGTTTCGACCTTCAGTTTTTCCATGATCCGTGTATCTGAGACTGCACCCCCCGTAATCCCCACCACCCGATATGCGTACTGAATATTATGACCGTAGAATTTTATTCCAAACGCGACTGTAATTGTAAATATCCTAGGCTAATATCTGCTTCAGGCCAGGTACAATGGTGTTGCGAATTGTCATGGTGACCACGCACAATGCAGCGATTGCCATCTGGTTGGTCACCACCGACTTCTAGTTCTTTCGTCCGATACGCTGCACCATGGATGTACTCTACGTGGTCTCTCTTTTCCTGTCTAGCACATGCGTGATGTTGGTGCCGTAGGCAAGAGCTTGTAGCTTTTTTCATCACCATCTGCTCAATGTCTATAGATTTGTGGTAGAACAGTGGCTGCTTGACAGGGGCGCAGAGCATGAAGTCGTCTTCATACATGTCTGCGCGTGCGTCAAAAAGAGATATGATATGACGATAACGAATAACCATCTCAGATGCTGAGCCTACGCGAGCACATCTGTTCTCTGATGCCTTCAAGTACTGAGAGGCCCAACGTCCAAGGTGTGGTCTGACAACACAGGACTCTTTACAAAACCTTCCCAAATGTTTGTGTCTGGTAATGTGTGGTAGAGTGAGTTCTTCTTGTGCTGCGTATACGTACACGCATTGGCTGAAGGCAACTCAACTGAAAATGAGCAAATACATTGTGTGCAAGAACGCAGATGCATCAAGAGCATTTCTCTTGTTGTCTTTGCATGCGTGCTTCGGCTTCCAAATAAGGGCATTTATCCAAAACACCCTCAATCCTCACCGAACTGAATCCCACATCAGAACGTCCACTGCTCAGCGAGAAGTCAATTTCATTCCCCTTTAAATTCAAGCAAATCCTCCACACCAACCACCCAGAAACCACCCCTCGTTTACTTCGTACTGCACAATGCTTCTGAACACATTCCATCTCGCTGCCCAAACAAAAAGGCTGACTGCATTTGAGCAATCTCACCACCAAACACGCCTCGGGATCTTTCGTCTGGCATCCCCTACCACTGCCGCTATCTTAGCATCCTCAAACGTGCAAAAAGAAAAAAGAGAAGCGACTCCCAGCGGAGAATCCCTCCTCCCATTCTCGTCTCGCCGTTTATCTCGACCACCACACTACTAGCCGATCGTCCACACTCTCTTGGGAACAGTGCGCCCCTCTCTGTCTATATATATGCTCTTATTTTGCTTAAGTCAAATAGTGTAGGATATATATGTAGACTATGCCCGGAATCAAACACACACGCGGCGAGCAGGCGAGCGAGCATTGCCGTTAGATAACGAAATTTATTGCAGCTGCACCGGGAGGACTTATCCGCTCGACACTGAACAGAGCCTTACGCGGGGATTATCCACTCTAAATCTCGTGCTTAGCGGATTTTGTTTATTCGCAAGGAAATGCAGTGATGACAGGCGGAGTGTATGAGAAACTGTACTGCGGGTACATGAAGAGGGCACTCAGTTTAAATGCGACCCTCATGACGAGAGGAACGTCATCCTGATGACGGATGCTGAGGAATATCTGTTATTTTATTTATTTAGTTATGTATTTATTTATTTATTTATTGCTACAGCTGGTTGCTTACTCTTCCAAAACTGAGGAACAGTCAAGTCTGACCGTCTGAACCGTCTTACGTATGTGGCCCTCACGGATGAGCCAGCGTGTTCTTTTGTTCTTCTGACGTACATGCACATCCATTCCATACGTCCGAGCCATGCTATATCAGCGAATCTCGTTCATTCACGGCTTAAGGTGGTCATCGGGGCGTAACAAAGACTCGGATCGGCGTCGCCATATGGTTTACTTTCTTTTTTTTTTTTTTCAAATTTCGCGTTGTTCTTTTTCGAACCTCGAAAAAAGTACCACGCTATAGGTGCTGGAGCGCGAGCAACTGAGACCGGGATTTCTGCAGGCGTTCTTTGACTTTCCTATTTTTCGCGGCTTTGTAATGTTTTTCTAGAAAATAACATAAATAATCTTAATTCGTTAATTAATTAGACGCAATACAAAAATATACTTACTTGCACAAAACTACTGCGAAACCCTGTTGGAGTAACGCGCCCACAATGCACTCATGTTTTTAAAGTTCAGGTCAACATAAAACACCCTGCATATAACCCCCTGCACTCTCCAAGGTCGAAAATAAAGTTGCTGTTGTTTAGAACGGGAATGCTGTATGGAAGAGCTATTCAGTTGCAGAAGTATCATTTTTTTTATTATCATTATTATTATCATCATGTGTGCTACGTTACTACAACTTATGCACTCCTGTTTTCGTCACAGAACCTGCCAGCCGAGAACAAGCAGCGCACCGGCTGCAGCCGAGTGCTCCACGCAATCAGACGAAGCTTGCGACAACGATTATGATTTTGGCTTCGTAATCCATAAGCAGGGTTTTTGGTTTTCGGCGAATATTTTTTTCTGAAATTCGGCTGTTTTCGGAGAAAAATTTTTTGATGATGGTATTCATGGCAAAAAAAAAAAGGCGAAGAACATGAGGCATATGAAATAAAGTTCAACTTTATTTATTACTTACGAGATGCGTTGCAGCTCACTATCTACAACTTGAACTTGTTGTGGTAAATTGTCATGTACATACTCAGAGATTCGCATGACATCGCGGACCGCTCTTTCCTGTGAAAAAAGGGGCGTATTTCTCTGCGTTATATTATTGCAGCTTAGGCAGTGAAAGCTCCTTGCAATTACTAGCGCTCAAAACCAAAAGGCGCTTGCATACGGATGAAATATTCACTGCACTGTTTCGCTTTTTGGCTCCGCCGTGCGCTCTCACTTTACGTCATTTTGACGTGGCGCTTCATCAATTACGATCAAGGGTTCCATGTATGGCTTTATTTCACTTGTGGAAATGGACTAGATGAAGACTTATGATGACTTATTCTATTCAAAATCTAAATAGTTGCAACCTCAAACTAGAAAAGAAATGCGTTTAATTTAGATGTCACACGCGCACTACGTTTTCCGCGCAGTAGCACGCAGCACACCGCGAGCGCGAATGAATATCCGGCGCTACAGTTCCGGAATCTTAGGTACGTGCGCGATGGGTCATCTTCGTCACCTCCGAATGGTTCCGACGACTGGGCTGCCGTACTTTGGTTTCAGCCGCACAGCATCGCACACAGTGGCACAGTGGTTAGTGTGCTGGTCATGTCATGTCGTGACTGGAGGTGCCCGGGTTCGAATCGCGTCTTTTGATAGTAGCCCATTAGTTGACGTTTGCGCCAGCGGAAGATGTTGGAGATGTCATGACGCTGAATTTCGCGAACTCGTGGACCTACCTAGAGTCACTAAATAAGCTACGCTTCATAAGTGACTCTAGACCTACTGACACGGAAGCCATGTTGTGCATCACTTATCACATCATATTTCTGGAGATACAGAATTATCTGAGTACACACAATTTCTCAAAAATAGTGTTGATGACACCAAGTACAGATATTGGACGGTAATTCTCAATTTTTTCTGAATCACCATTTTTGTAAATGGCAACAACACCGGCCGTCTTAAGCACGTCAGCATAGCGACCTGTCAAGTATGCATGGTTAAAATTGTAATACAAAGGGCCGTAAAGAACATCAACACACTCTTTAACAATTCGTACATGAATCCCACGAGAGCCAATAGCCAGTATCTGATTTCAGGTTCCGTACAATCGTAGCAATATCCTCAATCAAAAAGGAGTTTGCAAAAAATGAATTGGCAACACATTTTGTCAAAAATCTGGGATCGATTAAGGAAGCACCATTGAGATCATTCGCGAGCCTTGGTCCAATACTGGAAAAGTAACTCATTGGACAGACCACACGTCTCCGGGCTGCACCCAAGAGCCAATGGAAAGGTCTTCTTTGTGCCTTTACGTCTTGTAACAGTATTTATGATGGACCAAAGCTTTCGTGGATTGTGCTGAGCACATGAAACGGTATCCATATAGTAAACGCGTTTTCGTTCACGTGTTAATTTGGTTACTAGGTTACGAAAGTACTTACGCTGGAGAAAATAAGAGGAATTTTCAGGTTGATTGAAACCCAGTCAAAGCAGCCCAAAAGTGACCGCAGTCGTTGGTAATTAACCCGCTTTAACGGCTTTTCGCCTGCAAGAGTACGTGAATCAGACTTTTGATAATTTTCACGACAATTGGCCCCCATGACTGCAAGACACTGGATAATGATCAGTGATTGGTTCCTGTACATCACACTGAGCAAGGCACTCTTTCCTGGTCAAGATATGGTCGATCTAGGACCGAGATTGTGGCGTGACCCTTGTTGGAGTGCTAACAGTCCAGACGACTCGAGGAGCATGACATAATCATTACACGAATTCTTTCTAAGATCTGTGTTAAAGTCACCTGCAATAAACATGCACTTAGTACCTGACATTTTTGATAGGGCATCTTCAAATTTGTTCACAAACGGGGGTCGAAGCCGGAACTGAACCGTAACCGAAAACCGCAAAAAAAAACTCTCTCCCCTTCAACGAACCGGAACTGAACCGAAAAAAAATAGGATGCGGTAACCGGTTCGCCAGACAGTAAAAACGCCTATACCTTTCCACTCGACTGCCGCGCACCAGCTCCCTGCATCGCTCGAAATCTTGCTGAATTCATAGAGCGGACAAATTGATAAACCAAGAAGTGGTGAGTCAATGCACCTCCTACAGCCTCACCTCCAAATGGTTCACGACATGCCTGTACATTTTTGTGACTCGAGGTGTAAAAAAAAAAGAAAAATGTGCTGCAGGACAGCTACACTTTGCATTGTTGCCTCGGTTGGTTCCTCTCATTCAGCGTCGCAGTGTGAAGGCGACATACATTTTAATAGTTCACAGTGGCATCCACAAGCAATGCAGACCTCTAGCGAGCACGGGAAAGGGGTTGCCGCGTGGTCTAGAACAAGGAGGAAGGAAACACAGGAGCCGCCTCTCGCTCTCTTTTCGGGCAGCAGCGTGCCGGGGAGCAGCGTGCCGGCCTGCGCATGCGACTCTGAGGGTCGATTCACACGATGCAACTTTTTGCTGCAACTCGGTTTCCGCTATAGTTGCACGCAACCGAAGTTGCACCAAAAAGGTCCCCTTCATACGGCGAGCAACTCGGAATGCCGTAGTCGTCAGCGAGCTCAACAGATGGCGCGAAAAACATCATTGTCATCATTTTCGTCCAATCGCACTGCGACTTCTGCTCGTTACGAGTTCAATCCGTTGCGAGTTTGATAATTTTGCATAATCTCCACTGGTTAGTGATAATTTCATCGTCTCGCGTACTGCCGCTGCAATAACTGACACATGGAAGTCTTCCTGATTGGTCGCGCTTGCAAGGCGGAGCCGTGTGATTGACAGGTTGCAGCTAGAGTTGCAGGAGAAATCGCTCGTGAAGCGATCGGCTCTGCAACTCTTGCAACTCGAGTTGCGCAACCAGAGCTTCGCGTTCACACGGTGCAACTTGGTGGCGCAACCTGGTTGCGCGCAACTAAAGTTGCATCGTGTGAATCGACCCTGAGATACTCCGATCTACCACGTGACCGCATTCTTCTCTCTCTTTTTTTTTTTTGAGAAATTGGCTATAGCCTATTGCACGCAGTTAAAATTTACACTGGAGTTCAATGGTATGATGTACACCCTTTCCCAGCACTTTTCGGTACAGTAAAGGGTGATCTGCGGGGAACTGCATGGGTCTTTGTGCCTATGCAGTGTAGATGCGAGGGAGTAAGATGAAGGAACGAGGAGCAAGCCATCGCTGGAACATGATATTACCTCTCACATCTGGTACACTGATTAGTACAGCACACGTAAACCGGTTCGGACCGATTGATATCGGCTCAAACCGTTATTTTGGTTGCGTTGAACCTGAACCCGAACCGAACCCCACAAAATAGCGGTTCCGAGCCCTGTTCAGAAATAGGACTAGGTTGCAGCTTGGAGAACGATAAATGCACCCAACAAGGCCAATATCCATTATATCGATGAACATAGATTCACAGTGGTCAGGGATGCAAAGGTTGATGTCTGTCCTGACTGTACCGTTTAACTTGTCAGAGACAAAAAATGCCACGCCACCATCTTTAGAGGTTTTCGAAGAGCATAATCTCGGGGAAGAGAAAAAAGGGTATCATGGCAAGTAATACTATGTCATATCATGCCAACCCATACCATAGGTCATGTTTCAGAAAGGCAGTTTTATTGTACGAGTGACGACGCCAGAAAATTTGACGGCAGTTGTGCCGTCACAGGGGGAGGGGCGTCGCCACCCCCTCCCCCCTGGCTTCCAGAAACGTAGGGTTTCTGAGTCGAGACAATGTAGCACCGGGCGCAATTGGCGCACCTCCACCCCAAACATTCTGCCCTGACCGCCCCAGGAAAAAATCCTGGCTGCGCTCCTGGTCTAGTTAAGGGTTGTGTAGCGTTGTGAAGGGGAGTTCCCAAAGCGTTTTCAAGTTTTAATTTTAACGCATTTCCGTCGGACCCACCAATGGATCGACCAAGCTCTTTTTATGAACTATGAATTGCATCGAGGAGAAAGTGCGTTCTCTTGCTTCGAGTTACTCAAGGGCCATTCCCACCGAAACCAGCCAGAGCTGTAGCTCAACCCTTTTAGATTTCGCTGAAAAAAATTGTATACGTTCCCTTATGGGTGCGTATGTCGGATATAAACTTCTTTTCTCGAGATTTTGCTTCCTTGAGCATTGGGGGCGCCTCGAACTTGGCCCAAACATGAAAAAGTGTTGTCCGTTCCGCGCGTCCTTCTGACACATACAGACCGCATTTCTGCGCTTTCTTTGTCTGGTGCTAGAGGGGAAGGGTCCATATAGCTTCCCAAAGAGTATATGAAACGAGAATAAATCCGGTGCCGTCGTAAGAGCTCAAGAACGGGGCGTGTTTTGGGCCAAGTTTACGATAAATTTTTGCCAAGTTACCATTTTCTCAGGAGCCCGAGATTATTTATGCTCATAAACTATTGTATGGAGATTCGCTTCACATAAAATTTTGAAGCTGACCTGTGTTCATTGCTTAACTAAGCAATTGAGAATATCGAGCATTCGTAAAAAATGACACTTTTCAGATAATATTTTCACATACCTGGGGTCGTCTAGGAAGTGAAACAAATCGTGCCATTTGTAGAACAAGTCGTCTCCTGTAACATATTAAAAATCTACAGGTGTATTTTTCCTTAAACGAGAAAAAAGATTTTTCTCCCTCACCATACTCTGCTGCAGCTCATTCGTTAGTTGAGGTTTTCTAGGAAGTAAACTAAACGTGCCTTTGTGGAAAACACCCTCTCTCGTAACATTTTGAAATTTTTGAAACATTTTGTGTATTCTTTTATAAGCAAGAAAAAAAAAAGTCGTAAGCGCATTCATATCGCATCTGTAAGGTATCATTATCACCCTTTGAAGGAAATTCGCCTTCTACTGTTAGTTCTACCGCGAGTACTCACAGCCGCCTCTTCGTAGCAGGTTCATCGTCGTTTCTGATTGTCTGACTCATGATTCATGACAATACGGTACACACCATTCGCCACGTGTTTATTGAACAATGTCCGAGAAATGTACTACTTCCCTGATGACACGTCGCAATAGAAAAAGAGAAATTACAATTGCTCCTGTTTCCGTACACCTGCACAGCTGTTCCTCTGGGTGAAAAAAAGCTTAAGGAGGGAGCATGCATTGTGAGTGTGACTCAACGCCGAGGCCGTACGGTTAGAGCTGAAATTGCTGAACGTGGAGCACAATGAGGCATGATCCATCCAGGGCACCAAGAGGTACAGTTACTTAGGGTCTATATCTTCTGTTCAGGCATATGCAGCAAAAACGTCTACTTCCAGTGAAACAAAGACAGTGCACGTACAACTAATTTTTTTTCTTCCTTTTTTTACTTTCTCTTGTGAGAGAAGTGCGCGCGAGACCATAACAGATGTTTTCCAAAGAGTGTTACGTCGCGTTCTGATGTGCTGTGAGTCAATAGCTATGGTCTGCTGGCGCAGTAAGATCCACAGCAAACAGTGGAAGGAAAATGATGATAATGGTACCTCACAGAGCGGAAGCAAATGCGTTGACGAAGTTTTTTTCCCATTTAAGAATAAATACGCCAGCAGATTTTTAGTTATAGGAGATGGTCTGTTCTTGAAATTGTGTGATTTTTCCACTCCCCAGATGACTTCAGATATGTGAAAACAATCATAAATGACGACGAATCTGTTACGAAGCAGCGACTGTGAGTGTTAAGTTGGTAGAACTCGGCAGAACAGCAGAAGGCGAAATTCGTCCAAAGGGTGATAATGGTACCTTACAGACGGGATGCATGTGCGCTCACGAATCTTGTTTTCTCGCGTAAGAACAAATACACCTGTAAGTTTTCAAAATGGTAAAGGAGAGGGTCTCTTTTCATAAAAGAGGGTCACAAAGTTATCACTTTTTACTTCCTAGACGACCTCAACTAACGAATCAGCTGCAGCGGAGTATGGGGAGGGAAAAAAAATATTTTTTTTCTCGTTTCAGAAAAAAATACACCTGTAGATTTTCAATATGTTACAGGAGACGATTTGTTCTACAAATGGCACGATTTGTTTCACTTCCTAGACGACCTCAGGTATGTGAAAATACTACCTGAAAAGTGTCATTTTTTGCGAATTGTGGATATTCACGGTCGCCTAGTTAAACAATGAACATCAGCGTCATATTTTTACATGAAGCTAATCTCCATACTGTAGTTTATGAGCACAAATAATAGCGTGATCCTGCGAGAATGCTAACTCGCTGAAAATTAATCATAAACTTGGCCCAAAACGCGCTCCGTTCTTGAGCTCTTACGACGTCACTGGATTTATTCTCGTTCCATGTGGACTTCGGTTAGGTAGATCGACCCTCTTCCTCTAACACCACGCATAGAAAGCGCAGAAATGTCGTCTGAATGTGTGAGGAGGACGCGCGGAACGGACAATACTTTTTCATGTTTGTGCCAAGTTCGAGGCACCCCCAATGCTCAAGAAAACAAAATCTTGAGAAAAAAAAAGTTTATATCCTACATACACACCTCTAAAGGAATGCACACAATTTTTTCACCAAAATCTAAGCGGGTCAAGCTACACCTCTGGCTGGATTCGGCTGAAATGGCCCTCTTAGGAGATACATGTCTAATTCGACGCGTGTTTTCGAGGAGAGCGTAAGTTCAAATTTCTTGCAGCTTTATTTTATTTCTTATTTGAACGACTCGTATCCACGTACGAATGTGCGTGCTCTCCTGATGAGATGCAGCGTTTTCGTATCATTCTCGGCGTCTTCAGGCGCCGTTTAAAATTTGCTGACGAAATGTTAGCGCCTCTTTCACATTAGTGGTCGGGTAAATTCACGCATTAACAGCAACAGCATTTGTTGTCCCCTGCTGCTGTTGCCTCAGTTTTGCTGCTGTTATACCGCAACACATTCTTCCTGTGAACATCGCGCTTGTAGCGACGGCGACATGTGATCCACTGTGCTTAGCCCGGCCGCACACAAGATGGGGGGCAGTATGTAAAGCTGGAAATATGCGAAGAGGTGCCTTGCAGAGCTATGAGATCCTGCTACTCCGCATTCATTCGTTGTGACAAGCAAAATCCATAAAACGTGTGTGTCGCTGTCGCGAGCGCAGTGTCTACACAAACGATCCGAAGTCATGCAACTCATTGCATCACCACTGGAACACAAGCAAAGACGAGGAGCCCAACCCGTATCCGCAAGCAAGCTCTCGGATTATTCTGCAGTGTAATTATGGCAATAAATTGTTCTGCGGATTTTATGTATTAGAAAAACGTGTGCCCTTCTCAGGCCAACGGGAATGGGAAGATATATGCTAGCGGCAGTCGTTGTCAAGCAGTCATGTGCTGCTACAGACAACCGCAAGTCGGAATCGTCACAGCCACCACCAGTGCTGCTACAGATTGACAACAACTAAACAATTCATCCGGAGCAAACTGGTGTTGAAACATGACACTGAGGCGATCGACAAACAAGTCTTGAGAATGGTATAGCTTTTTAATATGATCAAGCGATCCGAAAGCCTGAGCAGAACTGGTGACTCTCGCGCTGGTCGCGCATAGCTTGTACTGAGGCGCGGGAGGATAATTGGCAATGCGGCTGCCACACTGGTGTAGAAAAAAGGTCAGCATCTTCACGGGCAAACGGGATGCCGTGACACATGAGTTGTAACGAGCAGCAAGAGCAGCAGAATCTGCTTCCTCATTTCGTGCGGTTCCGCTGTGTCCAGGTGGTGGTGGTGGTGGTGACGAAAACCGGCTTCCTGTTGTTGGCCTCACGAATGTGGGCAGTGTCCCGGAACCCACTGGAAAGCGGCATCATGTCCAGCCAGCATCACGTACAGTGATAGATGTTTCTAGCGTTTCTAGCAGTTTGAAGAAGCTGATAGTTTTGAGACCGCATCCAAAGTCTACAATTGCCTTCAGACAGAGAGAATAATTTACTTCTGCGTCGGCCAAGGTTTAACGTATTCCAATGCCTCGATTATTGCCGTGAATGTGTGCTGTCGTGGACGAAGTACCATGAGACAGCCTGAACGTTCTGTTGGTACAATCACATGGGACATAAAAAGCGGACGATGAGCTTACAGCTATCACAGAACCATCGGTGAACAGCATCTTTCGTAACGCATAGACCACATCAAGGTGCTCCTGCGTTAGCTCGTTTATCACTGAAATATTGACTAGTGATTTCTTCCAGGAAGCAGGGCTATGCAGACGCAGTTTTTTTGCACAAGGGTTCCGTGATACTATTCAGAGACTTACAGGAGGTGGTATATCGCCTGTCAGACAGCAGTCACCCATTTGTATTGCGGATCACATCATCATTGACGGCAGTCTTACGTGGTGTGCCGAAATACGATGCAAGAGTGCTAGAACATGATCCTGTGCTTAGGCGGGCGACATGGGGTACACAGTGTGGCCTACAGGAGAGTGCACAGCTCTCCTATACTGGGGTCGTTCACGTACAGTCTTCGTCGTCTGAATTAGCCAGATGAGCGAAAAGGAGATGTCAAACACAACCTAGCATCACGAAGCTTCATCATCCACTTAGGCGTAGCAGAGAGCAGCGCTGTTATTAAGCCAGAGCAAGTTCGCCTACTTTGCCTCAGTAGCTGGTTAGAACATACCAATCACATTAATAACTATAAAACGTGTTTTACATAGCGAGACAGCTGTGATTATTAGCGACGCCACGGTGGACGGTCCATAAATGCCCATTTTTCCAACTTGAGTGTTGCGATGTGATGGCGAATTCAACTGGTCGTTGTATAGTGTAGGAATACTTACACTGGCTTGAGTGTGCATGTTACACTGGTCTCTTCAGTGCTACATGCGTCACGTTCCATTCTCCGTTCCATTCACTCTTCGTTTGTTTTTGCAGCTCGTTTCTACACTGCGCAGCATCAAAAATACCAGCGGAATTCGCTATAAGCATCATGTACAAGCGGCATGGCCGAGCTGGTTAAGGTGTCCAGCTAGTTGGTGGTAGCCAAGGTCGTGTTGAAGACTGGGAGGTGGTGGGTTCGAATCCTCCCACGGGCTGTGCTGTCTGAGGTTTTCCCTGGGTTTTCCGAAGACTTTTCAGGCGAATGTTGGCGCAGTTCCCACTGAAGTCGGCCCAGGAGGCATACTAACCCCACTGTCCTCCACTCCTTCCTGCTGTCCTCTCGCCATCTGACTATATAGCAACAGTTGCTTCGCGGCGCTAACATGGAACAAAAAAAGCAACTTTTGCGACTCCATGCGACTTTGCGTGGACCTCGTCCGGTCTGGAACTCACAACACTGGCACCTGCAAGCAGCCACGCCACCATCAGCTCTGCTGTTACAATAACATATAATGATCACCTAGAGACATTGTTTCGTGTAGTGTCACGATGTATTTGTTTAATGAGCCATAGTAGTCCTAACGCGTGCCCCTTTCTCTGTAACGTTAACGCGTGATTGACTCTTTCATCTCTTCGGATCATACCATCGTTGACTTTGCGGTGTACTTTAGAAAGCAGCGCTTTTCATCTTGTGCATTTCTTCGAATGTCGCTTCTCCGCGATCGTTACAGAAGATGAATGCACATTGCGTCCAACAATAATTTCATAGGAGCTTTTACCACATATAATGCTGTCGTTTGCAGGGAATTTATTCTGCACACAGCTGTTTATCTTGCACTCGCATGTTTTGCCGACGTTTGTTCCGTTTTGCATGAGCTCCTTATTCGCTAGCCCAACATTAATAAGGGTTGCGTTCAATATCGGAATACAAATGAATCTAGCGAAGTTTCTGTAACACGGGGACGTGCGTGTTGTGTTTGTCCCAGTGCAAGCCGTCCGGCTGGCTCATTTATCATGGATCTTGTAATGAAGTTCGCCAACATCCTGAAACCGAACACGGTATATCGGAAAACAAATAGCTCGCTAACCGGCAAGACAGAACATGACGGCATAGTGATAGGTCGATTTGAACTTGGTCGTCCACCCCTGCTACGTCAGCAAAGTGACCCTTGCCGAGGCATAACCTCCACGGGAAACGGGGAATGTACGTGAGCATGTGCATGTGGACGAACTCTAATCGGAAACCTTTCCTATCATCATCCTTTCTCATCCCTTCCACTAAAGCAATGGGGCAGTATCGCCGTAGCGTCCGTGAATGACCCACCACGTCATCATCCCATTTATGTGTGTGTGTGTGTGCGTGTATGTGTGTAGTGTGTGTGTGTGTATGCATCATTTTTTGTTTTTATGAGGACCTGTGTTAATAATAACTTCACTCTGTAGAGCATCGAAGAAAGATATGAAACGTATTTTGATCGCTTTGCCTTTTTTGTTTTTCGTCAGCTAAGCAGTTGTCCCCTTGAGGCAAGTAAACACCCCTATATAGTTCGTGTACCTCTTTAGCGACGCCAGCTTCACCTTATTGCACGATACAGTAGTGACAGTCAGATCCGTGAAGTAATTAATTTTATGTAATTAAACTGTCGTAATTAATTACCGTAGTCAAAATACTTACAAACATGTGTAACTATAATGATCATGGCGATGTGAACTACAACTGTATTTTAATTACATTTGATCTGTAACTTGTAATAGTGATTTATCCTGACCCCCTACACCCCCTAACCCTCCCCGCCCCCCCCCCCAAATCTGCAGGAGACACCACTACAATTTTGAGAGATTGCGCAATATTTCGTCAAAAGCATGCAAAGACACCCCCTTGCGAAGCCCCCTCAATGACGAAATTCTGGGTAAACCACTAACAACTTGTACTCGACGGACAGTTATCCTGTGCTGCGGCTTGAACGAGTCTGTTTAAATATTTGTCTGCGGTGTTGTCTTTCTTCTGTGATTATGTTTTCCATTTTTCTAATAGCGGTTTGTTTGGCACATATTTTCGCATTCGTTTAAAGCATAATATACTCAAACACGGTTTTACCTGTTCGTGCGCCATTTTAATAATGATTGCAATGTCAAGAGTCGCAGAAATTAGTATCGAGTAATTTAAGATCAGTGTTTGATGTGTTCACTTGCTTTTATTCGAACAATTTATTTTCTGCTTGTTAGTTTCGTTCCTCATATAAGCATTTACGAGTATGTGATCTAGTTCGTTGTGTAACTATTACCTATTGGCATAAGTAGGGTTCCGCGTTTTCGATGTTTATTTTTGGGCGGATTCGGCGTATGTTTTGCGATGTTTATTGATTTTCGCTAAATCGGAGTTTTTCGATGTTTTTCCTTGCGTGTACATGGTTTACCCGACAGTTATCGGCGGATAGCAATTTCAATGTAATTTCAGTGCGGTGCGCGTCTAACGCAGCTTTAACAACAACAACCAGTGCGAATTACCAGTTTTGTGACATCACAAAAGAAATTTTATTGTTCCATAGCGAGGTGATGGCGCATCCACGAAACCAACGAAAGCACAACTCATTTAAGCTTATTTTAATAAATGCAAGCGTACTTACCGAGGTTCTTGTCAGTCATTGCTGCGCGCTCTTTAGTTGGCGAGTTCTATAAGTCCTGCAAGAAATGACCGGAAGGCGTTTGCTCACCTTGTTCGTTACGAGGATTCTTCAGATTCACGTGGCGCCGCGATTGCACGTGCTCCGATATGCGCGGCGCACCTCTTCCACAGCCCACACTAACTGTCACGCAACAATACTTGCATCTTCCTTGCCGGAGAGTTCAAAATCTTGATTTTCGCAAACGTACGTAGTCCGTGGCCTTCTTCCTTTTTCTTCCCATCTCGGGTGCTGCGGAAAGACAGGACCGCCGTACGTGGAAAGTGGAGGTGTATGTATTTTCGTAACCTCTCCACTAAACAACTAAAGGCCGGTGACCGAGATTCTACTTGACGTCACGTCCCTAAAAGGTTCAGAAGCGCGGTGGAGCACCTACAATGGCAGAAGAATGAGATTCCGACCAGCGCACCCGATCCGGGACAAAATGATTGACCCTGGAACACTCAATGTGGTCGCAGGTCATCCAGCCATAGCAAATACCAAGAAAAGAAGAGTAATAAAGGAAAGCTTGCTTGGCATGTTGGAATCTTAAGCTGGGCATGTGCAGCAATTTATCTGTCATGGTTCCTGGAATGTTCCTCTGTATTCGATGTTTTTCGATTAAAACCGAATGAGGGAAAATTTACCCGGCGTATGTTTTTCGATTAAAACCGAAAACGCGGAACCCTAGTCATAAGCGAACTCCGTTTTAATTGTTGTTGTGGTATCTTTCCACGGTAGGCACATACAACATGAAGTATCGCTATAGAGTAACTCAATTACATTTGATGAGGAAGGGCCTGTTCTCACATACAGCATTGTGGTGCAGCGCGCTATAAAGCAGCGCTGGAAATCAAGCGCTGTTTTCTACATTCCCCTTATCAAAATGGCTTATGGGAATTTTATAGAATTGTATTCAAATCAGCTACACTGTAAAAAAAATTACAGTAATTTCTACGGTGGATTATCATTTTTTTTGCGACGGTACATTTACGTAATCGCAAATACGGCCAAATCGCTGTAAAATAATGCGGAACCGAGCGCCACCACACGATGTGTCCGCGAAACACAGCGAGTTACTGTTGGCAGCCCGTAAAGTCGTAAAGTGTTCGCGCCTGCCGTGCACGGCATAATTTCGAATTAGTCAAGAGGCTTGGAAGTAAGACGCCAACAAACAGAACGAATATTCACTAATTGTTGCGTTATTTTTGTGCAATGTGAGAAGTACGGAATGTTTTAGACTTCCTTTACTCAGTGAATCGCCGTGACAGTGTATCCCTGTCTTTGCTGAAGCGCTTCTCCGTATACTTTCTCGTTGGCGTGATTGTTCGTGGCGTCCGTGTGTGTTGCGATGTTCGCTTTGAAGCACTGTTCCTGTGAGTTCGGGGCTCTTGTACGTCATGTTGACCGCTGTATAGAGAAGCATACGGGGTCACGAAAATAGCGACACTGTGTCTCTGCCTTTGTTGAAGTGTCCGATTCGTACGCCTCTCTCGTTTTGGTTGTTCGCTCGTGTGTTTTGCGATGTTCGCTTGCAGGCACTGTTCCTGTGACTTCGGGACTCTTGTACGTTACGTCGACCACTGCAGGGAAGCACACGGAGCCAAGAAAATACCGTGCTCACGTGTTTGTGGTTCGTATAGGGCGACGACCTACTTGGCACTAAGATGCCACATTTTGAAGTGTCACAAAAGCGCTTTATCAGGGCGACAAACTCGTATCGGCCTGCTGTCAGCAAGTTGTAATGTCTACAATGTGCTTTCCTGTTCTCGCTCGTTCGAGACTGCAGTCGCAGGACATTTCTTGGTATCAACACGGACAGGGGCTACAAAGCAGAGAAGCGACCGCGAACAGAAGTTAACAGAATAGTGCTCCGACTTCTGGACAGGCTTTCACGTTTCGAATGGAACATGTAACATTTCAAGGTAAATATTGATATATATATTTATTAGTAATAGGAATGAACTTTTATTGCAGGCTTTTCAGGGACACATTACACTATTCCACACCATTTTCCTGTCAACATTTTTATTTTGTGCTTTTTAACTGAGGTATGTGGGAATCGTCATTCTGTTTTGATCAAAAACCACATGTCTTTCTTTAAGATTTTTCCACAGTTCGATGGAAGCAGGTCGAGTGTGCAGTTTTTTTTTTTTTTTCGTTTCCTTTTGTTTTAGCAAAGGTAAATTCAAGTATTTGTTGAATTTGCTATTGTTAGGTGTAAATAAATAAATACAATTATGGCTTTGTCACTAAGGAAACATTTTTCTTACAGAACACTCAATGCTTACTTTTTGTAATGCCAGTGTATGGATATTTTTCCGCATATGCTTTACGCCTGGTAACTGTAAGTGTTAATTCTTCCAATGTATCTTGGTCATGAATGAAGTGTTTTTCTTGCAGCATTTTTTAAGTGATGAGGATGCTGCAACATGTTGGCATCAGCTCCCTTCCTTTTTGTTTTGAGCAGGTGAGTTGATTTCTTGATGCAGCTATATTGTGTCTGTAAGTGCTGTGTTACTTGCATCATCTTCCAAATGCTTCTTGAACCAGGGCCATGTTTACAACAGTCCCGTTCGTAGACGAGGTGGGTTTTCAAATATTGTGAATGTTGGACGTACCCGTACTGTTGTCATGATCTCCTGTAGACTTCTGTTCCCAGAAAAGTGGGGGACATTACCATTTTTTATATAACGAGCTAAAAAGGGGTGCTATAATCATAACTGAGCAGATTTTGAGGGAGAAATAGGAAAGAAAAACAAGTAACTGTTGAGTGCATTCAGAGTGCTCCAAAGCCATTGTTGGAGGCTGCATTAGCAAACTTTGAAAGTCTTGTGACCACTTACCCTGTGCTTATGATGAAATCAGCGAGTAAAATGAAGTATAACAGATTTGTCAGGCGGTAAAAAGCTCATTCTCTACTGAGAGGGAACGAAGAAAAGGCACAGGAACATGATCTCTTTTTCGACAATTAAAAAACATGTTGCTGTGTTCTGAGGGAGATTAGTTGTTTGCGTGCCTTGTCTCCGTCCCTTCTTGCATACAAAATGGAAGTGGAGTGAAAGCACATCATACAAGGTGTAATCGTAGAGCACAAAGATTGAGCTCTTGTTGATACACAGTCCGACATTATGATGTGACTTAAATTAACCTTTTTATTCTCAATTTCAGGTAACAGTGTCACACATGTGCTGTTTCCAGGGGGTGTCTTTTTACAATAAAGGTTTGCGCAAAAACAAAAGCACTATAGACTTCTTTTTTTACCAGTTGTTTGGTGTTTTTATTATCACAACATCATGTATCTCGCCATATGTCAGAACATATTATATTCACTGTATGTTGAAAAGGTTATTAGCAGGTATAGTCACCGTTGCTTCACGGCGCTGGCACGGGACTAAAAAATATGCATCATTTACTGGTGGTCTGCAGTAAGCGCTCTGAGTTACTGCACTACGCCGTAAATCACTGCAAGAAAACGGCAGTGAAAAAAAAAATCTAGGCAATACCGTCATTTTAACGGGTGACATTTTATAGAAATGTACACACAGTTCTCTATACAAAGTGTATTGAACTCTGACGTTAAGATTATCTATTGATAGTACATGTCTCTTTTTCTGTATTCGTGCGTATGCGTATCCAATTTCTGATTCAGATGGGCTGTGCCCGTCGAGTTCCCCCACAGGCAGTTGCGTTACACAAATACAACATAATAATAATAATAATGCTAAGAAAATAAAATAAAGAAAATGCACCACGGCCATCGAACACGTAACACTAAATTTTATTGGCGTGCACATACCTTTATACTGGCGTCCAGTACATCATTATTTGCTGAATAGAAATCATACACGGTTCACTTAACGCCAGCGCACACACATGGAACATATGGGACACGTTGCACGGACACACAGCTCATCCAATGCACCAGGCAGTCCCCGGAGCTTCAAACAGGCAGTCACCGCAAAGCTCGACCAAGATCATCCTTAGTGACGAACACGACAGTTCCTCAGACGAAATGGCGGTCGAACGATTGTCCAAGGAAGTGACACCAGACACGCTTCGATGTGAGAAGCAGTTGCAATTTTGCACACGTGAGTGACCGTTGAGACGGAGAACTATCTGCAAAGAAACCGAAGTTAACACCAGCTCGCAGTCGTCTCACATTGTACAAAGCTTGTATGACACAAAGCTTGTACGGTACACCATTTTGTAGCTTACGTCCTTGCAATTGATACGGTCCCACAGTCATCTGGAATGAAAGGATACAATTAGGCTCACTTGTTATGTACGCCGTCCCTTCACCCATGTATCCGATCATCATCTGCCGCCATTTGCAATGCGTCCACGGACATCTGCAAATGAACGTACTTCATGCTCAAATAAAAGTAAACCGTCGGCGTCGTACGATGCATCACAGCTAGGTTGACCTACCTTTCTTGTATTTAATGAAACATTAAACCCAGTGAAAAGTACGGTTGACATCCTTGTCAACGACGAGGTGCAACGCAGACAACAGGCGTGAAAGTAAGAAGAGAATACGCGGTGCCATGTCACTCCTCACCGGCGGGGCAGTGTAGTGCGCTCCAACAAAGGCACACATATTCAGCGGGCACACAAACTGCTGATCAAGCACACGAGTACGCATGTTATGAGACACACAAATTATTGAAAAGGCACGTGAGCACGACACTGCCAAACTACAGGCAGTTTTTGTGTATTGTTTTAGTTGCCCTAGTGTTCCTTGCCCATGCGAGAATGTTGTGCTTGTGACTGAGTAGCGCATTCTACCAATATTGAAAATGTGTTGTTCAGACGAGAACACATGGAAAGTGTGAAAACGACATGTCTCCGTGCAATCTTATGCCTATACCACTGCCGCTCCTTCGAAGGCTGCAAGTACATCGTGGTTTTCTTCCCATGTGACGACCTTAGTCGAACGGATTCAAGCTGCGCCCATAGTCACTGACCCGGACTGACCCGGACGGCTATGGATTTCTCACTGGCCGAGTTCAGAAGCGCGCTGCTGCTGTCTCGGGTTCGGTCCTCTCCTGGGCCGGATAACGTCACTTATAGGGCTCTCCGCAACCTCGATCAGAAATGTGTGAAGTATCTGCTGGGGGTATTTAATAGATCATGGAGGTCAGGGAAAGTACCCGACAGTTGGAAGCGCGCACGTGTTATTCCGCTATTGAAGCCTAGCAAACCGCCATCGCAGCTCTCCTCTTTTCGACCAGTGAGCCTGACTAGCTGCCTTGGGAAGTTGATGGAGCGCATGGTACTCGCTAGACTGGAGTGGTGGCTCGAACATCGCCGCGTCTTCCCGCAAGAGATGTCAGGCTTTCGACGGCACAGAGCAGCAATACACTCGGTACTCGATTTAATCACTTCTGTGGAAGAGGCAAATGTGCGCAAGAAGACTGTGCTGGCTGCCTTTCTCGATGTTAGGCGGGCGTACGATACTGTCAGCAAAGCCGCCCGTAGTCTCCAGCCACAGAGGGCGCGTCTCTGACGCGCCGGCCGGACACGGGCGGTAACTAGTAGACCAGCCGGAGCTGCCGGTGAGCGAGTGCACCCTGTGGTCCCAGTGCCTGCGGGAACGTTTTTGCCCAGGAAACCCAGGGGAGGGGGTAAACTCCCCCATGTTTTTTGCAACACCATCCCTAAAATACCTGAACAACAACAACAACTTTATTTCAACATGATGAATGGGGAATTTCATCGCGCCAAGGGCGACACTCTACCCCATTGCTGGTGGTGATGTGAGGGATGAAATAATAAGCCCCTTCACAACAAGGATCGAAGTCCTACGCTTCTGTCCTCCATGGTCTTGTTGATGCCGCCCTGCCTTCCAGAGCTCTCTCATGGCTTACTGATTTCCCTCATGGACGGGAACTCTTCGTCCGCACAAGCCAGGGGGATACCGACTTTGTCGAGTTGACCCATGGGGTGCCCCAGGGGAGTGTTCTGAGCCCCATCTTATTTAACATTGTTATGCCTGGCCTTCGAGGTTGCGTCGGTAGAAAAGTGGCTATCTCCATCTATGCTGATGACATTTGTATCTGGACCAGCGGTAAATCCTGTCCTGCCCTCCAGCGAAGCCTCCAACTCGCTCTCGATGCTATCCAGTAGTACCTGTCACTGGCGGGCTTGGACATATCGACGGAGAAGACAGTAATACTTCCTTTTCCAAGGCGGAACATGAGGCCCTTCCAGCTTTCCGTTGCTGGCATACCGTTGAAGCACGTGTCTCACCACAAATTCCTCTATCTCACTGTTGATGCTGGGCTCTCTTGGCGGAAGCATATTGCAAGCTTGGAGATCAAGATGCACCGCTGGGTTGCAGTGATCCCTCGCTTCACAGGCATGAGATGGAGCAGTGACACGAGCTGTTGGCCGTCCACAGGGCTTTGGCTCGAGGGTCCCTCGCGTATAGTTTGCCGGTGCTTAATGGTCTGCCGACATCTTCAGATCATAAGCTGCAGTGCCCCCTGGCGCGAAGCCTTCGTGTGTGCCTCGGCGTCCCCCGTGCAGCAGAGACCCGAGCAGTTATTGCTGAAGCGAGGGACACCCCGCTGGATGTTCTTCGCTACGGTGAGACCTGCCGACTTTTCCTCCGCCTTTTATCCCATCATCGGCGGCACCCGCTCGTATGGAAGATCTTGAGGCGCAAGCACTGCAAGGTCCGCTCGGTGATGACTCAGCTGAAGCCTAGCGTCCCGCCTTTCGTAGTGAAGACAGTTGCTCCCAGTGCCCCTCCATGGTCTCTGTCGAGTCCAGTCACCCGCCTAACTGTTCCTGGCCTGCATGGAAGGAAAAGGGATACAGCCCCGTGTGTCGCCAAGCAGCTTACCCTGGGCATGATGAACGACAACTGCACGGCGTCAACGTCAGTTTTCACTGACGGGTCATCTACTCGGGGTGGATCATCCTCGGCATTTGTCATTCCATCTCAGTCAGTCTCCTGTGGTGACGGTCTTTCTCACAGAACATCGTCTACGTGTGCCGCGCTTTACGACATTCTATTTGCTATGCAAAAAATATGAGCCAGTCCAGCTCAGTCGTGGGTCGTCTTTACAGATTCAAGACCCGCGCTCCAGTGTGTGGCCTACTTGGGGATACGTGGATTCCTCGGTCCTGTTGTCTTTGACATCCTGCAAGCTTATAAGAAGGCGACCACTACAGGGCACACTGTAGGATTGCAGTGGATATCCGGACATGTCGGTATCAGCGGCAACGAAGAAGCAGACAGAGCTGCATTGAGCGCCCATCAGCACGCAGCTTTTCCCCCGATAATGATGTCGTCGGGCGACCGAAGACACCTCCTCTCGACACTCACCGGTCCCAAGGTGCTGGCTCAGTGGGAACATGACATAGCGCACTCCCTTCTCTCTGATGTAGACCCCACGCTTTCTCTCGTCCTTCCTTCGTGACTACCGCGCCCCTTAACTGCTCTCTTCCACCGCATGAGGCTCAACGTTGCCTTTACACCTGCCTTTCAACGCCGTCTCGGCTCCACCTCGTCTTCCCTCTGCCCCACTTGTGGAGTACACGGCGACCTCACCCACGTCATCCCTGCTTGTGGCCAATACCACCACGAGCGTGCCCTAATGGAAGTCTCTATGCAACGCATTGACAAGCGGCCGTTCAACCTAGCGAAGATCCTCGGTCCGTGGTCGAACGCTGCCCACCAGACGCAGGGCCTTCGTCTTCTGCCGGAGTACTTGTGCTCCACCGGTCTGGAGACGGCTCTTTGAAAGCCCCCATCATCATCCTCTCCCAACGCGAAATAGGGCAGTGTACCCCCTCAGCGGCGGTGAATCGCCCCCCCCCCCATCACCGTCCAATGTATGTGTGCGTGTGTGTGTATGCCTGTATCTTATCTTATGCATTCTACATACAAATTTGTATTCAACATATATATAGATTTCTGTACACAATTTTTATGCATTTTAGCTGTTCTTTTCTATATACAACTTTGTATTCAACATATGTATAGACTTCTGTATACAATTTTTATACATTTTTAGCCGTGCTTTTCTATATACAACTTTGTATTCAACATGTGTATAGACTTCTGTATACAGTTTTTATACATTTTTGGCCATAGGCATAGCAAGCATATAGAATGATATAGGAATATATAAGTGCTATGTACTCAGTCTATGGGCCATTTTCATAAGGATCGCGTTCTCACTTGCAAAGCAGAGCGCACAGCGTTCGGCCGGCTCAGCAGCTCAAGCCTCGCGGAATCACATTGGAGGCGTGACTCAGCGCCGCTCCGCCTGTGTTGATTCTTGATTCCCGTAACCTGTGAGGACCAACAAGCTGAATTAGCTGAACAAATGGGAAATTCGACCCCGTGTTCAGTTCACCACGACACCAACACAATACCTCAAAACCGAGGAAGCGAAACTATCTCTCAGCTTCCGCGGCGTCTGATGTAAAACAGTCTGTTCATGCATGGGCCATCACAAACCAGCGCTAGAAATGAGCGGTTTCCAAGTTGGCTGGAACTCAACTCTGACAAGTGCTGTTTTCCAGCGGTTCATAGCAGTGCGAAGAGGAAAAAACAGCACTGTTGTTGTATGAAAATTTATTAAACATCATGGCGACACTCACTCAAACACTCAGCGCTCTTTTCTAGCTCTGTGGAGCAGAGCGCTGTGTGTGAGAACACGCCCTACACTCTTAACTCGGTACCCTTTAGTAAAGGGTAAAAAATCGCAATATTTTACCCTCTATTTCAAAAGCTACCAGGTACCCTCTGAGCAGTACCTTTTATAAAAGTTACAAGGAAACCCACTAATTAGAGGTTACGGCCTTCAATCCAGCACCTGCCCGTAAAGGTTACGCCAACGTGCGGCTTTTTATACAGGATGTTTATTTTTATTCGCAACAGATTAGCGCTCATTTGGCAGGTGGGTTATGTGAATTTTTGCTAATTAATCAATCCGTAGTTACAAACACATGCGTCAGGAAATGTCGAAAATGTTTGTAACTACGGATGGGTTAATTTGCGAAAATTAACATAACCCACCTGTCAAATGAGCGCTGGTGTGATGCGAATAAAAACAAACACCCTGTGCGTGGGATATGGACAGACATTTACAGAACACACCAAGGTACCAAAATGAACCAGCAGAAAAGGAGATCTTGAACATATGTATATTAAAAAAACAGAAGTCTGTCGAGAGGTGACACATTGTGCACAAGTGCGATTCTGATGTGAGGAGAAACCATGGTCGCTTTACCATGTATGTGGAAAAAAGAACTATCTTCTAAGTGAGAAGCAATGCATAAAAGTGCGAGGAAGCCAGCGAGTCAAAACAACTGACCTATGTTTGCTAAGCTGAACAGACCCAACGAAATGAAGAATTGCAGCAGAAAAAAATTTATTCCACATTCGTGTTGCAGAGGCGAGCGCAAATGGCAATACAGTATTACATAAAACGCACACAACCTTGAGGAATATGAGTGTACAGTAACGCAGGAGACACTACATTACAGCGTTATCAGCGTTGGAGGCGCTCTGGGACGAGTTTGTGAGGTACTGCATTGCGCTGGTGACGGTATGTGAACCTGCATGTGGAATCCTGGGAACAAAAGTTTGGGCAATGAGAGTAACATTTACGGAACCATTCAAATCCGTACAAAGCACAAGGTACAAAGCAGCATAAATGCGGGAAGGCGTTCACTCCGCGATTGAGTCTTAGAATATCGTAAGAATACAACAAGTAGGAAGCTGCGAAGTATATATCTCGATGCATATATCCGCAGCTCGCAAAATGCACGCCGGTGTATTGACTTGGCGACCAAGGAAGAGCAGAAAAGTAGCAAGCGTAAGTGGCGTTCATATGCAGGACCGCAAAACGCTTGCCATAATCACAACAAACATGCGCTAAGAGCCCTTGCTATCAAAATAACGCACGTATCTAGCGCAAAATGTACACTTACCCAGTGTATGAAATGTGTGAATTAGGGCTGCGGTGGTGACGTTCGTTTTCGGTTATATATTCTTTGCAATCTTCGCACTCACTACACTTTCCCCTGAGAACACCGAAAATATCCTTGTTTGCTAGCGACATCTAGCTTTTCCGTTGTTCCTGACGATACTATGATAAACGCGAGGGAAACCACTGATTAAAACAGATTACACTTGTTAACGGACGGACGACGAGCGTTAAGCGTTTCAAGGAAACCGCTCTCAGTGCGGATAGACCTAGACCAGGCTCGGCTACGCAGCGAAATCGGAAATCTTGGTGGTTGCGGCATTGACAATGGTTTTCCACCCTTTAGGAAGAAACATACTATCAGTATTCCAGACTGCGAACTTATAATCTCTGTTCATAGAGCATTGATAACATGTAGTCAACGTATAGATGACGCTGAAACAGATAAAAAATAACAGCGTAGATTCGCAACTGTCGTCTCGAATGGGAGGCTGAATAGCGGCATTATGCTGAAAAACAGAAGGAAAACAAACGATAAGAAACTAACAAAGAAATTATCTTTAGAGATTTCGCTTAGAAGTTACAGTGTCGGAGTAGAGGGTACATTTATAAGTTACAACAAGCTGTTTTTGTTTTTTCCGAGATGTAACTTCTATTCGTGTTGTAAAGACATGACTTTGGTCGCTTTTAACCTCTAAATATACGTTACAGTGGTGTAACCCATAAGAAATCTCGAAATCTACGTCTATATAGAAGTTACATGTTTCTAAAAGTTACAATAAAAGGTACGGGTTTGAGAGTGTAGCAGTACAAGTAGCTGTACCTGAAACGGTGTTTTCTGTAGAATATCTTTCTAAATGGCGCTTTTTTTGCAGAATGCACCGTTTAGAAGGTCGTTTTTCGAAGCAGCCTTCTGTATGATGCGAAACTTACACAAGGGTGTACCCCGTAGTACAAGTCATTTACATTCGGAAGATGTAAACATTACAGTGCGCCCACTGCAGTGTATTCCACTTTGGACGTATGAGATGCATCTGAGCCATTCAGGTTCAGTTACAATGCAACAAAGATAGTGAAATGCATTCGAAAGCTCACCCAATCGTGCCGTAGGGACATCACGTGCCATTCATACGCTGCTGCAGAGCCTCGAGCAATGCTCGGGAACTATGAAAAGAATCGCCTCAGGTCTCGCATGTGCCGTCACGGTTCGGTACAAACCACACTCACAATGGGAGTGTCTATACAGCCACCGATCATAGTTGCAATTTGGAAATATGTCCCAATAGGAGGGAAGCATTTAATTCCCACAGCGCCCACTTATTCGACAGAAGAGAGTTATATGTATGTGAATCAAGTGGTAACGAAGTGTAAGTGGGGGGAAGACCCTCTTCAGGGGCTGTACAAAATTAGTTCGAGATCATTCTCCCCGCTAGAGATGTTCGGGAACATATATCGACGCAATACATCTGACGCGTTATAGCATCATCTGATAGTCAGGATGAACTGGGGAGCCCTGAGCGATGCTTTTGGCAATGGTAAGTCATAGTGTGAATTAAACTGGATTCACATTAACGCTCATTCGTGAGGCCCACGCGGCGCCGCGGCGCATTTTTCGTTCATTTCACTAAATGAAGTGTGTTTTAAATTAAGGGGATCTGAACTGAATCTAGAAACACGGGATGCGAAAAATCACGGCGCCATTTCTTGGACTGCTACAGTACAAAAAAGTATAGTACAGTACAACTTGGGACAAAAGTTTACGGAACACTGCACTGTCGTATTTCTTTATCAGAGCCGACCCCCTGCAAATGATCAGGAAGAGATCTAATAAGAAACGACTGGAGTAGCCGGCTCTCGTAATGAGTGCCTATTTCTCCATTTTTTTCTTTTCTAATCAACTCAACTCAACTGAAGAAACGACTGACAGGCTGTTCCATCCATCCCTCAGTATGTGGTGTCCGCTCCTGTTTGCTTCTAGGGTATCTTACCAAGGATCTTAAGCGAAGTGGCGTGCTGAAAGGGAAGAGACACGTACTGCGCAGGATTCCCGTGGGGCATGAGCCTGGTCTTCTGGTAGTTCAGGGCACACCGCTGCGTAGGACTCACACACACGCAATGTTTCGAGTGCCGGGTCAACGTCACGTAGAAGAACTGTTACGTCATCAGCGTAGGCTGTCACCTTCCATTCGCCTGATTATGGGAGAGGGAAACCACGGATCCCGAATTCGAGTCAATGTTCCAGAGGAATGGGTCAATTACGAGGGGAAACAAAGCTGGTGAAAGAGGGCAGCCTTGACGCACTCCTCTTGAGAGAAGGAGCTCTCTCGAAAACATTTACAATGTACAACATGTACAAGGAACTACCATGGTTGCGGTATAGATGCTTGATTGCATTGCAGATCCGTTCAGAGAAGCCATATGTCCCAAGCACAGTGAACATGTAACAATGAGCTGCACGGTCAAACGCCTTCTTCTGCAGTCTTAGAAATGGATCTTCTATCGTGTCTTCTACAGACACCCGAAAAACGGTAATTTTGGGGTTTCTACTTAGAGACCACGCGAAAGCGCGGGGAATGACGTCGCATCACGTGGTTTCCCTCGTAGAAGCCACAAAAGTGGTGTCTGTTTTATGCTTCACAGTTTCCTCCTTTCCCGGTCGTTTCCCCCTCCCCGCGTGCTACTGCTTCCCCTCTCCCCCGTCGCGGGCTTGGCAGGCAGGCTTGCAGTCAACAGAATTTGTTTCAAAGGGGGTTGAAGACTTTATTTCGGCAAAGTTGTGAAATTGTGGCAGTGATACAGTGAATATTGACTAGTCTTGCAAACTATGCAAACTACCCTTTTCACAGGGAAATGACTCAGAGAAAATAAAAGTGAATAAGAACCACACATAGTCAAAATATCACAGATTGCACAAAAAGGCGCGGCTCGACGCCGTTGCTGCGAAACTATTTGCAAGCTTGAAACTCGCTACGAAACAAGTTTCGCTGGGATGCAGACCTGTTTGTTGCTCAGGGCATATGATCACCATATTTCAGCGGCTCCACATCTCTTTGTTGGGGCTGTTGATATGGCAGTTGTCGCCCGTTGTGCAGCGTTTCCTCCATGCTTCCCATCCTGGCCTCGAATCGCAATTCTGCTTCAAGGCGTAACTGTGACAAAGTAAGCGACGACAAAGTGTATTAGCATTACAAAGTGTATAGCAACAACATTAAGTGTAATAAAAGTCACTATCGACAACAGTGAAAGGGTACGAACTATAGCTTATACTAAAACGATGATAGGTGAGGCAGCGAGGAGAGAAAAATGGTACATTGGTACCACAACAGTACCAAGTATGTAGGAGGAGAGATCAAAGAGATATCTTACTGAATGCAGTCATGGTCGAAATGTGAGTGTTAGCATTGGACGCATGTTCCGGGTAACAAGTGTGCCGTACCGGTTAATGTCGGTCAGTTTTCGGTATGAATCGCACGCACATTTCCTCCAGGTGGCACGTTGAACACCAGTGAAGTCTTCGTTGGTGACGTCCATACCCACTGCGGACAGCTGAGACAGAGAATGGTTACTCAAACCACGGTCGAAACGAGCCCCCGAAAGACAAAAACATCCTGCGCCATACACAAACGTTAGCGCTCGTGAAGTCCGCGCTTAGAGGCAATTCTAACAGAGCTACAAACCGGATACAGCTGGTAACACATTAGCGTCTCCCGAATACCTTCACTACTCAACTTCTCAAGCATCACCACGTAACTTTCGTTGACGTTCTGTCACGACCGCCATGACACTTCCATTCGCACCTGCACCTTCCAAATGCTCGTTAGAAGCGTGGGGAAGTAACAGGTAGCCACTACAATAGTAGTGCTGCTAGCATAGTTATCGCAATAAAATTTATTAAACGGAGGTGTCTTACCTGTAAAAGAATCCCAGAATCAGCAAAGCGGGGAAACGATGGCGGCAATGCATCGACGAAGAGGTGTGACCAGTGCCGCGCCACCAGCATGTCTGGCCCCGTCGCATAGTTCACGTGACTCCGGTCCTCGACGCCGGTCAGGTGATCACTCCGAGCGCATAGAAACCACGGCAAAAATTTAGACAACACGAAATAGACTTCACGACGTCCGATTCCTGGTCACGTGATAAACGTGTCTTCTACACGGCGTACGTGCCAAAAAAAGCAAGACAATTTTTTATGGTATTTTCTTTTCTCCCGGGTCACGTGGGCAACTGTCGTCTAAAACTTCGGCCTTGAGCGTGAATCTAGAAGACACGGCAGCTCTTGACGGCACGATAGAAGACCTATTTCTAAGAGTGTGGTCAAGCGACAACACAGACGCATCCGATATTCGCATGGACACGTAGGGCAGCATATATATCTGAAACCTGATAGTGTGTCATACATTGTTCGCCTTGTTTACAGTGCATGTCTGGGAATGGTGGGGAAGAACGCTCTGAATTCGACAGGCCAAGATAGACATAACAAGCTTGTAGTCGCTGTTCAGAAGCGTTATTGGGTGCCAGTTTTCGGGATTGGCCAAGTTACCACTGTTCTTCGGGAGCAGCACGATGTGCCGGGAGCCGAACGATGCTGGTAACGGAGCACCATTCATGCTGTTGCGCACCACTTCGAAAAGAAACGAAGCGAAGAGAAGAAAAGAAACAGCGAAGAGAAGGCCAAAAGCCTTATAAAAATCTGAGGGAAGGCCGTCCGGACCAGGACTTTTCCCGGGTACCGTCCTTCGCACAGCAGTATCCAACTCTTCAATAAAAAGAAGCTGCGTTAGTGCCTCTCGATCCACCTGAGGAAGGGCTGGGAGCCCATCCAAAAAGGCAGTGTGCCCATTTCTAATCGGTGAACCAGCGTACAAGGCTCGGAACAAGCCTTCAAATCCGCCGAGCAGTTCATCAGGGCCTTCAGTAACGCTGCCATCAGGTCGACGGAAACTGGAAGACAGTCTGTGCTCAGTCTTGCTGGCGGAGTGAAGATCCTGCGCAACGTCGTAACCAGCGAGGGCCTGCGCTTGCAAATAATTTTATCGCGTTTATCCAGAAGGTGACTGTAGGACGAGAAGGTAACGCTTCAGTAGTGTTTCCAAGTATTCCCTCATTTGCGGCATCAGCGGCGCCCCTCTTCTCACGATGGTCTTCTGGTAGTTCAGGGCACACCGCTGCGTAGGACTCACACACACGCAATTTCTCGAGTGCAGGGTCAACGTCACGTCGAAGAACTGTTACGTCATCAGCGTAGGCTTGCGTGTCCACCATTTCCATGCGTATCTTTGCTGCCAGTTGTTTGAGGACAGACGTCCGCTCACGTGCACGTTGAGGAACCAATGACAAGACTCCGCCTCGCACCTAAACTTGAAAAGTTTCCCATTCCGTTGCTGATGGTTTGCGATATATCTGAAAGGTACTCTTCAATTTTGGTCTTCACATCGGCCACAACCCCGTCATCCAGCAGCGACGAGGTATCTACGCACCAGCGAACGCCTTCGCCCACCAGAAACTGTGCGATGTGCGAGAAACTCAAACTCTCTGTGCGATGTCGAAGGAAAGGATCACAGCGTCACGATCGCTCACGGGAACACCAAGCCGACGCGTGCTAGCTACTCTACGCCCTAAGATATGTGCCTGAAGAAAGTGTGGGACGTAGAAACCTTCTAGGCGGGTCGGCGATTGGCCGCGTGACCACGGAGCTGCAAACGCCGAACCATGTAAATGTGTCCAGGCATCAACGAGGCAACGTTGCTCCAATAATCGCCGGGCATAAGCCCCGGGCATTCCATGTTGGTCTGCTACGGCCCGGTTCACGAATGTCACGATCGCAGTCCACAACACAGTTGAAGTCCCCACACAAGACGGCATCAGACGAAACAAAACTAGTGCGAAGGTTATACAAAACGAATTGGTCTCACTGACGTGACCAGGAGCATAAACGGTAAAAAAATGTCAGTTTCGTGCATCCGACAAAGAAGTCCAAACGGAGCGCACGCGCTCGTCTGCATGATATCTCGCGTAACTGTGGGACAATAAGTTGTTTTTGAGTGTAACAACTCCCACGCCGCGGTACGTCCACGCGAATGCACTGAAGTCGAAGTTTCACTGGGGCAGGAGCTTAAAGGAGATGATCTCGCGTGTATCCCCTTCAGGACGCCCTGACCAGGGATAGCTGCCTCTACCGCTACGTCTTCCTCCATAGGACAAGTTGGAAGGGGAACACACTCCACAGCCGAGTGCACAGGTCGAGCACGTCGGTTGCGGCTTCTGTATTTGCCGCCGTAGCGAACGTATCCAACTCCATCTCACCGTAAGCAGTAGCCATCAAAGCAGAGTCGTTTCCCGAAAAACTGACTCCGCCATCAACGGCGACGTCAGCCGCTTGATGTTCAGGAAGGGTCTCTTCTGGAACGCAGGCCATATTGCCAACCTCTGTCAGAGGAGGAAAGTCTGGTAACTGCATTTCATTAGCAACAACTTGAGAAGATGCGGTAGTCCTGGGCAAGTCTTGATGCAGGCCACGCGCGGCCAAAGAACACGAACATTGCATGCTGCAGTCAACCGTTGCGTGATTGTGACGACAGCGACGGCACAGGGCGCGACAACCGGGCGCCGCGAACGCTGAGGCGGCACCGCTTTTTGAAACGCATGTGTGAATGAGCTTGTAGCGTGACTAGGGTTGCCGATCCCGAGCCATTTTTTGGAGTCCCGGGATTTCAAGATTTTTTGCTGTCAATATCAATACCGCGATCCCCGGATGGGATTTCGTTATTGTGACGAGTTCAGATGATACTTCCAAGTATAGTCCTGCGCGGGTCAGAATTATTTGACCCGCATCCGACACGTACCTGCAGGTGCAAATCCCACCGGACACGCAACACGCGTCACGATACGTACTGGGACCCGCATCCGCCCGCAGCCCCCATATTTTTTTTTCAAAAAAACCTCACCCCCAACGGACCCCCTACCCGCAACGCGATGAACGTTGACGAGTAAACTGAGTCTATGCCTGATGATTAGATATGGATGTGTGCATGGTATCTTGTACGACATCACCGCAAGGGGCAAAAAGTTCCAAATGCGCTTTGATTTGTGATTTGAGGCATGATGATACGAAACGCGACATGGACAAGAAGGACACACAGGCGCTGTTGCGCCCTAATGGTGTGAGCGTTTGTTCAGCCCTTGTAAGAGATGTTCTACGTCCGATTTCGAGCCACTGCAGTACAGACGCGTAAGAAATTGAGCAACTCGGTGTACTTTCTAATGATGTTTTGGTAAAATGCGTCGACCGCACCCGACCCGCTGCCCGGTGCGCCGTCCATAATGACGCCCGCACGATAACGAAAATTTAGACCAGCCAACCGCAACAACGTGCGGGTGCCCGCGGGTGCCGCGGGCCCTGCAGGACAGTACTTCTAGATCCATTTACCTCCAGTGACTATATCGGCGTGTTGTCTGCAGTTCATGTACGCTTTGTCAATTCAACCTTTTCCTAAAGGAAAGCACTCGAAAATTCGCAGTGTAACCACATTTGTAAAATACTGACAGCGAAATGGTTACATTTTATGTTATTTTATTTATTTCTTTTTTGTGCTATGATAATGCCACGCCTTTTTTATCCATCTGCATTTCACTGCTGCACGTGAAAAGGTGAGTCCTGCTACGGTTTATAACCCCTTCGCTGAGTGCGTATCACATTGTGCAATGATGAAAACGCGACCTCAGAAAGCACAGAGCGTCGAGGGTGGTGTCCCCCAGTTCGGAGCGAACTTTTGTGCAAATACTGGCTGCCGAACTGAAGGTCCGTTCAGCTTCTGCGTTAGAAGAAACGACAGTCAGCAAGATATTTGTACGCTGGCGTAGGAGCGGTCCTTTACCAGCTCCAGTGATAAAAAGCAGGGTGTCGGAGCGAACCGAAAACCGGAACCGAAAACCGAAAAAAAAAACGCTATTTTGGTGCGAACCGGAACGGAATCGAAACCGTATACGTTTTTTTCGCTCAGGAGGGAAACCGAAAAATATATTTAACGGTTTTCGGTCCAAGAAAAAACTTCACCGATTTGGACTCCGGATCGGCGAATGAAACAGACGTCGTGTGCTCTGATGTCATGTCATGGATACTATACGAGGGTTACGGTTACGGTAGAATGTATGTCGGTATGATTTTTAGGCTCCCTTTGTAATGGTTTATCGTTCGCGCACGCACACAGACTTAGAGGTACATGTGACTCTCTAGCAATGTGCCGTAGTGCTAGTTTTAATTTGATCCCCCCAAACTCTCCTCAACTAAACAGCGACCCAAGGGGGCTGCATAACGGCTTCTTTATCGGTAATGTCGCGCAACGCGTCCCTTGTGTGAGAGCAGCTAAGTTGAATACATTTACGTATACGCGAGGGCAAACCCGTGCGAAGTGGCAACTCTTTTGTGGACAGGACACGGAGAAAATAAAACGGAGCCGTCGAGCGCGTTTGCGAGTGAAGGTGTTCCTCGATTTGCGTCGTACTCGTGCGGTGGTGCTTGCTGGCTAGACAGTAGCAACAGATATTCGGATGGGACGCGATCGCTCCAACCCAGCAAGAAAGTACTTTATGTATGACATCACGACAAACAAGTCCGTTTGTAGCATGCACTTCAAGAAAGGAGAAAGCCCATTTGAACAGACAGTAACCTACAGGAACTAGGAGCTACCAATTTCACAGCTGTCTATTAATATTAAATACCATGTATGTGGAATAAACGGGTTTACATTTTGTAACATTGATTTTTTTTTGTGGGGATGAATATTCCTAGCAGAAGCGGAACCGGTTCAAAAACCGGTATGAACCGTTATTTTTTTGCTCCGGAGCAGAACCGGTACCGGATCGTTTATGATGTAACCGGAACGAAAACCGGAACGAAAAACGTTTCGGTTCGACACCCTGATAAAAAGTGTCATTTCGTTACGAAGGAGGGAGTCTGTGCCTGATGGCCTACATGTGTTTGATTCCCGAAATCCCGGGATTTTCCGGAAGAAATCCCGAGACTTCGGGACGCTAAGAATTGGCCAGGATCCCGGGATTTCGGGATTCGGGATGTCCCGATTGACAACCCTAAAGGGCATGTCACACTGTAAAACAAAGCACAGAACAGCGACAAGACATCGACAAGACAGGCGCCGCGGACGATGTCGGTGTTTCGCGTTTTGTCGACGAGAATGTCACATTGGCGAGACAATGCCACCAACATCATAGCAAGACACATGTTGTGACAGTGTGACATACTTTCTCGACAAGAACATCAACAAAACATGTTGCAAGAAGTGGTTTTGCTGTTTTGGCGGCTGTCCAAATGTTTGCAGGAAAGCATGATACGAATTTGCGTATTTCTGGCAATTTGGATGTGCGTCGTCACCAACATCGACATCGAAACACGTTTTTTATGTGAATGCATGCAAAGTTACTTTGTTCCGCCATTTGCTAGTTTGTTGCAATGCAGTGGACACACATGATATGCGCATATATACAATTTTATTGTTAGACAAACAAGGATCATTGTTGATGGCGGCCAACAATGGTCGTGCTCTAATTAAGGCTATCAAGAACTTAAGCAAGAAGGTTGTCCTGAAGGACTTAGGCGGTGAACCCAAGTATATACTGGGCATTGAAGTTGACCGAGACAAGTCTAAACGCCAAATCACCAGCAGAGATACATCAAGGAAATATAGACAAAATTCGGCATGGGTACCTGCAAACCACTAAAACGCCAATCGAAAGAGCACCTCCTCCGCAAGAAAGACTTGGCGAAAAGCAAAGCAGTGTTAACACGAATGAGGGGCTAAAGGACCTACCCTATCAAAACCTCATCGGTAGTCTCATGTATTTGGCACAAGCAACGAGACCAGACATCGCCTATGCAACCAACTACTTAAGCCAATTCAACAACTGCTTTGATGAGCCGCATTGGAACAGGGCGAAGCGCGTTCTCCGCTACCTATCTGGAACGAAGACAGCCGGGATAACTTACACTGCCTGTGGACAACCAGTCGTCGGGTACACTGATGAAAGTCTGAACGAAGACTCAACAGGAAGGTCTAGGAGCAGATACGTCTTTACTCTATCCCAAGGGGCTGTCAGTTGGAAGTCTACTCGGCAGCAGGTCGTCGCGCTTTCTACTTGCGAAGCCGAATATCTCGCTCTAAAGGAGTGTATGAAAGAAGGCAAGTGGTTGAAGATGTTCTTAGGCGAACTGGCCCTTCAAAGGTACTTCGGCGGAGAGATGCAACTTTTCTGCGACAATCAGTCCGCCATCAAACTGGCAGAGAATCCCGTATATCACCAGAGGGCCAAGCACATACAGTTGAAGTACCTCTACGCCCGGAACGAGATCGAGAGCAAGCAGTTCAGTTTGTCATTCATCCCAACCGACGTCATGATCGCCGACTCCCTCACTAAACCTGTACTGCGCGCCAAAAATGCCTTCTGCGCCCAAGGTTTCGGACTTCACGTCACATGAATATTACCTCACAAACTCTTCCTTTTTTCCTTCCGTGCTTTTCGGTTTTTTTCGGGTGTTACTAGTGTTTCTTGTAACGTCCTGTCAGTTGGTTTGAGGGGGAGTAATGTTGGTTGACGATGTTCAACCCAGCTGACACTTGGTTGGTTTGGTTTTTGCCTCTAAAGAGGACGAAATAAACTGCTGACTGACCGAATGAGCGCGCCTGCCCATTCGGCATCAACCACTCAGTCCGCAGTCAGCGAACAGAACAGTAGGGTTCACTGGTCCTTGTCTAACATTTATTACAAAGAACTCCGAATTTTTCCAGTTCAAGATTGTCTTTTGAAGCTCAATAATAAACCACATGTAAAATGTGTGCGTGTTTCAGGTATTTTGCAAACGCAAATAATTAAATAACGCAGAGCCAACCAACTAGTGCCATTGTTTTTATTTTGAAGTTGGCCTGGTAAGTACAACAATTCGAGCGGTATATCCTTTTTGCCAACAGCTTCTGCCGTCAAGGCGAAATAGAGGAGCATAAGGTCGCAGTTCCAGCGCGAAGTGCGAAGGAAGGCGCGCGGTGGAGATGCCGGTCATGTGCGTCTTTTAGGGGAGTCTTTTGGTGTGACGGAAATCCGAAACAGGAACATAAGACAAGACGTCTACGAGAGACGCTGTCGTTCAGTGCTGTCCTTTGTCGGTGTTTCTGTAAACAGCAGTGTAACATGGCGATGGACGCGACAAAAGCACAGCGTTTCCATTGCCGGTCTACAAGGACCGTCCGAATATCCGAAACGGCATCCGCCTGGTCAAGCTTGACATTAAAAAAAAAACAAAAAAAAAACAGTGTCCAACTTCCTAGTCGTTGGGAGTGATCGGGCGATGATTGCTTACAAGGGCATCAAGAAAGTTTGTAGCAGATGCGGCTCTGAGGGCCATATACGGAGCGACTGTAAGGTACCTCGTTGTGGACGATGTGCCGTGTTTGGTCATGCTTAAGGGGCCGTCACACTCCTGTGACAAAGACAAGACACTCAACAAAAATAAACTTGTTTTTGTTGAGTGTCCTGTCTTTGTCGCGGCAGTGTAGACCGGCAACGAAAACGCTTTGACTGTTCCAGAAGGAGCAAGGGCATGAACAAGAGCATCGTCGGAGACATACTTGGGCAGCCGCTTGACAGGTATGTATACTGTCCTGGAAGTTGTGACAGGTTCCAAGGGTACCTCAACTTCGCCCATGACAATCTTGCCGGCTCCGAGGAAGGAGTCACGTGCACGTGTATGCTTCGCAGTCACTCGGAAGCTGAGACCGCCTTGATGCTGAAGGGAGTGCACATGGCCACCACCGACCAAATCACAGGCGGCAGCGAGGACGCCGTCTGCGCCCATCGGGGACAGTGAAGTTGAAAGCGTGATCCTTGGGAGGTCTCACGGCGGCGGCCAAGACCGACGCCGCAGGGACGCTGGTAGACACGGTAGACATGGTGTAGAATCCTGGGGTAGACCACTCGACGGCAAGCGGACTCCGAGAGGCCGCAAATAATTAAATCATAGGGAACCTAGCAGAGCTCGTTAAATGTGCGACTGTTCAGGAACACTTGTTCTACTTCTCAACTATGCTATAGTAGTGCATAGTGTAGGCACAGTCATAAAAAACAAGGTGTCATCAAGGTCAAGTCAACAAGTCATCACAGGTAATAAATAATGGACCTAGTCCCGTACTATCCCATAGTAATGCACAGAGCAGTCGTATTCATAAAAAGTCAATTTACAGCTGTAAACAACGAAATACAGTCATAACAGGTCATAAATGATGCAAGCAGTCCCATACTACTTATCTCATACTAGTGGATAGAGTCGTCACACTCGTAAAAAGTCAATTCATAGCTCTAAACAATGAAAAGTCATACCAGGTCATAAATAATGCAGGTAGTTCTATACTATTCCAGAGCAGTTCACAGAGTAGGCATAGCCATAAAAAGTCAAATTATTGCTGTAAACACGGAAATAGCCATGACAGGTCATAACTCATAAATCATGCAGGTACTCCCATACAATCTCATAGAAGTGCACAGGATGGTTGCAATAATAAAAACTCAATTATAAAATAGCCATAACAGGTATAAGTCATGCAGGTAGTCCCATACAATCCCATAGTAGTGCACGGAATAGTTGTAGTCCTGAAAAGTCAATTTATAGCTGTAAACAAGGAGATTGTCATAACATGTCCGGGTCTCTTAATCAGCAGGGCTCTCGACCCCTGTCTCTGTCAAAATTGCTGTTCAGAATATCTTATTAACATAATTATCTAATTACACAAGTAACATTGCTTGGTCCCTGGACCCTGACCAAAACCAGCCCACCAACGTTCTGCCCTCGGAGCTCTTTTGATCTTTCTGGATACCATAGGGCTTCGATCCTCATTGTGAAGGTGCTCATTATTTCATTCCCCACATCACCAGCAGCATGGGGTAGCGTATCGAACCTGGAGAGTAGTAGTTGCTCCATAACTTAAAACCCAGACAAGAGACAATATCTGTGTTGCCGTCTTTTGTCCCCCAGTCTCGAGTTTTTAAGTTATGGATCTCTCTATCCTCTGGTAGTTGTTGTTTGTCATAACAGGTCATAAATCATGCAGGTAGCCCCATACGACCGTAGTTTTCCTACGTCTGACTAACCATTCCTTCCTTTCTTTCGTTTTTCAATAAACGTATTGCTCAATACATATGGAGGGGGGAGCCTCAATACTATCGCATTGTAGTGGAAATTAGATGAAAAGATAACGGAGGATTGAAGATTAAAGGGGCCATGAAATGAATTAAGCGAATTCCGAGTATACTGTCAGAAACAGTTCCCATGATCCCTCACTGTCACACACACGTCGACTTTTAACCGTATTCAATACACCGTGGGCACAGTTACCACGCAAAAATAGCTGGGCGTTACCCCCGGACACATCCCTTTGAAGCCGGCTTACGTCATCAACGTCCCGTCTTCTCACATAATTGTGGACGACCGGGAGCACAGACCCCGCGGGACAACGTGGGTGCATGGTTTCAGTTTGGAAAACAACGACGTCGTATATTTGCCTTCGAAATCAGTAGAAATATGACGAAACGCAAATTGTCAGCGATGGACCATGAGATCATGCTACGCACACAGCGTTCCGTACGCAGCAGCTCTCAAAAGGCCACCACAGATACATTTTCTGACGGAGAAGCCCAGAGAGTAAGACGTGCTCCGGTAACCATGCTGACAATCAACAGCTATACATTACATTTCTGGTAGGATTCTGTGTCAACGATTAGATACGATCTTAGCTCCAGGTCAAACCAAAACATATTTCATGGCGAAGTTTGCAAGTTTGCTTGTAAATTTTGCAGTTTGCTCGCAAAATACCGTCCGCGAATCGGCAACATCCCCTGTATATTATATCACAGCCAGTTGGCCTCGCAGGCGGGTCGTAGTAGCTGCCGTTCACGGCCGTGGTTAATATAGAATATTTTCGCCACTTTAACGATTTCCAACTTGGTGCGACGTCCACAATTGGCTGAGAGAGCTGGACGTTGATGACGTAAAAACGGTTCGAAATGATGTATCCGGCGGTCACGCCCCGCTATTTTTGCGTAGTAACTGCGCCCCCTGTGCACTGAATACGGTTAAAAGTTGATGTGTGTAGGATAGTGAGGGATCATGAGGACCGTTTCCGGCATAGTACTCGGAATTCGCGAAAATCATTTGATGGTCCCTTTAAATACCACGGCATAAGCATTAAAATTAGCAGGACGAGGATTAAATTTAACAGAAGGATTATATCCTACTGCATAAGGATTAAATGTGGCGGCCTAAGGATTCAATCCCGTGAAATAAGGATTACATTCCACGCTATACGGATTAAATTCCGCGGTATAAGGATTAAATGCGACGGGAAAACCTGTAGTTTTTAACTACCATGGCTGTAGTTTAACTGCTTGTGGTGGTGGTGGTAGTGAAAGGGCTCGCCGTTGTCGGCCTCACAGAGTCCATCAACGTCACGACTGACACCCTAGGAGGATGTGCGTCCTGGGCCGACGTCTAAGGAAACTGTGCCTACATATGTCTGAAAGCGTGTGAGGAAAACCCAGGAAAAACTTGCCCATAATTGTTGGTGGTGGTGGTGGTAGTTAAACTATATAGTGCACACCGATGAGCAAATTAGAATCGTGCAAGCGAGCCCGTGTACGGTAGAAAAGGTAACATTTCCGCGAGTTTGAGGAACACGCAATACGAAGACGACAACACAAGATTGAATGATGCCGACTCAATGAAAAATCGTATTGTGTGTTCCTCAATCTCCAGGAGACGTTACCTACTGCACACCCCTGAATCAGTACGTCGACTTGGGTAATTAATTGTCTTCACTTCCTACAAAGTGCGAAATTCTAAAATTAACTTTGACAATCCGGGGCAAAAGGTCTTCTTCACAATCTGTGAAGTGGGCGTGATATGGGCAAGCTTTCGCTTATCCCATCCTACAGTGGCAATACGAATCTTCTGTGGCTCATCTCATAGAGTCAACAATACAACAAGAGTTTTAGAACTGGCCTCAGTTGTTGACTTGGTTGGGGAAAATAAAGCGAATCAGTAAATTAGGGACATGGCAATAAGGATGGAGGGCTAAAACGATAAGGGAGATTGGCTCACTAATTCTGTGACTCATCTAATCAGTCAACAATACAAATTCTTTGATTGACGCAACATCAAGTTCCATTTCATTGGGTAAGCACGAATGAAATTATGTTTCTCCACCATTTTAAAGCTTTCCAGGGAAGGGAATTGGTAAGATATGCGGGGTGGTTTAAGTGTGATGCACAGCGGTGGTTGGCACTCCCCGAGAGTATACGATGGGATGCTCCACTTCAGTGCGATAGCAATGTGGCAGTGTTTTAGAACTTGTTTCAGTGGTTGACTCAGGAACAGAAATAGGCAAGATAGGGTTAACAAGCGGGCTAACTGGTTAGGGGAACTTCAGGAAGATGAGTAAACAATCGTCTGTGGCTCATCTCAGAGTCAACAATACAATTCTTCGATTTTTTAAATGTGATGTCGGCAAGCCTTCGCTTGACCCATCCTACAGTTTCCAATACAAACAGTGTAAAATGTTCAGGGTGGTGCATGGTGTTATTAAATTTAAATTAATAGATTAGTTAAATGAATTTAGAATATGCTAAAGCCGCAACACAGGCAGAGGTCCTATTGGTAATTTGGGGTGAATTAATTGTAAAGCACAGGAGTGTTGGTGCTCTTCTGAAGCGCACGATGCGGCGTTACACTCAAGTGCAAAAGCAATGGGGCAGAGTTTTAGAACTGGCCTCAGTGGTTGACTTTGTTGGAGAAAATAAAGTGAATCAGTAAATTAAAAATATAGGTAAATAGTACGCTAACACGTTAAGGAAGATGAGCTCAGAAATTATGTGACCCATCTAATCGGTCAACAATACAGAAGATTTTTTCCTAAAAGCTTAGCGATGATAATAAAGTGAATTACTAAATTAAGCATGCAGGGAATAGTAGGCCAGGAAGTTAAGGAAAATGGGCTCACCAATGCTGTGACTCATTTAACCAGTCAACAAAACAATACAAGCCTAAGTCAACATCTAATCAGGGAACAAGACAAAATGTGATGCGGGCTCTAATGTTGGGCAAGACTTGCACTTGTCCCATCCTACAGTTGGCAATACAATATTGGTATGTGATCAATGCTCGCACAATAATACAAATGTCGAATTCACCTACCTGTTATGAAAAAATTTTTATGAGCACAGATGCACACATTCCACTCCATTGTTTAGATAGCAACACGACTTAAAATTCATCACGTGATTGCTTGTGACGGATACAAGGGGCTGTGTACACGTAACACGTTTTTAGGCAAGGCGTGTGGCTGTGCGCATATGAGTGACTACACACTAATTAATCAATCTTAGTTTTGCAGAATCGAGTGAGCGAAAACCTTCCGGCTTTGTCTGTGCATCCTTGCTCAAACAAGCGCATAGTAAGTGCGTTAAAATATTTTTTCGTCGCACCTCTATCATGTGGCATGTCACATGATATCGGATATTCGAAAATGTTGGAAAGTAATTCATATTTCAACTATTTGGAAATGCCTTCTTATACACATGTACGCGAAATGCTGAATTCGATTTTTCTAGTGTATCGAGCAAGAAGAAGAAAAAAACGTTCCCCGCATAATTTAGGCGTCGTAAAAATCGTGCAATATATTTCCCGAGTAAGGCTCACAAGAAACACAAAAAATTGTGTGAGCGTTATGAACATAGCGATCCTTTGTTTTTTTTTTTTCTTTTTGACGTTTTCGCGTATGAGTAATTTACGTATCAATGGGGTAAAAAAAAAAGGGAGTGTACTTTCAGCCCTGTAACGACGACCACCTGGGTGTCCATAATTCCTCAACACCTTGCTGCGAAGCCAGTTATGCGACAGCGTTTGATTAAAATGCAAATAAAACAAAAAACACTATGTGCCACGCTCGGAGATTTAATGATAGGGTTAGCATGAAGATTTCCTGGTTGTAATTATCTCGAGCCTATACAGCTCCCTTTGTGTGCGCCTCCAGCAACTCTTCGGCAGGAGCACAGCTTCGGCAACTCGAATACTGCAACTCCTTGTACTCTTAGGGCGAATTCGCTTGGTCAAAATGTGGCAACACAGCCTAGGGCGCGTACTACCCCACGAACTTGACTACCCACGGAAGAATTATTTACGAAGTAATAGCAAGTCGTCCTTTCTGGTAGACTTTTCCTGCCAGAATGAATCCCCCTGGCCTAACTCTCGGAAATTGCTAACCTTGCACCCGCGCCAGGTCACGTGACAGTTGTCAGGCGAACATGGGTGCCCTGAAGATAGCGGTTTTAGTAGCTTGGATCCCAATATGGGCATTGTGGTTGCTCGTGTTCCGAGTGAGTTCCGGTTCCGTCGTCTGCTAACTCATGTTAACTTCGACGTGCTGGCCGATGCGGGCCCTCGCGGTGCGGATGTGACGACGGCGGATATAGTTGGGCGACCCGCTGACCAGCTTTATGGAGTCCGGATGAAAAAGTGCTAGCTGGCGAATTCTTGGCACTAGGAAAGTGCCACGAGAACGCGCGCGGACACGATTTGACCAAGAGAACGCAATTGCTCAGAAGCAGGCAAAGAAGGCTGACAGGAAATGACCTACGTGAATTCGTCATTAAAACACAACTGTAAGAATTGTGGAAGACAACGAGGCCCTGCCCCTGCTCCCCTGCGCCTGCGCGCGCGTTGTTCTTCTTTTTAGTTGGATAACGCAATCGCTCCTGTGCAGTCAGAGCAATAAACCGTCGTGTGTTCCAGCTGGAGTCATTCTTTCTCCGTACGCTTTCCAACAACAACTTCACCGTATGACACGCTCCTAGCTAACCATTGTCCCGCGTGACATCGTTATCTTCACTGACTTCGTGAAACCGGTAGGTCTACACCTCTCCGTGACAACTATGCGGCTATGTTAACTGTTGCAGAAGGCGGGAGCGCGGTGCTTTCCGCCAATCGGGAGCTACATCAGTATCGTTCTGTGCAATCGTTGGCTTTCAGACTGTTTTATAGTGAAGTCGTGTTCTAAGTATCATTCTTAGAAATGAACTTCACCGCATAGCACGCTCCAGGCCAACTGTAACATCGAATGGTATCGTTATGTACCCTGATTTGCTGAAGACGGGAGGCGTACGCCTTTTTTGTGACAAGTGTGAACAGCATGTGTGTCACAGAAAAGGCATACGCCTCCCGTTTTCAATAAATCAGGGCAGATAACGATATCATTCGAGATAATGGTTGGCTAGGAGCACGCTATGCGGTGGATTACATTTTTTGAGAGTTTATTCCCCATTCATCATCTGG
Organism: Ornithodoros turicata; assembly: GCF_037126465.1. NCBI lineage: Eukaryota > Metazoa > Arthropoda > Arachnida > Ixodida > Argasidae > Ornithodoros > Ornithodoros turicata. The sequence goes on along the minus strand of NC_088202.1, from coordinate 30,373,968 downwards.
AAATAAAGTTATTGTTGTTCTTCAAAGGGTGCAGGTAACCACGGTGCAGATTGTTCATATCACTATCACGATCGTTATCATTATCAAATATCAATTGTGTCGAATAGCACACAAAGTGTTCCGTGTAGACAACATGTAGTGGTGTTCATCGGGTGACTCTACGAATATCGAAACAGACACTTGCGTCCACTGGTTGGCAGCAGCCCTAAGCATTGTGGAAATAGACGACAAACGTTACCTCTATTCGTTAGTGCAGAGGTGGTGGTGGTTGTGACGAGACCAGCGTGCCGTTGTTGGCCTCACTTATGTAGACAGTGTCACGACTTTAGCCATCTGGAGTGAAGTTTCCCCAGGTGTTCCGGGTGAGGTGGAATGCAGCAGCCGGCAACTAACAAAACAACTTTTATATACAGTGACAGACAAATACACAAGAGAATATACAAATGAGCGTTGGGCCGGTGTCTTCCTGACGAAGTCCGAACTCAAGCTGCCCGCTGCTGACCTTGGGTCCTCCTTATAAAGGGTGGGCGCTCACAACCGTCTGCCCGGAACCCTTTGTTCCCGCTGGTCGTCTGCAGCAGGTGTTCTTTGCCAAGGGCACAGTCCCTTTTGGGGATGGGATGCCTCTAGGGATAGTCCGCCGTCTAGACAGCTCTCTTTCTGTCTGCTGTCGTACAGTGACATCCCGTATTTCCATGTCTTTTGGCCGCTACACTAATTTAACACACTTCAATTCTGACACCTCCCCACCAAGAATGTTACAAGACACTTGATGTCGAAGGAACATCACACAAACATTGAAGAATTGAGTCTGGCTCTTTAGTCACTTCACAACGTCCCTTCAGTCCACCTATTGCACAGTATACAACATACACAGCATAGAACCCCGCCCTGTACGTTCCAGAGGTCCACCAGGCCATATCACTGAATTCGTTACTATTTACATTAAACCTCTCCAGACACCCCTTCGGAAGTTGTATCCAGCCTTGACAGAGCATCTGCGCATTTATTCAATATCCCTTTGAAGTGAGCTATCTCAATGTCATACTTTTGCAGAGCAAGCGCCCAACGTGTGAGACGGGCGCTGGGGGATGCCGACCGACAGAGGAACCTCAGAGAATAGTGATCGGTTATGATTTTGATCTTCGTCCCAAAACGCCAGGTGTCCAGCCGCCCTAGTGCCCACACGACCCCATACGCTTCGCGTTCTATAGTCGACCATCTCGACTGCGTTGGAGTTAGCTTCTTGCTTAAAAAGGCAATTGGCCTCTCTGCACTATCTGTCCCTTGTGACAGGCACGCTCCAACTGCACGTTCGGACGCAGCGGTAGTCAATATGTACCCCTTCTCCGGGTTCGGGGCCGCGAGCGTTGGAACCACTGCGAGTGCAGCTTTTACTTTGCGGAACGCGTCGTCCGCTTCTTTGCTCCACGGTATTCTATTTGGTACCCTTTTATTCGTCAGACTGGTTAGCGGTAGGACTACTTCTGAGTAATGGGGAATGTAGTAGCGATAATAGTTGAACAAGCCAAGGGCACTGCGCAACTCCAGTTTTGATTTTGGCGGCTCGAGGTTAACTATCGCGCTTACCCTTTCGGGATCAGGGGCATGCATGCCCGATCCCACTACATGCCCGAGGTACTTGACACTCCTTTGCGCAAATCTGCATTTCGCGGGATTGATGACTAGCCCTGCTTCTGATATCGTCCTCAACACCCTCTGAAGGTGATGTACATGCATTCCCCACGTTTCTGAATAAACGGCCACGCCGTCGATATACGCCGTCGCGTACCCCCTGTGCTCATGCAACACTTGGTTTTTTACGCCTTGAAAGGTAGCAGCCGAGTTCAATCCAAATGGCACCACCTCAATCCATATGGCATGACCTCAATCCATATGGCATGACCTTCCACGCGTAGAGACCCCGCGGAGACGCAAATGCGCGGGTAACTTCTGCGATTCGGGGTAAGGCAATTTGCCAGTAGCCACGGGTTAAGTCTAAGGTTGAGATGTATCGCGCCTTGGCTACTTCATATAACAACTCGGTAGCATTCCTCATAGGAAAACTGTCAGGTTCGGTGACTGCATTCAATTGCCTGTAATCGATGCACATCCGTACTGATCCGTCCTTTTTGGCGACGCATACTATTGGGTGGGCAAACGAACTGTGTAGTGGGGTATATGAAATCCTAATCCAAAAGCTGATCGATCTGTCGCTCTACCTCGCCTCTCAACGCAATGGGGACTTTGTACGGGTAGGACGACCCAGGCTTTGCGTCCGGCACCAATGTTATCTTATGCGCCCCTACGTTACATCTACCCGGCTTTTCTGAAAAGCAATGAGCGAACTGCTCAATCACCTCTGCCAGCTCTTCACTCTGACTTCTGTCCAGATGTGCATGCCCAATTTCTGCTAAGTTTAGGGTGCCGCTCTCTTTTGTTGCGGTGGGTGTAGCTATCACTTCCCCAAATTCATCATCAACCTCAAAGATGACCCCGACGTTATTCACCCTTGCATAATACCGTCGTAGTCTATTTGCGTGAACCCATTTCTCGCTGCCGTCTGGCTGCTCAATAACGTAACTGTTTTCCCGTCTCTTTTCTTTGACTTTCATGGGTCCCAGCCACTTTGGCCTCATTTTACTAACCGGCTCACTGTCCAACACTAAGACCTCATCACCGACATTGAACTCCTTTACTTTAGCTCTTAGGTTGTACCGTTGTACATAATCCCTTTGAACGTGTTCTGCCCTTTCGTCAACAATGCGCCCAGCATCTGCCATTTTCTCTCGCAGATCTTGCAGGTATTGTGTCGCCGATCCATTGAGACCAGTTGGGGGCGTCCATTGCCCTGTCCACGATTTTTGTAAAATGCCCAGCGGACCATTTGGGCTACATCAGTACATGAGTTCAAAAGGAGATTTTCCAGTTATGTCGTGGGGTACCTCTCTATATGCCCATAATACACATGGGATGTACCGGTCCCATTCTCGCTCATGCTCCGCTATTACATGCCGCAACATGGATTTAAAGGCGTCGTTCCAGCGTTCGACGACCCCATTACTTTGTGGGTGCTCCGTTGTGGAGAACCGCACCTTTACTCCTAAGCATTTGTGCAGTTCGACGGTCAATTTGGATACAAAGTTTGTTCCTTGATCAGAACAAATCGTCTCTGGTGTGCCGTACCGGGAGAACAAATCCAATAATGCTTGGCAGGTTGCCTTTGCTGTTAGTGTTCGCAACGGTATCGTTCAGCCACCGGTGCCCCCATGCGGAAGAGGGTTCGAGCGGTCCGATGCAATCTATACACACAACTTGAAATGGCACTTGCGGACTTGTAAGTGGTGCAATGGGCACGCGGTCTTTAGTCCTAGAAGGGGACGACACTTGACAAGAGTGACAACTTGGACAGTGGTACCTAATGTCCGCTACCATAGTAGGCCAATAAAATCCGCTACAGATGCGCTGCCTAGTTTTCTTTTCCGCGAAGTGACCTCCACAGGGCATATCGTGGGCTAGGCGTAGCACCTCCTCCCTTCGTGACTTAGGAAGGACCAGCTGCTTCTCTTTCCTACCATCTATTTCATCCACGTGAAATAGCACATAATTTTCTACTCTCATGCCGTGGCTGCCCGTCCGAGCCTGTGCCCACGCGTAAGCTAACGTAGGATCACTCTTTTGTTCCCTGCGGAAGTCAGATTGTAGCTGATTTACCTCCTCACCGTCCTGTATCTCAACAGCTAACACATTGGCCGCATTTATCTCATCATGCTGTTCTTCCTCAAATTATACCTCGCCACCAGTCTCGAGGATTTTCGCCGGTGCCACATTTAGGCCTACTTCCTGCTCCATAGTAATAATTTCTCCGGTCTCAATTTCTAGTTTCTTCTCGCTTCTGCTTAATTCATCATAATCCTCCGGGGTTAGTAATGCCCCAACAACCTCAGCTAACTCATCTGTAACTGCACATAGAGTTAGCACTTGTTGGTTTACATTTCCCTCTTTCTTTAAGCTGAGCGGGACGTACACCAGATCAGCCGTAATCGCGGGCCCGAAAGCACCTCTGAGCTTGATTGTACCGCTGCTATCTGATAAACATCCTTCTGGCAGATCCTCCAAGTTAACTACCGTGATGTCGGCACCGGAATCCAACCTGGCTTTTATTGCTTTGTCCTCGACCTTGAGACTCACGGTTTTTGCGTCTGCCTTATCTGTGCTTTCCTGCCCCTCCATGTCTAGGCACGACACCCTCGCAACTAGCTTTGATGCCTCTTCCTTTGCTTCCGCAGTCTTTTCGTGCGTTTTCCTTTGTTTCGGCTGTGGGCAGTCCCTGATAGAGTCACTAAAGCTTCGCGTAAAGTCACTAAAGCTACGCTTCAGAGTATCGACACTGAGTTCCAAGAGCGAGCATGCGCCATCTTGTTTCCGCGCCACGCTACAAACGCGCAAGCGCACTGCGCACGATGCCATCTATGGTGCGCGGTTGAAATGTTCCTTTCGTTTGCAAGCAGCAGTTGACGGCCTTGAGCTCACCTTAACATCTTCGGGACGCTCTGGTGGACAATACATGGATTATCGCACAACAATCATTGCACGCTTCTCTATCCCACAGCGAGCATTACGTTAGCCGTCTTTGATCCTCAACTGGGGATGGTATCAGTGTGGTGTGGAAACAAAATGGCGCTCCTGCTTTCCCTTGGACCTCAGTAGGCGCGTTTACATGATGGCGATAAAAGTCGACCGGACGAGACAAGTCGATTGCCCCTCTGCATATAAACCGGCGTACATCGACTTAAAAGGGAAGTCTACACAGAGGGAGGAAGTCGCTACGATGGGGTGGTTCAGACGACAGCTGTCGACTGAAACCGGTCATGCAACTTATCCAGCAGGTTCCCCTAAGCTTCAGTCGAGCGCTGTGCGACCTTGGAAGTCCCACCCGATTGTCATGTACACCCTCGCCATCCGACCTTGACGATTAGTCGATTGGGGCTTTCAATCGATTTATCAGCCCATGTAAACGCAGTTAGTGTCGATACTCTGAAGCGAAGCTTATTTAGTGACTGACCATGTGACCCAGTGTACCACAGTTGTAACATCTAGGGGGTTTCCTATCTCCTTTGTTCAACGACCTTACTGACGCGCCTTGAGGATTTGCTTCGCGTTCGCTTGTGCCCCTTGTTGTTAACACACCTTCTCGCTTTAATCCCCTACAGCCTTGGTGGCTCTCTTCGTAGTTCTCGGAGAGTTCTTGCAATTTCCTTAGGCTGTAGCCATTCCTTTGTCTCATTCTGTACTGCATAAGTGCGCATGTCTTCGGACATAACGAGTTTCGTCCTATCCGCAACTATCAATGCTTTTAGATCCCCCATCGTTTCTATCTTTCGGCTGTTAACGTAATACGCAAACAGGGTTTCTAGCGTCGTTGCGAACTGGTTCCAAGATTCACCCTCTCCCTTTCGAGCCGTGTTAAACAGCCTTTTGTACTCATCAGCAGTGAGCTTCAGCCCTTTCAGAATCAACTGCTTCAGATCCTCGTACTGCATTCTCTCGCCATCAGATTGACTAGCGACGAGCGTTCTGACTTTCTCATTTAGAAAAGGCAAGATAATTGTGCCCCGCACAGATTCCGGAATTTCAAGCGATGCGAAAAGCGTATCCACGTTTTTGAACCATGCGGGCACCATGGCGTCTGACACTGGCATGGGCGCTAGTGCTGCTCTCAGTTCTTTCGCGTATTCCCCAATCTTGTTCCGCGTCCGGCAAGCGCGCACGTCACTCCCATTACCCGCCTGCACTCGCGCAAGTTTTAACCTTTCCAACTCAATCTGCAGCTGTAATGCCTGCAGCTCCATTTCGGCTCCAGTTCGGACATCTGCGTCTGTCCGAACACCCTTCGCCCCATTTTCGTCGATCACAATTTCCTCCGGAGTTACGCCTGAGGAATCCCTTTTATCCATTGATCTGTTTTTACCGACATGGTGAACCTTGGAGGAAATAGGACAAAGTCCTACCTGCTTTTGTTGTCTTCCGTGATGGCTGTTCCTTCTGCGCTGTTCTGACCGTAGTCCTTGGAGCCTCCCACTTAGGTGCTGCTCCAACTCAGCTGTACTTCTCGAAGCCTCCCACGTAGCTGCCGCTTCGCTTCCCTTGCTGTAGCTCTCGTAAGACCTCCCTCGTAGCTGCTGTCTCACAGAAATCTTCCCGTCGAAGTCTCCCGCTTAGGTCCACTTCGATGTAACTGCCAATGCAAAAGCTTCTCACGTGGATATGGCTTTGCTGGCCCTCTTCTCTCACTGTTGTACTGCCGGCCTCCGTTGTCCAAGTGCTTGCGTTGCCGATGATGGTGGTTGCTGCATCCTGTCGACTGCGCCAGTGAAGTTTCCCCAGGTGTTCCGGGTGAGGTGGAATGCAGCAGTCGGGAACTAACAAAACAACTTGGATATAGTACAGTGACAGACAAATATACAAGAGAATATACAAATGAGCCTTGGGCCGGTGTCTTCCTGACGAAGTCCGAACTCAAGCTGCCGCTGCCGACCTAGGGTCCACCTTACAAAGGGTGGGCGCTCACAGCCGTCTGCCCGGAACCCTTTGTTCCCGCTGGTCGTCTGCAGCAGGTGTTCTTTGCCAAGGGCACAGTCCCTTTTGGGGATGGGATGCCTGAAGGGATAATCCGCAAATGGGATGCCAAGGGATAGCTGCGCACATGACGTTTCAAATTACCAGCCAATAAACATACTTCGTTATCAGCTGTGAGTCGCATCAGTTTGTTTGTGTGAAACGACGTTTTGCGCTCCGTGGTTCCGAAATTCAACGTCATGACATCTTCAACATATCAGGCTGGCGCAAACGTCAACAGTTGGGCTGCTATCACATGACGCGATTCGAACCCGGGTTCCTCCCAGTAACGACGTGACATGGCCAGCACGCTATCCACTGTACCACGCGAGCTGGTGACGCGATGCTGCGTGGCTCAAACCAAAGTACCGCAGCCCAGTTGTCGGAACCATTCGAAGATGACGAAGAAGTTCCATCGCGCACCTACCTAAGATTCCGGAACTGTAGTCTCGGATATTCATTCGCGCTCGTGGTGTCCTGCGTGCTACTGCCCAGAAAACGTAGTGCGCGTATGATACCTAAATTAAACGCATTTCTTTTTTCAGTTTGAGGCTCTAACTGTTTAGATTTTGCATAGAAGAGGATTCACGTTCATCTAGTCCAATTCCGCATTTGAAATAAAATCATACGTGGAACACTCGATCGTAATTGGCGAGGAAAGCGCTACGTCAAAATGGGACGTAAAGTTAGAGCGCGGGGCGGAGCTAAAATGCGAAAGAGTGCAGTGAATTATTTCAGCCGTATGCAAGCGCCTTTTGTTTTTGAGCCTTAGTAATTGCGAGGAGTTTTCACTGCATACATTTCAGTAATATAACACAAAGAAATGTGCACCTATTGTACCTGTTTACGGCCCCTTTAAAGGAGCAATGAGGTGACATTTAACATGGCTAGAAATCCTTCCTTGTCTGTCACTCTGTCTACAGGAGACACCATGCAAAATATTTTCGCTGTGCAGTGCGTTATAGCTGTGCAATGGAATTTACAAAAAAACAGTCAGTGGAAGCAGCTGCAGAGGGCCGACACGGTGTTCTTGTGACGTGGCGAAGGCTCCGTACCTTGTTCCTTTGTTTTTCCTTCGCACTTCACGCGCCGCTTTGCGTGCTTGTTGCTGTGCCCTTGGAGGAAGGAAACTAAGGAAATGTCCTAAGCGCCTCTCCCAATGGAGTGCTGACCGGCGCTGGCATTGTAGTTAGTTGCCCACACACGTGACCCGTACACGTCACGGCAAAACGTCATCATGGCTTCCTCCATGCCCGTGGCAAGGTATACCTAATCTGGTAGGAAAACAAGCGAGAATACCAAATCAGACCCATCGGCAAGGCTATCATCATGAGGCGCGAGCGATCCTAGGTGTTGGTAGTAGAGGCACGATCATAAACAAAAACCTTTACAACATGGGCATGCCGTGTGTGTGTATTAACAGGCTATTCATAATTTCAATGTAGGAGAAACCATCTGTTGCCCCACTTTTACAACATGGGCATGCCGTGTGTGTACTAACAGGCTATTCATAATTTCAATGTAGAAGAAACCATCTGTTGCCCCACTCATCCACATAAACGAAATCATCTACCACACGAGTACTTTTCCGTATACTGCTCCCCAGCGCATGTGGGGCTTGTTTGTCCGTTGGGCTTGTTTATCCGTGCATCTCTGTATCCGTGCCGTGTGTCCGTGCATTGTAGTACGGAGTTGGTACACTTTTTGTGTTAAACAGGAAGGGATGTTCACATCTCGGAGCTGTAGACCAAGATTAACAGATGTGAACAGACACAACGCATCCCTTGTTGCTTGCCCCGCGAAAAAAAAAAAAAGAATTGGTCATGGCACGACCGGCCATGATGGCGTGAGTGCTAACAGGAATCAGCTGTGCACCAACGATGTCATGTTTCTTGGTTTTGTTTGTTTTGTTTTGTAGTGGTCCCATTAGGACCACTCATTAAAGAAATGCAAACGTCATAACGGCAAAATGCAAACGAGAGGCGGAGCCTAGTTTGTGACCATTATGTACGGCACAAAGTAGGCTCCGCCTCTCGTTTTCAACAGATTGGGGGCGAGAACGTTGTCATTCGGGATAATGGTTGCCTAGGAGCGTGCTATGTGGTGAAGTTCATTTTTAAGAGCGTAACTGAGAAATGGACCGTAAGTGAACCTTCCTAATTGCTATGTAGTCATCACGATGCCCTTCTGTTCGGAGTTGCCAAAATCTGTGATAACTGTATGTATTTCGAATTGATATATGTCGTTAGGCCCGATATGATTTCTTTTTCTCTTTTCTCATCTGATATTGTTGCCGTGGGTGATTAGTATGGCTCGGTCAGGAAAAGGGAAAACAACGCAAACGAGGTGCGCTAATGAAAACCTGCCTTGGCGAATTATGCACTGCTTATTATTCATACTGCTGATGTCATCTCTGACGTCATTTATTTACAATCATAGTAGTCCGCCCAACTGATGGACGGCGCTGACGATCTCTATCATGGCGTCATTCCGAAGACGCAGGGTCCTATGCGAGTTACGCTACCTGTTTAAATATACCTTCCCCGTGGCAATGGAGTATGGAGACGAATATGAGAATATATATACCTATCGGAATATGGAGACGAGCAGCGGCCGAATAACTTGCTTCTGCATTCATACCCTCTTTGGAGGTTGAAACACAAAATAGGTCATATCACTGTGGAAGCAATGGATCACTAAATAGCTAGAAGACGTACGCACGTCATCGTGGCATTGCGTCGCTTCTCTTCTGCTCCGCTGAACTTTCGCTGTGATTTATTACGCGGGAAATGTTGAAATACCTCATACTCTTAAAAGTGTTGTGCAAATGGGCTCCTTGACGGTCTTGCGTTTGGTGAAGATGAGGTTTGCTAAACTTCGAAGCCTCCGCGCAGACCGCCATGGGCGTGGCATTGCCAGGAGTGACCGCTAGAGGAGTCCCACGGCCTTTCGTGTTTATAGCCCTCTCCTTAGTTTCTTACATCCATGGCTGTGCCGCTGTACGTCACTGGTCACGTGAGGGGAGTAGCATACGTCACGATTTCTTCTCGTTCTGCGATGCCTCTTATTTAAAATGATACATAATTAAGGAACGCGAAAAGAACACTGACGTCTATGTGTTGTGTGCGGCTACGTCCGTGTCTTTTCCGCGTCCCTTAATTATGCGACACATACTGCTGTATCGACATCAAGGTGGACGTCCGTCGACAAGGGATGGCTCCCCGTGACTAGGATTACCTCTTCATCGAGCCGCATGTCTATACAGCGGAGTCTCATTTGACTTGCATAGCAATTAACGCGTAATGTTCGTTCGGAAAGCGTGGTGCACGGCTTACTCATTTCAGGTCATTGTATCACGCAGAGAGAATCATAGCGGTTGACTATAAACCCGCAAAGCGGATTTTTATCAATGTAAGCCGACAGGGTTTCAGAGTTCTGATGCTAAGATATGCGGGGGTTCATTATACGACTCTCCATTGGAAGTAATGCTTGTGTTTCGGACCACCCTCGTATGAATGGGAACTGGCATGGAGACGAATTACTGCAGCCGCACACATTTAGTTGTGTGCGTGTGTCCTGATCACATATCGGATAAGGAGTGAGAGATGCGGTCTATCCAGCATGCTCGTCTCGTGAGTAGGCTTCGTCTAATTGGCCCCCTCCATCATTCTCCAGTGTTGCTCTTCTCTGTTTCTGTCTGTTGACCCTAAGGAGCAAGAAGCATGTTCATGTGTTCTGTCTTTCTTTCTTCCTTTCGTTTTTTCCTTTTCGATGTGTTCGCACATTTTTGTTGAGTGTCGCTCGTTAGCAAGTTACGTTTCAAGACAGGTTCTTGTTTTCACACATTGTCACATGAATAATTATGAATAGCACCTATATGTAAACAATGAACTGATATATGGAAGATACTTATATGGAAGACATAGCCAGTAGTTGAATTGTGTAGTCCAGGAAGATTCTTCGTCAGACGTTGTGGGATAAAGGTACTGTAAAGCAGTAGACAAGCATGATATGCCGGTGATGTGACTAGAGACTTTGTTGCTTCTAAATACCATATGCGGAGCCATACGACCGACAACGCGCTATAAATATTTTTAATTTGCCATAAAAATGCGGCGTAGTGGAGCATGGTGTGAAACAACCCTCTGTACAGCGGGCAACACCGAAAATTGGTATTACACACTATTACATCGGAACTTCGTTATTTTAGTAACCATATATTAGTTCCCACTTTACCTATGCATTCTGAAACCCCTGTTAACGGTGTTTTTTGAGAAGTAACCCAGCGCTGGCCGCTGTTCGATGGAGGCTCTCCCTGCTTCTCTGCTGCGCCTGCGCGCTCCTTCTGTTCGCGGCCTCTAACTCTCTCTGTGAATCTCTGTGAACAAGCAAATCCCGACGCTGTCTGGCTTCTTGAACGTCTGACACATTCTTTACGGCTCAGCATTTCATTTCAGTTCGCTTATCTGTTTATCCTCAAATGTGGATCGTTGTGTGGATTGCAGGGGCGGATTTTATGGTGGATTGTGGTGAATTGTTATGTCGGGCCCAGTGTTATACGCGTGTTGACGCGTGTTGCCGCAGTGTTGCCGCCGTATGTGGCAGGAGTACGGATTCATTTCGAATACCTAGTAAAGTGTTGCTCGTAATGTTTAATTCTAATGTTATCATTAATTGCACCGTCGATTGGAATGAAACTTGCGCAGTTTTTGTCCTGGTGGCTTGGACTATCGAATAGCCACACTAAATGACATATGATGGGTGCTGCTTTACAGTACCTTTGAAGAGCTTTTTCTGGTGTGTAGGATTAGAGTGGTGATGGTGGTGCCGATGATAACGGTGATGAACGGAAAAGGTGGAGCACACAAATAACGGGTTTCAATCGATCTAATTTTCGACGTTGGGAGACACGAAGAATGGCACTACGATTTGACTACCTGGCTGCCAGGTGTCCTTCTTCCCAGCTGAATCCACAACAGTCGAGCGTACGTTCTCTTCGGAATAAGAAAAAAAAAAACGTTTTCGGTGCAGTTCGCGAATGAGGATTAGCCGGAACAGGGACTAATTTATAAGAAAGAATACCAGAGATGAGGACGTTGCTCGGCAAGTGGAACTCGTTACCAGTTAAGTTACTGTGCAAAAAATTTAGCTAAGTTAATAACGAATTTACACGTAATGAAAATAAACTTGAAGTTCCTAAGCTATTTTGGAAAAGTAATGAGTTACTTTAAAGTTACTTGCTACGTAATATACAATTTTTCTTCATGACCTGTCTTTTATTTATTCAGATCTTGATCCCACAATGGGCGTTGCAAGAGGTTTCAAAATAGTTCTGATATGCAAAAACTATATAAACATCTGATAAGACGAAAGAAGCCTACATTTATCTTCTGCTTTATGGAGAGATTTAATTATTTTGATCTCGTAATGCGGTTCTTCAACGGAGCACAAAGCAAGTCTATGTTCTATGAGTTGTCCTCTACGCATATATTGTAGAACCGCGCCCAGTTTTAACCCTACTACACATTGCCCTCTGTCACTGCTCGTCATGAAGATGAGCGACACCTGAGCCTCCTAATGTACGACAAAAACAAAATTTCTAACGTTCACTGCATAACAACAAGGGAGTCAGACGCGCATGAATAATTTTGATATCTGAAAACTATATCAATAGTTGATATGACGAAAGAAGCGTGCCTTTATGTACTTCTTTAGGCAGACATTTGATGATTTTGATCTCGTAATACGGTTCTTCAAGGGCGCACACAGCAGGCATAGAGAGTTTAGATTCCATGAGTTTTCCTCTGCGCACACTTCGTAGAGCAGTACCGTTTTAGTTTTACTTCTCAGTCCCTCTGTTATTACAGATGCACTCCTCGTTGCTAAGATGAACGTCAACTGAGTCTCCTAATATACGGCCAAAACAGAATTTGTGGCGTTCAGCGTGCAACAGCAAGGGAGCGCAGAGCACAATCAGACGCGCAGTGCACGTTTGTGGACCAGAATCGAACAAAAGGAACTCCGAACTTGCCCCAAGTTACTTTGAAAAAGGCAGCTAAAGAAGGATCGAAGTCCGCAGGAAGTTACTAGAGATCAAGAGCAACGAGTTAAGTTAAAAGTTACCGAAAAAAGTACCTTAGTTACAGTAACGGGTTACTTACGAGGTACCCCCGACACTAAACTATACAGTATACCCAACCCTTTTGCCAGCGTGAAAAATTTGTCACTGATATGCAACATAACTCATTTGATTTGATTTGAAAACGAAAAAAAATTGAGATGTTAGTCCGCAGCCACTCGGGACAACATAACTCTTACTGTTCTTTCCGAAAGCCTAAAGTGTTGCGCATCGTCCAGAGAGGTGACTACTCTCCAAGGGATTAAAAATTGCTCAGTGGGGATTGGGGGATAAATTTGTTTTGTCATGTTTCAGTGATGTCACGTCGTTGTTGTGTTTGATGTTCAAACTGTCAAGAGTGCCGTCTTTAGCTTCCAGGCCATGTGCCTGACGTCTTCCAGGGCGTACTAACACCGGGACGCATATTCACTTGTACTGACACACAATGGAGTGCTCGCTACTATGCACGTGCTTGAGCGGTCATGCTACGCACATGGTTGAGTACGAGTTGTAGTGCCTTCGTGACCTCCACTTACATGTCGCTATTTCGGAGCAATACAATGAGTCCGCACACATCAGCTATGAAACAGCTTGCAGCGGATATGATGCACAGTCGATATTCTGACCACACTGCAGTTTTCACTGACGGATCCTCCAGTCATGAATGTTCATCGTCTGCATTTGTTATTCCGACTGACGGTTGTGTCACATGGATACCGTCTCTCACACCGCACATCATCAACGTCGGCTGAGCTATATGCTATCCTGTTGTTTCTAAGTAAGACGTCCTGTGACGATTCGTCTTTGTCATTGTCATCTACTCAGATTCAAAGGCTGCTCTTCAATGTATAGCCAACATGGGAATACGTGGATCGCTCGTCCCAGTTGTCTCTGATATCCTCCATGAGGTTCAGCGTCTAAGCGATCACGGTCATCATATATCCTTGCAGTGGGTCCCGGGTCACTGTGGTTTGGGCAGAAACGAAGAAGCTGATAGAGCGGCAACGGCTTTATCACCAACGGTGTTATCAAGAGGAGACAGGAGATCACTTCTGAATGAGCTCATTCAGCCACTAGCTCGCCAGCAGTGGAGTCGGGACATCACAGATAAGTCTCTCATGTATGAAGTGGATCCCACTATGTCCTTCTCAGCTCCTGACCGTTTACCACGCTATTTTACGTCCCTCCTGCACATGCTTCGTCTCAACGTACACTCTAAACAATTTTACACCTTAAACGGTGTAAAAGAACATGTGCATGGCGCACACCTTTTAAGGTGTAACGGAACACCATCAAGAAATCAACGGTGTAATTGTATGGAAGGGTGTAATGTAACCTGCAAACCATAGAAGAGGCAGCTGGAAATTATTACAGCTTCACTGCGAAAATATAGTGTTTCTAGTTTTTACAGAAGGCACATGCCTGGTACTTTGGAGTGTAATTGTGGCTATCTTGGCATCACTCTTCGATCACAGCCATGCAAAATATTCTTTAAAAAGTCAAGAATATACTTTTCTCACACTGAACTTGTAATACTTTCCAGGTATACTACTCAGTTGTACCCTGTGTGAAGCCAAAATAGGACATTGCAGACACATGTTGCACAGCACACACATGTTATAGGTGATTGATGTGGGTATATGCGCGCATCATACATATCAGACACAATCACAGGAACTGAATAGTTATGCTTTTATTAGGTTGACATTATGCCATGCAGCATACATATCCTACATTACGTAGGCATGAAGGTATTCAAACGTATCACTTAATACAGCTTTATCACATAGTAGTAATTTTATATTTTCCAGTCATCTAACCTTGAGGGGTTAGATGACAGTGTGCCAAATGTTGAGTAACTGTGCATTTGGTCCTTATATCACAACTTGTATCACAAGCTTAAGTTCTGAGTACCACAAGCACTCCAACACTGCACAGGAACAGGAATACATTTAGCCTGTGTAATGGAGCCTGTCCCACCTCCAAATACACCCTCTGTTGTACCCTCATCACACCCTCTTGACAATGCCTCATAAAAGGGTGCAATTCACCATAGTTACACCCTCGAAAATTTTCAAGCCAAGGTTTTAGGGTGTAAAATAGGTGTAATACATGAGAATACACCAATTTTACACCTTTAAAGGTGTGAAAATATTTGTACGCTCTACGAAACGGAGAGGCGGCAACTCTGTGCTCAGCTGAGTGGTGCTAGCCGACAGACGTTCAACCTGGCTGCAATTCTTGGCCCATGTCAGGGCCATGTGCAACACCGTCGAGGTCTTCTGATGTTCTTGGAGTTCCTCTTGGCTACTGGCTTGCTCCATACGCTGTAGGGTCCTCCCCTGCATCTCAAGGACCATTGGCGCTTCTTTCATGTGCTTCTTCCTTTTGTGTGACGTAGCGTTGCGCAACCAGAGGACGGGAGTTCAAGAGTTGTACTTGCACATAACCTTATTTTCATATTTGACATCTCACGTTTCTCGTGTAATGGGCGTAAGCGGTGAATCACCCCAGGCCATAGTCATGATTTATTTGTTGTTGTTGTTCGCACAGGAGAACCTTGTATTGCTACCTAGGATGGATTGAAAGATGGAAGAGAACACGCAAAGGAACCTATGTATTCTGATATTGATGACTGAAGGACGGGGCAACAGGGGGGGGGGGGGATATGTTTATTGAAAAAAAAACGAGGAAAGGTTAGTCAGGCATAGACCGACTTGCTATGCAAGAGATAATACTTGCATGTATGGCAACATTATTGTATTGCTACAACTGCAAGCTAGTGCACCATGGTCATGTCAACCAACAACTCAGGAAACCTCGTACACGAACAGATACACTTTAGAAAACGGTCTGTATTTCTTGGGAACGAACTGGTTTTCCTTGAAACTGAACGAAGATTATTGATTGATTAATAAAAGAAAAAAACGGAGATGTTAGTCCGTAACTACTCGAGACTGGCTACACCAGGACGCGCTATTTAGACGAGCATTATTGTGCTTCACTGTTACAATTGAAACTATGTAAAAAATGTACATAGTTGCAATGGCAACAGTGAGGCCCTATAATTTTCATTCAGTTTCAAGGGGAAACAATCCGTTGTCTGGAAAGCCTGTCTTTGAAACAAAATTGCGTCTCTAACTGGTTCTCCAAGTTTGAATGTTTCGTTACATTCAAACTGTAACTACGTTTTCTATTGAATCAACCACCTTTGCTGCTATTTAACGGATAAACCGAACTGCGTCCCTCTTTTTCATTTTACATCTATCTTAGCGAATAAATTCCGTGCAATTCCTAAATACCTTTTTTGAGTTGCACACTACGAAAGAGAATCTCCGAAGAGTAATTTAGAGCAACAAGTGCACGATAATAAGAATACGACACCCACGAGATGTCCCGTTGAAACTTTGTGTGGACGTCCTATGGATATCTCAATGTGACTCCATCTGGACTATCTCGTACACATCTGACTTGGGACACGTTACGGGACGCTACATACATCACTTATTGCGACAAAGAAAGAAACGCGCAATGATGCAGCACTGCGCAAGTTTGGTTTCGGGACCTACTGAGTGTCTCAAACCAAAAGCACTACGAAACACAGACGTTATCTTGATGGTGAGTTAATACTCCAAGCAATTACTCACTTCAGTGCTGTTTGTGTGCGTAATCGAATTAAACTTCGACATCTCACCCTTCATTTTGGCTCCCCAAGCAACAGGAAAACCTTGGGCCAACCTTGGCACTGGCTTGGCCAGCCAGCCTTGCCACGCTTGGGTTGTGGTTGGCCAACGTCGTTTCTTGGTACGGATCTGTTCCTTGGCCAACAATTTGCCAACACTTGGCAAGCCAGTGTGTTCCCAATCTTCAACCAACTACCCAAGTAACAAACAAAGGTTGGGCCAAGCTTGGCAGTGGTCAGGCTGGCATGCCTGACCTTGGTTGGTACAGCATCGGCCAACAAGCTTGTTTCTTGATACGGATCTGTTCCTTGGCCAATGACTTGCCAAGCACTGGCTAGCCTACATTGTGCCAAGATATAGACCAAAACATTCCTGCGACGTTGCTCATTTCCACACTCAAATGTCTCACGACGTAAGGCAACGACTTACCATTCTTTGTTTGTTGCTTGTATTTCCCACCACGGACAGTGAGCACGGCATTTTAAAGTTCATAAATTACCCACAATGGACAATGTGCACGGCTTTTCAAAGTAAAAAAAGAGCAAAATGCCTTGATAACTAGGACCAAAAGAGCTCACAAAGAAAAGCAATTGCATTTCTTTCCTAAGGAAGAACTGATACTGTACATGGGTTGCCTCGCGAGCTTTCACAAATTCTAGAGCCCTGTTCACCTGATAGTCAAAATAAAGGGTGAGGTGTCCAAGTTTAATTAAATGCATGCTCAAAGAACACTGAAATGATGAACTGCTTGTCGTATTAGCACCCCATGAAGATGACGCCTCCGTTTCTTACTGCTTTTGATTTGAGATATTCACTTGGACCATCGAAAGTCGAGCTTATGCACTGCTACTCCATTCTGCGTTACCCTTTCCACGAGGCGACATATCGAGATTGGACCAAGGTTAGCAAGAGCTTGGCCTGCCAACCTAGCCATGCTTGGAAAGTGCTTGGCCAACGAGCTCGTTTCTTGGTACGGATCTGTTCCTTGGCCGACGGCTTGCCAAGTATGTCGCTCCGAGTACCAGTATGCAACATTACGCCAACGTTGGCTGGCCACAGGAGTCACTGGCCAGCTGTCATCCAACTTTTTGCCAACCGCCGGCCATCGGCCATTGCTTGCTTGGGTCAGAGGCGAGCAGGGCTCTCGAAGTTGCGGAAGCTCGCAAGACAAGCAATGTAGAGGAAGTTTCACCTAACATAAAAAACAAAACAAAAAAAGAAGGCGTAAGTAGTAGGAGGGTTGGCCGAGAGAGACCAGGAGCGAGTACGTTCCATGGACCCCTGCGCCCTGCCCTGAGTCCTGCGCGTATTTTTCCCCACGAGGCGCGTGTGCGAAGGGTTGTCCGCGAGGTTATAACTTACATAGACATGCAAAGAGGAATCATACACAAAAAGTACAAGTTGAAATATATTTATTAAAGCCAATAGTGCTGGGAATTGTGCCAATTGTGATGCCATGAAGGAGAAAAACCAAGCTGAAAAACCTTCACCACCTGTAATAGAACAAATAAAAACATAACACAGTACAAGTACCCTATTGTGCTCGAAATGTTCGTACCTGCCACAAAACAGGCGTACGCCTCCCGTCTTCAACAAATCAGTGCAGATATTATTAGAGCTGGTTGTTGGCTAGGATCGTGCTATCTGGTGAAGTTCATTTTTATCATATCTATCTTCTGTGTTGGATTCATAAAACAAAGTAAGGTTTGTAGTGCCTGTTAGAATGAAAATTATATAGTGTTAGATTAGATTATGTCATGAGGATGATTTTATGATAGTTAAAATGATAGATTATTCTCCTCCTCCGTTGTTTTGAGTAAGAATAACTTCTTTGATTAAATGTGGTGTTATAGATTTTATTTCCTCTTGTGTTCGTGTCATTCTTGTCGTTCATATCCCAAGGTCTTCTGGGGTCTCTGATGTTCACAATTAATTACATACATCTATCAGAAGTTGTAATTAAATCTCCACTATGGTGGTCACATAGGAGCACCTCGCCTCAACACACCGACTAAGTCGCCATATATACACAGATGGCTCGGTAACCGAAGGTAGTTCGAGCGCGGCTTTCTACATTCCGGATGAAGACCTGGGCCACGGTTTCAAACTCCCCTATACAGTGTCCTCGACAGAAGCCGAACTGTTTGGTATCCTGGCAGCACTGGAGCATATTACCGAATCCGGGCACGGAACGTGGGTGATTCTTACCGACAGCAAGGCATCACTAGATATGTTGTCGTCATCTCGCCCCAGCATAATAAGCGATTTGCATACCATGACGCTTCAAAAATTCAATGAACTCTTCGCCAGTGGTTACAACATCACGTTTCAATGGATCCCTGGCCACGTAGGCGTGTATGGAAATACCCGAGCAGACGCAGTAGCGAGACGCGCTGGGTCTGAGGACACTTCGGCCCTGGCACCTCTGCCGCTTACAGCCTCAACATGCCGTCTATACATACGCCGTCGGTGTGCCACATGTGCTCAGCAGTTCCGTACCGAAACAACGACTTACAACTCATTCCTACGGTCTATCGACCCATTGATGGAGTTCGTCATCACTTGCCACCGCAGCCGTAAAGAAGAATCCCTTCTCCACCGCCTACGACTCAATGTTGCCCGTACACCCTCACTTCTCTTCAAGATGGGTCGGCTAAATTCACCAAACTGTAATGTCTGTGGAGTGGAAGCGGACATCCCACACCAACTCCTGTATTGCCAGCAGTACCTTCAACATAGGGACACCCTCCGTTGCCGTCTGCTCCAGATTGGCTGTAACGACTTTTCGTTGGCCGCTCTTCTTGGCCCCGTCTTGCACCCCAACCAGTGGGCTGTCACTGCCGCTCTCCTCGGTTTTCTCCGAGTCTCAGGACTCGTGAACTGCATGTAACGTTGTGTAGTGTTTATTCTCTTCTTTCTGTTTCTCTTTTCTTTCTTTCTGTTTCTCTTTTCTTTCTTTCTGTTTCTCTTTTCTTTCTTGTTGTTCCTCTTTTCTTTCTTGTTGTTCCTCTTTTCTTTCTTTGTGTTTCTCTTTTCTTTTCCTTTCCTTTCTTTTTGTTTCTTGTTTTCTTCCCCTTTCCTTTCTTTTTGTTTCTCTTTTCTTTTCCTTTCCTTTCTTTCTGTTTCTTGTTTTCTTTCCCTTTCCTTTCTTTTTGTTGCTTTTTGTTTTTCTTTCTTTCCTCTGTGTCGATCCCCCTTTTTTCCTTTTCCTTCCTTTTCTTTTTCGTTTGCCCCTTCCCCTTTTTTCTTTTTTTCGGAATAGCAAGCCGGCTCTTTGCATGGCTAACCTTTCCTTTCTTTTTTTTTAATAAACATATTCCCCCCCCCCCCTGGTCACATATTGGAATATTAGACTTTTATCATAAAATTTGTAATTTTGATTGTAATCGCATTGATTAAGAATATATTCTTTGATTAACTGTAGTGTTATAAATTTTATCTCCTCTTGTGTTCGTGTCGTCCTTGCCGTTCATGTCCCATGGCCTTCCATGGATTCAATGGATATTAAAATGTACCTTTTTCAGATTATCCAATGTCACCTCAGTATTGTATGTATTATTGAAAGTAGAATATGATAATAAAGGAGACTTTCTTTCAGATTATTGTTGCTATAATGGAACTGTGATTGTTGATATTAAAATGTGTCTTTTTCAGATTATACAGTGTGGCCGCAGTATTGAATGTGTTATTGAATGCGAATGTAGTTTCCTACAATAAGACGTCATCTTTCAGGTCGTTGGTGCGGGGCTCCGTAATTAAACACTTGGTAAGCAATGTGATGAATGATGATATTATGTTTTCTTTCAGGATCTGATGGCTGGATATAGCGAATAAATTATGTATATTCTTTACATGTACTGTGTTGTGTTTTTATTTATTCTGTTACAGGTGGTGAAGGATTTTTGGCTTGGTTTTTCTCCTTCATGGCATCACAATTTGCACAATTCCCAGCACTATTGGCTTTAATAAATATATTTCAACTTGTACTTTTTGTGTATGACTCCTCTTTGCATGTCTATGCATGTTATAACCTCGCGGACAACCCTCCGCACACGCGCCGCGTGGGGAAAAATACGCGCAGGACTCAGGGCAGGGCCCAGGGGTCCATGGAACGTACTCGCCCCTGGTCTCTCTCGGCCAACACTCCTACTACTGGCGTATTCAAAACTCTACATGTCTGAACACTATGCGGTCAACGCTATTTATCTCGCAGGAGATTTTGCCAGGTCTTCTGAGCACTGTTATCAAATTTAATTCGCGAGACATTGAATTTTTCCAGTTCACTTTGAAATTCGCAAGTTTTGTTCTTTTAACAGAATGCGCATACCGGATTTACCCCACAGTATTGCAAAATACATTCACTACTACAGTAACAATAGCCAGGAAAAAAAAAAGACATGCGAAAACCGTCGTTCCAAGGTGCGAAAATTGCTGCGCTCAGATCTCCGAAAGAAGCGGTGCGAGGAGGCCCTGCCCGTTCGCTTTTCCTTTTCCAAACTTTTACTGCTAACGGCAGCGTAGCTGCAACGTAAAGTTATCTAAAATGAGAGCGAGAAGGAAACGGGGTGGGGGTGACCGTTTCTCTTCCCGCGCATCTTGTATTACCTTGACGAAGAGCTGAGCTCGGCCGGCAATTTGCGCCCCTCGAAACATCGGTTTGCGCATATTTTTTTCCAGCCATCCCAGAAGAAGTAAGAGACGTGTTTTGCAGTGCAATGGGGTAAACCCGACGTGCGCTTTTTGTTTCTCTCTATAAAAAAAGAAAGAAAAGAAAAGGAACATGAGGTTGACTTGGTAAATTTCGGAGATCGATTGGGGAATTTCAATTTTCCGCGAATTAAATTTCATAAAAGCGCTCAGAGGTGATGGCAAAATTTCCCCCAATGTAAGTAGCGTCGACCACGTAATATTCAGACAAGTATATCTCTCTCGAATGCGATTTTTTCACGTTCGGTGAAGCACCTTGCATAGTATATCTGTTAATTCTGTTTTCTCTACTTCTGTATACGAGCTATCAGGACTTGTCCCATCCTGCACTTGACAGTACAAGTCTTCGATCTGGACTTTTTTGTTCATTATACCATTTATGTTATGTTTCAAACCGAACTTTGAAGCGCCCATTTTAGTGCAGAGATGCACCCGATTTAGTGAACCTCTTGAAGCGCAGACCCTGCCCGAAAGCTTTATTTAAAGGCGTTTTTAGGTGATCTATACTTTCTATCTTGATTTTTGTTATTTCATTATTACCCCCCTGGACTCTGTCTTCCTTTTCTTCGTTTTAACTGCAGAGAAAAAGCAGACATTTGTAGTGAGAGTAGGCACCTGTTATATATTCATATATTGGTGCGTGTTTCTTTTTTTTTTTTTTTTACCTGTTGGCATATAAGCAACTGCTGTGCTTGCTCAAGTACATGCTAAAATGTAACGCATGATTTTGAACCAGAAATAAAGCAGTCATGTCAATGTGATACCATATTCGATACACTGCACCGGTGCGCAATGGTGCACACTGGTGCACACTTGTGCGGCAGCCCATCTTCGATAAACCGCACCGGTGCCCACCGGACGTCTTCGATTAACGGGGTGCACCCGCTCTTTTCGCCGCCGAATTGCCCCGACGCGCACCGAGGAAATCGGTCGTGCGACGGAGTGCAATCCCAAGGAGTACTGCGACAGGCGACAGTAGTAAGTTTAGTATAACGTACGCTGTCGTCTTTGCGTACGTAAGAGATAGCGTGGTGGTTCTGCTTGTGTCTTGCGCGTGCGCAGGACCACCAACGCTATCCTTTACGTGCGCAAAGGCGATAGCGTACGATATACTAAAACTCACTAGTAGCAACGCCGTTATGGTATCCATACATAATTACGTGCTGCTTGGTGTAGTAGTTTCTTTCCCGCTCGTCGGAGAGCGATGACGATGAACTCCTGATGAGAATAAGTAGGGAGGATCAACTTTGTAGTGATGAATAGAGCAAAAAAAGGCTAACCTTTCATTAGCTATTTTAGCTGCACTTGTGTCATCGTTAGCCGACCTTTTCTTCCTCCTACAATATGGTCTGGCGCGTTCACATTTGCGTGGTAACAACGTGTTGCTGCGCAGAACTGGGCGTGCTACACGCTACAAAAGGTTGTAAAAGGTGGAAACTTCTACAGTTACCACCCAGGTCGACATAGCGTTTGATAAAGGGTGTAAAAGAGTGGTAAAAGCAATTATCATATATCCAAATTGCTACAAAAAAGGGCTACGCCCCCCTCGCTCACCGAATCAGAAGTGATAACCCTATCATTTGTGCAATGGTTGGCGGACAACGTGCGATGCGGTGAAGTTCTGTTTTGAGAGTGAGGTAGCAGGTAGAACTTTGCAACCTTTTGGACACAACATATGCGACAACTATTACCTCATAAACGGTGTAACTGCTGTACCCTTTTTTAAAGAGTGTAACCGAAACGTCATAACCAAAAAGTAGATCTGTTAAATTTCCCGCGAAACACCAGCCCAAGGGGAAAAACAACGTCGGAAAAATGCCGGGTTGACGTGCGCTTTCCACCTAAAAGGCGTTGGGCCGTCCTTGCAAAAAAAGGTTGGGCCAAGCTTGGGGATTGACAATGGCCTTACTCGGCCTGATTTAATACTGCTAGCCTTGTGCCAATGTAGCAGGCCGACCTATAAGACATGGGCCAACGCAGGGAGGGCCAGTGTAGAACCAAGTCTAGGCAATAGCCGGCACCTTGTCGGCTAGATGGCGGCCCACCAATTAACAGCAACGATGGGCCAACTATATATGCCCAAGCAACAAAGGCCTAGCCAATCTGGGCAATAGCTAGGCTCGCCTACCTGACCTTGGTTGGTGCATTATCGGCCAACAAGCTTGTTTCTTGATACGGATCTGTACCCTGGCCAATGACTTGCCAAGCAATGGCCAGCCTGCATTGTGCAAAGTTAGGCCAAAGCAGTCCTGTGGCGTCGCTCGTATTCATACTCAATTGTCTCGCGGCGTAGGGTAACGACGTAGGGGGAAATCATAAAAGCTCGCAATACGCCCGAGATCACTAGAATCAAACAGCTCACAATAAAGAAAAGAAATTGCATTTCTTTCCTGAGGATGAACAGCAGATGCTATACATAGGTTTGTCTCGCGAGCTTCCACAAATTCGAGATTCCTGCTCGCGTGTGAGTCAAAATGAAGGGTGAGGTGTCTAAGTTTAATTTGACGCGTACACAAACAACCCTGAAATTAGGAATTCCTTATCGTATTAGCTCACCATGAAGATAATGTCTCTGTTTCTTACCGCTTTTGGTTTGAGACAATCACTTGGCCAATCGAAAGTTGAACTTATGCAGTGCTACACCATTCCGCGTTTCCCTCTCCCCAAGGCAACATGCCGAGATTGAACCAAGCTTGGCAAGAGCTTAGCCAACGAGCTCGTTTCTTTGTACAGAT
The DNA here is from genome assembly GCF_037126465.1 of Ornithodoros turicata. NCBI lineage: Eukaryota > Metazoa > Arthropoda > Arachnida > Ixodida > Argasidae > Ornithodoros > Ornithodoros turicata. The sequence continues at coordinate 30,350,107 of NC_088202.1, read as the reverse complement.
CTGCCCCCTGGCCGACGGCTTGCCAAACTTCGCTCTGCCAATCACTATGCAACATTGCGCCAACGTTGCCTGGCCGAAAGAGTCGTTGGCCAATTGTCATCCGACTTTTTGCCAACCGTCAAAGCATGTTTTCTTTCTTTTTGTTTCGAGTAGCAGCTGCATTGTTCTCGGGTTTTGTTTGCAAAGCGTAGGGCCGACATTGACCCGTCTTTATTATGCCGAACTCTCAATAACACTCGCGCAACACGCCGCACAACGTTCTCGGCACAACGTCGTTCACCATCCACCACAGTGAGCGACATCAGACCGACGTTGGTCCAAGGTGCAGTGGCCGACTTAATCGCTTGCCGACCAAAAACCGACCACTGGCCGATGATTGGCAGTCGGCAACTTCCACTTGGGACGGCGTAGGGGAGAATCATGCGAGCTCGCAATATGACCGAGACCACTAGAATCAAACAGCTCCCAAAGATTTCCTGAGGAAGAACAGATACTATACATAGGTTGTCTCGCGAACTTCCACAAATCCGAGAGTCCTGTTCGCGTGTGAGTCAAAATGAAGGGTGAGGTGTCTAAGCTTAATTCTACGCATACACAAACGACGCTGAAGTGAGGAATTGATTGTCGTATTAGCTCATCATGAATATAATGTCTACGATGAAAGATGAAAGTCACTGAAAAGGTTAGCCAATTTAGCCAAGGTTAGCTTAGGCAATTTGAGGCTTTGTGTGTATCTGTCCCCTCTATGTTGTTCCAGCCTCAGAACATCAGTTTATCTCTTATATAATGTCTACGTTTCTTACTGCTTTTGGTTTGAGACAATCACTTGGCCAACGACCTCCGTCTGACTGACCTTTCCTTTCTTTTTCTTAATAAACATATCCCCCCCCCCCACTTGGCCAATAGAAGGTCGAACTTACGCAGTGCTACACCATTCCGCGTTTCCCTCTCCCCAAGGCAACATACCAAGATTGGACCAAGCTTGGCAATAGCTTGGGTGGCCAACCTAGCCCTGCTTGGCAAGTGTTTGGCCAACGAGCTCGTTTCTTTGTACAGATCTGCCCCCTGGCCAATGGCTTGCCATACCCCGCTCTGCCTATCAGTATGCAACATTGCTCCAACGTTGGCTGGTCGAAAGAGTCCTTGACCACCTGTCATCCGACGTTTTGCCAACAGTCCAAGCGTCTTTTCTTCAGCTGCATTGTTTTCGAGTTTGTTTGTAGTGCAGAGCCGACATTGGTCTGTCTTTATTATGCCAATATCTCAATACCCCTCCCGCAACACGTCGCAAACGTACTCGACCCAACGTCGTTCGCCAACCACCACTGTGAGCGGCATAACACCAACGTTGGTCCAAGGTGCGATGGCCGACTAAGTCGCTTGCCGACCAAAAACCGACCACTGGCCGATGGTTGGCTGTCGGCAATTTGCACTTGGGAGGTGCCTCTCGCTACCAGCGCCGCCGTAGTGCAGATTTCGATATTGCCCAAGTTGTCTTGGTGCCACCGATGTGGAGCACTCCGCACGCTGCTGGTTCCGGGCAACCCCGGTGCAGTTTTATCCAAGGTGCTATGAATCGCGTATGCCTTTTACTCGACAGCGATGAAACTGAACTTCTCATGTGAAAATGCCTCATTACTATCACTGTAAACTTTTTCACACCTTCCTACAGTCAAGACAGCAAACCAGATTTTAAAGCTAGGTGAATATCCTGAGGGCATGGCAGGCAGTATCCCAGCAGGTAATGATCATATCCCTGTCTTGTACATTATCTTGTCCATTATCCCTCTCTTTCCATTTCCTCTTCTTTTATTTTTTTTTTCTTCTTCTTAGAGTGTATGATGGCATATTTGTTATCTGCGCTGGGACATAAATTCTGGTTGATGATTCCAGCTATTAGGAAATATTTGCTCAATATAAAAATACGAGTCCATGTACAGATCATATTCTGCATGAGTCCATATTTCTCATGCTTTAAAAATCCGTTGCGGAATTGTACTTCACGCTCACATGCTATTTCAATTCCACAAGACGTACAAAATAAACGTAAGCCGTGAAAATGCTCTCGTTGCAGTCCAGGAGGGGCATCGGGATTGGGCATCGCCGATCATGAAGTTTATGCGTCATACTTCAAAACGTGTCTTCCACCATCATGTGCTATAGATTATTTGAGGGCACCTAGAGGATACATTTGGACAATGGACTTTATACGTTGGACGGGTTATGTGTGCTCTGCCTCTGTGCCTTCAGTGGCTGCTCTCTTTATGTACGGCTGTACGAAACACAAGCATTGGTACAGGGGAGAATACAACGCACATAACAAGTGCAGTGTTCGCCCGCAACCATATGGTGCTTCATTCGTGATTTCTTGTTTCGTCGTGTAATAGGATACAGCAAAACTGAAAGTCGCGTTGTCACGGCGCAAGAGCAACTGTCAACGCCGAGAGGAGAGAGCGAGAAAGAGAAGAGGTTGGGGGGGGGGGGGGTATATATTTATTAGACCAACGGAAAAAAAAGGGGGGAAAGGTCAGCCAAACGGGACGTCGGCTTGCTATTCCGCAAGAGGTTGGGACTTTGCGTGTCGCACCCGTGTAGCCTGCATTCTTCTGGCAACTGCTCGTTCTCATTTATTACTCCAAAAATGACCCGCCGTCCTGTCTCACCGGAACAGTCACAACTTCACGATTCATGTTCAACCATGGCGAGGCCGCTATATCTATGCTGTATGGCTCCCCAAAATGTGTGTCGACCGCTGTGCTTCCTTTTCCTTATATTTCAAGTGTGTAACGTAGATACCATGTTTTAGGCACTGGAATAAAGCATCGTTAGCGCTGTCGCCACGCACAGAATTCTACAGTTGTTCCGAATAATGTTCTCTGACTCTCATGCCCCGATGATTGTGCACAACTGTAAGGTGACTACGATCCCAGTCTCTCAGGCAGAAATATGCTTTGCAACACGCGCTGTCAACCACTGGTGCCACGCTCTCTACATCCTCCTGTCGAATCAACGGCGTCCCACGGGCGTCACACTAACTACGCGTCCACTTTGCTCACACAGAAATAACCACGCGCACAGACTTCGACACTCTTCACTGGACGCAAGCAAACTGTCGCCATGAGTTCTTCCATCTACATGTCTTCCTCTCACGCGTAATTTAAGCTCTACCCTCGCAGTTGGGGAACCTAACACCAGCTCACACACAGTGGAACTCCTTTCTAGAATAAAAAATTTAGAAGAAAGGAACCGGATCTACAAAAGAAATTGAAAAAGAAACGAAAAAGATCGACACCAAGCAGCGCTGGAAACTGCAACTATCGCGTAGCGGACGTAAAAGCGACAGTCAATCCGCCTCCCTACCAGTTTATTTTCTCACTCGATAAGGAGCGACAACGAACAGAAACGTCGTCCCGGGTCGTAGCAAACAATTCTTTCACGTTTCGCAGGCGACGAAGTCCTATTATTAGGCTTAGACGAAGCAGGAACGCCATTTCGTCGTTATCGACCGCTCGTCGATCGGTGCTATTGCTTCTTCGGAAATTTATACAAACTGGCGTCCTTGCTTGTAAGAAATGGCAGTGAGGAATATTGTGTTGCATGTTCGCGACTGAGGGCGTTCGTACATATCAGAGATACGTGCGGGGGGGTGGGGGTGGGGGACCGTGCCTTCACCTTCGATATCACCGCGTTACGGTGTTCAATAGCGTATGCCTTTTTGTTGACGGCTTTTAGAGAAAGTGTACTGCTCAGTATTGGATTGCAAATTTCTTTAGAAGCCTTTTTCTTGTATCAGAATCGCTGGGTGGCGATGGATTTTTAAGGAAATTGGATTTTTCCAGTAAGCGCGTACGAGTGCAAGGAAGCGTCTGGCGTGCTTTCTGTGCTGCATCGTTTGCATTCTATAGTCATTTCATTTCAGTGTAAGGGTATATTTATTACGATGAAGAGGGGGAATAAAATATGGAGGATGTCTGATTTATTGAGATCTGTCGAATCCCTTCGTCCACGGCGGCTGCCAGAAGGTCATCCTTGCATAGTATACAAGTTCCCATGCGATGCTTTGTCCCTATAACTAGACCTTCAGGCTGCGTTTGTCGGGGAACAAAGAAATACGGCTTGAATATGAGGCAAATCATCGCTCAACATAATTAGCGGCCCCTTCGTTAGCATGAGATTCAATATCTGCATGTGTAAGTGATTTTACATAGAAATGGCGGAGCAAGCGCCTGCTTGCTTTTCCGACCTTTCCTTTTCTTTTCCTCTGTCCCTTTGTTCTATTTCGTTTTTATTGAATGTGCGTTCTTACACTTTTTCCTATACGAAATTTATCGATGAGGTACTTTGAATCGTACCAAAAACATAACAGAACACAAAACAAGACTCTCAAACCAATATTTTACAAGATACCTAGTTAATGTTACCTAATTAATTAATTAGGCACAATGAAAACATACTAGCGACTACGCACTCCTGCTAACAATATCCAGTAGGTTTCGTTCACGTAGAGTGCTCCGTCATTCTTATAACATTTGGCGCGCGTTAGTCGGGAAACCCTGCAATCTGAAAACAGAACTTCACAGCACGCTCGTAGCCAACCATCATCCTGAATGGCATCTTTCTCTTTCTTAATGTGCTGAAACCTGTAGGCGTAATCTTTATGTGATGCAGTATATGTTAAGAAGCATCACAAAGAAATACATCATGAAACACATCCGTACACCTTTCAACAAATCATGACTGACAAGGTATCATTCTGTGGCAATAGGCCTTCCACGTATCACGTGCCAATGCTCCTGTTTCAAGACTGCGAAGACGTAAGTGCTTCCTGACGCTAGTGTGCCCCCCCCCCCCCCGGTCTACCTTGAGGACTCCTCGTCCGGACATAAACACTTATCATCAAAGCCAACAAACTCCATCTATACCTTATCTTTACTTGGCATCCATAACTCGCCATCGTCATCACCACCAATTACAAATATAGTCAACCACTCAACACAATCACTGACCCCGATCAAGATGCGTCGCACGGCAATGCGTACGCTTGAATAAGTCGGCGTACACCGTCACGTTCCTTTCTCGCATACAGAAAAGACGTATTATTACTCTCACCGCCATTTCAGCGGCTTTTAACGCGTAAATATACAGTATCGCCAAAGAGGACCCACCGCAATCTGAGCCACATAAACCTTTGAAGACACGCTTTTAGCCCACGTCTTCTTGGTGCAGGTACGAACGTGTTTGCGCCCGAATAGGATTAAAAGAGAGGCAAATGCAATCGCATGCGAAATGAGCGGAACGAATCGAATGCGACGCGTGTGGTCTTCGAGAAGAGCCATTCCAAGCACGAACAGCGGCCTTTTACACAAAGTCTTCGGCGTCGTGAACCTGAGGGAGGACATGAGCCAGAGGGCGCTGTGTAAGACGTGAGCTGGGACGCTAACGCCTGCCGGGAGAAATCTTGCGAGACCAGAGGCTTGAGAGAGAAGGGTTTTCCAACTTTGCATTCGCGAGAAACCGAGCGTGAAATCAGATTGGCCCGACGGAAGCAATCCGAGAAAGGATGCCAAGCAGTTTCAAGTGTGTGCTGAGGAAGAAATGGTGGTCGGAGAGTCAAAGGACAGGATCAAAAGGGTTCCTTTCGTGCCTTTGACTTTTCTGGCTTCTTGTATTATGTTTGGCCTTTGTGACTTTTTTATGTGAGTGTCCGGAATGACACGTGGAAGCTTTCCTTTGTTCTGTACTTTATGTTACGGCAGATGACAAGGTGGGATTACTAAGTAACATGCAGAGTATCTGCTTGTGTTTGCCGTGTAGGGGTAGTCATTCGTGGGAGGAAAATGCGGGGTGGAAGTGTCGGTAAAAGATGTTAGGGCGAGGTTAAATTTACACTGCAGGCCTCGATACCATTAAATTTTCCTGAAGAAAATAATTGATCCGAGCTAAACAGGCGACGCAAACACGAAAGCACGAAAAACACCACGAAGAAAAGCACGCAGGCTCAAATTTTCATGCTGTTCCTTCAACTATCTCCAGTACATCTAGAGTTCTTTCAAAAGAAAGTTACGTTTAGACAGCGGCAGACTCCGTAAAAACGAACAATATAAAAATATCACGACCCCTTTAATGGGGTCAGCCGTTTGCATCAAATCTATACGTTAAAATCCCGACAGACGCTTACACGTCAGGTTCTCATCAAATAATGCGCACACGTATCAGGCTATACAGTGAAACGGTTCAGCTGACGAATCCTGTCATTCTGTATGGCGGTTTGTTCCTATATGCGTGAATGTGTGTGTGTGTGTGTTTGTATTTTCTACTTCTTCAAGAGCATTAAGGGAAGCATAATTACACAGCAATAAGCAGCAAGAGATGAACCGTTGCAAAGGGCAAGTTCCTCTTTGTTCATTGCTTCAGCCACCAAAAAAAAAGAAAAAAAATCCACGCTGTGTACAAAACTAGAAAAAGTGCGTGCGAACTTTTCGGTGTTCTCAAATTTCAATTGCACGGGGAAAGTAGTCACATCAATGCACGCCCACACGCCGGCACAGACGCTGTGAAAGGGGAAAAAAAGAACACACCGGGCCACGCAAGTGGCGCGGGGCAACCCGAGACGACTACCATCTTTAACCTTCTGTTCCTAACGGTGCAACCGGGTTTCGAATGCGAAACCTCGAAGTCTCGCGTTACACGATGAGAAAATTTCTTTCACATCACGTTATTATTGGAAGGCGCACACTGGCCTTGTTTGCCCAAAATACGTTTTATGGCCCCCACTAGGGGGTGCTTCCTGTCGTTGTTCGCAATAAAAGAAAAAGAAAAAAGCAGGGCACGTGGGTCACAGTATCCAAGGTTCTATTTGCTGTGGGAGGCATGGTGGCGCTCAAAGAACGCTATAAAAATAGGGGAGATGAAAAGCGAATTCCAGTGCTTTGAGTGGCACTCGTATTGGTGATTTGAATGCCTTGTAGTGAGCATGAGCAAGAATACGAAAAAGAGACGCTTGTCTAAGACAGGACGTACTAGTATATGGTGGTCCGTGTTCGAATAATGAGCTGCATAGTGAAACTCATTTATTCCGCGAAATGCAAAGGGACGCCTGTGAAAATTGGTCCCTCTGTAACGTTGCGTTCAACCGCCAATTCACCTTTTTCCCGTAATTGCACCGGTGTGTTGAAGAGGTTCAACGTTGGACCCCCCTCTCCAGGTGCCAATTAGGATAACAGTCTTGAATTCTGATTCAGGTGTGAAGTGTGCAGTTGTTCCACCAGTTTTACTTAGTTCCCTTGAACGGCGTCCTGTTTAATTTCCAGGGGATTCTAGACTGAAGTCCAAAAAGTGCAGGACGGAACGACGGTTGAAGAATCTTGGTGCCGTATTTTTTTCTTGAGGGAACTTAATTTCATATCAGGCATATGCATCCTGAGAGCTGTCTCTTTCAACTCGATGTGCGCTGAAGGAACACGATGCGTTAAAGACACACACATACACGCTCACGCACACAAAGATATGCGTAAAGAAATGTCTGGTCGGCTGATCGGATATCAGGAATGAGGAGTATTTGCTTTTAGGAAAAATCTTCCCGGGAACAGCACCGCAAGCGATACCGCCCCGACAACCTTTTTTATCGGCCGCATTCAAAGACACGGCCCACCCGTGGGCGGACCGCGTTAACCAGGGGCCCTCCTCCAATATATGAAGAATCGGCTGTCCTTTTCCTCCGTCCACCGCGTACGCGGATTTGAAGGTATTATCGTAAGTATTTGCGACACTCTAAACGCTATACCTCTTCAAAAAAACATTTTAAGACGTACAAGGTTGGAAAAATTTACCTTATATTGTCCACGGTACAGGAAATCTTATACGGTACAGACCGTACAAGGTACGCCGCTCCAAGGTACAGCCATTATATGGTACGCCTGTATCAGGTACTCAGATAATAAGATACAACGTATATCAATGACGCTCCTTATTTGATACGCTGTGTATAAGGTACCTTATTTAAGGAATGCTAGGGGGTTATAGAGTATCGTAAGCGCCCTTCGATTCCGACTGCGTATCGCTGTCAGTCAGTCAGATATCAGCAACGTGACGTCGGCTACTCCAAAGGAACCGGACGATTGGCTTAGGTTTTCGGGAACGTTGCCGTGTTCTACGCTCTACAATACGCTCGACGCTACGCCCTACGCTATTAATGTACATCTGACAAAATGGCGCAGATGCAGGCTAGCTGGTGGATGAACTCCATAATGTAAAAGCCTGATCCTGGGCACACAGACGGACGACACACAACTCAACGCTTGAGTCGTGTGTTGTGTGTCGTCCGTCTGTGTGCCCCAGGCTTTTACATTATAGAACTAATTTACATTTTGAGTGGGGCATCCCTTATTGGGTATGCGTGTTCAGCGATACTGGAAATTAGACGTTGTATACAGGTGTTATAAAAACGATGGAAAAATGAGAAATAAAAAAGAAGCACTATAAAAATATATATTTTAATAACGACAATCACCACGAGAGGGAAGAAGAGGTAAAATATTTTGACGCACACACACACACAATACTCATTCGTAAAGCAAGGGCGTGAACCTGAATGGAAAGCTCGTGCATGTTACTGGTAAAAAGAAATGTGGGAGAGTTTTTTGGAAAAAAAAGACGCAAGATGAAAATAAATAACGGCAGTTGAAGAAAAGGCACCAGCAGTGGGATTCGAACCCACACCATCTGAAAGTCAGAGAAGCTAACAATTACATCAAGCCAGCTAACCTCTCTTCAACGTACATTTTGCCAACATTCCTTTTCTTCAGCTGCCATTAGTCAATTAAGGTATGCAACTGTTTTGTTTGACCTTCAATGTTTAGTTACCTCATCTACTACTACGGTAGAGGAAACGTTCAACACGCAGCTGGTGAGAAGCATCAGCTGGGAAGCGTTAATCGGGATGTGCACCTGTTACTGGTTGAAAGTGGAGGAAGGGTCAGGTATTATAGATCCATCGTGTGGGGACTGTCGCGATGCCGAACAAATCAAAAAGAAGTGGAAATTTTGTATGCACTCAAATGATATTGCGTACCCTGATCGTAGGAGTAGAATGATGGACATTCGAGTGCATAGTTTAATGAAGGATCGAGAACGCCTATTGTGATTTTGTATGCAGAACGAACTGACATATGGACCGAAACGAGGTTCTTCTTACAATAATTTATATCAAAGCTCCACATGCGTTTTAATTGTACTTTGAGATACGGACCTGAACTCACTCTGCTCTTGATACGTTGTCCCTGATACCTCGTTCATAAGCCATTAGGCAAACACCTCCCAAAACAGCCATTATGCCCATCTTATCACGCCTCCGATCACCTCTCACCCAGAGAGAGCAACTAAAGTAGGCCTTCTCAAATTCCGCTGACTCATGGTCCACTCGTGTCGAACCCGTGTCCCCCAGCTCGACGACCGGCACGCGACCCCCTGAAGGTTCGATCACGTGTTCGTCTCCCACGGACGTCACCGGAACACGTGGTCTCTGAAACCCCAGCAGCACGCGATAAGGACGTGCGCAACCCGCATGTGTCACTCCAAAGAATACGAGCACGCCAACAAGGGCTTGATAAGATCACGGAGAGCCATGTACACGTCCCGCCAGGGAGCGCCACGAAGCAGGCAGGACATATACCTTGCATGTCCTATCACAGTTTGAAATCGGTACACTAGGACACGCGTCCATCTGTCGCTGGACGCCTATCCGTCACGGTGGGGGGCTCACCGAGAAAGGCCAACGGGGACCGCCCGGCGGTGGGGTCGACGTTGGGCCCCATGTGAGCATTCTGCTTTTTCGTGTGTTCTTTGAAAAGTAGGCTTTTATGCGGGAGGATTATCGGAAAGTGCGCTATGGATCCACAGCTGCGTTGCAGTAGTCTGTTGACTTCGCTAGATATTCAGATTTAATCGGATATATTGCCAATATTTTAGGAGGAATGGCGTCCGTGATGACGGGAGAGAAGAATTGGATGTTGGGGGGTCAGCCAAGTGGCTCCTAAATGCGCGGTGCGTTACAATGTAAATGTTATGCCTCTCTGAAGTCGCATGATAGACGAGGTGAAGAAAGAATGTTTGTTCTGTCGGCGGTGATGATGCGATTGCGCTGTGAGAACAACTACGGGACTTGGGACGGCCGCCGTCGGTGGCGATAAGATTTTTTGATTAAGATTTTTATATTTGTTAAATCGCAAAAATGTTTAATTGCGGTTGGGTTGAAATGCTCCGAAGCCTTTCCACATACGCTACATCGACTGGCGACTACTTGAAGTATCGTCAATGACAGCACTCTGTTATTTCATGATATTTCTTGTCTGCTTATGTCCGTCACAACATGAAGAAAAATGTTCTTTGCGCTAATCGAAGGTAGTATCTTTTATGCGCTTCCATGCCTCGGTTGTATATTGTTTCGTATTGTTTTATCTAATCGACATGGGTCCAGTTCCGGCTACAGAGTGGATCGAGGTTACTGGCCGTTGTACTCGTATGTGAAACTAATGGTGGAAGTAGTAAGATATGTGGGGTGTAAGCACCACACAGCTTTGGGTTGACTACTCAAGGGTAATCAATTAATGACACAAGACACGCAATGTTTTAAAATAGAATTGTGTTCACCTTGAGAAATGATGATAGCTGCTGTATATTACAGATTCAGAGCTTTGCGGCAAAGTCCGCTGCCAGCGGTCTGCAGAAGTTGCAAAACCAATCAGATAATCTAGTGGGACATTCAGTTGGAGGCGCTGAAGTAGTTATTCCTATCGCCCTGGCGTCCGTGATGGAACTGTGTACACGCCGTTGATGCATTTTGTATGGAATTGCACAAACACATTGCGCTTGTCTGCGCGGTTTGGACATTGTGGTATCAGATACGCATTTGATCTGTGCTACTGCTGTGCAATTTTCTCCTTTTTTTGGGGGGGGGGGGGGTTGGAGTTGGATGGACTAAAAATAATACGGAGAGGTTGAACTTGTCACCTGACAAGTTCTACTCCGTGAAAAAGCTACGAAGACAACAACAAGGAAAGAGAGATGACTAGGCGCACTGTTCACGGGCACATGACCGTCAGAGGATCGCGCCACACAGGAACCAGGGCATCACGTACAGACGAATTAGTACTGAGCATCAAGAGAACAACTTAAGATTAAGCCTACGAGAGCCTTGAATGCGGCGTCTCTCTGGTTGGCGTCCCACGTCCCCAAGACCTTCTCTATGGAGAAAGCTCTGTTGTCCAGACGAGTTAGTGCGGCCCGCAATCTCTTGCGTTGGGACTGATGTCTTCTGCACTCCATAAAAATATGTTCAGTATTTTCTTCCATCCCACACACTGGGCAATCCGGGGAATCCGCCTTGCCCACCCTTTTTTTTTCTTTTTCATTCACTCACTCACTCACTGCTTATATGTATATATGTCATTGTGTAATGGTAAAGTGTTTTCTAATGTATGTACTGTGATTCAGAAATGCCCCTAGGTCAGGTGGATCGTTCCTATGCATGTCGATATCAGGGACGCCGCTAGGCAATTTTTCAGGGAGGGGCAAGGTCTCGAACCCGGGCGCCACTGCACAGTCCCCCCGGGGGCGAGTACCATCAGTGACGTCCGTCATTAGAACGCTCCCGCTACTGTCTGTGCCTCCCGGATTTTGTTGGTGCAGGAAATGTTGCTATTCGTTGAATTGCCACAAGTTAAACGGCCCGAGAGCCGAGACTTTTAGTTATCATCTTTAAAGGTGCCGATCGATTCACCTCAGGCGGCAGGGCTCTGGCAAAGTCACGAAAAAGGGAAAAGGTACGAGCCAGGGCGGGGCAAAGGCGGTGTCCATGGTTGATATGTGTTGTCATCAAGACTACAGTCCCAAGTCCACGCAGGCAAGTCGGCACCTGTACCTGACTAACCTTTCCTCTCTTTCTTTTTCATTAAACATATCCCCCCCCCCCACACACACACACAGTCCCGTGAGTGCTACAGTGAAGCCCGTCGTACCCTGTAGTCGAAGTTGGCAACACTGAACTTCCTGCTCTTGGTGTCCTCATAGTACTTGGGCTGTGGCTCCCACAAGTCATGCATCTGAAGTTCGGCACCGTTATCAAATATTAAAATCACGAAGAAAGTGGAACTTTGCGACCACACATAAGCCGCGTTTACATGAACTCGACAAAAGCAGGTCGAATTGGTTTATCGCAGCAAATACTCTCCCATCAGGCCGTGTCAACCAATCTTCTAGGGAGGATCGATGTGAGGAGGTGCGATAAGCCAACTCGACACATTTCTGTCGGCTTCATGTAACTGCGGCTACAGTAAACCTGCACACGCCACACTTTTCGCTTTCTCACTCGTTTACTTTATTTCCTGTCGCTTCATAATTAACCACTCCAACCCCCGGTGATCGTTGCGCAATCAATTGTAAGAGTTCTGGAGCAGCCGGCTTCAATATACGTGGAATTACAATCTCGGTATTGTTTTTCTTTTCAATTCAGTCCATCTATCTGATACGGAGCGTATGCCAGAAATTGTATTGCTTTCTTTGTAGAATTTTCTGATGCCGCAGCACTATAGCCATTATTAAAGCAACGCATCCTTCGCTGATCAGCTGTAGTGGTCTTATAATCAGAGATGCGAGGAGCCTGTCTTGTGTGCTCTCCAGATACGTGATCGTAGGGTGTCCAGCTTTGTGCTGGTGCAGGCTGCTCCCAAGACCATGCTGGCAACGCAAGTGTACAGTACAGCCTCGCGTTGTTCAGTACAACTTACATGCCTAGTAAGAAGATGATACGTGGAGCTACGTCTGAGCGCTGGGACCGGTCCACTCGTCCCAGGATAATCGGTCACACCGGCCCTCTGGTACGAGGTCCTTTTGTCACCGGAACACTTGTCAATGGGGGCGGTTCGTCACTGGAACACTGGTTGCAAGGTTGACCCCGTTCCAAAGGGAATGCGTTTCACCGTGTTTTACCAAAGGAATTAGTCCAGTGCCCGTCCCGCACTTCCGCGAACCCGGATTCCGAAGGCTGCCGACCTTACAAATTTCACATCTTTGCTAAGGGCACGGAGAGCATGGAAGTGACGAAAACTCAACGTGAGGCTCCGTTGCTGGGGCGCGGACAAAAGTTGAGAGACTGATCAAGGTTAGGTCAGGAGAGCCTTTTACGTATTTCACACGTTGGGGAGTACGGTGCGGTGAGCAGGTGGCAGGTTCACTGTGACGATTATTGCGGCGTGACGGCAGTTCCACGTACGAGATGCCCTGGGTCATTCCAGGCGAAATGATCCAATGGGTGCGCTCGACCCCCCATAATTTTGGTTCAAAAAATTACCACCCATTCCTTACGACAGGAAAACGAATGTGTCCGAGATTTACTCGAAAATATTAGCCCGCTCAGAATTTACGCCAGGTCAAAGTTTGCAAGAATGACGTAAACCATACCGGGAAGTAAGTAGATTAGTGGGCAGAATATTGCAGCTGGACAGGTGTTTGTGGTGCAGAACGAGAGAGCAGGGTTCAAATAATGTGCCAAGGTTAAAATATTCCCGCTTGTTCCACATTTGACCAGTCAAACGGACCCCATTCGCCGGGCTATTTCGTCCTATTTTGGGCCTCGCTAAGGATACTTTCCAGATGAGTGAGAAATCCAAGAAAAATTGAGCATATTATCCACTTCCAATACAATAAGTTCGTTTATTTTGAAGAGTAAATTCGCAGTAGTGTTTGCTACATTTAATCTCAAAGTTCGAACTTTACTCAAAGCTCGGTGATTTCGATGCCAATTTTGAAAATGAAGCGGTCGGCTGGCAACAGTAAAAAGGTATGCAGATGATAGCTCGAAATGCAAAGCAAGACATATAAAAAAACTAAAAAATTACTTTTCCATATGCGCAAGAAAATATTTTTTATGTCGGACATGGTACATGCGGACCGTGCGGGTATACTGACGGGCGGCTCGCGCGGCCGTGCTTTGCAGAAGATGCCTGCCGGCAGGGTGACAACTGTACCATAGTACAGGGTGTATGCTATAAAAGGTCAGTCACATTTTCGCGCGTGGCGCGATACCTACTTGACAGACAGACTTCCGCTGCCTCTGAGTGAAGAAGTTACGGCAGGAAACCCTACAAAAAAATCGGCGATATCAGGCACTGCGTAACAAAATAAATACGGCCACGCAAACTTTTGTCTTCATGCATTTCCTATGCGCCGTACAGACGTAAACACTCCAGTCTGTCGATAGTTGTTTGTAGCTTCCGCATGGGGCGCTAGTGACGTTGAATCCACATGTGTACGCTCCTGAACCGTCAACTGGCGCACAGCAAGGCACAAAGGATACAAAATACGACAGAAACAAATGGAACACGAACAAATATAATAACAGGAATAATATAGTCCAATGAAACTGTATAGAGACACAAAATGAATTAAATAAAAACGTTAGAAGGGCGGCTAAAAGTGTCGTTCTCGCAACAAAGCAATCGCAAACAGACTGTCGTCAGCTAAGAAAAGAAGCAGAAATGTTTCGCTAGGAAGCGGCATACGAACCGCAACATGTGCAGAAAACATCTAAAACAAATCGTATCAAGCTTCGTTAAACGTAAATCTCAATGAGTACCACGGGTACGTACCGTGCATAACAGAAATACGCGCCCACATGAGTTTGTTTCGGATTCAACGTCACTAGCGCCCCATGCGGAAGCTACAAACAACTATCGACAGACTGGCGTGTTTACGTCGGTATAGCGCATAGGAAATGCATGAAGACGAAAGTGTGCGTGGCCGTATCTATTTTGTTACGCAGTGCCTGATATCGCCGATTTTTTTGTAGGGTTTCCTGCCGTAACTTCTTCACTCTGCGGCAGCGGAAGTCTGTCTGTCAAGTAGGTATCGCGCCACACGCGAAAATGTGACTGACCTTTTATAGCATACACCCTGTAGTTCTGAACCTTTCTTTTTGAGAATCGAAATGGTCTGTGTTGATGATGTGGCGGCCCGTGGAAGACGACGACGACGCGCCTCTGCTGCCGCGCGCTACTGCGCCTGCCAGCCAGTTCTACCGGCACCGTCCTAGCGTGATGCCACGTCCATCTGCCCGCTGGGCCATTCCATCATCGCCGGTCAGGATTCATGTAGAGGAATACCACCTCCTCTACAATATCATTTGTAATTCCTTCTTCAGCGTTCAATAGTGGCAGTAAAACGTGGGTACGACGGTCTGTGAAGTCGTGAGGGCGGTGGCTTTGCGCTCTGAGGGGCAATAGGCTGTTTTCGCCCTTCTACAGAATCAACGTGCATTCACAGATAACGTCGGCACAAATTACCGCATCGAGGTGGTACTGCACAGGCAAGCATTTACTCGTGACACTGGTAGTGACTGGTAGCGAAGCGGCCTTCTGAGCGGCCCATGTGTATCCAGCCCCACCGGCCCACCGGGAAATTTCGCGGTGAGTCCTATGGCCAGTTTTCCCCTGCCGCTGATGCTGTGGAAACGGGCGAAAACTGCCTATTCCCCCTGTGAGCGCAGCGCCACCGCGATTACTACTTCACGGACCGTTGTGCATTTCTCTTACTGCGACGACTGAACGCCGAAGATTGAATTACAAATGATATCAACAGAGACAATTTACGTTTTTAAAAAGGAACGTCCAGAACTACTACGGTACAGCTGTCACCCAGCCGGCAGGCGTCTTCCGCGAACCACGGCTACGAGAGCCGCCCGTCAGTATACCCGCACGGTCCGTACGGACCATGTCTGACATAAAAAATATTTTCTCGCGCTTATGGAAAAGTATTTTTTTACTTTTTCTATATGTTTTGCTTTGCATTTCGAGCTATCATCTGCGTACCTTTTTTCTGCTCCCCGTCGACCGCTTCATTTTCAAAATTTGCATCGGAATCACCGGACTTTGAACAAAGTTCAAACTTTGAGATTAAATGTAGCAGACACTACTGCGAATTGAATCTTCAAAACAAATTAGCTTATGGTATTGGAAGTGGTTAATATGCTCAATTTTTCTTGGATTTCTCACTCATCTGGAAAGTGTCCTTAGCGAGGCCCAAAATAGGACGAAATAGCCCCGCGAATGGGCTCCATTTGACTGGTCAAATGTGGAACAAGCGGGAATATTTTAACCTTGGCACATTATTTGGACCCTGCTCTCTCGTTCTGCACCACAAAAACCTGTCCAGCTGCAATATTGTGCCCACTAGCCTACTTACTTCCCGGTATGGTTTACGTCATTCTTAGAAACATAGACCCGGCGTAAATTCTGAGCGGGCAAATATTTTCGAGTAAATCTTGGACACATGCCTTTTCCTGTCGTAAGGAATGGGTGGTAATTTTTTGAACCAAAATTGTGGGGGGTCGAGCGCACCCATTGGATCATTTCGCCTGGAATGACCCCCCTGTGACGAGTTGGCCTTCTTGACAAGTTCACCTATGACCAGTTGGCCTGTGACGACCGGCCTTGTGACGAGTTCTCCTAAACCCCTGAGCGCCACCTCACACACACACATACATACATACAAATATACATACATACATTCATATATTAACCCACATTCACTGAGGTATGGCACCGCAATTGTTGCGGTGAATCATCTCACCCCATAATCATTCATGTAGTTGTTGTTGTTGTTACATACATACATTTACATAATATTATTTACATACATACATACATACGTAAGCATGTATGTATGTATGTAAATGATAGCAGCTCTCCTCGAGTTTCAGATCGAATCCCAGCTCTGGTACCTTTTCATCCCATTCTGTAATTGAAGTTTGCGACCGGGCCCTTCGAGGCCGAGTTCAGTTGAGTTTGACCTTCGTCCTTCCTTTTTCATTGCCTCAGTTACTATACACCCTTAAAGGAAAAAAACAGTAAATTCCGGAGCAGTTTCAGCTTCTGGTTAGGATATTTAATATAACCAAGCAAACTTGTGTAGTACAAGTTCAATACCAATTCCAACATAATATAGCACCAATAATCCAATTCCAATATAATGTAGCACAAACTAAATACGCAAAATGCTTATACAACAAAAGTCACACTCTAAGACAAGCTAAAACAAGCGTAATATGCTTACAAAACAGAAGCTTCTATCAGCTTCTATAGTCCCCTAGATTGCAAATGCTCCTGTTTTGTTCTCCTAACTCTAAAATGTACTCTGCCAGCACTTTAAATAGTCCTCAAATATTGCATAAACTTTGGTGCATTTAGTCCCTAAAGAAGCTCACAGATGTAGCAATGCAACTTGGCCCCCAAAGGACTCAAAATTACTATATTTCTTTCTTGTTAGTGAGTACTGCGTTGTCCTTTGTGATTGTGTACTCATAACCCAGCTCCCGGCACCGGCTGTGCTATCTGAGGCTTTCCCGGCAGGGTTTCCAGACGAATGTCGTCACAGTTGCCCCTGAAGTCGGCCCAGGACGCATACTAGCACCCCTATCTCCCTACTCCTTCCTACCGTCCACTCTCCATCTGTCCACGTCCGTACGCCGCTCATAGCCACAGTTGCTTCGCGGCGCTAACACGAAATTAAAAATAATAATAATAACTCAGCTAAGCAGGCTCATAACCACGAGGAGGCATTCCCCATTTGAGACGCCACAGAAAGAAAGTTGGTGATATCCTCTCGCGCACCTGATCGATGTAGTTGAAGACAGAAGCTTGAAAATGGCATAACATGGCCCTGGGATATTTTCGGAAACTTTCTCCCGAAGTACCTCTCGGCGCAACGTTCGGGAACCTAATTTTTTCCTTCTCTCGATTTCATCCTTTTATATCAAGCGTCCCGAAGTAATCAATGGTCGAAGACAAGATGAGGCGCACTGGCTTCACATCATCATCCGTCGTCGATCATTGATCGGCTGTCCTCCTGAGAACATTCCTCAATGAACGCCCATCTGGTTCTCTGATCCAACTGCTGGATCAATTATGGCATGATTGGAACACACAATGAACGCTGGTAATCACGGCACATCGATATATGTGTACAAAAGGGTGCCTTACGATTTGATCAATAAAGGATCCAATCTTCCTATTTATTGAGGATGAGAAGCTTACCTGGCCGTATTCGATATTAGACCTTTCTTACGAAGTGTAGTTGCTCTGGGTACATCGACTTGAAGGAGAAGCATTGCATGGGCAACAATGGTAGCTGGGGAATGCGCATTCGAGAGAATTGAATTTCACTTTAATGCGGTGGAGAATTGACAAGGATGATACAGAGGGACAACTTCGATCAGAGTAATGAATGAGAGTACAAAAGCGGAGTATAAGATGATGAAGGTTTCGCCTTCAGCAACCTGACCTTATAATTGACACAATTTTTAATGAAACGCCACTGATCAGCCCAACATTCCTATCCCTGGCTCGACCCCACAATGGGAGTGCCACCTTCGTAGCAGCATTCGTTCATGAGATAGGTGTCGTTGGATCGCTGTACTGTTCAACTTGCGGATCTGTGGAGAACACGGAGCGCGTGCTGGTCACCTGCCGACGCTTCGACTGTAGACGGCGGACACTGAAGGTCGACCTTGCTTAACTTGGCAACTGACCTGTTAGTGTTGATGAGGTACTGGGGAGCTGGCTAAAGCAGCACCAACAACCTGCGCTGTATGCCCTCGCAAACTACCTCAAGGACATACGTGCAAAAATAATTTTTTAAATCATTTAGTGCTTTCACACATGAAGCGGCACGGAACAACTGGTCGCACCAGTGCGAACTACGTTTCCTGTTCCATTCTAGTGGCTACCCAACGCCAACAATGAAGAGGAGGAATATGGAGAGACACGGGGAGACAGAGGATAAAGGCTCACGAGAAGGCAAGGTATGTATAATGGCTGCCGCTTCAAGCACTTCAAGCAACTGGTGATACAAGCTTACGCTGCATCTATGGCGTCGTGGTGAACATTGATGATGTCCTCATGTAATGTAAACTACACGAAACGGAGAGGCAACTGGCTACTCCATGCTCAGCTGAGTAGTGTCAGCAGGAAGCCATTCAACCTGGCTGTAGTCATAGGCCGTTGTTAGAACCTTCTGTGGCACCGTCGAGATTTTCGCATGTTTATCTGGTTCCTATGACTAGCGGTTTGTTCCAGACGCCCTAGTGTCATACTCTGTCCTCCAATGACCATGCGCCCTTCAGCGTTTATTTTTTCTTCTCTTTCATTGCGCCCTCCTTTTGCTTCGCATAACACGAGTACACCTCAATTGTTGCGTGAACGACTTGCACTTAGCTCGTTTCATTTCACCCTCGTATGTCTCGTCGAATGTTACACATGTCTATAGGGTATTGTACTGCTCCCCAGTGGTGAAACACCCCACGTCATAATCGTCATTTATCTGTTGTTGATGATGATGATGATGTTCAAGACACCGGGATTGTTTGCTGTGATTGTTTCTTGTAATTTTCGTATAAGAGTGTACTAGATTCGATTAACATAATATGGTGACTGTGGCTTCACAAATGTGGAGCCAGCTTCTCCAGCTCACGTGTACTGCTAAAGAGTGGTTTATAGAGCAGATCGCCAGCGGTTGGTTTCGATGGTGATATGACGAAAGAATGCAGATGGTATCAGATGTAGATCCAAAGCCTACGCTTAGGGGAAAGGTGTTGCGTAGTGAAACACGAGCAGCCCTGAAACGTGATAGTAACGCGGCTCAAGCCGTGGGCTAGCGAAAGTACTGAACCCTCTGACCTTATCCAGTGTTGCATCCGTTACCGAAATAAGGTATCGCCATACTCGTTACTTTAGTAAAAAGTATCGAAATACCGATATCGACAGTTCTTTTTTTAAAGTAACGGAGTACCGCTACCGTCACTTAAAAAATGTAACGCGATACTTTGCCCAATACTTTTGTTGGAAATACGAAGATGATGCAACATAGAAATCTCGCTTCCGTGAACACCCCATTTCTATAATAGCAAATTGGGAGAAGGCGGTTTTGCAGTAAAAACACAGCATATTTATTATATACCTCGGACACTTTGTTTGACTTTTATCAATAGCTGGTTCTCAAAGGCGTCTTCTGCCATCCTAGCAGGCCGTGGTCTCTTCGGCAGCTGACAGAGGCCAATAAGACAATTACGTTAGTGTCAGGTCTACATATACCGTGGAGTCCAATGTTCAAGGAAACCTATTCGAAGTTAAGAATACACCCAGTATATGTGAGCGTGGCTCAGTGCGACACGGCAGCTTAGCAGTGGAATCCAGAGCGCACTGTCAAGGACTTGATCTCTGTTCGTTGACCTCAACTCTTTTGTTGAGCACACTGTGGTTAAAAGTGAACACGTGTTTGGTATGATTCCCTTTTCGGAGAACGTGGGCGTGTCCACAGGCATCTTGTCGAGCGCTATAGTCTGACCAGTGACAATGAATAATAGTAAGTATGGTCGGTGAAGAAAGGGTGGGGCACTAAAAAGGTATCGGTATCGGTAACGATATGGAGATCGCGTTACCGTAAATTTGTAACGGAAATACTTTTCCGATACAGACTTAAAAAGTATCACGATTCGTACCCCGATACCGAAAAAAAGTATCGATTACTGTAACCGCCTTACTTGTAACGGCGTTACGTACAACAATGCGGCGTATTCCAACCCAGAACCTCATTGCAACCTAGACCATTTTCCACAGACCAGGTTGTACAATAGCATGAATCCTTGTGGGTAAAACTTAAGCAAGCCGCACAATTATCATGCAGCGCCCATGTCAGCCTCATCTCTATAAAATATGAAATAAGTCATCCACATATACACTCAAGTCTAGTGAGATTCAACAGTGGCTATCTCAATAATTCAAGATCTGCTGCTCAATCCACCATCAAGAGCCTGCCCACGGGCTGTAGTTCGTATATTAGAAGATGCCAACCTGCTGGAAGTGTTGTGATGTTCCTGTGGTTATGTTATATTCTCAGCGTTCTTGACTTCTTCATTCTTCGTCCTGGTCCTTCTGCGGCATCTTCTTGACCTCATCTGGCGGAGTAACAAGCTGTCTACACGTCAGTGACGTCATGTTCATTTTTCTTCTTTTAGAAAGGAAATAAAAGGGATCAGCAACAGGACAAACAACCTAAGCATGTCGCTATACAGTGTTATTCATATCGAAACCGAACCACGTGGGCTCTGTGAGCTTCATTAACGTACTTAAAATTTGGAATCGGATTACCTTCATCATTCGACCTCTGTCGAAACCCTTACTAATCCATATTCCCGCAGCTACATTTTCGCCCGTTCTTTAGGTTCAATCGTAAACCGCTTACGCCGCCAGCAGTGCCCATATTGAGTTCATCTACTGTAGAATTTCCTCGAAGTCCACCGCAGACTCAAGCGACTGTGCTAAGTATAGCCATCCATCACTCGCAGCTAAAACACATCCCACCTGAAAACAACATCTTTATAAAGAAAGAACCTCGTTCCGAAGCACCGGGAAACGATAAGGAGATTACGAGACAAAGGGACCGCCGGTCCAGCTTTGAAAACGATCGTGGTCCGTACGTTATGCCTGCCTGACTTCACTTGCCGTCTGGTACGGCATGCAGTCTCAAGGGCCTAAACGCGTTCGTTACGTGAACGAGAAAAACACAGGGGCGGGAATAATAAGGAGCTCTTCGAGTGATTGCTTCTTCGAAACTTGAGATGGGACCAGGTAGATAGTAGAAGAGGAGCAGTCCACGCCTCAACCCCCACAAACGCCTGTACAAACTTGAGTTAAGGAAGCGGCCGTTTCGCACCTGGTGCGAAAAATAAGGCGATAGACGACAGCTGGAGAGTAATTATATTGGGCGCGGTAGTGGGCATCGGTTTTGGAGGGCAGTTTCACGTAACGGCGTTGCTTGATAAAGTGTAACCTATCTATAGGATGCATGCTGATGGCGAGAGGTCAGCGCAACTGTTAGTTAATATTAACAACAACAAATAAATCATGACTATGTTTAATATTAAATTGTTGAGGTGCAACTGGGAAACACGGTTACGAGCGCGGTTAATCCAAACGTCGAAATACATCATGCCGCTGGCGGCTTTGCATAGGACAAGTTACAAATTGAAAAAAAGAGGATACTTCTACGGTCTCTGGATGAGGGAACCTTGAAAGAAAGGACAGCGCTTACGGTGCGCACAGACGTAAAGCGGCCCATCTAGAGAAAACCAGAAAAGTACTACGAATAGTGATAACGTCTTACGTGTGTACACTTCATCAGTCGCACTGGGACATGACATCCAGCTACAGTGGGTCTCTGGCCATTGCGGTGAACCCTGGAACGAGGCAGCAGACGCAGCCGCAGTTCGTCACAATCTAAATTAAATCGGTAGCATTCGAAGGCATTGAAACTACTCTCTTGTGTCCGCGAGGACAGAAATGATGGTCCGATCCGAGTGTCGCGCATGAGCATTCGTTGTAGGACGCGTGATTTCGCTCAAACGACCACGCTCTCAGTTCAACCGATTGGCATTGGCATCGCGAAGCAAGATGGCGGCTGTTTGCAGCAAGTGGAAAGTTGAGTTCTTAAGTTGCAGTGAATGTTACAGTGGGATTGCCACGCATGTTGACTGTTTCGAACAATGTAGCTGTTGGATGTAACGACGCATTGAATGGAGCATTTCACATGCTTCACAGTCCAATCTTGTCGTGCTGCTTGGGCATTTGTGCATCACGGGTATGTACCATTTTCTGTTCATTAAAACGTCCCTTTGGGCTTGCTGGTGACAGACTTTTATAGCGTAAAAGCACTATAAACAGGACGAATACAAGACACGCAGAACGCTCGATGTTGTGCGTGTCTTGTGTTCGTCCTGTTTTTAGCGCTTTTCCGTTATGACAATACCATTTTCTGCCTTTTCAGTCAATATGGGGTACTTATACACGGGCAATATGGGTACATATTGCCAGGATTTGCCCTATATTGGCTCAAACTCGGCAATATGGGGCCCATATTGCCCAGTTTGAGCCAATATGGGGGAAATCCTAGCAAAGCGAGTCCCATATTGGACCCGTATCGCCAATGAACAGCCAATATGGATCCAATGTCGTGTGCTGCTTGGGACACGTCATTTAAGACTGCACTAAATACAGACATCATTGCCGTATCTTTCCAGCACCTAAAAAGTTATTGGATGCTGGCCTGTGGGTCCCAAAGTGTCTGCCATACACGCACTTATGCATTTTTTGAAATCATGTGACTTTTCAACACCCTCTGAAGTCTCCGGCGTTTTTAGGCTACTGTCCTAAGGACAGAGTACATACGTTGTGCAGTGATTTGCGGGCCATTGGCGTATTTACACTATGGTCATTTGAGCTATTATCTCATTGACTTGACTCATCATTAGTTGGACCTTGCTTACTCTTTGGTATGCCCCGTGGTCATCTTGAGGTTGCTCTGTTTTTCTACTTCAGTCGATCACTACTGATAGTGTTTTCTTTTTCTTGCTATCGTTATTATCATAAGTACAAATAACATAACCATGCAGAGTTGCTTGGCGGCGCTAACACGCAATCAAAAAAAAAAAAAATCATAACCATGCAGAGTAAACGGAACGTAACAACCGTTGTGCATACACTATCTTCTCGGTTCTTGCATTATCTAAGCAGGTGTCGTGGCATCAATGTGATGACTGGCTCTGTGATTCGTGTTAATAATACATTTTACTCTTTCTGCTCACTTCACCTCGTCTCGGCTGTAGTCGTGAAGCTGCCCACAGGAGTGGGGCCAAAAATGGCAAGCCGCCGTCACCACTACACTTTTACTCTCCATTGAGTGGTTTGTATCTTGGCCGAACGTGAACAGTTGACCATAGACAACTTGCATAAGACCCACGAGGAAGCGCAAAACTACGTGGAGTACCATGGGAGCTGCTTTCTCCGGAGTTACCTTGTCCACGCGTATATTGAGCGAGCACTGAAGGGAATAGCAGTTCTGCTCAAATTTACCGCAAATGCCACCGAGTTCGACTAGCGCTGACCGCGATGGTTCGGTTTCACGTATGCCTGCACGAAACAATGTTATTCTCGAAAAAAAAAATCGACTTCATATAACTTCAAGATTCTTTCCAAAAGTCACTGCATACCCAACATGGCAAAGGAAGAACACGATGCTGTGTGACGACGACGATCGCCGACATGCGGTATACGGTCTACGACAGCAATTTTTATTGTAGAGAAGAAATAGCGTACAAAATAACTAAATATTTGTTAGAAAGTCACGACAAATGTCAATTCGCACGTGACAGCAATAAAATTATACGAAAGAGCAATGGACCAATCATATGGTCTCGCTTGGAGAACCACACATGTGAGGGGGGCGGGGGAATTTGTTGACAGAAAAAAAAAAAATGAGAAAGGAGAAGTATTTCCCATGATTACTGCAGGCTCTCGTAATACGCACAACAGATAACGCTACAACTTTTGCAAGTCATCTGCCCTTCTATTTCTGAAACATTTAGAGATAGCAACGGGATGTCCTAATTCCACACTGAAGCACGTTCAGAGGTGATTTATTCGAAAGGAAAGATCCTTCCGTTGAAGACGCACACACACACACACACACAAATGGGATGATGATGCGGTGGGTCATTGGGCCGTTGAAGAAAAATTGATTCAACTTCCGGAATTTGAAACAATTTTGCGTTATTGTGCCGTTCTATGTGTTGGTTTAGCCGCTCCCACTCTTGTTATGTACACTACAGTTCAATGTGCAATCATCCCAGTATAGTGCACTACAAAACAGTTGCATGTAGTTTACAGGTATCAACACATCGTTACTACATTATACCTTTCAAACACACCCCTAGAAAAAGGGTCATTCTGATGTTCTTTTCGTCCGTTCTTCCGACGTATGATGTACATGTTCAACGCGGGACCCCTCACCATGCGGTACTTCCTGCAGTTAACCGCAATATCGAGGAATCAAATGGAGACCCACAGCCTGGACACAGTTGACACAGGGCGCGGAACGCATCGAGGAACGCGCTGTCACGGGTGAGTTCCAAGTGACCCGTGAGGATACGTCTTTACCCACACCATCGCCCCCGCTGGAGGGTGCCACCAGCAGCCATGCCAAAGTTTTTTTGTAAGCAGACAATCAATCTTGGTCGCGTTTCCCCGCTGACGTTCCCAGGGCGCAGCTTAGCACTGTTCTGTTCCTCGGCTCGTTGGTGTTTTACCGTAAGCGCAGAGCGTGGAGGCGTACGTAGCCCCGATGCTTAGAGAGCCTTCTGACCAGGGACGGCACTATTTCCGGTTCACAGGGTCACAGGAAGGTTGCATCGCGCTGCATGTTTGTTAAATGGAGACGACACTCAAATTTGCGGTTCGCTAAAAATATTTAATTGGCAGACCCATGGGTCGGGGAAGAGACTGAAACCAAAAACATCGTCGTAGTCCGCACTCTGAAAATAGGTGGTGAACCAGATCACACAGATGGTGGTGGTGATGAAAAACCGGCTTTCCGTTGTTGGCCTCACGAATGTGGGCTGCGTCACGACTGTAGCCAGGATGACTTAACACACACACATTACACAGTACACACGTTACATATTACACGCTCAACGCCAATCATCGTGCAGAAGGATACAGTTACATCAGCTATGGAGGTGAGGTGAGTACAAGATGATGACTCTGATGTGTATTGTATGGGGAGTACGTTAGAAGGCTGAAGGCCCTCCCCAGCTTTTTCTGCTATCCATCGCCATCACCCCTTTCCTGGAGAAAACGCGCGAGGTTACCAACTTGCGAGTCTTAGCGTTCTGCGTAAGAACTTCCGGGGCATAGGATGCTCGCCAACGTGCCAGTTCTCGAGTGTGCAAATTATACATTCCAGCATGATGTATGCGCTCCGTTCGTGCGGGATATGTTAGATGATTTCAGGTTGATGAGAGTGAACCAGCTGGCATCATCCCTAAGAGCCCGACCTTGCATACTTGTGTGTTGGTGAACGCAAATCCTGTGGGAAACATATATGGAGCATGGTGCGTCTGCCTTGGGGTAGTCATTTCTTGGGAAAAAATGGTCGGTGGTTTTGCTTGATGTCCCGTATTCCGTGGTGACAGAGTTCACATAGCAGTTTAACGGCCATTTCTCTGTCGGTGTGTCCGGAATTGGTAAGCAAGGACTGCAGCCCAGGTGTGGTGCGGATGCTCAATGGTCCGCTCTTTCGTTGCCACTGATGCCGACGTGAGACGGGATTCATTGGAAAGGATCTGCTTCGATACTTTTATGCTGGGCACACGATTTTCTGATACAAAGCACTGGGTCACCATCGCACATGGGGTTCATCACATTACACAGGGCACTTCTCGAGTCCGTAAGTACTACTGCCATAACTATTCCACTCACTCGGACGGCACTGGCTGCGTGTAAAAGACCCAAGCAGTTCGGCAGTCGTAGAGGATATCGGGGAACGTGGTGATCCCCCTTGCCAGGCCACGTTCATTAATGGGATCTGACATGCACTAATAGTGCTTCTGGCACGGTCGTCAAAGGAGCCATCTGTGAACACCAAAGTATGCGAGTGGTAGATGTCAGATATTAGGTCTTCTGTCGCCATTCCGACTACCTGGGGGCGGGACTCTCTCTTTTTTTCGTAAACCTGGGATGTGAAGCGTTGTAACGGGCACCAACTGACACCATGGCGGCGTATGGAGTCTAGCGGCGCGACGGGGCGTGCCCCCACTGTAGGCGAGAGCTGGTGGCGAACAGACTAGCCACGCGGCCTAGGGATGTCTGTGGCCTTTGTTCGAGGCCGTGAAGAGGGATACTGACGGGCTTTGGTTTAGCTTCCAGATAAGTTAGGGTGACACTAGAGAAAGTAGGTAGGCCAAGTGCAGTTCTTATTCCGGCGCGATGAAGACGCTCAAGGGCATGTCATTGTGTAAGTGCAAGGTTTATATTATGTTTATGTGAGGGCTCAGAGCAAGGTGAACAGCGGTCGCGCATTGCAGCCCCATAATTCTACGCAGTAAATTAAGTGTTTTTTCCCCTTTGCAGATTGTCTGGTTCACTTGCTTAGACCAGTGTGATGCGCTATCACCGGTGACACCATGATGCTTACATGTCGCACATCTTGGGATGGGAGTGTTCTTGATGCTGAGACAAGGAAAATATTTGCCTATTTACGTCCCACGGGGACGCAAACCATGCATTGTGACCTTTTTTTGGCGACACTTCCAGCCCTGTAACGAGCAAGGTCGCACTGAGCCCGTTCAGGGCAATATCAGCTGTGTCACGAATGTTCTCCTTGTTGGTTCCCACGACGCGGAGACAGATGTCGTCTGCGTAGATAAGGGCATATGACGTAGGGCGGATTCCTCGGTGGATTTCAACCATGATTATAGGTTGAATAGTGTAGTGATACAAAGCTGCCCTGTGGGACCCCTCCTTCAAACTTTTTCTTAGAGCTAATGCACCCGCTGACAGACACCCGCTGACGTTCTCTCGGATAGAAAGTCAGAGAGGTATCTCAGCAGACGGCCAGTAATACAAGCTTCTTTTAGCACAGCTAAACATGCCGTGTGCTTATAACATCACACCACCACCACCACCATCTCATCGTCAGCATCTATTGTTGTTGTTGTTGCATTCCAATGTGAACTCTAATTGTTTACCTGTACTTGCGACAAGCTATTTTATTTGTTGTTGTCTTTCTTGTTGTCTTTTCTGTGTACCCCGGCACTGGGGGGTTTTAAAGTTTTCACCAAATATGTTGGACCAACCAGCCCACACACTCTCATTATTTAGTACTTATTCGTTAGTGAGCCTACGCTTGTAACGTGCAAAAAGTACAGCGCATACCATATAGAAGCAGCCCTTCGAGCCACTGTAAAATAGTTTATTTGCTATTGCGGCCTTTCATCTCATTGTTTGCTTTTCATTTAACATTTATATACTGCAATGCTATATCCCAAACAAGCGTTTTCTCGAAAAGCATTTTAAAGAAACCAGAAACTTTCTCAGGAAGGGTTTATTCTACGTGACTCGAGCAGTTCTCAAATTATGTACACATCCCGAAGGCAATTTTGCTATATCACGCGCATTTATAACATGGTTTTTAGTTTATATCTTTCATATGAGGCTGCGTCTAAGACATCGCTCCGAGTACCACCGGGAGGCGACAAATTCGAGGCAACGACACGAAAGTTTACGTGCTGTTTTCAAAGAACTTTCCGAACTCTTTATCTTGATTCGAGTCACCTAAGGAGCATTCACTGCCCTTTTCAATGCGTGCTCCAAACTTGCCCCGAAGCTGGCGATCGCGAATGACAGCTTTACGACTTTGGAGCCGCACAAAACCATACCCTTCTCCCATGCCACAAAGGCGAATCTGCTGAGTGTTTTGCTTCCCCAAGTAAAAAAAGAAAAAAGAAACTTTCTGAGCGTTCTCGTACACAGTATCGACCTTCGAACGACAAGTCCGGCAACAATGAGCTCAAAAATCACAGCTCGAAGTGACAAGGAACACTCTCGCACCAGACGCGAGCTTCGACCCGCTAAGGCTTAGCACTGGAAGTCGTTCGCTGCTAAAACAAGATCCCCTTCTTCTGCAGCATGCGTGTTGTTTTACGATCTATAAACGCCGAGCGACATTGCTGACCAGGCTCGTAATGCTCGTCTTTACGACGGAGCTGGGCTCGCAAAAATGAGGATTCCCAGTTTGGATACACACCCGCACGTGGACGCATATTTGTACCCTCTGCACGAGGTTATTATTAAGTGCAGATTCGCAACGACCGCTTCCGGATTTAAGGTTCGGTCAATATTACGTGTGGGAAACGATGTTTTATGCGACAAAAATAAACCGTTTGACGCTTGCATAGCCTGCGCAGAAGCGTCTCCGTGAAGGCGGCGGCGTCTCGTTTGGAGGCGATACACAAACCGAAAAAGTGCCGGCCTTATGAGGGCCATACATGAATTGAAGTATGTTTATGCGGTATAAGGGGTAGGATCTTTAGTTTACATTTATTGGTTTATGCTTGTGGGTAAGAGTAGAGCTATACAAGTAAACATAAAAGCCGCGTAAACTTTTGTTGCGGAGATAGCTAAGGACGTGCGGTTTTCCATATCGGTTCCGTCGTTGTTAGCCAAAAAGTGTGGAACAAAGCAGTGTCGAGGGACATAAAAGTGTTTCTGTTCTATACGCGTCTTTACATGCTTTCCAACTTGGAATGGGTAGGGTGCCGCAACCGCAACGATGAAGCACCTTGTGGGGTTGTGGGACCGTCATGATGTACCTGTTGTTGTTTCCTATGTGGCGCTACTCTTGTTAGTATTTTTTTACTGCATTCCTTACTGCCGTGGTTGTCTAATTGCAAAGGCTTTAACCTTCACTTTAAGTGCATACAACTCCGGTGTAGTTTTTACAAGACGCCTTGTGATACATTAAACAGCACTCTTTTTGCAACGGGACCCGAGCCTTGAGCACATTCTTTTTAAGCACCTCATAGCAAGAGCGTACAGGAAATTGACAACAGACGTTTCGCGAAGCTTCCTACCGAACTTTTGATCAACTTTCTTGTTAAGATTGTTTTTGTTTTGTTTTTTTCGACACGTGCACTTTGGCATTGAGAATACAGCACAAATGTAATAGCGCGTTAGTGGCGTTTAAGGATATCGAAATTTGTCATTTCGTTTCCCCATACTTCCTCATAATAATGATGATCACAACTTGGGTTAACTTCCGTCTGCTCATTCAAAGTTACGAAAGCAAAGCAGGTTCTACTCGATAACTTACCGGGTACGTAATTTTATTTGTGAACATGGAAAGAAAATGAAATGGTTTCTTTGCTGCAATAGACGACGTTGACTATGCGGTAGTCGAGCGACAGAGCATTAATAATGAGATATATCACGTGACTATATTCCTCCTTTGCACCGTCCTTGTCTGAGTTGTTACAAACAAAAGTACTCTGCAACATCACTGTGGAATTTCAGTCGAAGTGTCCCGTTCACACTGAGGCCCCATGCATTTGCATTAAAAAGCTGCACACATCTCCAACTGGGACTAACATCGCCATGTTTTTCGTTTACAAATCAATCAATCAAGCTGCACACTCTAAGTGGAAAAAATAGAAGTAGTTTTATTCCCCTTGGAAACTAAATGCATATCCACGACTATTAGACTCGTTCAGGACTAACGGACTGAAGTTGCTTCGAATAATAATAATAATTGGGTGTTTACGTCGCGAGACAACTGAGATCATGAGCGAGAAGTTGCTTCGAAATTTAGGAACTATTTGCCGCCCTGAGGAGTAAATTTTAGCATCAGCGGACTAGAATCTAATCTAGGGGACTAGAAGCTGTAATTGCTCCTAAATTTACTCATCACTGAGTGTCCGCTACGCGCTTGCTTGCCTGACAGTGACGAGCATGACCTCGATGCCCAGACTGCGTGCATGAAAAGCATCAAAGACCCTCGATGTCACCGAATACGCGACAGCTCTGCACAAGCGGACAACTACAAAAAAAAAAAAAAAAAGAAGAAGAAGAAGAAGGAAAGCGTCCCATGCGAAAGCTGCGCAATGACGAAACCCAAAAATGGCGCACTCTCACTCATAACGTCAGCGGATGGCCACAGTAGATGTCCTCTGCACACAGCTGTCTCTCTCGACGTGATTGACAAGGACAAACACTGAAGAAGGGGGAAGGTGGCGTGAAATTTGGGCAAGGAGGTTTATTGGACGGTACGTCACGGTTGGCGAGTTTGAATCGGGGTTCATCACGCTGACGCAACTGTGGCCAAAAATAGAATCAAATTAATACGCGAACAAGGAGGTGGCGAGTCAGTAAAACGAAGTAAAGAAGTGAGAGAAAAAAAAACTGAATTGCGTAGGATGACGCACAGCTGATCTATGCAGCATCCTTGGTTCACTTGGCATTTCGCGAGATTGAGGAACAATAAAAATACAAGGGGACGAGTAGCTCTCGTGGAAACTTTTGAATGAAAGCCGCCTCCTACAATGCAAGTAATCCAATTACTTCTTTGGTGTATGTAAATTCGCCGTTGAAATTTAACAGGAATGTGAGCACTGGTGGCGGGGGGATGGCGTCCATGCGAGCGCACTTGTGCGTAGTGTGACAGGAGACACAGCATGAGGTGAAGGATGGTGACGTGTACGAATTAGCGTGGTGTTTCGTTGTGGTGGCTGACAAAGTGGCGGGGAGCGCCGTTGGTGCCGCTGCAGGTTGCCCTCCGGCCGTATATTGAAAAAGTTTGGCGAGAGGCACGACTTTATTTCCGGAAGAGCGTTCGTTATATACACGTTAATTCATCTATCGTGTGCCGCATATCCGTCACCGTGAGGATTGGTTTGCAAAGAGCTTTCTTTGCGGTTCATGTTTCAACCGTATTGGCAGATCTAGCGAGTTTACTTTACAAGGGCGATGGGAAACAGGGATAAAAGCGGATTTATGTATGTGGGAAATAGCCAACCAAATGGGCACGATAAAGGAAACTGTCAAATCAAGAAAAAAAAAAGCAATCGGTTTGATTATCGCGTATCAGGAACGTTATCATTATCGTCTTCCAATCTACTAAAACTCACTAATTAGACGCAGAGCTCCTTTTGATCTACTTATCGAACTTCTTTTCGCACCTCTCTATCTGAAATGCAAATGAGTTACTGTTGCTCTGGATGATGGAAATTGCTGTCCTGCTGGTAAACCGAACCTATCGAAAATGGTTTGAAACGGTAGTTCCGCGCGTAGTGCATTCCCTAATTTCCCGAATCCCTACTTTACTTTTTGTCGCACCGGCCTCGGTATATCAGCTGTTTGTAGCCTGCAGGCCTCTTGATCCTCAGTACGTAAAAACAGCGCAGAGATGGGACACAGAGAGAACAAGTGCACACACAGAGCCCCTCCCGTCCCCTCTCCATTACAAAATTGCTTGGAATTTTTCTTCGTGCCTGTACTGCACTGCACTGCGTGCCTGTTTTTCTTTCATCTTTTCCTTTCCTTTGTTTCTTTGGTTTATTCTCAGTTCCTTTCTTCATCTTTCTATTTGTTTATTTTTCAGTTTTTCTTTTTCTTTCCTTTTGTTTATTTTTCAGTTTCTTTTTCGGAATAGCATGCCGGCAATAGCCTGGCTGACATTTCCGTTTTCTTTTTTTTTTTTTCACTCTATTAAACATCCCCCCCCCCCGCCCTTGCCGCATCCAGCTCACCAACGCTCTGTCCTCAAGGCTCTCTTCGCATTTTTGGACGCCAGAGGACTTCGATCCTCATTGTAACGGGACCCATTCCTTCATTCCCTGCTTCGCCTCCAGCAATGGGGTAGAGTATCGCCCCCGTAGATGAAACTCCCCACCCATCATCCTGAAATAAAGTTGTTGTTGTTGTTGCCCAAACACCGCCTTAGCTTGATCCTCAGGTCGCGGACTATGACGCCAGAGGCAGGGTGCAAGGTACTTCGACAGCCCGTCTTCCGCGAGTGACGTTGCATATCCCCAAGCAGCCCACAATATTGGGCCCATACTGGTGATTGGCGATACGGGTCCAATATGGGACCGGTTTCGCCAAGATTTTCCCCATATTGGCTGAAAATGGGCAATATGGGCCCCATATTGCCCACTTTGAGCCAATATTGGGAAAATCCTGGCGATATGGGCCCCATATTGCCCGCGTACACCCCATATTGACTCAAAATACAGAAAATGGTACGTACCCGTTTTGCACAAATGCCCAAGCAGCACGTCAAGATTGAACGTTGAACCGTGTGAAATACCCAATTCAGGACATCATTACATCCAACAACTTCCCGCAGATGATACACATTGTTCGAAACAGTCAACGTACTTGACAATCCCAAAGTAACGTTCGCT
Organism: Ornithodoros turicata; assembly: GCF_037126465.1. Lineage (NCBI taxonomy): Eukaryota > Metazoa > Arthropoda > Arachnida > Ixodida > Argasidae > Ornithodoros > Ornithodoros turicata. The sequence continues at coordinate 30,317,271 of NC_088202.1, read as the reverse complement.
AGAATTCTACAACCCAACATTCCACGTTCTGGAAATAGCCACCATCTTCGTTCGCGATGCCAATGCCAATCGGTCTAGACGACTGAGAGCGAGCGGGTTGTTTGAGCGAGATCACGCGTCCTACAGCTAATGCGCATGCGCGACAGCTCGAACGAACGTTTCATAGGGCTAAAATGTCGCCGGTTGCTGTAATGATAACGGAATTGCGGCAGGTTAAGTAAAAAACACAATGTCTGATAGGAAGGGCTGGCTCTTCTGTAAAATTAGGTGCTTTCAAGTTGCTGCAAGCAGTGTGAATTGCTCTGGCGTATGTCAGTCACCGTCACGAAAGTGTTCGCTCCTTTGTAGTCTCGGAGCGGGTTGGAAATTTTTAGTTCATAGAATATTGGGATCCCAACGAAGGCTTCTGAGGGATCTTTGGCAGTACCGCTTGCGGTGCTGTTCCATCCTACAGTTGGCAATACAAAGACCTTTTCTTGATCTTTGGCAATGGCAGTTCCGTGGGACTGCTAGGGGCCTTCACCAACGCGGGCGTAGTTCTTCGTGCGTTTTGGGCAAAGCCGTGGTTTTTCTAGTGTTGTTTTTTTCTGTTTTTTTCCTCGATCATGTGAAACGTGGATCAATTTGATCCGCAAAAATAAAAAAGTGAAAATCAGAGAAGGGTATTATCAGTGGTGAATATTATACTGAATAATGCTTTATTATTACACAGACTCCCCGTTGGTGTTAATACAGAAATATTGGCAATATTGGCGCAAAATGGGCTTGCCAATATGGGCAGCCCATATTGGTCCAATATGGAGCCTGGTTGCACTCCCCATATTGGTCCAATATTGGCAGCCCACATTGGGCCAATATTGGCAACCCATATGGGTCCAATATTGGCGTGCTGCTTGGGTCTCGCGATATAAAGCAACGTTTTCGTCAACTTTTCGTCGTTGAGCAGTAGAATTTATTACCGGCACTATAAATCAGTGGAATCCACTCGGTTCGAAACCAGCGGCATGGCCGAGCGAGCTAAGGCGTCCCGCTCGTTGGTGGTAGCCAAGGTTGTGCTGAAGACTGGGAGGTGATGGGTTCGAATCGGACCGCCAGCTGTGCTGTCTGAGGTTTTCCCTGGGTTTTCCCGAAGACTGTCCAGGCAAATGTCGGCACAGTTCCCCCTGAACTCGGCTCAGGACGCATACTAACCCCCATCTACCCCACTTCTTCCTGCTGTCCTCTCTCCATCTGTCCATATCTTTACGACGCTCATAGCCACAGTTGCTTCGCGGCGCTAAACCGAAAACGAAAAAACGATGTTCGAAATCCCCGCGCGGAGAGACGAAAGTGTGACGACACGGGGGTGTTCCCTTTATCCTGTCCTCGACGGTTGTGAATGATTGGCTTCCGTCGCACGTGACAATAACGGCGGAACATCACACAATCCTGTGGGGAGATTCTCCAGCTTTCTCCTTCCCGTTCGCTGCCGGCTCCAGTGACGAAATGCGTGTAACTCTGGAACTATGTCTATTTCGAGGGAAAAGGTTCGCAGTCTGAGTTGTTTCAAGTCAGACGATGCTATTAGACATATTTATTTCAATTACAGTGTTGAGCAACTTTCCATTTAAACGGAGACTCCGGGACAATACGAAATTCTTAAAGTAATAATAATAATAATTTGGGGTTTACGTAGCGAGACAACTGAGATCATGAGCAACGCCACAGCGATCGGTCTGCGGATTGCTTTTGCCCACCTGAGGGTTGTTTAGCGTGCGATGAAAGTTCACCACACGGCACCCCATATTTAACGTCTCTCGCGGAAGACGGCGTGTCAAAGCAACTTGGACCCTGCCACCAAGTTGCTGGAGTCCTCGGCCGGGTTCGAACCCGCGATCTCGGCATCAGAAGGCGAACACGCTACCGACTGAAAATTCTTATAGTGACTATGCAACTAAGTCCGGTATATGCTTCAGAAATGAGAAACAAAGTTGGTTTGGCGGTCCGGCACTCGTTAATTGCCAACGGAGCTGGAAAAGCTTATATCGAAACCCAAACTCCTGAAAGCTCCCCTCTCCAGCCTCCTGTTCCCTGCTTGACGTCACAGGTAGTCTCGTGCGGGCCGTCGGCTGTTTACTTGGTTTCGGGCACGCGCTTGGTGACTTCCTCGCGCGATATGGATGACGAGTCATCTGCTTCCTCGATTTTGTTGTAAAGTATACTATCGACTGGTAGAACGCCTACAGAAAGGCGCATGGGAAGAATACCGGTGGGGTGAAGCCCAGTGTTGCTGGAGCCTCTCTTCCGTTTAAGAGCGCCGAACACCTCAAAGGAAAATATTCGTTCTCTAATTATCTGAGCCACCTGGGGATCAGAGATAGTGTCCACTGAAACATCATACGGTATGGATTGATGTCGCACTGTTACTTCAACACATTTTGGTGCGGAGTAGCCCTTTAAAGGCTTGTTATGACTATACAATGAAATGCCGAAAAAATACTTAGCATACCCTAGAACGGGCACACTGCACGATATCCTACGCCCCGAAAGACCCGTGGTAATTCGAAGGTTATAGTACGTTCTTGTCAGGACCGCCCACCACCACTGCCACCTCCAGTGTAGTGTTATCGATTATGGGCAAAATATCAATAATAACATGGAAAATCTGCGACGGCTTTGCTTGTGTTAGATACCGGTAGAACTGGGGAAGGGAAGTCGGGTTTTGAATGCGGTACGGGAAACAGCTAATCAATACGTCACCCATACCGTTACCTTCCGTTCAGCTCGCCTCCTTTCGGTTCGATTTTCTTCATCACCGGTCGATTCCTTTCCCCGGAAGCGTTTGCGCGAAATAGTCCCAAAATAATAGAGCGGTGACTCAGCATTCGCGACGATAATCGTTGTCGATTTGGAAAAGAAACGATTACGATTTGCAGTGACCGATGGCCATAGAAATATGCGATCTTAACTCGTGAGTTGCTCAAGACCGACGGGCCGGAGCACTTGAAGCAGCTTGGCACATGGTGTCTTCCATGACAAAACAAGAAGTCGGGCTCACAAAATGTTTTTATTCCTCGTGTGCACCATGTTCAAGCCCAACCCTAGACGGAACCGACTAATGACGGAGCGGAAATGATTCACGGGGGAACAGGACGCTCCCTTGTGTTGCTTGCTCAGACACCCGTTGCAACGCGCGAAGACAATTTTACAAATTGCGCCACATGTTGGGAACGAGTAGACGGAAGGCTAAAAAGGCGCGTTACGGTTCGTGCTTTCTTTTGCCTCACCAGAACTGATTCTTCGAAACCTTTTCCTGTAATATTTCTTTGTTTCTTTATTCGGAGAATTCTACGTCACGTACATTTGACGTCCGTGCGAACTTTTGAGGAGTATCTGATCGTTCGTTGCATTCGTACTGTGTGTAAAATCAGGCTGTAATAACACAAGCTAGTAAACCTCACTTTGTTCTCAAGTTCAATGAACGTGTGTGATTTTTCATGACCCTTTCCCATGCAGCTTTGAGCCAGCATAAGCGCAGCGTCGCGCAAAACAAACCTGAACCGAAATCTGGTAATTTGCGTATAGCAAGCATTATCATTATATTTTTAACTTGGCGCGCTACAACAGTCACGCGTACGGCACGTGAAATCAGTTAGAGAGAAAGAAGAGGCAAGAAGGAAAAAAAAAAAGAAAAACGCAAACGGGACACACAACCAACACAAACACGACTGATAGCAATGGTGGGAGCGTAATATATCGGAGCGCTCAGCCTGCCAGTGTGGCGGCATGTTGCTTGAAGGGATCGTGCGTCCTAGGCCTCCCTCACAGAGAACTGTGCCGCGATTTGTCTCGAAGCGTCTGAAGAAAACACAGGAAAAAACACCCACACAGCACAACCGGCGCCCGTATTCGTACCGGGTCACCTCCCAGTCTCGGCGTGGAATGCCATCATCGCATTTACTATGCCACGGGAGCTGGTCGTGTTATATGGTAGGCTGAAATTTTATACAAACGCTGCGATTGGTCTCGGCGCGGAGCGCAAGGCGAATCACGGGCTCCACCTCAGACTATTTCAGACATATGTCGGTACAGTTTCCTTACAAGACGTCAGTCGTGACGCTGCCTACATCTGTGAGGCCGACAACGGCGAGCCCTTTCACAATCACCACCACCACGGGCTCCACTCGAGCTCTGGCACGCTAGAGGACATCCTCTGCCCCGGTGGTTCTTACTGCGAACGTTCCACAAAAGCAGGGAACCTTGTTCCCATCTGTACCTGTACTGTGTAAAGGTACCTGTGTAAAGGTACTGTACCTTCACAATTCTACATAAAAACATAAAGTTGCAGGAAGAAAACATGATGAAGGTCCATAGCAAAAAACCTAACACGAGAGGCAGGATGGGACATACTCAATGTCTCACCATTGTGTGTGTATGGCGATTGTCTCGTCCCTCGTCTTAGGGTTTCACTATCATGGGTAGAATCCCCAGCTCGCTTGCTATTTAACCATTCTTTCGATGATAAAGGTCGCTTTCATGAACTGGATGGCAGCCAACGGGTTGTCAAGAAATATAATAATGGAAGGAGCCCAATAATGATTTCTAGGCTATGCATGGCCATTGCTTTCTCATAAATGGTGACTCATAATTTCAAGACATACTCATGTTCTCACTGTGGATGCCCATTGTGTTGTGTGTGGTTGGTCGCCTGTAATCTGCTATATTTGCATTTGTTTCAATGTGGTTGTGACAGCACATTGTTCCTGTCTTTCTTTGTGTGTGTGTGTGTGTTCCCTGGAAAATATAAATAAACAAATTATCAACTCTGCATGTCTCTTGTCAACTCTACAGAGCAACTTTGATTTTCACTAAAAGCCTCGGGTGAAATCTAGCCAAACTAGTGGTGAAGGCCCGTATAGGTCATAGATAGATATTGTTAATATTAGCGTACTGCAGGTTTATTGTCTTCCTTACGTTCTAACAATTCTGTCTTCGTCCCTATGTTGCATACATCCATGATGTTATCATAGATAGCATATATTAGATCTGTATGTGAAAGCGCTAGAGGCTTAGCTCCTAGTTTATAGAAATGTAAATTATGCTGATTGAACTTATGGGGTGCAGCAGCTGACCAACATAACTAAATACAACAGCTGACTCTCACAAATTTCCTGACATTATACTTTTGAAGTAACATTAATGCGCTGCCGTTCTCCTTTCGTGCAAAGGCTCTTTTCTCGTTTGTCCCTTGTAACATAGAAATATTAGGTTTTCAGCATCACCAGTTTTAGTTGCTAAGCATGCAGTTATTTATGGTGAGCGCTGTGGTTTCATGTTTGTGTCTCTGGACAAAAAATCCGGACTTCCTCATTTTGGTAAGGGCCTTTCAGCTCCGACAGGGCATTTGTGGACCAGGAGACCATTTGTTCTTTTTGTATTCTGCTACGAAGTGCACCGTACAAGGCAGAGGACAGTGTCAACCATTACCACAGCGGTTACTAGATTTGTGACAATTATACCTTTTGTACTGAGGGATTTGATTGCAAAGTTGCTTGAATGACATGTTCAATTTTAAGCACATGCTGCACATAAGCATGGAAGTGCTGCCAGGTTGAACATGTGGAGTACACAGCACAGTGTAATGTTCCTCATTCCGACAATGTTTGCATGGTTCAAAAAGTGAGAAATGTGACACTACCGTTGATTAAATCTGTTGAGCCCAGCAAACAGGATACTTATACCAGATTTGAAGATACTATATGCCTGATTCAAAGCAGTATGACGTGGAACCCTACATATTTATTTGGGAAAGTGTTGTGAATGGAGTATGGCCTGTGTGGATAGAGCAATGCGCTCACTCAAGTAAACAAGCAAAATACATAAGGGTTCACGATCAACATGGCACCACGCGCTCACAAGATTAACACTTGTTCTGCGGGGCAACTCTAATAATCACTTTCATATACAAACAATCCAATTAGAATGGTCACGATATATTTTTACGTCCTTCATTGCGGTCGTGCTATGATGCTGCAGAATATATATATATCTCGTGTAAAAAGTCTGGAAATCGCACGATGTGCATACGAACACATGGTCTTCTTTCTCTGAACACCAAACCTCTAAAGGTATATCCTCAAACGCCCACCACTTGTCATGTTGTTGTGCAATCGCTCCCATTCTTGCACTTGCAGTGAAAGCAGCAAACTGGTCGACATGAATGCCAGTTGAAGTGCGAACTTCTCGAGCACACAATCCCAATTTCATGTCGACAATGTTGTTGAGATGAGTTTGCAGTTGTTTCCGTGGTCCAATAGCTCTGGGGGTTACCTCGGGCGGAGCGACGGAACCATCCTCATCATAGCCGGCCGCCAGAAATGGATTTTCTCGCAAACGGGAGAAGCCGTCAAGAAAGTCAGAGAAAGCCTGAGCTTTGATCCAATCAGAAGCGCGATTCTCTATCTACGGAGATGGGGCAGGTTTTCCACAAATACGTCACAAAAGTGGCTCCTCCCATGGATTGTTTTGGTTTCTTTGACTAATTAATTTTCGTAATAGCAAGACAAAATTAAGAAACGAAGGGTGCGTTTCGGGGCAGCTGTATGTGGTCGTTCTGAATATCACACACACACACACACACACTGGATGATGATGAGGTGAGCGATTCACCACCGCTGAGGCGGTACACTGCCCTATTGCGCATTGGGAACGGATGAGGGGATGACGATGGGGGCTTTTAGAGAGCAGTCACCAGACCGGTGGAGCACAAGGACTTCGCAAGGAGACGAGGGCCTTGCATCTGGTGGGCAGCGTTCGACCATGGATCGAGGATCTTCGCGAGGTTGAACGGCAGCTTGTCAATACGTTGCATAGAAACTTCCATTGGTGCACGCTCGTGGTGATATTGCCCACAAGCCAGGATGACGTGGCAGAGGTCGCCGTGCACTCCACAAGTGGGGCAGAGGGAAGACGAGCTGGAGCTAAGACGGTGTTGAAAGGCACAACCGTTTCAACACATCTGGGAATCGGCGAAGCTGACCTTTACGTACAGACTAAAAGAAGTCCGACGTGTTCTGTGGATAGGAGAACGCTCTATTGGGGTCTTTGCGTGAGACTCGCTTCCTGGAGACAATGCGCGAGGTTGCGATTTTTCGTGGAATTTTGAACATTTGTTTGTTTGTAACGAAAAAGAAACAAGGAGAAATTGACCTCGTCTCCCCACTTGTTCTGCTACTCTTAGCATAAATTCTCACCACCACCCACACCCAAAAACTACTTATCAGGTGCTATACTCGCAAGTTCGCTATTCACTTTTCACATGTTCGCTATACAGAAGTCTACTATCCACATGTTCACTAGACGTCCACAATTATCCCAAGATCATGCACAGAGAAGCTTATATAAGAAGGTATAAGAAGGTTGTATCCATCCAACAGCTCTGAACAAATTTCACAAGTGCCGCCAAGGCAGCATATCCCTCGTGCTCGGTGCCCAAAGCCCCAACACCTTCACTATATCGAAGACCCCGCTGTCTAGTGGAGCAAGTGTAGCTTTCAGTGTAGCTCTTTGAGATGCATACCTAGTGCAGTAAATTATAATATGCTCACTATCCTCCACCGTTGCACAAACCGAACAATTCGATGAGTCGGCTCTTCCAACTTTATGAAGAAAATGACGGCCATAAGGCACATTCAACCGACACCGGTGTAAAAACGTCTGAACAGAGCGCGGTAACGTAGACGGAACACAGAACTTCAACCCCGGATCTATGCGATGTAGCAGCGACGAATCACTCTGCAATTGCACCCATCGCTGTCTGCACATTTCTTGCGACAATGACCTAAATGAAGATGTAGCATCTGACTTTGAGTATATCACCGGACGTAGTGTTGAAGATAGCTTTGCTATGTCCGCTAGTTCGTGTGCAGCTTGATTCCCCCCTATTCCCACATGTCCAGGAATCCATTGCAGAGTTATTTTGTGGCCGGCGACTCTACATTTGTTGTATTCATGGAGTATTTGGCGAACTGTTGGTGTCATTCAGGCGTTTGTGAAGAATGAAAGCATGGCTTGGAGTCCGGCTTTTGAATCGCTGTATATCACCCACTCGGCAGGTGACTGTTACTGATTGCTACCACGTACTGCATTGCCAGCTGGATGGCTACCAATTCTGCTGTTGAAGTTGTTTTGTGCGACAGTCGTGTCATTCCCTCTTTCCTGTGCAGTGGAACGACAAAAGCAGATGCTGAGCCTGATGCCGTCGTCGATCCGTCAGTGAAAATGGCAATGCTGCTACAGTGACGCTCCATCATAGATAGACAATGCTGTCTCAGCACTGTCGTGGGCAAAGTGGATTTGGGGTGGTGTACTCCAGGCACGGAGATGCAAATCCGCGGCAACTCTAGACTCCAAGGGGGATGCTGAGCCGCTCATGCAGGCTGTCTTTTTGGCAAGTTCCGCTGGTGAGGAGCAATGGCTTTGTATAAGTCAGAATTTCGGCATCTCAATTTCCGCGCCAGGGGGTACTTGTCATGGCGCAGATTCAGGCGCAGATAGTGGCGCACTATTTCTTGTGTTCTCAGCACCTGTACAGGCAGTTCTCTAGCTTCTGTTATTGCCAAAACATTGGAGGTGGTTCGAGGTACCCCGAGACAGATTTTCAGACCTCTTGTTAAAACACTCTGTAGTGTCCTCTCTGCTGTGTTGCTTATCACATATAGTACAGGTAGATGGTAAGACACCATGCCGAATAAGCGCCCGATGTACCGTAAGTAGGGACTTCGTTGGCATTCCCCAACGGGGGCCGGAGAGACGACGAAGGACGTTGACCCGTGCCTCAGACCGCTCCTGTGAGGAGACCATGATAGTAGTGCGTCAATAGTGACTCCCAAGAAGCGGCGATGGGACACCCTCTGAATTGGTAGACCATTGATAGTCAGTTGGAGACTCTTCATTGTTTTCCGAATTTTGAACGTAATAACCTCCTGAGTATACAAATGTATTCAACGTGCTAACCCTGGAGCGTGCAAGGTAGGTTTCCCGCGTGGTATTGTATGCGCGGCATTTTTTCACAATATGCACGGTGGTTTCAGATCCATCACAGTGTTCGCCGCTGGCATCATCGCTGTATAGCCAGTCTTACATAGCTGTGAGTTGGTGAAGGCAGATCATGTGCCCAACCCATGGAGTATAGTTTGTATGACCCAGGGAGGTCTTTCATGACAAGAGGTGATTTTGCATGATGTCCCGCATCCTAGTGGAATGTGTTTCAACCAGCTTTCAACCAGGGTGTGTGTGAGGCCTTTGTTTGAGGTCGCAGGGACCACAAAATCTTTGCCAACGTACTTCCCACGGGGAACGCAAACCATGAATGTGACTTTTCTGGCGGTACCTCCAGTCCCTTTTCGAGCAGCGGTGCACTGAGGCCGTAGTGGGTGTATCCTTGCCACAGGATACAGTGGGATATAGGATACAGTGCGCACTTTCTGCTATGTCCCGAATTTTCTCCTTCTTCCCGAGCAACGTTGGGCGTCGTCACGAGAACAGATAGTGGTGGTGGTGATGATGATGGGACTGTTTGCCGTAGTCGACCACGCTCGGGCGGGCGATAAAGGTGGTGGTGGTGGTGGTGGTGATGGCGAGAGGGCTCGCCGTTGTCGGCCTCACAGAGGTGGGCAACGTCACGACTGACGCCCTGGGGAATGTGCGTCCTGGGCCGACTGCTAAGGGAACTGTGCCGACATACGTCTGAAAGCGTCTGAGGAAAACCCAGGGAAAAGGTGGGCAGTTTTGTTGGCGGGCAACAAAACTTCACCGCATAGCACGCTCCTGGCCAATCATCATCCCGAACGTCATTGTTCTCCCCTGATCTGTTGAAAATGGGAGACGCACGCTTTTTTGTGACACTTACCCACTTACGATAATTGTCACACAAAAAGCCTCCGCCCAACGCTTACCAGAAATCTGGAGTGATAACAGTATTATATTGTGCAATGCGTGGCCTTCAGCAGGTTAGGTTCCGAAGTACTACTTGAAGAGCTCATGTTCCCGAGAACACTCGCGATCCACAGAACGTCCTCAAGGTGTCATCGCGTCCTCGTACGTGATGGGATGTCCAGAGGACACCCAGAAAGCGTCATCATGGGATCTTCCAGTGATGGCCATTCGCGTACATCAATGGGAGAACATATATGGGAGAAGAAAATTACTTTAATACTATGTTGTGTATCTTAATGCATGTGCTCATTAATTAGTGTTCCGGTTTGTTCGTCATGATAAAGTGCAACCGGACCAGCAGTGATAATGTAAAATTACAAACATATTACAAACAGAAAACACAAACTAATAAAGGGGTACAAATACAGACTGAATAGTTTCAAAAGATACTTCATATACTGGTTTTAATATGTGCAATAAAATGTAGCTTGCTAGATCTTTCATTGTGATCTTGTTGCCATGAGCATCCCAGAAAGGTCCCTGACGGGATGCTACACGGAGCGTTTCTATCGAAGATGCAGAAAAGTGACGATGTAGCACAGCACGTGCATGACTTTCGTTGGATGTTTTAAACCAACTCTGTAAGAAACACGGACGTTATCTTCATTCTGGGTTTTCCTGGATTTTCCTGGGTTTTCCTCAGACGCTTTCAGACATATGTCGGCACAGTTCCCCTAGAAGTCGGCCCAGGACGCACATTTTCCCCAGGGCGTCAGTCGTGACGTTGCCCACATACGTGAGGCCGACAACGGCAAGCCCTTTCACCATAACCACCACCACCATCTTCATTGTGAGTTAATACTCCAGACAATTCGTCACTTCCGTGTTGCTTATAGTACATGAAATCGAATTAGACTTAGGCACCTCACCCCTCGTTTTGATTCAGATGCTACGAGGACTCTCGCACATGCGCGAGTTTGCAAGACAAGCAATATATAGCATCTGTTTTGTCTTCGGAAGGAAATGCCACTGCCGCATATTTCTTTCAAGGTGGGCTCCCTTAGACTTAGTGGCACATATTTCTTGCTTTTTGCTTTTAAACGGCGGCATCATTCTTCGTCATCGGAAATACGCTGAACAAACGAAGATGAGAACGAAAATGAAAACCTGGTAGCCGAGGTTGAAAAAATGCAAAAACGAGAGTTGGTTTCTACTGAAAACGTCTGCTCACTTCTAGAAGAGAGAGAAATAAAAGAGGATTCACTATTGCTAGATGCAGACTAACAAGATGCTCGTGAGAGTATCCCATTTTTGTCCCCAGATGGTGTCCTTCGGATCATCTCTGGAGCCTCATTCTAACACTTTTCTAACAAATTGAGGATCATGTGGGGATATTCCCACGATGTCATTTCTGTCCTTCGGTGATATCCTCAGGATCAGTGAGGGATGTCAGCGTGTTCTTGGGCGTGTTGCTGTGCTGTGAGATGACGGTACACAGAGTGACTTGGACTGCTCATTTGCAAGAACACGTCGGTTACTCCGCAGGTAATTCGCGCTATTCCGTTTTATATGCATTCTGTTACAGACTTCTCCTACTCTGTAGGCTCAAACGACCTTCACTGGCAGGGCTTCTTATGGTGAGGCGAAATGACTATCATTCTTCTTCCATAAACACGCCTATTGCTATTACCACGAATAGTCAGTGTCGTACTAAATGACAGTATCGTAGCAATCATGCCATGCATTTTATGCCCCCTGTAATTCATCCACACTTCTCGGAATATTGCTCCTCTTCACATAATCGTGGCCACGCAAAAATGTGCTCCGACAGCACGGCGACGATTTTCTATCGACCGTCTTTCAAAAGGTTCTCCCGCTCACCGATTCCGCACCACATTTTCATTCCTCATGCCGTAACTCATACTTCACTAGGCACTTTATTATACCGGCCCGAAAAAATTCAGTCATCCGAATAAAAACGCCTTCGTAAAGGTATTAGCCGACGGGTCCTCGCCGTGCAGTAGCGCTTCAATGCAATCTCCACCACCACACCCACTCAAAGAGTTTTCACCCCGCTCTCTCTTGCGCGCTCCTGTATACACACATTGCAGGAGCAGGTGAAAGGACGCCAAGGTGGATCATTCATCATGGGAGCGCCCTCCATCAATCAAGCCTAAATCATCTGCAATCTGAATGCACAAGAGGCCTTCCCCTTCTTATACTTGTTCCTGTGGCATGGTGGGAGACGGAAGCTCCAGTGCTACGTACACTTTCGCAAAATTCTAAATTGAACGTCACGACTTAACTTGACAGCTTATTTGCGCGTGCGACAGACAGGCTATTCACTCGCATTTTAGGGTGAACCGGAAAAGACGTTTCTTCAAAAAGTGGACTTCAATGTTAACGTCGTAATAGCATCCATGGATGGATAACATTAGTACATCAATACTTTACAGTAGTACACTAGCCCATGGAACTATACGAACTTATTAGAAAAAAAAAAGGACATGTTGCTCACCACGGACTGTAGTCTGCACTCTTCTACGAGTGCCACACACGCTGACATGCGCATATAAGCACAAATCCAGATTTGCTATATAAACTGTGGGGCTAAATTCGTGCACAAGCCACATCATGCTTTTGCAACGAGGTCGCTGGCTGCTGGAATAATAATAATAATAATAATAATAATGGTGCCGTGCGCACACGTAAGGTTTTGTCGCCTACAGTATGGCGACATGTTACTCGTGCAGCAGGGTAGGACTGCGGATAATTTCGACCACCTGGGGTTCTTTTGACGTGCGCCGGAAATATCCTATACACGGTACTGGAAACAATGTGTACCTCCCCCACATTGCTGCCGTCCTCGGCAGGGATTGAACCCGCGACCTTGAGCTCAGAGAGCCTTCTGGCTGCCGGGATGTTTAGTACCTCAAAATCAATTATGTAACTGACGACGTAAGAAGCAGCACTGGTAAGCAGTATGAGGTACACCGGCATGGGCTTTTTGGCACGACGCTTTGCAGCGTCGTCTCCGACTTGTAGCATATAATTCATGCAGTACAGGATCACGCCGTGCTGTTATTTGCCGTATGTGCGCTCTTTGTAGGACCAAAAGGCATGTTGTCAACATTCCTCAGTGGTGGCTGGCGATACGCATAAGCAGAATAATATGTATGGTTCCTACAGACTGTGTCCTTCTACACCTATATTGAGAAAAGGTGTCAGATGTACAGAGGAAGTCATATGCACATGGAACCCATTAGCTGTTCCTACAAAACGATAACAAAAGTTAGACATGGATAGAAAAGGGTTAAAAATTGCGCTGTTTGGTGGGATATTAAAATCGATGAAAACCCCAGTGCAAGGCGACACTTAAAAGGCGACACACACATTGCACTGAACTGACAAACCAAACACTTTATTTTCCAAATTCAGATAATTATATTCTGCTCTCCCCTCTCCGCTGCTTCGCTCCACTTCTCGTTGATTTGCTACTTCTCTTCGTGTTTACGGTTTACTTTATCTTTATTATTTTTATTATTATTTATCTTTACTGAAATAGCCCTTTAAGATAAGCTGTTCTATGTTCGGCGACTAGTGAACTGATGGACTGCTAACGCATCTGCCGCCTGCCTTATTTATATGCATGGCTTCCTGGTAAAGCAATGCTCCGACCTCCTTGCTTTTATACAGAATTCTTGTGCTCTCGAATTTTGGTTCGCAGCTGTTACAAACTTGAGATGTTCCGACAATTTACCATATCACTTTTTTTATATATATATTCTCTTAGTCGACAATTGACACACCGGAATGTCATCCCGATGTACTCCTTCTCACACTTGAAAAGAACGCCATAGACTACCCTCCTCTTACAGTTCACAAATTCCTTTTTATTTGTGTTCAGCATTCTACCGGCTTTTCTTTTTGACTCTATTTATCATCCTCTTCCAGCCAGTACGGTTTTAGACATTGATATTGTGACGTATATGTAGGTCGTATCTTCTTACGTATCGGTTGTTGATGCACAGCTGTGTCTATCTTCTACCGCAGAAGACTGGACTGGTCGCAGGTTTGTTGTTGGGATTTGGAAATATTTCTATATTGACAGTGTTTACTTTGCAGTAAAACGACAACAGTCCTCGGACCCTGGTCCGACATCCTGCAACGCCGTCGCGTCCTCTAAATTTTCCTGCATTTCCTTCAAGACACCGGTCCTTTATGTCCTTCAGTGGGCCTCACCAAATTCGGTGCCTCTCGTGTCTTCTTTCATTTACGGGAGCCTTTACGTATCACCGAAGATGCCGATGCAGCTATACTACCATCTCTCATCCTTCGTTACCTCATTGTTATTCTATGTCTCATACAGTTCGCCAGTATGGGGGTAGTGGACCACAGCTCAGGTGGGGAATTTCCCCATTCATCACCACCTTCCTAGAGAGAAAGAGAGAGAGAGAGATACATGATGACGATGATATCCTATTTGTTTTTGTTGCTGCTCTAAAACAGTAATTGAAAGCAAGAATCTCATACCCTGTGTACACTCACGGCTTCATCATTAGTGTGGCGCACTCCTATACCTCGTAACACGGTCTTCTAGTGTACCAAACTCAGCAAAAAAAAAAGAACAAAATGTTGTTGAACAGTGTTATCCGCCAAGCATATTCTGCAAACGTTCGGGAAACTATAAAATAAGCTCCGTCATTCGTTGCCTCGGAAAAGAAATCTGCTAAATACAAGTTACCCCTTAATAAACGATAGAAGGAACAAGTTTGTTTTACACGTAGGTAACGGGTTAATTTTATCGCACAATTATATTCTATGGTGTGTACTTTAAGAAAATGATTTGATAATAATAATTCATTATTAAGTAATTTAATTCAAATTTTATTTGCGCGCCATTTTACGCGGAGAGCATTATCGGCTGTTCCGCGTATTGGAAAACGCAGCATGCTCCTCGTCACACTGGTTATACATTATACATTATACACTAGCATCTCGTCATACATGTATGACGAACGTGTATAACGAACATCTCCTAAACATGTATGATCATACAGTGCTGATTACACTGCTTATACACCTGCAAAATATGTTTTAAAACACGTATGTATAACCAGTGTGACCGTGTCGTCATACAAGCAAGCGCTCTGACTATGTTTGACAACATGCTGTCCAACACACGACGATGTATTTGGGCACTGCCGAAAAACGGTGGTGGACAAGTTGGATAAACAGTCGTATTCGCCACGACAGTTTTCGTTCGCGCGAGTCAGTGTCAACGACATCGTGATGCGCGTGTGTTCAAAATGGTGAGTTCTTCGCACATGGAGCATGAGACAATCGAAAATCAGCAAGTGCAGCCCCCGTCTTCGTCGTCTTCCTACGTTTTGAATAGCGATGTCGGCGAATGGAAAGTATATAAACTGCTCGGTTGGTTACTGTGACACTGACGTGTGCCATACATCAGGGTTTAAGCTACTCCCACTCTTCCTCCAGTTAAGTTGTATAACCAGTGTGACCTATGTTTGAACAACACATGTTCGAGACGATGTATAATCATACAAGCGTTTGGAGCAAACGACGTTGTCAAACAAGAGTTGTATAACCAGTGTGACGGAGCATTATACACGTTTGAAGACATGTTGTCATACATGTTTGGAGCACGTGTATAACCAGTGTGACTCTAAGGCAATCCTCCTCTAGCTCATTGTTTGCCTTACTTTGTGTCTTGCAAGAGGTCTTCCCTTTCAGAAGAACTCGAATGCTTTTGATTTTTTTTCTCGTCGTTTTAATGCTCCCACACTCAAACTGCATGGAATTGAACTAAAACGTGCAATTACCTTACTAACTTGTAATCATTTACAATATCAATACCACCATAAAGCCGACGGGAGAGAACAACACGAGCCTTTAATCGCGGGAAGCTGCAGCTTCATTTCTGCTTCCTAAATGACTTTCGCTTCGCATTGCTTTAATATAATTGATGCGTTCCATTCCTTCCATACCACAGGTGCAGCGGACGTACTCATTAACCTGACCCTTCTCTGGGCCTCCTTTTTTACCTGGTAACGAACAGAATAATTCCTGAGTGTATTGACGTGGCTTAGCGTTCAACTGTCCATATTAATTATTAGTCAGAAAATGTGGTATGAAACAATGGATACCATGAAAAGCGTAGGCAACTGCCTGTCGTAACAAAGGAAGTGTGCGGAAGTGTAAAAACGAAAAACGAAAGCGGACCAAAAGAAGCACAGCGAAGAAATGGGTTGTCAGAATCAGGCTATCATACCGCGAGGACTATAGTATAGGCTAAACGCAGCTACAGCACGCGGGATAGGCCTGTCTTCGCTTTTGGGGTAGTGCGGGGGAGGGGGGGGTATTTAATGGCTGAAAAAGGCGGAAGGCTAGCCATACTAGGGGCGTGCTATGCCGAAAAAAGAAACAAGAAAAAGCAACAAGAGAAACAAACAAACGAGAACAGAAAACTATACACAAATATAGACAAAGACAGGTCTTTCAGTCGCTGTGCAGGCAGTCATCAGGGAGGTTCACAGAGTGCCCAAGAGCAACAGTCCAGCTTCCCAAAGCAATCGTAGCAGCGCAGTCGTGACCTCAGTCGTGACCTTGTAGTGCGGGCCCGACTAAAGAATTTGATTTTACCTGGGGGTGCCCAACTGACGTGTTGTGAGATGATTACATGTAATTCTCATCTCGTGGCTTTCGCCTCCAGTCGCGTACCATCTATCGACTAGATGTATGACAGAAATGTGTAAATGTTTAAAGGTAAGAATGTAGTATCAGTCATTTTTTGATTAGCTTTACTGCTCCATTACTTCTCGCGAGAACTCAAATCGGTACTGAACTCGCAACTGACGATGGCGCCAAGGCGGAGAAGTTATGCGCAACCACGAAAACTTGTGATTAGATTAGAGAGGAACGGGAAAATGCCTTACTTTTTTTTTTGTCCACTGCCTTGTTTCACACTAAACAAGTAGTAGCTGAGGCCAGTGATGCATAGAAGGTCGAACATGATACCTCGACCTTGTAATGTCCCGTGGCTTCCTCGGTGAACAGCAACAGCAGTGGTACACGAGCGCAATAGAATAGTACGTGATGAAAAACTGTGGCTTCCTGTCCCACTGCGGATGCCTTTTCATAAACCACCGTTCTTTCATTCAAACGTGCGGCTGGGAGTTGTGAGGCAAAATTGTTGTGTTCTGCTCTCTGCGTTTCATTCTACGTTAATAGACGACTCGCAAAACTTGTATAGCGTCATCTGTTGTGCGCATTACAAGTGCCTGCGGAATTCCTTGGTAATTCTTTCTTTCGCATATGCTGTCCTGGCCAAAGCCAGAGCGCCTGTGAGTTACCCTTTCGCATATCTTTATTTCTGTCACATGAGAATTGATATTCAGCGTAGCATTATAACAAGTAGTTATTTTGCGTGTTATTTCTTCTCTACACTAAAAATTCCTGTTGTACGTTACACAGTATCGTGTTCGTCCTTTGCCATGCTAGGAATGCTGACTTGGGGCAGAATTATACGTTAAGGCAAAGTAAATATGCTCTTCCCGAGGACGATTTTGTCTCGTACAGGCAAGCGTGAAACCGTGGTACACGAGCTCGCATTGCTCCCATTTTCTTTGTCTCTTTCTTCTTCTTTACGTTGATGCTTCTGAGTCAAACCCGAATGCACTTGCGCTAGGTTTGAGAACTGCATTTCCCTTCAGTGCAAACTTAAAAACTGCTGCGTCGACTACTACGGGGTGGTCGAAGATACACGCGGACAGCATAGGTCAGAAGATCGCATTTCTCACAGTGCACCGCGCGGTTTCGCGCTGTCTTCCGAGATTTATGCAAGTCGTCTATTGAGAAAGATCTCTTTTACCACGATTGTGTTCCCTGTGCGAACGTGGGTGTGACTGGGAAATATGCAAGAGACGGTGTGTATAGAATATGAGTGCGCGTCTTTGTGTTTCTGAGCTGAGGGTTGATGTATTGGTGGGAAGCACTTTCCCATTGTGTGTGTGTGTGGGGGGGGGGGGGTAGTCATGGTACCATCACTGTGGTGCGGTGTCATCACGCTTGTGGTGCCTTTTCGCCAACCACCGTAAAATAAGTGAAAACCATCTTCTTTCATCCACTCTGTTCATCATTACTACTGAGCAACTTATATTCAACGCAGTACTTAAGGGGTTCCGACACATCGTCGCAGGTTATGCCAAATAAATACGCCAGGCAATTATTTCCATAGTGTGAACCCGCATTGCAACGTTTGCAGCAAAGGGAGTAGGGTAAGGTGGGGCAAGATTAGACACGGGGCATGACGCGACATGTTTGCTCGACGCCGCCTGCCTCAGAGACCCGTTGCTCCATGTGCTTGAAACTTTACTAACAGGTGACTCTGCATGCCCGCTTTATTGGACGTGAAAATTGTCCGGATTGGCACACACGTTGAAGAGAAAAAAGAAATCGGTTATTTCTGCCTAGAATGTAAAGACCCACCAAAAAGAAGCGATTTTCTGTAGTCCTTTTTCTTGGCATCTGTGCAGCAGCGTTTCGCAGGCTTATTTAGTCAATGCAAGTCCACATCCTATTTCTTCATTCATTCATTCATCTAGATATGTGCAAAATATGGTCAGTCTTGGTTTTCCGGTGTTGAACAGAAAAATTAATGCATCCGATGATATGCACGGGGCAAGACGCGACAATTAATTACATGTAATCTACATTTAATGCAATTTATATTCAAGGTAATTTAGAAACTGATAAGTCAAGAGTTAGGTGGCTCTATGCTTGTTCTACGCAGAAGCGAGCGACCAGCGACACATCAGACTGGCGGTGCCTTGTTTGCAAAGAAAAGTAAAAATAGCGCTGGGTTCTGTGGGTTGTATTGCACATCATGTGGGGGGTGGGCTCAAGGGGGTTGCATAGGGGCAGATGAGCTTTACTTTGTCTGCTTGGATTGTTCATTACCACGTCGTGTATCATCATGCCCTGAGGGTTGGGGCAAGATGAGACAATCTGCATTTCTGAATTTCTTGTTCTGTGTTTACTTTAGATCTACGTCCGTTCTGCATTTACGGGTCAGAAGCTCTAGACCTCTGAGAATGTGACTGGCTAGTTTTCTTTTTTTTGAAAAACATGAAAAATAAAAATGTAATATTCAGTTGCAAATTTCTGTCTCATCTTACCCTACTAGGTACGAAGCGAACACCAAAATTCATCCAGCTGTGACACCACTGCACGCGTTTCCACCACTGAGGCGGCGCGAGAGGGGTCACGTGGTTACGACTACCAATGGGAACGGCGGTAGCTCTCGTGCCTCTGACGTCAGAGCTTTGCGTGCACTCGTTTTCGAGAGGTTATGTCTCACCACGTAGGACACGTAGCATAATAATTCTTATTTGTTTGATACTCGATCTGGCAAGGTACAACGCGTGCATGATGTGATGAACGACGTCTGTAAAAGCGTCGCAGCCCTTTTGATCGGATCACTTAATGCAGGAAAGACCTGACCACGACAGCTTCTAAAAAGTTAAAACGTTGATGCAAAGATGTGAAATACTTAGAGAGCCAGGGCGCACTATCACAAATGCAGAAGCGTCTCACAGCCGCAAAAATCAAACGTTGGTCTAGATGCGCACCCTCATTGGGGAAACAGCACACACCGCCACTCCCGATTCTTCCCCTCGCTTCGGCTTTCTATTTCTTCTTCGTGACAGGAATTTCCAATTTCAGTACATCCACAAACGTTATAACCCTGCCGCGTCTAATCGAGCAAAACATACACGACTTCGACTTCCCGACACTTCTATTCGTCCCCTAAAAACAGAAGTAAAAGAAAACATCCACCCTCAAGAAAAGCAGAAATTCCCGTCGCATTTTTTTTATCATTCCCAGGAAACGAAAAGACGACGACGAACATATCCGCAAATCTCATCATTTCTCGCTCATAATTCTCCGGCATCGCAAATCCCAAAACATCAATCTCCAATACTTTCCCGCACACGTGAAGAGAAAGAACGGCGAAGGTATACGCTACCCTCGGTTGCAGCGCACAATCAGCCGGCTGCCTGGAGGACGCAGCGCCGCATTGCGGCCGGGACTGAGTGAGAGATTAAACGAAGAAAAAAGAGCGAAGCGTTCAGCAGGGGCCCACGGGAGTAAACGGGATTGAAGGATTCGTTGCCATGGATACAAAACAGAGGGAAAGGACACACTTGGGGGAAGGGACGTTTTGAACCCCGGTCGCGGCACTGAGGCATGGAGGTGTAGCAGAGGGTCTTGCGACGGATGGACGGAATGTTTTTCTGGGAAGGACACGATGTAGGACATGATACTCGATTCTCAAAGTTAAAATGATTTCGTGTTGACAGAATGAGAATGGTGGTGGTGTGATGCCAGTTGGAGATCGCATGTTGGGGTGTTGTGGCTGAAGGTGACAGTGTGGATGTTCTTGATGTTGATCAACAGCTGCTCTGCCTGACGAACAACGGCGCAAGGATTGCACATGGCACAGATTGTTTGGCTTGCGGTTGTTTGGGTCCTGGTACGCTGTACTGATGGAACTTCCACACAAGGTGAGTTTGTTCATTTGCTTGCCTGCGATGACAACGTTGTCGGAATTGGTTTTAAAGGCGAGGAAGGTTTAGTCGCTGTTTAACTTCAAGCTGATCAAAGTTGTTACGAAATGGGATCGTTCTGGTTAACTGACACTTGGCTTACTTGACAGACCACGCTGTCAACATTATCAACAAGTATCACCTTCATACAGAGCATGTCTTCCGAAGCAAACCATATACCTCATCTTCACATGACACCGTGACACGATACGGTGACATCCGAGCTCACGCACATAATTTGTTTTGACAGGTACTTCGCTTGATACTTGCTTTGATACTATCTCATCATATCACGAGATGCATAAATAACGCACAATATCCCATGTTCTAGTATTCTTGGTAGATATTCAATTTCAGCCCTAACCACTTAGCCTTGTCATGACTTCCAAGGACGTACTGAAGTACACAATTTCATACAATTGACGGTTCGGGTTTGCCTTCTGCGTAATGTATCGTGCTCCCTGCTTGGTTTTGTTGTCATTGTTTGCTGTCTCATCGTCAAAAGTAAACTGAACCTGTTACAATCAGTGTTGGGGGTAACTCGTTACTGTAACTAAGCTGTGTACTGTAAGCTGTAACTTTTTTCGGTAACTTTTAAGTTAGATCGTTGCTTTTGAGCTCCAGTAACTTATTGAGGAACTCGTTTATTTTTAGGTAACTTTGTCAAAGCAACTTGGAGAAAGTTTCAAGTTCCTTTTGTTCGGTTCTCGTCCACACACATCGCGAGCTCTGTCCTCCCTTCCAGTGACTTGAGAGGAAAGCTACGCGCAGCCGGCGATATACGTGCAGGCGCGTCTCACTCCCTTACTGTTACGCAGTGATCGTTAGAAATTTTGTTTTGGTCGTACATTAGGAGGCTCAGGTGTCGCTCATCTTCGTGACGAGCAGTGACAGTGGGCAATGTGTAGTAGGGTTAAAACCGGGCGCGGTTCTACGATATACGTATGCGTAGAGGACAACTCATAGAACATAAACTTGCTTTGTGCTCCGTTCGAGAATCTTATTACGAGATCAAAATAATCAAATCCCTCCATAAAGAAGCAGATAGTAGGCTTCCTTCGTCTTATCAGATATTTATATAGTTTTTGAATATCAAAACTATTTTTAAACGTCTTGCATCCCCCAATGTGACATCAAGACCTGAATTAACTATAGAAAGGTCAAGAACTGCAAAGTATATATATTGGGTAGCAAGTAACTTGAAAGTAACTCGTTACTTTTCTAAAGTATAGATTAGGAACTTCAAGTTCATTTTCAGTAGGGGTAACTTCATTAGTAACTTATAGGTTTCTTGAACAGCAACGTAACTGGTAACTAGTTCCCTTTGTCGAGTAACTTCCTCATCTCTGGTTAGAGTTACTGTGATGCCGCGATAAAGCAATGCGCCAAATTAGAGGAAATTAAATATCACGCTAATCTTACTTGTTATAACTGAAATTTTGTCGGTGTGTTGTGTGACAAAGCGTGTCGCGCAAGATATGTGTGTATCAGCTGTCTTATGTTCAGTAGTATTCGGCCACAATAGCAAGAACTGACTCCCAAAGCATGAATCTCTTCCTTCCGTTGTTTCCTGAAGTTAGTAAGGGAGCTTTACCGAGTCGTATGTGCCCGAAACAAACGACCGCTTCAGCCGATTCGAAAAGCTTACTGGTAGCGAACTACACGGAGTTTTACTAAACCGGAAGAATCGTTTATCCCCGAATGCATTCTAGATGGATTTGAGCAGTAATTGGATCGTGGTGTACACTCTTTAAAAAAAGGGGTGTACTTTAAGTCCTTTCCTTGCCACATATATCACTCCCCTTATGGAGAGTACAATTACTCTCAAAAAGAAGTCTCCTCACTCCCTTCAGACCCTTTAACTCCCTACTGAAGAGTGTTTCGCTCTACTTGGAGTTCGTCAGCCCGGCGCAGGGGATTACCGCCGAACTCATGAACAAGCCTCGACTCGACGCTCCGCCTCGTCTCCAACGAGTGGAGGACAGTGCCTCTCCTCGTTGGTCACTACGAAAGGAGTTGCCTCAGGACGATAAGCGCCCGTATTTCGAACAGAGACTGTTTTCTTCTTCGCCCAGAAGAAGAACAGTCTCTGTTCGAAATATCGGCGGCTCTCGTCCTGAAGCAACTCCCTTCGTACTTCACAACCAGTTCGCTGGATTTCTACCCGTCTACGTTGGTCACTGTTCATCCGGCACAGTTGGGACATTCGATCTCACGTTGATGAATCAGGATGTATAGGAGGCAGTTTCGCTTTGGAAAGGGTTAATCACCCATGTGCGAGCCTCTCTCGGTAGTTAGACCAAACCGAGAACGACCCAGAGATGAGCACTTTGCATAGCCTTAATGCGCCTTACATAAAAACAAACTTCATCACACGGAGCACATGATCCAGCCAGAGAGTCGAACCGAAACATTTCTCGTGTTGTTTCGTGTTCGGGTTCGGCCATATAGGTTCGGTTCAGCTTCAGCTCCGGAGTTCACATTTTCCGGTTCGATTAACCGGTTCAGAGACTGTAAACAGGTTCGGAGCCGCTTCGATGTTCTAATATGCTACAAAATTATAGGTAGCTACTAAAAATGATACAAGATCTCTTAATTACGTTTTTTATGCATTCATTTCCGTTTTTCAGCCAACAGGATATGATTTAAATTGCGAAAAAAATAAAAGAAATATAAAACGATATCCCAGATTGTAACTAACACGTCATCTGGAAGCGCAACGTCTGTGTGACTACTGACTAGAGCATAAAATATGTGTTGATGCCTCATACTTCAGATGTCAGGATGACATCTGAATAAGGACAAAGGACATCAGGACAACGAATGTCAGGGCCACATCTAGTTTCTGGAATTGTTTTAATGTCGCATCTTTATAGGACAAATGAACTAGTCACTATTGCTAAAATTATCGAAGTCTCAAAACTTGCTTTCAGGCATGACTAGGTTGATGCACTAACATATATGTAGTTGGAGGGACTTCACCCACCGAAACTTGCACTCACCTCCGTGTGCTCCCTTTCGCCTTCTTCGTGTTTGCGTTCTAACAGACTGGCACAACTTCGACTAGCGTGTACACTCTACACCTCTAAAATTGAAACTATAGAAGTGCGCCGCACACGCCGCGGCCACCGCTGTCGCCGCCGGGGTCGGGGCACTTGCATGTCGCAAATGGAAGGACTGGACTGCGTTGGCTGGCGGGTCGCGGCACACATGCAGCAGCAGTGCAGTGCATCCTTATTGAACGTAGTGGTGGTTTCACTCGTTTTTAATGTTCCACATGATGTTGTCACAATGCACTGCTGTTGCAAACTTTCGAAAGTAGGAATGACAAAACATGTTTCTTCTATAAATGGCGGCGAGAGGACAATTTCCTTCACCCTTGGCCTTTTATGTCCTGCGCTACTGAATGGATCGCCGTATATCGAGCATTATGTCACATAAAACGGATGTCGACACCAGACGATAACCGATTTAAAAATTTCGGTTACCGGTTAGGGTTGCAACCCGAACCGGTAACCGAAATTTTTAGATCGGTTCGGTTCCGGTTCAACACCAAGATGGCGCTAGTAATTACGGTTCAGTTCCGGTTCAGTTCCATCTAAAACTAACGGAATTCCAGTTTCCGGTTCTGGTTCGGTTCGGCACTCTGGTTTTAGCTCCACAACTGGACGGCCAGTCCAAACAGCCGCCATCTTGCCTCGCGACGTGAATCGGTCGTGCTCGCCGAATACAACGAAACGACTCAGCGAGTGGGTCGTTCGTACGAAATCACGCTTCCTACGATTCGCTCACCGATTCGTACAGCACATGCGCGGCGCTCGAGTCGGTCGTTTCGGTCGGAGGAAATGGACGTGGTAAAACTCCCTATTATCATTATTACGGTGTTTTAGCGGTCAAAACGTGTTCGATATAACAATTCTGGAAACATGATAAGCCAATCACCCTCTTACTTTGGAGCGAGTGACATCAGATTCCTAAACTTTGATTTGGTAACTTTATCGTTTTCGTAGAAATCTTGCGATTTATAGTCTCCATCGTCCTTGCTTATTTATTCATTTAGTTTTTGCTAAAACTCGCCGGTCTCGGTAGCTTAGCTCAGCCGGTAGCGTGTTGGCTTGCTGAGCTCAAGATCGCGGGTTCGTTACCGGCCGAGAACGGTGGCCACGTGGGGAAGGTAAACCTTCCTTCCAGCACCGCGTGTCGGAGATTTCCAACGTACGTCAGAAGAACCCCACGTAGACGAAATTCTCCGCAGTCTGCGGCACGTGCGATATGTCTCCACACTGAGCAGACGACCCTTACGCAGAACATCACGGCACCATTATTGTTATCTATTCATTGTACTAAAACTCGCTATTATACCTTCAACCCGTACTGAGCGAGCTTCCGTGGTGTCGATGTGACCTATTAGCGTGTTTTAGTCCAGCGGAAAGTGTTTCGATAACGGTTTCGAAAGTTGGCTAATACTAAGCCTAGATTTGATAACTTCCTTTACCGTAACGTTTTCGTAAAGTTCTTCCGATGTACTCAAATTCCCTATTGGGTTTTATATTATTTAGGGCGTTTGTACAGCGAATTTATTCAATTCGTCGCGCGCAATGAGGTTGCCGTGTCGACGAACTAACACCCGACATACTAACTGGTCGTCGCATATTGTGCACGCAGTGCAGCAAGATTCACGTGAAAACGAGGGCAAGTACAGTAAAACATCGAGTAATACAGCTGCAACACACTATATTAGAACTCAGCAATTGCAATACTACAGTACCCCACTCTGCACAAATCAGTGTATGCCCTCCACCAACTGTCTCTATCGCGTCGAACGAACGGGGAAAGGACATCGCTCTTTTCCATCTTGTCACGTCCCACCAGTGATTCTACATGCATCGGTAGCTCTTCTGAGAGGAGATTTTCAATAATGGCCGTAGCGAAAAAGAAACGAGGAGTCAGTGCGACGGCTTTCGGGACGTTATCAGACAGAAAGAGACACCTCCGCCCTGTTGGAATGCTGTTGACCTGACCCCGACTGTCCTGTTGGCATTAATTAAGCTCAGCGCGGAGATGATCCGCTATTTGAGCAAATCGATACGTAGGGCGTTTCCCGCCCCTTACAGACATCTACTGGTCACTGTCGTGTCATTAGCTCTTAATGCTTCCGTCGGGTATATAAGGGTGGTTCATGCCGTTGGTGACGTTTCGTGGGAAAGCCCGGAACATGCTCGGCCGCTAATCATTTGGGTCTCTCTGCGTGGCGTTATATCTCCCACCTGAGCCTAACACATAACCAAAAATGTAGTGAAGCAAAGATCGTAGCAATACATATTATGCATTGTGAACTATGCAATCTAAAAGGAATGTGCGTTAAGATTTGTAGTGTCCCCAGCAACACGTTAAATGTAGAGCCCTGTTAGCCTGTTCGGTTTCTGAATGTTTCTAAGAGTGAAGTTGATTCTTCCTCGCTTCTCTCCCCTATTTTCTTCGTCCTCCTCGTCTACAAGGTTTCTAGAAGTGAACAGACGCGCGGGCTGTCTGAATTAGGATGAGTATGGCGTGCTAGCCCGCTTAGCCTGCCATAGGATGAGTAGAGTAAACCGCTCATCGAGGCAACAGCGAAAGGTACATAAAACATACCGTCAAAGGCTCACTGAATCTCACTAGTCACGCAAAACAGGCAGTCGAGTAGAGGAGCTTAATGTCTTAAATACGCTGGTTTAAATGTGCTCTCTTTTCATGTGCACCTGTAGCTCACTTTCGCAATCTTTGTCCCGCGCTGCACATGGACGTTCGCATGCATTTTGGAGGGGCGCTGATCTGGCAACGTCCACTCTCTATTGACCCTGCCGTTTTCTTTCTAGAGACGTAGCCCGTTGAGCAATTCATTTGGAAGCTGTTATCCATTATACTGATGGAGCACACTCGTACCTTTGTCCAGAACCTGACAACGCCGAACGCCATTCCGTTGTGTTAATAAGTATCTCAGATGTTTCACCTAGTGTTGCAAACAATTAGGGTAAAAACAAAATATTATGGCTCTACGCGTGAATAAAGGTACATATCAATTAATTGTCATTTTACTTCGATTCCTACGCAATTTTGTGTTGGGAGTACATTTCCTAACTGCACGGGAGAATTTCCAATATTAAATGCACTTCCTTCTGCAAGATGGGTATAGCGATTCCGCTGTGTTAGTAAGTATCCCAGAAGTTTCATCTAGTGTTTCAAAGAATCAGGGTACAAACAAAATATTATAGCTCTACTCGAGAATAAAGATACGTATCAATTAATTGTCATTTTAGTTCGATTTTTACGTAATTTTGTGTTGGGACTACAACATTTTCTAACTGTACGAGAGAACTTCCGCAATTAAATGCACTTCCTTCTACAAGATGGAAGCAAATATTTTTTGGGGGGGTAATGGTGAGGTTTACCCTAATTCACCGCGACCTGCTACTCCTACACAACCACCCACAAGAACAAGTAATCTGGAGTCCAATCGACCTAGAAATTTGTTGCGTGGTTTGGTGCTGAACATGTTATGCGGTGAAGTTCCGCTTTTCGGATCGTTCCGTTTTCGATCGTGATTTAAAAACGGAATTCCACCGCATCACACTCCGTGCGGCAACCGCAGCGCCGAATGATATACAGGGACCGCTTCTGATTTGTGGACAGAACGGGGCGTACGCCCTCTTTTAGCAATTTACACGCATTCAAATTGACACAAAAAGGCGTGTGCCTCCCATTTTCAACAAGTCGGGAAAAACAACTATGTCATTCCGAATGACGGTTTGTTCTGGGCTTGTTCCGTTCCTAGCCGGTTAATGGCTGTGCTGTCTTGATCTTCTCCCTGGGTTTTCTTCAGACGCCCTAAAGCAAATCTCGGCACAGTTCCCTGTCAAGTATGCCCAGAACGCACGATTCCTTTCCCCGAGCAACATGCCGCCACACCGGCAGGCAGCTGCTCGGCAAGAACACGCCACAAACCAACCAAGCCTTTTCGAGTGAGAGTGTATAGACTGCAGCTGTTGAAATTATGTCGTGAAATGAACTTAACACTGGCTCCCTAAGCTAATTGAGAGAAATGTGTCTGGTAGGAGCATTCGACTTCAAATACTCTACTCTAAGACGGTTCGCTCGAAAATCTTGTGCAGTATTTCCAAAGTTATCTGTAGTTTGCCGTGAGAGCTTGTTGCGCGGGCCATACACGGGGAGAACTCTATAGTCGTGTTCAACTCAAGAAGGAAAAGAAATCTAGTCCGTCAACTACACACGCTGTTGGAGACAAGGAGGCGCAATAGCGCGCCAGGAGAAATACTGCAGCGCCACCATGCGCCATCAGTAGGGAGAACACTTAATGCCGCAGCGTAGTGTCGTGTGGCGAGTCTGAACAGATAATACGGAAGCAGAGTGAGTATGATGGATTACACTACCTGGCGCGGGAGGGAGCGTGACCTCTCTGTGTCCAGCCATTCTGTCTGCGGCGTAGTAATATTTTGAGAGCTGACGGACGAGATTCATTTTCCTTCAAAAAAGTTGAACATGACTCTGGAGAGCCCCTCGCCCACTCGCGTGACGTTGAATGACGTCCATTGTGGGCTGGTCACGTGGGAGCGAAGACGACAACCAACAAGGGATCGCTGTCTGACCTCGTCTAGCCGCGCGACGGATCGGAACGCCCTCGAACGTCACAGTGTTATCTCGTGACGTCGGCATGCGTTTCTGTGCGCGCGAATTTTAAATCCCGTAGTTTCCAATGCTTTGCGGTGCCGATAAAATTATACCGTACAGCTTAACGCAATGTAACGCAGAACCTTGGTAAAGTGTAAAATGCACTATCCTTTTCAACAGAAATCTTCTATGTGATCCGTACGGAGCCAACTATCTCTATAACGCTTATTTTTATTTTTCCCAAGACAGGATATTGCATCGTTGGTAGTGACAATTAGAGATGCAAAATTTCCGGAAATTTTGAATCGCTCGAAAAGAAACTTTTTTCGTTTTTTTTCTTTCGGGAAATTGGAACAAATGGAAACAAACGCGGTTACTGCTGAGTCGAAGCATTGCCGGCCAAGCCACAGCACACAATGAGCTAGAAACTTTAGTAGTGTTCACCGTCTAGGCATAAATGCAGAGCAGAGCATCCCATGAGACTGCTGTCTACTCAGCGATAGATAATTGGAACAACCCGTCCACTTCGACCAGAACTCCGACATTATGTGAACGCGATGGCGATCGCTCGGAGCAGCTGGACCGAGCTCTGAGTTAGTGGTTGTTGGCGGATTAGACGCACATAAGGCACTGCTGGCGGGTTGGAACGCATCAAATGCACGCAAATCTACATTTTTTTAATTTTGTCGCCTGGAAGTTTTGGGCTATTTTTCCGGAGACGAGGAAAAAACTGAAAAAAAAACTGTTTTGTTCCCCCAAATTTCCGTGTTTTTTCCCGGGGCTTCGCATCTCTAGTGATAATGGCATCGCATATAATTTTAACGAGTGCACTGTGCATGAGATTTGGAACGCCAGCTTTGGAACGTATACACTTTGTGCTTTCCTCGCCCCTCCTTTGAAATGCATCCCTCCCACATAAAGTCACGTTCGTGAAAAGCCCGCAGACTTGTGCCATTAGCGCGCCTCCAATTTTATGACGCCTCAATTAGGCCACGAGCAGGGCTTTACCCGGATTGGCAGCTTTGGCGGCGGCACCTTTCTCTCCCAATAATCGCCGCTTATCACGGTGGCGTTAATTACTAAACTGCGGGAACTGCCGCATAGTACACAAGTTAACCGATGTGCACAGGACGTTGTGTGGACGTCGCTCACCGCTGCGATGCGGAGATTGCGGAACAGACGCCTTCTAAACTGCTTTAACACTGTCGGGTTCCATTTAGGAGGCTCCGTTATTAGAGAGCCGTACAACGAAGTGCAGTCGGCTTATGTAATTTTCGAAGGTCACTGGCGGTCTTTGACGGCCGATGCAATGTGGCTCGTGCGTGGGGGTGTTTTATATCTTAGTCAGGCGGTACACTTTAAGCCTTAAACGCTACGGTCATTCGGAAAGCCGTAACTATAGTCGTGTTCAATCTAAGAACAGCATCTCGGGTGCTGAAGGAGAGCGCACTGGACTATGGAAGGAACTTCCGAAACTCAAGTGTATCCCAAAGGAATTACAAATACAATATTGCAAACACTACTGGTGGTCAAATATAGGAAGTGGAAGATACACTGACAATTTTGTTCGTTGGGTGAACACGACTGTGTAGCTCTGTAGCTGAAGGCTGTATCCTGTCCTACGCTGCCACACGGCAACAACTAAGGCCAGTTATGATAGTAGCTTGCTGATTTGGGAGAAGTCAAAACTTACGTTACTTACTCACATTTTTAGGTCAAGCTTTCTATCTTGATTGGTTGATTCAAAAATAAAAATATCGAGATGTGAGTCCCGACAAAGCCGGGACGGGCTACTGCAGAACACGTAAATAAAGAGAAAGTATGAAAACAAAACAACAATCTTCTTCTGTACTTGCTCCTTCGTATCTGTGTTTTCTTTTCTTTTCTTCTTTTTTTTTCTCGAATACACTGTCAATTTGTCACAAAGCAGCTTCGTTGATAGCGCTCTTCGCACCAGCATTTTCTAATATTTCCTTCTGATATACTCATATATGAGTATATCAGTATAATCCTCCACTTCTGTCCACGAAAACCGTTTCCTGTTTGTGAAAAAGCTTCAAAACCATCCTGCCCAAACTAAACCTTCCTGTTTGTGAAAGTTTGAAGCTAATCGCTAACTAGTGCGGAGCGAAGTCGAGCTTTGCCGGAAAGACAACAAGAGCTCATGTGCGATTATGGCTGCTGCGGAGAGTATCCTATATCTTTCTGGGTTGGAGAGTAGGCAGTTTGGACCGTACGGAGCCTTCAGACTTCCCTTGCTTCTGTATCGCTTTATCGCTCCCCTCTGACTTGACCTGAATCGCAGTTTTTGTTTACGGCTTTAGCATTTGAGGCCTTAGCTCGTTTAATTTACAAACGAGCGTTAGGAATGGGCCGATCTCAGTGAATCCGGTAGGAGAAACGACAATTTTCCAACTTTTCCCTTTTCTCTTTAATTTTTTACTGCGACGCCCTACACACATCCACATTCTAAAAACAGAACCTCCTCATATAACACGATCAGAAACAGCAGTCATTCACAATAATCTTATTATCTTTCCAGATTCGTTCAACAGCGGGAAATGTGCGCCTTTTTTATGTCAAGCTGGGTGCATGTTAATTGATACAGAAAGCAGTGCACTTTTGACTTTCGATACGTCAGTAAAAGCAAAGATATCATTCTGAACGACGGTTGCCTCTGCAGTGATATGCGGTGAAGTTCTGTTTCCAGAGTGCAAGGATATGTGAGGCAATGATGATGGCTACAACGACCAAGAAACGTGCGCGTTTACAGTGTGTGTGTGTGTGTGCGCGCGCGCATTGTCTCTCCGCATGAGAGAGGGTAAAGTTTGAAGAAACCACGCGACTCACAAGGCAACGAAACTGTATTCGCGTGGACCGGCATGCCACTCTTCGTGGGTGAAACCACGTGCACCTAACGTTGAGCTGGTACCTCCTTATTTGGTAGAGGGACCAATGAGGTCGCCCGTGCGCGACATGAGGGAGTGGGAAAGCTAGAAGCTGAGCCAACGCCACCTAGATTCAGAAGGCCTGCTTATTGCATCCTCTCCCTCCTTCGCTACGTGAACATATAAAGTCAGAATTCGTCTACGACTGCAATTCGCCGTTCTGTGAATTCAAGAACTCGCAAATGATTGCAACCTGCGGACCCGAATCTGTAGACAAAAAGTGCGAAAGTACGCTTTCCAGAAAGTCAGTCTCGAGAATGATATGCGACCGTTTTTCCCTTTAGTTTACAGATTTCCTATTTAGTACAGGGGCGCACCCAATTACTAATCGCACACAACGGTGGATCGTCTTCATGAAAGACTTGTAGCGTTACTAAAAAAACAGTAATTTTTAATCGTTACCAATTACTCGCCGGAAAAAGTAATGAAGTAACGCCCAGAAAAGTAACGCGTTACTTTGCCAATTACTTTCGATATCTGAGAGAAAAAGTACAAACAGAAGTGTCTGAACGCCGTCGTGCTTAACCGCGAGCGCACTGCGAGCTGCAAGGCACCAAGAAATTGCATGAGTTAAGGCTCAAACATATATTTATATGACGCACAGTAAAAAACACAAAAAAGATAAACTCCAAAAACGAAGTCAGCATGAATTTATTTCGTTTATTTCGCAATGAATAACATAAAGAAAAAAATGGCGTTCCTTCACGAATTTCTTGCGGACGATCTATCGAACGGATTTTTGTTTTGACAACGGCTTTGGTATCTGGTGACCGAAGAGACCAGATGTTCTCATTGGAGCAACTTCGTAGCTTTTATAATTAAAAAGTTAATTATTGAAAGTTAATTAAGACATTGCCTTAGGAGTCTGTTAATGCCCCCCTAGGGAGTGCCCTTCAGCATATGCTATATTGCAATTGATTTCATCTCGGAAAAAGTGATTGATATATTTTTAAAAAATCTGGTCACACTTAGCGTGGACACCCTGTATATTTATTTGTCCAGTACCAAGCTTGGAAGCGAGGACATTGTGGGCAACTGCGGCTGTTTTTTGTGCGAACCGCTCGCATTGAACATCGTATAACATTCGTCCCACGAGGAAGGTGATCAACTATCGAGGTATATGAAATATCTAACATAATCTAATGATTCAAAATATTCACGAAGTATATTTATATCAGCGCATACGCGCGTAATTCCACAGTTTTCTCATGAACTTTGCGAGAAGGCCATATGTATGTGACACACAGATACCATGAAGGTTGTACGTGTCTTGGTTCCGGCACACATTTTTAATGAACTTGTGACTCGACTCTGCTGTGTTTAGAGGCTATATGTATTACTGTTGCCCTACTGGCCTCAGCAATTTGTCTTCTCTTCTCTAGTATTATTCGTAGGCAGTGAGGTTCTTCCGGTAGCTAGATATAGGTGCCGAATGAACCCTGTTCAATACGCAGAAAATTTGCTATACAAGCGCTCTTTCGTTTCGTGTATGCCATTACGGAACGGGGAGGATTGTTACGGCGCGTGGCACCAGCAAGTGCACACACGACTCCCGCTATGGACATGGCTTTCAACGACCTATTTGTCCCAGTTTTCTGGAAACCGAAACTGGGACTGGATCTCGTCATTTTGTTAGGCACGCATTTCATACAAGCATTCTAGGACTCATATGCCTGAGAAAATACCGTCCGATCATGGTCGTGTATATACCAGGAACACACGCTGTATACAAACAAACTTAATGTATTGTATAGTAGACGCCTATACAGGGTTAGTCTAGTAAACGTTATACATTTCGATCGCATTGTAAAAATAGAAGACGGGATTTGGCTCACCACAAACTTTGCAGAGTGACAACCATTTGCCTGAAATGTCTGAACTTTCTGGTCATATAAAAAGAAAATTAAAAATCAAGCTAAATTTCGCCACATGCGTTTTCAATTACCTATCCCACACAAACACTGCAATTTTTTTTCTTGTGTCTGCTTCACATTCACGTCTCTTCACACAGGCGGCGCTGCCTACAACGATGTGAAATGCCCATTCTGACGTTATGCACCAATCCTCTGGTTCCAGTCTTGTTCTGTATATTGGCGCCACCTGTGCGTGGTGAAATGAAAATGAAACGCACACAGGAGAAAACGGCGTCTTTTGAATGAGGTGGACTATAGAAAATGCATAGAGTGAGGTTTTGCTTCATTTTTAAAGGTACTGTAAAGCAGCACCGATCAAATATCATTTAGTGTGGCTATTCGATAGTCCAAGCCACCAGGACAAAAACTGCGCAAGTTTCATTCCAATCGACGGTGCAAATAATTAGGAAATTATAATTAAAGATTACGGGCAACACTGTACTAGGTATTGAAAATGAATCCGTGCTCCTGACACATACGGCGGCAGCCACATTGCATGCGTACAACACTGGGCCCGACATAACAATTAACCATAAAATCCGTCCCTGCAATCCACACAACGATCCACATCTGAGGATAAACGGATAAGCGAACTGAAATGAAATGCTGAGCCGTTGAAAAAAATGTGTCAGACGTTCAAGAAGCCAGACAGCGTCGGGACTTGTTTGTTCACAGAGGTTCACAGAGAGACTTTGTTCGTTCGAAACGGGCCGCGAACAGAAGGAGCGCGCAGGCGCAGCAGAGGGAGAAACTCCAGGGAGAGACTCCATCGAACAGCGGCCAGCGCTGGGTTACTTCGCAAAAACAGGGGTTAACAGGTTAAACTGTTAACAAGGATTTCAGAATGCATAGGTAAACAGGAAAACTAATAATATGGTTACTAAAATAACGAAGTTCCGATGTAATAGTGTGTAATACCAATTTTCAGTGTTGCCCGCTGTACAGGGGGTTGTTTGACACCGGGCGTCGCACCGCTCCACTACGTCGCATCTTTCATGGCAAATTAAAAATATTTATAGCGCGTTGTCGGTCGTATGGTTCCGCATATGGTATTTAGAAGCAACAAAGTTTCTAGTCACATCACCGGCATACCATGCTTGTCTACTGCTTTACAGTACCTTTAATGTTTCTTCTACAGGACCATAACGCTCACAAAAAATCCCAGCGAAACTTCGGACAAATGGCTGTCAGTCTGCAAAGTTTTGGGGTTGGATAAACCTAGTCTTCTATTTTTGCAATGCGATCAAAATGTGTAACGTATGCTAGACTATCCCTTTAGTCTAAGAGATCAGTGACTACGGTACGAGCCACTGGTCATTGGTTCCGGTTGGGTGTTCGCCTTGGTCACGCGTTCCTACACTGTTTCGGGGCATCCTCCGGGAGCCTCCTCACCAGACTGCGCGTTATGTAGAGTGCCAGAGAATATCGAGCACATACTGCTCAGCTGGTCGCGCACATCATACACGGCAAGTCGTGTGATCGCTTGATGTCAAGGCTGTAGTGGTGGTGGAGGCAACGGAACTGTACTGCAGGACAGCATTCGATGGCTGGCCAGCAGCCCATCTGCAGGCTGTGTTCCACTTAGTGATTTCTTTCCTCGGCACTCTCGTAGAACACACACCCTGCTAGAAATCTGTTGGCGAAACCCGCTACTCTATGCGTGCTGTAGTAGCCGGTCCAATGTGAGAGTTGGGACAATCCCTTCCATATTTCTCTCCTTTCTCAAACCAATAACGAAACGCTACTCGACAGCACGCGGACTTAGTGAACGGTCCTACTTCTGGTGGACTTCAAGAGATCGATCCTTTATTCTTATTTTGTAGGTATTATTTCCTTTGTTTTCTCGGTGTCTCTGTCGAAGGCCTACCGGACAAAGAACGCTACGGCGACTTACCATACCTTTCTGGCGTTACGGGGCATAGCGTATCCGAGAGCATAGAGCCAGAAAATCTGCAGAGCAGCCTTTCATGCCTCTTCCACCTCGTCCACGAATTTCGTCTCAACGCTCTCAAACACGCTCGGTGCCGTGCGCGATAGGTTCTTTAGCTCTTTTACAATCGTAAAGTGTTGTCATTCTCAACCGAAGAACGGGATTGCGGGCACCTCTGTTTCTCCGTATATTTAACCGCCAAGAGTGGGATTCCTTCGTGTCATAGCTGCGCTTCACAAAACTTATTGTCACATAATCAAATGTAGTAAATGTAGTAAACTACAATGTAAACAAACCTTTTAGAATTAGTACAGCTTGGGACAAAAGTCTACGGAACCCGGCACTAATGTATTTCGTCATCGGAGCGCCCCCTGCTGGTTATAATTAAGAGACCGTATAAGAAACGGGTGGCCGGATATTCTATCCATGTCTCAGTATGTGTGTCCGCTGCTGATTGCTGCTGGGGTGCCACACCAATTTAGATGTGCGACACCCCGATGTTCCGCAAACGTTTGTCCCAAGCTGTACAGTTTCACTACTTTTTTTTTTACTACCTAGTTCGTTTTGCCACATATTCAGCAGCATTCACGGTTAAGTGCTGAGTACATGGTAATGTGGACCATGAAATATACTCAGTGGGGTGTAAAACTAGTGCTATACTGCAATGGTATATACCATGCAAATACTACATAAAACCATACTAAGGCAAGGAGTAATATGAAAGACGTCATATGATCATCACGTTTTAGAAGAAATAAATGAAGTCGGGGGTACGGGAACGGTGTGCGAGAATATTTACTAAAAATGACGAAGACTCAGTACCATGATATATGCTATGGTATACCGCATATCGTAGCGTACATATTAGTACCTTGTGTGTGTGTATGTGCGTGTGCGGGCATGAGTGTGCGTGTGTGTGTGTGAGGGAACTGCGCCGTCGACTGGGAACAAAGACCCACGTGCTTACATCATGGCCAGCATCTAAATTACCCTTTCTTGTCCTGCATACGCCAATCCGCGACGTGCTGTCACGTGGGCACGAACATATTTTCCCCACTCGATACACAGTAATTAAACTCCTAACCTGATTACTTTTGCCCATCTTGTTCTACGCATTCGTATGTGGTACCGCTAACCAAAAACACATAAAGTCCCAAAGCACGATCTCGGAAACAGTAAGAGCGTTCTTTAATGACTTTTTTTTTTTTTGCAACCGTTAACATTTTCTTTCTCATTGGTCACGTTACTGATATCGACCCTGCTCTAATGGTGCTGCTTTCGTCTTCTCTCACACAAATAGAGTCATCACCGGACGAACAACCAAGCAAAATAGTGCACATCGTCGAGGTGCATCGTGGTTGTCGACGTCCCAGAGTTCGGGTACCTGGTGGTCTGCAAGCCGTAGCGCAGCTATAGGTCGCACGTACTGTATGCGAGTCACGGAACACTGTTGACCACTGCCAATATTTCACAGCACTCACGCTGTCACTTTTCTAGCTGCTGTGCCAGCAACAGTGTGCGTGCAGCGCCGCCTAGTGTGGAACCAGGGACGTCGTCTAGCCGAGCGAGTCCGCGACGAAATCAATTTCCTGCTCATAATCGATCGTGCACCCTCTGTAACTCGCTGCATTTTGTCGCGTTACCTGCGCTGCTTGCATTCCCCGTCTGATCTGCAGCCGTTTATGGTATTGGCAGAAGGGTATTCGTTCGCGTATTAATTCCAGCGAATTATCATCCACCCATGAATGCCACCTGGTTGTTGACGGATGATACTGTGGCAGAAAAAGATCTTTTCGCGCAACCACATCAATCGGAATGATGGTTTGCTAGGAGCATATTGTTTAGTGAGGTGCTGTCCTAGGAGAAACTGGGGGCAAATTTCTATCAAATCGGTTTACACGCTGACTTTTAACACCACGGGGAGTGTTGTGGTACGCTCCAATACCGGACCTTCACCGCAAAACATCCTGGAGGCCCAGCAGTGCTCAGAACGACAGCGTTATGAACCTTGATAACGCTTTGGGAATAGAGCGGTGTCTACAGTTTTCTGTGAATATCATCTCCCAAAAAAGACGTGCAGCTTGCATTAACTTGAACGCCATCCCGGCCTGCGCACCCTGGTGGGGCTTAGTAAGGAATAACGTCGGAGGGTGTTTTAGTCATCTATTTCCAGTTACGGGAGGCGAACCTTGTTATGAAGGCATTGTTTTCTTCTATAGGCGCTGCCAGGGTGGCTCTACTCCCGCTTCGCAAGCCAGAGCGGTGCTCAAGTTAACTTTGACGCGAGCCCTACCTTCACGTCTTCCAGAAATCATGAGGGTCAACGTTATCATTTGGAATGATGGTTGGGTTGGATAGACTTTTGTGGTGAAATACTGTTTTTAGAATGTAGTGGTCTTTTACACACATACTGTCCTTTTCATTCGCTCTCTCTCTCCTCCATCTTCTGCTGTCGGCACTCGCTTTCTTGTGTTTGAGCAGCCAATCTTCAACAGTTTTACCAGTTACAGTGACGATACCCACAGGTGTGAGGTCAACCACCACCACAGTTATAGTCAATCGAACAGTCGACGAGCTTTTCCCTCTTTTGTGGGAATTAATGAACTCTCTTCTGTACTTTTCACTTGATGTGATGTGCGTTTGCCATGTCATGTAATATGTAAAATTCAGGTGTGTTCCCTTGAGTCTGTCTATACTCAACACCTCTGGGGGTGCTGGCAACCTGTAACGGCTCTTAATCATGTTACACTCTTTCATTGTGTATATTTATTTCTCTGTTGTCCTGATTATACCGTCTAAACTGTGTATAGCTGGATACCGCTTTATGTAGAGCCTTCTGGCGTTGAAAGGGGCAGTCTGGAGCCGTCGAGTGATTTTGAGGTTATAGAGTTGTATTCGGCTACAAATTACGTGTACATGCCCTATCCAAAATTTCATTCAGCGGACAGACGTGTTATATATATATATGTATAGATACTCAAGGAACGATGCGACAGCACCAGAGGACACGTGTTTCGCCGTGTTTGCGGCTTGAGCAGCAAACACGGCGAAACACGTGTCCTCTGGTGCTGTCGCATCGTTCCATGAGTATCTGTTTCTCTACGTGCAGCCATAGAAGCCACCTTAATCTGTAAGTTTGAATTTCAAACACGTCTAGCGTCATTTACTTATTTTTTTAATGGCTTTTCCCCCTCTTTATATATATATATATATATATATATATATATATATGTTTGTAACTCAAACGTCGCCATGCCAGTACTGGACAGCTGTTTCGGCCTTGTTGGGCCTCATCAACAGTACGCAGGCAGGCAACGTTTGAGTGGATGGCGTCAGAAGGTCACGTAACACGTGATTCCTCCCGTCAGGGTGAGATAACTCACTCACTGAAAGCCCAGTGCAAAGCCAGTGAAGTATCAAATGAAAAAAATAGCCGGAGC
Source organism: Ornithodoros turicata (assembly GCF_037126465.1). Classification (NCBI taxonomy): domain Eukaryota; kingdom Metazoa; phylum Arthropoda; class Arachnida; order Ixodida; family Argasidae; genus Ornithodoros; species Ornithodoros turicata. Next base: position 30,278,832 of record NC_088202.1, on the reverse strand, counting down.
TCTTTGGCTGCACGTATAGCATATGTTTGTAACTCAAACGTCGCCATGCCAGTACTGGACAGCTGTTTCGGCCTTGTTGGGCCTCATCAACAGTACGCAGGCAGGCAACGTTTGAGTGGATGGCGTCAGAAGGTCACGTAACACGTGATTCCTCCCGTCAGGGTGAGATAACTCACTCACTGAAAGCCCAGTGCAAAGCCAGTGAAGTATCAAATGAAAAAAATAGCCGGAGCTCTTTGGCTGCACGTATAGCATATGTTTGTAACTCAAACGTCGCCATGCCAGTACTGGACAGCTGTTTCGGCCTTGTTGGGCCTCATCAACAGTACGCAGGCAGGCAACGTTTGAGTGGATGGCGTCAGAAGGTCACGTAACACGTGATTCCTCCCGTCAGGGTGAGATAACTCACTCACTGAAAGCCCAGTGCAAAGCCAGTGAAGTATCAAATGAAAAAAATAGCCGGAGCTCTTTGGCTGCACGTATAGCATATGTTTGTAACTCAAACGTCGCCATGCCAGTACTGGACAGCTGTTTCGGCCTTGTTGGGCCTCATCAACAGTACGCAGGCAGGCAACGTTTGAGTGGATGGCGTCAGAAGGTCACGTAACACGTGATTCCTCCCGTCAGGGTGAGATAACTCACTCACTGAAAGCCCAGTGCAAAGCCAGTGAAGTATCAAATGAAAAAAATAGCCGGAGCTCTTTGGCTGCACGTATAGCATATGTTTGTAACTCAAACGTCGCCATGCCAGTACTGGACAGCTGTTTCGGCCTTGTTGGGCCTCATCAACAGTACGCAGGCAGGCAACGTTTGAGTGGATGGCGTCAGAAGGTCACGTAACACGTGGTTCCTCCCGTCAGGGTGAGATAACTCACTCACTGAAAGCCCAGTGCAAAGCCAGTGAAGTATCAAATGAAAAAAATAGCCGGAGCTCTTTGGCTGCACGTATAGCATATGTTTGTAACTCAAACGTCGCCATGCCAGTACTGGACAGCTGTTTCGACCTTGTTGGGCCTCATCAACAGTACGCAGGCAGGCAACGTTTGAGTGGATGGCGTCAGAAGGTCACGTAACACGTGATTCCTCCCGTCAGGGTGAGATAACTCACTCACTGAAAGCCCAGTGCAAAGCCAGTGAAGTATCTTCACTGGCTTAGATACTTCACTGGCAAGATACTTCACTGGCTTTGCACTGGGCTTTCAGTGAGTGAGTTATCTCACCCTGACGGGAGGAATCACGTGTTACGTGACCTTCTGACGCCATCCACTCAAACGTTGCCTGCCTGCGTACTGTTGATGAGGCCCAACAAGGCCGAAACAGCTGTCCAGTACTGGCATGGCGACGTTTGAGTTCCAAACATATGCTATACGTGCAGCCAAAGAGCTCCGGCTATTTTTTTCATTTTATATATATATATATATAGCTGAAATGAAAGATGAAACACGGACTACTGTTTCACTTTTACGGTGACCTCAGATAGAGCTCCCCCATACCGGCAGGCGATCACAACAAGGGCACGTGACCGAGATAAGTGCGATCGTTGACTGTCTTGACACACTATAAAGCGCGATCGGTCATTGTTGTTTCGAATCAGTAGGTTGACTCGTTAGGGAGTTTTAGAGAATCGCAAGCGCCGCTCGATTTTTACTCTCTATCGCTGTCAGCCAATCAGAGTGCAGACCCCTGAGCCGGAGGCTCTTATGCTTCACGTGCCAATAGCGAGTTTTAGAAACGTATATAACTTACACGTTTCCGAAGACAGCATAAACCAATCGCCTGGTTCCTTTGGAGTGGGTGACGTCACGTTGCTGATATCTGATTGACTGACAGCGATACGGAGTCTGAGGGCGCTTACGCTTCTCTAAAACTCCGTAAAGACTCCCTAAGCGTGAAAGGAAGCCCTTTTCCGAATCCGTTTCGTGAAATCGATATGGCGACTCGATGAGGGTAGACCACTGTTTCAGGAACCTCACAAACTAGCCTACACACAAGGGCTTAACGGTGGACGATGAGTTGTGAAATCCTCATTTGTGAAGTATTTGATAGACGAAAGAGAGAGATAAAGAGACGTAAACAACGAGATTTGGCCGAGGCAGACACACTTATAGGGACGACACAAACAAGTAAGCCTCATACGCCCGATAAAGAGATGACACAGCAGTTAAACAAAACAGCTAAGCGGGCGGAATGTCATAGTGACACAGTCAAGGTGCCGCCACGTCGGCGTAGTGGGAACGGGGATCGGAACCGTTATTTTTTTCGGTTCGGTTCGGGTTTTGGTGCAGGCATATTAGATCGCTTCGGGTTCAGCTCCGCAGCAGCGTAACATATCGGTTCATGAAAGTGAATTTTGAGCGATTGCCATGGGTTCAAAGCAAGCACATCCTAACGATCCTCAAACAACGCAAGTGTACTTTTGTTGTTGTTCTTGCTGACACAGCAGTGGTTCACAGCAACACTGCGTGCTACAGATCTGCATTTCAGGTGCAACGTCACGGTAGTATACTGTGTTCACTCACAGTATACACCCTGTTGCATCCTGCTCAGGCTTGGCCGTTATTTTAGCCTACACTGTCAAAAGGACGACCTCAAAACTAACAACTGATTGAATGCAATAGCTGCGAAGACCAAATACCTCGCGCACTTGGGTTGCAGTTTTGTTTTGTTCAATTTCGGTTTCGTTTGGCAACGGTTCCGATCTCTCACAACGCACATTACGTCTGAACCGTTTCATGAAACGGTAACCGCCTAAATTTATTTCAGTTCAGTTCCGGTTAGTTTCAACGCGAGAAAAAAATATTTTGGTTCGGTCCGGTTCTGGTTTAGCAAACATACGGGTTTTTTAGCGGTTTTCGGTTCGGGTTCAATTTCGGCTCCTATCCCTGAGTGGGAATCGTACCATGGGGAGGCGGCCACATCTCTAAAACGCTTCGAAAGGCGCTCTGTGTCCCATTCGCAAGACTTATTAATAGGGAGTCGGTGTCGGGGTGTGATTATAATTTCCTAAAAATCTCTATTGGCGGTACAAAAACCAGAAGCGACTGAAAGCGCGCAGCGAAAGGCCCGGCCATAAAATTCAATTATAAATAATGGGCTGCGAGTTTAATTCAAATATCTTTGGGTTTGGGTGCGGATTGTCGTTTTAAGAGCCTCAATATAATGGGAACATTCTTTTTCCCTTCTTTGAATAGACATCAGCGACATGTACGGTATAATCGATAACGTACTCACACGCTTCCACTACATTCTTATATTAGTGCCGACAAAATAATGAAAAGTGCCGAGCAATTAACTATAAGGTCACGTGATACGCACGACCAGTTTTCAACGCTGCGACAGTAATTAGCCCAACGGCTCTGCTTCAAATTACGCCTCTTGAAACGGTATCCATTATCCTCAAAAGCAAAAGACGTGTACAAATTTACAATCTGGTATTTCCTTCTTTAATTACGTCGTCCTTAATTGCCGATTACACGTTGCACTTTAACGATATTTTCCCCTCCATTTTTGCTCGTCGCTCGCCTCCCCTGCTTTGCACCGAAATCCAACACCCGAGGGCTCAACATAGATAGCGGGCCGGGCAACAAAACCAAATTTTCGAAAGTTGTGCAGTGCGGAAAATTTAAAAAACTTTAAACGCGCGAGGATTGCGTTGCCTGCAACGCAATCACTCGAGATTAATTAGTCGGGTTTAATGAGCAATTAAGAGAGAGCGGCGAGGGTCCGCTGTTGTGCACTTCTGGAATGCCGGCAGCCTTCTTCCTTTTTAGAATGTTACATCCGCAGAAACGCTATTACTTTTCCTGTTTGCCCAGCGTGTAGAGCACGTTGGACGTAAAATATTGAACTCATATTACTTGAGCTGTAAGGGGACGCTGGGGCTTTTGAATTACGTTGAGTTACGGCGGGTTCTTATTTGTACAAGGCATGTTTAATTTCTTTAGTTCAGAGGCCTATTAATTTTATCTCAGGGTCACCTTTGATATAGATGTCGCAAGCATCGTCGTAGGCTTTGGTAGACGTTTTGCTCAATTATTATGGTGGTGGACTTTGGATGAATCCCTTGAATGCAGTTTCAATGAATTTGTATGCTATCCATTAAAAATCTCAGTGCGCGCTACTACAAGCCGCTAAGGGATAAGGGATGAGGATCACGTTGTATAGGGTGTGTGCAAAATACCCAGGAGGAGTATGATGCAGCGTCGATGCAGGTGGTCAGTTTCAAAACGTCCTGCATGCTCGTCGAAGTGTGAATTTCAAATTCACGGCCGAGGCAGCTGATAGCATTAAACACTTTGTGTGCTGTGCTATTAACTCGTTAGTTTTGTATTTCTTTGTCCTGCACGCACTACAACTGGCATGCGGAGCAGGATAGACCAGGAAATCAAAATCATAGTGTATGCAGTTTTCTTGCCTATGGGCCAAATAACGTATGCAAGAAGTAGTCATTAATTGCACAAAATAAACGTTCCAAATTACACTTCAGGTCACCACATTCAAAAATAGTAAGAGCAAATCACCAGAAGGAATACAAGACAAGTCATGACCACACACACGGCGGAACACTACGATAAAAAGGATTTGTTGCTTACATTGAAATTCGCTTTTATCCAAAAATTATAATAAATACTTATGCCTTCTGGGTCAAAGAGCTCGGCAGCGTTGGGCGGGACATACTTGTGTCTCCAGCCTTTGTGTCTGTATACTTCGGTGTGTCTTGTTCAGTTTCGTCCTATTCTCTGTACCTGATTCCCTCCACCCGCTTCGATTTACACTATACAAATAAACCTGCCACCAATCACGATCAACGAGTGTAACGACTGCAGCGTTCTTCAATCTGTCATCTCTCAACGTCCACCCCAACTTCTGTTTTTCTTGATAACCGAAAATCTATGTCGTTCGTTTGCCGTTGGAAGGAAGGAAGGAAAGGCACGCGACATATATGACCCGAGCGAATAACCTCCGGGGCAACTGGCGTATTTATAGATGTCATCATGGTCTCCGGTCTTCAGATAGAAAGAAAGGGCCAGATCGAAACCCGCCCGCCTGGTTCAGGGGTCATTTAACGCAACGGACCCGAATGGATAAAGGGAAAAAAAGGAGCCTGATAAGACGTGGAAACCAAAGGAACGGAAGAACACTGCCGCGGCAAATAAGCGGTCCGAATGAATCGAGCGGATTGGGAATGAATGTCGATGGCAGTAGCACTAACCGTCCGTTTCCGGTATCAGAGTGTGGGTTGCTTCCATCAGTTTCGTTTCCACGGGGCTCGCGTATCTGTACTCGTTACGGTTTTTGTTCGACGCCGTGGCCACCAAGAAAAGAATGGGGCTCTTTGTATCCGCGCAGGGAAGAAGTTGTGTTTTGTTACAAACCAATACCAAAAGAGAATGGGGTTCTTCTATAGTATCGCTAATATGTTGCAGCTGATATGCTGATCGTGCTAATATGATGGAATAGAGAAATGCAAGCACCTGCGAAATTGTAAAAGGGTTGCGACACTTCACCTCATGGTGTGGCCGATAAACGTAAAAGACGGTTATATTATGTTAACTTGCACTCCGCTTTTTGCAGCAAAGCTGATGATAGGCGCATGAACGTGATAATAGCGGTAGTAATTACACCTGTGTGAGAAAGGTATTCTCATGATTATAAGATCGGCTCCGCGAATAGTGAAACTCCTCCGGCTGTCCCACCACGGCAGGCACATCCGCCAGTGAGGCGGCAGTGGGCGAAGTCACGTGCTTTCGAGGACCAATGGGAATCGTCGTGGGTAATGCTGCCCCGACGTCAAAGCCTAATGAGGAAATTAGTTCGAGGGTTTCTATCTCGCCAACTACGACGCGTAGAAAACGAGTTATTTCATACTCTGGAGTGTTAGCACGAACGTGTGTGTGGCATAAACAACTACATGTGTCCGAGCGTCACAGGGAGCTCTGGCGTGTGTCTTCTAGCAAAAAGATGACGCCCAGTTCTCCACCCCACGTTAGAAGGCCACTAGCGACTGCACTCTAAAAACTGTACTTCACCGCATAGCACGCTCTGCGCCAACCATTGCCACGAATGATAGGGTTATCACTTCTGATTCGAGGAGAGAGGGAGGCGTGCACCTTTTTGTACAAATTATCATGTATCCAAATTGACATAAAAAGGTGTACACCCCCTCTCTCTTCGAATCAGAAGCGATAACTCTATCATTCGTGGCAATGGTTGGCACAGAGCGTGCTATGCGATGAAGTTCAGTGTTTAGAGTGTGTGAAGAGTAGAGAGCAATCGACCTTGAAGGGAGCCCAACGTTGCCGGACGCCTAGGCATATTGTGCAAATCCATGACGTCATACTTCTCAAAACTTGAAATTAATTTGATGATACTTCCACGTCACATTGAGATGCAATGTTGTCTCAGAGATTTTGCCGTGGGGTATGTAGATCATTGCAATGGCGTAAATTAAGAACGACTCCTGAAGACACGATATTTAGTCCATACTGACGCTTTAAAAGAAGAATGTGGGTGACAAAGTGCTATGACAATATATTTACCCGTTGCGAGCTATTTCGTGCGATACCAACGGTTCCCTTTGAACCCCCTCTATTCCCCCATCGCTTTCTCATCTCTATTCTTCCTTTGAGTCGACGGACCGGTGAGGCGGAGTTTCTTCTGTGTACATTCTAGACGATCCCGCCGAACAGCTAATGGACGGCAGCTTTCGCTGAAGACTGTACGTGACTGAAGGTGACGTAACAACTTCCCTCTATATATTTCTCGAAGCATTCTACCTTACTGTTTGCCCTATAATCGGAATAAGATATCTTGGGAAGCTGATGGCTCTGAGATGGTGTCAACGATAATCCTGGTTTTAGCGTTACAAAGCCACGTCTCTTGATTACGGCTGTGTCGGTTATATAGCAAACAACAAACAAAAACAAAAAACACAGGAGCATATGATGTAATTCACCATCGTGCACATCAAACGTTCGTATGTAACTACACACACACACACGCACGCACACGCACGTTTGTCTCTCGTTTCGCGTGAATGTTATACCAAACCATATGCACTCCCTCCCTGCTGTTGCAATTATTGTGTTTTATGAGAACTCTTTGTTTGCAATCGTTTTTTGCCGGTATCATCACCATCATCATCATCGTTACATCGTTTTCCATTGTAACTGATACAAGTGATGTGGAGTTGTTGGCCTCACGCAAGCGAAGCCGAAATCTCCATTTTATTTTTTCTTTAAAATTCATTTCAATTTTTCCTTCCCACCCGCTTATGGAACAAACATCATTTTAGAAACCTAGTAGCGACACCTCGCCACCCCAAGCGTGCTGGAATCGCCTGCCCAATGTAGAGTTGGGCCAACCTCTCCGTATTTTTCTTTTTCGAGCCAACAGTACCAAACCAACCAGCCTTCCAACCCTGTCCATGCAAACACGCGATCTGCTGCGGAAGGATGTTTGTGATGGTGTTGTAGTGCACTTGGTGTACGTCCTTTTCAGCATTTCTGAAATTTGTTCTGATATGATCTGATCACTTTCGAAACGGTTTGTACGCACAACCATCACTCCCATCCTTGACATGGATACCATTCTGCCCTCTACGGCCGCCAATACCCGCACTTTCCATACCACCACTTTTGGCTGTCGCCAGAAGACAAATCGGCCTTTCTCGTAACCGAACATGTGCGCGAGCTTCTTCGTCGGGCGAAATGTCGGCCAAGACGCGACCGCAAAAGTACCTTAGAGTTGAGTGCACGTGACCATCTGAATTTGACGTCATGCATTCTCCCGTACGCTCACCGCCTCGGGAAGATTCTGTCCGCTCGTTAGAGAATATCCCTTCTTGTACTGGTCGTCTGCTCGTGTCGTCTGCTGGTCATCGCTTTGAGAGCCCTGCGCGTTTTCTGAAGAATCTTCTATTGTTTCTTCCAGCGTTGGTCGGACACTCTTGGCGTTTCTTCCGCGATACCTACTTGGCACATGCCTCCCTCCTCGCTCTCATGTGCTGACATTTCGCCCAATGAAGTCGCTCGTGCAGGCACCCGGTAACTAAAGTAGCGACTTCTCGATACTTCCACCAATGTACGACTCTTCATCTTTACGTATACTGCCAAACTGCTGGTGGCCTCGCTATGGCGGCCTTAGCTCATGCTAGCCACAGTATGAAGTCCTTTTTGTATCTGTGAGACATAAATGGGGAAGAATCACCCTCATTTGTAGAGATGGTGAGTCACCTCATCCCATCGTCATTCAGGTAGTTGTTGTTGTTGTTGTTTGTAGAGATGGGCAATATCCAAGTTCGCCAAAGAGAGAAGCTGCTTCAAATGTGTCACCACTCAGCACAAGATCCCACCATGGACTGGACTGAGGCACCGAAAGTTTGCATGTCACTTTTGGCACGGAAGTCGCTGCAGGTTGTACTCCGCGTCCCTCGTTGTCTGAGTAGAAGGACACTCGCAGTTTGGCAGCCTGTGCTTGGGCGCTTGGGAACGTCATAAGGTTTAAACATCTGCAACATCTGGATGCCCTGCTGCTGCAAATAAATTTGCAGACGTTTCAGTACCCTTTCGAAAATCGTCCTTGTTCATGATTGCTGTGCATGAAGAGAACTGTGTGTGGAACAGAAGCTAAGCAACAAGAGTCGTCGTCTCCCCGACCTCGTTCCTCACCACCAGTAGCGAGGGCGGGGTGCCGAGGGCGCCGCTAAATCACGGACACGCGCCGCTAAGGTGGCCATTCAAGCTAGCTGTCGAACGCTGTGTGCATCTCGCACAACGGATCCGACGTGCGCTTTTTGGCGTACGCCGCAGAAAGAGGGCATCTGCCGCCGTGTGTGTACACGAAAACCCCATTAGGGGGTCCCTGTTCTCGAAGCAGATGGAGTTCTGTCGCAGACAGACGAGACCAGACGAGTCAAAAAATGCGGAACAAAGACGGCGAACCAGAGGGCGCTCAGGGCGGCTGCTGTTTGCTCAGCGTTTTCTCCGTTTGTATAGCAGAAAGAAAAAGGGCAAAACGGGAGTCATTCTCAAGAAAGAGGAGATGAGTCTGACATGCTGGTTGGAACACGTGTGTATATGTGTAAGGTTGTGGGGGAAGGCGGTGGCCTGGATGAAAGAAAGATTTGCCCATTGGAAGTCAATGTTTCCACCCTTGTGACCAACTGGTGATGACAGCGGGAAAGTTTCGGTTTTCGGGCTGCGAACGTCAATAGGGACGACCAGAAAGTGTTAGGGAGATGGGTGCTTGAGGAGCGCAGTTACGTAAGACGACGCTGTGACGGGCACATGATGGGCACAAATGATGACACAAATGATGGGCACAGCTGTCTGCTTTGACGGAACCTTGGGCGATGGAACGGAAATGTCGAAGGGAGTTGTTGTTAGTACAACCTATTTCCTTTCGCACGCTTGTAATATTCTAAACATTAGCGGAAAGCAACTGCGAAGAGGGGATGTTCCCAAAAAAGCGTCTTGGAAATTAACCGTACAACTCGGGAGAACGTTGGGAATAAATGAGTTCACATATAGGTGGTGATGGTGATGATGATATGATAATTCGAACAGTATTGTTTCTCTCACATAAGAAGTGTTTCATATGATAAATCAACAGTAGAAAGCAGCGAGATTCTTTTAAGCTAATCCATCAGCGGTAAGTATAGCCAGAAGAAGGCAGTGAAGAGAAGGAAGCGACAAAATGAGACCTTCCCACAAACCCTGTCGCCATATAGCAGAAACCCGCCGTTCTTGGCAGGCCCGCCAAATTCAAGCAGCAGCTGGCAACCGTGAACTATGTCCCACCCCCTTCTCATAGAGAATAAAGAAAAGAAAAACACATAAGCGAAAATCGAAAGGGAAGACAAAAAGTCACATACATAAAATGTGCCTTTTGTTTTACGCTGGAGCCCCCATACAGCGAATTCGATTTATCTTTATATATCTCCTTAGGCGCTACGCTCTGTGTCGCATTCATCATCTGCAGCTATAGGTTGCCGCCGCTGCTGCTACAGCTGGAGGATCGCCCTATACCGATTCCTGGGCGAAACCTGCGCCCCGACATTCAGACTTAATAACCGCCCGCAGCAAGGAAACGAGCGGGCACATTTATAACAACACCCCTGCCCGTTATACGTCGCGCTGTTCCTCCCTCTCCACTGATTGCCTTTTCTTTCTTAGCGGCACTGAAGACGCTGCCCTTGTTTCGCGCTCATGAAAGTGAGACATCTTTTATGCTTGGTATGGATGGAATTTAGCAGTTGAGTATATGAGTAAGATTGTTTCTTCAGTGAGGTGATAGCATGGACAGCTGCATTTTTTTTTTTTTTTTTACTTTTCACGTTCTTGTATACTGTATTGCGGTAGAGGAATCTGGAAGTAACGAGTGCTATTGAGTTGGGGAGTTGCATTTGGTATAAACGTGAATTGTCACAAGAAGGCGTACGTATTTTCAACAAGTCATAACAGAGAACAATATCGACCATTAGGGATGGGATGACTTTCCAGCCACCGTAGACGTTGAACATGTTTCGCATTTCGGAAGCGGTGTCACAGACCACCTGCTTGCAGGGCCGGTGCTAGGTGTGTGCGGGGCCTGAGGCAAAGGCACATCGCGGGGCCTGCTTCACACCAGCAGTAATGAAAAAATAAGAAATGATAAGATTTTTTCGCAGTGGGAGATTTTAGTAGTACGCGGAATGGCAGCAGGAGAGAAGGGTGCGAAATCCTCGGTATAGATTGCAGGGTTGGCGGATTTTTCTTAAATGTACTGTAAAGCAGCTAGTAGACAAGCATGATATGCTGGTGATGTGACTAGAGACTTTGTTGCTTCTAAATACCATATGCGGAACCATACGGCCGACAACGCGCTATAAACATTTTTAATTTGCCATGAAAAATGCGGCGTAGTGGAGCGGTGCGACGCCTGGTGTCAAACAACCCCCTGTACAGTGGGCAACGCTGAAAATTGGTATTACACACTATTACATTGGAACTTCGTTATTTTAGTAACCATATTATTAGTTTTCCTGTTTACCTATGCATTCTGAAACCGCTGATAACAGTGTTTTTTGCGAAGTAACCCAGCGCTGGCCGCTGTTCGATGGAGGCTCTCCCTACTTCTCTGCTGCGCCTGCGCGCTCCTTCTGTTCGCGGCCTCTTTCGAACGAACAAACTCTCTCTGTGAACCTCTGTGAACAAACAAGTCCCGAAGCTGTCTGGCTTCTTGAACGTCTGACACATTTTTTTCAACGGCTCAGCATTTCGTTTCAGTTCACTTATCCGTTTATCCTCAGATGTGGATCGTTGTGTGGATTGCAGGGGCGGATTTTATAGTGGATTGTTATGTCGGGCCCAGTGTTATACGCATGCAATGTGGTTGCCGCCGTATGTGTCAGGAGTGCGGATTCATTTCGAATACATAGTATAGTGTTGGCCGTAATCTTTAATTGTAATTTTCTAATTAATTGCACCGTCGATTGGAATGAAACTTGCGCAGTTTTTGCCCTGGTGGCTTGGACTATCGAATAGCCACACAAAATGACATTTGATTATTTGTTGCTTTACAGTACCTTTAAAAGTGGGACTTTTTCTCATCACATGACGAAAAAGCATATAACACATTCTTCTCTCATTTCTGTTTTAGTCGAAGATCGCGCGTGCGATTAAGTGCATACTTGATATTTAAAAAGTAATCCCTGGTTGAGGGCTTCGTGCGCGGGGCCTAAGGCGGTCGCCTTACTCCCCCCCCCCCCCCTATCGCCGGCCGAAGAATCCCGCCGAGTTTTCGTCATTGCAATCTTCGTGTCTCGCAATGTATAGACCTCTCCCTGTTTGTAAACAAATGACGTCATAGTGTTCGACAGCGCCACCAATTTGGTAGACTTGAACTACGCTCGAAGCTATAGGGGCGAACAAGGTCGCCCCCGAAAGCCACGGTCTTGAGGGGATTACGATGATCCCTGAAAGGGACGCGACCTTCGGTCCTACTTTTCTTTCAATAGGAGGCAACGAACAAGTGCCCATTCGTGGAACCCAGCCCTCCCCTTCCGCTTTGTTTCGGTTTCATTCTGTCCACCAACGTGATGATGACGTTTCTCGGGTAGAGGTCTATAGGCCAAACCTGGACGACAGTTCTGTGTACGCGACCAACCGCTGATCTAGAGAAGCTACAAACTGATCCACTGCTCGGAGGAAGTTCGTTACACGAAACTCCTCTGAAGCACAACTAAACGCTGCCTCCGAGGTCGTTCCATAGCCTAGCGGATTCAGCCGCACACTGAGTCGTCGCCTTCTCATCGCAGCGAATTCCCTTGCGCGAGTTAAATCTTCCCCAATCACGCGGTAGTGTTCGAATGCTTCACGCTTAGTGGCAACGAAGTCTTTGAGCAATATCAGTAACGAAACTGCGCTGTTCAGATCGACCTTTGGACTTTGCTATGTTTTGCTGGCCTTGTCTACCCAGTCAAAAATATCGTACCAAAACGCGGCATAAATTCCTGTTTCAAGTCTAGTCATTCTGTCACCGAGGCTGCCAGCCTTGAAGCGCACTTCACTAGTTTCATCTTCATTGTTAGCAATATCCTCCAGCGCTTTTAAGAGAAACGGGCAGCCCGTGACTAAAGCTCCCACCGCGTGCGCTCTGCAGGAACATTTTGTACCGGTGACTCTTTTGGGTACTGGAACGAGCTGTTTTTTTCGAGCAGTCGTTGGAAATCGTGCTGGTGAGATCGTTGAGCACTTTGTATCTGTGCGTGGACGCTGTAAAGAATTCGTACATCTGCTCCAGGAAGTCAGAAGAGGCAACAGCAGCGGGGCAGGACTCTGCAGCTGATATTGCCACCAGATTCAAAGAGTGCACTGAACAAGGGACCCACATGGCCAGAGGGTTCTTCTGCCGTATCAGTGCTTGGAGGCCTCTGTATTTTCCGCTCACAGACGCAGCATTGTCGTAGGACTGCCCACGATAGTCCTTGATATCTGTGCCATGTGTGTCGAGGAACTTCATGAGAGCCTCAAGCATGTCCTCAGCCTTATGTCCCTGGTTAGGCACAAACTGCACGAACCTTTCAACTGGCATAGCATTTTCCACATATCGAAACACTAGAGTCAGCACATCAACGTGGCTGATATCGGGCGTGGAATCCAGAGAAATGAACTACAGGTTTTCCCGCTCATTTTAATCCATTGGTCACTCAATTTAATCCAAGTGCTACCCAATTTAATCCAGTGGTGAACCAAATTAATCCAGACACCAACCAATTTAATCCCAGTGCTACCCAATTTAATCCAATTGTGTACGACTGTGTATTCAGTCATGTCATGACTGTGACTTTAATGATTTCGCCAATGTATCATGAGTTCATCCATGACAACTGATTCAACCACCCCTGGATTTTGCAGTGTCATGCCGTGTTTTATGACTACCTTTTGTCATTATGACATTTCATGACTATTTTCATGACATGTGCCATGAACCGATTTTATGGGACTACCGCTGCTTCACACAGTGTCTTGCAGTGGTCTGTGACTACCGAGGGTCATTATGACATTTCATGACTATTTTGATGACATTTGCCATGAATCGATTTAATGGGACTACCGCTGCTTCAAACAGTGTCTTACGGTGGTTTGTGACTACCGAGGGTCATTGTGACATTTCATGACTATTTTCATGATATGTGCCATGAATCGATTTTATGGGAATGCCGCTGCTTCAAATAGTGTCTTACAGTGGTTTGTGACTACCGAGGGTCATTGTGACATTTCATGACTATTTTCATGATATGTGCCATGAATCGATTTTATGGGACTACCGCTGCTTCAAATAGTGTCTTACAGTGGTTTGTGACTGCCGACAGTCATTATGACGTTTCATGACTATTTTCATGATATGTTCCATGAATCGATTTTATGGGACTACCGTTGCTTCAAACAGTGTCTTACAGTGGTTTGTGACTACCGACGATCATTGTGACATTTCATGACTATTTTCATGATATGTGCCATGAATTGATTTCATGGGACTACCGCTGCTTCATACAGCGTCTTACAGTGGTTTGTGACTTCCGACGGTCATTGTGACATTTCGTGACTATTTTCATGATATGTGCCATGAATCCATTTTATGGGACTACCGCTGCTTCAAACAGTGTCATGCGGTGTTTTATGACTGCTTTCTGTCATTATGACATTTAATGACTATTTTCATGATATTTTTTGATTGCGTGTTAGCGCCGCGAAGCAACTGTGGCTATGAGCGGCGTACAGATGTGGACAGACGGAGAGAGGACAGCAGGAAGGAGTGGGGGACAGGGGGATTAGTATGCGTCCTGGGTCGACTTCAGGGGGAACTGTGCCGACATTCGTCTGGAAAGTCTTGGGAAAACCCAGGGAAAACCTCAGACAGCACAGCCGGCGGTAGGATTCGAACCCACCACCTCCCAGTCTACAGCACGACCTTGGTTACCACCAACGAGCGGACGCATTAGCCCACTCGGCCATGCCGCTGGTATATTTTCATGATATGTGCCGTGAATCGATTTCATAGGACTACCGGTGCTTCAAACAGAGTCTTACAGTGGTTTGTGACTACCGACGGTCATTGTGACATTTCATGACTATTTTCATGATATCTGCCGTGAATCGATTTTATGGGACTACTGGTGCTTCGAATAGTGTCATGCGGTGTTTTACGACTAACGACGGTCGGTACGACATTATATGAGTATTGTCATGATATGTGACATGAATCAATTTTATGGGACTACCACTACTCCAAACAGTGTCATGCAGTGTTTTATGACCACCGACAGTCATTATGACATTCCATAAATATGCTATGGTATGTGCCATGAATAAATTTTTGTGTGACCACCCTTGCTTCAAACAGTCATATAGTGTTTTATGACTACTGAAGGTCATTATGATATTTCACGACTATTTTCATGGTATGTTTTATGAATCGATTTTATGGGACTACTGCTGCTTCGAACAGTGTCATACAGTGATTATGACTACCGATGGTCATTGTGATATTTCATGACTATTTCATGATATGTTTTATGAATCGATTTTTTCTAACTACCGCTGCTTCAAAGAGTGTCATACAGTGTTTTACGACTATTCTATGACTATTTTCATGACATGTTCTATGAATCAATTTTATAGGACTACCAGTGTTTGAAACAGTGTCATGGAGTGTTTTATGACCACCGTTGGTTATTATGACAGTTAATGACTCTTTTTATGATATGTGTCATGAATTGATTTTATGGGACTGGCACTGTTTCAAACTGTCATACAGTGTTTTATGACTTCTCGCTGTCATTATTACATTTCATGACTGTTTTCATGATATGACCATGAATCAATTTTATGGGACCACCACTGCTTTAAGCAGCGTCATAGTGCTTTCTAACTACCAATGGTATTTAATACATTCCATGACTATTTTCATGATTTGGGTCATGACTCGGCTTCATCCAACTACCGTTGCTTCATACAGTGTCACGAGTGTTTTAGAGGCAACAGACGGCCATTATGACGTTACATGGCCATTTCCATGATATGTGGCATGAACTGACATTATTTTATTTAATTTTCTTAAAGACCCTTTACGTAAAGGCGTTACATAGGGGAGAAGAAGGAACAGAAAACAGAAATTTTTAGACAAGTCCGTGTGTTACAATCAAAAGAATATTTTCTCAAGTGCTATCTGAAAGCTACCAAGATCTGACAGTGCGACAACGTCCGCTGGCAAGTCATTCCATTCGCTAATACGTAGCCACCAGTGTGGAGTATTTATGTGTGTCTGTGGAACCTTATTTTGATTCTATCTTGTAAGGATGATCTACACCACGAGAGCAAAAGTGAGCAGGGGTAACATATCAACCAGAATTATATAATTTATATATAAGAACAAGCCTAGCTATTTACGTCTCACTGCCTATAACGAAATTTTATACCGCCTTTTAATCTCAGACATACTTGCTGTGCGATCACGTATATTAAAAATGAACCTCGTAGCATTGTTCAGAACAAGCTCTAGCCTATCACACCTGATAACGACTCCGCATACCGGCTGCGTATCCCAATATTGACCGTACCAACGTGTTGTGCGACTACCGCTGCGTCAGACAGTGTCACATAGTTTTATGATTACTGACGCTCATTATGACATTCCATGATACTTACATGATATCTATCATGACCGACTCGATGCAACTCAGCTGCTTCACATCGTGTTATACAATGTTTTATGACTATCTACGAATACCTTAGTGACCATCGGTATTCCTAAAACTGTATGACACTGCGTGAAGCTAAGGTATCTGCATAAAGTCGAGTCATGACCCGTATCATGAAAATAGTCAGAGAATGTGAATATGACAGTGTTTGAAGTGCCACAAATTGATTCAGGGCACGTATCATGAAAGTCCTCATGAAATGTTATAATGACCGTCAGTAGTGGCAAAACACTGTACGACAGCTGGTGAAGCAGCGGTATCCCCTAACATAGGTTCATGGCACGTATTGTAAAACTAGTAATTGAAAGTCATAATGAGCGTCGGTGGTCACAAACCACTGTATGACACTGCTTGAAGTAGCGGCAGTCCCATAAAATCGATTCACGGCACATGTCATGAAAATAGTCATTAAACGTCGTAATGACCGTCGGCAGTCATAGAACACTGTATGATGCTATCTGAAGCAGCAGTAGTCCCATAAAACCGAATTATGGCACATATCATGAAAATAGTCACGAAATGTCACAATGACCGTCGGTAGTCGCAAACCAATGTAAGACACTGTTTGAAGCAACGGTAGTCCCATAAAATCAATTCATGACACATATCATGAAAATAGTCATGAAACGTCATAATGACCGTCTTTAGTCACAAAACACTGTAAGACACTGTTTGAAGCAGCGGTAGTCCCATAAAATCGATTCATGGCACATATCATGAAAATAGTCATGAAATGTCATAATGACAGAAAGCAGTCATAAAACACCGCATGAGACTGTTTGAAGCAGCGGTAGTCCCATAAAATCGATTCATGGCACATATCATGAAAATAGTCATGAAATGGCATAATGACAGAAAGCAGTCATAAAACACCGCATGACACTGTTTGAAGCAGCGGTAGTCCCATAAAATGGATTCATGGCACATATCATGAAAATAGTTACGAAAGGTCACAATGACCGTTGGTAGTCACAAACCACTGTAAGACACCGTTTGAAGCAGCGGTAGTCCCATAAAATCGATTCATGGCAAATATCATGAAAATAGTCATGAAACGTCACAATGACCGTCGGTAGTCACAAACCACTGTAAGACACTGTTTGAAGCAGCGGTAGTCCCATAAAGTCGATTCATGGCACATATCATGAAAATAGTCATGAAACGTCAAAATGACCGTCGGTAGTCACAAAAAATCGATTCATGGCACATATCATGAAAATAGTCATGAAATGTCACAATGACCTTCGGTAGTCACAAACCACTGTAAGACACTGTTTGAAGCAACGGTAGTCCCATAAAATCGATTCATGGCACATATCATGAAAATAGTCATGAAACGTCATAATGACCCTCTGTAGTCACAGACCACTGAGGGACACTGTGTGAAGCAGCGGTAGTCCCATAAAATCGATTCATGGCACATATCATGAAAATAGTCATGAAATGGCATAATGACAGAAAGCAGTCATAAAACACCGCATGACACTGTTTGAAGCAGCGGTAGTCCCATAAAATGGATTCATGGCACATATCATGAAAATAGTTACGAAAGGTCACAATGACCGTTGGTAGTCACAAACCACTGTAAGACACTGTTTGAAGCAGCGGTAGTCCCATAAAATCGATTCATGGCACATATCATGAAAATAGTCATGAAACGTCACAATGACCGTCGGTAGTCACAAACCACTGTAAGACACTGTTTGAAGCAGCGGTAGTCCCATGAAGTCGATTCATGGCACATATCATGAAAATAGTCATGAAACGTCAAAATGACCGTCGGTAGTCACAAAAATCGATTCATGGCACATATCATGAAAATAGTCATGAAATGTCACAATGACCTTCGGTAGTCACAAACCACTGTAAGACACTGTTTGAAGCAACGGTAGTCCCATAAAATCGATTCATGGCACATATCATGAAAATAGTCATGAAACGTCATAATGACCCTCTGTAGTCACAGACCACTGAGGGACACTGTGTGAAGCAGCGGTAATCCCATAAAATAGATTCATGGCACATGTCATGAAAATAGTCATGAAATGTCATAATGATAAACAGGAGTCATAAAACACGGCATGACACTGCAAAATCCAGGGGTTGTTGAATCAGTAGTCATGCATGAACTCATGATACATTAGGGAAATCATGAAAGTTGCTGTCATGACATGACTGAATACAGGGTCGTACACAAATGGATTAAATTGGGTAGCGCTTGGATTAAATTGGTTGGTGTCTGGATTAATTTGGTTCACCACTGGATTAAATTGGGTAGCGCTTGGATTAAATTGAGTGACCAATGGATTAAAATGAGCGAGAAAACCTGTAGTACTTGGAGGCCTGTTATTGGCAGAATAATTTAGAATAATAAGACCGTCGCGGAACAAAAGTGTTATTCGGGATTCTCAGTTTGCTTACCACTGTACCAAGCATGCACAGGCACGGCGACTTTCGTCTTGCAGACACGCGACGCTTCTTGTGGACACTTGGTCACTCGGTGGCGCCAGACGGTGTGGTACTAGGTGGTTGATTGTGCAATCCCATGTGTCCCATGTACTGCCGACCGGCGGTCTTCCTAGCAGTTTTAGCTTGCCATCAGGACAGTCGCCACAGTGCTGAACTGTCCAAATGCTCATATCATGGTTTTATGTCGCAGCGCCACAAATCTTCAGTATAGAAAAAGTTCTTGCTGCAAGCGTCATTTTGGCCAGAACCTTTATTTATAGAACACCTACCATTTACAGGAAAAGAAAAAAATACTGCAGTGGTGGGGGCCCTGGGGCATAAGCCCCGGTTGCCCCTTCCTAAATCCGACACTGGACTGCATTCTCAACTCGGTACCCCTTATTGCACGACGCGACGTGTAACCTCTACATAGACGTATATTTCAAAATATCGTGGAGGTTACACGTCCGAGATACCTCTATTTAGAGGTTAAAAACGACTTGTAACAGGACATTGTAGGAGCAGTACAAGTTACTTCTGAGTATAACCGAACAGGCGTGTCAACCATTCCTACAAGTGCGAGCCATTTTTTTGTCACACAAACGCATTCTTTCACTCCTTCTACCCGCGCGCCATCAAACTTTGGAATTCATTGCCCGAGGGAACCGCATCCATCCATGATCATTCATCCTTCAAATCTGCAGCAGTGCATTACCTTTCCTCGCAGCGAAAATAATCATCTTATTTTGTACTTTAAATTTTGCATTTGTCTGGGCTGTTTGGCCTCCCAGTCACATTGTTTATTCATTATTGTTACTGTTGTTATCGTGATTGTTATAATTTTCTTCGTATTCCCTTCACCCATGTAATGCCTTCTGGCCTTCGGGTTACTAACAATAAATAAATAAATAACCCAAAACCATGCAGTCATCGTAACGTATAAATGTACCCTTTATAGGGGCGTTGTAACTTTTAAACGAATTCTGCGTCAGTTTTTTCTTCGTTCGTTTTTCTTGTTTCTTTGCAAAAGTAACCTTTATAGAAGGTACAACTCAAAAGTTATGCTGTGTTCTCGCTCTAGCCGCACATTGAACAGGAGAGTTTCGGATCAGTGTGCATTCCGTTATTGTTTCTCTGCTTTTGTATGAATTGCAGATCGCGTTAGGAATTTGAAGGAAGTACAATATTGAATTACAGTATACAGTTGAAATACAGTAGTGAATTGAAGTACAGTATATGAATCGGTTCAAGCGTGAACGCAAACAACTTTGGATGCGATTCTGCGACGTGCTTCTGTTAAAGTCGATCTCTCTGCCATGTATTTTTCATTCAAAAGTTGTGTAGACCATAGATCGAGAAGTTACCCGTGAAAAAGAACTCGTTACGAGTTAAATTACCATGTGAAAAATGTAACTAAGTTGATAACGAAGTTCTTCAGCCTGAAATGTAACTTGCAGTTACGCAGTTACTTAAAAACAATAACGAGTTATTTCCAAGTTACTTCGGACACAAAATAGCACTACACAGGTCCATCGCGCGTGAGCAGTTGAGTTAGACCTTGAGTTGCCTGCGACGCGTTTTCGTTTATGTCGAACAATTCGAACGCTTTGCATCTTACTCCCTGTGGGCTCTACAATGGTTCAGCTTCATTTCAATGGCAGCGGTTCTTACTTCCTGAATAGAATAATGTCTTTGATTGAATATCACGTTTTATGGCATAAAATGCCATGAAAGAATAGGAGAGAAAGCAAGAAAATATGTGGACGTGAGTGAAAAGCGAATTCAAAGTAACTTGGAACTTAGCTTAAGTTACTTTGGCAAAGTTACCAGAAAAAGGAACGAGTTCCTCTGAAAGTTATCACGGCGCAAAAGTACCGAGTTAAGTTACAAGTTACAAAAAAATGAACTTAGTTACAGTAACGAGTTACTTGTAACGAGTTACCTCGAACTCTGGTGTAGACAACGTGCCATCTTATGCGCTTGGACCCATAATCGGATGACGTACGCACCGTATGACATGTAGTGCGTACCAGGGTTGCGGAATGGGATCACCCATTCCATTCCAATTCCATTCCTTTCAATTCCTCGAAATGAAAAGGTACGGCCAATTCCCACTCCTGGAATGGCTTGGCAACCCCATTCCATTCCTTTAATTCCGTCAATAAAAGAAAAGGGACCGGTAACCGTGCTGGGTCGCCCAGCAGCGCTATAGGGGAGATTGACATTACCCATCACGGAAAAAGCAAAAAGACAAGGTTATTTCGCCCTTCACCGTGTGACACCTAGACCAGTCCATTCCAATTCCGTTCCGCCTGCGAAAAAAATGCCTAATTCCATTCCATTCCTAGGACAGATTCCGCCATTCTGTTCCAATTCCATTCCGGGCTCTGATAAATATGGAATTATTCCGGAATCGTTCCAACCCCGGAGTGGCAACTCCGCAACCCTGCTGCGTACGTCCCTTGTGAGTTATGAATTGTGATCATCTAAGATATATACGAAGCGTTGCACGTTGTTCGTTTCCACATCTGTTTGCATAACCGCTGAACGCACGCAGTTTTTCTTGCCTTGTAGCTCGTGACAGCTCGAGCGAAATGAATGTGCACGACATAATAGAGACCCCAACGAATTATTTTACGGGGAATATCGCAAACGGCCAAAGTGCGTCGACGAAAGAGTTCATTCTTTCTTCGATCTGCGAGAAGGCACTGCACCACCCTTTCGGAGCGCAACAGATAAATATGTTCATTTCTACCCGTTTGCACTTTGTAGCTCATTTTGCGACATCCACGCATTTAGCAGATACGTCCTAGAGAAGCCCGAAAAAAGTTCCGGTTCAACTGTTTGGTTACCGGTAACCGCAAGTATTAACGGCGAATTCCGAAACCGTAACCGCTTTCAGAGTTCTGACACTGAACCGTAACCGTAATAGAACCGATATTCGTTTCAGTTTCAGTCGTTGGTTGTTACGTCCCTTCTTTGCTTAACCCATTGTCATCCTTGTATTTTACTTCTTCATATGCCTCGGGTTTCCATAGTTGTGTCACTGACGTGGCATCTTCAGATGTCGCAAAGGAATAGGAACGTTTGTGGCTTACTGAGATGGAGTTGCAACAGCTTGAGGACTGTAAAGAGTCCCTCGTTCAAACTGAATGTCGTTCATCACAGCTCAAGTGTTTGTATTGTGACGTCCTCATGCTTCTGTCTCTGCTGGAGTGCCAGGTTTGTCAATTAAAAATAACTATTTTCCAGTTGCAATTATGTCTTCCTTTCATTTGTTGTGCATGTGAAGTTTTGCATGTAGTGATCAGTAGTTTTTCACCACTGCATGCCTCTAGATGAATTACGTATGCTTTAGCTACATGTTGCCAAAGACAGTTCTCGTTGTGCATTGACGAGCTCTGACCTTTTAGAATCTTTTATTGTGTAATGTCTGTGAGGAGGCAGACGTCTTTTAGGCCCATGCCTGACCAAATTGTAACGTTTACGTCTGCGTGGCAGGTATAGCAGACAATAGCATCTATGTATAGGTGTCCTATATACTAAACTGTATCAAAGGTACTGCTCAAAAGGTACTTTGTAACTTCTGAAATAGAACGTAAAATATTTCGACTTTTTACCCTTTCCTAAAGGTTACCAGATTAAGAGTGTGTATACTTACTCTCTGTTCCCAGAGAACAGTGGAAACATTCGGACGATAACACTGTTCGGCTGCCGCGTGCGTCGAGCGTCGCGTGCCGGGGACTCATTAGCTGCAGCAGTCCCTGTCTCAGGCGTCCGGCGCGGCTATTCGCTAACGTCTCGTTAGCGCTAATAGCGCAATCTGGGTGTTGCATTTAGCTGCAACGTTATCAACACCAGCACAAACGCATAGTGACTGTTAGAAATGTGTCCCGCCGCAGTACAGCGCGTTCGCATAGCGTTTCGCGCTTTCAAATCTGGGTTGTTTTCGCAAATCCTGAAGGCAGCACGCTTCAAATTAATTATTTTCTTTTTATTCCGTGTCAGCGCTGCGAAGCAACTGCGGCTATGAGCGGCGTACAGACGAGTTGGTAGGTTTCACGTGAATCCCTTTCACCAACTTTCCTTTCACAGTGTCTACTGTAGAGTGAGATTTTTTTGCAGGCAAAGTGTCAGTGTACTCTGTTTTCCTGGCTCCACGCCGGCTGTTTATAGTGGGTGACGTTTCATTGCTGAGCGATGTGCCTGCTGATGTCTTTATCTTGATATTCGAATCAAAGTAGTTTTAAGCGTTAAAGAATGACAAGTAATGAAACTAACGCTATCAAGTGAGTGACAACTATCTAAGGTGACGCACTCGTTTTCAGTCTTGTGACGTTTTACAATTCGTCCAAGATTTGTTCCCAGTCTCTCGTGAGAAGCAAACGACAAGAAAGGTGATGGTGGCGGTGGTGGTGATAGGGCTCACCGTTGTCGGCCTCACGGAGGTGGGCAACGTCACGACTAACGCCCTGGGGAATGGGCGTCCTGGGCCGACTTCTAAGAGAGCTGTGCCGAGATATGTCTGAAAGCGTCTGAGGAAAACCCAGGAAAAGCCCCAGACATCACAGCCGGCACCGGGATTCGAACCCGGGTACCTCCCAGTCTCAGCCACGCGAGCTTGGTGACGAGAAGAAAACTGTGTTCATGTGTTTGAGGAAAATTTAATATAACGTGGCTGGCAATACATACAAATACGCGCGCGTTCAACTGCGTTCATTGCGCCAAAAACAACAACCAAGAGGGAAGTTTTTGCTCTTGCGACCTGAACAAAGTCCTGAACGATGCACACTGCTGAAATGCAACGCATAAACAAAACACGAGGAAACCACACGCCGTCCTATTCTAAAACAAACAGGGAAATGAACGTATGGGACGCCAAGTTCCTGTCGGCGAAGAGCGACACAAATCGAAAGACACCGCGTCGAATTGACTAAAAAGACATGCGACAGGGGTCTTCTGGCGCGTAGCCCTTTCTTCGTGCTATTTTTTTATGAAGGATGAGGGTTCTAACCGCGAGTTCTACGCGTCGACACGCTCGGTAGCAGATCTTTTGCGTCCGCCCACGCGAAACTGTCGTCTGCTACGAAGAGCACGCCGCCTTGTGTTATTTCTGGAAGGTGAGGGAGTTTTGGGGGGCGGAGCGGTCTCTGTGCACTCAACCCCATCAGCAATAGTCTGTCCCTGTCAAACTGCGGCGTATATCTCTGACGGTGTAAAGACGAACTCTGATCGATGGGGCGATGGGTGTGGTGCCGTCCAGTCGTCTTAGCGCACAAACTGACGATCCTGCATAAGGCGGAGCGTCCTAGTGAAATTGCAGGACGAGCAACATGGTAGCTTTCGCAAGGCAAATGTGTACATTATGCTGTTTGTGTGGTCGAAATGAAGCTTTCATAGGTGACCAAATATCACGCAAAAACGTTGTCGTATAGTAATAAGACTCGACCTTGTGTATCTCTCTCTCTCTCTCTCTCTCCGTCTCTCTCTGAGTATTACGCGGGCTAGTAGTTCAACGCCAGTCGTGGAAACAAATAATATGTGCTAGCTCGTTATCTGCATCACAGTCAGACGCTGTTACTCCCATTCAAGCCGAATTGCTGTAGGCTGGAAGCACCATCAAATGCTTGTGAAGGTTGGGTAAGGTGGCTTTCGTTTGAAATGTCATCGCTGTCACGTAAAAGGCATGAAGATCCAAGAAGCTTTAAAGGATGGTATAAGACACGGGGAATAGGTAACAAAATTCGAAACGATACAACATTTTTGTATGGACAGCCGAGTGAATCTTGCTTGGGATTTCCTCACGTGCTCTGTGTTTCTTGTCCGTTCAACAATGTCAGTGCTCACGAGTGAAATACTGTCGGCAGTCACCGCATCGTTCCCTATACGGCTCGGAAGGGCACTACAGGTGGACTCAAGAAGCATTTTTAGGAGTTAACGTCATACAGGAATGAAGAAACGGATTTGGCTAAGAGCGTACGCAGCAGGAAGCATGGTGTATAGCTTCCTGGGGTTCTTGACCAGTCCTATCATAACAGCAGTACTATTAACTTTGCCTTCAGTTACAGCTGTGGTTTGTCC
The DNA here is from genome assembly GCF_037126465.1 of Ornithodoros turicata. Taxonomy (NCBI): domain Eukaryota; kingdom Metazoa; phylum Arthropoda; class Arachnida; order Ixodida; family Argasidae; genus Ornithodoros; species Ornithodoros turicata. The sequence continues at coordinate 30,254,060 of NC_088202.1, read as the reverse complement.
AAGGTCACAAGCACGGGGGAGGGGATTATATCTCTATGGGGGTCATTGAAAAGTTGCGTTGATACAGATGCTGTGTGATGCCGACATGGGTCTGAAGCTGAAGTAACAAAGATTTCCCTGAGAGGATCCTCAGTAGAGAAAGGGCCGCCAAACTTCATGGGGGAGTGGTTGGTAGGGTGTGTGTGTGTGTAGGGGGGGGGGCGAGGATATGTCACTGGGCTACAAGGCGAGGGAAGTAAAAAAAAAAATGAATATATGAACCACTTACGAGTTATTCTTCTTTGAGGATCGTCTGACAGACTGTTCGAGATTAGAAACGGTCGAAGAACAACAATAAATAAAACCGAGGCCTATGAAAATGGGGCATGCGCCGACCTGTGTCAAGTTCCACGTGCTCGTGACTTTCCTGGTGCTGTAAAGAATTGGCGGAGCAAATTCGTAGAAGCGGCCACTTTCCGAAGGTCATAAAGTCATAAAGCGGCTGCTTCCATGACAAGTGACACAAGAGAATCGTTTGCAGTCAACAATGGCTAGCGTTCGTCCGAAAAGCACATCGGAACTTCTTCGGGTAGTTGAAGGCAAATCGAACCGGGTTCACTGCACTGAGAACGTTTTATGGTTTTATTACTTAAACACCCAATTACACCGACCTTCCACGACAGTTCCTGCCGTACCCACAGCATTATCTCCATACGGCCCGCTGTCTGCTGTTCCCATCCCGAGTGCCCTTGCGGAAAGTTGTTCCCCGTAAATGGGATTTCGTATAAGTGCTTTACTTGCTCTTGACTGTCACTTTGGCCAGTGCGCATCAGAGAGGTCTGCAAACCGTGTGGCGTCAGGAAACAGAAGCAGTGAGCTGCTCTTAAAAAAACAATGCACAGTGTAGCGTTCATTCGTGTTTCACAATAGTTCATGGGTAGTCAAAGTAACGGGTAAGTACTTAAAGCCATGCAACGGTACTCACAAAGTCTCTTCTTTCTTACGACAGTGAAAGTACCTACGTTCCGGCTGCCCAAACATTATCAGCATCCTAGAAACTTGCGAAGAAAAAAAGCTGAACTTCTACACTTGAACTCTTCGTAAACCTTTACATCAAGGACGATATTCACACGTCCTTCTACGGGTTTAGTCGCAAACGTTACACATTTCGATCGCATGGTAAAAATACAAGACAAGGTTTGGCCCATATTAACTTTGCAGGCTGATAGCCATTCGTCTGAAGTTTTATTGAGGATTATTGCAAGCGTTATGGTCGTGTTGAAAGAAAATTAATAATCATGCGTAATCTCGTCCCATGCATTTTCAATGGCCTATCTCACACAAACGCCGCAATTTTTTCTTGCGTCCGCTTCACATTCACATCACCCTACAACTATGTGACGCGTCCATGCTGACGTAATGCACTAATCCTCTTCTTCTGTATGTTGGCGCCACCTGTGTGTGGTGAAAGGAAAACGAAGCGCACCAGGCGAAAATAGTTGCTTTTGAGTGAGATGGGTTGTGCCATAGAAAATGGAGAGAGTGAGATTTTGCTTGATTTATATTTTTTCTTCTGCAGGACATAACGGTCACAAAATACTCCAGCACCGGCTTCGGTGGTTCATTCAGTATAGCGTGTTCGCCTTCTGATCCCGAGATCGCGGGTTCAAACCCGGCCGAGGACGCCAGCAACTTGGTGGCAGGGTACAAGTTGCTTCGACAGGACGTCTTCCGCGAGGGACGTTAAATACGGGGCGCCGTGTGGTGAGCTTTCATCGCACGTTAAAGAACCCTAAGGTGGGCAAAAGCTATCCACAGATCGACCGCTGCGGCGTCGCTCATGATCTCAGTTGTCTCGCGACGTATACCCCCAATTATTATTATTAAATACTCAAGTAAAACTGGCTACCAAAAAACAGACAAATGGCTACCAAGACTATAAAGTTTGGGGCTGGCTGAACACCGTCTCCTGTTTTTACGATGCAATCGAAATGTGTAGCGTCTGCTAGACCAACCCTGTAGAAATATGCTAGCCACAACCACCACCATAAGCGTTCTGGAGCAGCTGGGACAATGCAGAGTCTGGACAACTTAGCCATAGTTTTCTTCCTTTTGAAACCAAAAACTAAGACATTCTTCAATAGCCTTGAAGAAGGATAAAAACACATAAACAAATGGCAGTTCCCCAAGAAGTCGGCCCAGGACGCGTACTAACGCCCTGTCCCCCACTCCTTCCTGCTGTCCTCTCTCCATCTGTCCACGTCTGTACGACGCTCATAGCCACAGTTGCTTCGCGGCGCTAACACGGAATAAAAAAACAAACAAACAAATGGGTGCAGATTAAGTTGAAATCTGACTGTGCCAATCTAATGAACGCCCAAAACTATCTGCTTTGTCTTCTCCAGGCTACGCGCTACTCACTTCGAGGTGACAGTCGCACAAGACTCTGTTGTATACAGCAATTTACTTCCGAGATGCCCCCCCTCCCCCCACCCCCGGAAGGTTTTGAAACACCCCTCAAGATTTAACATATCTCTCGGCTGCAGTACTCAGGTATGAGAAGTGTCATATCTCCCCTACCCTAGGGCATTCCCATTCTACGCATACGAGATTACTGCGGAGATCCCTGCCGTTGCGCAATCTGATGGACGGCCCATATTTCAAAGAGCAGAATTGACGTCTCCAATCTAACATTCACCACTGGCTGACGTCGTCTGCACCCATTCTTCTACAAAGGCAACTTTTGATGCAACGAGCTACGGTAAATACAAAACTCTGCAGTTCAAAGTGCTTACTAATCCCCGCCGTCCTCGCTCAAAGATGCCAAATAAAAAATAGTAACTAAATAAAAAGAATCGAGACCTGTAACTTTAGCCCTTTTGAAGTCAAAGTGCCCGAATCATGAAAGATTGCCTTTTCTTCCTTTCTTCTTTTTTTTTTTTTTTTTTTCTTCTGCTGGTAGCGTTTTATATTCAGCGATGCACACTCTCGACGAACAATGGCGTTGTCCGCAATACGCTCTCTTCACTGGCAATATGCATATTTCTTCGTTCGGAATGCGCACAAAAGAAGTGGGAAAAAAAAAAAAAAGAGGCACGGCATGAAAATGGGCTCTATGAATTATAGAGGGCAAAAAACTAGGAACGCAGGAACGCCTTTATTTTCTTTTCAACCTTCATTTTATGTGCTTGTTTTTCTTTCTTCTTCCGAGCGAAAGAACGAAATGTGGAATTCACGTGCCTATTGGTGCTTCAATTCGTCATAGACGCGCCGATATCCACAGAACCGCGTCCGCAGAAAAGGGGTACGAGGCCTATGAAGAATCGGTGTGCAGTGAAACAAAAGTTACCAGCCCCCGTGGCATAGTGGTTAGGATGATCGCCGAGACTTCCACGCCGAGACTGGGAGGTGACACGGGTTCGAATCCTGTCGCCGGCTGTGCTGTTTGAGGTTTGTCCCTGGGTTTTCCGATGACTTTCCGGACGAATGTCGGCAGAGTTCCTCCTCAAGTCGGCCCAGGACGCATACTAACCCCCATGTCCCCCACTTCATCCTGCTGTCTTCTCTCCATCTGTCCACGTCTGTATATGCCGCTCATAGCCACAGTTGCTTCGCGGCGCAAACACGGAATTAAAACCTTCACTGCATAACACGCTCTACGCAGGCCACTACGTCGAACGTACAATTACCGCTTGTGATTTGCGCACAGAGGGAAGCGAAAACGCCATTTTGTGACTATGGACCTTTTTCACATACGCATCGTATCCTAGCGGCTCTCCAGCGAACCACGCTTGGCGAGCGCCAAAACAAATCCACGCGGGTAGCACAAAGGACCAAAACCGGTCCGGAGTGGGACCGACGAGCTCGCACCCGTTTGTGCGGTCTCCCCACTGGTCCCCACTTCCGTCGTCCCCCATACTGCGCCATCTAGTGAAGACGGAGATAACCCTGTCCGGCGCCAACGGCCTATGTGCATGCGCATAGGCCGTTGTGAAAAAGGTCCATTAAGATGTGACGAATGCGTGCGCCTATTAGCCACTTTCAACAAATCGGGAAGAGAATGGGTATCGTCGTGATATGAACTTGGTTCTGAGTGTGCTATGCGGTGAAGTTCTCTCTTCAGGGCGCAGAGTAACATATAATTAGGGTTCCGGGTTTTCGGTTCTGTCCGAAAGCAAAAAATAAAAAAAATAAAAACACAAAACATACGTTGGTAAAATTTAAAGCAGTTCGAATTTATCGGAACAACTGCGCTTCTGAGTGTTCCAGTAATCGAGATCTCAACGCAAAAGGTCATGCCCTGATGACTGGTTGGCGGGGTTGGTTGCCTTTTGTGTCAAGATTGCACGGGTCACCAGGTAACCACGGTAATCACTGGTAACCAGCACTACACACTCTTAAAACATATGGTGGTTGAGGTGAAACTACTTGCCGTAGTCGGCCACGCTTATGTGGGCAACACCTCGACTATCGCATTGGGGGATCGTGTGTCCTGGGCCGACTTCACAGGTAACTGTGTCGACATTTGTCCTAAAGCGTTTTCCTCAACGTGCACAAGGGTAAAAAAACCACACACAAAAAAACAACAACCGTATTGTCTTTGAAAAGACAGCTATTGTTGTTGCAACACAGAGAGTAACATGAGACGCAAGGGACAGCTGCCTTGCAAATATGGAGTACCCCGTCTAACAGTAAGCGCTTCTGCAAGAAAGCTTCTATTTCTTTCTATGAATATGTCGTTTCACAGGCCCCCCAAACTCACCTCGGAAAAGCGTGCAACGAAGAAGGCCGCCACTAGATACCCCACTGTTGCCGTTCCGGATCACTTCAGCGCGCTAAGTTTAGCGGCAAAATGTTTTTGTTGTTTCTGCGAATGTATCTAGTATTTATATGTCCAAATAAAAGGCGTATGACAACTTTCTGTGTCGTGTTTCACTTTTTGGTCCCGTTTTTCGACGTATTGAGCGATCGGAAGGATCTAGTGCACGGCTGCGTGCATCACACAGCGTGCCTGTCGTACCAGGCGCCGCAGGCGCTGTCGTCCATTTCTCCTTCGGTGACTTGGCCTGGCTTGGACTGTGCTTCAACTGGATCTTTAGCGCGCTACAATCGAACGCAAGCCAACGTCTGGTAACAATGGGGTATCTAAGGGCGGCCTCCGGCATTGCACGCAGGAAATAATACACTCCAAAACCACGGAACCCTATATACCGAGTGTTTCAGTTAAATCCCCGGGCTAAATACTTCTCGAACGGGTGCACCAATCGAAGAACTTTCTTTTTTACAAGTATCTGTCCCATACCACCTAAAAGCTGCGCACTGTGTGAATGAGTGGGAGGTGCTCATTATTTAAATAAAAATTCAAATGAGTTTCGTGAAAAAACATAACTTCTAAAGCAGGGCGCCGTCGGCATTAAAATGGGTACTACCCCTTTTGGGAACTTCAGTAGACACCTTTTAGTGAAAAATATGCCAACGAAGCGGGTCATTTGTTGCCGTAATTAATTGGTTTTGGGTTACATATTTTTGTCGCGGCTGGTCGCGGCGAAGCGCAAAAGGGCGTAATTCATTGTTGTAAGGACGTAATTCATTGGTGGACAACTGAGCGGAAAAGCGTCCTTTCGCGCTTCACCGCGACCAGCCCCGACAAAAATATGTAAACCGAAACCAATTAATTACTGCAACAAATGATCCGCTTCGTTGCAGATTTTTCTCTAAAATGTGTCCGCTGAAGGTCCCAAAAGGGGTAGTACCCATTTTAATACCGACGGTGCCCTGCTTTAGAAATATTGTTTTTTTGACGAAACTCATTTGCATTTTTATTTCAATAATGAGCGCCTCCCACTCATTCACACGGTGCACAGCTTGTAGGCGGTATCGGACAGATACTTGTAAAAAAGGAAGACTTCGATTGGTGCACCGGTTCGCGAATTATTTAGCCCGGTGATGTAACTGAAACACCCTGTATATATAATGCGGCATGGCTTAATAACGAGGCGAGGCATTAGTGCTCACGAACATTTCACCCCCATGTGACCAAGTTGCACTTGCAGTTGCAAAATACTTGAGGACACCAAAGTACCTCCGGGGAGAGGTTAGTGGGAGGGAGGGGAAGGGGAAGAGAAGGCCCGTTCGGTTGTACAGCTATTCGCTCCGTATTATAGGTTCCGTTACATAACTACTCACTTCGTATTCACTTGGATTTCAAAATGACTATTCGCACAGGCCCACTGAAGGGCGCTAAAGGTTGGGCCAGTTGATGAGATATTTTAAAAGCATTACAACCCCTGCGCAACGGCGCACGATAGGGACGATACACACACGTATATCCCAGCACTGATTGACAACCGCGTTTCATTTCTGCTGAGTATAGCCGTGCTTGACAACTGCAGCTTGGTCCTAGTGACAAATCGCGATAATTCCAACACTACTCGTAAAGCAATGGAAGAATGCGCATCAATTTATACGTATTACACGTTCACTGAGATTTGTCATTAGGACAACGTTTCTGTTCGTATAGCCTGCCGTGTGTGGCAAACGCAAATTATCCTGACGGCTCGAATATTCCTTTCCTGGCTCCTACTTTCTTTCATGTCGTGAAGAGCTTGTTCCGAGGAATATTATTCGAAGCTTTAGTCCAGAGGACTGCAAATCTCATTTCAAACGAGACCTGCCTATGCCTTGCGGAGTGCATGAAATTGGAAGACGTTTCGCGAGAAGGAAATTAAATACCACTGTCAAGACAAATCATCGTCGCGAAAATTGTGTGTCATCTGCCCGAGGTGACAGCTCTTAATTATTCCCAGGCACAAATCATGTCGGTGTTGAGAGGTAGACACCCGCTTACCATTCGGGAGGCTCGAAGAAAGAAGATTAGAGGTTCAAAATGAAATGTTTCTTCTTTTCAATTAATGCTCTCAGTTGATTCTACAATTTGGTAGAGACACTAAGGTCCCTCTGTCTGCAACCTTCGTTTAATTATGAAACGCGTTAGTGTAATCGATATGACAACAGAGAAGGACGTCTAGCACAGAATGTTTCTGTACGGCCTCCGTCTTGTGCTAATGATAATAGTGAGATTTAGTAAACCAGTTTGCAACGTCCCGCTACGGTACACGGTACGATAATTCGAAACGATATCACGATGCGCGAGACTGACGCTGTTGGGGTTTTAAGTACACCGTGGAAGGAGACGGTACGGTTAATTAACGTCGTAGCGCTCCCGCATGGCAAATCCCGAACCCTGAAACGTGAGACATTTCGATGTTACGCTGTTGAGGTGTTCTGTTATTGCAATCCATTGCGTCGCTTCCACGAAAGGGTTACTCCCGCAATCACCTTGAGAAGCATAAAAAGGATACGGTCTCGATACTACACTCTAAAAACAGTACTTCACCGCATAGGACGCTCTTAGCCAATTACCATCCCGAATGACATCGTTCTGCGCCCCGATTGGTTAGAAACGGGAGTGATAAAGGTATCATTCTGTGCAATGGTTGGCCTTCACCGTGCTATGTGGTGAAGTTCTGTTTTTAGAGTGTAGCTCCCTCTGCACAGAGGCAGCTAGTATTCAGGTAACCTATCCTACGGGAATCCGCACCGCAATCTTGCTTCTCGCGTAGTTCACCTTGTCTTCTTCTCGCTCTTTTCGCGAGGCCCCACAACCCGCGTGACACCTCCGATATATTAGTCGAACGCGGTATACACTATTAGACCGAAACGCATGGGGCGTTTTTCCAGCGTGGAAACGTCGCGCGCACTCCGTGGTCTTGTACGCGCGGCGAAAACACGCCCGCGGGACAATCACCCAAAACGCATGTGACGCGTACAGAGCGAGTGACGCGTGCCAATGTTGCGATATTCGTCGACTACAAGCGGTTGTTGGAATGTGCCGATGTTGTTGTTTTCTACGGATTCTGCCTTCGTCCGTTCCATATATCGTTGAAACGTAGAAGTACATTTACTGTGGTGGAAACTAGAGATTGTCTCAAAAATTTGTTCGAGTTACTCATACGCAACTTTGTCAGCCGCACGGCGGCCATCGCTCTGTCCACTCCTCGGAAAAACGCGCCCGGACGCCGGCGAATACCTGTAGTCGACAGATGTCGGCGTACGCTCTTAGCGAGCGTTGGAAAAGTGCTTTTTCCGAGGTTACACGGACGCCGAGCGAGCGCGCGTCGTGAAATCGTCGGGAAAACGCCCCATGCGTTTCGACCTGTACTCGAGGAGATCCGTACCGGCGATACGCTAGCTGAGCTCCGATAGCGTTGCGCATGCGCCATAAGACCAACGCCGTACCGGATATCGTATGTAACGGAGATGCAAAAGGGGTCTACTAAGACTATCTGATGATAACGTAACGATTTACTCTCGATAAATGTTGACAACCTGACGTAAAAACTCTGCTGTTAAAACCATATGACTCCGTCGTTTATGTCTATAACAAAAGGAACATGCTTTAGTAGGTAAAAGAAATTAAACTGTGGTCAACCACCAGTAAAATATTTCGAAAAATGCGCTGGATGTTTATTTTTCTTTCTTTTTTTAACTCTCATTTGCTCGAAGCTCTCCGTGTAAAACTCTCGACATCCAAGAAAAAGCACTGCCACGAATAATTTACGTCAGGCGCCGTCTTGTATTCCCTCGACGCCGTAGTGTTGTCGAATACTTATGATACCTCACTTGTCTACCGGATATTTGGAATAAAAACGGAAGTCCCGCTTGCCACCTGCCAGTGCCACCCACGCGTTCACGCCTTTGCACATTTTCCTCATTCTGTGTGATACCTATGTTGATTCCCTCGTGATGGAACCAAGAATGAAACGTACATTTGGGATTGGTTCGTTATGTTCCATTCTGGCTCCTCCTGTTTACGGCGTGTTATGCGTAGTACCTGCAGAACATCACCACGTACACTCTAAAAACAGAGGGGGGGGGGGGTCGAAGTACCTTGCCGTTGTTGGTCGCACACAAGTGGGCATCGTCACGACTATAGCAAAAAGAAAACAGAACTGCACCGCAGTGGCGTATCTAGAGCTACCTGCGCCCATGGCGACATGGTTACGATGATGTCCTTGGGGATGCGTTTTCGTGTGGTCCGCACTAGGTTTCACACTATAACCTCTCTAATGGGAGGTGCTTTAGATCATTTATGAATGTGCCAGGTTAAGTGCCCGACCTGGCACATCCACACCCGACCACATAATGGCGCCCCTGTTCACCTGGCGCCCATGGCACCTGTCCACACCTGCCACACCCTAGATACGCCACTGCTGCACCGCCTTGCACGCTGTGCGCCAATCATTGCCACGAGTGATAGCGTTATCCCTTCTGATTCCAACAGAGAGGGAGGCGTACATGCTTTGGTGTCTATCTGGACATTTGATAATTGTCACAAATAAGCGTATGCCATCTTCTCTCTTTGCATCAGAATCGATAACGTTATCATTCATGGCAATGGTTGGCGCACAGCGTGCTATGTGGTGAAGTTTTTTTTTTTAGAGTGTAACACATTCAAGGCCAACTGCTGCGCTGAATGATATAGCCTTATAACTTTTGATTTCAGGAGGGAGCGAGGCGTACACCATTGTGTTATGATTAACATAAATGTAAAGTGTCCCGGTAAGGCGTACGCCTTCCATTTTCCTAGAACAAGGACAAGGAACGATATTTCTTTCGGAATAAATTGTTGCCTAGGAGCGTACTGTGTGGTGAAGTCCTCTTGTAATTGTACGCTGGGTGATGTCGTACATCCCAATGGCTCTTTCACGGAAATACATTAAAAAACTCGCAGCCTCGTCTGCTTTATCCAGGAGCCTGGACTCGCCCTTTTTTTCTCTTCGTTCTAATAAATATGTCCACCAACGCCAGAAGGAGCATGAGACTAATACCCTAGTCACACGGCAAACTTAATGCATTAAACGGAATGGCGGTAACTTCACCTCCTAACCAATCATCATCTTGAATGACATCGTCCACTCCCCTGATTTGTTGAAAACAAGAGGCGTACGCCTCTTGTCTCAGTTATGTCCTGCATAATTGTCACAAAAAACGCGTACGTCTCCCGTTTTCAACAAATCAGGGGAGAGAACGACGTCATCCGAGATGATGGTTGGTTAGGAGGTGAAGTTACCGCCATTCCGTTTAATGCATTAAGTTTGCCGTATGGCTGGGGTATAAGTTTCTTTCCTCGGACTTCTCACCAATTCTGGCAGTGGACACCTTACATGTTAACTTTTGGCTGTCATCATTCCTACATATGTTATCACTGTTATCTCATCCCATCCTGGCTACAGTCGTGACGCTGCCCACATAAGTGAGGCCAGCAACGGCAAGCCGGTTTCGTCGCCACCACTCTTAAAAATGAACTTCACCGCATAGCACGTTCCTAGCCAACCATAATCTCAAATGATATCGTTATCTGCCCTGATTTGTTGAATACGGGAGGCGTACGCCTTTTCTGTGACACTTATGCTGTTCATAATTGTCACAGAAAAGGCGTACGCCTCCCGTTTTCAAGAAATCAGGGCAGATAACGATATCATTCGAGATTATGGTTGACTAGGAGCATGCTATGCGGTGAAGTTCCTTTTTAAGAGTGCACCACCACCACCACCTCTTGTAACAATGCACTACACAGGCATGGCTTCAAGTAGCTACTTCAGGAAAATAATGAAAGAGTGGAAAGACACAACGTATAAAAGAGTACTGCAAGTGGTCACAGAGGTTCTGTTCGGAGCCAATGGCAGAGTGCCATCAAATAAGCTTGCTTATTACTCCAGATTACTGATACGTTTTAGAGGACAGTGCAACGAATCTTGCAGCCCGTACCAACTTCCAAAGGCGCAATCAAACAACCCGCACGTTCCTCTTCAATACCCGTTCGCCCGCATGAAGTGGAAAGGGTACGTAGCAGACAGACTGGCGTCTTTATTGAGCTATACCTTTCTAATGCTGACTTTTTGTGCTCGTGTCAAACCTGCACTATCTACGATTGCTCAGCTAGATCCCCTGACTTGTTCAAGCGAAGACAAATGGGGCTGATAAGTCACGCACACCGTCTGCCCTCCAGTGAAGCTCTCTGCCCACGGTGCCGTGCCACTACATTTTTCATTGTGTGCGAAGTGGAACTGGGTTGTGTCTGAGATTATTTGTTTGTGTTAACTATACTACCCGTGACGTATAAAAAAGTTATATTTCACTTTATTGTCTTTCGTCAAAGGTTACTTTGAAGAAATGCGTGGAGTGCTGGGTAGAGGTTTGCAGAACACAGAAGTGCCGTCGTCCTCTCTCTAGGCGACACCCTCGCGGAGGACTGAAGCGGGCACGTGGACTCGTTTAGAGGGGTCGAGAAGTTTCTGTCTCTGGAGGCCTTGAAGGATCTTGGAATGACTCGAAAGAAAGCATAGCACGGGAAGTAGCAATTGAACTTCTGTACGCAATACGGGGATAAGTCGACTTATCCCCTTTTTAGTATTTCTGTGGCAATGACTTCTAAATAAGAGTATGTACATGTCAAATAAAATTTAGGACCATATTGCTAATAATAATTGGGTGTTTACGTCGCGAGACAACTAGCTGAGACCATGAGCGACGCCACAGCGGTCAGTCTGTTGATTGCTTTTGCCCACCTGAGGGATCTTCAACGTGTAATGAAAGCTCACCACGCGGCACTCCGTATTTAACGTCCCTCGCGGAAGACGGTGTGTCTCAGCAATTTGTACCCTGCCACCAAGTTGCTAGCGTCCTCGGCCGGGATCGCATCCCGCGATCTCGGGATCAGAAGGCGAACACGCTACTCACTGTGCCACCGAGGCCGGTGATCATATTATAATTTATTGACGCTATAGGACGGCAAGAAACAGGGAATGTATGTCTGTCAATGGGCTGGACAGCCACTGCATCCAAGTGGTGTAGCTTAAATTTTGGTACGATGCGGAAATGAACTTCGACTTCCTTTCGAAAAGTATTTCCGTCCTACGTCACATGACCGTGTCAGCAGTGCTATTGAGCGTTGTAATCGAAACAACGTGTGCACTAAGCTAATATGTCATATTATTCTGGCCACATGGACATTATTTTCAAGATTGTGCACGCTTAGCAACACCATAAGCCCAATCTAGGCTGCTCCACTGCACAAGGTAATTTCGCCCTGCACTCTTAGAAAGGAAATTCACCACATAGCACGCTCCTAGCCAACCATCATTTTGAATGATATCGTTATCTGCCCTGATTTGTTGGAAACGGGAGGCGTACGCCTTTTTGCGACAATTATGAGCAGCATAAGTATCACAAAAAGGCGTACGCCTCCTGTTTTCAACAAATCGAGGCAGATAACGATATCATTCAAAAGGATGGTTGCGGTGCTAGGAGCGTGCTATGCGGTGAAGTTCATTTTTAAGAGTGTACCTTGCATCACCATCAAAGCCTGACTCGTGAAAGCTGTTTTCTTTTTTTTCTTTTTTTTTTCCTGTATGAAAAACCCTGTGCGTGCGGTGTTACATAGAAAAATGGGATATGTCATGCTCCTGGGTTTTGTTCCATTCCTGCTAAATCACACCCCAAAAACGATGCTAACAGGATATGCATGTAGAGTGGACACATGCATATCTGTTACACATTTTACATTTGCGTTATTAGAGGAAACTCCGCTGCAATTACTTTACCAAATATTCACTTGAAGTTTTCTCGGTTTTAGATTTTTCAACTTATCCCCTTGTTGCACACAGAGGTTCAATTAGGACTAAAAGCACTGGGATACATATTCGCACAAAACGTGCGTCTGTCTCCGTGTGCAAGACAGCTGTGCATCTCGCGAATCAGAAAAGCTCCCTCCCTCAGCCGCCGGTCTGCAGGGAGGAAAAAATATCACCGACTTCACATAACGTAGACAACAATTTACTCAGACGTTTCATCTCCGATATGAGAGACATAATCAATGCAGCTTAGGGAGAGAATGAGTTGACCGGCCGAAAGCCAGTTAAATCTCGCTGTGATTTTCGGTCCATTCATTCCCTCCCTACACACTTAGAACTGAGCTTCACTGCATAGCACGCTCCTAGCCAACCATCGTCCCGAATGACAACGTTCTCTCCCTTGATTTGATGAAAACGGTGGGCGTATGCAATTTTTGTGGCAATTATGAACTGCATAATGCCACAAGGTGGTGGTGGTGGTGCTGAAAGGGCTCGCCGTTGTCGGCCATAATGCCACAAAATGACGTACACCCCTCGTCTTCAGCAAATCAGGGGAAAGAACGATGCCACTCGGGATGATGGTTGGTTAGGAGCGTGCTATCTGGTGAAGCTTGTCTCTAAGAGTGTAGGCTTCACTGATTATGTCTCCTGTATGGGAGACGAAACGTCTGATTCAATTGTGTTATGTTGACTCGGTGATGTTTTTCCTCCCTGCATTATGATTCCCGGCTTTTGGAATATCTCCGCATATGACGTCATGTCTTCCGCCCAATACAGAGGCGCGCGCCTTCTTTTCTCTTTGTTTATCCTCTGCTGTTGTATTTTGCACCGTCCGTTTCGCGTCTTGACCGGTCGCTCTCGCCAGTAGACGATTCTCGACAGCCAATAAAAGCTGCTCCGCTGACCTGACGTCGCAACACACGAACAGTAGATGGGGAGATCACAGCTGCTGCGCGCGTTCTTGTGAACTAATCTTCTCAGAAAATTCGCACTTCGCAAAGGAAATATTTTGCGCGACAGTTCCTGAAGGTAGTAGGTTCATACCACGAGGTAAAAAAACAAAAACAAAACATCTGATGACTCAAGAAAGGCGAACGGTGCAAAGGGCTTGCACAATGCTCTCCTCGGCTGGAAAAGAGCTTTGCTGTTCCACGGAACCCAAAGTTCCGGGTCGCACACTCTTAGAAATGAACTTCCCCGCATAGCACGCTCCTAGCCAACCACCATCTCGAATGATATCGTTATCTGCCCTGATTTGTTGAAAACGGGAGGCGTACGCCTTTTTTGTGACAATTATGAACAGCATAAGTGTCACAAAAGGGCGTACGCCTCCCATTTTCAACAAATCAGGGCAGATAACGATATCATTCGAGATGGTGGTTGGCTAAGAGCGTGCTATGCGGTGAAGTTCATTTTTAAGAGTGCAGGAGGCACGTCGGCATCTGAAGGGTACCAAAGTGTAAGTTGAAGAAGAATTCTTTTGTCTGCGTGCTAAACGACACACACAGAGAACCCCAAAGAAAGCATCTATTCCCGACCGATGCCTAAAAAGGCATAGGGAAGAGAGTCCCAACATGTGCATGGTGCAGTTGTTTGCGACAGTCTCTCTCGTTATCGTTCTGGGACCGTGTATGTTTGAATCTCTTGAGAGAACGTAATCAATCTATAGCCTGTCTTTGGGTCCGAAAGTCGAATTTATTTTTTAAACTTAGTAGTTTACCTGTATTTCTCTTCTTCATTAACCTATTCCCCTGGAGCATACCTACTGTAGCAGCGTTGTCCTGACTACCACCGAATGGCCATGTTTGCAATAAACTTTTGAGTTACCAGATAGAACAAGACTTCAAGAACACAACCTCGCCGCAAAACACGCTCGAAGCCAACCAACATTCAGAACATATGTTGCTCTGTCTTCTGACTGTAGAAACGGGGGCCGTACGCCCCTTTTCTAACTCGTTACACCTACACTCTTAAAAATGAACTTCACCACATAGCACGCTCCTAGCCAACCATCACCCTGAATGACAACGTTCTCGCCCTAGATTTGTTGAAAACGGGAGGAGGAGCCTATTTTGTGCCGTTCACAAATAGGCACAAAATAGGCTCCTCCTCCCGTTTTCAACAAATCTAGGGCGAGAACGTTGTCATTCAGGGTGATGGTTGGCTAGGAGCGTGCTATGTGGTGAAGTTCATTTTTAAGAGTGTACGCAACGTATTACAACAAATGTCGCGCGCCCCTCGTCATCTGCAAATCATATGACAGACCGATATTGTCCTGAATGCTGTTCGCCTACGGTGTGTTATACAGTGAAGTTCTGTTTTTAGTGTGTATACCAAGGAGGAACAACTGGATGTGAAGTAAACCAACGCATGGACTCCTATACTTGATCAGCAAACTGGCGTCTGTATGACTGCAACCAGACGCCAGCCATATATTTGCAGTAGGTTGGACCTTACATGGATTTAGTAAACAGCGAGGGGAAGTAAAAACATGTCATACACCTCATCTCGCGGCTCTTAGCTATGTCCTAGATTGTCGTACAATTCCAAACAACGTGCAACGTAGCCAAACATGCCCGACGGTCCTACCACGTGAAGAATCTTACGATGTCGCCTTCGTTACAACGTGCCGACATCTTGTTTTGTGGGCCGCTAACTGGCTACCCTCTACTAAACCAGCAGATGTTATCACCGGCGCTGTTGCAGCAGGTGCTGCCAGCGCCGCATTGTCATACGCAGCCATACTTTCCGTGTTTTCTCTTTGTCGTCTCTGAGCTGTTCACTTCACCACAAATCGTATGCTTTCATATCAGGGTTTCTCGACTCCTCCTTGGCTCCTCCAGGTCGCACGTACGCGACGGCTGGCCCTGAGTACACTCTAATGTCTTCGCCATTACACCACGTCGAATACATCCCCCCCCCCCTAAGGACCGGAAAGACCACAGGACACTTCTACGTCTCAGGATGGTTGGGCGGGATCCCAACCTGTGCGCAGACCGTCCTTGCCTCATCGAGTTCATTCGCCTTTGATGCTCGGTAATTCGTTCACTGCCTTCTCCTCTCACGTGACCTGAGGACAACGCTCATCAGGCTCAACGTGACCTTTACACCTGCCTTTCAACACCGTCTCGGCTCCACCTCGTCTTCAGTCTGTCCCACTTGTGGAATGCACGGCGACTAATGCCACGTCATCCTGGCTTGTGGGCAATATCACCCCGAGTGTGCACTGATGGAAGTTTCTATGCAACGTATTGCCAAGCGACCGTTCAACCTCGCGAAGATCCTCGGACCGTGGTCGAACGCTGCCCACCAGATGCAAGGCCTTGGTCTTCTTGCGGAGTATTTGTGCTCCACTAGTCTGGTCTCTGGTGACGGATCTCTGAAAGTGCTCCCCCAATCATCATCCCCTCATCCGTTCCCAAATGCGCAATAGGGCAGTGTACCGTCTCAGCGGCGGTGAATCGCCCACCTCATCATCATCCGATGTATGTGTGTGTGTGTCACGTGACCTACCATGCAACGAAACCTCATTGCATTGTCCAAAACTTTCCTGAACCCAGCCCTCAACCCTGATGCCTGTTTCTGTAAGACAATTTGCATAATCCACCGGGCTTACCGCCACTTCCCTTAATTCCGCCGCTATGAGCAAAGTCTCGTCTTTTTGGCTAAAAATACTGAAAGCGCGTTATGCTCCTCGTCACTCCAGGGCCATTGACCCCTGTTAGACGCACCATGTACGCAATGATGATGAGGTCTCGCTGAGAGCCAAAACGAAAAGTGAAGCCAGCACGACGAAACTTTAAGCGGAAAGAAGATGTCAACTCAAGTCACGGCACTTTTGCCTGAGCACATCTCTTCCCATTTTCACGGTGGTCTCGCTCCCTTCTTCTTTCATCATCTTCTTTCTTGTGAGACGAATCTTTATGCGACAGAACGGTCGGGCAATTTAGAGCAGGGGCCATGTCGACGCATTTGGAAAACAGAAGCCGTGGGCTGCGAATGGCGACCGCAGTTGGGCCCGGGGTGCATCTCATTAGGCCTATACGCAACGGAAGATTCGCCAACGGGGGATAGAGGAATGGAGGGAACTGTAAAACGCGTCCACGCTGTTACAACAACGCGCTCGTTTGGACGGTAGACATTGTGTTGGGATTCCCTGGAGCGGGCGTAAGGTGAGTGGGTGAGGAGAATATGCTTGGGGGAAGGGTATCGTTATGTCGAAGCGTATTGCTTTGTGGGATCTGCGGATGCCCGGTTCTCGAAGAAGTATGACCACGCATTCGTTATTGTAGCGTGGTTGAATTTGTAATGGACGTGGAGGAAAATGAAGGTGGATCAAATACATCGAAACCGAGTGATACGAACGATGCACATCGTCAGATACGTGTGGCAGACATAAACATTTCGGAAATAGAAACGTTCTTTAGTTATATGACGTTATCCTCTCCCGTCCATGCATGGCTATACCCCAACTCATACCAAGACATGTCGTACCAGACAAGTCGTACCTGAACCCAGCTCATATCGCACTCAATTCATACCGGGACCGTTCGTTCCGAGAAAACTGTTGCCGGATGGGACGTATATTGAAGGAAATTCGCACAAACAACATATTCCCGAAGTTACATTAAAGAGTTGATAAAATCAGAGCTGATATTGCAGAATACATACAAGGATACATGTATAAATTTATTTATGTATTATTTATTTTTGTGTATTAGTTAATTTAGCTAATTTATTTTAATTTAACTTGTTTATTAATTGATTTTTTATTCATTCGTTTATTTTTAAATTTCTTCATTTGAGAGGCCGAAGGCGTGAATGAAGCGCAAGAGTGTAGTCGTGACCGCCCCCTGGTTGTGCAGGACTGAGCTGAACAGAGTGGCAATAGAGAAGCTGGGTTAACCAAGTTGCCGTAAGTGACGTTGAAGGGCAAGTCGTTGGCTCCTTTGGGGCTGCTACAGGGACGGAGCAGAAAAATGAGGAATGTCAAAAACAGAGCTCAACTACTATAAAATACACAATAAATGAACGTAAGACAATAAGACAACAGTACATCATGATACATGTACAGACTATAAGAAGCTCTATGTGTAGCACAGATTCAGTGCCGTGTTTTCCGTTGACCCTGGTCGGTGCGAAAGACAGTTGCAGCTAACCATAAGCAAGTTAAGCTAATGGGCCAAAGAAAATGGTTTTAAGTTTTCACCAGACAAAACAGTATGTGTTCCATTTTGCAGAGTAAGGGGGGTAACACCCGAACCCACGTTGAAAATGAATGGACATGATTTCTCAGTCAAGTCAGAGTGCAAATTCTTAGGTGTTATTTTTGATAAAAAGCTCACCTTCTCGTCTCATATAAAATACCTCAGAACAAAATGCATGAAATCCTTAAATCTTCTAAAAGTGCTGTCGCACAGGTCATGGGGAGCAGACAGAGCAACTCTACACCGAATCTACATATCAATTATTCGCTCGAAACTTGACTATGGCTCTGTGGTTTATGGCTCAGCACGTCAATCTGTCCTGAGATGTCTAGACCCCATTCACCACGAGGGTCTGAGACTGGTACTGGGAGCATTCCGCACCTCGCCAGTCAAAAGTCTCTACGTGGAATGTAACGAGTGGTCATTGAGTCGACGGAGATTCTACTTAGCATCTTCTTATGCATCAAAAGTCAGGGGATACCCATGTCACCCAGCTCTGCCGAGTATCAAGGGTACTCGTTTTGAACAGATTTTCCTTCATAAGCCTGCGGTTGTCCCACCGCTTTGCATGCGCATTCAAGACGAGGTTGAGCCATATGGTTTTTCCGAATATAGTTGTCAGGTTGTAAAAGCAAACGGCAGAGTTCATCCGTGGCAGCCAACTCCAAAGCATAACTCTTCGTTAACTAAATATAAGAAGCAGGATACTCCGCCTGTTGTGCTACAGCAGGAATTTCTGGCACTAAAGCAAAGTTCCGGAGAGCATGTAGCCTATTATACAGACGGGTCGAAGACCAGTACAGGAGTTTCATGTGCGATGATAACGGAGGCTTCTACAAGATCTCACCGCCTACCAAATATGTTATCAATCTTCAGTGCTGAGGTTTATGGTGTAATCTTAGCACTCAATTACATCTTAGAACATCACGTCAAATCTTCAGTCATTTACACTGACTCACTTAGTTGCCTACAAGCCATATGTAACATACAGGTGTCAAAGAACCTGCTTGTACAGAGAGCGCAATGCCTTGCCAGTAGAATAATCAACAAACATCTGATTTAAATTTTTGCTTGGTACCCAGTCATGTGGGCATACCCAGCAACGAACGTGCTGATGCAGCTGCTACAGCTGCAATTTCTTTTAAGATGACTCCATTCGATGTTCCTTCGCAGGACCTCGTGGCGGTCCTAAGAAGAACAATAAATATGAAATGGCAGCAACACTGGAACCAACAGCACTATAACAAACTCCGCCTAACGAAGGATACCATAGGGAATCAACCAAACAATTTAGGAAACCGATTTCATAAAGTAATTTTACCTCGATTAAGGCTCGGTCATACTTTCATCACGCATGGTTTTTTACTCCGTGGAGAGGAACCTCTTCAATGCACATGCTGTGGTGAGCAACTCTCTGTGGTGCACATCCTAATCACATGTCCATTACACGAAAATCACCGTCGTCGCCATTTTAAAGAATTTTACCAATATCACGTGCCTTTTCACCCTGCTCTATTGCTTGGGGATGAACCGCTTTTACCCTACATGAGAATTTTCAACTTTTTTAGAGACATTGGCTATTTAAATGTCCTATAGTGTGAATGACTTTCTCTTTTACTGTGGTTTACATCTCAAATTCTGAGATAATTCGGTTTTAATTGAACAGTTAGTTTTACCTTTTCACACACATCACAGTTTTGGCGCA
The DNA here is from genome assembly GCF_037126465.1 of Ornithodoros turicata. NCBI lineage: Eukaryota > Metazoa > Arthropoda > Arachnida > Ixodida > Argasidae > Ornithodoros > Ornithodoros turicata. Next base: position 30,234,474 of record NC_088202.1, on the reverse strand, counting down.
TTATAATCTAGTTGCTCATGCGCCATAAAAACTGCAGTCATCATCATCATCTTCTTCTTCTTCAGTGCCGTGTTAACGACGACAGTCGAACCTTAGGCTATAACGTAAGGCAACGTAATTTCTTCGTTGGCCCTCTAAATCTGAAATTAACACCATATAAAACCGTCGTTAGGAAAAACTGGAATACGCGGCAGCAATTTACTCTCATGGTTGGTCATTAATTCATGTCATGTCACAGAATGTGTACAGAATATAGCTGTACGTTTTATCCTCGGTAATTAGAACCATCCACCGCGAAGCGTCACATCAATGTAATCTGACATCCGCATACCGCTACTATCACTACGCCGTAAAATTAATCGTATTTGCTTCTTCCAAATAATTCACTACCATAACCCTCTACTGAAGTCATCTCTACTCCGTCTTCCTTAGATACATCTTACCACGAATAATCAAAAAGTGTGATCCCATTGCTATCTAACTCAAACCTTTTCTGGATCATCAATGCTCTTTCAGGATATAAGTTGTCCTGGTGTGAGTTGGGCTTGTTATGAGCTGGGTGGTCACCCTATGCATAACTTGCACTGTGGATGTTACATCGGCTAAAGTATACACTTTGAAATGTTTCCGAAAGCGTTTCAGCATCTGCAGGAAAGAAGAAAGATCAGTGTCGAAGCTCCGATGGTTGATGGTTTTCTTTGCTGCCTTATTTATAAGGATAAGGGGTGGAAGTTCCCAACGGGACACACCTGCTGAGATTCACTGGTGCCGAATACAAAGGGCGCTGCACATTTGCAGTGAGCGCACCTGGTCCAAGTGTAGAGCCCAAAACCTAAGTTATCACTGCTGCGGCGGCAGATGGTCCACTCCGCCGACGTCCTTACGTCTTCTGTATAGTTGCCGTCCGTTCGAGTCTTTGAATAACGTTTATTATTTCGTTTTATTAAGAACTTTTATGAAGACGGCGTTTATATGCAGTCATATGTTTAGTCTAATAAGGTTGGTGTATTCTTTTTGAGTGGCGATCGGGAGCATTGGTTGACATTTCGTGGGCATTCCATGATGGATCTACCAGACGTTTTTCAACACACGCAACTACCCGTTTTGCATATTTTACATATCCCTTTATGCTCCTGCTTTTGGAGAGTAGCCCTTCAAGTCGCTGTCCACCCACGCCACCAACGTCTCGCTCACTTCACTGCGCACAGTTACTTAACGCCATATACCAACTCAAGCGTGCATCACATCCATCAGTGTATCTGTTTCCGGTCTACGCTAAACTGTGGCATCTCGCACTCTAAAAGACAGACACATTGCCCCGCTACAAAACTTTATCGACCGTTCAAGACTAAATAGGGGGGCGACACTGTGGCACCACGTTTGCGAACCACCAGGCGAGGAAAAACCCCATTTATTTTCCAAGCACGCGCCACAATCGAAACCCAACTCATTTCCCAGAAAGACAAGACGTTCTGTGGGGCGCTTCCTTCACACCAAAAACCCGAGAAACATTTACAGCAATTGTCCGGATCATGTTCCACGTACGGCTCTCTTCATTGTCGCTTCAATCGACTGGCAATTTGGCTAGAAAGAAACCTTTCACACGTCGCATGGAATATCAGACGTGCGCGTGTACGTGCGCAAGATGTTGCCGAAGACGTGCCCACAATATTGAGTATCTCAAGTAGCGAAAGCTATGTGTGGCTTCTGCCGTTGGGAAGACAAAATCTAGGGAAATTTCGATGCAAACTCATGGTCTCTATGTGTATGTGCTTTCGTTTCTCACGTTTACTTGAAACAAAGATGGGTCGATGAGAGCGGGCGCAAGGAGAGAGATTTTGTGGTTCTGACTCACCAAATGCGAGACGCTTTTTTTTTCTTCGTGGAGGATGAGATTTGTTTACCTTTCGATATATTTTATTTTGTTGTGTCCTTTTGTCTCGAGCCTCAGCAACGAAAAAGAACGGCAAGGGAAAGAAACGGAATATTTTAGCGCGTGAGCCCCTGGAAGCATCGGAAGCATGATGGAGGAATGAAACAGGAATGAGAGACGCGTTGGGTCTGCACCTATTTCGACCAGGCGTTAGATTTTACGGTTCCAAGAGGGTGAGAAGGGAAGCCATGGAGATTTTATTCGAAGATGGGGAAAAAGTAAAAACACGAGACGGAGATTGGAGAGGATAAATTCGGCCGAGCTTTCTCCTTTTCCTCTTTTCTCCCTGTTTCCGTTGATGGCATGGAAACGATTCCGCCTTCTTCGAATGGGAGCTCATGGAACCTGCGGTCAAACTCCCGCGGGGTCCATATATTACACTGCGGCAACGCGGCGTTTACTTCAGCTTTCTTTATGGTGCTCCGTTGTAGGTCTCCTTGCTCGCTTCATGGTGCTACGTGAAGTATTCGTTTCATGCTCTTGAAGGAAGCAGGTGGGGAGAAGCGTTGCTTTTCTTCGTGATAGGTTGTCAGTAATGTCCTGCTCGATATGATATTTGAGGCGATCAGTCACGGTGTAGCTGATAATGTCTTCTGGCTGTTGCAACCACTGCTACACTGTCACCAAACAACAGCTTCTTCCAGTGAGCAATCACCATTTGTTGGACGTAGGTGTTAAAAAAAATACCGATTTTTTTTAAAAGCGCGGTATCGGAAACTGAGAGGGAGCTGCGCCTACTGAGCATACCTAACGGCATGTTTCGACAATCAAAGCGCCATTTATTCCGGTTTTCTGTGATCTGGAGTTGTCGACTAATTGAGGTGAACAGAACGTACGTACCACACTCTCAGAAAAAAGGGTGGAGTAGTTTCAGCTTTCGTAGCAATTCATGTTATATGCAGACAATGCTCCATCAGTTACGCACGGGATCTGCGTTCACGAACTCGCAACTGTTCAAGATCGGCTCCAGGGAGGACTCCAGTTGCGGTCACTGTAATCATCCGGAGACTATCGCACATATCCTGATAGAATGCCGCGCATTGCGGGAAACTCACCTTCCCCACGCCAGGCCTGGCATACTGACGGACGTCCTTTTCCCCGAAGGTTCTTATGCAGAACAACTTACAAAAACTCGCGGCCTTGTGCGTTTTCTTCAAGAAACGGGCCTCACGGAAAGACCACTCTAGCGCACCTCTCATTTAGTGTTCATCCGTCCCATCAGTATCGGTCATACTGTCTATGCCTCACTTTCAAATCGTCAACTCTCTTCTGCCCCCCTTTCTTTTCCTTTTCTTTTTTTCTTTTTTTTTTTTTTGCTATAGTCGTGACGATGCCCGCTGGAGTGCGGCCAACAACGGCAAGCTACTTCAACACCCCCCTCGTAGCAATTTGGATATATGATAATTGCTTTTACCAACTTTTCACACACTTTTTTCTTAGAGTGCAGTTTTCCGTCGGATTAGTGAGAAAGTGGCAATAGCCGCGGTTACATGAATGCGACGCAAGCGTATATCGCACCTCCTGGCTATCCCTACCGGTGGATTGGTTGATGTGGCCCTGCCGGAGACGATTTCTTGCGATAAGTCGATACGATACGCTTTTGTCACATTTATGTAAACGTAGATATAGAAGAAGTTTCAAGAACGACGAGTGCTATGACGCCGTGCTATGAGTGGTTTAAACGTTTCCAAGGGGTGGAATATCGGTTTGTGAACATCCGAGGCCTAGACTGCCTTCCACATCAAGAGACAACGACCATGTTGACAGCATTAGCTCTCCGATTCGCAGAAATTGCCCTTTGGCCGTGCGAGAGGTTGCTGATGTAGTGGACATCAGCATAGGATTTCTGCTAAACGTGAAATCCGTCGCGTCAGCGCAAAATGGCTGTTGCACCACGACAACGCGCACGGGTCGCAGCATCACTCCTCATCAGCTATTCTTTGGCAAAACATCACGCATTCGTTATGCCGCGCTCAGCCTACAATTTCGGACCTGGCCCGAGCAGACTTTTTCCTATCTCCCAAACGGAAGAACACATTGAAGCGACACCCTTTGCAGACCATATAGGAGACCCAGGAAAATGCGACTGCGAACTGCGAAGTTTCGCAGAAGATGCATTGCACGAAGCATCCCAGCAATAGAAGTAACAGTATATTGCCAGTACGGCGTACTACTTAGAAATCGACAGTGCTTAAGCTGATGCAAAACCAGCAATGGGGGCTTCATAGCACGGCGCCTCGACGCACATCGAGCACTTTTGAATTTCAAATATGCTACTTGGTTTACGTAGGATCATGGAAACATGTTGAGCTGGGTAATGTGCCCCGATAAAGATGTGTGTATGGGTGTCAGCATTTGTATGTGAAGTCCACAGTTCACAGGAGAATGCTGCGAAACATCTCTGACTCTAACTGCTAGGAAGCCTTGTTGTCATATGTGCCGCGACTTCTGCGATCAGCTAAGGGCGCTTAGATGGGGATTGCTGTGTTCGTATTGTGCTTCCCATCTTTTGCAAGCGATGGCGCTGCAAGGGGAGGGCTGCAAGCGTTTTGAGAGTGGCGAGGTCGTGGAGGAGATATGACACGATGATGTCTCATACCCAACCTGTGTCACAAATACAACAACAAGAATGTATGAGGGTGCAGGAATATATGTTCATTATGAAAAAAAAAACACAAAAAAACAAGGGAAAGGTTAGCCTGTGCGCTACGGCGGCTTGGTATTCCCAGCAAAGAAAACAGAAACAAAAAAGGAAAGAAAAAGAAAACAAAAGCAAACAAAACACGGAATTGGTCACAGTTCACCCAGAAGGCCACAGACCCGCAGGAACTGAAGAAGTGCCTTGGTCACCTCACCATGCTGTGTGGGGCCTAGTAGCGTAGCTAGGGAAAAGACCGAGATCCTGGGGCGAGCGATGAGCGACCGCAGGAGAAGGCGGTGTTGGCGGTAACGGGTGCAGTGGAGCAGCAGGTTCGAATGTCTCCTTCAACATGACAGGTGGGGCAGATGGGTGATGAATGAATGAATGAATGAATGAATGAATGAATGAATGAATGAATGAATGAATGAATGAATGAATGAATGAATGGTGATGATGACATGGGATGCCTACGCGCGGTGGTCGCATGAACCTACTCCATTGCAAGGAGTCTAATATGAGAGGATGTATCAAAGGGGAACCCAAATAATGACAGGTCGGTGGTTTAGAGATCTTGGAGGAGGCCGGTAGCTTGAAGGCAGGCAAAGAGGGAGCGAAGAGCTCGGCACTGGAGTGCGGGAGTGCTGCATTGGCCAAGGGCCAAGGAGCTCAAGTTGACGTCTATGCACACGTAGTTCGCAACTATACCGGTCGCAGACCCCTATGACATGGCGAATCGCAGCTGATGTATGGCGAGTTGAGCACAGCATTGTGTTACTGCGACCCAGCCTGACGCGGGTGAAGGCGACATTGAGTCGTTGATAAGCGACGCACAAGTGACGTGAAGCTGCGAGGGAAGGCACCCGACATCTTGAATGGTAATGTCGGGTCCACTGCGTAAAGGAGTGACCACTGAGTGATGGCGGGCCAAGGATGTCACCAACGCAGATAAATGGGAGCGCCAAGCGCTCGTTGGATAGCATGATGGGCACGGTTATGCGGTTACGGTGGGCCGCAACAGCCGTCAAGTCTGTCACCTCAATGTCTTGAATTCCAGTGTTTTCCGGGACCCACTGCAGGGTCCACCAGTGTCCCTTTTCCCCCAGAGTCTGGAGCACCATGAGGGTACCATCGGAGACAAAGGGCAGCGGACGCCCAATTTTCATATGCAATGCAGGGCTGATTTTCGGTCAGTGTATAACTCCCAGGAGCCCAGGGGGCTTAATCATTTCCATCGTTCGCGAGCCAACCAGGGGGGGGGGGGGGGACTCTGGTTAGCACGAACACGTGACACGTTTCACGTGACGCGTGACGCGCTTTTTTCGTTAACGGGACAAAGGCGTAATCTCTTGCTCGCGTAACGACCAACGGTGTCGTCTGCCTAACGAATGTGTTCACGTGCTCACAGGCTTCATCGCCTACATGGCTCATGATCTAACGAAGCGCGAGGCACTCGTGAACTCGAGCACGTGGTGTATGACGCGCTCTTTTCGTTAACGTGACAAGGGCGTAATCTTTCGGTCCAGTAACGATCGAAGGAGATCGTTTGCCTCACGGGTGGGTCTACCCACTCGTGAGAATGTTAAACACCTTCGTTTCGAGATCTGTAGAAACAGAATTTCTACAGAAACGGATATGTGTTGCTCCACGGCGACAAAAGGACATCCTGTCCCTTTCATGGTATTCACACCAGTGGTTTTATGAGGGCTCTGAGATATTCTCGAGCAGATGCAGATCAAGACGAGAAAGAAGACGAAGAAGTAACAACGACAAGCCATAGACAACCCATAGACAAACCATGCGAGCTATCCAAACAACATTAAACAGCCCCATTGGTCGAAAAGACTGTAGCCTCGTTGGCAGCTGTAGTTCGTTCAAGGCGGTGACATCACAACACGTAAGGGCTCGTAACGAGCACGATAGCCTCAACGAAGAAGCTAAACGAGGAGCAGAGATTGCGCCACAGCAGAGCGTCGATAAGGTTCTTCGTTTCGTTATTCCCAACGACTCGCTGACGTTGAAGCTGTCCAAGCAAGATGGCGGAAGGGTTCTTCGCTTGGGCGATCACACAAGCGGCTAACTGTGCCCCATGGACTTGATGGCGTCAGCATGCCTTTCAACTGGACGAGACAGATATTGTAAAGTTGTTCCGTCCGCCAAGAAACTCTGTCCGCACCGTTCATGAGGACTTGTGACCGTATACTTCATGTCGTCTTGATAGCTAGGGGTATTGTGATGAACAACAAAGGCGAAATGTATGCCTATAGTAGTTTTCTAATTCTTCTCTTTAATGGTAAATTGCGGACATAGTGTTGATGTTGTAATGAATGTGAAGAGCAAAGCATTCTGTACATTTCCTGAGGTAGATTGTCTTGAATAGTTTCATAACATTCTCTTGCTTCGCGGTGCTAACACGGAATTCAAACAGTTCACTAAAGTTCTGTTCAAGCTCACTAGAAAAACGTTTTATTACACTGCGAATTTATTTTAAGTCTACTGTTTATGAAGCCTGACAATAAGGCTGCGCGTTGTACTTCCATGCTTGAAGGAAAAATTTACATAAAGGTAATCAAATAAGTGTATACGTTGAGGAGAAAGGGCAGCCTCTTCCTCTTTCTTCTTTTGATACTTCTGATACCACTACGTCTTCCCTTCCTAGCCTCGGACTCCCATGTGGCCTATAGAACTCAGCACACGTGTCATACTTCTCACCCGACACCATCGTCAGGGCAGGAATATAATTTACAATTTATTGCGCATTGCTCGACGATTATCCTTACAGTGACGTACTTGTTTATTCATTATTTTCACACGGCTAGCGAGCCATATATTAGAGCACGAGAGTGCGAGCTATCGGAACAAATGAAACAGTCCTATTGGTCGGAGAAAATGCAGCCTCGCTGCCAGCCTGCTCTTCGCTCAGAGCGCGGTGACATCACAACACGTGAGCGCTCACAACGTGCACAATAACCACAAACCACGAAGCTTCACGAGGAGCACAGATTGTGACCACAGCAAAGCATCGGTAAAGTTGCTCGTTTCGTTAGCCTGAACGACTCGTTCAGCTGTCTCGTGCCGTTAAGTTGAACGTGTGAAACAACTAAGCCCCCAGGAGAGAGGACGGCAGTCCAAGGCAACCTTTAGGAACAACAAGATCGCAAACAGCTCCGCAAAGGTCGATGAAGTACGGTGCGACAGGCGAAACCCACATGAAATACGTAGACTGGTGCGGTATGAGTCCTATAACAAAGGCAGCGGACGAGCCATCCGTCGTGGAAGACCTATGGTGTCATACGCACGATTGATGTCTAAGAGTGTCATCTGAATAAGTGCAGTTTCATTCACGAAAGCTTGCTTTAAATAAATGCAGATTCGTTCCATCTCTCTTGGAATTACTCAACTTCCTGTAAATTATTTTTAAACTTTGTTCATTCCACTCGTGCGTGATGTTACTCCTATATCTTTTGCACTGCAACTTTTTGAAACGCAGTCCTTCTGGGTGATATCTTTTGCAACTCAATGCAATGACATTCGTATAATATGGGATTCGATAGTAGAAATTATGTTATTGATTTTATTATTACGTGCGCTCGTCACCCAAAATTTCGGCGCCCTAAATCGGTCAAATACGGCTCTTCACCACCTCACTCCCAATACGGGTACCTGCTATATGCCTCCTTGTTACACGCGGACAGCGAGGCATTTGCCTTGCGAGCTGTCCAACATACCGATTCGGGCTCCTGGCGTGCCCAGGCGGAACACCTGGTGCTGTTCAAGTGCCGCTCTCTCCCTCTTTCTTTGTTCGATCGATCGTCCCAGGTATACAGACAATGGATTCATTTTCCCCACCCCCAACGAATACCGAATACTGCGTTTACGGCCATGACTCATTCTAACATGCACGCCAACGCTAACCGCAAGCACGCATAGTTCCGGTAACAAGCGCTTTTCGAACACGTTCTGCCTTACATACGCGACGGGTCTTTACAATACAACCCGTGTGCGTGTAGGGAAGTATGTGCTTCTGGAGTGAACGTGCGAAAGGTGGGGATTACAGGGAGCAGGGGGCGGTTTGCTACCTGTGAACTGTTTGCAGAAAAAAAGCAGGTGGAGGATAGGCAGTTCTCGTGCACATGAGATGATTCTTTTGCTTTATTGGTCTCTTTCTTGCTTTTTGGTGGTGATGTCTGTCGAATGCGAACGGTGCTACATTAATATTCCAGCATATATTGTGTTTAGGATGTTTATGAGCATTTTCTGTGAACTGGAAGGCTTCGAGCTATGTCAGCTGCGTTGCGATGGGATGTTCCAGAAATACAGTGCGGGCCGCTGGTACGAACGTTATGTAAGGTTGACGTTGAAAGTATGGTAAGGGTATCTGTGTGAGCTACCTCATGTACTTGATGCGAGCGTTTACAAAAAGAAACTCTCCTCTTCAGCGCTTGCTAGAAAGAAAGTGCACTAAGCTAATGTATGTGAGTGCCAGGTGATGTGTTTTGCTCATGTTACCATTACTTTTTCCTTTATGTTACCTTTTCCTTACTTGTACATGGGCGTAGGTATGGGGGGGGGGGGTTAATATGAGAGTAAGAGAATTGGTTCGGTGAGGAATTAACTTCGACGTCAATTGTGCGTTCTGCACTCTAAGAAAAAAAAAGAGTGAAATGGGGAGTAAGTGCAGCTTCTAGTCCCCTAGACTGCAAAAACTCCCCATTTTAGACAATTAACCCCGACATTTACTTCCCAGGACTGCAAATAGTCACTGAACTTCGCAAGTGGTCTCCTAAATGCAACAGTCTATGTAAATGTGCGTTATTCGTGAACTCGATGGAATAAGGTTATATAACTTAGCGAACTTTGCAATTTTCCACCCACAGAGAGGGAAAAAAATAGAGGTTCTTTCTTGCAAAATTGTGCCCTATGTATGTCGCAAGATTTTATATCACTCTCCATATTACGGTTGACGGTTTAATTTAAAGTATTTTCATCCATGCACATGAATGAATTATGTACCTGGGACTCTTAGAGCAGAGTGTGAAATGCAGTCCTATCTCAGTGACATCCACTTAGTCCCGTACACTTGCTCCCCAAAGGGATTAATTTTTGTGGCACTGCCTTTAGCCCCCAAATGAATAAAACTACTCTCTTTTTATTTATTTATTTTTGTTAGAATGTGCCAGGAATAGATCTGATGCGCCCAACCAGCACCACGTTCCACTTACACCCACCACACATCGCAAACACAACAGACAAGGACGATCATACGTTATTCTGGAAAGGCCACAACCCGCTCACACGATAAGCGATGATACCCATGACGATGGGAGGCACTCAAGTCGTTTCGACGATGTCTGTCATGTCCAGAAGCTGCTGCTGTGATACATAGTTCCCATTACCCCCTTCATAAATAACAAAGTTTTCTGCCGGAGCTCCACGTTAGCTCATCGCTGCAGTGTGCGCTGAGAGAGTGCTGATAATTTCGTATACATAATGCAAACGGCTTTGTTTAGCTGTTTGCCATTGCGTATCAAGAATGATAGAGTGCGCTATCAAAGCTGTTGTGTTTGTGCGCGTCGCACATCGCGTACGGGAGGTGGGGAGAATGAAAAATTTGTTGAGATAATACCGGTAGGAAAGGTGGCGCTGCTTGGGATTTCCGTTTAACAGGATGCATGCGTAGTTATTTTCGTTGAATATTGTGTCCTTTTGGTGATTGCTTCATTAAGTAGACGCCTTCGAGTAAATGCGGGATAGCAGAATTTAGCAAGTCATTGTTTAGATCCCTCTTTTTTAAGTAGCCCGAAAGGAGCACGTGCCTCGCTAAATCGCTTTTTGGAATCGTTTTTTTAAATCGCTAAATTTTGCTATGCAAACGAGCTGAAACCACGCGCTTCTCGAGCTCAAAAGAAGCGACGAGCATTCGCGCCGCAGCGTCACGTGTTATGTAGCGAATGAGCTGATTGGGGTAGGCGCTGATCTGATGGCCAGATAGGAACGCCTTCCAGATAAGCCGAAGGTCATATCGTTTCTGCGTTCGAGTAATGTGTAGCTCTGGTTTCGGCTCATTTGCATATAAAAATTATGCGACTTATATGTCGAACTACTTGTTTGTTTCAGGATTTTTTTTTAAAAAAAGGTGGGTTCAAATAACGACTGCGTCCAATTCTACTGTCTTGCATTTTCCCGAAAGCATCCAATGGAAAAAGAAAATGAACGAATTTTAGGGAAGGAGTCGCGCAGTTGTTTCATGTGCTTTCCCACGGGATAACCCGCCTGCTCTCACATTTTTTTTACAAGAAATCTGTTTAAAAATTGCACAGCATGTTTTTTGTTTGTTTGTTTGTTTGTTTGTTTTTTCGTTCTCAGACGTACTCTACGGGGTACCACCCCACGAAGACGAACGGTAGGCGGGGCACAGCGTATCTTTCTGCGGGTCGGTTTCCGCTGCAGCACAAAAAAAAAAGAGAGAGAGAGAGAGAGAAAGAAAGAAAGAAAAGAAAAGAAACATCGCAGCTTATCGCACGCGTGATTCGTGGCAGCGCGCAGAGTCGCTTTTCTATCGAACGAGTTGGGCCGTTCAAAAAATCGAGGACTCCCCTATACCTATCACGAAAAAAAGAAAAACGCAATCGCGCAAATCGTTCGCCCGGTTCGACGTTCTTCGCGAGTAAGAACTTTGGTTAGTTGATTTCTAAGCATGCTATTGCAGAGCGATCTGTCTACCGGTGTGGCGGCCTAGCGCAACTTTAGTTGTTTCAAGCAGAAGCACCGCAAGAAGCTTTATTTGCAAATGACATATATGTCACAATTTTAGCTCAACAAACCAACCAACCACCTGAGTGATCACTTGACAAAAAGCTCGAATCAAACCCACTATACTTTTTTTAAAAATTACCGAGAATACCCCTCCCACGAAATCCTAACAACACTTTGGCCCTAGCCCTAATCAGGGTCTCAGACACGTCGAGTGACTGCCCCCAAAGGCTGGTTCGCACCCTTTAATGTCCGAGATCGTAAAGGCGCCCGCATATAGTGCTCTCCACCGGAGACGAATCTGAAATGCACGAGGAGTTTTGATATCACGCGAGTCACAAATGTTTCCAAATGCTTTCCCAGAGCGCATGACGCCTCAACGAAGTTAAATCCGACACCTATACGTGGATAAGAACAACTTCGCTAACTTTCTTAATTTAACTTCTTTAAGTTAATGTTATTTTATTTTGTGTTCAGTTTTTAGTCTACTCGTTAGTCTAGCTCGTTATCGTCCGTGGCCAACTAGCCTCCCGTCCTTCAAACATCGTATTTTCCCCGGTCCTAACTATTATTAATAGGACCGGGTAAATTACAGAGTTGAATTGAGTGATTGATTGGTAAAAGAAAACAAATGACTTTGAACGGATTGAAGCTGAGCGGTTGAGTTGAGCTATGAGCGGTTACGAGCTAACACATGCATGGTTCGCTGTTTGCCTTTTCCATTTTGTTTTTTCTTCCACAGAATGAAACCTAACGAACCGCCATGTTTCTCTTTACATTACGCACTCGCGAAAGTATTTCGTTATTAAAGACATCGCAAAGCAGCACCGCCACTGCGGACCCGTAAAATATGTGGACAGGTCCTCGCACTGCCCTACTAACCTATCACATGTGTACTTCATTCTAAATTTCCAAAGTAATAAAAGTGAGTGCAACGAGCGAATAGCAGGCTGGAAGGCCTCACCCCGCGTGAAAGCAACAGAGAAACTGCGTGGCTCCTAATACGTCTCGGAGCTGACCTTCGAAACGTCAACCTCCATAAGGCTCGCACTCCTTGGCAGGTTCAAAAGCAGCTCACGCACGGCCAGGCATGTCACAACACATCCTAGCTCCGGCCCGTCAACGTACGGCTAACCTCCGCCGTCGCCGCAGACCCAGTATTTCCGCCTCAGCTCCGACGTGTGCTTCCACCGACTGACGTCGTCTGCACATTTTGCGGGTCACTGCAAAGTCAGCGTTATTCTACTGGTGTCTGACATGAATCATCGCGTGGTGACAGAACCCCACCCTTCGTGCTTTGAGCCCTGGGCCAATGAACCGAAAGGGAGCGATAGGCAACAAAGGGAGCCAAATGGGCTGTAAGAGGAAGTAGTTGGAGTAATTTTCGACCAAATTGCTGGGAGAATAGGGCTATTCGTGTAACCAGAGTAATTGGGTTTCTTGCGTTGGAGGCATTAACTAATTAATTGACCTGACAATACATTCTTATTCCGGTGGGCTTATGCCTCCTTTGATTAATAACGGCGTGTTCTTATCATCACCACCACCACCTCCAATTGGTTGTGGGTTGACACGTTACTTCTACAAGTATTTAAGTAGAGTTACTGAGGGCCAGGCAAGAAAGTAACCGAGTAGAGTACTAAACACTCAACTTTGAAGCGTACTTGAGTAGAATACTTAATATTCTAAGGTCACTTGTTACTTACAAGATGCTTTCGAGGTACTGCCAAAGTGATAGAAACAAAGTCAAGGTAAAAACTACTTCTTCTTACGCATACGCCGGCGAATGCTGTCGCGCAACGCCAGTGTGAAATGCGCCCACCGTTGTCAGAGCACGCTGATCGACGCTGCATGTTCTATGCCGCTCGAATATAAACACTCCGACGGCAGTCGACGGCAGTCAACCTCGTTGCGCTCGCTCGCTCGTCTACGTTACGCCGGAGTATGAACAGCCCTTCGAGGGACCATGAAAAGATATTTGACACGTCTACGATCATTTTCAATTTGTTCCTCTGTACTAAAGCATTCATCCTGTGAAATATGAAGTTGAAAATCGTTCAAATAGCGAAAACATTCGATATTAACCACGGCCGTAAACGGCGGCTGTTACGACCCGCCTACGAGGCGAACTGCCCGTGACGTCATACACAGCGGATGTTGCAGATTCGCGGACGGTCTTTGGAGAGCAAGTTGCAAAACGGTCTACGGAACGATTCCTAGATGCTGTGTGCATTGTATAATCTCTTCCTCCATCGCTGACAATTTGCGTTTCGCCATATTCCTACTGATTTCGACGGCAGATATACGACGTCGTTTTGGTCCAAACTGAAACCGTACACCCACGTGGTCCCGCAGGGTGTGTGCTCTCGGTCGTCCACAATTGGCTGAGAGGACTGGACATTGATGACGTAGGCCCGGTTCGAAGAGATGTATTCGGCGGTCACGCCCCGCTACTTTTGCGTGGTAACTGCGCCTCCGGTGCACTGAATACGGCTAAAAGTCGATGTGTGTATCATAGTAAGGGCTCATGAGAACCGTTTCCGGCAGAGAACTCGGAATCCACGAAAATCATTTCATGGTCCCTTTAACGCATTAAAACGGATAGTCTTATTTTCCTGCAATATACTGATGCATGCTCTCCTCCTCTTTCTCCTCTACGGAAATCTCGCACGATATTGCAGTTCGCGGATGCTGTTCTCAGCGGAAGAGGAAGAGCCACACAAAACGAACGTAAGCGAGCAAGCCACTCTCTTCGAGACGTGCAATCGACTGCTGTTAGTTCTCCGCCAGTTAAGGCGAACTACTCTACTTTGCAAGCAGCGGCGAATAAAACGGTGACCCGCCCATTCCGGCTCCTATGAGATAAGGATAACTGGCGTGTATCCTTGCTCCCGTCACCAGCAGATGCACGGGGATGGAAGCTGAAGGGAATATCCATATCCTTCATTTGCCGCTGTTTGCATTAACTTGCGGAGAACTGGCGGCGTTCGACAATTTGTGCGTCCCGACACGACGGTTTTCAGTGCTTTTTTTTTTTACCTATTTTCATATAGAACGAAAAGTTTTTCGTAAATCCTACACGCTTTTCCTGCTTCTGAAAAAAGAAAAAGAAAGAAATGCTATGCTCACTTGGCTAATTTCGGAACTCAGTTCAGATAATTCAATTTGTTGCGACAGAACATTGTTGATCCCGTAATTTTCGAACAAGTAGATTTTTTAATACAACTTTGGTATACGTTAGGTGAAACGCCCTGTAGAACGCGCACAAACCATTCCACGTTCGGCATAGTCCGGGATGCTTTGCTGGAAACGCGATATGACTAATCTATCAATCAAACCATAAGCGGGCTTCAGTTGCAGTATATGTTACGAGAAGAAACAAATTAACATCATGTAACAACTGGGTCTGCAAGCGTGGCTTTGTGTGGCATCCCGTGTACAACCACCGCACTAACTAGCTTTCATACATGTGGAGCAAACAAATGACGCTTGTTCCTCTCTGACACCAATGTCCCGACGTAGCTTTACGGTGAGGGATACAATGCCATAATAACCTGTGCGCGCATTAAGATGCAACGACTCTTCGTACTGAAGCACACCTTCAGACACAGTACCGGAGACGCCGGCGATTCCCAACCAATGCCATGTAAAGAAGACAAGGCACCAAGACAGCTTAATGAGCACGAACAAGATGAAAATCCTGGGAGGAACAGTGGATTATCTGAACGAGCGACGCAGCACGCGGTCGGGAAGATGGAAGAGGAGAAAGGGTGATCAGCAGGCGGCTCAAGTGTTGTGAACGCTGTAAAGGGTTGTAAGGAGAGGCGTGCGACCACCGTGGGACTCCAGTATACTCGCCCCGGGGCGTCGCCACGATTTAACGACATGCGGACCTGACATGAATTGGCTGTCCTCTGCTTTAGGCGCTTCCATACGCGCTAGAGGTCGGCATCGATTTAGTCTTAATAATCCGTGAAGCGAATGCCACCCAGAGATGTATAAGCTTCGTGGTCTTGATTAGAGCCAGGTGCGGTTTCTATCCATTAGGTGAGCGACTCATTCGCTGTAGATGTGACCGGAATGAAGTCTAATCTTTGCCTCTCTATGAGAGCGATGCGTAAAGAATTATCGTCCCATCGCGAGAATCTCGACCTGACTGAAATTTCCTGTGTGTGAAAAAAAAAAAAAATTCCTCCGCGTTTTAAAATTTAATTGAACGAGTATTCAACGCGCGCTGCTGAGATTATGGTAAAAATAACGAGTTTTAAATCAAATTTTCCTCGAAGTTTCTTTTGTTTACCGAATATTCTAGGCACGTTTGATTGACGTGTACAACTACCTGGGCCCAATTGGTTTAAAGCGTTCATCTCGATTTACGTAATTACATCCGAACTCCTTCCGTTTTGTTGTGTTTTCTTTCGTTTCTTTTCTTATTCTACAGGATGCTGCCTCAATCTCGTCATTCATAGGCCGTCCGGCGAAACCCATCCGCCGACGTTACACCAAATGTAATAGTCAATAAAACCCAGATACAAATCACGCTTGCAAGAATGAAATCGAGAAATGGGTGCATCAAGACCAATTCGTTTCGCAAGCAAACCTTGGTACGTAGTTTCGCACGACCAACAGCACGCATAACGTTTTATAACTGCAACCCAGGAAGCCGTGCACAGATACTTCGTCGGGGAATGTCTAACATTCACACGTATATGTGTTCCGTTAGAACGCGAGAACCCACCTCCGTGATCGCCTGTAGCAGATGCATTCGGGCACGATGGCCATCGTGTCCGTTCCGTTGCCAGCTTTTCTCTCTCTCTCTCTCTCATTGAAATGCAAGCACTGGCGGCTGGATCTCTGGTCGGCTGTGGAGCGAACTACTAGATGATTACAGCCTAATTTGCACCCAGGTAATGATGGGGATGTCTGCTTTAATAAGGAGCAACTTTGATTTATAGAAATATTTCGGGCACAGACGTGTTTTCGGGTCAATGACATTCTACCGCGCACCGGTAGGGTTAAGCTACGCGGCACAATGTGTGATCGTTCGGGTAAATGTATGTGCTTAAAGGAGGAACTTAATAGCGGGTGTGTTGGTATATGATTTTACGCGGTGCCAAACGGGTAGGGGAAATTGCCTGCTTCACGATGAACGCGTCAGCAACCATTGCGGACGACGATGTATGCTTTCCTGGTGAGTCGAGTCTTTCTGTGCTTTACGAACTGTGCTTCTGTCTACCTTACGCTTTACCCAGCCAGTTTTCGGTGCATTCTTCGGGAGTTGACGATTGCGAAAGCAAGTCCAGTTCTGAATTATACGCCACGTAGATTCGCAGCAGATGGTTGTGGTGGTCCAAGCGTGGTCTGCCTGCCGGTGTGGCGTCATGTTGCTCGGGGGGAGGAATCCGTGCGTCCTGGGCCGACTTCACAGGGAAAAAACCGAGACAGCACAGCCCGCGTCCGGTTTCGAACCCGGGTTACCTCCTATATAGTCTCAGCATGGAATGCTATCACCGTGTAGCCACTATAAGTCACGGGACGTACGTGGCCGCAGCAGATGATTGCTAAATATAGCAAAATATAGCAAAAAGCGAAAAACACGGTTGGTTGCCGGGGTAGTTGATACGTCGTTTACATTGGTCGCCTACTGCAAGCAGTTCCATTACCACCACCACCTTCCATTGGTGACCCCTGTTCGAATCCGGGCGCCCGCTGTGCTAGGTCGGTGCCTGGGTTTTCCTCAGACGCTTTATAATGTCGGCATAGTCCCCTGTGAAGTCGCCCCCCCCCCCCCCAACATTCCCGCGAGCAACATTCCGCCACACCGGCAGGCAGGTCGCTCGGAAATGGCACGCCACCACTACCACCTACATTGGAAATTTGGGTGAGTTGGTGACGCATGTTGTTGTTGTTGGTTGGTTAAATAACAAGAGGAGGTTGAATTCGCGCAAGCGAATTGGTGACGCATATTTGAATTGACGATGCTCACCCATTGCTGTATCAAAAACGGTCAATAGATTGTGCACTCTAAAAGCATGAGCCGGTGGTCTTGAAGGCAGCTCGCCGTTGTGTGCGTCACATGTGGGCATTATCATCATGAGTGTAGCTGGTGAGGTCAGATGATGATGAAAAGAAGATGAGGGTGTGAAGTAGACTGTAGGAACACAAAGAGGGGCTATCGGCAGGATCGGGTCGCCGTTGTGGGCCACACGGAAGAGGGCCTCGTCACGACTATAGCAAAAAAAGAAAAGAAAGACGGGTGGAGGATGAAGGGTGAAGATGCGTAGAGGGTGCGTGAGTCCGTCGGAGTGTAAAAGTGTTAGAGGGGTCGTTGAGCAAGACCCGCCTCCTGTAGGAACACAACTTTCGCCATATAGCACACTTCCAATGGAGCAGATAGCACCCATGGTGGGTTGCTGAAAGCTCCAAGGTTTAGTTTATTCTACTAATTTACTAACTAACTAACTAACTAGCACGCTCAGGACCAACCGCGGAATGATATCGGTCTGTTTCCCGAATTGTTGAGTAGGGGAGGCTACGCATGTGACAATTTGGATGTACGCTAGGGATACACCCCACTCTTTCCTCACATATAAGATTGTATCGTTCGGCGTTGCTGCTGGGCATGTTCTGAAGTTCTTAGGGTGTGATATCAAACGGGGAATATCACTTTACGTGAAGAAAAAAGAGAAAAATCGCTGAGACGCAAGGTCTAGTTGCTGTTCCACTAAAAGAAGCGCAAGGAAAAGAGAACAGGACGATAATAGGGAAAATAAGAAGAAAAAATGGGAAAGCAAACGAAATAAAAATCACTGCTGGTCCACTGATTCAGTCTAATTCGTCAATTTGACATGGTTGTTTGTACAAGATATTATAACGAGTTGCCAATTCTTCGACATACCACGTCAAAGACTATTTATAAAGTGCAGCTTTATATTTCCTAGTTCCAATAAAGTCCATCAAACCAATTCCCCACAAAATCCCCGATCAAGCACGCTCTCCGACCTCGCTCTGGCAAGCAGACGACACAACTCGTCAGGACGCTGAGGAATGAAACAGACGACGCCCGAATGTCGCCAGGAAGATTTCACATCTTGACAACATCGTGTTATCCCCCCCCCCTTTTTTTTTGTGTGTGTGCTTAACTCTCCGCGTATAGCGGCAACCATATCTCCAGGTTGCCAGACCAATCCTATCGCTCACTGCCGTCACGTTCATCGGGATATTTATTTTGTCACCTGCAAACCTCAAATCGGCGCGCAGGGTTGAATATGGGGAGGAACCCGTCAGGTTTGACATCGGACGCCATCTGCGGCTCGTAGATATATGGGGTGCGTTCGCGCTGACAGTGTAACTGTGGCAGGTTTTGAAACATAAAAGTAAGAACCAATGCAAACACGCCAGTAGTTCAAGAAACGTGGTTTCGATGCAAAAATTCTATCAGGTGTCGAGGAAAAGAATGGATGTCGGTGTTGTGTACACTGTCAAATTCTATATCTGACACAGCAGACAGAAGACTGTTTCTTTTCTTCCCTTCTCAGTAATATACGCTGTATAAGTAAAGGCGGATCGCTGTTCGCCTGCTGTTTTATTTCTTCGCACGCTGATGATGGATGACGAATGAAAAGTAGATGCATCCCTCGCGTGTAAGATATATTGAGGATGGATTCCATCTCATGGAGAGGAAAGCATCAGGTTGGCGCACTCCTCGAAATTGTGTTCCCGTTGTGTCATGTTTTTTGCTAGAAGGTGGGCGGTTGAAACACAAGATAACTGAGCGTTAGGACTCAGCTGTAACGGGTAGTATAGTGTTAGGATGCGATTAGGCATTGGGACAGCTTAAGTGTGTACTGAGGGAGTTATTTACGCCGTTGCTCCAGGATACGACAGTATATGCACTTCCTGTCGTGGCAAGATCTGAATAAGCAGGCAGGAGTCCTGGTACAGCGACAACGTACGTTTATATTTTCGCATGTGTGTTAATGCTGCTCGTGGCAAGTACTGCGTATGAGTTCATCTTGAACACGTTGTTTACAAACAAGATGAAAAGTTAGACATAGCACTGAGGTTATACGTTCTTCGTTTGCAGTACAGGTACAAATTGACAAATACAAGTAGATAGGCTTCGAAAGAACTACAAGAATTCTTCTTGTAGTTCTTTTGAAGCCCAGGCCTTAAACAGGAAGACTTCGAAGTGCATTAACGAACACCGCGACTTTATTCATGCTTTTTTTTTTTTGATTGGGTGTTAGCGCCGCGAAGCAACTGTGCTATGTGCGACGTACAGATGTGGACAGACGGAGAGAGGATAGCAGGAAGGAGTGGGGGACATTGGGGTTTATTCATGCTTACAGGTAGCAATCAAAAACAACAAAGCTATATAAAAGGCTTCGCGCGTATCTTCTTCCTTCTTCCTCGGACCGGAGCCCCAGTACTCTTCCTTTCTTTCTTCACTCCCCCCCCCCCACCCCCAAGAAACCACTTTCTTCATTCCGAGCTTCAGACTTGAAACCAGAGACAATCTTCAAATTTCGTGCCTATACAGTAATTTTTCTGGGCACACGAGCGTGGATTTGTTGGGGAACTGAACACCTCGAGTGCTCGCGTTCTTCCGTCTTTCCCCGGAAGGCTTCGGACAATACGTCCTGTTGGCCAGCGTTGTCTGTTTTCTTCACGTGGATTATTGCAATAAGGAACTTCTGTGTTTCGTTCAGAGCTTTGACGCGTGTTTGTGTTTCGTGCAACCTATGACATCGCATACCTTTGCGGTCGGCACGGTAACATCTTTGTGCAAGTGACGCCAATAAAAAATAAACAGTCGTTTACACACTCGCGATAAAAATTTCGGAATTTTTTCTGTTCACTAAGCACCTATATCTTCGTGTTCACAATAGCAAGGTCTTTTGCCACGTGAAGACGGCTTCAGAACTCGTAAAAATGCGGTGCATATCGGTATCTGTTCTTCAGCATATGCCGGGCACCCATACAGTATTTGTGTTCTGCCTCCCTCCCTCTTCATATCGGCGCATCTCCGTGGCCGAAAATAAAGACAGGGATCTGTGAATTAAGAGTATAGAAAATAGCAGTGGGCATAAACGCTCAGGAAAAAGGACTTCCTACATTTTTCGTGCCTGATCTAACCAAATATACGTGCATGCAACGATAATGCGAGGAAACCTGTATCATTCGGTGCAATGGTGTGACGGAGAGCGTGGTACTCGGTGAAGTTCAAACTATATCCAATTTCGTTCGAAGGACATCGAAGGGACGAAATATGGTTGGGTAAGACCTTGCTAATTCCTGCGTTCAGTGTGTATGGGATTTGAACACAGGTTCGAACCTGGGCACCGGCTGTGCCGTCTGGTCGTTTTTCCTGGGTTTTCCTCAGGCGCTTTATGACAAATGTCGGCACAGTTCCCTGTGAACTTGACGATAAAAGCGCTAAAAGAGACGAACACAGACGACATAAGTGCTCTATGTTGTGTCGTCTTTGGTCGTTTCTTTTAGAGGTTTTATCGTCAAGGAAATGTACCAACAAGCCCAAATGGATGTTTTAGTGTTCCCTGTGAAGTCGGCCCAGGACGCGTGATCCCCCTCCCCCTGCAATAGTCGTGACGTTGCCTGCCCGTCGAGGGTGGCCGACTACGGCAGGCAGTTCCATCAACACCACCCGTGTGTATCGAGCACCGAAGCCAAAAAAAAACAAACAGAAATACAACGCGAACCTTCATTCCATTTCAGCCTAAACATCGTCGAGGAGATCTCTTCGGACAGCATAAATTATACAACCAACGTTATTTTATTACTGAGTGAGAATATTTACCCAGCAGGCGCTAAAATGAGCTTTCACGTCTACTCTCCTTTTATCTTTGCCGACGTTTTTCTATCTCGTAAATGGAACATTTTCTCTCTCGATATCCACTTTCACCTTCATCGAAGAATTCATTGTGGGCCTCTTTTCCTTTTCTTCTTCTTTTTTTTTTTTTTCGTTCGGCAGAAGTCTTCTAATTAGGAAAAGTCCCGGCGGCGAAGGAGACTCCACTGTCATGCGTACGACACATTAGTCGATATTCCGAGGTGGCAAATTAGTTAAACGCACAATAAGAGAGTAAGGGAAAAAATCGTCGAAGTAGAGACTGGAAGCGTAAAGGTGGAGAAGGAATCGGTGTTCGTTTTCTGCCCTCCGTTCTGTGCCGCCATTTTCTTCGTCATTTTTGTTTTTCTTCTTCTTCAGTCATGACTGCACTCAGTGTGAACTTGTGAGGTACTGTAGAGTCCTTTCCGCAGTGGAGTTCGGGGAGTTCACCGAATAACGTATAAAAATAAAGGATCATTTAGGAGTGTGCTCCATGGACACCTCGAGGCAAGAATAGTGGGGACTCTATAGGTCGGCATCATCCGTCAGTTGTGCAGGGCTGAGTATTTGAGTTTTTTTTCTCCTCCTTCTTTCTTTCTTATGAAGTGGTACAAGATTGACTTAGATTAATAGCGAATTCAGTTTGTCGTATAGGGTGTTTTCGCATGACGTCAAACCAACGCGTTTGGCCGCCATGGTGGTAGTCACTTTTGCGGCGCAGCTGCCGAGATTATCTAGCATTTGCTCGAAAGCGAAGCCTTGAATTGTGTTTTTGAAATCCGGTCGCGTCCGTACCCACCTTTTATCCCTAAGACACTTCGTCATTGTCGTTCTCACATTTACTTTTATAAAAACTATGGTTGTCGCATTGGAAAATTTGTGATCTTTCAATGCTGCTAGCACGAAAAGTGACTACAAGTGGGAGGAGCTTACGAGCATGTCACGTCACTGCCACGTCACAATACGACGTAGGTGAAAACTCGATCCCTATAGTGCAGAAATCGCGTTTCTTTGGTTCTTATGAATTCGCTCTTCGGTCTTTTATTGGCTGAACCCACGCGCTGCACGGAAACGATTACGCGCACGTCACACGTCACGTCACACGCGCACACGTCACACGTCACGTCACACGCGCACATCAAAAGAACCCCATGCAGGTGGTCCAAATTACAAATTACAAAATAATAATCATATGTTATCCTTGTTTGCGTTAGCACACTTGTCACAACGTACTCGTCACTGTGACAAAATGACAATACCCAGGTTTAGGACTAACTACGGCCATCAGTCCCTGTGCTATACCCTTCCGTACGGTTTGAAAAGTTTTCATACCCAGAACTATATATCAATGACCTCTCCTTTTGTTCCTGAAGATCGTTGTTTATTTAATTTGATATTTCGGGATAGCAGCTCAATATCTTGTTATTTTATACACAATGTAGTATTGTGCATATTGTATTGTGTAGTATTGTGCAGTATTGTACATACCGAACTACACACATTGTAGTATTTTGTCATGGTTGCGTTAGTTTTAAAGGTTATGTTTAAAGGTAGTTAGTTAAAAGTAGTTTAGGTAGTTTAAAGGTTAGTTTTAAAATAGCGTTCCATACTTCACACTACATAGATGATTTTGTTCATTTGCTGCATGCCGTCGCGACGATTATGTTACAGGGGTAATGCCCTTGTCAAGCAGCCTCGTGCTGCTTTTTTGCTTCCCCCTGATTGTATTCTTTATGTGGAAGTTGCAATAAAGCATCGTTTATCGTTATCGTTACCCACAGTCCTACCCTGCCGCACGTGCAACATGTCGCCACACTGCGCAGACGAACATTACATGTAACATCACGGTACCATTATTATTATTAGCTGAATTCACTATTAGTTTACTTGAAACGAGTTCTTCGTTACTCGAGTGGCAAAGTCGTTTCTCATGCGAAGTGCCTCCAAGCTAAGAACCTATGTACATGTACATGAGCAGAAAAGAAAAAATAAATTCAAAAGTTATTTTGGTCGAGACCGCGATGTCAAAATGGATCTAATTCTTCGCCGAAAATTGTTGTTCGGGACAAATCCACGAACTGGCACGGCATACCCGTAAAAGCAATGATCGACAGCGGCTGTTCGCCGTCTGGTATACTTGTAACGGTAGTTTGTCTGTAGAACATTTACGTTGTAACGGTGTTAGTGAAAAGTAAAGTGTAATTAGGCCAATTATACAGGTTGTCTTTTTTTTAGGCGATAGAGATTTTTCATAAAAAACTATGAGGGCTATAGAGATGCTGTTTTCACTTCTGTCATCTCTGGGCCGGCGGATGTTCTTGGCCATATGTTGCTCGACCGTCAAATGACTAATTACCTAAAAATCGTTAATTAACTTTTTACATTATAAAAGCTACGAAGTTGTCCCAATGAGAACATCTGTAACATTCTGTGACCTGATATCGTAGCCATTTCCAGAACAAAAATCCGTTCGTTAGATCATCCGCAAAAAAATTCTGAAGTAACACCATTTCTTTCTTAATTTTGTTCATTGCGCATCTTCAGAGACGCATTTTTCCTTCACCCCCAATGTGAGATTGTGAAGGAGCCTCATGCGTCGAAGATGAGCTTTAACTTGCGGAAACAAAACAAAAACCCATGTATCGGGTTACGCTATAGGAACTTCGCTTATCTTGTGTTGCATTTTCTGTTAATCTTTTTCCTGGACGCAAGAGGCGACAGTGCGCTCTTTCACCCTCTCACATTGGGGGCAAAGGAAAAATGGGTCTCCGAAGATGTCGCAATCAACAAAATAAAGAAAGAAATTGTGTTCCTTCGCGAATTTTTTGCCGACGATCTACCGAACGGATTTTTGTTCTGAAAACGGCTACGATAGTACGAGGGTGGTTCCATAAGTTTCCGGCCCGACCAACTTTTAATAGTCATAGAGACGAAACAAGTGTATCACTTTTCGACATAATCACCCTTAGCGTCGATGCACTTTTGACTCCTTTCAACCAGCATTCTTATACCCTTGAAAAAATAGTCCGAAGTTTTGTTCGCAAAATGCTGGAAAACTGCCTCTTGCACCTCACTATCGTTTTGAAATCTCCGTCCTCTGAGATCCCTCTTCAAGTTTGATAACAGGGAGTAGTCACTCGGTGCCACGTCTGGACTGTAGGGTTGGTGGTGGATTTCTTCGAAACCGCACTCCTTCAGTGCAGCCTTGGCAACAGAGGCCGTGTGAACAGGGGCATTGTCCTGGAGCAACCGGACACCTCGACTCAACCTGCCGCGCCTCTTTTCCTTGATGGCGTCTCGCAGTCGGTGCAGGAGTGAAGCATAATAAGTTGCATTCGCTGTGGTGTTCCTCTCTTTGAAGTCGATGAGGAGGACCCCGTGACAATCCCAAAATATTGTTGTCATGATCTTCTTTGTGGATTGTGTGACCTTGGCTTTTCTTGGGGGTGCTTCTCCTGGTTTACGCCATTCCATCCACTCCTTTTTCGAAAGGGGATCATAGTAGAGCACCATAGTCTCATCCCCTGTGACAATTGACTTCAATATTTCTTCTTCGTTCTCTTGACAGAGCTCCAAAAACTCTTTGGCACAGACGACGCGCTGTTGCTTTTGAACTGACGAGAGAAGTCGTGGCACCCATCTCGCACTGACCTTTTTCATGTGGATGCCCTCGCCGATTCGAAAACCGGTTGTTTTGGAAAGCCCCAGCCTTTCTGAGATTTCCTTCACCTTCAGACGCCTGTCGCTGAGCACTTCCTCCTCGACAAGAGACAAATTTTCTTGTGACACCACTTCCACTGGACGACCATCGCGTGGATCATCTTCAATGGACTCTCGCCCCAGTCGAAACTGCTTAGCCCAGTCTTTTACCATTGGGTACGACGGAGAGGCTTCCCTGTACGCGTTGTCCAGTCGCGCTTGAATTTCTTTAGGCGAAAGTCCCTCTTTTGTCAAGAATTTTATCACAGCGCGGTATACTCGATTTTTTCCATTTTAACTGAAGAGTGCACCCTGGCAGTTTGAAATGCCGCTCTCCAACCGACAAAAGCATGGAGAGGGTTGAGGGTGGTGCTCCGGCCCTCCAACAGATGGCGCCACGCGTCCTTAATCGCATTTTCAAATTCGCGCGCATTTTCTACCTCGGTCCTGAAACTTATGAAACCACCCTCGTATGCCTTCAGAATAAGGTAACTGCGTGAATGACGTGGAGTTGAGTTGATAAGACAAGAAAAAAAAAAGGAGAAATAGGCACTCATTATGAGAGCCGGCTACTCCAGACCACTTAGGAAAACACAAATGGCTATCTACAATAAAGCAATCAGTGACAAAGACACTCAGTCAGTCACTCACACAAACTGTCCACACACACTGTGTCCACCAACTTGGAGTCTGCGCAAAATCGCACAAATGCCTGCATGGCGTGGAACTGATGGTCGGGTGTCCAATGGCCCAGAACCTTAACAACATTAAATGGTCTGCCACCCAGCCGAGCTAAAGAAGCTTGTAGAGATGCTGCTGATACCGTGGACAGGATAATAAAATATGTTCAGTGTGCTCAACAGTCCCACAGGTGTCACATTTAGTTGAATCTGCCTTTCCAAGCTTGTGAGAAAGACATCGGCTGTAGGGCACGTTGATGCGGAGCCGGCGGTAAAGTGACGCAAACGGCCTACGGAACGATGTCGGGAAAGTAGAGGCAAGCTCCGGGTCAACGCGGCGTAGCGAGGCGCGAGCCCCACCAGAGAGCCATTGTGCCTCAACCAGTTGGCGACACAAAGCAGTCAACATGGCCCTAGCGTCGGACTTGGTGAAATAGATGAGTCGTGACGCACGCTTCTGATGTGCTTTGCGTGCCGCAGCATCAGCCGCATCATGCCTAGGTACGCCGCAGCGTCATTGAATCCATTGAAAGAACATGTCGTGCCCAGCAGCCACCGCCTATGTGTGTAGTTTTATAACATCAGCAAACAGAGTTGACAGCACTGGTAGTTCCTGCAGACACAAGGGACTGCAGAGCAGCCTAAGAATCCGAGATAATCACCCACCTGGTCCGTGGATGAGCCGACGCTATATATTCCGTAACCATGAGCAGAGCGTACAGTTCAGCTGCTGTCGACGATGTCGCATGGGACAAACACACTCCACTTTCAACGCCACAGGCGGGCATGACGAAGGCACTCGTCGATCCAGTCGTTGTAGTGGAGCCATCTGTGTATACTACCACTCGGTCTTGGATGTTATGTATTATATCGGCAGTCAACTGCCGCTGGACACAGATAGGCACATATTTCTTCACAGATAGATTCGGAACCGTTAGCCTAACCCTCGGGATCCCCATACTAGAGCCCTGCACGGGCCCGGGCCCCCGACCCGGCCCGCGGGCCGAGCCGGGCTTGTTATTGGCTGTGTGCTCCATAACGACATGCGACAAAATACGCTAGCACCGCGGGCCGGGCCGGGCCCGGGCCGTTATAATACGCCACTACCGCGGGCCGTGCCGAGCCCGGGCCGACAAATATGTTTCCGAGAGTCAGGCCCGGCCGGGCCGCGCAGCCAATTCCACACAATGGAGATGCATTAGTTCATATCATCATGCGCTTGCGTCATTCCTGCGCATATTTTGCAAAGACAAGCAAGGGATACTGCATTAGGCATATGATTCGACCCTCTAGAACATTCTGAAAGCCACTTTACATTGCTCGTCACTCCTCACGTATTTCACAATCACTTGACAAAGCTTGGTGACAGGGGTATGGACTGGGAGAAGGAGTTTGTCGACAGCATCCTCTACCTCCGCAACATCTTGACAGTGTAATGATAACGCCCATGCCCGCGTACGTTCTGGATTTAATTTGGTCTGGTGCTGTTATGGTGTTTAACCGCCATCACTTGTATGTTTGTTTTCTCTCCTTATAAATTTACT
Source organism: Ornithodoros turicata (assembly GCF_037126465.1). Classification (NCBI taxonomy): domain Eukaryota; kingdom Metazoa; phylum Arthropoda; class Arachnida; order Ixodida; family Argasidae; genus Ornithodoros; species Ornithodoros turicata. Next base: position 30,207,374 of record NC_088202.1, on the reverse strand, counting down.
GATAAATTTGTTTGATAACCGCCAGAAACGCGTACGTCGCGTCTGGAAATACTATGCCGGTATCTACTCGACGGGTCACCGGGCCGGGCCGGGCTCTATTTGCTTAGATTCCGGGCCGGGCCGGGCTCTAGTCACTGGGTCACCGGGCTGGGCCGGGTCGGGCCGCATAAAATATGAAGGCCCGAGTCCGGGTCGGTCCGGGCCATTTTTCGATGCGCCCGGGCCGGGTCGGGCCCGGAAAAGTCGGCCCGTGCAGGGCTCTACCCCATACTCCAGACAGGAAGCGGTGACTTAAGCCGCATGTGTCGGGGTACAGTACCACGGTATGGTTGGAGAGCTTGTGAGTAAGAGGAGCACGACCTCTGATGTATGGCCTGAACTAGGTAGTGGCGGTTATGCCGCGTAGACCAACGGGCGAAATGCCGAAGTGACTCTTGTATCGAAGGGCTGCCAGCGGTGGTTCCCTGGCCTCAGCAATCGCCATTTTTTTTTATGTGGACACCTAAGCATACTTTGACGCTTTTGGCCAGCACACTCTCGAGGACAGACTCTCTAGTGCTACTTAAATCATGTAAAACCGGGACATGATACGCCAATAGTCGGCGAATCAGGGAGCGATGTAGAGTCAGCATAGCATAGGACGACGCTCCCCACCGGGTGCCGCTGATGTATCGCATTACATTATCAGTATAGTCAGCCTTCTCCTTGATGTGCCGTACTTCTGCAGACCAGAACAGCGATCTGACAACGACGACACCTAAAAAGCGATGATGAGTGACTCTTCGAGGCGTTGCACAACGACTTGAAGATGAAAGTCCCGAACACGTTTTCTTGTGAAAGGTAACCACACCGTCTTTTCGTGCGAGATGTCCATTTGCCTCTGAGCCAGAAAGTCAGCAACTATGTCCAGAGCATTCTGCAGACGCGCGCACAGAGCTGGCCACTGCTTACCGAATGACCATAGACATATATCATCCGCATAGATGCTAATGTGCACTCCTCGCGGTAAAAGAGATGGGAGAGCAGCCAACGGCGTTGAAAAGTGTGGGGCTAAGCACTCCCCCTTGAGGAACGCCAGACACCACTCTGAACTTCTTGTGTCGCCTACGCTGGTACGCATGAAGGCCGCCCGTCCACTGAGGTAGCTGGCAATCCATCGTAACGCTCTGCCTATTATTTCCCAACGAGAACTACTCATGCAAGACATGAGCGTGACTAGCAGTGTCATATGCCCTCTTGATATCAAGAAAAACGTCCGCAGTAATCATTCCTTGCTCACGCTGTTCTTCAACTGATGAGACGAGGTCAACAAAACAGCCCATCGTGCATCGTGCTCTCCTAAAGCCAGCCATAGCCCGAGGAAGGCAGTTGCGAGACTCCAAGAACCACTCCATTCGATTAAGAACAAGGCGCTCCATAATCTTGCACTGACAGCTGGTGAGACTTATGGAACGAAAAGAGTCAACCGCATGCGGATGCATCCCAGGCTTCTGAGCAGGCACAGCCTAAGACATCTTCCAAGACTCAGGCGCAAAGCCAAGGTTCCAGAGGTTGTTAATTATCTGCAACAGTACACAAAAAGCTACTGGGCCAAGATGTGATACAGCACGGTACGTTATTCCATTCGGCCCTGGCGCTGACCCCCGGCGAGACGACCGGATCGCTGTTTCTAACTCCTCAGCGTTGAAATCAGTGTCAAGGATGGGATCAGCTGCACTTCTAAGGCACTGTAAGGTCTACGGACTCGAGAAATGTCTCGGTTGCGAGCTGGTACTGGCGGGAGGAAGCAGCTGCTGACGGCTTGAGCAGCATCTGGCAGAATTCTTCGCTGACTGCGATTTCCGAGATACCCTGATGTAAGGATAACGCCCGAAACGGGAAAGACTGAAACACAGGCGATACTAAGGATTTTACCAGATGCCAGACACGCCCTGTGGCTGCGTGCGGATCAAGGGATTCGGAAAAGGACTTCCAAGTTCTGCGTGATAACATGGCTAAGTGTCGAGGAATGTCAGTTTTTGTTCTGCAGGCCTCACGGTAGTCTTGAAGGTTTCCAGATCTGCGGAACTGCCTGTCTGCACGACGACGTGAATCACTTGGATGGATTTTTGCTGATAATGAAGATGATGCATAATAATATCACTTAGATGGCCACATTATTATGCATCATCTTCATTATCAGCAAAAATAAAAGCACACGCCGTCTTGAGAATACGGTGCACCAATTCAGTTGAAAGAAACGTTTATGCAGTACATCACCGTGAGCCTGCCTCTACCGTGATTGTGCTTTCAAGCGGTAGCTTTATTACCCAACTACCCCGCTCGCGTGTGGGCAACAACGGCAAGCCAGTTTCCGTCCGGAATGACATGTTCTCTCATCACGTTTGGTTGAAACGGGAGGCATGCGCCTGTTTGTGACATCCATGCAATTGTCACAAAAAAGCTTACACCTCGCCCGTGTGTGTGTCCGATTTAGGAGTGTATGGCAGTCCTATGAAGGTGCTGTACTTAAAAGTGTTTGGCACAACAACAACAGATAAATTGATGATGATGAATGGGGAAATTCACCACATGATGCACAATGCACTAAGATGCAGCCATTTCGCTGTTTTCATTTATTTTCTTACGCGTGTACCCACTTGCACGCCGTCTACAGCCGATTTAAGATTTTCAGACGAATCAATATTCAGAAATGCCATGCGAATATAACGCACTTGTGGTACGGGGGTAGTCGGCGGTGATTTGACAACAGCTCCATTGAAATTTCCAAATGACTATTTCACGTATTTCTTGGGAAATACACACGTGAACGCAATCACCAGCTCCCGTGGCATAGTGGTTAGGATGATCGCTTTCCACGTTGAGACTAGGAGGTGAGGCGGGTTCGAATCCCCACACTGGCTGTGCTGGCTGAGGCTTTCCCTGCGTTTTCCGGCAGGCCTTCCAGACGAATGTCAGCACAGTTCCCGCTGAAGGTAGGCCCAGGACGCATACTGACCCCCCTGTCCTCCCATCTGTCCACATCTGTACGCCGCACATAGCCACAGTTGATTCGCGGCGGAATTTAAAAAACAATGAACGAACGTCAATTGATTAAGCGAGCTTGCAGATATGTCAGGTGGCTTCCAGTTGGTTGACTTCACCTGCCTTGCTGCACTGCAGGGCCTTCTCCGATACTCACGCTCAGATAACTTAATATTATTTACAAGCGACGAAGACGGCAAGACGGTAACAAGATGCGATATAATATGGGTACAGGTGACGTCATACAATGTTCACAGTGTATACTTTGTCGTCATTCCCACTGTCTACCAATATACAGTTCGTCAAGGTTGGGAGCATTTTCCTCAGAGCACATTTTCTGCAATGTGCACGTTAACGCAGCGTAATACAGATGCGACCTGCCAGGAATTACAAAGAAAAAAAAACAGACAACTAATCAAACTTCGTACTTCCCTGACGGAATACCTGCCTCGAAACATGCCAGGCGAGAAATACGCAATCGCAAGTCAGTCGCAATCTCCATAATTCCAAGAAGTTACGCACTCCTCGAATCCCTGTCGAAGACTTCTTCCTTTCCTCCAGCCAGGTAACGAGATGAGCCGTCACTGAAATTGAAAAAAGGGACGAGAAAATCGAAAGGCACTCGTCGCCAGACTCAAGATGCAGGAAGTTGACACGGTTTCCATGACGACGGGGCACGCGGACCGCGAGATCAGAGAGAATGTGAGAAACAAAAATGGCGAGGCCCTCTCCACGTCCTCCAATTGTTCTTCATTTTACGAAAGGCGTTCCTCCCCTTACCCCGGTGAGAGAAGGACCGGGATGTGGAGTAATTCACTTAACGGAAATCAATACGTGCTGCGACCACCTTCCTTTTTTTCCCTGGCGACGTTAGACGTGAGAAAGGAGGACAGAGGTAGGTAGGAAGGAACGGTACCGAAACAACGCGCATTATTCATCGAGAAGTTTCGCGAGGGAAAGCTAATGTAAGCAAGATCGAAATTCGCGGGTAAAGAAAACAACCGTCCAGGAGACGAAGCGCCGAGAGAGACGGGAATGCTGCTGCAGCCAAGTATGACGTGTGTTGTGGAACAGTTTAATTGTTCTTGAGAGGCACAATAATGCTCTCGTGATTGTGATGGACGATGAACCACAAAGACGTCGCGTATAGTGAGGCATATAACAATCAATCAATCAATCTGCAATCAATCAATAAGCAATCGAGAAATTCAATCAACAGTTCGTCGACGTGCTAAGAACTGCCATGGCCGTCTTCTGACACGTGACAACGCTACCAAAAGTTGAGGTTGTCTTAACCTCGCTCTCCAATTAACTGCTGTCGTTTCCTGGTATGTGCGAGGGAAAACACATCGATTTTGTCATGACTACCACGGTATACTCATTATTATCAGTTAGGTGAGCGTTCGCGTCGCTCGTAGAAAGTTTTACACCACCGTAGGTCACGTGATCACAGATCACATAGCCCAAAGGTCGGAAACGCATATACATACCTGCCTTAGCCCATAAAGAAGCTTGGGTAGCATTTTGTACCATTGCGATGACTGATTTTGATTGAATTACGAAACGTAAAATCTTGCTGTTTTTATGCTTTAGTGAGCGTGCGTATTTTATCCATTAATCGCAAACATAAACACGCGTCAACATAAAGTGACGTATACAACATTTCATACCTATGTACCTTCATCAGCTCCGCATAAGGCAAACGCACAAGCCACCTAGCGCACATTCCGCGCGAAAAAAGTTCTCCCCATTTGTTGCACACTCTGACTCGGCGCCCTCATAGACAGCACGTTCCCGTCCAACGAGGCCGTGACTCACGGGGAAGGCGCTAATGAAAAACTCGTGTTACTTGTGTGAAAACAAGCCCTTGACGTGCTCGCGTGCATCAGCCCAATTATACGCGAAGGGATTTCCGTTGAAAAGGGGCATGTCCTCTCACTTCCCTTTCTGATCCCAATCAAAACAGTGGCTCTCATCGAGATCCTGCCCCAAGCGGTCAAGGAGCCAACTAAGCCCGCGGCCATGTCAGCCTCATCGCCAATTCCGCCTCTCGACCACGATCCAATCTACTGTCCACACAATTCTCCGTTCCCTACACGTTTGGCCGAGAAGACAATACGAAGGCATCGGGCTAGAGTACAGGAAAACACTCGAGCGAAAGCTCATCCGAGTGCTGGAATACATTTGGCAATCAGGTCCGTTCTCAGAATGAGCTGCCCTCCTCCCCTTTTGACTTCCCCGTGAATACTTTGTGGTGCCATGGGACTCCACAACGAATGTCGTTTGTGGAAGTGTGTCTTCCACATGCGAGTTTCGAACCGTTTCGCACACTAACGAAGTGCAAATGATATGCTGGTAGACGTAGGCAATGTTGGGTCGAATGCGAGGATTGTAGGTTTAGGCGAGGGGTCCTTAGGTCTAAGGGGTGTGTTCAGGGGTCGCGTCGAAGTACAGAAAATTTCTTCGGTATAGCTATGGTTTGATGAAGGGTAGGTTGTGAAGTCCGTCACAGCAGTGAGAGAGAGAGTAAATGAATGAATGAGTAACTTCGTGCACAATGCGCTCTGTAGCATGCACGATACACTTGGCTTCCCCAAACCGAAGGCGCTTTCGAAAAACGGTTTAAAAGTTTGTCATTCGGCCAGAAACATTTCGTGTACGATGAGTATAAGACTTGCTTTCATGCGTTTTTGAAATCAGCTTACGAGTAAGTAAAATCCACAGCGAATTTTTAAGAAAGTCCATGCCTTTATAATCACGTTTGTTTCTCGAACATTATATTCTAACACGTACTTTATGGTTAAAGCGCCTCAAAGGGCCAACCATTTACGTGGGCACCAGTGTTCTTCTCTATACCTCGAAGTATGTGGCAATACACTGGAATTTCACTCTCAAAAATGACGAAATATTGGGTGGACTTGAAAACTAGACCAACATTAATGATCAATCATATTTTTATTAGGTTTCCGTGCATATGATCGGAGTTCTTTCAAAACATCATTGGTAGACTTGTAATTATCTTCTTCTTTTTTTGTTCGCATCGCCGCCATGTACCCGAAGCGCGGCACCCTTGCTGTCTGCTTCTATCATCGAGTACCGGAGCATTCAGAGCGACATTTTCAATATTTCTAAGATGGCTCACTCTCTGCAGTGGAAAGAGAAGAGGCACATGCGTTTTGCGACAACACTCAACAATTTCTAGAGAAGTATGAGTTGAGCATTGCCCAAGAAATAGCATTATCTCCGTATTTTAGTTTAAATTATCTTCCGCTGTACACTATAAGAAAAAAATATGAGTAAAATGGGGAGCGACGATACGGATCCTAGCCCAGTTTGCAATTATTCCCCCGTTTTAGTCCCCTGAGCGTGAAATTCACTGCCCAGAACTGCAAATAGTAGTCCCTATAGACATCACATCAGCTTTTGCGCGTTTAGTCACGTAACGGAGTAATGGTTGTCACAATGTAGTCCTCAAACTTCCCCAAAAAGACCCAAAACCACTAAAACTACTTCTTTTTATTATAATGTATAGGTTGCATGTTCCAACGGAACAAAGCTCAATATGAACTCTCTGATACTGCAGCACAAAAGAGAGAGCCAGCAACATATCCCACTTATTCCCATTGCCACTAGGTGTCCATTCGCTTATTTTGACTCTAGTGCTCTTTGCCGAACAAAGCTCAGATTGCTTCGGGTTCTGCAGATAAGTGTAAGAAGCTATACACAGACCTCGCAGAATTCAAATATATATGCAGCACCCTCGCACGGGCAAGCCTACACCGAACTCAGAAACTGAGCTTAGCCTCTTCTTCTGTACCAAAGTCAGATACGGGAACGTTCCCCCAGTGTCTTGTCCGTGCGTATCAGCGAGGGAGCTTGAACACGACCGGAACAATATAGGACACATTAATATGTGCATGCCTATCAGCCAATGTCCCCGTCTTGTCCTGTCCGCTTCTCGAGGGGACAGCGCCGGATACATAAACAAACGGTTCGGTCGAACGAATATGTTCTGGGGCCCCACCTTCTGGAAGCCCCACTCTCGTGCGCCTCGTATTTGCCAGTGTGTGAGCCAAGGAAAACAAAGCACTCGCTGTTTACCCAGTTGATCAGGTATACGTTCTGCTTCATTTGTTGTTCCTTCTTTCCCAATGGCTTCCTGTCGCTCTTTTTTTTTTCTGTCTACTTCTTTTTTGTCAGTAGGAGAGGAACCCAACAAAAGGCAGGCCGGTAATCCGATAGAAGGATGGTTTTCTCTCTCGGCACGAGGAATTCGACGGAATGTGTGGGAGTCAGCGATACGTACGGGGCAATCTGTTTCTTTGGCAGGCGTGAATGTTCGAGCGGAGTTTGAGCGGGCTGAATCGGTGAAGAATGGGAGTCCAAAGTGGATGTAGAAGGTTCCGAAAGTACGAAGTGCCAGAGCGCTTATACGATGTGTGGAGTACAGGTCTCGGTTCTTGGCTGAGGATGGATAGTGGTATTGTAGTTCGTGTGCGTGAAGGAACAATAAAGTATTTATTTACATGTGTGCGCGCGTGTAGCGGGATGTGAATTCCGCGCCACGCCTATATGCTGCCGTGCATATTTCATGGCGGTCATACGCATGGTATGCAGTCTGATGTTTGAGAAGAATGAGTCAGATTTTGCTCGCGCTTTGTTACCCTTCCCTGTATTTTACATTTGATATATGTTTTCAGTCAGACGAAGGGGCAATGAACTATGTGACGGTCATCCCATTCCATCTCCATTCCATCTTTGGAAACATTTATTGAATTCGACCGCCAAGATCGTGTCCGATGCAATTTTGTTTTGAGAGCGGAAACAGCCATGTTGCTTTTATTTTTGTTTTGTTTCGAAGCATCGTGTCGCCCACATGGGTGCCAGCGGCCTCGGCTATTTCTTCTTATTGAAGTTACATCATGTGACACCATTGTGTATATGAGCCAGTGGGGAACATGTAGAAAGTTACCGCGAAAGCATAGGAGAATATTAGGGAGCGTTCACAATATGCGCAATAATATGTAGGCAATCAAGTATTGCCTACAGATTCAGAAAATTCGTAATTCAGAAAGAAACCGACAACAACAACTACATGAATGACGATGAGATGAGGCGTTTCAACGGTACATGTGGGATAGTACGCTGTACAATATGCGCGGAATGACGATGAAAAAGATGAGGCATACACGCACGCACACACACATGGCGCGCAAATGAGATATCACACACGCGGGTACGTCGTAACTGATGATAGTAGTTCATCCAGTCGGCCTCCGGAGATGTAGTGTTGTGAAGATGACATCTTCGCATTCGTGCCAAAAGCTCTGAGATCAAAGGAGGTCAAGCAGGCTGGTGGACATCAAGAACAGACAGAATGATTGCATGCCTTGACGGCGCTGCCGTGCTGCACAGGGTTAGAACAAGGACCCAAGATTGCGGTAAGGTAAGATTGGGTAAGGCTGAGCGGCTCGTTGTTTATACGGGTGTGTCGGGACTGGAGTGGTGTTCTCTCCGAACTGTATAGAAGGCAGTCGATGAGGACGCGTTGGATGCTTGCCACCATGCCGCAGTTTGAATACGAGCTGGTTGAAGCGTACCCTAGTCTATGTCTGAACCAGAGCGTCGAACCGAACCGGAATTAACCGTGATTTTTAGCTGGAACTGAACCGGAACTGAAGCGTAATTACTAGCGCCATCTTGGAGCTGAACCGGAACCGAACTAATCTAAAAGCTTCGGTTATTGGTTCGGGATACCGGTTCGGTTCGGGTTTGTGTGTGCCACCTGTTATCTATCCCATCGTCTGGTGGCGACATCCGTTTTATGTGACATAATACTCTAGTAATAATAATAATAATCTGGCGGTCCTTTCGGTAGCGCGGGACATGCAAAGCCAAGGGTGAAGGAAGTTGTCCTCTCGACGCCGCCTATAGAAGAAACATGTTTTGTCATTCCTACCTTCGAAATTTTGCAGCAGCAGTGCATTGTAACAACATCATGTGAACCATTAAAAATGTAGCCAGAAAACCACTATGTTCAATAAGGCTGCACTGCACTGCTGCTGCAATTGTACCGCGACTCGCCTGTCACAGCAGTTCAGTCCTTCCATTTGCAACTTGGAAGTGCCCCGGCGCCGACAGCGGCGGCTGCGGTGTGGCGTACTTCTATAGTTTCGATTTTAGAGGTGCAGACGCTGGCCGAAGTTGTGCCAGTCTGTCAGAACGCACACGCAAAGAACGCGAGGGGGTGAATGCAAGTTTCGGTGAGTGAAGTCCCTCCAACTGTATATATATATATGTTAGTGCATCAACTTAGTGACGCCCAAGAAGACAAGTTTTGTGACTTCAATGGGGCGTTAGAAGTTCATTTGAGCAATAGTGGCTAGTTCATTTGCCATATGGAGAAGCCACAAAAAATACATTCCACTTCCAGATGACGTGTTACCGCTATAATCTATACATAACGTTTTATTTTTTATTTTTTGCAATTTAAATCATATCCTGGGGGGTGGAGGGGTGACGTGGGGATTCGAGCTGTCTGCCTGCATAGATTGGCGGCACGTTGCTCGGGGAAGGGATGAAAGGGGATCCTGTTGGTCGAAAAACAGAAATAAATGCATAAAAAAACGTAGCTAAGAGGTCTTGTATTATTTTTAGTGGCTACCTATAATTTTGTAGCATATAGAACCTCGAACCGGTTCGGAACCGGTTTACAGCCTCTGAACCGATTAATCGAACCGATGTATGTGAACTCCGGAGCTGAACCGGAACCGAACCTTTATGGCCGAACCCGAAACAAACCGAAAAACATTTCGGCTCGACGCTCTGGTCTGAACTGCGGGGTGAAAGCTACATTCAGGCGAAGTCGATGCAGAAGGGAAGAGAGAAAGAAACCGACGTGGACGCCCTGTGATATGTGTTATGTTGTAATAGACACGCCGCACGGCATTAGCGTTGAACAAAGTATGGCAACATAGTTGGAGGAATCTTGTGGGGGGAGGGGGAATTAATTAGCGGTAACTTTCTGCGCACTCGAACTTTATGGTGAGTAGCCGAGTCGAAAATCTGTGGGAAAGAGGAATGGAAGTTAAAATTATAAATCTTTATTTCAGCGAGTGACAACCATACTGCGGTTTAAAGGATGCGCACTTGCTATTTTCGGAACATGCTCATGTGCCAGCACTAAGAACACGCTCCCTTTGAACTGCTGATTCAGTGTAACGGAAAAGCATATTGCGATTCGTCAGCATCTTTCTCCGGCAGGCCTACAAATCAACGCCATAATCAACACATCATGACTGTCTCCAGCCACTTCAGTACATCTCCCTCGCATTCCAGCTTTATCTACTCATTGCGTCTTCCTTTCGTCACGCGAACATTCCTAGCCATTGCACCAGTTGGCGAGACTCTTACGCCCAGTTATCCTCCATCGCCGACGTAAATATTTAGATCTGGAAAGAGATCGACGACGACGAGATACAAACCGCGGGGATGAAACGGGACATTCCGAAAGAGATGCACACACCGTCCCTGTTCCAGCAGTACGTTCCAAAAGAAGGAGCATATCGAAACAAGGCCGGTCCTTGTCCGTCAACCCGACGACAAATCCCCAGGCGGCGACATCTGGCGGGTGACAACGGCGGTGTGACGTCACCACCTCCACTCGAGAGCAGTCTTAGCAGGAGGTGAAAGAGGACGGACGTCAACAGGCGATACAAGACGAAGCCGATATGCCTTCCCGGAAGTGTTCCAAAAGGACGTGCTGATCGTTCTTTGCTCGAGTTGTTGGATCCGTCCCAAGGGTTTAGACCGCCTTTCTTTTTGTGTGTACGTGCCGAGGTGTTGAATATAGCAGGAGCTTAGCGATAGTTAATGATGAGACTAGGGTGGTAAAATGCCTCGTTACAACGTGTCTGTCCGGCTACGACGAGCCAGTTCTTCTTTTCTTCTTCTTTTTGGAATGACACAGACGTACGATCACTGTTCAGAAATGGTTTCCTTATGTGTCTCGAAAGCATTGAGTTGCTCTTTTACTTCCCGATATAGATGTCACTTCCATCGTTTTTGCTTGCCGAGTTTAGACCTCTTGCGGTGTGTTCCACACAAATCACGTTGGTCAGAACGAGGCACTTCAAATTGCGTGAAATTGTTCCCCCTATGTATGTGTAATGTATCCGGTTTCTGCACACGGCGGAAGCCAAAACAATTGCCTGCAGCTTTCAGAAAACAACATGCGCAACACATAAGTCATAATGTTTGTTTCGTGTTCTTGATATGGCTGTCTGTCTTGTGGGATGCGCACAACAATATTCGTTCGTGTGGATAGCTTTGCCATTATTATGAGTTGTTCCACCCGAGGATGTTCCCAGCGCATCCCTCAACACATCTCTCCACTCTGAACTTTTACAAACGAAACATTGCATCTTACGTTAATATACATGACGTAGTAGTCAGCTGATAAGGATGTCACGCCTTCCTACGAAGTTCTCAACCCCCAAAGGATAAACCCTGGGCAAATGCCTGGTGCCGCCGCCACGCACGGTAACCGAAGCCTTCCGCTGCTTGCGCGGAGAATATAAGTTCGCTGCCTGATATCGGACAGTGATTTATCCAGATCCCCCCCCCCCCAAACGTTTGGCAACACACCGCAATGTTTTTCCTGTGTATCACTGTTACAATGTAACTGCACCCCCAATTTTTTGCAACCTCCCCCCCCCCCCCCCTGAGCTTGTAGTTCTGGATAAACTACTGTGTCGGCAGCTGCTCTCTGAGAGCCAAACGAATATGCCTCTCTCATGATCAAAGCTGTAGAACCTAGGCGACGACTTCCACAAAAGTGCGCGATCTCCCAAACCACCACTTTCCATTTCCCTTCCGCTGCCAAATCGCTGAATAGTCTGTTTCACACTCTCACGAATAATTAACTCGGACAATTCTACGAAAGCCATTCACCTGCCTCCTCCAACCATAGCACCACCCGTCCGAAGCACCACACACGACCCATCGAACTCTGCAAGCAATCTGTGCCACCATGCCCCCGTGTAACGCGTCAGTCCCTTGCGTCTCCCTTTCGCCCAGCTGAACACCCCTCTTGCGTCGTGCAACTCAAACTTCACTCCGACGAACTGCCGAGTCTCCGCACACACTGTACACTACAACATTGTCTCCATGTTTTCCGAGCCGATGGACCGACTCAAAAATGCAAATAATGCCGCTTCATAGACACACCCTCGCCGAAGTGTGGCTCTGAACGCTCCCTTCTCTCTCTTCTGGAGCGGCTCAAAATCGAACTGGCATGAAGGAAGTCGAGCAACTGTGAAATTAGGATGCACCCCGTTCTGGGGGAAAGTCGTCGTAACTTCGAGGTTCGCCCTAATAAGCCCAGTGCGTTAATTTGTGATTTCGGTCGCGATCTCGTGCGTTCGAATACGGCTTTGGTAATCAAAGCGCATGCGTGAACGTTGAGAACTCCTGGCTATGGTTCTGCTGACCCGTTACGTTCGAGAGACGCGAAACGTGTGGAACGTTTTACGGCGTGCGTAAATAGGGAGTACATGTAGGGAAGGGGAACTAAGGGTTTTTACGACGCTATCAGCCGTTGTTGCGTGCTTAGGTGGCGCGGCATTCGAGTGTTTGGCTTCGCCGTGGAGCTGCTGTATCTGAGTTCCTGTATCAGAAGAGTTGAAAAATATGAACGTGTTCTTAGTCGTAGAGTTCTCGCTTCTCTGCTTAGAACTTATTGAACGCCCCCTCGTACTTGGCTTGCGGTTACCGAACTCGTTTCAAATTGCCATATTTTTTATGTCAGCGTCAATGCACACAAGTTCTCACCGAACCGCGTCGAAACTTCGTCTTCTTCTTTCTCTTGGGATTCAGCGAATATGACAAACTGAATGGTGCATACTATACACGTTTAGTTGAAAGAGCATTTTTTTAACTCGTCGATGTCACATATCGACTTCTACGTGTCATCAGTGATTGTGCCAATCACAAAGAGAAACTCGGTTGAATTTTCACTCTTATTTGATGGTAGAAGATATCACATGGAGAGAGTGGCGCTCATGAGGATGGAACGGCTAAGCTCCAGTTCTGTTCCGGTCTTCTTTTTGCAGCAACGGTGGGTGGAATTGAGCAACAGGACTCGGGTTGTTATTTCAGTAGGCAGTAAACATAAATAAAGCAATGTTATTGACCGCCACGCAGCACTCTATATGCCTGTCCTACAGTTATCGCAGACACAAGATATAGGCTAGTTGAAAATTGCCCAACTATTGTCCGCTTCCAAAGTCCATACAGTCTACAAGACACCGAGGCTGACGATCGTTTTGCACAAATGTTTTCCAGCTCAAGGCTCAAAACAAGTTTTCTAACGATACCCGGAAGTGTTCGCAAGAACATCGTACCCGACTAAGAGCGATATCATTCTGAATGCTGGTGGGCCTTCGGCGAACTTCTGATTCCGTAGTCGTATTCAACTTAAGAAGGAAAAGAAACCTAGTCCGGCAGCGCTCGAAATATTACTGCGCCGCAGATAGGATGGCTGGACGTTGAGAGGTCACTCTGCCTCCTTGCGCCAGATAATGTAATCTATCATACTCACTCTGCTTTCGTATTGGCCGCATGGCACTACGCTGTACCAGAATGTGCGCTCCCCTACTGAGGGCTCATGGTGGCGCCGCAGTAGTTCTCCTGGCGAGCTGTTGTGTCTCCTTATCTCCAACGGCGTATGTAGTTGACAGACTAGATTTCTTTTGAACACGACTATAGTGAGGCCAACTCCACCGAGCGAACGCAACATTACCACCGTCACTGCTTTTAGTGTGTTCTGGGTCCTAGTCCCTATACGGCGAAGCAGTAGTCAGGCAGGTTATGTTGGTGGCGTAGTTTATTCTGTTTGTTGAGTTTGTTGTTTGTAAGCTCAGCGCAATATGTGACAGAGCTGTCCTAATAAATTTAATTTGAGGGCAAAATACCCCACTCGTCAAGCAACATCGATCTGTGCACACCGATAACGATTCGCTGGTCATCATGGCTACGTAGCCGACTTTTTCCGTTTTACACGTATCCAGTATTACGCACATGCAATGTAGTTCTGCCGACGTACTTGACGGGCACCAACTCCCGTGGCATTGTGGTTAGGATGATCGTTGTCCACGCCGAGACTGGGAGGTGACGCGGGTTCGAGTCCTGGTTTTCCCTGTTTTTCCCTGGGCTCTCCGGCAGACTTTTCAGACGAATGTTTCCATACGAATTCCCCCTGAAGTAGGCAAGACGCATATTAGCCCCCTATATATAAACAATGAAAGAAGGAAGCCACCGAAAAGGTTAGCCAGCTGTAGGAGTCATTGTTGTTGTTGTTGTCGTCGTTGTTGTTCTTAGTTGAGGCTTGTGTGTTGTGTTGTCCTTTCTTCTGTGTTCCAGCCTCACAACACCAATATATATATATATATATATAAACATCCTCGTATAAATATGAGTCACTGTGTTATCATATGCCCTGCACGACTGTACAAACTATACAAAACAATGCCCACAGAGGCCCTTGTTTCTTTCGTGTACTTAACGCTGTTGAACCTTCCTCAACGTTCATTGCGTCGCAAGGAACGGAACCCAAACCGCTAAAAACCCGTATTTTTCGCTGAACCGGAACTGAACCGAACCAAAATATTTTTTCTCTCGCGTTGAACCGACCCGGAACTGAGCCGAAATAAATTCAGGCGGTTCCCGGTTCGAGAAACGATGCAGACGTAATCTGGGTTATGAGAGGTCGGAACTACGATTGACACAGCGGATTGATGGGGGGGGGGGACGTAGGGGTTGCCAAACAAATTCAAAATCAAAACTGAACAAAACAAAACTACAAACCCAAGTGCGCGAGGTATCTCCTACTCACAGCGATTCGTTCACTCAACTGTGTTAGCTTTGTGGTCGTCGTTTTGACAGTTGTAGACTTCCTTGTACGCGATTTTCGTCGTCCAACTACCCCAAGTCTGTAAGGCTGTAAAATAACGGCCAGTCCCTGAGCAGGATATAACGGGGTGTACACGATGAGAGAACATAGAGTGTACAGTACGCTACTGTAACGTTGCACCTGAAATCCAGATCTGCAACATGCAGTGTTGCTGTGAACCACTGCTGTGTCGGCAACAACAAGAACAAAAGTACATTTTTGTTATTTGGGAGTCGTAAGGATGTGATTGCTTTTAAAACATGGCAATCAGCTCAAAAGCTCATTTTCCTGAACCAGACCAATATGCCTGAACCTGAAAAATAATAATAAATAACGGTTCCGATCCCTGTTAGCACGTCACTTATGCTGGCAGTAAAATCCACCGAGCTTCATTGTCCTACACGCATGCGGTGCTCATTATGCTTTTTACGAGGCCGTAACTCTTTGAAGCACGCACATTAATTAATACCCGCTTTCTCTCAGGTCTTCGACAGTAGCCCCTACATAAAACGCACCGAAACTATGACACTAGGGAGAATGTTACTTGCATGCACTGTAAATGTCATTTAAACGAGAAAACTGATCGTAGAGTTTCTGGTTCTCAGAAGAACAATACAAATGGGACAACGTATAGCTACAGAAAGAAATTAATAAATAATAATAACAATAATAACGTTTCGAAGCAAACTATGGGTTCCCTCTTGCCTTCGTGAAGGCCCTATGACTTCGGTTAAGCAAACCGAAAGTATTTGCACGGTTCGAATTATGACACTAGTTCAGCTTTTTTCTTTCTTTGTTCTTATTCCTAATGCAGTCCAGAGTGTTGCCGTTCTGTGCACGTTGGAACCTTCCACGGTGGTGAATTAAACAGCGTTGTAGTGGAGGGGCGATTAACCGATTAAACAAATTAGGCGAATTAGACATTAGGGCAAATTATACAATATATATGCGTACCGCATGCAATAATCTTTAAAGGCGTTGCTACACTTTGTCCCAAGTTAATGTTGGATGAATGCATTACTTGCATCGATGTGAACCTGCATTCAAAGTTTTGTAGCAAAAAGGGGGCAATAGACGCGTAGACAATCGACTCCGCGGACACCAAATCTCCCCCGTCTCTGACATCACTGCACGCGTTTTCGCCAGTGAGGCAGCGCGAGAGATGTCACGTGCTTACGACTACCAATGGAAGTGGCCGTAGATCTCGCCCTTCTGGCGTCGTATCTTGACGGGATACGTGTGTTCAAGGGTTTCTATCTCGCCAAGTATAGGACACCTAGAAAAATAGTTCTTATTTCCTCAATACCCTGAAGGGCAGTACAATGTGCGCATCATAGAATGAATCATATGTATCAAACTCTCACAACCCCTCTGACTCCTTATTATTAACCCATTTAAGAGGAACATGGGGGAGGAACGTACTTGGCTACACTGATTTAAACCCATTGACACTCGCACATAAACACTACAAATGGGGCATGAATATAGTCTATCTAACCATGATGTGTGTGATGGGGCATATCTGGGAGCTTTAGCAAGAGTACTAGGTTTCATGGTCGGATCGAAAGTCTAGATATGTGTGTTTGCGTGGGTGGGGAGGGGGGGATATGTTAATTCGTATGAAAGGAAGCAGAATTTGTGCTGACAAACCTCACAAGTGCGATTAGGAAACGACAGCTGATGCAAGATGTTGTATTCGTCCTTCTGTGTTTCGTTAGTGTGAGGTCATCGACCTTTGATTGATCCTCCATTGGAGTTGTGTTGATACATGATATTTTACGTAACGGCACTAATTCTGCCTACGAAATATCTTCACGCTTCAGTACAGTTCCTGTAATTAGAGCTTAGGCAGCAACGGACGAGAACAACGCGAACAATTTCCTGCTTAGTCAAATTCAGAATGTCCCAGCTGCATAACGATGGAAAGGCTCATCCGCTACGCAAACATCATCAGTTTTGAAATTCGATTTTCTCTGCCCCAGACACGTCGTTCCGAATTAATTTCCGGCGAGTGCGAAACATAGCTCGCGTGCGCGGTTAACCGCCTTCTCACGTACGTAACGGATGTCAATAAACCCAGCGAAAGGTTTATGTTCGCAGAGAACCAACCGACTTGTCGAACTTTGTACGCAGATAGCTGAGCTGACAAAAACACAGAGCCACTTCCGGGGAAGTATTTGTGGCAAACGTACGTTGTGATGGGGACGCTAAGTAGAAACACCAGAGCCCATAATTATTCTATGTCGGACTCTCTTTTGCTTATCACTTGTACCACGCTGATAAACCTCAATCGATAAATGAGCTTTTGATGGCGTGAAAGTGCCGGGTGACTGGAGTGCTCTCCAGCGATAGATGTTCGCTCACGTCTTTTCTTAAAGGGACAGTCGCTTCCTGAAATGTGTCTATGAAACGTACTAAAATGGTGGACATCGTTCGACAGCCTATGGGGCCAACTTTCTCTTCCGAAAATGCCTCAGATATCAACTAAACGAGTTTTATAAATCTGCATTGCCTTTGCAGCTGAAGAAGCTTCAACAGCGTCATTTCTCTCGCTGTAGATGTCGCTCGTTGTTATGCTTGGCATAATTGTACCCAGATTTTAATGCTCTTTCAATTGATATATCTCTCTTCTGCGTACTACCTGCAGGTATCTGTTGAGACCAGCAAGAACTAGGGTATTTTTTGAAAAAATAAGGATTTGCGCGACCGTTTCTCCAAAAGACCCCTTTTGATGTCATTTATATTTTGCTAGGACATGGCCTAATGTTAGACCCTTACTTTCCTGCAAAATAAAAAATAAAAAATCTGCTTCAAAAGGTTCACACTAGCGATGAGCGCGTCAAAACGTGGCCCTACTCCTCGTGCCTCTCGAAACGGGGATGGCAGCTGGCACATTAACCACTGAGCCACGCGAGCTGCTGGTGGTGGTGGTGGTGGTAAAAGGGCTCGCTGTTGTTGACCTCACAGAGGTGTGCAACGTCACGACCGACACCCTGGGGGAATGTGCGTTCTGTGCCGACTTCTATGGGAACTGTGTCGATATATATCTGAAAGCGTCTCAGGAAAACCCAGGAAAAACTCTAGACAGCACAGCCTGCACCGTGTGATTGGTACCGTGGCACCGATCTGGTGTGTCATTCCCTGTGGTTCGTCACGAGCTCCCGCGCGATGGCCAATTGTGTCGTTTCTTTGGAATCCGTGCGTACCGAAACAGTCTTCACGTGCCGTTGCGTGACGTTTGAAACGCGGCACCTCAAAAAATTAAAAAATAACGATAATGAGCGCGGTATGTTTAGTTCACCACCGGGTCTCCCTTGCACAAAATTTTTCACAAGTCCACGCGGGGATTTGTCGTGGTCTTCTTGGACACAGAATTATGACAGGCTCCATTCGGCTACCTCCTACTGCCTACCTGCTACCTCCTACCTCCTAGTCTTCAACGTGACTTTCCCAGTCGTCACCACTGAGTGGGTGCTGTATCGACTAGGCCGCATCTTTAGCGCAAACGGTTGAAGGGTTAAAAAAGGGTGAAGGAGGGACGGGAAGGTTTCGTCGATGTTGTCGATAGACCCGTACGATGCGTACAGCATCCGAAAAGGAGAACAAATAAGTAGACTCCGGATGACACCTGGAAATACTTGGGCGTTCTCCCCAAGTCGGTACACTGGTTAACATGACATAGGATCAGGGTTGGATAGTGGATAGTCAGTAGTTGGATAGGATCAGGGTTGGATAGTGATACTACGTCCTTGACCGTATACGTATCGATAAAAATGGCGGTGGGGAGCGCTGGTGGCAATGTGCTCGCTTGCGGAAGCTGGCCTCACGTTGCCTTACAAATGCAAATCCCAGATAACTAGATAAGTGAGACAACCGATAATAGCACGTCGGTTAGGTAACGAGTTATTCGTTTAAGTGCGCGTTTATTCCTCAGTGATAAGCGGGTATTTCATTATTGCGAGGCGACATGCCATCGTAAGCAAGACCAATATTGCTCGCCTATCGTAAGTGCCCCACAGCAGTCCAGCTGTGGTGTTCAACGGAGCCGGAAGACGATACTAGCAACTGGGCTGTCCCCAGACAGCGTGAAGGCGTTGGGCATAAGAACGGTGGGGGAGAAACCAACCGAAGAGGCAATACAGGAAGGAAAAGGGGGGAACCGCGACGGAAAGGCTTCAGACAGACAAATGAGCGGAGAACACCGATGATGACGACGGGGCGCAGAAGGGGAGTCACGACACAAGGAGTACTGAGGAAAGCTAAAGGCTATGGCCGTGACGAAGCGAGAAATTGCGGTATTTTAATGCACGAGCCGAGGTTTTTCTTCAGAGACGTGCGCTACCCGCAAGTGTGGCATTCTACCGCGCTCTTTTTCTGCTTCGCCTTTCTGCATTTCGCTTTGTTTGAAGGATGTTTTTATGTGTAGAAAATATTGGATTTAGGTTTGGATGAATATGATCACTCCCATATTTCTGCACACGAACTACAGCGCTGAGCTTTCGAGCGGCGCAGCGTCTCCGAAGAAAAACCTCGGCTCGTGCTTTAAAATGTAGCAGTTGCTCGCTTCATCACGGTCATAACCCCGTTTATCTTTAGATTGGCTTTGAATGAACACGTGTTGTCACACTGACACGCCTTACGCAATCTATTTGAATTACCAATATGTGTACCTGTATGAATATGTGTTGGCACACAGGTATATTATGAACGATCCTGTAATTCTTCTCCTGTCCATTTGTCTTTTGTTTTCTAGGAGCATTATTGTTTTTTTGCTTATGTAAAGTCAGAAGAGACGATTTCTGGTCTTCCCAACGTTCCTTTCCCCCACGCTACTAAACGAAACGTTCGATGTCGATAGCAGCAGGATTCATCCTGCCCTTTCAAGCAAAATTGCGAGTCACTAGAGATGAAATCGATTTTTATTCCTACTGCATAACGTTTTCAGACAAGGAGTACGAGAGTAGCACATTCGCACGATACAACACACGGTCCTTCATGCAGTCCACGTCACAGGTGACGAACATAAACCTCACGGTGGGACGAAGACTTGACGTCAGCTACCCCTGGTCACGAGCACGGCACTGAAATCCCGCAGCTTTGAAAGAGCGTGACCATACTGTCACGTATTGGTGGGCTTGTGCAGTAGAAGCTGCTCGCATTGGTCGACCGATCTACGTCACGGGGACTGAGAGTGACGTAACCTGTTGCTAACCGCACGCGGAATACGTTTGTGCAAGTTTGGTGCATGCCTTTGCAGCAGCGCCTCTCTTGTACTATATGGTTTGCTGTGCAATATTTTGCGTTGAGTTGCGATATTAAAGCACTGGGAAGCCGGTTGACGACTGCAACCTACTCAATTGCTCATTAGGACTGCCGAAAGACGAAGAAAATTAGTTGGTGGATGTTGATGTTGATAAAGAAAATACTAGGGACAGGTTGAGTTCGTAAAATTAGTTCGCTCGCATAGACCAGGAAAATTAGTTGGCTTTCTGGTCTATACGAGCGTTTACTGCATACTATAGTTGGTGAAAACACCCTGTTTATCTCATACAGAGATATAATTTTGTCCTGATCAGCGCGCACACGGAATACACTCTGTGAGCACACACCCTATGTCTACATGCCTTCCCTCAAATCAGATATAAAACGCTCCGTACTTAAACGTTAATGATCACTCAGATGACCAGAGACAGGTAGCAAACTACAGCTGGCGCAATTTACGTTAAAAACAAGTAACAACCCGTTTCAACCCTTTCCAATAACCAAATTCCGTCACGGTAGCAATTAATGGCGCCTGTTTCCAAAACATCCCCTCCACTCGCAGCTATTCATCATTCCCCAGACGTCTCCCGCTCATAAAACCTGCTGCTCATTCTAACAATGATGAATGTCTCGAGAAAGCGATCGAGAAAACGGAACATCTTTTCTTCCGTACGTCTTTGTCAGCCCATTAAAGCGAACCGCTCGATGCATGAACGTAAAAGACGCCAATAATCTCGGAGATATATTCGAGGAAGCTCACATGCACGACCGACGTGACTGCCGGGAGAACTCGCCCAAGAAATCCTCGCCCGCCTTTCTCGCTACTTCGCGAGAAGAAAATGCAGGGTTCGATCATTAGCGAGTCCGCAATGGAAACAAATGATGTCGAGCGCCAAGGAATACTCGACGGACGAACGCGAATACGGAAGCAGACTTTGCTCGCAACGTTGTCTGGAACACAGCCCTGTGTCGTTATCGCGTGTGTGAAAATGTGATGATGTTGTCGGGGGCCTCTTACTACAAAAGTTTCGATAGGTATTCGCTTCGTTGTTTTCTTCGCGTAAAGAGGGAAAGCGGAAGAAGGTTAAGAGATGACAACAATGTGTGGCTCCAGGAACCCGATTGATATCTACTTCCCTACCGTTAATAATGTACAGAGCGTATGCGTATCAATGAGTCTGTGCGATGCATTGAAATAAACACAAGCGGTGGGGCTAAAGAATGAAAGTTGAGAGAGGTGACATGGAGGAACGGAAAGAACGGAGACAATGCCCTCTCCTAAAGTCCAAGTCCGGGAGCCGTCACGATACACACAGCCACATCGCTTCAACACCGCCTCGGCGGTGGTGGTGGTGGTGTGACTGGTGAAAGGGCTCGCCGTTGTCGGCCTCACAGAGGTGGGCAACATTGGCGTATCTAGAGTATCATGTTAACCACGAGGTAGCTAAACTGAGCGCGTGACGTATTTGACGAGAACGGGGCACCGTGAGGCTGAACAGGGTCGCAGACTCACTGGTTGCCATGGGCGCAGGTAGCTCTAGATACGCCACTGGTGGGCAACGTCACGACTGACGCCCTGGGGTAATGTGCGTCCTTGGTCGATTTCTAAGGGAACTGTGCCGACATATGTCTGAAAGCGCCTGAGGAAAACCCAGAAAAACCCCAGACAGCACCGGATTCGAACCCGGGTACCTCCCAGTCTCGACGTGACATGAACTGCACGCTAACCACTGAACCACGCGAGCTGGTACCGCCTCGGCATTCCTAGTGTCCCAACCCAATCCAAGCCGTGCTTTCCTCTGGGCTCCATGCTTGAGTCTCTTGTCGGCTATCACCAGATGTGCTTTCATGGGTTGCTTCTTATTAGGGCTATTCCACCGTGTAAAAATTTGTTTTAAATTCTGTGTTACATCCGCGAAGCAACTGTGGCTATGCGCGGTGTGCAGACGAGGACAGATGGAGCGAGGACAGCAGGAAGAAGTGAGGGACAGGGGGGGTTAGTATGCGTCCTAGGTCGGCTTCAGTGGGGAATTGTGCCGACATTCGTGCGGAAAATATGCCGGAAAACCCAGACAGACTCTTACAGCGACGCTGTGAGACAGGAATAAGCTATACTTCTAGAAGGTCGCTCGCTGTACCATCTGTACTTGAGCTGGCTTGGCTGCTTGCCTAAGTTGAGCCTGGCAGTTTTCTAACACCCTGCATTCAACTGGAGCCTTTACATCTCTGACACCAAATCCACAATGACACCCACGTACGGGAACTGTGTGAGACAAAAGTTCACATTTAGGATACCCGAAGGATTGTCTGTCTTTGCACGACCTCATTGGTCACTCATTTTTTCCCACCACCTTCACCGGCAAGGGCTGCAGCCACACAAGTCGATTCACTAGGCTAACTCCACAGTGAATATACAAAGAGTTGACGCGAACAAGGTCACACATGAAGCTGCGCCTCAAAATGGTGCTTCATGGAGCATCCTGTTTACCCGTTCTAAAGCCATCGTGCCGGAAGTAAACGCATCAGTCAACCTTCATTGGATATCTCAGTACTAAAGATGTAATACTGTGCGTAAGTAACTGTCCCTTGAACGCAGAAGAAAACAAGGATTGCACAAGCACAGCCTGTGTTTTCGGTAGCAGACCCATTCGGATGCAAGCTTCCACTTTTGGAGATCAAGCACGTCTAACCATTAATCAGCATCGTCAAAAAGACCCCTTCTATTCATATACATTGATTCCATTCATGTTTTCTCAACCGGCAACAATGTCGTCCTCTTGCCGAACCGGAACACCGTGTGCAACGTTCTGACTCCACGCAGCCCTGCATGGGTAAACATCGCCCTTAGGCCCAATTCATATTCACTTTCCCACATGCTTAGATCAATCTCCTAAATCAAACCTCACTATACATTCTCTTCCCCACATAACGGTTCCCCCTCTCCCTCCTCCAGGCCCTTCTGCTGGCCACCCCCCGCAGTCATTCTGCGAATAAATCCGATGGATAATCCCACCGACAGTTAATCCCTGGATTAGGTTTCCAATTGTTATCCCACAACAATACAGCATACTTGCTTTCACAAAAGTCGCCGATGTCGACGTGATCGGATCCTGCGATTTCTGGGCCTGCGGCAATTTTCCTCAATTTCGTGGACCCTCTCGTCATATATAGACCTGAATCGAGCGCGGATATGTGTGAGTCAGGGTTTGCAATCCGATTTCCTCTAATCGCCGAAACCAGTCTGCCGGACATGCATAGTTGAATGAGTGTGCCAACCCGTCTGCAACGTAGTTGAAGGCGACAGATGTTGGTAATCCTTGTCGCCATTGAATATAAGCGGCGAAGAAATATTCACTCGGCGAACGTTGGCCTGTGGGAGGAAATTATTGTACTGGGTGTCACGTTATGTATCGACTTGATCCCTCAAAGTTTAATGCGTGATCCCTAATGAGTTGGGGCATTGCATGACCCCGCCTTCTTTACGCTAATCCGTGTGGAACGTCTAATTTGGAAGCGCTCGTTAAGACGTATAATTAAGGCTGATTAATGGCCGTAA
Source organism: Ornithodoros turicata (assembly GCF_037126465.1). Classification (NCBI taxonomy): domain Eukaryota; kingdom Metazoa; phylum Arthropoda; class Arachnida; order Ixodida; family Argasidae; genus Ornithodoros; species Ornithodoros turicata. The sequence continues at coordinate 30,183,582 of NC_088202.1, read as the reverse complement.
GGGATTACAGGTCAAAAGGCTCCTTTTGTATGTTCAGTTTTGTGTTCGAGGAAGCAACGTGGGTTGTTCGTGTCTTGCCGTGGCTGGTGGCTAAAGACGGACAGTTACGCAAAAGCGGGCAGCACATTCCTAGGTTTGGAATTGTACAAGGCGACGAACAAAGAAACGTACAACACAGGACAATAGTCCTCGTCTCTCTCATCCATGATTGTACCTTGTACGTTTGGTTGTCCCCTCCTCCTTTGTATCAACCCCAAACTCAGGAATGTGATGCCTATATGTCACCAGCTTGCTTGCATAAGTCTTTCACGCTCGCAAAAGTACGTTACGTGCCAAAGCAACAAAGATCGCGCTCGCATTTGTTTAATGGAGCCACTCGTTCCAAAGCATTCACGATACTTTCCTACTTGCTCGTTGCTCTTTTGCGGTTCAGGGGCGAGTAAGATCGATCGATGGATCTCTAATATCAAGTGTGAGCAAGTCCAAGTTATAGGAGGTCCAAGAACTTGACCTATAGCCCCTCACGAAGAGCTACAAGCTAGCCCCGATTCAGGGAGACAACTATCATCATGAGCGACGCCACAGGGTCCAATGAAATTCTTCCGTTTAGACCTATGTTATTCCGTTTCGCCAGGCACATTTCATTTTTCATCATCGGTGCTCCCCAAGTGTCACCGGCATGAATCATAAAAAGATATACGCAACTCATTCACACTTGACACGCCTTATCCCCTTATCTTCCAACAGCTATATTATATACCGGCTTATGCAAAGCGACAGCGCCTCGTGCTTTCGCTATCTGTCAGGAAGACCGTCGTCACGTGAATACGATAACGTTTTCGCAAAGCTAATGAACCCAACCCAAATATGGCCGCACGCGGACTTGAATATGTTCGCATCCCACATCAACAAAAAGCCATCATACTTACCTTATCACTATGATGAATTACCTTCCCCCAAGCCATCCTTCAGATATTGTCCTTCATATTCTCACAACTGGGAGTTCCTCTTTATTATCACGTCTGTGTCTAATGCTTATTTCATTTTATTTTTTCTTGTCACATTACTTGCACGGGTAGCAGGATCACCCGAGAAGCACATATATCGTTTGAAAAGCGACTACGCTGCTGACAGTGTTACGACCCCACGTTTTTTAAACAGTCGTCCGGGACGCTTTGTGCCAGACGGATATTGCGTCATCAACTTCCGATCGCCCGAAAAAAAAAAGAAAAAAAAATTTGGTTCCCGTCCTCTATTTACATATTTTCGTGCGAACACTCTGTCCCAAAAATGAGTCGGGGGCATCAATTCCGCCCTGATAAACCCGGCAAGCTCGTGTCTCAACAATGGCTACTTTTGTGACGTCAGACGCCGACCCGGTGTCGCCCCCCGCGGCCTTGTAATCAATCAGGTTATTTGCCGAATCGGCGCCGTCTATTCCAGAGCCCGGCCAATTATGCTTGCTTCGGCGGTCCACTGTCCTCGTGAGTCCCCAAAGTGATGATTCAGCTGATCCGCAAACGGGACCCTCATGGCGGCGCTTTCACGTGACGTCATTGGGCCGGACGCCACGTGCGTGTCACGTGGGCCCATCCTGCGTTCAAACGCGCGTGCTCATGCTTGGCTGGCTCCTCATTTGCCTGTGTGCTCGTACACGGGACCTTTCCTTTTCACTTCCTCTTTTTACTTATTATTTTTCGATGGGGATTAGCCATTGTCATTGAAGCTGCGTATTCAGGATCGAAATCGGGCTTTGTTAGTGTGAAGCCCTGTTGTCACAACGTTGCTGCTGTGTCAATTTTTCGATCCCAAGTTGACATGGTATGTCCCAGCTGCGGACGGCCAAAGAAATGAGACGAGGCACAGTAGACATTGTAGAAGACATGGCATTTCACAAGATGACAGTGATGCTAGTAGAGCAAAATGTGAAGATGTAGACGCCACATGTTGCATGCAGCTACCGTAGCGTTTCATTTGTAATCAAACAGAAAAGTACACGTTAAAACAGCCCATGATAAACGCAACTAGGTGTGATGTTGACCAGCCGAGCAGGGTGCTGTCAGTCTATTCTGGAGAGAAAAGCAGGGGAATAGGAAACGGCAGTACAACATAAATCCTCTTGACTTCTCACATGCACATATACTTTCGCATATTTTCTTTTTTTTTTCTCTCTCACCTCTAAACTGCGAAAAAAAAGCACTCCTGTTTTAAGTACACTACGATGCGAGCGGTGCAGGATTCATCATTTTCATGCTAATGACAGTCGGAAATCCCTCAACCTTTGAGCGCTAGACCTCGGGGGTAACGAGTGGAGTAAACGATGTTGACTTTGCGAGGACGCGGTCAGTTTGTATTGCCAACTGTAAGATGGGACAAGCGCAAATGCCTGCCCACGCGGTCAGTTACAAGGAGATACAGACAATGACAATGACTTTCGCTGCACACCAGAAAACGCGGTGTGGTGCCTTTGTTCCCAACGATTCTAAAAAGTCTGCGTATATTACACCGGCTATTCTGCTCTGTCACGTGTGTTCAAGCGTTTCATGCAAACATCTTCTCTCCAGACCTGTCCACGCTTATGTGACACCTCCGCTCTCGTGTCGACACGGGTGTCTAGCAGGAGAGCTTACATTTTCTACAGGAGAAATAAAAATGAATAAGCCAGCTACTAAACATGCCGGAGCTTATTACACGCAAGTTTCTTTAGGAAGGGCAAGTATATAGTCCACGCCGATATTTGGTTCAATATACCACGTTTCTTCTGTACCAGGGACGAGGCACAAAACGAGAGGCGACAACAGAACGATAAGGGGCACACAAAAAGTCAGATAACTGTTAGGACTGTGCTTCGTTTGCCTTGTAGTTTGCCTTTTGCATAGAACATCTGTAACAGTCAACTAGGATGTCTCATATCATTCGCATTTGTTCAGGTGTTTGAAAGCTACTCAAGCTAGTCTGCCGTCTGAGCCGTCTAAGCCGTCTGAGAATTACACATCCACAAGATATGAGAACACAATGCCGAACATATAAGACATACGCACATCGAGCAACGCCTGGTATTCTGATTATGAAAACAAAAAAACAAAAAAAAACTTCACTCTAAAGCGCGCTTCACCACTGTACGAAGACGGAGTGCGGTAAAGATGCCTTGCACTCGCTCGTCTTCCAGAATGGGCGGCTGTTCGTCATAATGACCACTGAAGATAATCGGATGAGAGGTTGCCTCTCGCTCATCCCCGTTACTTATTTCTGAATCAAATGATAGTGCGGAAGGAACACGCTACAGTGATAATCTGTGACGAACAAAAAATTTTGCATAACGTGTGCTACTCCCATATGTTAAGCCTGCTCCGCACTATTGCGTTTCAATACGTCCGTCCTTCAGTCTGTGTGACGGACGCATGGGTTTCCAATTCACGTCCGCACTTTTGCGACTCTGCTTTACGAGAAACGGCTTACTGCCGACTACGTGAAGTGAGGGAAGATAAGAGCGCGCGGCGGCACGGTTATCGTGGCAACGATCGGCATTTCTTCCGTCTCTCCGTACAAAAATTGAACTCGGCGAACCTATGCGTCCGTCGCTTTCGAAGGGGCTTGTGTCGGTTCGCAGACGGACGCAAAGCTGACGGATGCATATTGAAACGCATTAGTGCGGACCAGGCTTTACCAAAGTAGAAAGTAAACGTAAAAAGTAGCACGTACAGTGGTGACCCTGTTGGCATCTGCGGCTTCCAAACGCACTCTGTATTGTATTCCCTTTGTGAGTCTATCACATTCTTGCTTGCTAGCACAGAGGTGACATTTAACGTGGCTCAAAACCCTGTCTCATTGTTCAAGGTACCCAACAGGAATCACCATGCGAAGTATTTTCACTGCGCGGTGTATCGTCACTGCGCAATCGAATTTACAAAAACTGTCGAAGAAAGCAGCGGCGGACAGGCGGACGACACGATCCTCGCGTGACGTCCTAAAGTCCCCGTGTGTTTCTTCTTTGTTTCTTTCTTCTCAGCTCACGCGCTGCTTATACCCACTTGAACTGCGTCACTCTCAGTCACGAGCGGAATCGGCTACGTCACGACATGTACTCCTCCATCCCTCCGTTTCGCTCCTTGTGTACGCGCTGCAGGTCACCTGCACCCGTCGTTCTTTCGGAGGAGCACGGAGGAGCACACAGGTGCACGCTCGATAAAGTCGCTGGTGCGGACACCCGCTTACCGGTTGCGCTATTACGACTTTTTCTTAGCGTTTTTTTATTCGTGTTACGTAGTGCTCATACTGCTTCTGTGAAGTTCCTACCCTTACAACCACACTCACTAACCTTTCGTTTCCTTCTTTCTCCCTTTTCAGGTGAGTCTTCCTCTATTTACCCTGGTTCTTCCATCTTCCCAGCCGGCAGCAAAGAGCGGAAGGCGAAGAAATACGGGTATTTAATCAACATTTGTATTCGACACACATCGTCGGAGTTATTACGAGTGAAGCAATAAAGCTAAGGACCGTGTTCCTCTTGCAAAGAAAGGCCGCACAAAAGGCGTATACGCAGTCTCTTTTGTAAATGGCACAGCGTGTTCCCTAATGTAAACATGGAAGAAGCGAAACATTCGGTGACTTCTTTGAAGAGGTCGGACATAAGAGAGCGGTTCGATTGGGAGCTCCTTTCAGGAATCTTTTCCTGAATGAATGAAGGTTTTTGGCGAACTGTCCTTCAGCGATTCGGTGCTAAAGAAGCAAGGCCAATGGGTTCTGTGGTGAGCGCCGGTAATGAGGTCTTCCCCTTCATTAGACGGGAACCGCACGGATGCTGTCGTCTGCTTGCTTTCTTTGCGTCCCGATGGGGGTTGTGTTGGAGGGTGATTGGAAGAGGAAGAAGTGTGGATTGGATTCGTCCGTGAAGGGCGAGCTTCTTTCAGACGTGACTGGTTGCGTTGGGCTGTATTTGGAGTGAGGAATAGAGTTATTCGTAGGTTCGTAGGGTTGCGGTCACTGCCATTCGAGGAGTCAAAGGAGCAGTAAACGGCTGTGGGACAGCACACTATAGAAATGTGTCGTCGCGCAAAAGAAATTGACTGCAACTGGACTTGCGATGCTGTTAGGAGGTGTTTCAGCGCAGCCCTCAGCACAACGCGCTTCCTTTCCGTGAATGCGGTTATACGAGAATGAGAAGGAACGAGACGACACCGTGAAGTAGGATGTTTTTGGGCACTTTCCCTTCTCGCGTCTCCATAGTCATGGCCACTGAGCGGCTAAATCGCCCAATGAGCGGGTAAATCGAAATTGCTTAAATGTTACCGGCTTATGTTTTTCGGACAAAGTCAAAAACCCGGAACCCCAGTTATAGGTAAACGATTCCGTGCCGTATACTGGGTGGACTTTGGAGCACGTGGCATGTGACGCAATTGCTGTTTCAATAGTTGAACAGGGTACCCCGCAAATGATGTGTGCGGATATTATGCACAGACTTAACTTATTTATTATTTTCCTATGTAAGTCTATTCTTCATCGAGCCGACGTCACTTAAAGAATGAATTAAATATAGTAACTGAAGCGTGTAACTTGACGTTGTGCACGCGGTGATGTGCTCATCCTTCCCTGTTTCAGTGTCTCATCTAATATAACGTTACTCCAAGCTGACGCCACAAGGCAAACACTGGTGTGTCATAAAGTCTAACTGTGCCCTTTCCCCTTCCTATCAGATTAAGAGGAACTAGGCGTTGCACATATCAGCAACTTACCTAATTGCAAATTCTATATGGGCACATTAGTGCATGTCACCCGCCTTGTAGGATTACGTGCTTGGATTACCTGAAGCCTGAGCTTTGTTCACAAACACATAAAACGGCACCAAACACAGACTTATTTCTTCTTCAAGCTTCTCAGGCTTTCTCAGTACGGATTTCACCCACCCGCTCACTTGTGTATACGGTATTTTGTAGATTACATGCTTGCATACCGTCATATGCACACCGAGACTTTTAACCTATTTTCATTTCTTCTTCTTCATAAATGCCCAGCAGCATATCTCCATAAGAACGAATAACCGTCACGCGCTCAGTGATACAGACACAAGCTGGCCCATTTCATGCGTCTGACCCTTTTGCAAACCAATTGGATACGCAATTTCGTAAGTTCAGATTCCTTTTCGACTCCGGAACTGCTGGCCACATTTCCAAGAGAGACAGCGGCCCGCAAGCACGACGAATCCATCGAAGAACTCGCGCGGGAGGCGAGCCATGAGATGGCTGTCAAGGGAGAAGTTGTTTCGTCTCCTCCGTCGAACACATCCCGATTTATTCCAGGAGCAGCGATGAAGGCTCCCCTCCGTTCGTCCGAATAGCACCAGTCTCTTATCGACGAGGCCTCGAAACCCCGTTCAGTCCGGCGTTGACAGATTTCTGATGCCTCCGAGATGCCTCCCAGAGCGGTCGTTCGGAGAAGAAGGCTTATTTATGTAGGGTTCCTCTACACGTTCCTCGGGTGCAAAGTGAAAAAGACTGAACGCGTGTCATGTGTTTTACATTGGCACGTAGAGATCATATTTCACGAGCAAATATTGAACGCATGTTATCGGCGAGCGGGTAGGGCTGCTGTCGAGAGTGTAAAAGGGCCTGTACAACGTCGACCCGGACCGGCTCCGACCGTGCGAATGGCATTTAACGATTTCTGCGTCATAAGGTGTTCCAGTATAGGTGCAGATTCAGTGAGATTAGACGGAAAATGAAAAATATGGAAACGTTGGTCAGCTCTGATTAATCCAATAGTACGTATAGACTAGAAAAATACGCTGGCAAACAAAGAAAGAGAAAAAACAGCTTGTGTAAGCTTATTTTATATGATCGCTCTTCTTTATCATTGTCTTGTTTCTATGAGAAGACACCGAGAGGGTTTCCCTTCAACTTAAATTCAACATCAGTCGCCTTGCTATAATGTGATTGGAGACTGAAAATCGACTGGCATCTTCGTGCATTATGTTAAGCGCGTTTTAATGCGGTAACTTTATGCGACCATCTACCGATCTCGCCCCTCGGGCGGCAGCACTTGTTTCGATGCCATTGTATCTTCAACTCCTTCCTTTTTCTCTTCTATCGTATTCTTCTCTCGCCACAACTGTTCCTGAAGGACCTACACGTCTGTCGACGTACGTTATATATCAATAAATTATTGCTGTATTGTCTTTCCTACTTTTTCTTATTTGCCAGTACATGTCATATGCAATGCAAGCTGTTGCTCCCGAGTCACCCTCTTCCCTTAACCGTGTATTCACACGAGCGACATTCCCCAGAATACTTCAGCGGAAGATGCGAAAAACGTCTAAGTTTTTTGGCTGTCACGTGAGCCCGAGCGCTTAACGTCGTGTCTTCACGCGCACTGCTAACCGTAGGGAATATCCTGGGACATAGCCACAATCTATTCCGTAGCAGACGACAGGAAAAGACGCTGACGGTGTCATATGCAAAGTGTCGTCTGCCAAGTGTGGTCTGCTAAGTGCGCAGTACGCCACTCCCTATATTCCGGCACCGTGTGAATGCTTAACGTAACACGGGACGGAACTTCGGCTCCGTTAGCAGTGTTTTCGCTTTTGCCACCACTAGAATCCTCCGTGGTGATGTCGCTCGTGCAAGTACACGGTAAAGCACTCGTACTTCGTCAGTTTTCGTCAGGAAGTAACCTACCCCGTATTGCGCCCTACGCGCCGCGTACTGTAAAAACCGCTGATGTGATCGACGCCGCCATACAAAAGCAACTAGACGGTATTGTCATCTCTCTCTGAAATGCTTAGACGACGACGTCATTCTCTCTTCGAGAACGCAATTTCCGCTAACCTGCCATGTTTGGAAGCGGAAGGAAGCTACCTCCTTCCGCCTCTGCGAATGTCTTTCTCTGCCTTCGGATATGCGCCTTCGAACGCTACAAAAATCCGTAAAGTAAAAAGGAGAAACAAGAAAGTCATCTCTACCGTTCTCATCGAAAGTCCTCCTTCTCCAGCGCATATAGCCGAGAGTTCGATTTTCTTTTCATTTCACGAAGTTTTCATTTTTGTATCGCTTCTTTCTGTTTGTCTTTTTCCGCAGCAGAACAACATCTTCTATTTCGCCAGCACAAAACAGCTTGTAAGGTTGTACAAAACGAGATTTTGGCAGTACATGGGTAGCTCACATATATAGTACACACTCCGGAGGGAGCTATACCGTTCGGCAATTCGAAATCAACACCGAACATACATGGGAGAAGAAGGAAAGGGAGACAGAAATCATGAAGTGATGCGCGCACGGGCGAGTTGAGGCGAACGATGATTTCCGGAGCCGATCGACAAACAGCCACTGGAATAAGATGAAAGGAAGAAGGAAGAAAGCCAGGAAGAAAAAGATGAAGGGGGGGGGGAAGTAACTCAAACCGCAGTTGTGAAATTACTTTCTTCTTTTTCTGTACTTTCTGGAAACGAGAGCAAGCGAAAGAGAAGGAATCCTGATGGAACGGGGAACAGGAATCGATGGAGAGAGAAAAAACGGTGAGCAAAAAAATCAATGTCAGCTGCAGAGAGCGCACAAATCAGTGTTCGGACGCAGATGCGTACGCGGGGTCAACTGTAGGAGTAAGTGGGGATGGCTGATGCTCCTTTTGTGTGTCTATGGACGAACTTGTCTTGTTCCCGTCCCGGTAGATGTTCTCGCCACCCGATGCACATCGTCTCGGATCCAGGCCTCTAGCACGGTGCAGCAAAGACAGCAGCTGATAACTTTTTCTTCTTCTTTTTTTTTTTTTTTTTTGCTTGCATCTAGAACGTTACTTGCACTCAAGCTACAACGGATGCAAGTATGATAGAGCACCTGACGGCCGCATGGACCTACGAAGGAAATGAATGCAACGCTAACGATAAACAGCTGCTCACTTACTGATTGGACAGGGGCCCTGTCACAGTAATCGAGGCCGATTAATGTGACGAGAATAGGGCCCCAGAACTTTAGTGCAAAATTATGCAGAAGCAGCAAAGGGTTGAGCACCTTTGCAAGCTGTGAACAACTAGGCCTGCGTGGAGATCCATCGTTGCTGTGAGTGAATGAGTAAAGGCACTCGTATTTTCGACATATATTCCCCATGACCTAATAATTATAATCTATGTTCATGTGAGTTTCGCGCGGAATTAATATAGGGAAACAGTAACGCTGCAGGCATAGACACTAACGCTACTTCATGGACATCTCATGTTCAATTCTCTCCGTGCTTCTTATTGAGCTTATCGTTTTACTTTGGTGTTAACAACGGTGAAAGTACCACGTCACCATAAGCAAAAGAGAAAAAAAAGTGGCGCGCGCAAAGGCTCAAAATCTTCAAATTGGAAATATGATTGCACGAAGCCACGGCGGAGGCGACGCTCTTGCAACGTAAATAATTAAGGCTGATTCACATTACTCCGTTTACGGCGGCGTACATCGTCTTGCGTGCACCTTCGTTCCATCCGGAAGGATGTTACGTTAAAATGATTGGCTGTCAGCGGACGTTAACACGCAAGCGCAACCATAAACCCGGCAGTGTGAATCATTGTAATTCTCATCTTTATCATAATCATCACTTTATCAATCAAAGATATCAATCATCTTTATTGTTATTAGGGACCCAATGTACTGAAAGTCGAGTGCAATAGGGGTGGCCGGTGTGTGTCTTATCAATGTTCTTTAGTTTCAGGAGTCTGTTCAATGCCGTCCACCTACCCGTCCCCCCCCCCCCCTATTGCACTCGACTTTCAGTACATTTTGCTGCTTGGGGAGTTTTACCCCTGTTACACGGTCAGCCTTCGACGAGCGTTGAAATCAACTGCCTTGAAAAACGTGCCTAGCTCCAGCACGCGTGTATCCTATCAACCTGTCACGCAGCATTGGATTCAATGTCCTTTTAGAAGATGACACACTACACGCCTGCTGGCGCTACGTGCGTTTTTCAGGGCAGTTGTCTTCAACGGTCGTCGAAACCAACTGCCTTGAAAAACGCGCGCAGCGCCAGCAAGCGTGTAATGTGTATACTTCTAGGGCATTGAATCCAATGCTGCTTGACAGGTTAGGTTAGAGACATTTAGAGGAACGTACGGAGGCGGAACTAGAGAGCGCTTACGATTTCAAAACTCCCTATTATTAAAGCATACGTGTACGTCTGGTAGGAACTTTCGTCGAAAGTGTCGTATTCGTTCTAAAATTTTCACAATGTCGCACCAGAGGCTCAGAGCCCCGTCGAACGTAATGACGACATACCGTCTTCATCTTTAACGTGGTCTAGCCCACCTAGGTGGAACAAGTACGTTGCCAGGCAAAAACATTAATCGATAAAAATCGTCCCTCTGAAGCGTTGCGGCAGTATACGCTAGGGAACCAAAATAGCACGGTCGCACCTCAGCAGCTGCAAAGGATTGACATGCCCGGAAGCAAAAGTACATAGCGCGTGCCATTGGCATTCTGTTGTTCACTGCGTGCTTCAGTTGACTTGAGCTTTTTTTTTTTCTTTACTGTCTTCGCTGGTTGTGGTTAATTTGGTTAACCTATACCGGAAGATAGTTAATTTGATTTGACGAAAGGCCCTTAACGTGTTAATGCGGAGTTCTCGTCTTCGGGGATGCAAATAATTTCGCCCGGTTGTCGAGCTTGGATGGTAAGGGGGATGAATAGTTTGGAGAGTCGCTCGCTGTTCTCAGGTTCGTTAGTATGTTGTGGTGACGTGGGATCTCTGCATGATAAGTAGGTTCGTTCACTGTTTGTGCTTGTTTCGTGCGGGTTGTGCCTTCGTGGTTGACGTCTTCGGATTGTGGGTGTGTTGTTGAATTGAATTATGCAGCTCGCGCGCGCGCTAGCATAGATATAGCATGAGGTCGATCGCAAAAATATGCGAAGGGATATGAAGCGATGGAATGTGTCTTCTGTAGGTCCTGGTCTTTTCCAGGAAGCCCAAGATTAAATATTCCTACTTACCGTCGAGATTTTGTTCACTCGTGTGGGCGGTTCGCGGTCTTTGAATTGATAGGAAGGAATTGAAGAGAACATTTTGAAGGAAGGAACTGAATAAAAAGCAACATTTTGCGTAGCAGGTATCGTATACCGTGTTCTGTAAGTGGTCTTGTTTACTTTGGCGACTTTTAATGTGTTCTAACTAACTAGTCTTATTTTAATAATTATATTAATTAGGTAATAAAATTGAGTGTACATAAATTTTGTTTCATTTAACTCTACACCAAACCGCACCGCCAAAACCTTACGAACGATCGGAAAGACGCTATTTCTAGGCAATTTTTTGCCCCCCATCGCAATCAATCAATCTACGTCAAAAATGTCAACACCTTTTGCATTCGGTACATATATGACAAAGCCGATAATGAACGTTTAATTTTAAATCTAATTTAATAATTCAAGCGCAGATGTTCAGTGCCTGCATCATCCTAGCATCCTCTCAAATTCAAATAAAAATAATGGCTACCATATGACAGATGAGACTACAACAAAGATTACAATGTCACAAGATTGATACTGATGCCGGCCAGTACTCACGCCGTGAACATGTGAGAAGAGTTACGGTCTGAAGCATCGAAATATTTCACCATGGCCTTCGTTTGGACTCTAGTGGAACACTCATGTTTCTGGATATCAAGCAGCGGCAGCCAGGGCCGGCGAGAGAAATTACGGGCCCCGGGGATGATTCCGGATGAGTCCTACCCGGACCCTCCTCTTCACGTCTCCTGGTGCTAGCAACCGTCGGGCCTTCGCTCGGGCGGGCCCCTGAAGAGGCCCGGGCCTTTGGCTCCATCCCCGGCTGCTCCGCCCCCCACTCTCGCCGGCCCCGGTGGCAGCTCGTCACCCTAAGCACGTGGAGTAGCCGATCCAACGAAAAGTTAGGCCAACATTTCTATGTCGTTCTTTCTCAATCAGTCGAAACCAAGTTCGCTCATACAAGCTCGCGCAAGTAAAGAGGTACAAATTCCATCAGTAGTAAATAAGCTGCACTACCCGATGATATTGCATCAGCAAGATGTGCTGCCCACCTCGTTTCTTTTTTTCTTAATAAACATATCCCCCCCCCCCCCACCTCGTTTGATTGAATCAAGATGAACTTTCGATCGTGTATACACTGTTGCTACAAAATAGAGACAGTTTCAACTTTTTTACACAAACCAAAGCATGCGATTGATATAGTGAAAATATTTACAACGTATTTATGTACGAGGGGCGTTCAAGTCAAACCGGGACTTTTCACTTTTCGTAAAAGTAAAATAAACTTACAGGCGTGAAATTAGCTTTATTTTTCAACGTAATCCCAAGCTGCACTAATGCACTTGTCCCAGCGTTTCACGAGGGCTTGTATGCCAGCAGCGTAGGAATCCTTACCGGCGCGTAGCAGCCATGGTCGGACCGCATTATCGAATTCGTCGTCGCACCTGAAGTGGCGGCCCCCAAGGCTGTCACGATGGTGATGCGCTGACTCTTGCAGTCACAAGGTACCCAGCACGTTAGCGTTAGGTACTGACACTAATCTGATATGGCAGCACGGTACGTTCCCTACTTGATGACAATACACGTTTTGAGCCACCACACAGCGCACGTGAACACAAGCGGCTTGAAGAAAGTTGGGGGACTCTGTGCCCCGCACTCTTGTGTATACGGTTGGCCGCATCTTCGCTGGGGTAGGAGACAACCCGATTGCTTTGTGCAACTCACGCGGAGGATTCTTAAAGAAGCAAAATTAGCTCTGCACAGAACAGTGTGTCGCGCCTGTTCGACCGAGGACGAGGCGGGTGGCGCGCTCACAGAAAACACAACAGTATAGGATTCCTCCGCATATGTCAAGAAAAAAAAAAAGAGAGAAGAAAAAGCTTTAAGCGTCAGTCGTTTTCAAAAACACTCCTCCCTGAAGATGGATGCACGGAATTTAGTCGTTATGCTTTGTCTGAGCCCTGCGTCTTTCACGGGTAATTTGGTGCAAGTCGCACGAGCGGGCTACTGAGACGGCTGCATACCTCACTGGAAAGGGAAGAGCAACAGCGAGGAGGAGAATGTAATTGCGAGCAGCTTCCGAAATGCTGGCTTACGTTAATAGCGCTGTCATGCCTAATGTACGGCAGTGCATTTGAGCTGGGCAGGAACTGTACCTTATGCCTTGGCCGTCAGAACGTGGAGTTTGGTTATTATTGCTTTTTTTAGGAAACTTCCGGGGGAGAAGCAATTAGTGTGGAGATAAATGCGGGTAGAGCAAAGAAAAGAAGCAAAGACATTTTTTAGTTGCTGCTACTTGCTGTACTAGATGAATTAATTAATTACACAGTCGTATTTCTTGCCTTCCCGTTTCCTTCGTCATCACAGAGGCAATTTTCGGCGAATCTCGCACCGTTGCATCTGTGTGAGACGTGTGAGAGGGTTTTCTTCTGTTATGTTCGGACTGCTTGTAGTCCCGTTTCAAGTCAAGACTGAGGTAGCAAGTTGTCTTATAAAGTTGTAGTCTCGGCAACTTTTTGCTCTTGAGTGGAGGGGGGGAGGGGACAGAGCACATAAACGCGAAATTACGCTTTCCTTCTCTCTCTCTCTCTAAAGCAGTACATGTCCGTACGTGTGCGGTACAGCAAGTAATATCTCTGCAACATCAACTGTTAGTCCTCGGTTCCCTATTAAACTCATAGTTCGCAATCGCTTTTTGCATTTTTTTCGCAATTTGCAACCCCCAATAAAGGGGTGTGAAATCATACTCTTATGAAGGTTGGATGCAGGAAGGTAGGTGGGAGGAAGGTTGGAAATAAAAGAGAATCGCGTTTTACTTTTTTTTTCTTTTTTCGCACATCGTTTTCAATGCATTTGGGGTAGTACAAAGTCTTAAAAGAAAACAGAGGGAACCGTAGCATGCCGCGAGAAGTACTTTGGACAAAGTGGAGAGGTCACTTTAGTGACCTCTCCACTTTGTTTTCTCTTCCACCAAACCACACTGACTGCTTTAGTGGCGCAATGATATCTTTATTGTCGACCGTGTCAGGATGTTCCGTTAGGGAAACAACGTCCGCACTCAGCAGCAGTAACGAAAATTCGTTCATCGAGACTCATCAGTGTGCAGCGCCGACACAACTTCTCACAGACCCTACGCAAGCTCGCGAAGCGTTCTCGCACGCAGTGTCAAGTGCAAGGCAAAGAAATCAGCAGAGAGCGTGGCAGGACCCCGCGATGTCTCTTTATCGTTTTACAGTGTTTGTTTCGTTCTCCTTTGTCCCTCGGCGGGCCCTGGTATCCGTACAGCTGAGATTAGGGAGGGTGCTGTACACATGGCATCGTCTATGGTGCTGAGCAATGAATGGCACCGTTGATAGCGCTCTGATGGTTTGTTTACTCTTCATCGGGCGCCTTTGCTGTCCTTGTTGAGGGCCCAGGTGCCACTTGTTCCTGGTGTTGCGAATCTTCTTTCTTCACGTGTTTCTCTATAGCAGGGGCTGTAAGACAAAGGTCATTGTCCCTGTAGAGGGCTTGCCCTGTCAAGAAATTCCAATGTGAGAGGGCAAAGACAGAGATGTCTAGTTCTTGACGTTGCTTTTAAGCGTTCTTCACAGTGGAGGGAACGATTGCTGGGCACGCTCGAATATTTTCGGTGCTTTTGTTGATGTTCCCATAAAAGAGGCGGATACAGTGTCTCGCAGTTCATTGCGTTGTGGATTTAAAGGGAACAATGTAGAAGAAATGCAAAGAGAGAAAGAAGACAAATAGTAGCTGCAATGCCCGCCCTTCACAGCGCGTGCTATACGGTCCGTTTAAGGAGACAGACTCCCCATATACACGAGGGCTATAGTAACAACAACATACACATGATGGTGATGGCGTGAGGGGTATCACTGCAGGAGTTACGGTAGCTCAGGACATATGCGGGTTATTTTACGCGGTGTTTATTTTTATTCAATACAGATTTTTTTTATAAAAAGGCTGTGAGCGCAGCAAGGATGCCGTTTTCGCAGGCGAGTTATTCGGCCAGTCTGTCGAACAGGGTATGTATCTATTAGATCATTAATTACATTAAATTAATCAATTATCTTCTTAATTAACTGCTAACAGTATTCTTTGTTTACTGCATATCTGTTGAATGGAATACGCTTTCAAACTCCGCCGTTTGCGCCAAAAGCAGCTCTTTCGTTCACTCCATAAGCGCGATGCTTACCGCTTCTTTCTGTCGACGATCATTCCACTTACGAGGTCGTTTATCGTGTTCACCAACAACAACTTTATTTGATGATTCATATTTCTTGGGTGTTTTGTATTGTTTCATATTTTACGTGTTATTTCTCCTTTGCCTTTTGCCTTGTATACTGCACCGTGCCACTGTACAGTAAGTATGCCACTGCCGGCAACTGCGGCAGGCATTATATATAAAAAAATGAAAAATTGAAAAATAGAGGTTTTCGGAAAAATGTGAGATAGCAGAATTGAAGCCAACCATTACTTAAAGCCACTCTATTGTTTAAAAAAGTAAAAATATTGAAACCAGCAACTACGTTGAAATATCCATCGCCAAATTCCGCTAGGCAAATGACCCGAAACCGAAACCAGCGCGTCTCGAGCGAGAACAAAGTTCATTCCACGTCAGAGAGTCACGTGTTTTGGAGCGATGAAGCTTGTCGGAATAAAAACAAACACCGTGTATTTGTGAGATATTGTACAGGAGGTGGTGTTCCTCTACATGAGTCCTGACCGGCGGTGATGGAATGCCCCAGAGGGCAGATCTTCGTGGCCTCACGCTAGGATGGTGCCGGTAGAACTGGCTCGCAGGTGCTGTGGCGCGCGGCAGCAGAGGCGCGTCGTCGTCGTCCACGTGCCGCCACATCACTCCCCCACTCAGGCGCGGAGCGGCGCATGCGGTTGATGTCCACGTGGATACCGCGTAGAAGAGAATGAGGACGACTCGTGGTGATGGACGGCTGGGATTGTGATCGTGTGAGTTGATGCAGCAGCAGCGGGATGGCATGAACAAGCGCGCGTGATCCTTGCGGATCCCAATGATGAGGCTTGAATGCTGATTGCATTGAGTGGTTGCTGAGTGCGTTGAGTGATCGTTGCTGAGTGGGCGACTGTCCTGCGACCTTTACGAGAGCGTGAATGCTGTACGTCGCCAGAGAAATGCCGGAGCGGACCATCGTGAAGCAGGTGGTCGGAGGCCGGAAACTGTGCTTGCTGTAATCTCCACGCGGGTCCCCGGTGGAACAGGGGTCCCGGTGAGACTTGGCTGGAAGAAGATGGTTCGCTGCCGGTTTGTCGAAAAATTTAGGATGGTGAATGGCCTAATTACGCCAAATAAGGTGGTCGTTGTTCGGGTTACCAAATGTTGAGGAACACAATCTCCTCTACAATATCAATCAAATGGATGGAGCACGCAGGCATACATTGAAGCATACACTGTAGGCATACACCACTGAGTGGATATGAAGGCGCTACGCATGCAGTGCACGAAGCACAGTGACTGCCGACAATTACTACTCGGTTCAGCCGACACGTCCACTAGCGGTAACTGTCCATTGTGTATCACGCGGAATGTTCCCCCAATCGTCTATTCAACAAAAGAATACCGAGTCCCGACAATCTCAATAAATCGCAATATGGCTGCGCCGGAGTGAAAAATCGATCAGGGCTGTTAAAATGTTAAGAAAGCTCATTGGAATTGTCAATATTTGCTACAGGGCTTCTGTTGCTTTCCTTCTTTTTCCAGTAGCGCGCCCCTGATGCGAAAATAGAACCCGTTCATTTGTGACTGCACCACTTGAATTTACACACTCGAACTTCACATTTGCGCAACAGACAGCACAAGACAAGATTGTCCCCGCCTACAGTGCCTCGGTTTTTCGTCGACCCTCTCTGAGCCATTGCGGACGCAGTCCGTCGTAGAATGCGCGAAATACAATAAGGAATCCCCCAAAATTTTGACTATTGGCGTCCATTCACACGCTTTATTCATAATAGGTTCTTGATGTGGAAAAGGAAACCACTTCAGTATTCGACACAATACGCGTCCACTGAACCTGAACCTAATTCCATATTCCGCTTTCACACCACAAGGCCATTTTCATGGGTTAACGTCCACAGGGCGACACAGAATCACAATTTCGTTTCCTCGCCATTGAACCCGAATACACGGGGTGAGGTTCACGTCTTTTCTTGCCGTCCCCCCAAAAAGGAAGGTCGGCCAACATAAAGAGACATTTCCATCGTAAAAGACCACCACGGCACTGAACCGTAGAGAGAGTCTTTCCAACTTCCAGCGAAATCTTTCACGTTTGCTGTGTACACCCACGGGGACATTAAAGAAAATTTGAAAAACGTTTTTTTCTTCTTCCATGTTCTTTTTTTTTACTCTTTACGCCGAGTTTGCGACAATAGAGCCAACTGCCCATGGTCCTCACACCAGCTCCCTCAGTGTCCATTCCCCTGGTCAGTTTGTGACTGCGCGCTCTTGGAATTCTCAGTGGTTCGCTGCAATGTGCGCGCTCCCTCAATCGATTTTTATGCCGACGTGTGCGAATGTGGACATCGTATAGCTCTTGCGTTCATATTTTATAGAAGGAAACGCGTAAGCGTTTGTGTGGATGGCGGCGGCTACGGCTCTTCAGGTGCCCTTGCGGGATCGCAGCTTTCTGCACTCCAAGGAACATATTCGATCTCAAGGGCCTGACGCTACGTTACTTCTTCCAGCGTTTCATTATTTGATTCCCGTCGGTCCCGATGTGTGAGCTTCGTGGGTCCATTGGTCAGCTGATTCTAGGGATCCAGGTTCGAAACTGGGCTGAGAACACCAGTTCTTTACTGTAGTAGAGTAAATCGCTTGGACACGTCGTCTTTAGCGAGACTGCATGCTGAGGCTGATTTCGGCATACGTAAAAGCGGGAGCAATGAAACGACCCTAGTTAATTAATAAAACAGCCTATCAGGAGCAACTGCGCAAAGTATCTTCCCTCAGCGTTGCGATACCCCCCCCCCCCCCCTTATCAATTCAATTTACAAAACACCCTGAAGAATCGACCTCACGCGGAGCGGTGTCACCTTGGAGGCGCGGTCCGATCTCCTGGAGTGAAAGCAGCAGCGTATAGCGAGCAGATGTGTCAGAGTCACTCCATCGGTACTCCCAATGGGTTCTCTTCCCCCCCCCCCCCGTCAATTTCATGCCGTCCTGAAGGCAAACTCACTCATTCTCTTACGGTGTATCTGAAGGAGTGGAGGAGCTTCTAAACGGCGAATAGGTCACAGATCGCTCGCACGCGCACATGTGCAACGCTTTCTGTTTCTCACGCAACCGGCCGCGCACTCAACTCGTGGAAGATCTTTCGCTGCTCCTTTAAAGAACTCGAACGATGGCAAAATAAATTCAAGGACGATGTGAACGTAAGCTGTAGAGGCTGCACGAACAGTTAAAACAAACACAATATCTGTGCGCCTAGGTGTGTTCGTCTGTATGTGAATACAGATAACGTGTGAGAGTAGAGTATGTTGTGCGAGATTGGATAGCCTTGTCTCGATGACGAGAGCGCGACGTCGGCGTAGTGTAATTGGTAGCACACCTGACTGGCAATCGGAGAGGTGTGGGCTGGAGTCTCCCCACAGGCACTCGCTAACTTTTTGTCAACTCCCGTCTTTCAGTAAAGCGACGAATAGACCTTTCCCTGCTTGTAAACAAATGACGTCATAGTGTTCGACAGCGACACCAATTTGGTAGACTTGAACTACGTTCGAAGCTAGGGGGCGAACAATGTCGCGTTCGAAAGCCATGGTCTTGAGCGATTACGATGGTCCCTGAAAGGGACGCAATCTTCTGTCCTACTTTTCTTTCAGTAGGAGGCGGCGAACAAGTGCCCATTCGTGGAACCCAGCCCTCCCCTTCCGATTTGTTTTGGTTTCAGTTTGTCTACAAACGTCATCATAACGTTTCTCGGGTAGAGGTCTATTGCATTGTCACTTCTTGGTGGTCGGAGGTCCTAATCACACGTGTCCCTCTCCGACTACGTCCCAGTCGTCATTACACACCGAAGAAGCTCCCACATAGGGTTCCTGCGCAGAGGTGCACTTATAGCGATTGTCAAAAACTTATGGTTGGGCACTTCACGGACGTCGTGCACTCTCATGCGCGTCTATTGAATTTTTGCTCCACAAAAGCTGCTGAGTGGATTTTGGAGGGCCCGCTTGAGCGCAAGCTAGCCTCCTGTGGTTGCGCCGAATAGGAGAATAGGTCCTCTACGGCCGTGGATTCTATTAATCTCATCCGAGAGGTCACAGTGAAGAATGCATCGCCAACTAATCCCTTCGCGTATGAATGGATGGAAGATCCCTCTCTCTCTCTGTGCCTGCTGAGGTCCATCTAATCTCCCTGGGGTTTTATTTATAATCCCTCTCACTAATAGAGATGTGCCGATCGTACATTGTGGGCGGAAGTTGTGATGAGCTCCGGCAAAAGGGAGTAATCCTCAGGTGTAATCCCACAAGACTTCCTCGTGATCGCTTTATGCGCCGTTCACGTATACCTGAGCTGCTCTGCGCGTTTGATGTATGGAGGGACCTGCAATATTACTTTCCAGGTCCGGAGAGTTATGAAAGAAGGAGAGGCCCTTAACGCTGGAAATCATATATTCCAAACATATTGTGCAGGGTCAGCGGCTTATCATATATAAGGAGCTCGAGTGACCGTGACAGCAACCTTAGGAGAGTATAATGTTTCGTGGTATGTGTCGTGGTAAGTGTATCTGTCGCCACGGGACCCCTACTAAAGGTTGCAGCATCTGTCAGGAGATTTTTGTAGTAATCACGCTCAATATACGCACGTGCATGGTTGTTCTTATCTTTTTATCGGAAGACGTAAAGTTTCATTTCAGGCTCGCACTGCACCATATCAAGATGATATGTACAAGCACCTCCATTACGCCTTTCCTTCCGTCTTTTTCTTTTCCGTTTTTCTTTTTTTCCTTTTCCCCTGTTTTCTTTCTTTTCTTTTTTTTGAATAGCAAGTTGTCTCTTTGCTTGGCTGACATGCCCTTTCTTTTTTCTTTATAAACATTCCCCCCCCCCCCCGACATAGGGGTGATTTCTTTAACGATGCAGAAATCACTTCCGTTTATCTTGAGTTACGGTTACGGTTACGCGTTATCGCCCTTGAGATGTGGCGCCAGTCATGGATGAGACGATTGAGGTGATGATGGCACTGGCCGCGTTCCACATAGACAAACACACTGTATACACACTATAACACTGTATAGACAAACCCGTTCAATGTGGAACGCGGACAGTCTCATTATCATATCAATCGTCTCATCCATGACAGGCGCCTCCTCTCAAAGGCGACAACGCTGGACTCATCGCCTCATTGCTTTTTCAGTCTTTCTCCTTGAAGTTTATCTCTCACAAGAGCTCATGATCCGCACAGTGGCATAACACGTTCTCTTATTCATAGCCGTGCCACTTCACCTCAAAAGATATAACGCCTACCAACAGTGAAGTTGCCGCACCGAAGCAGGACCTGGTATCATTTTGTTCAAAGTCAGGTGTGAAGAGCGTGGGTGTTTTCCGGGCAATTATGAGGGCGGACCCTCGACGCGATGTAGAGTGTTTGTTCCAGGCAGCGGCGGCAACATGACGCCAAGGGGGGTCCAAGAATGAAAAAAAAAAGCACGACAGGAAACGAAAGACCCTTTGAAGAAAAGAAATGAAAAGTAGTCATCCGAAAGTCTTACCCGTTATAAGCTTGCTTTGTTGCCCACTAAGCCCTGAAGGGTGGGAGGACGCCTTCTTGATGGGTTTTAACGGCGAATCGGATTACAGCCGGTGACATTCTATGCAACCGATAGTTTATGCCGTTGCCGAATAAAAGATTCAAGACGATGCGCGGTGGTGTTTACACGTAGAATGAGGAAGAGGATCAGTTATGCAGGTTGATTGATGCGGGAAGAGAATGCGTGTTCCCGCAAAAATACAAATATTACGGAACGCGAAAATGGGTGTGCGAAGCTCTGCAGCTTTCCTGGAGCGCCTTGGTGATTATGTGCGACGAAGGTGTTTGCATTACCAGGTCGTCGTCTGACATTCTATTTTATTGAGTCGGTGAAAGATTGTATAGTTTTGTTCAGGAAACGGCAAAATTAAGAACTGCAAGGAATATCGCTGCTCTTTTCTTTGTATTTTTGCGTAATGATGAGTCTGAAGCAAAATTTATGCGTTATAGCAGGCAGTCATGAAAACATTACACACGCACACACAACAATTATTGAGAATGTAACCGTGCAACCGTTCCTGTTTTAGTGTATCCCTCTTTTTACGATATCTACCATGTCTACTATAATGTAGCTGTGTCTGATTCTGCTTTGCATTGAGTAACGTCAGTATGCGAAATATGTATGATATGCTGCTGTTGACAATGCCAGCAGTTGAGCCGGGATCAAAGGTACTTTTCTTTGCGTTGGTAGTGCAATGAAGAACAAAGTGGAGAACATGATACACTTAATAACAGTACAAAGTATACCGGCAGTTTCATAAACGTGTGTCGCCCTGGTGGCGGTGCTCACGCTTGCCCTGGATGGGTTCCTCGCCAGTTCGCTGATATGGGCACAATCCTTTTCGTTACGTACTCCGAACATGCCTAGAGTGAACTCGAACGGGCTTTCACTCGAAGGTAATGTCAAATCAAATTAGGCCCTTATTGCATCAGACATCAAATCACAGAAGGACGGCGGGAGATAACCAAAGACGCACGTCTCGAAACATCCTACACAATTTTCAGTTTCGCACTTTTTCACGATTAATTCGTTTTTCCAGTTACCATCCATGAGTTATAACCCGTGACAGCACGCAAACGAGACAATTACAAAAACCTTAATCATAGCCCCGAACAGCTTCATCCACCCACGTTTAAAAAAGGGGGGGGGGGGGAGTGAAAAGCAACCTAATCGCTGTCAGCACTCCTCCGCATCCGCCGTCATCACGCACTCGAGTGACCGTGACATCCCGTTTCTGGAAACTCCATTTAAATCTCCTTGCTGCCAACTAACAACTAACACGAGCTCACCCACGCAAAAGCGTTTCGTTCCGTCCAGGTGAGTTCAGGTTGGACGTATGTATTTCTTCCGCTGCGTCCGCTTTCTGTCGTAACTCATTGTGAATGACACGTGGAGGGACTCTTTCCAACAAAACACAGCAAGCACACACATCGCTTGGACCGTACAATCGTTCGCCGCTTCACATCATCCAGCGGCGTGCCGGTCAGAGATCACGCGGCTATGGGTGCGCGTTAGGCCTAGACGCGTACTCAGTATCTTCGTGGAACGTAAAGCGGGTCGAGCTAGCGAACCCCCGCGGAGGTGACGGGCTTGATTGCGGCCGAATGTTGAAGGTCTTCGTTTGACTTGCTTTGTACTTCGAAAAAAGACAAGTATGCACGTTGGTGATGATGCTCCGCTGTTGGAGCATGTGTCCGATCTGTAAACATGAAGTAACTCGAGTAGAGCGTGTGGTTTTGATACAGGTGCTTCGAAGTTACGAGCTGAGCTGTCATGACAAGAAAAGCGGTTGGAGCTGACCTGAAGGCTCTAGAATGGTATGAATTGTAAAGATGAAGAGTACCATGGCTGGGCGCTGCTGGCACAGTTTCGTTCACTTTATAACATAGCCTAGCACTTGAGCATGGAAGATTGATTCGTCATCCCGAAGAGCTATCAAATACTGTTGTCCAAGAAGAGCAGATTTCTTTCTTTCTTTCTTTCTTTTTTTTTTTTTTTTCTACGCAGCAAAGGTATTTTGTGACCAGAGGAACACCAATAAGCTGAAAGTAACAGATCTGAGGCTGAAACTGGTTTATGGACGCACTCTGGCTTTCTCGACGACTGCCATATTTCAATTGTTCACCAGTAAGCGGGTTACGATAACTGCAACGGTAAATGTTGGGGCCCTCTAAGCACTATGTGTTTTCCTTTTTCTTAGTGTTAGGAGACGGTTGGTAACGTCTCAGTGTTATCCTGCGTACCGGAACCAATAGCAGCGTGCCTTGCTCAGAATCTTATCCGTAGATCTATGTGACTTCGGAAGACACGTCATCAAAGGCTTTACCATAACGCTCTGTCATGTGAGAAACTGTAACATGAAAAAATTGCAACAGCGTTATTGATGAAGCACACCCACATGGGGCACCTGTGTACGTCTTGAAACCCAAATGTGGTCTACATGTACCCTTGAAATATATATAGGTTCAGGTAAAAAGATTAGCAACGGCCACGAAGCTCTACAGAAGCCTGACGAAGACAGTGCCACTGTCGAAACGTCGACCCCTTGCCCGTTTTACTTTCTAACGTCTCCCTACATAATAAACTAGTGGTTGTAACTTCCGTAAAATCTGTTCACGCGTCTTTTTCTGCAACTTCTGTTCTGCGCAATGCGTGAAGCACTCTTTATGTTTTGCGCGCGCGCACAATCACCAACGCTCCCCCTTACGGACACGCAAAGGCGATAGCCGTACGATTGCAATAAAACTCACTAATATTATATGTTACCGTCAGCGCATCTCTGTGTAGGTGTGCGTGCTCAAAAGCTGTAACCTTGCACGCCACATGTAAACGCTTTCGAGCATATTCATCGAGCGTGCGTGTGTGAATTCGACCAAATCGAACTGAAAATTAGAACTGGCTCATTATGAAGTCCACGCACGGGTGGTGCAGCTTTCTTGCGGCGAGCAATCTGCTATCTTGGAGGTTGCACTTGCAGGTTATAAGCAACTGGTGTAGCTCACGTGAATGCTTTGCCGTTCGTTTATGCAGATTAGTGCCTTCTGCACGAACTGCCATCTTTTAACTCTTCCTTCTCCTTCTTTCTCTCTTTAATTCTTAATGTAGATCCGGTCAAGAGACTCTCTCAGGCGAGAACTAACTCTGCCTCGAAGGGACAGTCTGGAGCTGTTACCCGAGATTTGGAGTTGTAATCGCCCGTAAGTTATGTGCAGGTGTCAGATACAAAATTTCATCCAGAGGAGCGTCGTACGTGTTTGAGATAAACTAGAAAAACGAACGGGATGTCCACATTCGTTTTCGGTATCACGGCGACATCAGCATGACCCATGACGTCTTGGGAGGAACGTCACCTATAGGGTGTGCGACGACGATAAAAGGGACTCAGCACTGCTTTGAGATATGATAAAGCGAACGAGTTTTCGAATCCCGAAGCGAATATTTCCAATTGTATATTCGTATTTCGAATCTAGACGATGTCTCTCCCGAAGCGAATATACTCGGATAGTTCTGAAGCTGTTCTCGTAAGCACAGACAGAAGAGTGAGCATCAAACAATGTATGGGTGCCGCTTTATACGAAGATCCGCATGCACGTATAATAGATAGTGCTCGTAGATAGTTGATAACGCCGTTGTGAAGTTACTGTATACGCACACGTTGTATATGTCCGTGTATATGATGCGTACGTGTTCCGTTCGGTATATGGTGTGTGCAGAAAAAATATGTCCAAGTTTCCGCATGTAACCTATTGCCTGCTTGCTGGGTAAACTTCGTTTGGCGGACGACGACGCATTGATGCGACAAAAAAAAAGGCAATAATAATAAGTAATAAAATAAAATAAAATCGTGGCTACTAAACGCTTCGCAACAAAAATAGTATGCCCGCAAACTTCGCTCTCCGTGCCTTTCGACTGGGAAATGTCTGAGCAGATTGTATATTTCAGTAATAAGTTTATTACGGCGCAACCGTACATGGATGGTTTATAGGAGGAACCTAAATGGTACACTTAGAACAGAACACCACCGCATTAGCGCGCCTCTAGTCAACCACCATCCGGAATGAGAAAGCTCACTCCCATGACTTGTTGAAAACGGGAGGCGTACGCCTTTTGGTGACACTTACTCAGTTGCGTTAATTGGCGCAAAAAGATGTAAGCACGGCCCTTTGCACAAATCGGGAGTGATAACTGCAAAGTTCTGTGGACAGTTGGCCTTCACTGCATAAAAATGTCTTTTCCAACCATTGCGCCATTAAATGTAGTTACTGTTATTACGGTGTCAGGCACAGTAAAAATAAATAAAGTAAAATAAAATCGTTCGTTTGTCGCTTACACTTCTGTCTGGCCAGCTGCTTACAACACCACCTTCTGTCTACCACTTGGCATGGATATTAACGGCCTTTCTAGTGCACTTAGACTGCCTCATATTTCGTCGCGGCCTTGAGACAAACACGAATCAAACTAAAAACATCCCCCACCCTTCCAGTCTAGCACTCTATCCCTGCCAGACAGTATAGCACTCGACGCATGCGAGGCGAGATGTAAACAGTTCCACCGTAAACCATTGCGCCATAAGTCTACCACCCTAATCCCCATCGCATATCCTTGCATTGCTTCTATGCCTTACGTGCAGCGCCAGCATATAGCGCTATCAGGCCGGCGCATACGAGCATAGTTCAGTCACAAACACGTCCGTGTTTATTATTGCACCGCAACACTCGTGGCGTTGATACTCCCGGAGGTTTTCAAGAAACGCTTATCTGGAGCTCGATGCGAGACGCGAGTGTTGGGGGCTGGTCTGGAGCACGCCGGACGCTTGATGTGCATTCCCGGCGCGGTGCAGACGCGCTTGCTGGCGGCATTGGACGTCGTAAAATGCGAGATAAGCTCTCGAGCGCGACTGTGTAGGGCGGACACGTCTTTGGACCAAGGTTTTGTTTGGTCTGGTCTTTGCCTGCACGAGGGAGGAAGCTTTTTACAACTCGGGAGGGCTTTGAAACTGAGGGCTGATGGTGATCTGGATGAGCAGAGTTGCAAAACGTGTTGCGGAGCCTAGAAAGGGGACTGTTGGTTTCACCGACTACGTCTAAATACGAGGGAGTTGCACCACGTGGAAGGGGCTTGGATAATGCTCTGCTCGACCAGAAGAAAGCGTCTGCCTGTGTGAAATTGTAGCCGTGTACGTCCACGAGAGAACTATTTTTAGTTCTGGTGATATGTCGGAGTGCAGGCGCGTCCTGCTCTTCAGGGTGATAGCACAAATGAAACATATGAGATGGAAATGGTGGCGTAGCCATGGGGGTTCCGTGGTTCAAACCCCCCGAAATCGTGCCTTTGGTAGTGCAATTGGGAGAGGTACCCGTACAACGAGGGTATATCTTCCCCCCATGTAGAGTTCCCGTAGAACCACACTCCTAAAAAGGAGGGGGGGGGGGGTTAATGTCGAAACTGGCTTGCCGTTGTTGGCCACACGCGAGTGGTCATCGTCACGACTATAGCAAAAAAAAAAAGAAAGAAAGGAAGAAGGTGAAGGGTTGAAGTTGAGGTATCTACAGGATGAATGAGACCGATGAGACCAAAGTGCAGTGCACTCTTAAAATGATGGTGGTGGTGCTAATGAAAGAGCTCTCCCTTGTCGACCCCGCAGAGGTGGGCAACGTCACGACTAACGCTCTCGGAGAATGTGTGTCCTGGGCCGACTTCTAAGGGAACTCTTGAAAATGAGGGGAGGGGGGGGTCGAGGTAGCTTGCCGCTGTTGGCCGCACTCAAGTGGGCATCGTCACCACTATAGCAAAAAAAAAAAGAAAAATGAACTTCACCACATAGCACGGCCCTAGCCAACCATCATTTCGAGTGACATCGTTCTTTCTTCTGATTTGCTGAAAACGCCTGCGTACGCATTTTTGTGGCATCATTGTGGAGGTATCCGGGTTCGAATCCCGGTGCCGGCTGTGCTGTCCTGGGTTTTTCCTGGGTTCCCTCACACGATGTTAGACATATGTCGGCACAGTTCCCTTAGAAGTCGGTCCAGGACGCACATTCCCCTCAGAGCGTTAGTCGTGACGTTGCCCACCTCTGTGAGGCCGACAACGGCGAGCTCTTTCATTAGCACTACCTCCACCACCACCAACAACTTGTGGCATTATTCAGTTCATAATTAATAATTAATTAATAGTCAGCCACAAAAATGGCGTACGCCCCGCGTTTTCATCAAATCAAGGAGTTGTCATTCGGGATGATGGTTGATTAGAAGCGTGCTATGCGGTGAAGCACTGTTTTTAGAAAAGCACCCCTCCCAAGAATATGTTTCTGCCTACGCTACTGGATGGAAATAGATATTCATTCCTCTACAGATTCGTGCTCGGCTCACTCTCGCTAAATGGACCGGGAAGGGTAGTTACCTCATATCAAATGCGTATACAATTGGTGCTACACAATGGCAGGAAGGCGAGTTTTCGAAGTCTTCTTCGAGCGTTCAAATATAACCCTTAAGTGCTGGTGTTTTTTTAAGTTTGCTGTTTTAGGAATTAGGTCACGAATGTCCTGTCTGAGACACAGCTACAACCCAAATATGTCGATGATGGGGAGAGCAAGCAAGACAAACACAACCACACAACTTATGTCTCTACTACCTGCACCTACACTCTTAAAAATGAACTTCACCACATAGCACGCTCCTAGCCAACCATCATCCCGAATGACAACGTTCTCGCCCCTGATTTGTTGAAAACGGGAGGAGGAGCCTATTTTGTGCCCATTATGCACGGCACAAAATAGGCTCCTCCTCCCGTTTTCAACAAATCTAGGGCGAGAACGTTGTCATTCGGGATGATGGTTGGCTAGGAGCGTGCTATGTGGTGAAGTTCATTTTTAAGAGTGTACCTGCCCTACTGCACCTACTAGCCCGTCCACCAACCTGCACCTACTAGCCCGTACACTTATTAACCCAAACATAATTGCTGGGAAAATTAAGGACATTGCCGGCTCCGCCTTCACGTCTCACAAATAGCAACCCTCCCTTCATCCAAATCTACCCGTCGTAAGCACATCTCTCCTGCGACACCCAGGACTTCCTCACCTTAATTTCGAGCATGGCCGCGAAAATCCGCCTTGGCCTCCGTTTTCAATTTCACTCGAGTTACTCGCCTCTCCCTCTTATTGCACATCATGATCTCTTCCTCCTTTGTCCGTTCGATGTGCTGGGCACTTAGAGAACTGAAGCACATTTTCACTTTACCTAGTTACACCCTCACTTTCTTTTCTTTCACTTTCACTTACATTACTTAAAAGAAATAAAAAAAGAGCACGAAAGAATGAAAAGAACGAAGAGACGGAAGGGCATATGACTCCGACTGACATGACGGCATTGAATTGGAGGAGACAGTCCCATTAGCGCGGATGGTGTATTTCATTCCTTTACTGGACGGCGCCAGATATACCTAGAAGTCCAAAGGAGAGTTGATAAAATATGGATGCAGGCGGAGATAAGGGAAGAGAATTCTTGCTACGCAAATAACGACGAAGAGGAGGAGGAAGGGAGAGCGAAGGTATCAAACCTTCGCTCACCTGGGGCTATAAATTAGACGGCTGAAGACGAAACGATGCTACATTCCGATTCCTCCGGAATTGGAAGGGGCCGCATTATTCCTTAGCGTTACTAGAAGTGGTAACAATAGAATGGTTAGACGTTAACACTAGTACGGAGCTTGCATTTGACTGGTGATGGTGGTGGTACGACGTCCAAAGGAAGAGGAGTGAGGTTTTTGAGTGAGTGAATTTGACTTTTGTGTCAAACATGCGCACATGATTTACTGAGCGCGCAGTCAGCGTACACTGTTAAAAGAGAACTTCACCACATAGCACGCTCCTAACCAACCATCATACTGAATGATATCATTCTGTGTCATGATTTGTTCAAAACAGGCGGGAGGCGCCTATCTGGGACAGATCTTGTCCCATATAGGCGCCTCCCCCCTGTTTTGAACAAATCATGACACAGAATGATATCATTCAGTATGATGGTTGGTTAGGAGCGTGCTATGTGGTGAAGTTCTGTTTTAACAGTGTAGGGAGGCCATAGGGAGACACGCGCGCAAATGCTTTACTGAACTGCGCTCGCCTCCCTTGCATAATATTCGCCTGTACTGTGGTTCTTTTTGACTGGAGGAAGTCTGGAAAATGAAAAAGAAAGGGGTTGCTAATATAGATCTACACGCTTCAAAATGAACTTCACCGCATAGCACGCTCCTAGCCAACCATCATTTCGAATGATAGCGTTATCTGCCCTGATTTGTTGAAAACGGGAGGCGTACGCATTTTTTGTGGCACTTATGCTGTTCATAATTGTCACGAAAAACGCACTGAACAAGTGCAGAAAGTTGGGCTAGCTGGTGGGAAACCATACTGCAATATTTGGGGATGCGAAAGACGAGGACATATAAGTGTGTGTATCTTATGTCCTCGTCTTTCGCGTCCCCAAATATTGCAGTATACGAAAAAGGCGTACGCCTCCCGTTTTCAACAAATCAGGGCAGACAACGATATCGTTCGAGATGATGGTTGGCTAGGAGCGTGCATTGCGGTGAAGTTCATTTCTAAGAGTGTAGTCGATTCATTCGCATTTTTAATTTAAATGCCGAATACTTCCAAACTTCAAGACGTCTGAACTCCTTGAAGATTGAGGTATGATTTTTGTTAATTAGTATTTGGCAGTAATAGTTTCACGGTAGACAAAAAACAAAAAGGAATCCGAGAACTGTGGCACATTGCTACCAGTGGAGCCACTGCGTTTGAATGTGTGGGTCACCCTCTGGACATTGCTTAGCTATGGCAGAGCAAGTCGATGTGACTAACGCCAACGAGCCCCTCTCATTTTAAGGAATAGCAAGCGGGCTCTTTGTCTTGCTAACATTTCCTTTTTTGCTCCTTTTCTTCTTTCTTTTTTAGTAAACATATCCCCCCCCCCTCCGTCGCCAGAACGCATAAATAGTCTTTACAGACACCATTATGTTGGTATGGAGATGTTGGTTCCGGTACCCTTTGCATTATGGGCAAATTATGGCACAACTAAAAGAATTGGCGGAAGTGAAGGCACAAGATGTTCGTCACGTCACGCAGCCTAGCTATAGCCAGGCTAGATATGTGGCTATACCGCATCAAGAGGAATATAGAAGGCCAACCTCCCCCCCCCCCCCCAACTTCTTAATTGTAAGAAAAATATTTGTAAGTCGTGTAAATTGTGCGGTATTGTGCAAAAAATATTTCCAGCAAAGGAAGGGAAGCTTCCCGGGGACATAAAATTCGACCGAGACTACAGCAAAAATGGTAAAATGGTAAAAAGCCACACTGAGCAAGCTAAAAAGCACACTGGAAAAGCGGAACACATACGCAACGAGATGGCTGTGTCCGCTACCCATTGTTGCCAGGTGCAGAGTTTTTGTTTTTTCTTCTGCTTCTGCTTCTTTTCTTGTGTGTCAATGGCGAGAGCCAAGTTTTCCGCGCGCGTTTATGAAGAAAAAAAAAGAGAGTTTGACCCGTACTGCACTGTTCGGTGTACGGAGAAAAAGCCACACATGTAAAATAACAGTTCTATACGAGTTAATCCAACGTACAGAAGCTCCGAGTGTCGCTTCCACTAATATTGTAATCATTTAGTGTAGTCTAGCAAAATCCTCCACTACACGCTCTCACGAAGCGTCACCATTCTGCAGAAGGACATACATATCCCGACTAAGTTACATCACGACAAAAATCCATCGTGCAAATCAAGGGGCCGTCACGAATCGTCTATCCCCTTGTTTTCACAGCGGCGACTTCTCGCACTTCTGAAGCAAACCAGATGGACATTTTTGCTCTTTCCGCGGCTCTGTGCAGCAACTTTGCTCCCATGCATGGATCCGTTTATTACTTTAGCATGTTGTCGCTGTTCCTTCCCCATCACTTCTGTCAACTTCTCCTATTTGCTTCTTCCTTCATTCCGACTCAAAAAGATATGCCCGAGGAAACTCTTGTTTCACGGTTCTTCGTGCCTTGTCCGGCTGCCCTCACAGCACGGACGCGACCCGATACATGTCTGCGTGCGCTTTTTCATTTTTGCAGACAGAAACAGCGGCGTTCGAGGATAGAGGTCGGTGGGAAATTCGGAGGTTTGGCCCGTTTTTACAGCTGCCAAAGCAATTTCCCGGTTTGTGGCCGACGTAAGGCAGCACTGCGGGAAGGCGGGGACAGTGGAATTTCGAAGGCCGTCGCGGATAGTTTCTTTGTTTGAAGTGGGCCGTTGTAGTAGGCGATAGGAAGCCCTGTTTCTTAGGCCTGTGTGGGGGTGGTGGGTGGCGAACAGATAGCGATCGTAGTTCTGTGTCTGCGGTGGAAATGTTTTGGCCGCATCCCCGCTGTTCTTGAGTAATGGCGGTGCGGACCTTGCGTGCGCGATGGGTGGGGGGTGTGAGAAGTTGCGCTTGGTTTCGTGATGGTTTTGCGAGGACTGATGACTGGACGTACCCGTCTCGTTATGCTTTTGAGGCACAGGTTGACTGAACGGCGGAAGCACTTCAGTGGCTGAAGGAACAGTGGCGAGTGTTTTGCGAAAACAGGGGACTGGATATCCTGCAAGGGTATGGGCATGCAAGTGGCTCGACTGTGAGATAAAGGCTTAATTCGGAGGTGTCGTTTGAACGTGTAATACCAGAGGACCGGAAATAATTGTGACAGAGCTCCGAAATAATTGACCGCAGAGAAACCTTATGGAATAGCCAGGGAAGAGGACAACGAAAGAAGCCATTCCTCTCACAAGCGGAGGCAAGCTGCTTAAAGTACCGTATTTTCCGGTGTATAACGCGCACCCTTAAAAACGGGCCGAATTTGAAAAAAAGTTCCATGTATAACGCGCACCGGTGCATAACGCGTACAGCAATGTTGCTACAAGCTTCTGTACTGCCACCTCTATACACAATAAACCAAGGCGGTGCATATTACATGCATATGCTTTATTTGAAACATAGTTTTGGCGTCCCTTCTCAATCACGCCAGCCTTCTGAAATGAATTCAGTATTATTGACTGCTCAATTGCAGCCTTAAGCAACATCATTACTTTTTATGAAGTCCAGCGCCCTTTCGCCGGCTTTGTCAACTGACCCTAGGAGATTTGTGAGAAACTCACAGCACACCCTGGAAGAGGCTAGAATTTGTACGACACAGACCAGAAAGGAACTCTGTTGGAAAATATTTCCGTGTATAACGCGCACGATTAGATAACGCGCAGGACATCTATACAGAGCACTTTTTTACTGTATAACGCGCGCGTTATACACCGGGACCCAAGCAGCACAATACACCGAAAGTCGAGTGCAATAGGGGTGAACGAGTATGTGGAAGGCCTTGAACAGACTCGTAAAGCTAAAGAACATTGATAAGACACATACCGTCCACCCCTATTGCACTCGACTTTCAGTACATTGTGCTGCTTGGGGAAATACGGTATTTGTAACGTGCATTTGGCGATAAGGGAACGAACCATGTAGCGATCACTATCTAGTTGATACGTGTATGACTGTCACACGACTGGCATCCGAAGGCCCCTTTATATAGCCCCAATAAAGTCGTATGCCATGTGGACATAGCCCCGCAGTTTTATCGTAGAATATTTGAGAGAACTATATCTGCACCGCGGTGCCGGATCTTCCAAGATGATAAAGTAGGTTGACCTTCAGCAGGCCCTCTTGCAGTGCTTTCCTGCATGTGGCAAATGCTTCTCGCCTTTCCCTAGCGCCGTGTAGACGACGAATATGTGTGGCCTAAGGCCGGTTTCACACTAACCTTTTACTCGTCCGTGTTTTTCACGGGTGAGAAACTGACCCATTAAAGTCTATGTTGCTATTCACACATCCACATTTGTTTGCGGACCGTGTGTCCGTGTCTGGGAACTCTCGGCGTGTCCTATTCTGGCCCGGTCTTTCACGCACTCGACTCGCTGTTTATAGGTGCGACCTTTCACACAACCGAATTCCTGGTTCGTGCGCATATTGATACTGATAAAAATAGGAGATAAATGCAGATGGGAAAGAGAGTGTTCTTTGATATAGGCCAACATGCAGTAATTTTCACAGGGCTGGCACACGGGCTCGGACACTCTGCTCGTGCAGTGTGTGTGCTTGAGCAATGCTGGTCCGTTTTCTCTCCGCATAAATTCAAATTTCCATATTGTCACGGAGGAGAAACTCTGTAGCCTGAAAAGGCACGGAGTTAAAGACGAGTTTTGTTCCGTGAAAATCGCTAAGAGTGTGGTGTGGGAGAAATCTGTCGTCGTTCAATGTGTCGGTTTCAATTGAAAAACATCGAATACAGAGGGACAATCCAGGAACGACGACAGAGATAAATTGATGCATATGCCCAGCAAGTCGTTGATGCAGATCAGAAAACCATACAGAAATACGACGGTTGTGAAAAATGTCCGTTTACGTTTTCGTTAGCCGTAAAACGCGACCGAAAGCTATAACAGCCATGTTCAATGGGCGTCGTGCGGAAATTACGTTGTGATTTCTATTCGCCGATAACTATGGGGTAAATCATGTGCCCGCCAATAAAAACATCGAAAGACGCCGATTGCGTGACGATCAATAAACACCGAAAGACATACGCAGAATCCGCCCAAAAATAAAAACCGAAAGCGCGAAATCCTAGAGATACGGTAGTGGGTATGGCCTACATGAACACGAGTGGACAAGTGAAGTGAAAAGTGAAAAAAACAGTCACACGTCCCGAACGCGATGAGCACACGGGTGATCACCGAGAAAAGAAGCGGTCCAACCACGGACGCATTTCATGGAGGCGAAATACGTCACTTTAATGTGAAACCGGCCTAAGCCCGGGACAGAAAATTAAATACCTATTTTACTGACCTGCCTACCTAGAGTGCATCTGTTTGGTTCAATAGCCAAGTAATTCTCTCACGACATGTTGTCTATATGCCAAATTTTCTCCGCACTGTCGGACCATTGAATCCAATATTTTTAAAGCAGCGTTGAACGCTTTCCGGCCATCAACATGCATCTTTGTGTCAGCGTCCTCCCCTTCTTATAGCCCCCAGCGTTTCGCGTACGATGAAGCACTGAATGTCAGCGAAAGGGGTATAGTAGTCTCCCGTTAATTATGTCCATTCTCGTAATCACGAGTAATTACGCTTAGCTTTTCACAAAATGAAGATACTGCGTAACAGCGTTGCGGAATAATTTTACGGAAGCAACGGTAATTAAGTTGAGTGTTGTTCAGCCATTAGCTACATGGGCTACACTTTCTCCGCTGTACTGGCTTTGGCGAGGGTTTATATTGCCATCGTAGGCGAATTCATTAGCGTTCGAAGGGATGAAAAATGCTTAAATTAGCCGCTTCGCTGATATGAAGCTAATCGGGAACGCTATTTTCAATAGAGGGCTTTGGTACATCGCATACGCTGTCGAATTTGCGTACGTATGGGGTAGCTGTAGTTCGGCGCACTGCGAGAAGCTCTCTTTCTGTTGTGGGCGTGCACAGAACCATCGACGCTATCCCATATGTACACGCACAGGCGATAGCCTACGATATACTAAAACTCTCTACTATTTCGTACATGGCGGTACGCGAACTCGCGTGAAGAAGGGCGATCTACCTGCCAGAAACGGCGGCAAGGTGCCCCAAATAAAATATTGTGTATACCTTTGTTGGTGACTGCACCAAGCGGTTGGATCATGTAGCGTGGTTATGCGTAATCATTTTTTGAACTTACCGCCCTTAGACGTCACCTGATGAGCTGCCACAAATAAGTTACTGTTGCTCTTCCTTAATTTTCTTTTCACCCCGTGAATTATGGATACGCGCGCGGCAAAATGTTTAGCGGGAAACGTCGAAGACGAGTGCCTGCTGCGTCAGAAGCGTGTTTTTTTCTTCTTCTTCTTCTGTTACAATATACAATGCAATAGTCAGAGACATAAAATAATGGACAGTACTGACTATGCCAACGTCCCTTTTTTATTTTTACGGTATATACGCGCTTCCTTTTGTTGTACACAGTAGGTTGGGTGGCATCGGGTTTGATAGACTGGGTGGTATATAGGACACGCCTCACTCGACCGCACTGTCTCGGAGGAGTGCTACATAAAGCGCTAGTCATCCTTCACTTGCAACACGGGAGATCCCTCTTCACACAGAGATGTTTCTCCTGTGCTGTTCGCTGTAACGTGATGCCATCACGATGCTCTTTCACCAAGTGCGTTAATGTCCACCGAAAGCCACCATTTCCTGATTCACTTTTTGATCCCCATCCCACCTTGAAATGAATTTACACCGCCCACAGTGCCCTTCTGGCATCGCAACGTTCGAAATCGCATTCCTCCACCACATACACCACCAACGCACTACCATATGCTCATCGAATTTACAAATGACCAACGCCGACCTTTACGCTCACCCCGAGACTCAATCTGCACCCCACTGGTGCAGGCAAGCTAGCAGACGACGTAACGGCCCTAGGAACAGTAGTCCTTCCAGCTCAGCCGACCACCCCTGTGGTGTGGTAATGAACGGCTCCCACTTTCCCCTGAGTAGATGGCGCTGGGGTCGATCGCAGCGCATTGTGGCCACTGTGGCTCAGAGCGTCGTGAGCGCTCTGAGGATGAAGTTAGTCTGGAAGGTTGTGTGATATCTCTCCGTTGAGGAACTGTTTGTTTTGGCCTGGGCTGTGCATGTTTGGTATGATCGTGGCCCAACGGCGATGGCACTTTCGGACCTTTCTGCGTGGTCCGGATGGATAATCGTCTTCTCTTGGATTATATGCGTGTGCACTGTCTCTACGGATGGATGTAAGTTGACGTTTGCTCTGTGTCAGGTGTGTGACGGCTTCAGGTTGTTTGTATACAACGTGTTGCTATGGCTGCAAATCGAGAGCACGATTTTCTACCGAATTGAGGTGCGACGAATGCTAATATTTCCGAAAAAGTGAGATTTTCATTCTAAATGAATCGGCAATATGTTTCCCGGAAGGTGCTCCTTAGAGGTGTGGTTGGCCGACGGTGTGTCTCACTTTCAATTCGTGTTTGATTCCCGCATTAGTGAAATGGCCCATTGTACTTTCATCGGTTATAGTCATCGTAATAAATACAGTTAAGCACTGTGCAGAGGGTATGTTCGACGGTTATCCTTTCAAGTTTTACCGTTACTTCAGACGGTCGGGAGCACAGCTGGTTGTAGCATTGGTGCACTTCGTTGCAACGCCGCGCGGCGGATGGTATCGCAAGCTTTAAACTGAATGTAATGCTTTGGATGGTGACTGCTATGTTGTCACTTCGAAAGATACCTTTTGTTTCAGATGATTAAATTTTTAAAAAAAAGCAGGTTTGAACGTTCCGTGTTACCTTCTATAAAATGAGACGTGACGGTTGATCGGCCTTCGACAAGCTCCTGATAATCACTCTAAGAGGGGAACTTCACCACATAGCACGCGCAGAATCAAACGTTATTTAGAATGATATCGTTCTCTTTGCCGAGTGGTGCAAAATGGGAAGCGCACGCCTTTTTGTGCCACGTTAAATGTCACAAAACCGCGTAGGCGCTCCTCTCTCCTACACATCAGAAGCGAGCATGTGTTGTGCGGTGAACATTAGAGTGTAGTTTCGACCCTATCATCAGGCTCCACCTTGTCGTCAATGCAGCTTTCCATATTTTTGAAAGTACTTTTTAAGGTACCGCTTCGCCGTCACGTCTTTTATTGGGGTGAAATTGATTAGTACGATGATCAGTATCGTGTCTTAATGTCTATCAGATGTTGATCATGGCACGGCGCGGCTACGACGACACCGCTCTCCCTGCGGCTGCGTCACGAACTTCCAATTACACGATCACGAATAATAAGCTTATCAGAGTTAAACGGGACGTATATTTCTAAGGCACGCACGCGCCAGTTTATTACAGCTTCTGTAATCACCGAGCTCTTCCAAAACGAGAACTTGACTCCTTCAGGAAGTGCGTGTCCCGTTGTGATGCACGAACGTCAATCTTCTCACGGCTAATCCACTCTGGGTACAGTGTAATGGCAGTCCATTTATTTCCGTAGGTGATGCTCACGGGTGTGATAATTTCGCCGCTAAGCCGACAGACGTGCGGTGGACGCTCCCGATTATTCGGGCAACCCTTTTTCGTCCAGTCTATCTGACACGATCTCTCTTTTCGGCAGGCGTTGGACTACCTGAAGGTCCTTAACCGCATTATACGAGTTCACCGCTGTAATTTGCATACATTCGTTTGCAAACCGTTATCTCGCGAATTATCTCTCGGTTTTAAAACTAGGACATCTGGTCCGACCTGTTCGGAAGAGCTGCCGTTAAAAAAAAAAGTAATAATAATAATAATATTTCACGTTAATTGATGTAAACCGGAACCTTCGTGGCAAGGCACATGAGGTAATGTGGACGTTGTTGCGATATATACATCCCTCTTTAGTGTTTGATTATAGGGTCTGTGCACTTGGTGGTTATGGTTTCCTCAATGAATTAATGTGTGCTCTTTTTCTGGTCAGTGGGTGTGGCAGGAGACTTAAGGTGTTCAGGAGTAGTTCTACATGCGCTTATACATACCACATACTTATCACATCCCTGTCTTTCTTGGTGCCAAGCAACTACAGTCTAAAAACAGAGCTTCGTCGCATAACAAGCTCTGCGCCAAGCATTGCTGCGCCGAATGATACCATTAGCGCTTCCGATTAAGAGGGGGCGAGCGGGGCGCACACCTTTTTTGTGGCAAGTACCATATATTCAAATTGCCACAAAATGGCGTACGCTTCTCAGTTTCACCAAATCAGGAGACAGAACGGTATAGTAGTCTTTATGGCGGTCGGTTCCGACCGTGCCATGTGGTGAAGTGGAATCCGGATTCGTCACAACCACTACCACTCCCTGTCTTTAGAGTGTAGAGACGTCTCCAACCTAAAATTTCCGCATCGAAACCTGAGGTCCAATGATTTTATCCGATCTTTCGATTTTCCGTGAATGCTATGTATCGTCGCAACGTTCGAGGCTCAAAACACCCAATACACATGGTTTGAACATATCTTGGGGAGCATTTCGTACTCACGGGTTGTTGAAAGCATTTACCAGGTTATCTCGAGGACTCCGGGTGCTCCTATACAACGATTTAAGGAAGACATGGGTCGTAGCCGGACCCTGATGTCGTGGAAAAATTATTGTGTTTTTTTTTTCTTTTTGTTGTTACACTTTTCTACAACCCGTTGCCTTACCTTCTATATCGTTGGGTAGTATTGTGCCTTGTAGGAGCGCTCGCACTTTTTCAGATTCACGCGTGGTTTCGACCGTTAAAAGAATGTACTTGTGTTAAAATTGCATCGCGTGCAACGTTTACGAAGAAAGACCCAAACGATGGTGTTGGTCATGCCAAACGTCATGTCACTGTGCAGTGCGCAGTGGAGCGGGAACGTTGTCGAAATTTTCAAAGAACTTTTTGGAAAACTTGGAAAGTAACTGTTCTGATAGTTCTGAGGCTGGAACACGCAAACGGACGAACACAACACAAGCCTCAAGGTGTCGACCGGCAATCGAGAGGTGCGTGGATTGATTACCGCCGCTGCCTGGCTTTTTCGAGGACTGCAATATTTCAATTCCTTTGATTTTGCGAGGCTGGCGGATTTTGTGACATTCCTGGCTTCAGCTGCACGGTTTTCTTTCGTCTTCCGAGCGTGTAGATTGGTTGTTTGCT
Source organism: Ornithodoros turicata (assembly GCF_037126465.1). Lineage (NCBI taxonomy): Eukaryota > Metazoa > Arthropoda > Arachnida > Ixodida > Argasidae > Ornithodoros > Ornithodoros turicata. Next base: position 30,145,111 of record NC_088202.1, on the reverse strand, counting down.
TAGGCTCTGCTTCTGTAAGTTATTCCTTTGAAACAAGTGCGTCACAACGCATTGTTTTGAGTAAATGTGCACGAACTCGCTTTGTGTGAGGAAAAAGGGGATTATCCACAATGTCATCAGAGGGAACTTTTGCTTGACTCTGTTGAAGTGGTGACTTTCGGATGAAGATTATTGTTGGCACACGTTCATGACTTCGTGACACAACATTCGAGCGTTTTAATACCATGGCCCACTGAATGATGGGACAAGACGCAATTCTTGCCCATATCGCATCTCATTAGCTAATCGCATTTCGTCGCATTTTAATTAAATTCACCCTCCGCGTAGTAGTCGTCGTCGGCCACGTTATTAGCGTCTAGAAGTTACGTTTCGCTCCACTTTAAACTGCCCGGAGCCGTGAAGTGCATGGACACCTTAGAAGTGCATAATTAGCGGTATCTTTTTCGTGCGACACTCAATTGGAGTTAGTAAAGCTGCTCGTGACACGCATTTCCTAGAAAAGTCCCGAAATGAGACCATTCTTGGACAGCCATACTACTTTGTTCGCAATAAAAATATTGGGCCAGCACTTGCAGTGCATTTGTATTCTGTATGTCCACTTCTAATGACTCCCAATTTTAACTAGTCGGCCATGAGGGTTTCATGTCATACCAAACGCATGGGCTAGTGAGCCACAAATTAAGTCCCAAATTTCCTCAGTCGTCTCACAACATGTATTTGTTGTTGTTGTTGTTGTTCGAAGTACTCTCTGAAGTGACACTTGCAGCATACAGACAGCCTGACACTCATATCACAATTTTGTCAAAGAACGAGACACTATACAATTTCGTTTCTAACGTCGGCTAACTTGGGTAAACAACGAGAAATTAGCCGAGGCGGACTAATTTGTTGTAGCTAAGGGTGTAGCGGTAGCATATTTGACCGAAAATCAGAAGACCCAGGTTCGAATCCTGGCGTCAGTACCTTTTTCCTGAGTCGTTTGATTGAGTCGTGCTAACTTGTGCCCTACTAATATCCAAGTTTCTCTTCGAAACCAGGTCTATACCGTCTCCATCAATATGTCAATCCGACACTTTCTATAATTTCTATTCTCCGCATTAAACAGAAGATATTGTCCCAAGCTCCCATCCACGTACTAGACCGCGCACTCCCATCTTGCCCCGCAGAAACAGAGTGTTGTATTGTCCTTCCGCGTCTTCTGCTACCGTCCCACACATGGGCGACCCTGTCTCCACGAGGGGGCGCTCGCTTCACAATGGTCGCCGTCTGCTGCCCCCGAGGGTCGGTCGGAAAATGTGACGAGTCTCTTTCAAGTTCGCAGCTGCTGCTGTTTCGGATGTTTGTATTGCGTTTTCTGTCCCTTGTACCCGTCCGTCTCTCCCAATGTGTCCGACAACAATGCACAATGCACCCGCCGTTAAAGTCACCATTCAGGCCGCTCCTCTTTTGCTACGCGATGATTTACTAAACGACCTCACTCTTGTGTGTGCTTCTGGATGTTTATGGGGAGTTTTGGTTCGCAACGCGCACGTGAGTCAAGCGCTGGACGCTGTGTCGGTCCGCACGCATCAAAGCGGTGCTGTGTGAAATGTCTGGTTAGTTCAGCTTTGTTCAGCTATGTATTGTTAGTTGTTTCACAGTGGGTGGCTAAAGTTGCCGAAGGAATATCGAGCGGGAGGTTGACAAAATGAAACACACGGTTATTTTATGCGTGTGTGTTTACTAACGCTCTGCCTGTGTGTTTGTGTTTTTTTAAGACTATGGATGTATTACTCTATTCTCTCACACTAAATAAGCTGAGAGAGTCAGCTGTGAAGAAACCCACCCCATCAAAACATTTAGCAGAGAATCACACCCTTAACGTTCAGCCTTGCAGTATACTACCAATGGTATCACGTAGAACACTATTGCACGAAAAATGTAAGGAGAAAGTCAGATTCCTCCACGGTAGACAAGTATCCTACGTGAAAACGCAGGTGTCAATAGGGTCGATTACGCACTAGCAGGCCAACGAACTTTTTCTTTGAAGCAGCTTCGTTTACCAAGTGGGATTAGCGTCATGCGACGACACGAAAGCATACGACAGATGAGCATAATCAGAATCATCCTTCTGCAGGCTCTTCTTCCTGTTCCGGGTATTTACCTGCACGACGTAGAAAACGCAGACAAAGAGAGGTCGTCCATAGTGCACCTCCTTTTTTGTTTGTTCTTAGTAGCGATTCCAGATAACCCCATACTGAGAAATAAGTTGTTTTACGGGAGATTTTCCCGGGCGACTTTGATAGCGATCGCACCTCACGCATTTCTGTTAAACAGCCTTATTTATTTGTTCTGTGCTTTGTACCTGACATCCCGCCGTGTCTGCCAGGACTGGTGATTCCGCGAGATACGCTAGAGAAGGGTACTGGCTGAATTTATGGTCTGAAGTGTCGTGCATCAGGGATATCTCGCTACTCCACGATAAAAAAGAAATTCTGTGCTGTCTCTGAGGTTGTGTTGTTCTTTCCGTTGTTCCGGTTTTACGTGATCACTTTTCGACATCTGGTAACAAGAAACATGTCCTCGAGCGTTAAGGTATGCTGGGATGCATCTTCTTTTCCGTCGTTTTCTGCTGTTTCATTGTGGGAGACGAGTTCCTAAGTAAGTAGGCACCTGGTTTGTATATTGAAAAAGACGAAATGCAGTGAAGGCATTGTCTTTCCGGAGTCTGGTCACAGGCTTCTGGTGTTCTGAATCACCCCATCTCATTGTCACGATTTATCTGTTGTTATCGTTGTTCTGGTGTTTTCGTAAGATCTTTTCAAGAAAGAAAGTAAAAGAGAGTGTAAAGCAAATGTAAGGCAGTGCAAAGAGGAATAGGAAATCAAATGATTTAGTGTGTAAGGGACATTTCAGCTGAGAAGACCGCAACACTCGTACCGCGTCCAGATGCGGTTCACTACGAGTGGCAGAGTTTGCATGATATACAAACTATAACGGATGCAAAGGCTACAAAACCGTACAATTTGCAGTCTCTGAGCCCGAACTCAGCCCGAATACATGGACGCACAGGAGGCGCGCTGCGTTCCCCAGCGTTCTCCGCTGCCAGTCCGCCAGCTGCATTTCCCAATCTCCCATGACACCCCTTTCTCCTTGCTCTTTGAGCTGCTAGTCCGTGATTCAGAGCGTCTCGCGTGCTAGCGGCAGTTCATTACTGACAGACGTCAAGCTGACAGTGAAATGATCAGGTCCTTAAACAGATGGCGTCCCGTTGGCCGTTCCCGAGTGCATTGTGATACATTTTGGAGAAAAGAAGTTGGTTTTAGAGAGGTGGTATACCGTGTACGTTGCTTGCAGCATGTATTACAAGCGATGAGAGATACAAAGAGGCATTATTTGAACGTTCGTGCTTGTCCATTCTTTTTGAAGGGCATGGCCCCACTGTATGCATTCGGCGCGTCTTAGCTCTCGTAGTTATGGAATAACATACGAGATTATGACGTGCTGACATAGACTCAAAAAAGGACCACGCGAGATTTTCGATCACTAGTATTAGATATTCTGTAGCATTTTAGAGCGGCAACCTTCCGAAACGTAGGTCTGTCTTATGGTATGAGCAGGAAAGCAACTAATCGTGGGGTGTCAATACGATTTGGTTGTAAAGTAAAATACATATTGTTGTCTCTACCGCGTTGTGCTTCCGTATTGCTTGTGAAAGCATGCAACTCATGACAAAGTTGTAGAAGTGCGTCCTTTAAACCCCCCCCCCCCCCAATCCGGGATCACCATCACCAAAGAATGTATCATCACAAAATGGGATTATCATTGTTGCCATGCCACTCGACATTCTATTAAGCCTTAGAGCAAACTCCAAATTTCAATTCGCTGACAGTGGATAGCTAACTTTAGCTTCCAGTGTACGTGGCAATTGTCTCAGGTCCACTAAGCACAGTCCGGCGACGACCCTACATTTGTTCTGACACAGACGTCGCAACGTGAACATAGGAAAGACCTAACGAACTCGGCCATGTTACTGACCCCTATAGTCCACACAAAACTCCCCCGCACAAGCCCTAACTAACGTCGTTTCACCTACGGTCCCCTTTTCCAGAAAAAGTCTGTACTCTGCAACCCCTAATTAAATCCTGTACTCCCTCTTTCCCGCTGGCGGCGAACCCCCAACTGCCCAGAGCAAACAAAAGGTTCCCTTACACGCCACGAAACACACACACATACATTGTAAACAGCTCGTGCAGCAACGCACGCTGGACTGCGCCCGTGGACATATCCGCGTCACTCTCGGCCACTGGTGGCGTTCCGTCCGCCTGACCGTCCGCGAGTCTCCAATTAGGCCTCTGGCGGTCCCCTTTCCATTCCCTTAATTACGTCCACATAGAAGCCGCATTCCACCGTCGCGGAGAGAAAGCTCAGCCAGTTGGGGCATTAGCGAAACCCAGTGGTGGTGAGCTTCGCCGTCGCACCTGTGGTCTCGAGCTGTCGCGAGCACTCGACCGTTCTTCCTACAGAGTGAGGTGAGGGCGGCAGCCTGCAGATAAAAGTTGGACAGCGTTCATTATGAATTGCGTTCCCTCACGGAGCGTGGCAGGGTGCTTCTTTTTTTCCCCTCCTCTCTATAATGATGCCCTGCGCTGTTTGTGGATGGGTATCATGCACATATCTTAACATGTTTTCACACGTGTGTCTTCGTTGGTGTATTAAGGGTTTCGACAAGGAGGCACGATTTTTTATTTGTTTGCTAAATGGAGGGGTTATGTTTAGTGTCATGTGAGGGGAAACGGCCAACCAGACTATGGTGGGCTTGCCATTCCCTTAAAAATATTCAGTGAGAGAATTAAACGGACCACGAAGGCTGAGACTGCTAGGTGACCCGGGTTCGAATCGGGGCGCCGACTGTGCTGTCTGATTCTTTTCCCTGGGTTTTCTTCCGGCGCTTAAAGACGAATGCCGGCACAGTTCCCTTTTAAGTCGGCCCAGGAGACACGCTCCCCCTGAGAAACATGCCGCAGGGCATGCAGACAGAGCACTCGGAAATAGCACGCCGCTACCACCACTACGAAGGGTCGGGGCACGCTCTGAGGCTGCGAGGTGACTCGCTGCCGCGCTGCTCATGCCGTAGCCTTTGCAACATGGTAACTGTAACACAGTGTCTGTATTGCTTTGGTACATACCGAATCATAGGCGCCCACTGCGTGGGTCTGGGGGGTCTGGTCTCCCTCGGAACTTTTCCTTGAGGGGGGCCCCCTCCGAGAAATCTACCCGGCTGATACTCAAGAAGAACGTCTCGAGGGATCCTAAACATCGCATGCTTAATGCCGGTGAACATGAAAATCCTTTAAGAATTCGCGTCACAACGTCACAACATGGAGACCCCTGAACTGAGAGCGCAAGATACACGGACAAAGAACGGAGAAACAGACAGGACGGGCGCTAACTTCCAACTCAGTTTATTGAAGAAAATGAGCAAAAAAGAAGAAACCCCTTCACAGCACACGTGTCACTTTCTGTGCGCACCGGTTCTGAGGAAGATCAGTTCCTTTTCGGTTAGAGATACAGAAGGTGTGCTTACGCATACATCTTGATGGCTATTTATCTTTTCTGCTTCTATTATTTCCCTTGTTAGTTTAGTCTTGTTTCTTGGGATGATATGGCAATCTCGATAGATAGGTTCACATCCATGAATGTTACAATTATTAGCCAACCACCCCTCTTTTTTCTTGTTGTTAACATGGTTTCGGTGTTCACGCAAGCGATCATTAACGCATCGCCCTGTTTGGCCTATATAACACTTTCCACAAGTGAGTGGCAACTTATACACCACTCCTTCATCATAGGGTACAAAGGGACCCCGACACCTTGCCCGACCTCTGTGTATGAAATGGGGGGGGGGGGGGTCATTCGCCTCCTTTGGCAGATTGAAACCTCTCCGCCTCCGGCATTATTCTTGAGTCGTTAAGTGCTAATTTACCAATTTACTCGTACTTGCGAAACTCAACCTATGTCGAAGAAGTATCTCACAGTTGCCCTTATTCTGCAAATTGTTCAACAAATCTTTTGGTAGTGTCAGTACGCAAAACATGGTTCCCTACGGAGCGAGTCCTGTCGCGTTCTAGCAGCATGACACGATTTTCTACGACTCATGCTCGACTACCTCATTCTTGTCTACAAGAATGAGGTAGTCGAAATGGACCACGGTCATGTCACGGTCATGTCACGGTCGGTTTGCTCATTCTTGTAGACATTGTCTACAATAATGAGCAAAAAAAGCCACATTTGTATGTCCCAATCAAACCGCGACGCTTCCAGCGACATATTCACAGCCGCTTCGTCATCGCACATCTTTGCCATCTTTCGCATTGTCATTGACATCACTCTACCGGCGCAGTCCAGCAAAGAAGCATCTCCTCCCATTCTTCCCAATCGCCCAGTGTATAGTGGATGAAGCGAAGCAAGAGTGACCATTTCCGCACAGACGACATCAAAGCACACACACATATACAAACCACGTTTGCTTTCTCTTCCTGTTGTGTGTCCTTCGCACGACGGAAAGAAGAAGAAAGATGGGAGAAACACCACCCAAAACACGTCGGTACACTCCGTGCGAAAAAGAAGAGAGAAGAAAGGCGAGCAACCTTGTTACAAGAAACCATCGCCTCTTTCTGATAACGACTCTTGGTCTCATGCCGTTCACGTTCGCAGAAGGGAAGAAACAGAGAGGGATGCTTTGTCGCCCGGGGCTCCGAATCTAACGCCGAAGTGCACGCAGAGAGCTGTAAAACTGGCAGCAATAAAATTGTCCCCACGTGAACGTGGAAGATGGCGTATATAGGAGATGGGAAAGACAGAAAGGATGTGCATTCATGTGACGTAGGACAAGCCCCACAAACCTTACCGCGCAACCCTAAAAAGAAAAAAAGAAAGAAACGATCCCAAATGTGCGACGTGTGACCGCGAGCCGCAAGAATTCCAATCAGAAGACACACAATCGACCTGCGTGTACCGTAATTAAAAGGGCCTCGTTATGTTCATTTTGCTTTGCCTGTGGAAGTCTTCGGGGAGGCCACCGTGGTCTTGACGACACCCGCCAAGAAGAGCTGTTGACGCTGGAATGATTGAATATCTCGTCGCGTTTTTGTCAAGTTTCTTAATCTCTAAATTGATAGCTGGGGGGAAGGGGAGGCTGTTTTTAAAGACAGGTTTTCGACTCTGAGTGAAAGAAGGCTGATGAAAGAGAAGATTGGCGGGGAATCAGAAGGATGCATTCGTATGTCGTTCTCTTTCTTTTGTTTTTATTTTACGTGTTTCAAGAGGGATGTTACGTGTTCTGTTACGACGCGTTCAAAGTGTTGATGACATGACCGACCCAAAGTGCCAATCATTCTTGACGCCTAGAGAAAGATTGCCGAGCGGAGCCCAAGGCCGATCATCCGTCACACCAAGAAAGCCGTTATATCATACGCAAAGTCTTATACGAAGCGCTAGCATTAATTGGACGTTATTTTGGAACTTGGCTGTACCTGCGCTGTTTCCTTCTTTTTTCTTTTTTTATGCTGTAGCCGAAGACGCGGCTCCCATTCGAGTCTGCTAGAAGATGTATTAGACAAACTCAGCATGATCGTGTGCGTGAGATGCCCCTCTAGGTTTGTGGGTGTCTTCCACACGGTACCTGGCTCACCACATGGTGTCTTATCTGTGTCAATATCTATCCTTTCTAATCCTTACGAAGTTTTCCACTTCACGCGAGGTCAGCTTCGAGACCCTTCACTGCGAGTTTTTCTCACTTAGAAGAACACCTCTATCATCTGTCAACTGATTGGTCCTTGAGATCACTGTGTGAGCTTATGGCAAACTCAAATGGTTCGCACTAATGACTCCCGTTGTTCTCGGTCGTCTAGTTTGAAAGCATTTCGCACTTCAGGATAAGCAATTATCGTTCAGAGAACCTGCGAGGCTCGAAAGAGCTCCCACAGCACTCGCTTTCCCAGTGTGTCTGTTTGTGACATGTACTCAGAGAGGGGGAGACGCATTGAGCATGTCCTGTGGGCACCGTCCAGTAGGTATATAGGGAGGTCCCGGTAGAATGAGCTGGCTCAGAAGCGTTGCGAAGGTGACGCCCAGGCCCGAAATGTAACTTCAATGGCTTCTGAGGCCTCGCGTCGTTTTACTAGGACCTCGTAAACTTTGTTCTGAGGTCGGAGCATGTGGATAATTAACTCATTCTGCGCGTGAATTGTAAGTAGCACTGGTAACACGGCTCCAGTATAGCGAACCCGAAGCAGCTCAGTAGGCAGATGAAGGTGAGCGGTAGTTGGCAGTCAGTATTTGATCTCATTTTATTCACAGTACCGACATGTCTGATTCGTCCACCATAACAAACAGATTTTATAAGTAATTTCTTTGCGCATATTGTGAGAAGGATTCAACCGGCCCTCAACAACAGCGATCAGACATCCGCATCGCCATCATACTTCTCTTACTTCTCATAAGTCTGTCTTTTTGACGCACAACAACGTGCATAATGGAACACCGTCCGTTAAGTTTCTTCTCTCACACGAAATACGTAGAAAGTGTTCCGAGGCGCGGAAACTGACTCCCAAAAGGATCTCTGACGAAAATGATAGGTTAGCTTAAACAACAACAACGTTTAATATGCTCACAAGGCAATATCTTACAACGTGTATGCAAAGAACTCTCCAAGGGGGGGGGGGGGTGTTATGTCGATCAGATCCCAGGCCTTCTGGTGACCCCCCACCTTTCCGGTCGAATTTCCTCCGTCTTAAAGGGAGCATCGTCCACTTGCCGTACGTGTTACCTGACGCCCAAGTTGAGTTCATCTGACCTGCGGCGCCATACCGGCGTCCGATTGCGGCGCCATACTGACGGCAGAATATTGCGACGGGTGAGACGGAGCCGTGTCTGCAACCACTTTTGTATTTTGCTACCCATAACCCTTACACCCTCCACGTTAATAAACTCACGGTAAATGATACTCGAAAACAATTCATCATCAAGTTCATCACATCATCCGTGAAGTGCACCAGGTACATTACTCCATCTCTAGGTGCATTACTCCACGTCAACGTGTTTACAATACCACAAGAAGAACAGTCTCTCTTTGGAATACTGGCGTCTCCAAACCTGAGGCTTTACATTTAAGATCAAGAGGGTAAAATAATATACAGTCCAGCTTGTTGAAACCTCGTCAAGAAAAATAATAACGAAAGAATGAAGCACGAAGTCAGAGTAACTATTTAATACGTGAGCTTTCGGGCAGAGCCTGAAAGCCGTATGACAAAGGGCAGGCTCTGCCCAAAAGCTCACGTATTAAATAGTTACTCTGACCTCGTGCTTCATTCTTTCGTTATTATTTTGCTTTACAGTAAACATTAATCTTCAAGAAGAAACCCACATAAAAACATTGAAAGGCCTGTTTCATTACCGTGATTTGTGCAAAGTGAGCAACGAAAATCGTAAAATCTAAACTGCGTACCAAAAAGCCATCGTGATGCACCTATCGACATGCCGTGCATCTGGAGTCACAAAATTAGCTTCGCTTATTGAGCTTTGAGTCCTCTATCCTATCCTTGATGCCTTCCCAACAGTAATTCCCATGACCTCGTATATAGTGCTGTCATCATGACTCCCTTTCCTATAAAGTCTAAAAGCCCCACCCCTTATCAAGCAAAGCGAGTGCACACAACCTAGTCTCTCTAAACCTTTCATCCCTCCGCTTGAATTACAAAATTGATCCGACACATCTCCCTTCGAATCTCCTGCAAGTCTCCGCTTATGTAGTCATTTAAGCCACAGAAAAGCGCGGCGTATCTGTAATCATTCTTGCTCGCACCCAAAAACTCTTCAAAATTCCACCAGCGTCCAGAGCGATCCATGGATAAAGCGTCTGAATCCTTTTAAAGTAGGGCGGATACCCGGCGCTAAGAAGGGTAGACTTGATACTTAATATGCCGGAACGAAGGACTCTAAACCCTCACTGTAATCTGCAAACTCCATCGTATGGCGTCCTCTGGCGGAGGCCGATATAGTCTACTGTTTCGGGCGACCCGCTTATCGTCATCCTTCTCCGTGGGTAATCGAAGAGCCCTCGCGTATCGCTGAAATTCGATACGCTCTATAGGGATCAGTCGACCGAAGTGGATCTCTCATGTGGAGGGATGGCAGGTAACTCACTTTTGTCTTCCTCGATGATCTCGCGCGCGATCGCGTGTTATCAGTGGAGGAGGTCAGGATATGGTAGGCGTCTGAAGCTGATGGTATAGGACAAAGGTCGTGTGGCAGCAGACTCGTTTTGGGGAAAATGAACTGTGAGCCTTCTTTTCATTTATTTATTTTTACCGTACATATCTTCCGAATGGAAACGCATAAGGTGGTGACAGGGTGAGGGGAGGTTAGGTTAGGTTAGGTGTAAGAAGGACGGCAGAGCGGTTTTGCGTGCATTGCAAGTTTTTGAAGTTCCGAAGAGCATTGTTTCTGCGATTATGCGTGCAATCAATAGACCTATATATCCGTTGTTGTTGTTGATGGGGATGGTGACGTGATGAAGAAAAAAAAAAGGGCCTGCGATCAATAAATCTTGTACACTCGCCTGGTTTATCGATGTCGAAATAAGCGATATGGCTAGTATGAACAACGCTTATATGCTTGCATGGTGGAATTGCGCAAGAGCGATATCTAACCAGGATCTGTACTTTTTCTTCTGTGCTATTTCGCGAGAAGTGACCACGTACCTCGCCGAGAAGAACATCACTGCTTGTAAACATACCGTGTGCTTTTTGCATATCAGTATTCCCAACCGCATCACCCTTCAAATTTACACGATCGTATTTAGACTCCGCTGTTTGAAATGCTGAACACAGCTACAGCATGTCAGGAAAAGCCGAAGGCGCAAGAAACAAAACAGAGAACCCGTATTCCAAGAAGCCCATTCGAACCAATTCCTTCGCCTCGATTAAACCATTACCCGTTCCATCGACCAACTTATCGATTCGAATTTTCAGCGCTCGAAAAAATAATGTACCTGACGCATCGCAGACACGCTATCAGTCCCTACGTAATTGCTCCTACGAAGATTACCGGACTCATCCTACTTGGTGTGCGCTATGGAGAGACTGAAATGGGAACATTGCCGGCCCGAAGTACATCAAATAAAATAAGGTTCAGTAGAGATGGAGGACGATAGAATCAGGTTTTCGGTCATATCCATCACGCCATGTCAGGACCGCTTCATCATTTGACATGGCGTTGATAAGAATTCACGCTGGGTGCTCTTGTGGTGGTGGCGTCGTCTGCTATTCGGGCTGCGCGCCAATCGAGCGATGGGAGCGAGGTTACGGCCGGTTGGGGAGGCTGTAAAACAGGGGCCTGGCAGGGAGCGAGGCCCTAGCGAGGGCTTTATTGATACTAGACACTGCTGATAGTGTGCAAGCAATCAAATGACGGAGCTGAGAGCTCCTCGTTCGAGTGGAAAAACGGCTGCCAACGATGCAGAATGCCTTAACGCCCGCGTCTTTTTTTTCCACTAGAAGGTGCAACGGGCTAATAACGGCGAGCAGTTGCTGCTATTTTATATTCGTGCTGAACTAGGATTTTTTGGAGACACAACGGTTTGTGGCAGCATTCCCAATTTCAGTGTCAGATTGGATTACGTGAACTTCGATTTGTCCCGTAATTTTTATTTATTAAAGAGCATACAAGTGGGGAAACCAGAAGAGCATAAAGGTTCATCGCTTTGGAACCTATGCTCAGGAGTTACTTCTTTTTATAATCATGTTCAAATGATGTGTAAAAAAATTCGGTTCAAGGCAGGATGGTACAGATATGAACAAGTTTTGTCACAAAGCAAACCAGACGGTATTTCGCTTCTATATCGCACGTCCTCTGCACAATCCCTTTTAAATATTCCACCCCATCCCCTTCTATACCTGCTATACATTTTTCACAGTAACATTTATAGCTGCACCGAAACGTTCGCCGAGCATCGACCAAGGATTTCATGACCTATTTAATATCCGCCTCACCTCCATAATGTCCGTCCAGAGATATTATATCATGATCGCATTATATCATTATTATATTTATATTATTGTTTTTTTCTTGTTGTGTGCCATAGGAGTAGCTATGTCGTCTGACGATCAGGTCCATTCTTCTCTTTTTATCCAATCTACTCTAGTCAAGTCAAATCAGCGCATGCAGTTTTGCATTGAATACTTTGACCGTAGAGAGTACCCTCAACTGCGCTTTTCTCTTGTTTTCTTCTTTGTCTTCTCCTTTTCTTTTCTTTCCCCTTTCTCCTTTTCCTTCTCCTTTTTCTTCTTTTCCTGTAATTTTCTTCTTTTTCTTTTCCTTTTCTTCGTCTTTTTCCTTTTTTTGGAATAGCAAGCCGACCTCCATCTGGCTGACCCTTCCTTTCTTTTTCTAAATAAACATATCCCCCCCCCCCTGCCCTTCCTCCACGTCTATTATTTATTTCATGCAGTTTCCTGTTCTATCACACTCATGGCGTAATGCCACGCGATCTTCCAGACAATTATACGTGGCACCATTCTGCAACCACCGTCAGCGAACTCTGCGCATTGCACGAAGGGGCAAATCAGCGAGATAATATAAAGCATGTCCACGCACTTTCACCCACCATCAGAGTCCACTTCTTGCAACGCCTGGATGCCTAGTTGTCGGTAGAATTGCCGCAGTAGAGGCAAAAGTCGGACGTCTTTGGTCAGTCGAGGTCGCGGAAATTAGCACTAATTAACGGGTCCGCGTCCGAATGACCTCTATTTTATTGAGGGTATCGGCATAATGAAATGCATCAACTTGGACGCCTCCGCTCATGAAACACTCGCCAAGAACTGTTATTTACGGACGATGTCTCTTGAAAGTGAGGCGCTTTTGTGAGCCCTTTGGAGTTCCATCCTGCGGCTATGTTGCGACTTTGGGTGCAAACTGTACGTATGTAGGTAATGAGCACTTTCTTGACACAGCTGTTTTGACTCAGCACTTTCTTGCTTTTTCTTCCACTAGAATATTCCGCGGGAATATCGCTCGTGTGTATACACGGTTATGCGACAAAGCTTCTAGAACACACGTGAACATCACCGTAAGGAAGGACACCTGTATCCACCAACGCGTGGATCTAGCGGGGAGATCTGGATGTATTGACCTCCCTCAATTCCTGCGGTCATATAAAATGCTTGCAATTGACCATGGGTAGTGACTGTAGCGTACCGTTCAAGGCTGGACCCCGTCAGACATGTACAAGATACTCAAAAATGTATTTAAGATAAGATAATAAATACTAACGTTAGAATGTAATTAAGATAGAGTATAAATACATGAAAATTAAAGTAATTAAGATAGAGTACAAAATACTTCAAAGAGTATTTGAAATACAGTTCAGATACTATTTATCCTTGAACGCAAAAAGTCACCGGTCACTCGTCAATGCGGCTAGTCGCCGCTACGTGACATGAATCACCTAAACACCGCGCACTACGCAAGCCGCCGCTGTGTGATAGGAGTCATCTAAACATAAGTCCCAAAAAGATGACAAAGAGATACCACATAACTCCACTAAGTATATGTGACCCAGAACAAAGCAAGCTTCTAGCAGGTGCCTGCTGGGCGAGGTCAGAATTCCGCGTCACCACGTCAGGGCACACATATTAGAACCCTCACTCGCCAAGGATTAGTACACACGGGGCAAGATCTCTAAATGGAAACTACCAAAAAGGGCCAATGTCCGTGTCAAGTCCGAGGGACTCAGGGAATTTCCACTGAACAGGCAAGATAATGGAAAGACAATACACAGAAAGTTTGAGAGGGAGATCCAAAATATGTAATTAGGGTATTGGGTAGAAAATGCCATAAAATGTATTTTAAATAGAGTACAAATACACAAAACAAAAAGTATTGAATAGAGTCCCAAAATACCACAAATTGTATTTAAAATACAGTATTTTAAATACAATACTCCAAATACGTACAAGTCTGGACCCCGTCCTCGGAAATATCCCGGCTCCATCCGTGGATCCCCCTAGCTCATATCCTTCGCGTGAGGAATTGTTGTTGCGCAGTCTGAAACTTCGCAATATTTTGAAGCACACCAGAGGTGTGGCCCTGCAGATACAGCATCGACACGTAGGTGTCAACTCCACGTTCATTAGGAATAGTGGAAGGCGATGTGACGGAATCCGAGCACTGGCACCGACGTCTTGGGTACCTTGGGTTTTCCAGCAGCTAGGTTTATCTGCTAGGTATACCACGAAGGCGTCCCAGGACGTGCGCCCGCACTCTCCTCTTTTGTCTCGCACTTCCTCACGCGGTCCTTTCCCCGTCAGTCCGTATACAGCTCATAGCGGCAGTTGCTTCGTGGTTCTAAGATAGATTTAAAAGCGAGATCGCATGCTTTGACGTCTCCCGAGCAAATGACCATTGTGTGTCTCAAGAATATATAAGCAGATAATTTTATGGAATACTAAACAGCTTTTCGCGACGAAGCTCAAAAAGCGTAACGAAGTTGAAAGGAGTGCGCGTGCTTGTTCACTATACCAACCCGCACCTCCTTTCTTGAATAGTCCTTTTTGATGCACACACAAATATAAACAAGGCGCAGTTAGTTGCTCATCAACATGGGGTCCCACACTAGCTTTCTACAGACCCCTGACTGTATATTAAGTTATGTAGGCACGCATTACGGAACAATAAGCCAGCAAGAAAGAAGAAAATTCACTGTATTCTTTGGCGCACTGCCGAACGCGATAGCATTGCAGTAGAACCCGACCATAGGTTGCCATGGGACCCGTGCCGAAACACGGGTTTCGCCTGCAAACGCGGACGCTTCTTGTTAATGACAATGTACTCTTCGGTGCATATTTCTGAACATCTGGACGCTTTGTCGCACTGCGATTCCTGGCAACATCGGCCGCACGCCGACTGCGTTCCTCATTTTCGGCCACCGCGTCTGCATCTCCCGCAGCACTGGCGGCACATCTGCGAACTCTATACTTGCGCGAATGCTCCCCGGCACACCGCCTACGCTGCAACTCCGCGGCGTCCGTGTGTCCAGACAACGTAGACGACATCACGTGAGACGCGCTGTGTGGTTGCTGTGCGACCAGCAACATGACTAAGTGGGTGGAAGCGTCCGCTCGTTGGAGCCAAGATCGTGCGGAAGATTAGGAGGTGGTGTGTTCGAATCCTACCACTGGCTGTGCTGTCTAAGGTTTTCCCCTGAGTTTTCCGGCAGACTTTCCGGGCGAACGTTGCACAGTATTTTCCCCGGAAGTCGGCCCAGGACGTACACCAACCCACCCTGTCCCCCACTCCCTCTCTCCCTCTGTTCACGTCTGTACGCCGCTGATAGCCACAGTTGCTTCGTGGCGCTAACGCGGAATCAAAAAGAAGCAAACATTAGGGAGTTTTAGCACATCGGAAGCGCTCTACGAAAACTATACGATAAAGGAAGCTATAAAATCCAAAATCAGCATCGTAATGTCAGCCACTTCGAAGGAACTAGATGCTTGGCTTATCATGTTTTGGGAATCGTTATCGTAAAGTCCTTCCAATCTGCTAAATCTCTTCTAATCCTTCCAGTCCTTCTCAAATCTACCTACTGAACCGCAATAAAGAAACTTCTGCAAGCAGCGTGACGCGACGCGGACACCGAGGCCCCAAAAGCGCGTTGCGTTTAAAAAAAACCTACGGGTACCCTAGCGCAACACGCCGTTTCGCCACAGCGACAGCAAAGTGAAACCTATCAAGTCTGGTTGGCCTCCCTCCGTTCCCCTGGAAGGTACGGCACTTGACATGGCACAGGAATGAGTGATGGCTTCTTCCTCTTAAGAGCGCCCAGTAATCTGACACCCATCGCACCTTCTAACGGTGCCAAACGTCGGCTGGAAAAAAGATCGTGACCGCGCTTTGGAGGCACGCGGAATCGTGACCATCATCACCTTCACGGAAGCCTCCAGGTTCCATTCCGTCAGCCACTACTTAGTAATTTGCCGGCCTTTCTGATACCTTTCACTTTGGGCGCCCCTTTTTCGGTGATGCACCAGAACTCTGAGGGCAACAGAAATTTCTTGTGCCGATGTAATTGGGCTTTTTCTTTCATCTTCTGTCAGATGCACCGTATAGGCACATGTTGGATTGGCGTTGGATTGCATCACAAAATAATCTGTCAGAAGGACCTTGCAGCTAAGTGGGATGAGTATTGCATCACTCCCATGGTGGTGGTAGAGGTATCCTCATTTTTTTTTAGAATGGTTATCAGAGGCGTACAATAACAGCGCGCTGAATTTGAAAGCAATAGCTAGTAACGGTATCTGGTTATCTGACTAGTCCAAGAACGCTTTTCGTAATAAAGTCACACTTGTAAGTCCCACGCCTCTTCGTTTCACTTTCACATTTGTCCATTTACTCATTTTCACATTTGTCCATTTGACATTTACTCACGCATAGTGTGACGACGAAGACATGGGGCCATTTTTTTTACTGACACGTGGAGTGATGCGTCTTTTAAAGCTTTTCAATGTCTGTGAGCTACCATATTAATTTGCCACACCCATCATATTTTCTTTTTCTTTCCTTAATATCAATAACATGTCATTGGATTCTGTCACCCGTTGTCACGATCGCTGAGCCTCAACACATCGAAAATAAACATGAAACATCAGCATCAAATACATGATAATGATGATGGTGTCTCACCACAGCAGGTGTGCTACCCAACCCCATTTCATGTGGGTGATTACACGAATGAGACGGGAGTGAAATGGGTGGGGACACACACACGCACACATGACAGGTGAGTCATACATTGGAGGCACACGCTAACGAGTACACATAAAAGGCACCATACACACTAAATGTACATATGAATAATATAAAATGGCTGCCGACAAGTGCATCTGCAGTAACCGTTCCGTAAGTCGTTAGTGAAATATCCTCTGGTGCCTATATGCAGTAAAAGTAAATGGCCCGACGGTCTCAATAAATCACGCAATAGCAAAAGGTGTCCTAGCAGAGATCAAGCCTAAAGCATCTGGAACAAGTCGATGGTTGTCAACAAAACAGGGCATGTCACAATCCTATGCAAGCACCAAGAAATGTTCAGTCGAACACGATGGAAATTGAAGTTCTGAGGCTGGAGCACAGGAGAAGGGACAAACACACACAGCCTCAAGTGCCTAAGAACAATGAATGGAGAAAGAAGGAAGTCACTGTAAAGGTTAGCCAGGCTGAAGGACTCGAACCCACCTATTCAGTGACTTCCTTCCTTTTTCATTCATTGTTCTTAGGCACTTGAGGCTTTGTGTGTTTGTCCTTGTCTTCTGTGTTCGAGCGTCAAAGCTGCAATTTCCATCGTGTTCAACAGATGCGGCTTGCGTCGACCCCGTCGTTTGAATGTATGTGTGAATGAGAAATCATGTAAGAGTGAAAGTGGAATGAGTGAGTGAGTGGATGTGTTTTGTCCCTTCACATGACGCAACCTCGAAAGTCACTGGCGTGTTAGCTTAGCTCAGTTGGTAGAGCCGTGGACCGGTAATCCAGAAGATGTGGGTTCGAGTCCTACAGCTGGCTAACCTTTTCAGTGTGACTACCTTCCTTCTTCAAATGTTCGGTATTCACGCTTTTCGTGAGGAAGTGCATCTTCAAAAATCAGGACTGCTCCGAACAGCCAGCAAGATTGGCGTGACCTTAATAATCGGCTCCAAACTGGCGCCGAAACACGTTTGTCTTAATTACCTTCCCCGTCGCCTCTGCAGCCCTTGCATCCATCGATGCTCTGCCGATATTAACGTCGAGTCAATGAAAACAATTTCATTCCGCGCTCATTATTCGCGCCGCACCATTATCGCGAAGGCCAGTCCTTTGGGCACCAAATATTGCGTGGCAAATTATCCAATCGAGCGTAACAAACGCGTGCGCCCGTCAGGCATCTAGGGAACGCGAAAATCGAAGATTCGCCATTGGACGTTCCGTAGGAAGATTTCGCATTTGCATTACGGTCGGTGCATACACAAACCGGTGAACGATGCACCGGAGAGAGTCAAGGTCGGAAGCTGTGGTACTTCTGAAAGACTTGCGTGCGGTAATATAGGTAATAGTATCTGCGGATACGTTGAGTGGGGGTTAGTGCTTCTTACGGTGTGCGAAGGTACATACCGGGGCAGGTTCGGACCGGAGGCTACGGTACCGTGCATGCGTCTGCGTGAAACTCTGAGGTGCCAGGATGATGATAGCAAAATGTATGCAAATACGCATTTAGAGGAAGCGAGAGAACTCTTTTTTTTTTTTTTTTTTTGTAATTTCCAATATTAACTGCGTGCACTTGAATGCACTTTTTGTTGCATCTACTGTTGGGAACAGAAATCGGGACTTGGATACTCATATTAGGGTACGGAACTGCAACAAATCGACCACAAAGCTCATTCCGAAAATGTGATGATGTTTCAAAGAAAAGGACACACAAAAGGGCTGACTCACCTTACCTGTAAATATACCCCCAATTATTACTTTAAAAAAAGAAAAAGCCAAACACACGAAACGTATATTTTTCTTTTTCAGTTTTATTCGCAGTGCATTTACGGGATGTATTACACGGGAACTTGTACCTATGAGATTCGTACAACATTTAGGATTTCACCGATAATTAGCCGAGGGGGGCTGCAAGCACGGGCGACACAAACGCATAGGCCTACAACGCCTAACGATCAATGAAATTCCTCGCATTCATGTGTGCACAGTTTGGTATAGAGGAATCGCATGATTTCGCCGTAGAAAATAAACGAATCGTGCTGCAGGAATGGTCTTCAAGGCAGTTTTGGAAGAAGCAGTGAACGGTGCCAGGTATGATTATAGTACTAATATATTGGGGAATCGTAGATCGAGCGCGCTAAGCTGCAAGGCAAACTTCCCCAGCGGAGGCCGTAAACTGATGTCGGCTCGTCAGCTTTCAAGTGTGCCACACCCACACCTGGCATGTTCCCAGCTGACCTCTGTTCTTCACCTGTTGATCGTAAAAGTTCATAATCTCCCATCAAAAGCGAATGAATCTCCTCCCGTCATGGTTGACTCTGTCACGGAGATTAGCCGAGCCCGTCCTCAAAACAAAATGGTGTCGCTGGCATTGAATGGGTGTCGGAGGTCGAGGCTTTTGTTTGATGAACGGCGCCGTTCATCCCGCTTTATGGCAGTTACGTGATGGGGGTTTATGAGGTCTTTTGTTCTTTCACTTACGGTATATGAATTGAATTACCGTTATCTTTGCTGTTGAACAAAAGTTTGCCTAGCAGTGTCTCCCATATCTCGCGACGGTTACAGAGATAGTTCGCTATTTCCATTTCGATGGGCATCAAGGTGGGAATCTTTCGATGATCTTCATTAGCTCGTTGCAGAACTGCATTCCTAAGACAATGGCAGAGTGTGCATTTTTCGCTTACTTCCCCGCCTAGTGTCAGAGCTGTCATTCTTTTTCATCAATGGTGGCAAAGGCGAAACGCGGTACTACGGAGTTGACGCTCTCTAATTGCCTCCCCGAGGAGGGTACGAAAGGCTTGGAAGACCACCTACAGCGCATCAACAATTGACGCGCACCCTTCGCGCCGCTTCACTGACACCCGCACGACAATCTTGTCTCCTCCAGTGCTGTCACCCGTGTCCTCGTGTTCCTTTCCGATAATGAAGTCGTCGTCTCCTGGAAGCTTGCGACTGATACCTTAACGCAGCCCCTCCTTCACGAAAGCAGTGCTTTCGTAGCAGCTACTGCACGTACCAAAGCTTCTCACAAGCAGCTGAGTAAAGAAACCCGGTCGGAATGTCGAGTGCTGCTATTCCGGTCCAGGTTTATGTACACTGCTAGCCGAAGAGCTCGTGCCGCCCACGGCAAACTGGCATCTAGCGTTCTGGCTGGCTGCGTCTTCTCAAGCTAACGCGAATACTCGGCTGGGCTACTTTTATGCGGTGCCGAAGACGGCAGAAAGTTTGCTTGCCAGAGAGGCTTGACGACTGTTGCGGTTGAGCTAGACGTCACGATGTCTCAATGCTGAGTCAGAGCAGGCTGGCAGTCCCGTGGTGCAAGCTGAGGCGAAGAAAGGTTTTATAGTGTTTTTATGTAAGCCTTTCCCTGGTGAGGGAGAACGTTATTTCTAAAGAAGGACGTTTTCGGTCGTTTCTTCGTGGGGAGGCGCATCAGTGACATGGGAGAATTTGGGCCTTGTTCTTCTAAAATTGGCTCGCCGACATTGCGGCGGGTTTGTTGATTGAAGTCTATATAGAATTTTACGGGGAAAGCTCTACTGGATTATGTTCCGCCACCAAAGACACGGTATGTGGTATCGGACCAGTTCCCGCGCCGTCTTAGTATGGACGGTGTTGCGGTTGTAAACCCGTGTTGTTTCGTGCCACGCTTATTTGTTTCTTCCTAGAAATAGAACGATGACGAGGTATCTTAAAAAAATCACGTTTACATTGAGGCTGTCAGTCCTGAATGACTAGGGGAGCTATAATAATCAAATAATCACCTAACATAACGTCTGCCGCGTTTGCATCTGTATCGTTATGCCACAAATCCTTCCTATGGAATCCACTCCTTGTACATGCTCTTACAAACGGAATTCTGACAACGTTAGCGCCCGCAGAATACCATCCGCACCGTAGAGCGCGTCAGAAGCTTACGCACCTTCTCCACGCTACCAAACTTGCAAGAAACGAGGACCACGATACCTCCCCATCACAATGGCATGTTCCGTTCTAAATCACTACCCTCGACTTGCATAACACTCGAGAGTATTATTAATGTTTCAGATTCGTGGACGAGCAATACGGGGCGGACCTTTGCCACGATGAAACAAACAACCGTGCCAGAAGGCGTGGATCGCGTGGGCGATCGCATGCACCGAAAGAGGCTGGCCGCTCTTCATCTGCAATGCAAATCTCTAAAGAGCGACACGCGCTGGGGCGAGACGCTTATATATATGATGTCTGTATACGGGAAGGAAAACCCGGGCCTTCTTCGCGCAGGCTACAAAGACTAACGGGCCCCAGTCCCCGAAAGACGGCCATTAATCACTGGCGACCACTTCCTGCGCCTTGCGAGGCGTTGCGTGAGATACCTGTCGAAGACCTTTCGAATAAATGACTGAGAATGACCGAGAATCCTGCGGGGCGCGTGTTCTTCGCGTCTTCTTCTTCCAATGACTGATCGTGGAGTGTGAATCGGTAATGAAGGAACCTCGTGTGTACCTGCAGTTTCTGAAGCAGCGGCTCATTTTGCGGCGACCTATAGAGACGGATATCCGGGACATCTCAAGCAGTATTGAATGTCGTGACTCTTGAAGCAGAAAACGGGAGTGGATACTTCCACTGGGGGATCTGGACGGATATGACCGAAACGGTTCACTTGGAAGTTTGTCTGACGGCGGCTCAACTAACACGTCTAGTACGTATACTGTTACCACTAAACGGAAAGTAAACTGAACTTTTTTGCACTGTGCAAGGAAATGCCAGCATTCTGCACCATCCTCCTTTCGGCGAGTTTGGGTTTGAGTTTGATTATAGAAAAAAAAAAGAAAACGGAAGATATTGAATTCGTCACCTGACGAATTTCGGATACAGCAAAGCCCCAGGAATGGTATGCTCGCGATACCAGGGTAAGCCGTGTAGGACGGAGGAAGTCTGCTTGTTTTATCATATTTGCTACCTTAGTTTATTATTGTGCAATGTGAGTGCTTCATGCCGCAGGTGTAGTTCACGTCATTGAGCTGAAAGTGTTCACGGTCGACTGCAGTGAGGTTACCAGAGAAGAGCTAACAGGGCCAGTGGCGTCGGAACTAATTTTTCACTGGGGGAGCGAAAAAAAGTGCTACCTTGAACAAGATCATCATCATCATCATCATCATCATCATCACTTATTTTCCTTGAGGGCTCATGGTCGCGTTATACATGGTTGCTGCACGAACTGTAAACGTGCACCTAGCAAATGACATGTGTATATTTGAACAGTAGATCTAAAGTAACATTGCAGAAGTACTGTAATTAAATAGCGCTTGGTGGTGAATTAGTTGGTAGGAGTTCAGTGCGTCCGGCTTTTTTTACTTCTGTGCAGTGCCTAGACCTCTATGGAAAGTAATGTGTAGGGAACTTCGGGTACTTGTCCCCGGGAATCGCCGTCGCGGCATGTACATGTGCCGGGACTGGAAGCGAACATCGTCTGATCCGCAAGCCTTCTGCGAATAAACCAGACTTTCCTGGGCCGGTCTGGAGCTCAGCAATAATGTGTCCCTTTGACACCCAGCCTTTTGACTGGGTGTCACGCTGTCGTCATAACTCCGGGGCGACTCAATAAGAAAAGCCGGATAAATGAAAACAGCGGGTAAATTTTGGACATCGGTACGATGGAAAGCGAGGGGCCACCAATCAGGTTAACAGTTAGAATATTCTACTATGACGGGTGAAGATATACACAATATATATAAGACAACAAACAAGCTGACTGCGATACATATCTCTTTCCAGAAGTGTTGCCTTCTCCGATGTCTATGGCATTTAATAATCTTGTAACGCTGCTGCAGTCGAGGACTTGGTGGCGCTCCCTCGACGTTGTCACTGCAGACACGTGAACACAACACCGGTGCGACGTTTCGTCTCAGTTCATCGCACTTGTCGTACTACAGGTCTCACACGCCAGCTCGAAGTGAGCACCCTGTCCACAACCGACTGAAATCTGTGGCTGCGCCTCGCAAACCACCATTATAACAACTCTCTGTCTTCAACCTGGCGGTTTCTTCGTATCCTTATTTCCCTCAGACGTCTGGTGTCTTGTGTGCCTTTTGCGATTCCCGTTTGCGCCTCTGTCCCCCCCCCCCCCCAACCCACCCCGTGGATTGAGTCTGGGAATGCTCGCGCCCCCGGTTACGCACTTTCTGACTGATTTGTTGCACTTCGTACCACAAAGCTTGCAATGGTCAACTCCAGAACCCTGTGAACCTGACACCATTGGTATCAGCTCTTCTCAAACGGTCTCCGCACACAGTGACAGTGGTAGGATCTCTGTTTGTTGTTCTCTAAATTTATGGCCACCGAAAGAACACATACATGCACGGGCCATTCTGTTAGACCGTAGGAGATTACGACGCTGGGTTGACACTGGGGGAGCCGTGCTCCCCCATTCGTAAATGAGGGGGAGCCGTCGCTCCCCCTGCTCCCCCTGTTCCGGCGCCCCTGAACAGGGCCATTCTGCGGGAAGGATGTGTACACTCGAGTAGTGTGTATGGCCAAGGCACGTACACAATACGTAGAACTGCACTGTGTCTACCTTTTAAGGCTGCTAACTTCAGCCAGCTTCCTACGAACGCTAAACGACCATATTTTTTCCCCTTTCGCCCTATATTATTAAAGAAGCCAAGGAGGCTTTCAAACTGCTTTATCAATACGAATTCGCATTCTATATTGCGCTTCATGCACATGTGTACGAAACACGATAATAACACTTCAAAAGCCAGTTTCAACTAATCTCTCTCATCAAGCCCCCTGGGTGTCTCCAGCGGTCCTCCCCACGTGCACGTGAGACCCTGCAACACACACGACCGACACTGTCAGTAGGCGTGACGTCATGCAGCAATTCCGAGACGCCAAAACAGAGCAGGGTCCAACCGGGCACCGTTACACGCTGATACGCTTTCGGAAGCAGACCGTAGCCAAGTGCAAACACACCGTTTCATTCCGGTCCATTCCCTCGAAATCGATAGTATACCTACGAGTTGCTCTGTACACAATATGGACTATACGCGAAAGAGAGAGAGAGTGGCTTATCTTGCTGCTGCTAGCTGTGAAGTTGATAAGCTCGCTCGTCGCTTGTTGGCCCGAGGGCGTGACTTCCGGCGCAGCCTCTGCTCAGGGGAATTAATCCATGCGTTGCTGTGGTCGTGTGCTGGACAGAAAGGAACGGAAGCGTTCTAATCGAGGAAAAAGGGTTTACTCTCCTTTGTTTTTCTGCCGTTATTCAGAAGGGAAAACGATTTCAGGAATGAAGCTCTGCAGTCGGAATCGGGACAGGGTATTGATGGAACCGTTCATTTACGTAATGGACATAGCATATTCGGCGAGCTGTGAGATGTCGACAGCGCATGGCAAGTATGTATATGCAAACGTTCCCTGCGCCAGCCAGCGTAAAATCCGAACGCAATCGCACTGATCGAACACAACTACCTCCTTTGCTTTTTCACACGAAGCTACTCGAGAGAGAGAGAGAGAAAGAGAAAAATAAAAAATAAAAAAAGGACGCTGCGCGCTCGCCTCGACTTGACTCTTTAGGTGTAGTGCTTGATCTCGGAGTTGTTGCGATAGAAAATGCTTTCGGGTTTTACCTAATTTGTCCTGAATATACCAACAAACAAATTACGCCAATAGGTCAAACCCTAAGTAGGCGGAGGTATAGTAGCTCAATCTTGGTGGTTTAACTATTCCCTCTTTGGTGACAACTTTATTGACGTAGATCATCCTGCTCGGCACTTATCGAATATTCCCTGTATAGGCCCGTGACACCATTAACAGCAATATGCGGTATTTATATGTATCGCTACGTAAATTCGCACTCTGTGATGACGTGTAACCAGCAGGGGCGATTCAGGATTCTTCTGAGGGAGTTGTCCAGCCTTGCACATACAACATGCTACATACACTACCTAAGGTCAATTAAACACCATGTGAAGACAGAAATTGAGGAAGGGGTCAGGACATCTCGCCCCCCTCTCTCTCTCTCTCTCTCTCTCTCTCTCTAGATCCGCGCCTGCGCGTAGTAGGGAACGGAGGCGTTGAAAGCGGCAGCGGGCACGTACTTCCTTTCATTTTTTTCTTTTTTTAGTACGCACTCAAGACAGCACCAGCATTCTTCTGTTGGATCAAACACATAATGCTCATCGTAATTGCAGGAATATATCTCTTAGTACAACCTATTTCACAACGTCATGAGCGCTGCATTTCAGAACAACGAAATTCAATGTGTCAACCCTCTTCACGCACAGGCGAAGACCAGCTGGAGTAAAATGTTGCAGGGCCGTCTCAGGGTTCATTTAAATGGTGAAGCATCCCACCGCATCGTAATCGTATGTTCTTTGTTCTTTCTTTCTTTGTGGTGCGCATTACATATTTATACATGCACAACGATCTTCATCACTAGCTCCTTCTTCCGGTTTAAAATAAACACTTTTCACCTTTTGCTAGGCAGCAAAATATCAAAGGTGTCTCCCTCTTTCTTTCTTTTTCTTTTTTCAAGAGGGATATAATATTAGGCAAAAAACAAACCAAAACAAAAGAAACCAAACATTTAATCCCGTTTATTTTCATCTAGTATTCTCGACAACCGCGAACAAACATAAATACAATACGAGCTTAATTCGACTTCAAAAACCTCATTGTTTTGGTACGATGTTTGCTTATTTGACTCGTTGTCCTCCTTTCACGTATTTCCTTTGGGAAATTTCGCGTCCCTCGGGAAAGAACTTGAGGCGGCCAAGGAGGAAGACCCCGGGGCGTTCATCTTTCATTTGCGTCTTCAAAAATCGAGACTCAAAACTTCTGGAGACTGCGAGAATGAGCAGTGGGAACCGTGTGAGGGAATGAAGTACAGGGAGAGACGTTTATTTCCACCAGAATTATTCATTGGACGTGCGGAGGGTTGCACGGGACTTCCAGATTAAAAAGTGACCATGAACAGAAACTTTCGCAAATTGAAAACTCTTCCTAGAACTTCTCAGTTCCTTCCTTCAATTTAGGTCACGTAAACGAGCTTCCTGAGTTCCGATGAGTTCACTGTGTAGTACAGAAGCGTCCCTTGCTTATTGGCACGTGATTATTAATGAATAGTTACTGGTTATCCTAAACACTTGGAGAAGCTCTAGCAAAAGAGTCCCGACAAAGATAGTAAGACAGATATATAAATAAAGCCAAATTTATCGATTTGAGCTTTCACACAGCCCGCCAACGGACCCCACCGTAATGACAATACCACCTAAAAATAAAGCCTTGTGGGTAGTGGTGGGGGAACTGCTTGCCGTAGTATAAGCTAGGCTCAGGCGAGCAACGTCACGACTATCGCAGGGGGGATGGTGCGTCCTGGACCGACTTCACAGGCAACTGTGCCAACATTTGTCTGGCAGCATCTGAGAAAAACAAAGTGAGAACACCTATACAGCACAGCGGGCATCCGGATTCGAACCGGGTCACCTCCCAGTCTCTGCGTGGAAGAGTATGCATCGTAGTCACAAGGCCACGGGAGCTTGTAACAAACCCTGGCGGCTTAATCGCTAACGAGGGGCGGCGCACTTGCTAACTTCGACTACGTGACACGTATTCACGTGACGTGTGAGTGTTCCGTTAAAGAAAGGAGCTTTCGTTAACGGAACACTGGCATAATCTCTTGCAGTCGTAACGAGCTAGCGAGCTCGAACCGTTTAACGATTCATTGAATAGTATCTTCAGTTTAGTCGCGTGCCTCGGACTAATCGCGACGCTCGAAACGCGTTAGCTGCGACACGTGACGACCTTGTTTTTGTTAACGTGACAGTGGCCTAATATGATGCTTGTCGAGCGACCTATCGAGCTCGTCTTTAACCCACTCGTCAAATCGTTAAGTAGGTACAGTGATGGCGACTTCTTGTGTTAGACGGATCATTTCCTTCTTCTTCGCTTCAAGCGATCGAGCTCCTTCGCTTGGAAGATAAGCCAATCGGCTTTGCACCTCGAAGCCGAAGGCGTCAGGATCCTTTCCAGTTAGACAAAATAGATTTCGTTAAGTTGTTTTGCCTGTCTAAGAGCGCATTCCGCACTGTACGTCTGCCCAGCGCAGTGATGTCACGGACCTAACGAGCCGTTAATCAGGGCTAGCAATTGGGCCTCAACCGTATTGTTTCTAATGTCGCCCGTTTCGTTAGGTTAACGACTCGTTAGATCGTATCGGCTCGTTAAATCGAAGGCGTAATGCGATTAAGCCCCCTGATCACTTAAACGACGTAAAGTAACAAATAAGCGCCCGCCAATCACGGCCGTGGTTTTGGTGGCCGTAGCTATAGAGACTAGCCGCCATGAGCCGCATGGGCAGCCACAGAAAGCCTGTGTCAGAAATCGTCTGTCTGCGGTGATTGGCTGACATCCTCACTTTATACGTCAACGTGCGAAGGAGTGAGAGGAGGCATTAAGCAGGCCCTCTGTCTGGTCGGTTTGGTGGTGATCACGTACTCCCTTGTCCACTGGCTTCCTCCAGTTAACGAACGTTCCCTTTAATATCATATTTGGCATATTCCTTTCTCAGAGCACTTTATCGTGCTTCTGCGCAGCCGCACACCGGGAAATCGAACAAAAACTGTGCACCTGGTTCGATTTGCAGGTGAAACCCTTGCAGCCGGCCATATTTCCTGTAGGAAAACATGATTATTCACAACAGATAAATATATATGGATGATTAAAAAAAAGTCAATGGGAGGGGGCATTTTCCCATTGGAACGGCAGCTTCTCCAACATTCGGTGCATATCAAGCGGTGATCCCTTTCTGACCTTGTGATGTTGTTTCCAGATATACCCGACTATTTCGCTTATCTCATAGTAAGCTTATATACCGTATACGAAATCGCTAGTGATCTGGTAATTTATAGGGTGGTGAGTAGGATGTAAGCTGACAGCGTTGTTGTGAGAAGACTATTTATCGAATGCCATTTTTTATGCGCAAGATCAAGTAATTCGTGAGCGGCAAACAATATCCAAGGCTGAATGAGGCAGACAGAGACATCAGCCGCTGAAGCATCTATTGAGCCTCGTGGAGTACCCTTGGATGTACAGGAGTTTCCTTTACTCTTCGCCACTTGTTGCCGAAAGCATTGCGTGTCCTTCACGTCTTGCAATAGCACTCGTTCTTTCTTCTGATAACACGGGTATCAATCAAATGAGACAGCGGTGGGAAAACGCCCGCGGGAGATGGACATCCACAGTACAGAGCGAAGATTGTAAATTTACACTGCGTTGATCATGACCTATTTCTTCCGTGAGGTTGTTATTCTGCCTCCGAACGATCACTTCAAACTTCACAATCAACAGAGTACTTGTAGACCGATAACAAGTTCCTCTTTCGTTTGACTCTGTCTTTTCTCCCCACTTTATTTTGTTACTTTTTTCACACGTTAGGTTAGGCATAGTGATTAAAATATGATGATGTAGACTCCAAGCCTAGTAGTCCAAATCGCTCATGTATGAATGTAAGCGACTAAGCATGTATGGAAGGCGAAAAGGATAAGCTAACTACTAAAATGTGGAACGTCGGGGACTGTAGAGGAGATAGTGTTTCTCTACATTAGTCCTGATCGACGGTGGCCCAATACGCTGGAGAGCTGGATGTGCTGGGGAGCTTCTCGTCCCGTCGCCTCGTCCCAGGTCTGTGTTCATACAACTGAATATGCTTCTGGTCTCGCGTGTCTGTAGCGGGGTGACTTCGTCGTTGTCTACGAACCACCACAGTAAACAAGAAACTTGACGAGGGCTCACCTTAGCTCAACCGCGGCAGGACCCCAGCAGCTCCATCAACTGTAGTGACCCTTGGTCTTCCTCTAGGGCAATGCGAAAATCACGTCAGTGTGCTCTGACGTACCACCGTTATTTGAGTTCTAAACAAGCCGCGGCATTAATAACAAGTTCCTGTTTCATCACTCACTACTCGCGCTTCGGTCCTCGCGAAGTCGTTTGAGTAATTCGTATTTGTGCGTACATCGGCCTTATTCCAGGAGCTTCGAACCCGCTTCGTGCATGGAGCATGCAAATCATGGAAAGAACAGCACTTCCCCAAAAGCACACCTAAGAGCCTAAAATCCTGAACGACAGCGCTTCCCCAAGAGGAGACCAGAGGAAACCAACAAACTTTTTAGGCGCTAACAGCACGGAGCGTATTTTACAACCGAAATGGGCCAGCGTTGTCTCTGCCGAACGGCGCGGAACGTGAGCAGAGCTCTTCCAACCGCACGCGACGGATTCTCGGCGGGCGTGGTTGGCATGGTGATGCGTCGGCTGCCTGCTTGTGAACGCGGTAGCGACATATGTACGTACATACTATCTATGCTGATGGTAACACGCAATGTCATCTGTTTCCACTTTCGTAAAACTGTCAGATGCAAAGCTGTCAAGATGTGCGTCCTCTTTTGTGCACCCGCGCGTCCCCGAGGCGCCTCTGGCTTCGCCTGGTTCCAGCTGGTCATGTTCCTTGTTGCTGGTCATGCTGCTAGTCGCTTGCTTTGCTTCGCGATATTAAGTAATCACGGTAACATAGTCAGACTGAGTATGGCAGTGGCGATCATCTGCTGGAAGCAGCAGCGATAAAATATGACAGCCAGCTTCAGTCACATTCCAATTTTAGTCACATACAAATACCCGAGACGTCAAACCGGGACTCAAGTAATCAGTCATCGTAAGCGCATGGCACCATGAAGAAAGGCGACACACACACGAAGCGTACTGTCAAAAAAGTTTATTGACTCACATATATATTGTTTAAAAACTCGCTAAAATTTTCTTTATCGATTACGCCATCGACGGAAACGGCGCCAATCCTCACCGCTCTTCGATAAGTATAAATACATTTGCTTAAACACGTAAATACACTTACGAGTTCGTCGGCGAGTTTTGTCCAGAATAAATGATTCGTCACGTCATTGTACTCGTCCATCTTTCCGTTCCAAGCGTTAAACATCGTACACCACGAATCGGGCAGCCATGATTTCTGTTTATGTGCCGTACTCGCCGTGCTGTAGGGAGGGCGATCACGTGCACTTTCCTCTCGCTGCTGACTGGCTGGCCCGATTCCGCTCCGCTCGTCACTGCCGAAATTTCTATCCCGCCAGAAATGAGCGTTTCGGCTGTGTGCCTATTTTTCTGCCGTTCGGTTGCACGCTCCGCTTGTATTCGGCTTGCAAATACGCTCCATGCGATTGGCGCCTTAGAGTGCAGCTCTTTGCGCTCGTTCCTGCGTTGAGCGGCGTCGGCGTTGTAACCGGCAGAGCGAACGAGGAGCGAAGCGAGGGATGAAAGTACGAGGATGCGAGGAGGAAAGCGAAGAAGGAGGACACGCTGGAGGGACGCCGGAACGCTTACACATCCGGTTGCAGTTCGGTGAGCTTGGTTCCAAACTTGAGAAGGAACCGTGTCGGCCGCAAAATCGTAAAGAAAAAGTCGTGTACTCCTACGTCAAGAGTCATCAGCAAAAGTTGATATACGTGGCACTGAGTCGCGCTACAGACATCCTCGGGCAGTACCTCACCAACGTGGACAACGACTTCACAACGACTTCACGAACTGAGATAGCGGTGCTACCTGAAGAAAGTACTATGTGTGGAAAATAAAAACTGTGGTGCATAACTCAACCTCAACAGCTGCGCTTAAATTTCGCATTACCGACCATCGTAATCGCCCAGCGAATTCTTCAGGAACACGACACCTGAGCTCCCTGGAGAAACATTGAGAACTGCAGCCCAACGAGGGCACGCGAAAAGTCATTAGAGGTCCTGTCAGTCTATCATGATTATGTGCTGTGTGACTACTTCGAACGCTACCACTTTATGCACGAGCAGGCAACCCATTTATTTAAGGTATGCTCCAGGGGAGTTAGCGGTGCTGCCACGAGCGCCAATCGAAGAACAAGGGACAGAACAACAAGACAGGGAGAGACGGGTAGGAAGGAAGTGGGAGGGAGGGGGGGGAGCTCTTCCATAGTTACCAACATCATTCATCATCCCGATTGCTGGAATGCAGCCAAAAAGGTTGTGTGAGTAAACTTTCTTCGCAGCCATCCCTCAGTCGTCGGAGAGGGTATGAGAAGAACTCTCTTTCGCACCTTGTTCAAAGCGGCTGTTTGTTTTGGGAAGAGTCATTTACAAAAGCGCGCAACCTCGCCCAACGGGATGCCGCGCTCCGGAGTGTGCTTGTGTGTGTATGTGTACCTGCTTCCGGGAAAGCACGAGTATAGTGCGCACAGAAGATCAAAAGGGTGCCGCCGCGGTCATTGGCAAGCGCATCGGCCGACCGTGCACTAACAAAACCTTGAGAACGCGTATGTGGAGGAATTGCCAGAAACTAATCGCTTTGCCAATCGATTAGGACACTAATCGACTCGAAAGTCTTTAATCGATCGCTTGTTCTAATCGAGGGCAATTTACCCGGGCTTCTGGTCGGCTCCGTTGTAGTTTGGTCATAACCTTCTTACAGGAGGGCTATCGTGGCCACGACTATAACTTCGACTTCGGAGACGCTCTCGCTTTAAACATAGAGGTACGTTAGGCAACACTGTACTGCAGTGGCGTCACTATGGGGTGCAGGGTGCGCGCCGGAAGGGGGTGATGCGCCGCACCAGTAGCTCTTTCTCTGCGGCGACATGAGGAGCCCTCGGCGAGCACGTGGTTTTCTTTCTGCCTGTGGTATGATATTGTTCTGTATAGCGTACCAGAAAGGGGTCCACTAATGGGGGGGGGGGGCGGTAACGCCAAGAGCTCCCGCACCGGGTGACGCGTACCCTAGTGACGCCACTGCTGTACTGCCACAATAAATCCTTTTACACCTTTATTCGCTCAAGCAGGTGTGTTCTTATAAAAACACCCTTTTCTATCCCGCAGACTGAAGCAAAGGATGCAAGAAGAGCATTACAAAATGTGTAATATCGACATACACCACATTTTATCCGATGTCGATCATTAAGGATGTAAAGTGAGGTGTTGAAAGAGGAGTTTATGTCCAATACACTTTTTACACCCTATTTCAACTGGGAACATGGTGTTAAAAATTGTGTTTTAATTCGTGGAAGAAAAACACTGAACGGAACACGCTGAAAATGGCTGTCCTAACGCCTTTTGGAAATTCCACTGGCCGTTGTAGTGCAGAGTAGCTTACACTGGCCGGATTTGGCATGTATGCTTGTTTGGCATGGTATGCATGTTACACTGGTTGCTTCAGTGCAAATGGCGTCGTGTTTCTTTGGTCGTTCCAGTCGCTTTTCGTTCCTCTGTATACACTGAGTCCACAGCCGCACACCACACTGCGCTGCACGAAAACGACCAGCGGAATTCGGCATCCAGAATGTGAGTGTCCCCGGCCTTTCAACGAAAAACGCCGCTCGCACAACCATTCGTTCATTCCATCTATTGACACAGGTAGCCGTAATTTATCACGCTATGTGCACCCAGGAGCCTCCTAAGATGTTGCGCAAGATAAGCTCGCTTATTTTGCGAAATACCCGACAGTCTATAAATGGAAAGGCGTGGCCACTGACTGTGCTCCTCACAGAATCGTGGTGCAATCAAGCTCGCCAACTAGATGTCAGGCGGGTCACTTGCAACTATTCCAGCATGCAAGCCCCCCCTCCCCCCCCCCCCAGCCGTGAGTTGTCAAACTGTAGTACAGTGACGGAGTACCGTTTGTAGCCATTCCTTGCAATGGTGCTATGTACCATGCTGACATGCTACATTATGCATGAAAGAGCCAGTGACACAGGTGGGGCTAGGGGTCATTTCATCAGTCGATGTCCCTTAGAACCTTGGCACGTTCACTGTGTTGGCATGTGTCGTGTCACCATTGTTTCTTACGGCAGCAGCAACACAAACATAAGACCACAATGCAGCAAATCGAAGAAGAAACACCGTAGAGTTGACAGGACTATTGTGCTTTCCTTCATCCTCGAGAACCGTACGTACACGTATTCAGCGAGTAACCTGGCTCTTTTTTTTTCTTTTTTTTTTTTTTTCGTGAGTGCCATGCATCAGGTGAAAGGGAGGAGACCAACCCGCAGTCGTTGAAGCATGGCACGACAATGACTCTCCTTTCTCCGAAGCGAGACCTCATTTCTAAGCAGCGGCACGTCTTCACACCAATACTACTATCTCCCGTGGTGTTCCCCAAACATGGTTTCAGTCACGCCACCCAAACAGCTCATCCACAACGTGGCTTCTTTAGCGGCTGCCACTGACGTCTCATACGTCTTGCGAGAAATCTGCACCAGCTGCATGCAGAAGCACAGCGATACAGTTCTCGAAGTGCGGCAGTAAGAGGAAGCATGCGAAAGCCCTTGCCAAAAGACGCTTCAGCGCGGGCAACCTGGTATGCTAGCTTCTGGACAAGATTAACGATGACTGATCGACGCCAGGCAGAAGCAGCGTCCCCGCCAAGGCATAAAGCCCTTCGAACGTGGTCCGCATGCGTTTAGCCCTATTTAGCCCAAGCTCTTCACCACACCGTCCACGACACGCAACACGACACGCTTCGCCTACCAGGAGAAATACGGGGCCTCCATGCAACTTCAAGACCAACGGTCTTACCATGTCAAACGATGGTGTACTGCGACGGTCGTTGGCGAAGACGTTGTAAATCAGAGTGCGGTTATCGCGTAGGATCCAGTCATTCGACTTTAGTGCTACTTTCACTTTCGTCGAGGGCGAGATGTGGGTGCGGTGACGTCGACGGATGGAACAGACGAGGGGATGGATGCACAGCTATCTTTGGACACTATCGTCATGAGTATCACATTGTGGATTCAGTTCGTTTGATAGGTTCTCTACAAAACCGCTCCTTGTATACATTCGGCGGGGTGTTCTAGGATGAGATTGAAACCTCTCGACTCGGCTAAAGTTCCTTCTGCGCCAGGTCATATTTGGCCTTCAGCTGTGAGCGGCATTACAAAGGATTGCCAGTGTCGGCTCAGACTGCACAACCCACAATAGGCAAGGCAGTCGCCCTTGTTACATTGTTTGTACTCTTGCCACGCGACAGCCCGAGCGAAACGCCATCTTCCCGCCTACCTTTCACATGCAGCAACGTTATTACGCGGGTTCTATTCATAACTCCTGTCATTCTGCGAGGTATTGCGCTGTGCATATGATCGACTGCGCCATTAAATATTAATTAAACCATCAGTGGTGGCGGCCCGTTTTCGTGAATGTGTGCGCGCATGGATACTGGCGCAATGACAATTCGGGGGCGTGGTTAACCTGATGATGCACCAGTTATGTGAGGTGCCCAGCATATGCTGCTGGCCAGATGACACAAATCTTAGAGGAGGTGGCATAATTGAACCTGTCTGGAGGCTTCAGACTCCACCAGGAACGTTGAACGTCATGAACTAAGATTTCAGTGCCCATTAAAGAATCATCGAGCAAGTAGACGGACAGCGTCTACTGGGCCACCTCACATGCTGACATGGTTGTGCTTGTCTTACTGTTTTGCGATAGTCAAAGTTGTCTCGCGGCGAAAAAGCAGGAAGTAACGAATGGTAAATTAATTTTAAGTCCGTCGTGGCTTCGCGCGATTCCAACGCTCATTGGTGCCACACGTAAGCTATGACACTGAACACGCCAGCTCGCGTGGCTCAGTGGTTAGCGTGCTGGCCATGTCCGAGGACTGGGAAGGACTGAAGACAGGGAGGTACCCGGGTTCGAATCCTGGTGTCGGTGTCTGGGGTTTTTCCTGGGTTTTCCTCAGACGCTGTTAAACGTATGTCGGCACAGTCCCCCTAGAAGTCGGCCCAGGACGCACGTTCCCCGATAGCGTTAGTCGTGACGTTGCCCACGTCTGTGAGGCCGACAACGGCGAGCTCTTTCATTAGCACCACCCCCACCCCCACTGACGTTTCCACGCATCTTGGAGTTGTTTCTTTTTTAAAAAAAGACCATGTTTTCAAGTAGCGGGCACATAAAACAGTCAATGCGCGGAACACTTCACAAGAAATTCCTCTTGGGATCCTCTCCACTTGTAACAAACTTTCCACGAAAAGCGGATCGCACGCGTACAAATCCAAGTATTGTAGCAAAGAGTTACACGCAACGTCGATATCGGAGCAGGTCGCTAAAAACAATTCTTGCTTCGCGCAGCAACAAAAAGTACACACACGCACTATGTGTGAGTGCGCAGCGATATAGAGTGCTGTGCTGGAAAAAAGGTGCCTTTCGCCTTAAAAGTTGGACGCACTCGGAACAAGCAAATCCCATTAGGTTCTTTCTTCGGGAAACTCGCAAGATGCTTGCATCAGTGTATCTTTTTCTTCCTACACACTTTGCTTTATCCGCTTTGAGGCGCCTAATCTAGCGTACGAGCCAGCGACACACCTCAGTGGCCTTTCAACGCGTTCTTTTATCGCTGAGCCCTGCTTTCGAGCGCTGGGGATATCGCCGTACCTTTCAGGTGGGCGTATTCATTAGGATCGATATGAACGGTAACCAGGCAGCGGTCGAGGCAGAGCTCGCCTCTCTCCCAAGCCATCGACACCGTCGCAGGCTCCCTATTTTTGTCCCTTTTGTTCCTGCTCCTTCTTCCTTATTTACTGTAACTCCCCTCTCCCTCGCGCTGCGGGCGAAAGGTAACAGCATTTCACTAAGAATGCATTGTCGCGACCAGCTGTATGGCTCCGGCATCGCAAATAAATTTGGCAGCTGGGCTTCGACTTCGAGTTTAAATTTTAAACGGGAGGCAAGGTCATGAAGTTGTGGGGAGTTTATAATGGGTATTTAAGTGGATGGTGTCGTAATCGTTGTCCCGAGCAACAGTCGTTATGCTGTTATATCGTTTCGTGTCTGTTAGTGGCAGCTTTAATCGGAAAAGTTGTAGCGTGTCCTGTGGACGACGGGTGTCGTCCTGCAAGAATGTCCTTGAACATTGATCGTTTGTAAAGTTGGAGCAACATCGGGGCCATCAAAAGTTTGTTTAACGGTAAACGTTTGAGCGATACTTTATGGGCTGTGCGTAACACCGCATGGCTGACTGAGTTCCTCAGGACCGTTCTAACTAGTATTTTTCTTCAGTCATTATCAGTGAAGCGTTCGATAGTTCCTGTAAGCTTTGTAGAAAAAGTAAAGAAAGAAAGAAAGAGAATCGCCAACGCACAGTCACTCCCAGACATCTTCGCCCCAGTGCCACCTGGTATGGCTTTCGCTTTGAAAGACGCGAGATCTCACCTGAGATTTCATTCGGGGCGGACCTTTGAGTTCCCTATTATTCCGAAACGTGTTCGTTGTAGTACATGAGTTTATCGACAAGTTTACCTTGTCTGTTTGGAATATAGGTATATGTAGCCTGCTGAATGCAAATACAAACATTATTGTAATCTTGAATATCGATAAACATCTACTATATTCGAAACAGATTATCGACAAGATCGAATAAATATCGCTACTTTATTGAAAAAATATAGATATCAGCGAGAAAAATATAGGTAGTTATCGACACTGGATAAAATATTCGTATTTTTGTAAATATAGATGACATCGATATTTCCATCCATCCATAGTGCCGGAGCGTGAAGCTTATCTAGTCACCATGTGCCCATCTGGAGAAAACAAGAATTCTTACGGAATTAAAACCCCCAGTCGTTACAACACATTATTGGGAGGACGATCGAGGAAGCTGTCACAAAGCGCATCGCGTTGTATCACCTGCTCAACGCTTTCGCCTTCAATAATATCAACGTGTGCACACTTACATGGCGTTAAAATGCGTGCCTTTATTACACTTAAAGGGACAGTGTGGAGACATCGACTGATTTCAAGATTAGAACTGTATTCGGCTCCGAGTTACGTGTTCAAGCCAAAATTTCATCCAGAGAAGCACCGAAACTTTTTAGGTGAACGAGAAAAACGATCGCGACGTGCACATCTGGTTTCTGTTGCATAGTGATGTAAGAATGAGCTGACGTCACAAAGATGTGCGACCGAGATGAATGGAGACTGTTTTGAGACATACGGTAAAGCGTAATCAGTAGGTTTTGTCTCGAATCGGCGGTTGGATTGCTTGGCAGAACAGTTACCGGAAGTTACTGACAGCGTCGCTGGCTATAAAATCCTTTCGTAAATTCCTTTCCTTTTGGCTTCGAATTTAATTGAAATATTTTGCGCTGTGGCACCGAGCATCATACGAAAGCATGTGGTAGCGTTTGTTCAACTTTAGCTTAGTTCCAGACGGTCGCCTTAAAGGGGCAGTAAAGCGAAAAAATTTCATTCAGTTTGCACCTTCCCCCTTCGTCTCTTTCTCAAGAAGCGAGTGCCAACGCGGAGCGGCGTCCTATTGGACCCCTCAAGCAGTCTCTCCCTATGATTGGACAAATCGTTTGAGGAGGCCAACAGGACACTGCTCCGCAGTGACACAGTTTTGAGAAGGGAAGGAAGAGGGAAAGTGTAAATTCCGATTTCGTTGGCGCATGAGCTACGGGCGATGCAGGCAATGAATATCGTTCCTTTTGTGTTGGCGTCTATAGGTAACAATATCCCTCATTCTGTGAGGACAAATTCTTGCTCTTGCGCCTCCCTCTACTAAAGTGTGTGGTAGCGTTCGCTTTGTAAGCAAGTACATAACATCTCAGTATCCGGCAATACAGACAAAGACGTTCACCTCTTTTCCAAAATTGTTGCACGATTCCGCGCTGTCCCCAGTAACGCTGATGCTCCAACCGAGGCAGATACAGCTTCTTTTATCACTCTCTCACCCAGGGTCACGTAGGTTCATTCCGTTTGTGTACCAGCAGTTACCTGCATGTAAACTGCTCCCCTTACCCAGAATCTAATTCGGCTTTCAAGTATTCTTTTCCTGCCGTCTTTGCCGGTTGAGATGAATTTATCGTTATCTAGAATCGCCTAGGACAGCTGGCGCAAACACTGAGTCGCTCGAGTTAATTACGCGTGCAGAGCCAAAATAAATTTGGTAACGACGAGCACAAGCAGCTTCGTGGAACACAGAAGAAGTCCGCAACGGAGGAGCATGCGACTTGATACCCCTCTGTGGCTCAGACTTCGCACTTGTTTCGACTTGCCATATAGGGCCCGGTGCGTAATGCTGAGGGGCGGGAGGGGGGAGGGGGGTAAGGTAGGGGTTCGAGTGGTTTGCCTCCCTAGATTGGCGGCACGTTGTTCGGGGAAAGGATAAAAGGGGGTAGGGGAAGGATCACACGTCTAGTTCTATAGTTTTCTGCACTACAGCCGTTCGTAATGCTGAGCAC
Source organism: Ornithodoros turicata (assembly GCF_037126465.1). Classification (NCBI taxonomy): domain Eukaryota; kingdom Metazoa; phylum Arthropoda; class Arachnida; order Ixodida; family Argasidae; genus Ornithodoros; species Ornithodoros turicata. The sequence goes on along the minus strand of NC_088202.1, from coordinate 30,107,103 downwards.
AGCGCTTAAAGTATGTACATTGACTTGGGATACATTTCTTCGCACGTTACAGAACCTCTGATGCTTTTTCGTGAAGATGGGGGCGTTGGTATGTTATTTGCAAAGAAACAATACTAACACTTTGGAGATAGATTTCGTGAAAGTCTTGTCACTGCGGAATAGTTCTAACCCATGGCACAGGTCATGGTGACCTGGTCGAAGCCTGTGGGTTCACTTTCTTGCCTTGTGGCGAGATCCTGTGGGAACAAAGAAAAAGGTTGTTGAGGATTGATGAATTGCAAAAATAGAAAAAGTACGAAGATGTGAGTCCCGACAACGTGGATTTTTTTTTTCTGTATGGTATTGCTACCGTAGCAATTATTACGATTCATGTTTTCTTTTTAATTTTTTTTTCAACAGTATACCGGGTGCAGAGACAGATCCGAACTTCACATGAGATGGCCCAAGGAAACGCCTTTTAAACTAGCTCGAAAACGAAACGAGAAGGGTTCGCTCGGCGCCAGCTGTCCTTAAAAGAAAATAGGATGCACTCCCTGTTCCTTACACATTCATTGCCACTCTCTTTCGGCAAACGCAATGTTGACACCTTCTTCCTAACAATGCTATTTCCCGAATATGGTATCGGGAAAAGGAGGGTATGCCATCCCGCAGAAGAAGTCCTTATCTCCACGAGACAGTGAAGAGTCTCTGTATGAAGATGTGAATGATGCAAAAGGCGACGTGATAAGACGAGGGAAAGACGACAAGTAAACGAGCAGCGAGGAAAAAAAGGAAGCTGCGAAGGGGAAGGGGAGAAAAAGTGGAATGGGGGAAGAGGTTTCCCTTTGCGCGAGAAATTGCCAAGAAAAGATCGTGACCCCTCGCCAATATCGAAGGGATGGAGAACAATGCACAAGAGGCAGTGGTATAGGCGCGGTGCGTCTCCCTTTTTATTGTCGATATTTCTTGTCATTTTTTTTCCTGATCATTTCTTCTTTCTCGTTTCCGAGTGCCTTTCTTCCCTGTTTTACTACTCTTCCTTTTCCTTTTTGTTTGTTCTCTGTTCGGTGGGTGACAGAAGAAGAGTATATCATTCTGCATCGGTTTACGTTTCCTCTATAGACGTATATTCCTAGCTGTTGTTGTCACTGCTGTTTTCTTCGCCGGGCTCGCCTGGAATGGAATGGGAGAAAAACGACTTGGTGTAGATAAGGAGGTCTTTCACTTTTCTGACACAACTGTGCCTCTATTCGGGCTGTACGGGACAGTGGGACTTTTCTCGCGAGGGTCAATGGTTCATTCATCCCTGGTGTCTTCAGGAGTGCAGCTAACAGAGTAAGCGCGCATTGTTGAAATACGAGATTTGTAGTTTGGTGGCTGTCGGGCCACGATCAATGAGAGGAAAATACTGGACAGTCACTATTAATCTTTGCCTGCGCTATTTCTGCGGAAAACATTGTGTTAGTCGCCGATTCAAGCAATTCGGACACTTGTGGTCGTTGAGGAAAAAATTTACTCTGTATACTAGCTGTGCATCTCACACGCACATGTGGTCGTCCCTCAGTCTTAGTAGCGGTGTGTCCACCATCCTCCTCCTGCTCTCGACCTGAATCTTTAAGAACTCAATGATTCCTTGAATTTCTTTATGTTTATCCAAAGCCAGAAAAGAAGAAGAAGAAAAAAAAAGATCGTGTCTACGCTACGCCTTCGTGTCGCACATCGAAAATACGTAGCGTGCATGTAGCGCTTGTCCACACGTTTAGTTACATCTCACAAAAGTTGATTAACAGAGTGAACACTAGGGGGCTTTGTGCACAGCCACACCATGACGTTACGGAAGAGAGGCACGTAATTTCCGTCGCAAAATTTGAACATACGCTGTTCAGGCGAAAACAAAACTTGCGAGGGAGCGGTTCGGAGGACGTTTCCTACAATATTCAAGAATTGGACTCGCTGCGTTTTTATAGCCTGCAAAAGTTGCCGTTCGAAGCCACTTCAGGTTAAAGAAATTTTTACAGCTACGCCTATATTTTTTTTTCTTTTCTCTCTGTGGGTGTAATTGCATCTCCTTTAGGAATGTCAGTATCCGTGGGCCGTGTAATCTCATCACTGGCTTTGAGAAACCCTTCCAAAACATTGATCTCACCGTACGAGGCAAAAGTAAATAAAGCAGGGCGGTTTCTTTCAGATGCCTTCTTGGCAATACGTGCTTTGAAGAACTGCTGCTATTTCTGAGTCCTTTACAAGGGCCTCGAAGCTCTGAAAGACTGAAAAAGAAAACGATGCCTAAGAAAGTCGATGGCGATGTAAAAAAAAAAAAAAAAACAGAACAAGAAAGAAGCCAAAACTCAGAGCTGTTTTCAATGTTGCCGCCCAACGCAGGAGGCATTCGCTTACACAGGACGAAAGAGAGTGCGGGACATCCGTTCAGAAAGGGAAAAAAATAACCATAAGAAATCTCAGCCTTTTGAAGGGGAAAAAAACATCCGAAGTTGAGTACAGTCTAGCTCCAAGTCTGTCTTGTCTATTTTCGCTTCTTATGTCCCGGAAAAAAAAAAAAAAAGAAGAAGAACAGGAAGGTTCCCTCTTTTGCAGTGATCCGTTCATGTAGTACATGTGTTTTCAGTGGACTTTATTTATTAACGTTGGCTGTCGGGGACGGCGTTATGACGAAGGTGGCATCCACGCTTGATGTGACGTGGCTGTTTCCGTTCGGGATCGTGTGTTTGAAACGTTCGGGAACACAAATGTTCCCGCGACGAACCCCCGGGGGCGGGGGAAGGGATTGCTCCAGTAGCTTGAACCTGTCGGAACTACGGTCGGCCACAGATTCTCAAGAACGAAGCGAAAGCAATTGACAGTTTTTGCGTGCAATTAGTGGTGATGAGGTATCGCAGCTGTATGGAGGTGTTTTCCGTTGCAAGGGGACACTTTGCAATGGGGAAGCGTTGGCGAGGCCATGCGTGCCACGTTACGTTAGTTATTTTCTACTCATTTTGTCGTTTATTTATTTGTTTCATTTTATAGTTCTTTTCACTTTGTTACAGATTAAGGACAGAACTTTGGTCACTCAGAGGAAGCTGAGGAGGCAGCGGAGCGTAGTTCTCACTTGAGAGCCGTGACATGAAGTAGGCGACAGAACGGAACACATTTCTGTGTTCCCCTACTGTTCGCCTACTTCACCAGCCAGCCTATCACTTGAGGGCACCTGTCGACGAAAATGGCGGGAGGATATGTTGTCCAAAATGAAGTGCAGCGTCTTGTGCGCAGCACGCTCACTAACGTAGTACAGTCGCATTTCAATGCAAGCAATGCGCTTTGCCCGTTTTGGAAACTGTGTCCTCTGCAATTACTTATCAGACCGGCTCGAGCACTTGGTCGATGTAGCTATCGCACGAGAAGTGCCACTGCTGCATTCGCAACTTTCTGTGGTGGTAGCAGATATTACGTGTTCTCGCATATTCTCATTCAAGCAAACTCGCCTGATGACCACTATCGATACAAAAAAAAAAAAAAAAGAAGCAGAAAAGTAACCGAGATATACTCTTTCATGAAGGCAAAACAGGAAGTGAGTAACGCGAGCAGATGAAATTAAAAGTACGGAAAATGAAGCAGAAATTTGGCGTTTCTGTCAGCCGAAATAAACGTTCTTGATCTCCAGTGAACATGCCCGTGTTCTGTTGCTATGCAGAAATTGGCAAATATATACGCTGCCTAATAGGTTACCCAACAATTTGTATTTTGCCATTAATGTAGTGGTTGTTGTTGTATTTTGCACTCTAAAATAGAACTTCACCGCATTGCACGCTGAGAAATATACTCAGCGCGCTATGTCCTCAAACAACTCAGGGAAAAGAGGCGCTGAGAGGAATCGAACATAGGACTTCTGATCGCCGGTCATATATGCTAACCGCTACATAACACCAGCACGCTGTTTTCCTTAAGCTGTTGAGTGTCTCGAGTATAGGGGGGGATAGATAACCAACCACGCTATTCCCATTCTTTCTTACGTCTTTCTCACTCACTCTCTCTCATTGAGACACGAGGCAGGGAGATTTGTCTTCTGATTATGATCTCCGGTCAGCTATAACACACAAGGCCCTCGTTCGATTCCTGGCGTTAGTACCTCTTTTCCCTGAGTTGTTTGAATTCGTTAATTTCGGGGCATCTGAGGCTTACCTGTGTGTGTCGTCCCTAATTGTGGTCTGCCTCGGCCAATTCTCGTTGACGTCGTTCTCTCCTCTTAAACGATGTGGAAAACCACTTCTGGATGCCGCGTCCGTCGAGTTAGCGTGTGTCAAACAGGTAATAACGACTTAGCTAAACTATACCGGAATGAATTGGACCTACTCGTCATTACCTTACTCATCGTTTGCGTGAAGGGTTTCAAAAGTGGCTTTCATTTCACGCGGCTATTATCGTGGCGAAGGAACGTTTCGAAACTATACGTTCGGTATATCGCGCGTTTTATAAGCCATAAGCCATCACGCCAGTTGAGCCTGGAGAGTCTCAGACTGCTCCACAGGCACGATAACTCCGTATCAGCGAATTCTCTTCTGCAACCTGCGACCACGCATCTTGCAACTTTCCCACCAGGACCTCCGCCACGTCTGCCATCAACAATGTCGCAACTCGTGAGTTCCTGCACCGAAAGCGAGAAATAGAAGAAAGAAGAAGAAGAAGAAAAAAGAAAAAAAAAGAACGCCCCTGTCTAACTTTTAAAAGCCTTTCTCGATACGCCTGGCAACATTATGTACGTACAATAAGCGTCCCGATGCTTCTTCCCCCACTGTTGCCTTCGTGCAATGATGGCAGCTACGTAACATATCGGTAACAGATGGGCCACGAGTCGGTGGGGTGCCTCTGCTGAGCGCATTTTATTGGGGTCGAGACCCCGAGATGCTTCGAAGAAAAGATGCGGATCTTGTGTGAGCGGCACGACGGGGTAACAACACTTTTGTGCGACGAAGTAACGGCGGAGCTGTGTTCGTCTTCAGGTGAAGAAATAGCAGGAAGAGAATCGTGGCATTGATAGCACGGTACCCTCTGCTGAAGTTCGATAAGAAAAAAAAAAAAAAAAAAGGCTGTATGCGACTTTGTGAAGTTCATGCACCGATTAAGGCGGGTTAAGTAATGTGTGCAGTGATGGAAAAGGTCGGTTACCTGCTTTCTTGTAAAATAAAATAAGAAAATAAAAGAGAGAGAGAAAACGTTGGTGACCCGCCGCTCTATATCAGAAAAGAGGAGAAAAGTTTTGGTGTCTCACTAAAGTTTTGCACGGTTTCTTCATCAGCATTATTGCGGGAGGAGGGAAGGGGAGGATATGAGGGGGAAAAGGTCACGAAGACAAGCTGGTTACAAACTATACGACCTGGTACCTTGGGTTAATATGGGTTATACAGTGCTGGACAAACGATTACGGAATACGCTTAGGCGCATTCGGTGGTGGTGATGGTGGTGGTGGTGCTGGTGAAAGGGCTCGCCGTTGTCGGCTCACAGAGGTGGGCAACGTCACGACTGACGCCCTGGGGGAATGTGCATCCTGGGCCGACTTCTAAGGGAACTGTGCCATTCCTAAGACGCGTTCCTTCCTCAGAGTGACACGCTAGCAGCGAATGGGACCGTATAGACTTATACCGTGTATTCACACGAGCGACATCCTCATGGAATGTTCTAGTGGAAGAAAAAGCGAAAACACTGCTTACAGAGCCGAAGTTCCATCCCGTCTTTGGGCCAACCCGGCACCATCTGAACATCGAAGCTCTTCGTCATTTCGTTGTGGACACAGGACTGGTCAATAATCCGACTACCTTGACAATATATATATATATATATATATTTTATAACGTCACCACCACAGACAATCTCGTGACGCTGCTCGAGCTTGTAAGGGAATGAAGTTCCATTTTTGGATTGTTCAGTTCCACCCGTGTTATATCCTCATTCGAAGGACTGCGAACTACCGCATAAATTGGTCGACATCCAGACTGTAGACACAGACATTTGGTCGATCTATCTGCAGTCATTAATTACTACGCCAGTTCTTGATACCTATCTGGCCACTCTGAAGCACACGAGTGTGGCGTTCCAATTAGAGTTCGTTTGCTGCTCCTTATGAACGCTGATTGCCTGCGGTTTCCATATAAAGACCGTCTGCGGCGGATGTCGTTGATTAGATTTTCAAATTAAGCGCACGCCTAGGGTAATTGCTCCGCAGTAAACCTCTTCCCGCACACTGTAATCTGGTCCTTCCTCGCAACACGGTATCATCCAGCCTAATAATAACGGTGCCGCTCTGTGATTGTCTGCATATCACTATTATTAGTTCTCGAGGGAGAGTAGTATATCGGGTGCCAGCGTAGAACAGTGTATTTCTTATTGCATTCGCGGGATGGAGGATGGTAATAGAGAAGCGATGCATCTATACGTACGTGGGGAAATTCGATGGGATGTTGGATGTTGGGACCGTGAAAATCGATATGGAATCGATACGATAACGGATCAGCGACGTGATGTAAGACACTTCAATGGAATTAGTCTTTGTACGTGTTTTCTATCATGAAGACTTTTCCATCTATACTAAAACTCATTAATGGTAGTGTTCGAAACGACCATAGTTTTATGCCTGTCAGACACCACCGCGTGAGGCAGTTCGTCTAAATTATCCACCATATTGGGTTCCAACTCTAATGTGATAAGATATGCCATCAGTGACAGAAAGGGGCAAACAGAGGTGTCTAGCATAAGAGAACTGATGTTCCGAGGCTGGAACAACATCTAAAGGACAAATGCATACAAAGCCTCAAATTGTCTAAGAAATTAACGATGAAAGATGGATCCAGAAGATGTGGGTTCGAGTCCTACAGCTGGCTAACCTTTTCAGTGACTTCCATCTTTCATCGTACAGAAGTCTAGATGTATAGGAGGCATCAGGTACCCTGCGTTGCTTCGTTGCAAGAAAGTTTTTAATCAAAACGTCTCAATTGAGTGTTAGGTCAGGCTCGATAGGATGAAAAATACGAATATTTTGAATATTTCTATAGCCGTTGTTGTACATTTCCTTGTTTTTATAAAAACATAGCCGCAGAGACTCAATGTAATGAACGAAACCCAGCGCAATCCTACATGGCAGAGACAGGGGCGCCGTCGGTTCGGAGCAGTGTTTTATACACTATACAGTGCAGCTATACCATATCCCCGTCGTGTATCGTGGTTCTGGTAACGTTTAACTTGTGGTGTATTCGTACCCGCAGCAATGTGGAAGAGGCCACCTGGTTCCCAATGACATCACAAGCGCGAGAGCCCGAAAATCACCCGTAATTAAATGTGGACAAATGGCACGTCGCCAGTTCAACATCAGCCCCTTAAGGACCTCATGACACCTACAAAGTTTATTCACATGACGCCAGGCCTGAAGGAGCCGCTCCGGTGGCGCAGCGGTAACGCGTGCGCTTGGAGACTGGGAGGTCCGCGGTTCGAATCCGCGGGCCGGCTGTGCCGTCTGGGGTTTTTCCTGGGTTTCCCTCAGATGTGTAATAGGCGTATGCCGGCACAGTTCCCCTGAAGTCGGCCCATGGACGCAGCTATCGTCATTGCCGTCATGGTGTATAGGTCCTGGATCCTTGTGTTCCTCACCCTCATCGCACTCACCGTCCATTGGGTGACTCATTGGTGGCTCCTTGTGCTGGTTGTAGACTACTCCCTTTTTTTTTCCTGATGACCCAAGTTAATACTCTTCTAAATCACATATCGCAGCGAATGAAAGCTGAGATCGCGGGTTCGAACCCGGCCGAGGACGTCAGCAACTTGGTGGCAGGGTACAAGTTGCTTAGACACGCCGTCTTCCGCGAGGGACGTTAAATACGGGGTGTCGTGTGATGAGCTTTCATCGCACGTTAAAGAACCCTCAGGTGGGCAAAAGCAATCCACAGACCGACCGCTGTGGCGTCGCTCATGATCTCAGTTGTCTCGCGACGTAAACACCCAATTATTATGAATGAAAGCTGAAATGAAACTTTGCTATCCTGGTGGCGTTCTCGCTCTTTCAAAGCTAGAGGGGTGACGTCACTGAATGAAACCCCTGTAGGTCTGACAACGCGTCTTTAAAGCTTTACCAAGCAAATCGAACAATGGCTGATGTTGGCAACATGTCTCTGAGCTTGTGGCAAGAGCAAATGTAGAGAACACAGAACGAACGAACGAATCCCCCCTTTTTTCTTCTTCCCATATCACGTCACATCACATCACGAACAGCACGAGACAAGGCTCAAGTATACAGCAGCTCGCTCGCATATCAGCTTTATGTTCAAGTCAGGCAAAGTCGCACAACTGAGCGTCTCCTATAATTGCCATTTTCCTATACAGCGCCCTCCTGCAAAGACGCGGTTGCTCTATACCTGTCGGGACAGGTGATAAATTTTGCAGAAAATGGTTGGCGGCTGCGGAAGTGTGTATCCTGAGCCATATAATTTATCACGACGTATTATCGCTGCGAGCGATACCTTCGTTCGCCATGGTCCTTGCACGTCAGTTAATGTCACCTGCTGTCAAGTCTCAGCCCGTAGGCAAGAGTGCAGCCCTATACGCACGTGACAGCTGCGCAATGGCTACCTAGTCCCCGCAACCTTGGCGTAACGTCAGTGTCGTAAACCTTCCTTACAGATACAACAGCAGCCTCTCGTCTCTCAATGTGATGTCAATGTTGATGATGGCGCTTTTGGGTGTATCACATACCAACTGGACACCACTACTTTCATTTTGGTACCATCTTGCTCATATTCTAACAGCTAACTACCGATTAATGTGGAGTATAGCTGGTCCATAGTATTCTGTGCCTAACTCTTGTGCATAACGTGTATGTCTTTGTTGCATATTCCCACCCCCTTCTAGTTGAAAAGTATGCTCCCCCTGTACTTTTGCATTATATGAGATCGTCTTAGACTATCAGATCGTCAACGTGTTATTGCTTGAATTATACAAGTACCCGTGGTTGTGGTGCATCTGTTCCTGCGTCATGGGACATACAATTCCGAGCATTGTGTATGTGACCGTCCTAACATTTGCAAGACAGCGAAGCATTGAATTTCGCATCATTTTTCAAACATCCGACACGCACAATTTCGGTGGATACAAGTTCTTTCCGAAACTCGATATGGCACGCGCGACGCAAAGCAGCAACCATTGATCGTTGGGCTCGTTTCGGGATCATATTTGCTATCGGGTCGACGGTTTGCCAGCTGCGTTACGCGTTTCGAAAAATGATTCGACAAACATGTTCTCCGCATCAGGGCTCCCGAAGAAATGTGGAACGAGCCACGTGAACGTGTACTTTGAGTAACACGAGACGAAAACTGTTTGCTTCGGTGTATTCACGTATCTTCTGACAAAGCCTTACGCATGGTTGGTCGATGGCTTAACAAGGCAGTTTTTAAATAATGTTTGAAATTTGCGATTAGCAAACACTGCTGTTGTCAGTAAAGCGGTCAAACATTCCACGCCTTATATAGCCATCATGCAGTTGTTGCCAACGTCATACTCGTGGAGTCCTTTGCCGTCGTCATGTTGTCAGTAACGGTTATTACACGTCAGTAGCATCAAATATCTACCCAATTCGTTAGTGCTGCAGTGTTCTAGTAATAAGCTCTGGTAAGTAGATGGCCCATAAAAGTGGTACAAACAGCTGCAGACGATGGCTCCCTCCTAACCATTGTCTGCCGACGCGTTACGTATCACAAGCAGTATCAAATATATTCTGGCAAGGAGTATCAAGGACTGTCTGCGCAGCTGTTAGTTCGAGACGAAAGACAAAACCGAGTGGTGGAAACGTTGAACTAATCAGTAAGTAGCAAACCAGCTGCATACTTCGATACCTAACGGAAGTACCAGAGACTATAAGAATAAGAAGGGTGTGATGTGATGTGGTAAAGAAAAAAAATGGGGATGTGAGTTTCGACGAAGTCGAACTGGCTAACCCAGTACACTTACACACAGAAGTGCAAACAGATGATGAGATGATGAAAAAACAAAGAGATGATGCCCAGAGAAGGACAGAGATGATAATGGAGTTCAACATGTAGTTTCAAAAGTTTCGACCAAGTGAGAGTAAAATGTCAGAATCGCCGGGATGGAAAGAGCTCACTTTGGACATTGTGTTTGTGCGTCCTAGGTTTTCATTTCATATTCAACGTGAAATTGCTTTAAGCATTTAGACTTTTAAAGGGCGCTGTTAGTAAAACATTGTGAGTTTCTTCACTTCGTGAAAGTTAGGATGCACTGAACCTAATGGATGTTGTAGCGTGAAACACACACTGAATGGATATTCTGCATCTGCATGCCCCATTTCGGGTGGATCTTTGGGATATTACGTCCACAACATCCTGTTCTATAGCAGACGCATAAAAGTGCAAAAAAATGACAAAATATAAAACACTGCATCTACATATATGTATGAGTTTCTGGTCGTACATCTTGGTGCTTTAATTCACTTAAAAGTACAGTTATTCCGAGCTCAAAAAGAAAGCTTACTTTGATAGAATTATGAACACCAGGAGCTATTTTATCCCATCGTTCTTCGTCCCTTAAAAAGAGAAAACTAAAGAAAAATGAAAACAAAACTGATTCGGGGCGGGAAGCCCCCTATAGCGTCCTTCACGTGAGATCTCTGGATTTCTGGCTATATACTCTCGCATCCTGTCGGATCTCCCTCCAATATATGGACGCCCATTTTAATTTTCCTTCTTTCCGTCTGCGTGGGGAGTGATGCGGAGAAGTTGAGCGTTGTTTCATTACTCCGTGTGAGTGGCTTGTAAGAATGGCCTGCCTGTAATGTCCATAATGCAATTTTTACGCTAAATACAGCGCGGGGGAATGTACCGCTTTTCCATGAGCCTGGTGGCTTTCCTTTCATTCTTTGCGTTTTGCGCTGGAAATAAAAGTATACAATAAATTAATTGAACACGCGACGTGTAATAGTTGTATGGGAAATCTAATAATGTATTGCCATCGTTGGTAGTATCCACTAGCCCACTTCTTGGTTATTCTATTTTTTACGATTCATTTAGTCTGTGTAGTCAGCTCGTGGTACAGAGTTTTTAGAACGTTATAGTTAGAAGACGACGTACACTGTTGTACACTAGTGCTTTTCCTTTTAATTTGATGGGCATAACTCATAAGTGCCACGCTTCGTGCTAAAAACGGTACGGGGATAGACAATCTCCCCCTGTTGTTCTGGTTCTTCGAGGCTGCCATTGCAGGCTTCCCTTGTAAATCAAGAAGTATTGCAATATTTAGCATGGAAATCCAACATTTGTTTATTTGTTCCGTCCAGCCCCACGCTATAACGCAACTCGTTTCTAGCATTGCTCTACCGTGTTCTCTCACGTTCCCGCACGAGCTATCGACATTATGCCGAGATGGCTGTATCGGGGCGGCGCGCCGATGCTTTCCCAGGAATCTCGCAAAACTTTGTGTGCTCTTTGGACGCGCTCTATGTCATCGCGGCCTTCGTCTCCTCAAAGCCGACGACCATCTGCAATTCATCTTGAATGGCCCCCGCCCAGATTAGAGCCACCACCGACGCTCTCTGTGACGGACCCGTCCCCGCGCCCTTGATTGCCTCCTCCGGTCTTCCCTCCCTTGTCTTGTAGGGATGTTCCGGGACACATAAAAGCCGTTTCATGTTTGCGCTCGCGTATCTTTTTCAATTAATAGTCGTGAATGTCTCTCGCGTTGCGGACCTGCTCGGATTAGCCGCAGAAGATAAAATGTGATTTGTCATTCCAACGTTGCGTCACGAGGACACGTAGTATCATGAAAGCGATATGGCATCCCATCTGAGGTTCCATTAGTGTGGTGGATGACTGATTGCAAGGCTTGTGCTGGTACCTTACTGTTTCGAAAGGTTCTTTTAGTGCTGCTTCGAGAAGGGGCTGTATATGCTCCCTATGCTAAAAGCTGCTGGTATGTTTGCAGGCGCATTTGTGATACGTTTGAGACGTGGTTCGAAACTAGGTAGTCGCGATAAGGCTTGCATTAGCAACCCTAGTCACCGACAGCGAGGAATGTATCTTAAGAATGTTTTCCGAATTCATTATGATCCTCACGTCATAGTGCTCGTCGGGTGGGAAGGCAAGGTTATTTTGTGTGACTTACGATGTGTGTATGACCGCGAACACACTGTGGTTGCAGAGGACTGGGGATTGCCCTGGCCACGATTTGGCTGGCTTTGATGACACGGCTTGGCTTAGGGACGCTGAGCACCAGAATGCATCGTACGCAACTTTGACGGACGTCGTTACCCTTGTAGACTGCTACTACTCTAACAGGCAAAAAATGGAAGAAGTCTAGCACTCGCAAGTGAATAAGATAAGTATTTAAAGAGATTGAAACATTTATTTTACTGAAAAACAAGCTTTCGGACGGAGTCCTTCATCAGGTGCGTTACGTTGAACACTTGGTAGGGATGTTATACTACGTATCAGATATATAGAGATATTTATACTATGTACATCAGAGACGCGTCTTTCCTTCACCCCCAATGTGAGATGGTGAAGGCGCCTCATGCGTCGAAGACGCCGCCACGGTGCCGCCTCATGCGTCGAAGATGAGCTTTAACTTGCGGAAACAAAACAAAAACACATGTATCGGGTGACGGTTAAAATTATCGTGAAAATATACAATTTCGAAATAAAGTAACTAGTTACTGTAACCAGTTGCTGAGAAAAGTAACTAGTTACAGGTTACGTTTTCGTGACAAATAACTAGTTACAGTTACAAGTTACATTTTTTGTAACTAGCTACTTGTAACTACGTTACTTCCCAAGACTGGGTGAAATGATGCATCCTCGTTTCATCACGTGTGATGACTGATTGCAAAAATTCGTCAAACTCAGATTGAAACCGGTTCAGCAGCTGCTCAGAGGCTGCCATGCGCGCTCACCTCTGGTCACAAGTCAGGCGTCGAGGAATCCATCTTGCACATACTCTGCGGAACAGTAAATGCTCGTGAATGATTGTCTCCACACTGTCAACACGAATATTAAGCTGGGCTTCAGTGCCCTGAACTGTTACTCGCCGGTTCTTGAGGATGGCTTGCTCAACGGCTGCGATGTTCACTGGCGTGAATACAGTCGGACGAACGTGTCCATGTGTGTCATGTGATTATGCATCGCCGTTCCACAGCTACAGACACACTGCTAGGCGTCATGATAGCTGCAGCTGCTGCATGAGCACTGCTGCACATGCCGCTTACCCGAGAAGGATAGCACTTCGTCCTCGGAAAGTTTTATTCAGCTACATTTATTCACAGATTTTTCTCGAGCAAAAGTCTCGGTCAACTTTGAACGGCCCTCCTATGTTAGTGAAACACAGGGTTAGGAGAAAAGATGGGAACCCGCATTTATAGCTTGCATCATTGATACGACACCAGTGCGACATGTGAAGTAGCAATAGCTTTTTACGTTTCACCGGCGTACACATGTGCGAATTAAGAACGCGTCCATTATAACTGGAAACATGCCGTTGTCGTGTTTGTATCCCACAACCGTGCCGAGATATACTCGAAATAAAAGATTTCTGTAGTCTGTTCGCAAACGGAAATCCTTTATCGTTCTTCGCAGCCCGTACAATTTCCCCTCCTTGTTTGGTGCGTGTCTATCGCAGGCGCAGCGGCGTCTGTCCGCTTCTTTCAGCTAAAAACGGCGCATTTCTCCCGGTAAGCCCACATCGCGGACAAGGTCATTTATTACGGCAGTATAGGGCGATTTCTAAAAGGCCTTCCATTTTCTTCCTACAAAACCATCTCTCTCTTGGAAAGATGGCGGAAAACACAAGTATGGTACACATATATTCTTCCGCAATTCGCCCGTCTGCGCGCGTGAGTATGTGTATGTTGGCGCTTACTACTGAAAAAGAGTATAAAAAAAAGGAAGCAAGAAGAAGAGATAGATAGCGGAAACTGTTTTATTTTTACGCTATACTCGTTTCCGGTGTCGTCTGCTTTGGTATTTCACTCTTATAGTGCTCGCATTTTCTTTACGCGTTTTCTATTCCGGCGATTTTTCTTGCTCTTTTGCCTCGCTGTCTCGTTTACTGCTACACTCTTTGAGGGGGAAAAAATGAAAAGGAGGGACAGTCTTCGCAATTAGTATGGAGCGTCGCACGAGCCGTGCGCGCGCGAGCGCACGGGGAACGTCTAACAAACTCGGAAATTCTTGGCACGTGCGGAACTAGTCCGAGACGTGTGCTCCGCGAATCGACAATTCAAAAGCGTATTGTTTCGCGTGCGGATGCTTGTTACTGCGTGACACAAATGAAGCTTCTCTTGCCGTCAGCGAGTGACTTTAAATTTGCTTCTTCTTCTGCGTCTTTTTTTTTCTTTCTTTCTTTTAGAGAGATCGAGGGTCTTTCAAACATTTTTTGTCCCCCGCCATTCCTCGTTACACGGCCTGTGACAGTGAAATGATTTATTACGCGTGACGAAGCGGAGAATCTCGGTACAATTTGCTTATATGCGGGTCTGCTGCAAATTTTCATCGGCAGTTTTTCTACACTATTGCAGTTGTCTCGCGACGTAAAGCCCCGAATTATTATCTACACTATTCAAAATGAACTTCACCACATAGCACGCTCCTAGGCAGCCATCACCCCGAGAGACATCGTCCTTTCCCCGATTTGCTGAAAACGGGGGGTGTACGCCATTTTTGCCGTTTTCAACAAATCAGGGGAGATAACGATGTCGTTCGAGATGAAGGTTGACTGGGAGACTGCTATGCGGCGAAGTCCTTTTTTAACAGTGTGCTACATATACCGGCGCTACGCGTCACATTGAACCCTGAATGAATGAATTCAATTGTGCACGACACCGAAACGAAAAGGTTCAGTCGATCAATCAATCGATAAGTCAGCCACGAGATTGAAAAGATGTTGATTTTCACGAGCGTAACATGCATTTGCACACACGCATGCGAGAATACAGGCAAATCGCTGTTTACCAAAATGTATCAGCCAAATAAATTATGTTGAATGATAAAAGAAGGATGATGAAAAAGATGAAGAACAAGGAAGTTTATGAATGAAGAAGAAGGATGACACTTGAGGATTGTGTGTTGTCCTTCCGTTTGTGTTCCAGACTCGGAACATCGATTTCCATCGTGTTCAAATAAATTAGGGACGTCCACATACTCTATGGTGTAATGCAAATAGCACAATGTAGGCTATATAAAAAAAAAAAATGCATTTCGGTGCGCGAACGGCTCATGTGGCATCGAAACTAGTGACACTTTTTACTAGTGACTTTTTTTTTAAATATCGGGTACAAGGTAGTCGTGGTGTCAATGGATACACTGAGGATAAAAGCCCGGATTTGTTTTATGTCTCTGCGTGCCGTCAATGCACTTTATGCACCCCCCAGCCTTTCAAACACTCCGTCTACATGAATTGGTAAGGAACGACAATCACCATTACACAAACCCACACATTTTCTCAATGTACTGCCGCACCCCCCGGAACAACCATTTACAGACCTCGCAACAAAAGATTCGCAGCCCACCCCAAGATCAACCCCCCTTCCCCACGCCTTCCCCTCTTTTCCTCTCACACCCTCTTTCACAATCCTCTTCCCCGCAGCTTTTTAATTTGCAAATCGCGGATTGCCCAAGCACACGCGCACATGCAGCAGTTAACGATGCCCGTCAACGTGGATTAAAAGTGCGGCGGCCGCCAACTTAATCCCCCTCTCCTCCATTCTAATCCCGACTTAATTCCTCTAGACGACGCTGCCGTTGGAGAAGAAGCACGAGAAGGAAGAATGTTTGCATTCCCACGGTAAAACCCACCGTACGAGAACTCATTATGAGACTGACGAAGAAGCAGCGTACACTTACACGCGGTATGATTCCAGCTGAATAAAAAGCCTCGCTAGTCCCTCGGTTTACTGGATTTTCGCCGTACACCTTCCGGCACCACCAGGTATATATACGCAGGAGACGCCCAACTTGCAGCTGCTTTTCCGTACCACTTAACACTTATACGCAACTCTTTGTATATCTGGTTCAGAAAGAAGGGCTTCTCATAAAACTTTCCCGGTTATTGTATTAGCGTCTGGAACTCTAATGTTCCCGCTGGGAGGCCCGCGGGTATACGTGAGGGGATCCAGGGGTTTGCATGGAACGCTTGGTGGTTGAAAGCAGCGCCGTGAATTTCTGTGTGTACGTTATTAGGTAGCCTAATGAACGAGCTGTTACTAAGTGGATGAGTCCTAATTATCTGGAGCGAACGTGCGCACGCGCTTCAATAAATTTGATGGAGAGCGTGAGGTTTAATGAGAGGCCCCCTGGTGGGCTCCGTTGTTTGGGATCAGAGGTGGGGTCTGTGTGTATGCTTTCTTTCCTGTGGGCACCGAATCTTCGTGTGTGCGCTCCGTATAGCTTTGTTGTGAATGGTAGCCCTAACTGCGTACGCCATCCATACTTGCTCAAGGATTCTGTATACCTGTAAAAACATGCTCATGAGCACACGGACAAAAAAGGTGGCACCCAACTGTATCTTTTCTTTTTCCTTTTCTCTTTTCTCTGTTCCTAAATTTCTTTTTAAGAGTGTAACACTCACGTACGGCTTTTGTCTTGTCAGTTGCCGAATATGGTCGGGAACACGACACTTGCATCCACGACAAACGCACACTTCAAAAACAGAACTTCACCGCACAGCGCGCTGTGCGCCAACCATTTCCGTGCAGATAGGGTTATCGCTTCTGACTCGAAGAGAGATGGGGGCGTACGTCTTTTTATGTCAATTTGAATATATGATAATTGACACAAAAAGGCGTACCCTATCATTCGTGGCAATGGTTGGCGCAGAGCGTGCTATACGGTGAAGTCCAGTCACCTCCATCACCTCCTCCTGTTCTTAGAGACCCCTCTAGTGCACCTCTCATCCACAGTGCACTTCCGTCTCACCAGTATCGTTCATCCTGCCTATACCTCACCTTGAACCATTCAACTCTCCTCTTCCCCTCCCCCCTCTTTTTGCTATAGTCGTGACGATGCCTACTCGTGTGCGGCCAACAACGGCCAGCTGTTTCGCCCCCCCCCCTCTCTCTGTGTTTTTAGAGTGCACCAATTAGTTGTTAGGCATGTGTTCTACCATAATAGCATGGACTGCACTTGCACACATGTGGAGCGATTGCACAAAAAGAATACCAGCACAGTTCTGTTGTAACAATTTTATTTAATTGACTTCAGAGTAGAAACAGCGATGCATGGAAGCAAGGAAAGCTGCTCATGTGCATGTTCCATGCTTATATCTCACCTTGCATCCACTCCCGACATAGCTCCACATTCACAGGAACCTCTAAAACAAAATATTTTCTTAAACTTCCGAGAAGCTGCCTGCACAGAAACGTTGGCAGCTTAGAATTTTGTAATCCCTACTACACGCTTTACGGAGCGAAAGCAGGAGAGGGAGGTCGCCTCCCATGACGAAAGAAACACACACGAGACTCATTATCCCAACGCTAGACATACACACAAAAATGAGGTATTACTCCTCACTGCCGAGGCAACAAACTTCGCTTCGCCGGCCTATAATCCTCGCTCCTTACTCTGTCCTTATCTGCATTTAGCGATGCTTCACACTTCATTCGCCTCGGCAACCGAGCCAGAGCTGCAGCTATTGTGCGAGAAGCTGATAAGCCTAACTCTGAAAAAGGCAAGATGGTTGTAGCAGCCCTGCTGCATAACGGAAGAAGGAGGAGGTAACTTGTGCCTCCCTCCCCACTTCGAGAGGCATTAGCTGGCTGCCGTATGCCGATCCATCATTATAATCCCTTGTGCCTCGTTTTAATTAAGGCGAGGTGGTGGCACTCATTTCTTTCTGTCGTCCGTGTCGCCTCCAAGTTGCGGCGACACGAGGACATACTGCGGCCTGTCATCTGAAGAGCGGAAGGCTCAAAGATTGATCGGGAAACGAAAAGACGGAACTGAGGCCATTATAAATGGGAGCGGTCATCCGAGACCTGATCGAGTGTCTGTCGGAGTTCACGTCACTGGAACGCCAAGGCACCTTTTTCGTGGCTGAATGACCATATAAGTGGGTGTAATGTGCAACGGGGTCGGGGAAGTGTATGGACTCCTTTTCGGGTGTTATCTAATATAAAGGAGACCGCTGACAGAAAAGAAAGAAAAAAAAAGTGATGTGTTGCAGTAAGTCTCGTTCTCTCCATAGGTTCCAAGCTAGTGACCTTCTGAGCTCTACTTGTTACATTCAGTGGAGACAGACAGAGTAGAGAAGATAAGATGGAGACATTGGCCGCTCCGGTGCAGGCAGCTGCTCCGTATACGTAACTTGGAAGGATGTGTAGTCGGGCCGCTAACCCTCTCTTCAGATAGTCTTCAGTTCTCAGCACCTATATCTTTCAGAAAGTGCACCAAGGCACAAACTGCGCGTCGTCAACGCTTGACTCTGTGGAGCAAGCAACTCGCTTGCTCGTTTTCTTTCTTTCTTTTTTTTTTTTTTTTTTGCTGACCTATATGTTGTTTGCAGTAACAAATGTGACCAACTGTGACCGAAGGTGACCACCAGATGGCACAGCCACCAAACTTAGCACTGAACGTATCATCGCTATGTGTCGTGTGTCTTGTTGGTGTGTCCCGTTTTTCCTTTTTTTTTTTTGTCTTTTCTCTCTCTCTCTCTCTCTGGCAACTTTCCGCCTACCTCGGCAGGCAGACCGCCTTCTCTTTCATATTTTTCTTTCTTTCTTTCGATAAAGGATACCCCCCAATGTGTTGATGCTAAGAATTGTTCCCGCGGTGCATACATGTGGAAATGTGGGTATCGCGGAAATCACTGGGTAAACGATAGAAATGGCCTTATGAAGCCCGAACACTGGGTAATGATAATTTCAAACGCGGGTGTCAACTGTCTTTATAGCACGAGACGGAATGCAAAAACGTTCTAATTATCATTCTTCTTGCTGAATAATGAGTTCATTTCTTCAATTGGTTGCCTCGTGGCCTGTAAGGCAGGACAGCTACACGTGCTACGCTGGGCATTAGTCGCGGGGTATAGTAGTGCTCGGGACAAACCTCTTAAGCATCAGTGTCAAGCAATTAAGATGCCCTCCACGCCTAAACGAGGTGATTACCGCGCCACCATGAAGAAACAGCCGATGAGAGCGCGGTGATAGGATGAGGCAGATGAAGGAATGCGAAGGTGGGCACGCTAGCCTAAGCAGGAATGAGAAGTGGGGAAAAGACAATTGGGGAAGATGGGGATGCCGCGTGTGAAGAAAAAAAGGCGAGGGGTAATAATGCGTCGGAATGGGAAACACTGGAAGGCACTTCAAAGATGGAATGAAGGGGCCAAAAGGCGGGAAGACAATGAGGATGCTCCAAGGGACAAGAATAGCATTGTCATAACCTCATTCGGCCGGAGACAAACGACTCAGCCTGTTTGTGAAGGTGGGAGGATTAATGCTGTATATCTCCGACGCCAAGTGACACCAGCAAGAAGTGTTCTTTGGAAACACTGGCATTTGCTAGTTAGAGGGGATGAGACACTTTCACAGATGTGGTTCATTACATTATGGACGCATTCTGCTGCACGCCAGAATACTGAGGAAAAAAGAATTATTCTTCTACGTGTCGCACTTAGCAAGATACAAGCCCTCGAACACACTCCCGAGCATAGCCCAGACGTCACAGAGCTCAGAGTAGCGTCCATCCCCATTGGCAGACGTAAGCACGTGTCCTCTCGTGCGCTGCCTGGCGGCAGCGAAAGCTGTAATGTCAGAACTGCATGAGTTTCGGTATTCGCGGTGCCCATTTTCTCCGCTTCTATCACCTTCTTCGCTGTGAAACTTTCAATACTGTTTCGCGCCGTTGCAATGAACCGTACTTTACGTTTATCTGGGAAAAACTTGGGATGACCTGTCGCAACCCCTTCAATATTCTTTGTAAAGTTCAGTCGACCTGCGAAAAAAGGAGGGAAGCGAGCCCACATCCATATTTAGATCCTCTCGTGTGTTCTTCGCGGACGAAACATGCGCCAATTCATGGAACGCAGGATCCAATAGTGAGTTTTAGTATAACGTACGCTGTCGCCTTTGCGTACACAAGGGATAGCGTTGGTGGTTATGCGCACGCGCAAGACACAAGCAGAATTTGCGCATTGCGCAGAACCACCACGCCATCCCTTACGCACGCAAAGGCGACAGTGTACGTTATACTAAAACTCACTATTAACTATGAACAAACCGACATCTCTCACTCTCTCGCTTAACAAAACAGTCAGCGAAACTCTAAGTGATTTCAAGCAGTCTCTGCAGACGCGACTTAGTGACACAGAGTGACATCGAGACGTAGAAGTTCTGCAAAGTTCAAGCGTATAAAGGTCATCCAAACCCATAGCGAGAACGTGCAGAGAAGCAGGCGAACAATACTCCAAATATAGAAAGCCAAAAGAGGAGAAAAGCCGAGAAAAAATGCACGGAAAAGATCATAGCTATAAAGGGAAGCGAGCGTAGGCGACAACGCGAAGAAAGACGGCGAGACGAATAGCGGGCTCACTCCAGAGCGGAGGTGTCCCAAGTTCACCAGGAGCAAAGGCACCCGGCCCTCGTGACAGTCTGTCTCTTGTCGTGCACTCCAAGCTCTATTGCCTGAAAAAAATATGGCGAATTAAAAGCTGAGTGTTGCTGGAATAGGGTAAGACAAGAAATAAAAAAGGAGACTATAGAGAAGCCGAAACGTCCTTCTTCGTCATCAGTCAGATGACACAACATGAGACGTCTCCCCGGCGGCTTCTGCGATGGGAATTGCGGTGAGGTCATGCGCCTTGACTGGAGACAGTCGTATAGACGGTAGTGGAAAAAAGTTAAACACGTTTTCATATGTCTAAAATCTCAGTCGCTCTTATCGTCTGGGGGATAGGCTGTCTACGATCAGGAGGATTATGCATGACACACCATTCAGCGTTCGTTTTCTGTCGAGTCAGCCTGGCGTGACTTTCGATGCTTAATCATGGCTGCGGTGGTGTTGGAAGGATTGAGGACCTTACTGGGGTTTTCGTGGCGTCAGATTAGAATATGAGCACATATTCAGTGGACGGATCTCGTGTTCTTGCGTGGAACGTAGGGGGTCGGGCAGGCTGATTCACGCTTATGAAAAAACTGGACGTATATATAAAGCTGTCGTTTAGCATGCTCAGAGAACAAGGCTGTTCAAATCATAAATCACTAAACTTCACTATTTGCTTGTCTGTTTCCTCCTTCGCGTCTATCTACCTACACGGAGGCATGGCTATAAGATCGAGCTATGAACGTTCACAGAACATTCGTCCTAAATAGTCATGGGCGTTTGGGGAAGAAAACTATATTCATTGACAGGTTTCAAGAAGGGGGAATAACTCAGAAGAAAGTGAAATTGAAGCCGCGATCAGACATCTGCCTATCTACAGGGTGTTTTTTTTTTTAGCCTTTACAGAAAAAATGGTGTGAGAGCAGCATAAACGTCGTTTTTGCAGTTGAGTTCTACGGCCAGGTTGACATCCTCTCGAAGAAATTATGCAACTATAAGGTGACTAATTACCTAAAATTCATTAACTAACTTTTTAATTAGGGGATTTCGGGCAAAAGCTAGATGGCAGACTGAGAGACTATCCTAGTTGCAAGCCATTTCACGCACCACCAGCAATGGTGTATATAGAGTATCGCCCCTGCCCATGAAACTCATCATTCATCATCTTTAAATAAAGTTGTTGTTGTTGTTGCCATCTCACGATTGCTGACAAACTTACATGAGTTGTGACTCCCGGCGCATGTATAGCAGCTGGGCCATACAATGTTATTGCGTGTGAGAACATGCAGCAATGTCGTTCCTGGTCGCAGCCCCGTAAAGGAGTATCTCACTTGCCATCTCGCCGAGAGGCCTCAAGCACATGCCCTTTTTTGAGCAGCACTCCTAGCTCCTGCATCACCTGCTGAAACATAGCGGCATAACCAACGTTGGTAATCCATAAAGAAGAAATCTCCTCCTTTGATAGTCCGTGACATGTGTATACCATGTCCTGTAAAAAAATCTGGACGATACGAGGACTGTAAGATGCAACAGAACCGTAAATATGTATATGCGTAACAGGTGTATAACTTTACTGCGTGCGTTCGTTCACCTCAAGAACTAACTCGATCTTAAAATTATACTGTAAACAAATACTGTTTACGATATTGTGTAGCATCAGGCAAATGGGTAGCGTCAGATTCTCCGACACCATAGTGCACTTCATTACTGACGGGCTTCGCTTGAGGGGTTTGTAGAGTACAGCATTAATGTACGCACTCCGCTTGGAAAGAAATTTAAACTGGATCAGTCTACTGCGCTGGAAGGGTCGTTAGCGCCTATAAAACGCAAGTTCCCCTAATCCACCCTCATTCGGGATTATTTATAACTCGGTAGATTAACAGCGTGACACTCGAAGCCTTCTCCGTTACCAACGAAGTCTCCCTCGGAAGCGTATGGTGCTTCTCAAGTCGTCGGGTGAGGGCGAGCATGCAAGGTTAGCGCTCCGGCAACCATTCAGCCGGAAGAACACAGATGCAACCTGTCGAACGTTCCTAGACCCCTGCTTTTTTGGCGTCGGTATTGCCTCCCGTTTAGCGTCTTGTATATGAAAGCAAGGCAACGGTAGCTTGTGTGCTCTCACGCGCCTGTTCGCGGATGTTGGGATTATGCGAACGATGGACGACGGGCGGATGGACTTCCAGGAACCCCTGCTGGCTCGAGCTCCTTTCTACTTGTCGGGTACGGACGGTATGCTAAGAATAGCAGAAACGATGTGTGTGAGTGTTTACTCAGTCTAAGACTTGAGACTATGAACTTCTATTTATCGTGCGGCCCGCGCGTCTTTTGACAAGCACTACAAGATGAATAGTTTCATGAGATGACATTTTCGGGGTGTGAAAGTTTGTTGGCCGCTGCGTTGAGACGGAGGTAAACACATCAAAGGCCTTAGCCATCAGGATAGGAAGAGTCTGTCTTCTGGGCATATCTGACATACTCCCTTGGTATAGTATAATGTGCCTTGGCGTCTTTAATTGTAACATTACCTATGCTGGTTTACTTTTGAAGGACTGCTCGTTGTTGAAAATGTTCTAGGGTTAAATGACACTTGTCCTCTCACTATAAAAGAAGGACGCTGAAGCCCCACAAAGGGACTTAGGAAGCCTTCGGACTCTGGGTGACTCTTCAGAGTGAAAGCGATAGAAACTTGATGTAAGATGGAACTTGTGAGGAAAGACGCTCTAGAAACGCACAGTAAAAACCTGCTTGTTTCACCCGTTTAATTGTTGTTTTATATAAAAGGTGTAATACACCGTCCAAGTACTGCACCCCTGCAGTAGTTTCCTCAGTGAAACACATGCGCGTCTTGAAAGCCAATTATTTTGTTCTATGATCAAGCAAGCTATAAAAAATATGTTGTATGTAGCATTATTGTTTGCACATGTGCAGTTACGCCGCTATTTACACCTCCACCCTCTTATTTTTTTTTATTTCTTTAACGATACCTCCCCCCCCCCCCTGGTTGGAGAAAGGTGCTTGTCGAAGCCAAAGTTCCTGTACTGCACGCGAGACACACGTATACCCGTACTACCATTACGCGTTGCCATTACCCATCGTTACCCATTGCCCGCAACAAAAGCTTCTCTGTAATCCCTCAACTCATGACGACTTCCGTAGCAGTCATCATCACCGCCTCACCCTTTCACATCACTTTTAGCCCAGTAGTGCCACCTCCGAAGAGGACCTCAAACAACGTCATTTCCGGGTCCGCGCCATATTTTCTTTCTGTCCCTCCAGCCCATTTCCGTTGACCGTAATTCCTTCCCTGCGCGCCCGGCCATAAGTTAAGACGCCGTTCCCAGAATGGAGCCATCAGCTCGAGACATCACCGATCGGACCTTCTTTTTTTCCCGGCGCACCAATCGTTACGTACGGCAAGAAGACCCACGTTCCAGTCACGTAGTCTAATACATATTTGGTGCGACGCGTATCGCCCATCGTGGGCCCGACACGGTCTCCGTACCAATGGTTCAAACGTGTCGATTGGCCAGGGAGGACGTGTAGACGCATCTTGCTGCTGGTGAGGCGCATCTTCAGCTCTGCTTGGCGTTCTGCGATCGCCGATTTCCTCGCTACTGAAGCGGAATAAATGCTTTAGGCCTTTGTTTTGGGAGTCCAGAAGGCAAGGACAGTCCGTGTGCAACGACAGGTACATTCACATTTAACTAACCCAGGACTCCAGGATACGAACATGTACCCTCCCGGTGTAACGGTAGCATGCTTGACGGGAAGTCGTGAGGTTCTGGTGTCAGCGCCTCTTTCATGACTTATTCCAGTTTCTTTGTTCCTGACGCGTTGGAGGCCTATTTGTCTGTGTCGTCGCTGTTTGTAGCTTGCCTCGGCTGATTCTCGTTGTTACCAGTTCCATAAAGATGATGATGATGACATGAGGTGCATCGATATGCATTTTTGAAACCGGACCTCACCCGTGATTTCCCTGGAGAGCGGTGCGTACGCCTTGCTGTGACAATTACCGCAAATGCAAGTGCATCTAAATGAAAGCATTCGTGAGAAATATTCGACGTCGACGACGCACTGAATACATATGCACGTGTATGTCAGAGCATTAATACATCACCGTTTCGTGCAGCCAAAGACATTACACAAAGCCCTGTCGATAAACCAACAAGAGACGCGCATGTAAGATCGTTGAAAAACCGGCCCGTGCGGGCGCCTGAGGCAGCGTTTGCTTTTGGGCGGAGAAACGTTTTCTTCTTATGCTTCTCCGCCCTGCTTTGGTCGCAGGAAAGAAAACAGAAAGGAATTGACGCCTTACTGAATCTCGCCCCGAGCTATCCTTCAAAGTGCACCGCGTTCCTTCTTTTCCACCTAACTACTGCCACGTATATGCTCAGTCCTAGACCTCCCTATCAACGCTGCAGAGGCGTCACTCTTCGCGGGTTCCTGGAAAATTATCCTGGTAGAGCCGCCGTCTGGTAACGCGCATGTACGGCAACTTCCGACGTGCGGCCCCCTTTCCAAATATTTTTGCGCGCTTACAACGTAAATAAGGCCCACCGAGAGGAACAGGGAACCTAAAAAGTGCATAGTCATCATCACCACGGCTGCTTCACATTTAGCATATGTACACATAGGGTATTATTTTCATTTTTTTACCGCGGGAGGAGAGATATGTGCCATAAGCGAGATACCGAAGCCTTGAAGACAAGCTCTCGCGGAGGAAGTGAAGAGTGGAAGCAAAAGTGATGAGCCCGGGTCCAAAAGGGCCCGATACGACGTGCTGTCGACGGCAGTGATAGAGATGTCTGAAAAAACGAGGTTTATGTTATTTCTTCTTCGTCTTTTTTTCTTTCTCTCTTTTTCACTTTTTTTTTGTTTTCGCCTACGAACTTCAAGTATACTTCAAGCGTGAAACATCGCATTTTTTTTCTTCTTCTTAGTGCATGTCGATCTGGACATTTCTGACAGGCCCTGACGTTCCCATACGAATTATTTTTAATGCTCACCCCCCAAAAAATGCACGGCGGCATCGGAAAAGGACTCGTTGAAAAATTAGCGCGGACGATGGCATCTCTCCTCTGCTGTTCTAAGCCGCGTTTTTGCCGCCACGCTGTATGACTTTCGGAAGGCTCAGCGCCTACCACATAAATAGTGTGCGAGAGGGCGACGCAAAATCGTCAAATGCACGCTGGAGCAGCGAGTGCATCGTGTCCTGCCAGTGCACTCAGCGCGTTCTTTATGTGAGTGAATCAGCACCAGAGCGAGCGAAAATATTTTGAGAGGCTTCTGCGAGCACGCTGTCCTCGTTCATTCTAAAGGCGGCTCCTTTCAGTAATGTCAACCTCAGCCGTTCACTGAATTTTAAGTTCTGGTAATGTGCTTTAGAATGTTGGAGAGAGTGTCAACAGATATCAGTACTTTTACACTGTCCTGTGCTTGGGAACGCCGCGGAACGATGTGGTACGGAGACGTGCTTTGTTGCACCTATACTGGAAGATGCGCTGTGTGGGTTACCGGTAGGTCTGGTGTCTTTCCACAGTGCACTGTAGTGGCCGACCAGAGAAACTGCAATATCAACAATGATTTGCCATTAGGAATGCAAAATTGTTTTTTCGGAAACAATGCTTCATCCGTGAAGTTTGTCCTGTCCGGCGACACACATGCCTACTAAAATCACTGCACCGGCACTACACACAGACAGCGATTCCATGAGCGAGTCACTTCCTCGTGTCAGAAGCGAAAGACAACGGACGTCGCCACTTGCGTCCAATTGGCGCGACACCTTCTCGTGCGATCGGTTGCAAAAGTAAAGCCTCCGACAGCATCTATGGAAAAACGCGTACAGACCCTTTTGATGGGTAAGTGCGCACCACGACAACGTTCATCTACGTCATTTCGATATACATGCCTCTGCAGGCAGTTTATGTACGGGGTACATCACTGCAACGCCACAGGATTCATACTGCAGCATTAGATGAGGTAGTGAAACACAGAAGGAGGAACGAAACACCGAAGGCTCACGACGCCCTGTAGCTTATTCCGATTCCGATTAAAGGATGGCAGTTTAAGAAAAGGCACCAGTAGAGGGATTCGAACACCATCCGGTCCAAGACTCTTACCCGCTCCTAGTTACACCCTGCCGGCTGCAGCGTGTACTGTGTGCGGATGAGTGCGTGTCCCGTACGTTTCCAAGCATGACTTGTTATGTCGATGATAGGAATAGCAATCTTTTTTTTTTAAATTCTGTGCTAGTGCCGCGAAGCAACTGTGGCTATGAGCGGCGTACAGACGTGGACAGATGGAGAGAGCACAGCAGGAAGGAGTGAGGGATAGGGGCATTAGCCTGCGCCCTGGGCCAACATCAGGGGGAACTGTGCCGACATTCGTCTGGAAAGTCTTCAGAAAACCCAGGGAAAACCTGGTAGGATAGTAAGCATTGTGTAACTGGTAGCATATCTTACTGGAAATAAGAAGGGTTATGGGTTCCAATCTCATTATTGGTGCCTTCTCATCAACTGCCGTTCTGGACATATCGCGCAAGGCTTGCCATCACGAAAAATGCTACGCCAAGACGCATACTATGACAAATAGAGACGGTGTCGCCAAAATTTTCAGTAACACATGTCGGAGTTGAGCATGTTTATTTCCATGTCTGACATTCCGTGTACGACATTCGCCAAGGCCCCTCTCGACAGTGAATGGGAAGCCGCATGCAGCTCCGAACATCCTTCCCCCAGTCTTGCCTGCTTCCTCACGCTTATCAAAACATTCAACAGTCCACCCGCATCACACACTCTGATGCAAGCCAGCATCACCCAACATGTGCCCCTAAACTTTTCTCGGGGGGCGAATCTCACGGACGTTGCTGCAAAGAACAACGCCTCGCTAAACACTCAACTTCAACGGCGATTATCCGATCTCATCAATCAAGCACCGCTGCTGCGTCGCAATGATCGTAATCATCCTGCAGTCCGTCTCATTTCCATCCGTTAATTACGCTCTTCCTCTCCCATTGGCCTTTGCACTAAGGATGGCCTCTTCGGCAACTAAACCACCAGTGGGGTGGGCTCAACATCGCTGCCGAAACCAACAGCCTGAGACAGCTGACAACAGCGGCATTATGCTGGTAAACGTTGAGCCGAGGTGGCGCCAGTGTCGGCGGAAGTTGACCGCCGCTTGTCTGTCGTCTGTGTAACGAAGGTGCCTCGTGTGGCAGGGCACGTGGCCGGTGTCTGGTCGCACCATAGGCCCCAGAAGAGAGGTCTTCCTGGAAAGCCAATTTGTTTTGCGCGGCAGTATACGGTTCAGCGGTCACTAAAGATATGGTGGAATAGTCTGGACGCCGGGCGAGTGAATAGGGGGGGATGACCCAGTATATGCTCACGCTCTCTCTGCGTTCTGATCCTTAATAACCACTGTGGCTTGCTTTGAATTGACAAGTCTTCAAGGGGTTGTGAGATACGTCGTTCATTAGGTCATGCATACCAGAGTGTTGAGGGAAAAAGTTGCATGTTTCGTACTTGTATGTTTCGCTGTGCCTCACTGGCGGAGGAGCGTGGAGTGATGTCGGAGCCGGATGAGTTTCGGTTTCGGCGGTGTCAATTTTTTACGCGTCCGTTACCCCTTTGTCGCAATAATCTTCTCTCAAATGATCTTGTTAGAAAAAAATTCGAATGATTAACGATGTGTTCTCACCTGTTCTCCAGGTGACTTTTTGTGATAGTGAACTTCCACGCGTTTTAATACGTATCGTTTATATATGTTCATCCGTTTATGTTATCAGTTTCCCGACTTCTCTATATATAGCCGTCAAATCCGAAACTGGACTTCCGAGATTCGGACGTCGCAGCCATAATCCCCCACACTTGTCTAACCCAAATTGCCCGTACTGTCTTCCCGTCATCCCGGGTAATTCCTTCTTCCAAGCCATCTCAAGATGTACATAGCCGTTACTTCGCATTATCTCCTCTGGCATCGAGGCCCAAACCTCTTTAGCCAACGTCTCATCCCCGCGAGTACCGGACGTGGCCAAGCTCGCATGTCCTTCGTGCTTCAGGACCCTAACGGAACCAATTCCGCCTCTCGCTAAATAACGAGCCTTCTGGAGGCAAAATACACGTATATACCGCCACCGTCTTATCCGGCAAACGACACTCGGAGCCATCTCAAGGCAAGGGCAGGCGAATATTTCAAGGCCCGATAGCCATCTTCTTTGGGGGGGCTCCGCATCCTCATCCTTCGCTCCGGAGCCAGATAGGACCCTAACTGGATCGGCGTTCATTTTTACTGTTTCCATCTCGGGATCTTGTTGGGGGAATCCTCCCACACCGGAAGTAGAGCTACCCATTCCTTGTTTCGTCTCCCCCTACACCAGCCTTATCAGCCGGCTGGGAGTCGAAACGTTCCGGTGCTAATGAAGATTCAGCGCGACGTTCGTCCCCTCCTGCCTTCTTCCCGTAGTTGTGTGGCTGCAACTTACAGTGATGCTCAATTCGAAAAACTTCCTTATTAAATGCGGGCCGCCCTTCTTCTGTGGGTTCCGGATGAACGAGGGACACAGTCACAGAGGAGTGGCGCGTTAAACCCCTTTTCCGTGCTCCGGGCTAATATACGATCTTGGTTTTTGTGGTGGAAGTTCTAATACGGTTGCCGTTTGGGGTGCTAGCAGGGCGGTTTTCCCCTTCGGCAGTATTGATTACAACTGGCTTAAGGGTGAGGGATTGTTAAATAAACTCCTTCTTGCCGCAGGGGCGGATTGTTTTCGGTATCTGTATGAACGGGGTCGATGTTGTTTGGCAGGGGAAAATAAGGGGATTGACTCGAATCCGAAATTGCAAAATGAGGATTTGTAGAGAAGGAGACTACGAAGTACAACTTCGTTTCGAGTTACAGGTTAACCATCACGACCCACGAGCGAAGGGATATTTCTGTGACTCCTCGTGGCATGGTCAATAGAATTGTAGCGTATCGCGTGTGAGATATTCAGTGAAATAGTGGAGGTTCAAGTAGGAAGCTGGGCGTCTGGGCTGGCAAAATGTAAGGGCAACGTTCTTTATCCCGGCTCACCCGCCAACGGACTGCAAACTGCATTGGTTCGTCCGCTTAATTAATACGATATTAGAGCATGAGTTGATATACGGTTATACGAGTATTACGCGAACGTGTGCCGTTTCGTGGAACACAGCACAGAGTGTTGGACACGACTAATCGGAAACATCAGCGTATAGAAGCTCCGCATTGCGTACAGTTGAAGTGCATTTCTCTCTGACGAATAAATTTTCGCGACTCCCACCTGCACAGACACACGCACAAAGATATCGCAAAAGAATATGATTTCTCGCGACGTTAGTTCATCTATCACATAACACGTACGTGCGACGTAAGTTACGGAAGGAGAGCGACGTTTTCCATCTGTGCTAATAGCACGTTTTAGTATACCGTTGGTAAGGTCACAGTCAAGTTACCGTACCTACCGGAACAAGTGGCAGCGTGCTTGACTCAGAATCTTATCTCTTGATTGGGTGATTGATTGGATCTGATGACGTGGTACACTACCGGGGTCCCGGTAATGGTATACGAAAACTCTCTAATACCATTAGGACGTTACCGGCAATCATTTCCACAGAACAGAAGAGCCATGTAAACGCTCAATTGATATATCTTTACTCAGAAGTGTACTCACATAGACTCATAGCTCTGGACGGACTGACGGACGGACGGACACACACACACAAACACACGTATTTATTTAGAGCATATTTAGAGCATCACACCACATGACTTTGTCCTACAGTCTGTACACTACACTGAAGGCATCAATCCAGTTTTCCGACACCTTCCTGGGGTGTGCCAGAAAGGTCGACCTAAGATCAAGCTCTAAGGTGAAATGAGCTTGAAACCAGACCATATGCCTCCAACATCTTTCGGGAATTTAAGATCCCATGAGTCACTTTTCCATGCTGTTCTGTCGAAAAACGCTAAACTATTTTTCACGCCGAAGAACTTTCACAGACAACAGAAACAGAAAAACACATGTTTCTACACTTCTACAGAATTTCGCTATCATTGAAAATCTGTCCCACCCTTTACTTTTGGTTTCTTTGTGCGCAAGCGATGACAACCTATAGAAACAGAGAGCGGGGCAACATTAGAGGAAGCATTTGTGCATTCGAGTCCGCTTTATCGAGAAAGTGCCTGCTCTGCACGACACGCCTATTACTTTTCATCTCCGAATACCGGGCTGAAGAGGGCGAGTCGGGTGCCCCTTCCAACAATCCCCACCACGCTCTGTCCTCGAACATCCAGCAGTTATGCACAAAGACGTGAAAACTGCCAATCTCACGTCACTCGAAAAGTGACGAGAGACACTCGGACAACACGCAGCACTTTATACATCGCCAATCCTTCAGATCTTTCAAATGGGTTCGTCTTGAGAAGAGAACGTCTCGAATGTGTTTGCACACACGTCCAAGACTGGCGGCGCTCAGAGCAAACTCATACTCAGGCCTCCTTCGATCGTCCGAGTATAGTATGTCTTCTTTCTGTTGGCATCGCTCAGCTTGCAAGAGCCGGCTGGAGCACACACGTAAATGTATATCACGCGCAGCGGGTTCCTCTGGTTCGGATGTGGCATCAGCACGGCCGTATATGAGCAGATGGCACACCGGATATTGTCCCTCTTCACCCCGCCGCCATTACTGTTTTCGTCCGGAAGCAAAACTCGCGAGAAAAGTTTTCTGTGTGCTGGGTCGCTCATCTTACTTTTCTGGTGCTTGCAGGCAGCACCGTGGGTTCTTGGGCTCTTTTTCATTGCCCGTACCCTCTTTTCATGGTTTTTGTTGACAGCCGAGGGCGCGGAAAACAACGGGCTTTTTAAATGTTTCCTGGCGCTATTGTTTTTCTTTCCTTCCCGCTGTCATTGCCACGCGTAATGTTTTGGTAGGGTTCGCCCTTCATCGGACGGCGTGCAGAGTGATGGGGCTTTTAGGCGCTGTGCTCATTGTCTCCCAAAAATATTGGGTTCGTTGAAGTGTCTTCTTATGGCCGCAAGGCAGCGCGTTGTCTCTTTGCCTCGTACTCTAGAGTGCCCTGAATCTCTTTTATTATCAAGTAATACGTATCTGTCTTTATTAGTTCTTGTTGTAATTGTTGGTTGCAGGGCTTAACATTGCACACCAGGAAGCCTTCTACTACCACTTCTTTTCTTTATTTATTTCCTTTTTTTTCTTCTTTGGAGCACTAGGAGTGCTCCATGCAAAACAATAAAGCCGGTCTGGAGCGTAACCACAGATAGCTACTATTGAAATAGGGGGTCATTCAGTTCATTCATCACCTCTATTTTGAGTCTTATTGTCGTTTGGGCAAAACACACTTGAGTAGCCGCCCCTACCCACGAAGAGCAGAAGACAAATAATACACATACGCATAGAACTCCCGAGCTGCGGAACCTTGTCGAACCTTCTAAGTAAGGTGTGTAAGCTAACCAGCAAATCCTGTGCACGAAGATAGAAACTATCTGTCTGGAAGACTGCGTGCGCACTCTTACTGCCACACATCCCAATATGACGTAAACAAAGTGCACGCGCCAAGCGCTATGGCGCTCCATAAAGAAAGGCGCAGCAAACTTAGTTTCACTGACAGTATACAGCTACATCCGTTCGGGCCTGTTTACGAAAGGATTTTGCAGTTTGGGGTGCCTCGCGAATAATGGCTCTTTCTTTACGTGACATCAAAAAAGGCTCAACATCAACTTCCACTCGAGTACGACAACAGCTGATAACAAAAATAGACGTACGGTCTACCCCAGAAGCGCTCATTCAAATACACCAACGGACCGAACATCCGACGCGACAAAGTTACCGACTCCGAAATCTCGAATGGGGCAGTTCTGCTCATGGAATGGGCCGTCGCGCGGAAACTCTAAAAATATGTGCGAAGTTAGAAGGATGCTCCATGTTGAAAAGGCATAAAAGTAAACAGCGAAATGGACGGTAAATGGGAGAAAGTCTGGCACACAAAGGACTGCCCTTGTGTCGACTTTCGGGAACGCCGCCTCACTGCTCCTCCGGCAGGAAGACGGGCGCCCAAGACGAAGGTGGATGGGGGGAGAGCTTAAACAGAGGCTTAGAGACGAGCCTTGAATGAAGAGCACGTGCGCTCGCGACGTTGGCACGCGCCACGTGTGCCCGCCGACTTTTCCGTGAAATGAGTGGGTGTGAATGTTCCCGGAATATGTGTATGATATGCGAGGGAAGTGAGCGTCATGCGAGTGATTTTTATTTGTTGCGAAACGTCGTTCCCGTTGTAGGCGATGATTTCCGCTCGCAGTCGACGTCTAGCCGCAGGTCTGCCTCCGACCCACAGCGGTAACTCAACGAGCCGCGATGAACGTAAAACGAGATCGACGGCAAAAACTGCTAGGGTTCAGGCAGGCGCGTAGATTGCAAAAGAAGAAAAAACGTGAGACAGGGAGTCTCGGTTTTTTTCCTCGTTTTGTATGTCTACGTTGTTCGAACCATAACGTCATAGAAAGGTGGTCGTCGTAGCTCTTTGTGTTCATCATTGCACCAGAGCTATTCTCTCTTCCATTTTTATTTTTCTTCTCTACGTTTAACCTAACCTAATCGCTGACAGGCGCGGATCTAGGAGACGGGAGGGGGGGGGGGGATCCAGGGGTCCAGACCCCCCATCAATTCCAGACCTGAACATAATGTTCAGTGGACTAATCCCAGCATGCACGTGGCACTTGTCCGCACGGACCCCCCCCCCCCCTCCGGAAAATCCTAGATCCGCCCCTAATCGCTCACTATAGAGATCAACACTTTACGGCTGTTCTCCAAGTATACAAACCAGTAAAAACATTTGTCAATTTTGGATTGATCAAAGAAGTTCTAATACTTAAAAGAAAAGTAATATATTTCCCAAAGATCCGTGAACACTGCCCTCACGCTCTGCGTCACCGACCCCCGTTGCGCGTGCCCAATCTACATCCCTACGTCGAGCATGAAGAGCCTCAGATGGGCTAAAAGGGCCCTTTGCAGATGCGTTAGTGAGATATTCAACGAAGAAACACAGTATACACCACGTGCGGTTACTGAGCTTCCCCACATCACCACCAGCAATGGGGTAGAGTATCGCCCCCTGGCGATGAAACTGCCCATTCATCATCTCACAATAAAGTTGTGTTGTTTTCCACTGAGCTTCATACATTTGCTTCTCTTTGTGTGTTCTTGCTTGAGTAACGTTTATAAATGTATTCGCTCGACGAAAACGAATGTTCGTCCGCGAAAAGAAGAAAACAGCAAAAAAAGAAAAAGGTATCGGCTTCTTTCTAGTGAAAATGCTGTCGACGCAAAATAACTAACTCTCAAGGAATGGATGAAATGGAGTTGTAGACTCGAAATTGCGAGAATTTATTCTAGAACTTGAACGTACAACGCGATGCTGGAGTGGTCAGCACTCTACGTCGCTCGAGACAAGCTCCTTTATCTTCTCTTCCTTTCTTGCTGTTCTTACTTTTTTTCTCGCACGAGCCAGCAATGTCGGAATGAAATGCTTTTTACTCAATTGGGAACACGATTTTCTACAGGCGCCGGCAACTTCCAGTCTCTCCATTGCGTTCTGGAACATCGACTCTTAAAACAGTTTTCGTATGCTGCTCCACACGAGAAAGAACTTGCGGCATCCCCGACAGTAAAACTACGGTCGAAACATTTGGAGGCTTCAAGATGACGAAGAACACTCTCTCAAGGGGGAAAGCCGAAGGTCGGGGACCCCTTGCGAGATGTGTTCGTAAGGGCTGCGAATGCCAACGATTGGTAACGCCTAATCCTGACCCCACCTGCATGCTTTCAGAAATAAACCTTCGCTTCACGAGGTTTATCGCCCTAGTCACGGCTTTCGACGCCATATTTTCTGACGGATAACGCCGACAGCTCCCGAGCGAAGTATGCGGCCGGGTATGTCCTTCTCCGAGGCGCTCGAAGAATACCGTCGTGTTTGAAATATCGCACGAGCGTTCGGGATATAAAAGCGAGGTAAAAATGTCGGGATAAATGACTCTGAAGCGCCGCTCGGAATGCACCGGAGAACAAAACATTTGAAATTCGCGTAGGAGGACTGCGAGCGCTTTTCATCTTAGAGCCGTTGTTCGTGCCTTTTTCGGATTGTGGCAAGTCTGGATTTAATGCGTTATGGAAACGTTGAGACAAGGAACGGCGGAAAATGGTTCTCTATTTCTGCGTCACGCTTTTATTTTCTCGTTTAATATTGTGATTGCACTCGATAACTTATTGACTCTGCTGTGACTGCTACGACGGGGAAAAAAAAGGACAGATGGGGAAATTATCTTTTGTTCGCGATGAAGCAGAAAGTGATCATATGGGGAGAGGCTTCTAAAATTCTTTAACAATGGCAGCGCGCAAAGAGTGAAGCAGTCCACATCAGCGGTGGAGCGCAGTGTGTACAGTACCCGCTTGCAGCCCCTTGAACCGTCTTGAACACTTTGAGGTAGTGGTATCGAAACGCACCTACGCCTCTGCTGTCTGAGGTTTTCGTTCCATGTTCCACCGCGCCGATGTCTGCAATCTACCTACTAAAGCCAGTCCAGGACGTATACTGACCCCTCGAGCTCTCTACAGCTATGCACGTCCGTACCTCGCAGTCGTTTAGTCACAGTCACAGTCGCTTATACACTAACGCTTACACTTACACTTACTAATAATAGTAATATAATAAGGAATGGTTGCGTCTTCGGGCATTGTGAAAACACGTTTAAATGCTTAGCAGCTTATAGGACCGTCGTTGGCGCTAAATTTTTGGAAACGTGGTCCTTTACAGCTGGATACGGACCTACACTGTGGTTGCCCTTTAAACCGGAAGGCATCGTTCTGCACTTTCCGAAGCATTCTCGGACGCTCGAAAGCACTTCTTTCTTTCTTCCGTATGAAAGCAATCAATGAAAAACTCTCGCTTGTCTATGGATGCATCATATTTCACGTCGAGCCAAGTTTCTTGGACCACCAGCTGCGCGGCAGCGCCCCATATTTAACCCCACCCGCTTATTTACGGCATTGCGAACGAAATGTGACACCACCGCATGCACCCGCACCCGGCCTTTAGCGCAGACCTTTTTTTCCTCCTTACGGCATCGCGTACATAACGACCACCCGGTATACCATCAACAAATAACAAATCAGCCCAGGCATAACCGCCACCAGCAGGGTACATCGGTCCCGTTTAATTCGACGAAAATAAACGTCAGTTAAAAAGACGCGAAATCGGAAGTAAATAATGTTCCGACACCTGCTTTGTAAGCCGATCATACGTATTCGGACGGGAGGACCACCCGAAGCAGACCGCTATCTCTTCGAACAACTTCTCCACAGTTGAAGGCACCGGCGCATAATTTATGCCGTGTCTTTGTTGCTCGAACAAAGGGGCGCCTAACGTTACGGCCATCTGTTATGCAAATTGACGTTGCGTGTTCTTGAGACGCTTTCTTTTACTTCTTGGAAGGATCAGCGAACACAGCGGACGAGTGTAAGTGAGCAGCGACACGTGATGCATATCCGCTCCGTGCCGCGTGCGCAACTTATATAGAAGGCTCCTTTGTGTTTCTCGCGAATGGATATTGCAGTCATTATGAAAATTGGAAGTTTTTATGCACTCATATAAGTGCGTAGAGTTAGGATACAGCGGTGTCGTGATGGAACTACTTTGCGGGCAACGAAACAATGTGTAACGAAAGTGAGTGTATAGCGAAACCCAATACGCGGGTTGTTCTGTGCCCTGATTTGAAGCGTTCGGCGCTTGTTGCCTCGTGTGAGCTAATCGTATCAAAAAAAAAACAAAGAAACGGCGACATCTTTTCCCATCAGAGGATGGATGTGCACTAACGTAACGAATGTTTCATGGTACTTTCTGTTGAGTTCTATCAGCTTCAACGAAGCATCACGAGTGAATACGTTTTTCCCTCGTTCGCAATGCTGAACGGTCGCCGTTTCAAAAGTCCTATATAATATCGTTGGCTTGTTTGCACCATCTGACCTGCATGCATCCTATTGTTAAGAGATGGACGTTCAGAATCGCGGACGGATTACGGATGCGATATAGAGTCAGACCTCGAAGCCACGCCAGAAAGAGGCAGCGGCGAAAGAAATGATTACTTTTTTTTTTTCTAACGTATTTTACTTTGTTTTGTGTATGGTACATGTGCGCGAGCATTTAGTGTCGATCTGGTTAGAGGAATGCGTAGTGATACGAAAAGTGACGTGTTACAGCATTTATGCTGCGAGTAGATCTAAAGGTAAGGTGTGCCTTCTACACTTGTGTGGCTACATACTGCACACGGTGCTGGAAGCAATGTTTATCTCCCCCATATTGTCACTGTCCTCGGCCGGGATCGAAACGCTTAGCGAGCCAGCACGCTACCGACTGAGCTACCGAGAAGTCGGTGCATTCATGTTGCACTCATGAAGATAGCGTACATCCGTGGGGAATGTATATAATGCGTGTATGCCAAGATCGACCGTTCGTTGTTATTTCTACGCAAGAACTAATGAGTACACTGATGAACACGACCGTACGTTGATCTCGAGAGTCAAGACGTCCCTGCCTCCGTTAACTCGTCAGAGGAAGGGCACATAAGGGACTCCGCTGATCTGGGCTTCTTCAAGCAACAACAGCAGGAACTGTAGCTCCACCCATATAGTATTCTATGTATCTCCATCTTCAGCCTACTCTGGGTAGCTCAGATTGTCGTTGGTTTTGCTCCCTCTGGCAGTGGTATGACAATCTCGACACTGACTGTGTTCAATATCGTTAGAAATATGCCATTGCGGTTTACCTATGTTAACGAAACTGCTGTCACGCAAGAAAAGAAAAGACCACTGCCTTATGTACTAGTCGTAAACGTCGAAATATTCGACCTATACGTTTCGCCGATAGGCATCCTAAATTATACTTCAGTACTATCGCCGAAACCGTGTCTGACAGGTCAAATGATATCGCTCACTGGTCATACAAAACCTGTCTGTTCTCGTATCTCTTCCGATCTCGGGCATGGTTCATCCTGTACATCTGCTCACTTCTTCCAGCACGCCTGATCCGATGGGTGTGTGGGCCTATTCAAGGAAGTCTCGAGTGCGCGTCTTCGTGCAGCGCACTTATGGGAACAGTTCTTGTCACGGGAGTATCAACGGAAGGAGATCCGCACGGAGATAGAAACCAGATCATTAACACTCATTTTAATGCAACGTGTGTCGACACACACGGTAGCTGTAATTTAGTCTGGCACGAAGTCCACGCGGACTACCATTAATAAATGCTCACGCGGCGTCCATCATGGCTTGTCCTCACGTATTCCTGGGCCAAAAGGGTACGTTGAAGGGAGGGCCTCGCAAAGCGTGACCTGCTCAGTAAGCATACCGTGCTGTTCGCCGTTGCTGATGCCGCAGCAGTGCGAACTGTCTTTTACCAACACGCCGTGGTTCTTTAATGAAGAAACTAAGCCAACAATTAAGAAGTGAAAACAGTTAAAGATAACTTGACCCGAGGAATGATTAGGAATAGTTGCTTCGCTGGAAGCCTTGGACGGCGAGTGACCGACACGAGTGCACGTACGTATACATTTCTCGTGACATTGGTCGTGGTACTGTGCAAGTCGGGAGAGCCTTATCCCTCAACATCCGCCATCGAACTGTTATGACGCCTTGCTTCTGATTTCTCCTAAGCTTATTCGCTGTTCTGGATGAAACTCCTGTATCTGTGTACCTACGGTACTCATGAACAAGGTTTCAGTTTTAGTTTCGAAATACCCCGTCCGCTGCCTGCATGGTTCCAGATGTCAAAGTCACCGTCCGCTGCAACACACGTCCTACACTTGACACGCAGCCGTGTATACCTGTCATTAGAGACGTTGCGCTTCTACGTTTACTGCTCTCTGGCTTTGTGCTTCTGTAACAATAATGATGGGCTTGGCAACACTTCTGCTTCACAACCGTTTGTAGCACGCTCTGTATGCTGCTGTAGTGCCTTGAGAAACCCTGCACTGTTGGTTCTTGTGCTACCCGTTTTGTGAAGTACGATCTCTTGCTGCTTTTGTGCCTGAACTGACGCATGTACAGACAGCGCAAAGCAGCTTCCTAATGACGATCGTCCGTTGGGCACGTGACATGCTTTCGTACCTCCTGACTATGTAGAAAGAAACCCCAGACAGGAGAAAAAAGGGGGCAGATAATGAGCTACCTGTCTTTCCTCTTTCTTCCCTGCCACGGGGTTGTTTCTATTCATGTACGAGCTCCGCTCTTGTCCTTTCGCTTCAATATTCG
The DNA here is from genome assembly GCF_037126465.1 of Ornithodoros turicata. Lineage (NCBI taxonomy): Eukaryota > Metazoa > Arthropoda > Arachnida > Ixodida > Argasidae > Ornithodoros > Ornithodoros turicata. The sequence goes on along the minus strand of NC_088202.1, from coordinate 30,068,225 downwards.
TACTTTCTTTCGTGCGCACTCAATTTTGCGGTGCCAATTCAATTGTTCCTTTGCTTCTCTGTGACGACAAGAGGGGTCTGCGGAATGTCATACAGTGCGAACATTATAATAATCGGACTGTTTCCGAGAGTTATTACATGTAACATGACCCATGTCTAAAACACACTCTGTATGAAAGCGTGCGATGCGCTGCACACAAATGTTCAATTCCATTTCTTCAAGAACTGATTTGACTTGGGAAACATGTCGTGTCTATGGTCAACATAATGTCGCATGACGCGAATTTATTTATGCAATTTTGAGCCGCATCACGTAGCGTGCATATACGTATATTCACTTAGCTTGGTCTAACCCTTCGCTCTTTTGTTTCTGTTGCAGCATCTTCTTCCATGCAAGCCCCTGGTCGCGCACCGCGGATCACGGAGCAGCCGGCAGACGTGGTGGTACGCAAGCACGAGCCGGTGACGTTGAGTTGCGGAGCGGACGGTGATCCTCCGCCCCGCATCACTTGGTTCCACGAGGGACGCCCCGTGAAGAACAGCGCCACGCGTATGCCTCTCCCCGATGGACAGCTCTTTTTCTTGCACGTCTTGCACGGTCGGAGGGACCAGGACACCGGCATTTACTGGTGCGTCGCATCCAACGGCCACGGGGAGGCGCGGTCGCGAAACGCCAGTCTTGAAGTCGCAGGTATGTTCAAATAGGAATGATTTTTCGCTAGGGGATCGATGGCACTACTTCTTAGTCCTGGGGTTGACGTGTCGTGGGGCACGCGTCTACAGCCTCGCGTATTTGAAAGCGTCAGTCTTATTCTTATTTGAATAGCATAATTTAAATATCGATGTCATACAGTGTATGACAGCAGAACCGGTAAATGCAAGCCCGGGAAGCGGTTCCCCACGCACATAAATCAAATCTTGTACACTTTGTAAATCATACATACTTTTTCCTACGTCACTCACTGCTCAGAATCAGACAACATGTTTCGATGAAGTACATTAGCATTGATTCAAGGATAATACAGATTCAGCAGACTGCGTCTAAATACGAGGGTGTTCAAGTCAAACCGGAACTTTTCGTCTTTCGCAACAGTAAAACGTTCTTAGACGAGGGAAATAGGTTTTATTTCTCGATGTATTCCCCAGCTACACTGATATACTTTTCCCAGCATTTCACTAGTGCTCCAATGCCAGCAGCGTAGAAAGACTTGTCAGTGCGGCGCAGACATGATCGGACCGCATGCTGCACCTCGTCATCACAGCTGAAATGGCGGCCCCCGAAGTCAACGTATGCGTTTGCGGGAGGCCAGTGTGTGCATACATTGTGTTCTGGCAAGCATCAATGAGGACGAACAGTTGTAATAAAGGGAGCCAGTTTTCTTCGGTTTCACTATTTTTACGTGTTTCCCATCCATCGCAGCAACACAGTTTGGGAACTGCCACAGCGCTTCAAAGTAACGTGCTTTATCCCTGGATAAAGCTAGTACTAAAAATGCAACATATTGACGTACTTACGTTATAGCGTCTCACTTTGCAATGTCATTATTTCGTAATTATTCACTGGGGGAGCTTCTTATACAACGCGATATGCAAAAAGTGCGAATTCGTAAATTTCCTGTTTTTCCATAACTTTATATGTATAGATGGGACGGTAACGCACCCCCCCCCCCACACACACACACAAAAAAAAAAAAGAAAAAAAGAAAAAGTGATCAGGAAAGATTCTAAGGGTTGTTTGAATGGTAGAGGATATCTTCCCGTTCTAATTGCACTACCAACGGTGCGGGTTCATGGTGGTGAATTCTCGCTATGCCACCGGTATACGCGATGAACGTTTTATTGCAATGAGTAGTGTATGAAGGCAGTAGACATTCCAAAATCCATCCGATTTCTGCACTCTAAAAACCGAACTTCACACTATTAAAAACGAACTTCACCTCATAGCACGCTCCTAGCCAACCATAATCTCGAATGATATCGTTATCTGACCTGATTTGTTGAGAACGGGAGGCGTACGCCTTTTTTGTGACAATTATGAACAGCATAAGTGTCACAAAAAAGGCGTACGCCTCCCGTTTTCAACAAATCAGGGCGGATAACGATATCATTCGAGATTATGGTTGGCTAAGACCGTGCTATGCGGTGAAGTTCATTTTTAAGAGTGCACGGCATAGCACGCTATGTGCCAACCATGGCCACGAGCTATAGGGTCGTCGCTTCTGATTCGAAGAGAGAGGAGAGCGAACGGTTTTTTGTGTCAGTTATCATTTATCCGAATTGACACAAAGGGGGGGGGGGGTTAATGGCAGGATCGGCTCGCCGTTGTTTTCCACACAGAAGTGCCGTCGTCACGACTATAGGGGGAAAAAAAAGAAGCAAGACAGATGAAGGATAAAGGATGAAAGGTGGTGTTAGCGAAGTAAGAATCCATCGCCAGGCATCGCTGCTTCTCTAAATACAGGTATAGAATGACAACGGAGGCGCCCCGGCCGACGCCCGAGAGAGAGAACCACGAGACACGAACGAAAGCGGACGCGTGGCCGCACGAAGCGTTTAATTTTATCCTATATCTAGTATGTAACCTACGAAATAAAATTCAGTTATCCCATTACGAATTCACTGTGACTACGGTGCTCACAACTGACAGTGGAGATGCGTAGACGGTGCATGAGTTCGTCGGGGGGAGCAAAGTGTTAGATGGGTCGTTGAGCAAGACCTGCCTTCTGCAGAAAGAGGACAAGGTTTCTTGCTTTAGCAGAACGTGCGGCAGAAGAACTACCACACACACCAATGACACAAAAAAGGTGTACGCCCCACACTGTCCTCCAATCCCTATCATTCGCGGCTATGGTTTGCACAGAGCGTGTTATGCGGTGACGCTGCTTTACTGTGTTCGAAAGGTGCGACCTTTACACCACAGCCGTCTCTGCTTCACATCACACTCAACACCGTTGACTGCTGCAGAGTCACGGTAGAAAATTAAGACACACAGCTTTCATAGCACTCTCTCCTACGCTCTTTCCCGCTCAGTCTTATTTACGAACGCTTTATGCATTTAGAGGCATGTTTAGGCACACATAATTCGAACGAACCTGTTGGAGATGGGTTATGGAAAGACGATCACTGGCTAGTATACTGGCACTCATATTCGTCTCTATACTCTCCTTATGCGCTTTGCTATGCTTACCAGAATGTATTCAATAGTGGCCACATCTATTCTCAAAACCTTCCGATAGACACATGGGTTTTCGTGTCGTAGCTCCCGTAGAAGGCTATTTTGCAGACCGTGCTCTGTCCTCAACACCCATTCTTTCGTCCATACCTTCGTTAACCGCTTATTTTCATGGCAACATTCACTATCGTCAATGAGAACAGTAAAAGCCACTGGTTTTCGCCTTCTTTCGTCCATTGAGCACCAAGCACCGTGCAAATAAAATTAATGCTGCAACCTTCAACCGCAGCGCGAACGTCATCCCCGGCCGCTAAGCTGACAGCACATTGGAAAACTATCTGTGTAGGCATTCCAGGAGGGCGTAGCCTCAGCGCCTTATCATTTACCCCCTCGCTCCTTCAGTCGCTGCGCCGTCAGAAAACACGTTTGTGTGAATACACGGTTATGCACATCTCTGAGGACCTGCCAGTAGTAGGCTGCACTGTTGATCGTCACACCAGTCGGCAGAAAATCCACATGAACCACGCAGGCGCTGTCCCAGAAAATCGTGGCCATGATTTTTCCAGCAGACGGAATGCTTCGGAATTTCTTGGGAGGTGGCGAGTTGACATGCTTCCACTGTTTTCACTGTGTTCCATGCGTTTCGATTCCGGTGTGAAATGATGAACCCACGTTTCATCGCATGTGATGATCCGATCAAGGAATGGCTGGCCTTCATTGTCTCAACGGTCCTTTAGCTCTTGGGAGATTTGCAGTCTTGTGTGCCGGTCGAACACAGAGAGGTGCCGCGACACACCGCGTGCTCTAACTTTCCGGAACTGAAGGTGTTCGTGAATAATAGTGTTCAAAGTTCCCATAGAAAGATCCGTCTTTTGAGCAAGTTCGCGGCATGTTATCCGTCGGTTTTCGAGGATCAGGCGCTCCACGCGTTCAATGTTCAGAGGAACAGCGGCACTGAGCTCCGAGCCGCCGCGGCCGGGATCATCCTGCACTGAGGTACGGCCCTCTCAAAATCGTCTGCACAACTCAAATGTTTTGCTGCGGCTGAGCGTATGGGGAGCCTGAAGTCTGCTGTGAATTTCACTCGATTTTACACGTTCATTCACAAGAAATTTAATTACAACTCGCGGTTCGAAGCGCGTGCTCACCGTGTGCTCCGCCATCTTGTTCAGCACGTGACTTCAGTTTCACACAGACTTTGGGCCACCATGCGGCGAGAGCGGAGACTTCTCCCATGTGTAAATGACGAACAAGTAGCAGCAAGATCCCTTTTAACGCTCACGAGAAAAAAAGTCCCGCTTAGACTTGAACGCCCGAAAGTAACAGAGTGTGATACCATAATACGCACCCTCGCCTGTGTCGTCGTTTTCTTTGTTTGCTGCCCAAACTGGCTGTCGTTTCCGTGGATCTCATCCACCTTCTTGTCTGCGTATACGCCATCTTATTCTTCACATTCCATGCCTGAATCTGCGAGTTACTTGTTTAAGGTAAAAATCCTACATTTGCAAAGATGGCGGTGGGTGTAGCTGCTTGCCGTAGTCGGTCACGCTTGGGCGGGCGATGTACGACTATCCCAGGGGGTCGTGCGTCCTGGGACGACTTCCCAGGGAACTGTGCCGACATTTGTCTTAAAACATCTGATGAAAACCCATGGAAAACACTGAGACAGCAGAGCCGGCGCCCGGATTCGAACCCGGGTCACCTCCCAGCCTCGGCGTGGAATGCCATCACCGTAGCCATCACGTAGGCCACGGGAGCTGGTGTTCGCAAAGATCATGATAGAGTAGCCGTGGACAGCTTTTTAAGAAGGCTAGGCCCAATGAGGATTCTTCGTATGTTATCATCAATCAGAGGCAGGCGTAAACAGTACAAAGGCCGTAGGAGTACGACTGAGCCATACACTCTTAAAAATGAACTTCACCACATAGCACGCTCCTAGCCAACCATCACCCCGAATGACAACGTTCTCGCCCCTGATTTCTTGAAAACGGGAGGAGGAGCCTATTTTGTGCCGTGCATAATGGACACAAAATAGGCTCCTCCTCCCGTTTTCAACAAATCAGGGGCGAGAACGTTGTCATTCGGGGTGATGGTTGGCTAGGAGCGTGCTATGTGGTGAAGTTCATTTTTAAGAGTGTAGGGCACCGATCTACGGGTGTTTATTTGCCTAATCCTCATTACCATCCTGTGACAGCATTTCTTAGTTTCTTTTTTTTTTTTTTTTCTGTATCAGAAGGCAGTGCAACATCAAAGGCGTAACACTCGTGGGTATAGTTTCGTATCGTGTTGCATTGCAACCAAGAGTTGACCGAGACTGGTCTTGTAATCGTAGGTACTGATGAACATACTCCTCGGGGACGAGAGATTTCGAAGTGAGTGCACAGGGGTGGACAGGTAGATCAAGGTTGTTGCTTTCTTCATGTGCAACTCTGCGAAAGAGCGCACTACACTGATAGGACACATCCAGCCACCCCAATAACCTTCAGCACTTGGTGCGGCTTGAGAAATATTAGGCCGACTCGATATATGCTCCCGCAAAGATCTTTTTATTGGAATGTACTGAAGGATAGTTCTCAAACGTGTACAGCCGTAAGCATGTTGTAACATACTGTAGCATTCTGTTCTGTGCATATCGCGCTGCTGTGCCGTATCATCCAAGACCTCACGAATAACTTTTCTACGATGTTTGTCCTTTCCGGGCAGAAACCGGTAGTGTGTGACGGTGAACCACCAAACGTCGTCATCGTCTCATTGTCGCTCAGCAGCACATCCGCATGCCTCCAACGACGTGACGGGATGTGCCCAGCTGTGCCGTCTGGGTGTTTCCTCTGTCTCCCGACATTTCCCTTACAGTTCCCTGTGAAGTTGACCCAGGACGCACGACCCCCCTGGAGCAACGTGTTACCATAACGGCAGGCACAGCCCTCGGCAATAAAACGCCACCAACCAACCGTGTCGTAAACTTTACCATGAACTTAATCACTCTTACACTTTCATTTTCTTTTTTTTTTTTCATTTAATTTATTTCCGTCATGCGATCGCGATGGGGGATGTCGAGGTCAAAAGCAGGAACTGCCTAGTCACCCCTACAGACTAAAGCAACGGCTGTTTTCAGCCTAGATTACAGTCATACATCATTCAATGCACATATGGAAGCATAAATGGAAAATAAATTAAACAGTGGATGGGTTAGCTACAACAACAACAACAACAGTAGACAACAACAAAAATTACTATAAACATTTTACCAAGGCTGACGACTACGGAATGGTTTACTGAACAAACAGCGGGTTAAAATAACGAAAAATGACTCTTTAACATAGACTGCTTGGGATCTTTAAAAGATATGATAGACAAATCAATATCAAGACGATGCTGATGATTCACAAGGCGTGGCACTGTTGCTACTAATCTCTGACTCGTAGTTTGTCCTGGAGAACGGTTCAGAAAACTTATCAGCGGGACGGAGGGCGTAGTGGCTCACGTTTTGTTTACCTGTGCGAGGTGAAACAGGTCATTAGGATATTTTAATTATTTTTTGCAGACAGAGCTGGTCAGGATATCTACTGTTGAAAAATGGGCACAATGCGATGTTTGGAAAATAAAGGTCCTATCGTGGTGTCATAGGGCGCTCCCTCGATGGTACCAATTGCCCTTTTTTGCAATATATGTCGTTGCTGTAGAGAACTCATTGATGCAGAGCCCCAAACGAGGCTACAGCAATATGCGTACATATGCACGCATATACGTACGTATATATATAGATGCGCCACTGGATCAGCGCCTCATATAAGTAACGTTTACTCCAAGTAGGAAGTACATAGTTGTATTTCCTCAGTACAGCAATAGCACGACTGACCGAAGTCACAACCGAAGAGGTGTGATCACGCCATAGTAACTTGTTATCAAATGTCACTCCCAGAATTTGTATCTTCTGGGCAAGCTTTATGTTGGAATTCCCAATGAAACGTCCCTGGTCCGGTGTGTTAGCGAGCCACGAGGGGTGAATAGTGTAGCAACTGTTTTCTCAGTGTTAATGGAGAGGCAGTAGTGTAAAGCCAAGGAAGCAATGTTCGACAAGACATTTTCTGCATTCTTGGCTGTGTGAGCAAAAGATACCCCGGCGGTACATCACCGGTATATAGAGACTAATCTCGGGATCTAGCGTGCAAATGTCGTCGATGTATATTATGAATAGCAAGGAACCTAAAATACTTCCTTGTGGGACCCCAGATATAATGCCAAGTGCGCTTGAACTGTGGTAAATATCCAGGGAGACGAATTGGCAGCGATGACACAAATACGATTGAAAAAGTAAGAGACTTACACCAGCGCGAATTCCGTAATGATGCGGCTTATGACGATTTCGGGTGATGTACCTGGTAATCCGAGCGAGAGCGCCCAGGTCCAGTGCACGCTCTACACGGGAGTCGCTCTGGGGCAGTCATCACCTGAATTTGTCGGACGCTCTACCGCTCTTCTACGAGGGTCGCTGCGCTCGCTACACATTGTGCGTTCGTCGTGTTGGTGAACTTCCGGCGGCGTCGTTGGCGTCGTAGCGCACTTTCGGCTGATCACAAGCATAGCTTGCGAGAAGCAGGTCACATCTTCCTCTTTGTCATTCGCATTATCGGTGTCAATTGACTTTCATCGCTACTACTTTTGTAAAGATCCATGCCGTCAATGGTGAACGCAACAAAGAAACAGATGACAGGTCATGTGACTGGCAGACAGCCGCAGGAGCAATACGTAGCAGACGACACTCGCGAGGCGCATATATGGCATGCTCGCCGTTGAGGGCCGGTTTTGGCTCGGCCTCTCGCAGCAAGAGCCAAAAAAAGTGCTCTTGGGGCGAGCGATCTGCTCCGTAGTGCATCATCCGAACACGCGGCTCTTGCTCTGACCGCACCACCCGAATTTACCGCTCGGGTTCGGGGCAGAAAAAAGTGCCCCAAGTGCATCACCCGAAATCGCCATTAGCAAGTATAACACGCGATGGTTGAGTGCGTCAAACGCCTTCGAAATGTCATTGTACAACTTTTTAGCTTCAAAACCATTTAAATGTAACTCTTTCTGTCTGACAAGTGCGACTTTTGTAGATTTGTCGCATCTGAAGCCAAACTGCCTGGGGGAAATTAGATTGTACTTCTCTAGGTAATTTGATAATCGTATGTAAGTGATCTTCTCAACGACCTTAGAGTAGTGTGGTAAAACAGACACTAGAGAGACAAGAGAGAGCAAGCTATTGCTTGGGAAGTTGCCTTGTTGTATATGCATAGGTTACAGATGTGAGCAAGGGGAAGGGCGACTATATGCGACCCATACTTAAGACTCTTGATAACAAGTTTAATGGCATCTGGTAAGTTTCATTGTTTAATTTCAATTTAATTGTTTCAACACCAATCAGACAGAATCGTCCAGTACAAGAACGATCTCCTGACCTGAGCCTTTTGATTCAGTCCCGTCATAGGCTTTTAAGCATCTGGAAAGCATTGCTCCACGTCCTCTTGTTCGATTGGAAGCACGCAGTCTTACGTTTGTTCGCTGAATACACGCTGTACCCTTGCCTCTGGCGGTTCAGACAGGGACACTCTCTCTGCTAAGTAGCCCCGAAGACGATCACAAGTGTATCTGCATTCAATCGCACCGGTGCTTCTTCACGTGCATGCATGGCTCGCACGAAGAGTCTGTTATTCTCCAGACATCGTGCGGTACACAAATCCACGTTCTTCCAGCAGCGCTTGACAGTGACAGATGATCTCGTGGCGAATAAACCTTCCTCGTATTAGACGGGAGACACACAAATAACGTTGTCTTTCCCCCGCTGTTCCTCATTAAGAACCGAAGGCAAGACGGCAGCAACCAGAAAATAATACGCCTTTGAATCCTCGCGTGCTCTTATTATTCCCCGCACTGGCTTTCGCAATTTCATTAAACTCAACACAGACATTCATTACCCCCATTGGCGTAGAAAGAAGAAGCCGAAATAATCAACGGGGGTCCCTTCTTCCAGGATTCCTCCGCAATATCCCTCCGCGCATCCCCCAATCTGTCCTATCTGGAAGAGAAACGAAATAGCATTTTTCTTCTGTTCCCCATCAAGGCAGGGAAATAAGGAGGACGCCTCCTTCTCCCGCACTCGTATATATCTAAGAAAGCAACGGAATACGAAGGCGATGCTGGCAGAAGAGATTAACCTCGAAGCTGGCCAGAGTCAAAATTGGAATGCCGGGGCGTCCCTAATTTTCTGGCGACGGAAATTGCCGGCCGCTTAGAAAAGTGTTATCTACGTCGTTATGCTCCCGAGAGCCTCTTATACGTAAATTTTTGTGCGCCTGTGATTTCTCTCTCTCGACAGAATTACCCCTTTTTAATTAAAAAGCCTCGTCGTGTGACATGGCTTATCGCATCGCAGCTATTATGGAACGCGGGCTACACTTGCCAGAATATTGTCTCGAGGTAAAAAGAGCATCCGGAGAGAAATCTTTACGACCGGAATCCTCGAATTCCGTTCCGCGTGTGCGTATACGCGACCGTTCGATATATTCGGGAGATTGAACTCCGCTCCCAGAGAGGTCCCTATTTTATGGTAGGCGCACACTTGACATTCCGCTGCTGAAGAGGGTCACGGGTGATTGTCTTCATTCCCAGTTGCCAATGATCATTAGCCTGCAGTTGATATATCGATTACAGTCAAGAGGAGCGCGTGCTTCAGTATTCCGCGGTGCCCCTAACGAACCCGCGTGTTATGCAGGCAGATAACTATGAGAGGGAGTAGAAATACTCTCCATCGTGCTTCTGGATATTGGCCTACATGTCTGTCAGTTCGGTTGTTACCGACAAGCGGACGTATAGATGGATAGCTGCGAGAAAATCGGACAGGAGGTCTGGTTGGGTTAATAAATATGCGCTATCGAAGTGCAATGGGAGGACGAGCAGTGCCATAATTGAAATTGTCGCTCTATTTCATGCCAGTTACGGTTCCTGCCATAAATGTTGATTTTTCCGCTGTGTGGTAGAAGTTCGACAACGGCACTCATAAAGACCAAATTATATCTTCTTGCATATAAACTACGTTATTATGCATATAGGAAGGGAGTTAGAACACGTAAAAGCATGGTGCTAGTCGAACATGTTTGAATACAAGAACCTATCAGCAACACTGGATCAGTAATGTTCAGTATACGTTGGTGATTCAACGAAAGACAGGACGAAAAATACTAATCTGGGCCATGCTGCTCAGTTCCAGAATCTGAATACCTAGACTGTCCCGCAAAATTGTAAACGCAAACGTCGTCAACGTTGGCAGTTATCCGGTGTTGTCAACCCAAATGTCGACGTTGCACGATAGCACGCAATTTATTTCCTAATAAGGAGGCCTAGTATTGCTCTCGAAGAACTCGGATACATCTGCATAAAATCTTTATCTGAAAAGCTAGGAATCCTCTCGGCGGTAACACCTTGGAAGCACCACCGTGAGAGAGACCCTAAAAATCGCATTTTCCATGCACCCCATTGTACGCTCAACGATGGGCCGGAAATAGTCTCAACGGCCACGTCACGATTCCACGCTTTCTCTCACATTTCCATAGCGAATTGCCGGTCAGACACTTTCTCACCCCACCAGGGCCTTCCCTGACAGAGTCGGGGTTCCATTGCCGCATTCCTCCCCGCATGACCCTGGGAAGTTCACGCCATGCGCACTACTCAGAATATCACACACGTTTGGGTGTACAGCCTCACAATGCGCTATGCCTCTGCACCAGCCAACAGGCAGCAGGTCATAATCGGCCCTCCCAGATCAGCCGCAATTCATTACGGATAATTGAACCTGACGCAGAAACACACGCGTATCTATCACGACTCTTAAAGACACGTTTTCACCCGCCTTGGCCGTAGGTATGTTGAAGAGGCTACGGACAAGGGTCCGGATGGGTCGTTAAGATTTTAGGAGGCCGCAATTAAAATCTCGGTTCTGGGAAACCAACAGCGCTCCGTCGAGCCTAGGGCGCTTTGGGAGTGCCCCTAATCGAGCAGTATATAACTGGGATCTTCAACATTCCTTGGTGCGCGTGTGTCACAATATGTTACTGGGACAATTATGTGGGGACAGACTTGGGCGTGTACGGCGACTGTCTATCGGAGGGGCATCATGTCCCTATATGCTCGTTATATATTTGACGATATGGCATATCGTTTGTCAAAAGCAACCATAAGCAATGAGTAGTGTCTACCGCGCTTTGCACTATTTTTGTCCCTATTGTAATTATGTATCTCGCTCCACGGCGCAAACATGTCTCACTGGTCCCGTAACATACGAAAGTTGCCCCTAGCAAGGAATGCTCGACCAATTGCTACACGTTCGCTTTTAACGCTTATCTCTTCCAGTTATCTGTGACCTTTCATAAGTATAGTTATTTCGAAATCCAAAGAAGGGGGCTCTATCTTGGCGTGCGCCTTCCGTCTACCTGTACCACACAGTTTCACCGCCTTTCCATTAACACCAAGCTCTATATGAAGCAAGTTTGTACTGTTGCGTCACGGAACTGTTTTTTTCTCAACGTCCATTTTGAAGATCATCATCTGACTCTTAGCATCCTTCAGTTTCATCATTTCCTGTCATTCACCAACCGGTCCGGTTTCACCCGAACGGCGATAAAGCTCGTAGTTTGCCACTCCCGCTAATGCTCAAGGAGAGATTATGGCACGTTCGCGGACACTCCCTCCGCAACGCACACTTAGCCTAACCACATTAATACGTTCATCAGCAGGAGGGCTCCGCTATTCCGTCTTCCGTGACACACATGGTGGCGTCCATCTCCACAAGGGTTCTCCGACCATAACGCCTGTCCACAATCCGTGCACTTCCGAACTTTGCATCGCTTCCTAGGGCTCAGCAGTTCTTCACTGGTCCACATACATATCGGAGAGCGAGTGCTCTTCTGCAATATCCCTCAAGGGCAACTTCTTGATCCCACCTCTAAGTCTCCGTTGCGCGGCGAACACTCGGCCAGAAGATAATCTTGAGGCAAGCGGAATCCGTCTTCTGGACGTTTCCTACATCTCTCACTGCTTCTAAAGAGGCAGCCGTCTTAAGTCTTGCGTGAGATTTATGGCCGATCTCATCCGAGCTTCCAACGCATTATCTCGCCCTCCCATCACCCATGTGCGTATTGAGATGCAGGCTGGATTTGCGCCGGTGGTGGTGCCGTCCTCTTTATTCTTCGTCTCCTCGCTTCCCGGTTAACCCTCTACGCGGAGGCGCCGGGGGCTTCTCTATACCGCGAATGAAGCAAGCGGGCCGGTACCCTACGCATTCGGTGATATATTGTCGCGGCTGTGTGTTAATGCGGTCCTATCCGTGATATAGCACGTACTGGTGTATGTGGTTTTTCATCTCGTGATTCGTCCGGGATTTTTCTACGCAATAGCTCATAAGAGAAGCGTGGCACATGCGTGTGCGTGTGGAAGTGGAGGCTTTTTAAGCGGGATTCGGGCGGGTGTTAAACATTCACTTTAGGGTGGATTTGTAGGAGTTGTGGGGTGTCGTAAGTGACTCTCCGGCCGCCGGTGGAAATGTAAATTCGAGCGGTGGAACGCGGGGAATTTGGAAGTTTCTGCTAATGGATGCTAAGTGCGAATCGGTGTAAACTTTCTCAAGATATTTCGCGAGAGTTTGAAGGCGGTTTTGATAGTCTGCCCTCTACTGTTACGTGTGCTCTCCCAGCTACTTTAGCAAATCACTTGAGTGCCCGACGTCTGCTAAACCCGCGCAAACACGTATGTGATATCTAGTGAGCACCTTGTGAGAGTCCTTTGAAGCATCGCGGAGTATTCATTTCTCGCGCATAGTTGAACAAGGAACGAAGACGTGACTTTAGAAGGTGATCAAACTCAGGAAGTTGACAAGTCATGAATGCTGGTAATCAAGCGCCAGGCTTACTCTTCATAGCACGCAGAGACTCACCGCGTCTGATGGCATGTTAAAAACCAGCGGCAACATATAAAAAGCCCGACTTTAATCATTGCTGAGATATCTGTGCGACCAAACGTAGACACGTCGCTGACGGGGGTACTCCGAAGTAAAAGGGCTCCAAATCTCTCATCTCTTATACCTACCGCAGTTATTACCTATAGATGAGACGGGTCTCGAGAAGCTTACTATAGCTACCACACAATAATAGGCGGTACGTCAGCAAATTACACGTCTGACAAATAGCGAATTATTTATTTTGGTGCAACAGTCGAGATACCCTGTAGGGCCTGGACAACAGCGATATCAGAAAGTTGCAGTTCCTTGGGGTTCATCAGCATGTCTATCCAGGCAGAGCTGTAGTGGAATAATATCTTGCGATATCCCACTCGTTACACAATATATGGATGACACCGTGAAGCTGTCGTTGGCCCGGTAAAAGGGACCGAATAAGAAGACACGTAGCACAAAGACGTCTTTGCCCAGCGAGGTTTATTTTGCAACTAAAAAACTAATGCCTTTTCTTGGGGTCCAGAGACCTCCAAGTGCGAACAAGTAAAAAACAAGAAACGCAGTTAAGACACAGGAAAAAAAGGGAGACAGTTTCCCCTCTACTTCCAGGGAAACTGGAGTTCCGTGCCCCCCTTCTCCTGGGTGCGTCATGACAGCCACTTATCACTCCGTGTCGCAGCCGTCCAGCTGCAGACCCGTTTTTTGGCCGAACACAGTTTTACAACATCTTCCCCCCCGAAATGAGCATGCAAAGATTGCTCATTTAAGAGGGTGTGGGCGACTCTGAGGCCTCCAGGGGATACAGTAGCTGCGCGGGCCGCCTGGTGATGGTCCCTGTCGGCATCTTCACAGTGTAGGCCCGTACGTGCCCGTCCCTTCCAGGGTGGCTGGCAACAATGCGCACCGTTCTCCACATGTGTCGTGGCACATTATCCTCTCGAAGGATAGCGAGGTCCCCTTCTTTCAGTGATTTTGACCTCCGGTCCTGCGTTAAATGGGCTGACCGCAGCTCTAGGAGGTATTCCTTTTGCCAGCGCTGCCAGAAGTTGTTCATTAAGCGTTGTCTGTATTTCCACCGACGTGTGATGCTGTGGTGAGTGGAAACTGCTGGCGTTGTTTCAACCTCTGGCAAAGCTGTCAGCCTTTTCCCGATAAGGAAGTGCGCTGGTGTTAGCGCCACAGGCTCGCTGGCATCCGCGTGGATATAGGTTAAAGGACGGGAGTTGATTGATGCCTCGATGTCCACCAATACAGTCATAAGCTCTTCGAAGGTGAGGCTCAGCCTGCCGAGAACTTTCCGAAGTGAACTCTTTACTGTACGCACCATCCGCTCCCACCATCCCCCCCACCAGGGTGCCCGCTCCACAATGAACCGCCACGTTATGCGATGTTTGCTGCAAAAGTCCTGCGTTTCGCTTGTGCGGAGAATATTCCACATTACTTGAATGTCCTTTGCAGCTCTTTTAAAGGTGAGGGCGTTGTCACTGTAGAACGTGCTCGGTAGGCCTCTTCGGGCAACGAAGCGGCGCAGTGCTAGGAGAAAAGATTCGGTCGACAGATTTGTCACTAGTTCGAGATGAACTGCACGAGTTGTTGCGCACGTAAATAGCAGAATGTAGGATTTTTCGTGTTGTCCGGTTGTCTTTACCAACAGCGGACCGGCATAGTCAAGCCCTACAACGTCAAAGGGATGACTCTGGTCGACTCGCTCTTTCGGGAGGGGCGCAGTGGGAGCACTGGCAGGTTCCAGTCGGCACCTTCGACAAATGAGACACTTGAAAATTGTCCGTTTCACCACCTGCCGGGCGCTAGGAATCCAGTATTTCTCCCGAATATCAGACAGCGTAGACTGTAGTCCACCATGCAAAGTTCGTAGGTGAGCAGCGTTTACAATCAGCGTGGTCACATCACTGTCTTTTGGAAGAAGAATTGGGTGTTTCGTTTCTTCCGAAATGTTGGCGTAGTGCAGACGTCCCTTCACTCTTAGACATCCATCGTCGTCTATGTACGGTTGAAGGTCGGCGATCGATGAGCCACGTTGCACCTGACCCTTGTGTTCTAGATGACGGATTTCGTTCGCGTAGTAGTTGATCTGAGCCTGCTTGATCCACAGGATTTCCGCTCTGTTGATTTCAGCTGTGGTCAAAAACGTTTCAGACGCGAGAAGTTGTTTCCGACACTTGTTAACAAACCGTAGTAACCACGCGGTGACTCGAAGTAACTTTGTGTAGGAGCTGAAGCCTGACACTGTCATCAACGGTGGCGGTGCAGCCACGGTGGTCATAACGATGACATCTTGTCGTCGTTTTTCTACTTCAACAGACTGTAGGTTTTCCGTGATGTGAGCTTCCTGGCGAGGCCAATGTTCTTCTTGTTCTGAAAGCCATCTCGGCCCGCGCCACCACAGTTGACTGTCACGTAGTTTTTCGACTGTTTGTCCGCGTGTCAGTGCGTCCGCCGGATTTTGAGGGCCAGGGCAGTGATTCCACGCGTCCGGGTCACTCAGCGACTGTACTTCGGACACTCTATTTGCGACGAATGGCTTCCAGGCATTGGCAGTCCCGCGAATCCAACAGAGCGTGATTGTGGAATCTGTCCAGAAGTACACGGGCAGCTTTTCAGCAAGGAAGGATGTCCGCAAGAATGACGCCATTCGTGCCCCAATCACTGCTCCCATGAGTTCAAGTCGAGGTAACGTTAGTTTCTTCAGCGGTGCAACACGAGATTTCGCAAACACTAGGTTGACGCTGACCTGCCTATCGTTGTCTTCTGCTCGGAGGTAGGCGCATGCGCCATAGGCTAGCGGACTTGCGTCGGTGAATACGTGAAGTTGGAGATTTTCCGCCCGACTCATTCCCGTCATTAGGTATCGCGGAGCAGTTATGGTTGGTAGGTTTCTCAGCTCTGAACTCCATGATCTCCAGTCAGCCAGTGTGCCGTCTGGTAAAGGATCGTCCCAATCCAAACCGATCTCCCAAAGACGCTGAAATAAGATCTTCACGCGGATGAAGTACGGTGCGAGAAATCCAAGAGGGTCGAATACCCGCGCCGACATCTGAAGTACGGAACGTTTCGTATTCCGTAGGATGGTGAGGACCTCCAGTAAGTGTTCACCCGAGAACCTGAAGCAGTCGTTCTTGTGGTCCCAAACTATTCCAAGTACTTTGGAAACTTCTCCCGCTTTTATATGCTTCTCGGGTCCTGTTATTGATGGAGCCGCAGTGGAGCTCGGGCCGTTGATATACTGCTGTAGCTCCGTCGAATTCGAACTCCATTTCGTTAGGTTCATGCCGGCTTCCGCCATCAAGGCTTGAGCTGTGTCCTTTATTGTCTTTGCCTCCTCCACTGTAGAGGCGCCCGCGAGAAGGTCGTCTACGTAGAACGAGCGCTCCAAAATCGTCGCGACGTCCGCTTGGTCATCCCGCGCATTCCTGAGATGGTATTGTAAGGTGGCTCCTAGAAGAAATGGGCTAGATGTTGTCCCGAATGGCACCCGTGTCATGCGCCATTCCTCCACAGCTGGCAACGGATGGTTGACTGTCGGCACGTCAGCAAACCACAGGAATCGCAGAGCGTCGCGATCTGCTTCGTTAATGGCGATCTGAAGGAAGGCCTTCTCGATATCAGCTGTCAGGGCAATTGCGTTCATCCTGAACCGGAGCAACACTGGAACTAGGTCGGAGTTGATCTTGGGACCCTTCTCCAGATGGTCGTTGAGGGAACTTGATTTACTGGCATGCGAGGACGCGTCGAAGACCACTCGGAGCCGGGTTGATGATGAGTCAGGCTTTATAACCGCTCGATGTGGCATGTAGTACACACGCCCGTGTGTTCCAGTGGCGTCCGGAGCCTTTTCAGCATGACCTTGTCTCAGGTACCCCCTGATAGCTTCGTCATATTCGGTGAGGCAGCCATCTGAGGTCAGCCGGTTGACTAACCTGTGCAATCTCTTCTCGGCAACGGCATAGTTATCGTCCAAAGTGTTTGGCGTTGCCTTCCAAGGGAGAGAGACCCCATAGTGGCCGTCAATTTTAACGATGCCTTTTTGGAATTCTCTGTGGACCTCTTCGTTTTGTAGTTTGTTAGATTTTGGATCATCTGTTATTCCGATACTGTCCAGTTCCCATAGCTGGCGTAGGGAGGTGTGATGGTCATCGTTTTGTATCCCTGCTCGCAGAACACATACCATCACATTAGCGGCGTCGGTAAGGGTGCTTCTGGTACAGGGCTGTCCCTGAAATGTCCATCCGAGCACGGTGGAGATGGCAACGAGGTCTGGATGGCTCTCACAGCGACTGACGTCCCCGCACAAAAGTTTCCACATCTGGTCAGCACCAACAAGCAGGCTGATTCCCTCGACGCCAGCGATAGATGGGAAAAGGAGACGATCCGCAATCTCCATACCTTGTTGACGCAAGCTCCTTACGAAAGAGTCGTCGATGGGCGTTTGCACCACGTCTTCGCAGATGAACGGTATGGCGATTGCCTCGAGGATGTGTTCTGTGGTCTTGTACTGGCTCCTTAGACGCAACTGAACAACCCTCAAGCTTCTGCTGCGATGGTCTGCGCACGAAGTTGCGAAGGTATTGAGGCGTATATTGGTTGTTCCAATTACTGGTAATCCCAGCTTGTCCACGAGGTCCTCACGGACGAACGTTCGTTGGCTACCGCCATCAATTATGCCTCGCACGTATGCACAGTTGATATCCGTAACAGCCCAAGCGCGGAAAGTTTGAAGTAGCACCTCCGTGTGCGGTAAAGTCGGAGAGGCACTCGCGGAGAACAAGTTGGTGGTGGTCATCTGCTGGGCGGCATCCTGCGGTAACTTCGGTTTCCAGGATGGATCACATAGCGATACACAATGTCTCCCACCACATTTTGCGCATCTTCCCCCATACCGACAGTTCTTAGACATGTGCCCCTGCTTTGTACACCGGAAGCATCTTTTCGATGATCCAAGTTTCCTTTTCTTCTCATCCAATGTAAGGTCTCCCGTGCAAGTATCTGCATTATGGCCTTTTGATCCGCAGAAGAAGCAACCGGAGCTCACCTTGCCGGTGCTGTGGAGCACGAGCGCCGATGGAGGGTTCCCTCCGTGTTTACGTTTGGGTGCTGGTGTGTTGTCCCATTTACTGTCCAACACACCCGCGCGTTCGCGGCTCTCGATCTCCACGCGCAGGAAATCTAGGAGCCTCACCATTTCTGTAGAGGCCTGGGAGGCATCCGACGCCGCATCCGACGATCCTCGAGGTGAAGCAGAGGGCGCGTCATCTTCCAGTCGGCAGGAGGACTCCATTGTGCTTAACTTTCGGTGATATTCAACCACGATGTCGGACGGAAGCACCGATAAAAGAATGTCCACCATCATGGAGGAATACGTGGTGCTGGAGACCCCAAGTGATTGCAGGCCGCGTGTGTTTGTTTGGACCCGGTCGTACAGCTTTCGGAGCGCCGGAACATCTTCTGACGACTTCACGCGAGGAAGGTGTCTCAGATTGTGGAGATGCTCACGTTCGATACGGCGTTTGTCTCCGAAACGTTGGGTGAGAATGTCCAGCGCGTCCTTGTAGCACGCTGCTGTGCACTGTAATCCTGATATTGCACAAGCTGCTGGGCCAACCAGAAGCGAACGCAGGTACTGCAGTTTCTCTACGTCCGACAGTTGATCGTTGTTGTGGACTGTCGCTTCAAATTGTTCCCAGAACGGTTGCCACTGTGATAATTCTCCGTTGAACTGAACCAATTGAAGTTTAGGAAGTTTTACACCAGTGTTGCGGGGCTTTTCGGGGCCGGTCGCCGAGCTGACAGGAGGAGACGCGCTTGATGACATTTGTAAAGCAGCCAACTTACTCTTGATGTCACTCAGGGCTTTCACGAACTCATCCTCGTAGTCTCCGACGGTAGAGTACTCGGCTTCCAGATCTTCATCCGCAACGAGGGGGTCGATCTGCACGTTAAGTTGCTTCAGTTCGTCGTTGCTAGCGATGAGACGGTCCCGCAGACTGTGGAGGGCGTTGACGGTGACGTCCGGCTGTTGCAGCAATGAACACACTTCGTTGACCAGCTTGGTGTTCTTCGTCCGTCGAACCGAACGCTTTGTCTTCAATCGATCCATGGCGATAGAACTTCACAAGTGTAATCCCGGGTTTCGGCACCAGAAAATGTAGTGGAATAATATCTTGCGATATCCCACTCGTTACACAATATATGGATGACACCGTGAAGCTGTCGTTGGCCCGGTAAAAGGGACCGAATAAGAAGACACGTAGCACAAAGACGTCTTTGCCCAGCGAGGTTTATTTTGCAACTAAAAAACTAATGCCTTTTCTTGGGGTCCAGAGACCTCCAAGTGCGAACAAGTAAAAAACAAGAAACGCAGTTAAGACACAGGAAAAAAAGGGAGACAGTTTCCCCTCTACTTCCAGGGAAACTGGAGTTCCGTGCCCCCCTTCTCCTGGGTGCGTCATGACAGCCACTTATCACTCCGTGTCGCAGCCGTCCAGCTGCAGACCCGTTTTTTGGCCGAACACAGTTTTACAACAAGAGCCTCATATCTGCTCCCACGTCTGGCCTATGTACGTATTTGTACTTGGTGTACAGCGCACACGTTATAGTTCGCACACGTAGGCTGTTGGTAAGGTCATTGATGCAAGTGTGGAAACTATAGTGTTCAACTGACAGCCAAAAACATATATCTCATTTTCGAATTGTTCGGACTCACCGCCCCATTTTTTTCTTCTGTCCGAAATCATCATCATCATCAGCTTCAGAGCCGTGTGACTGCACAGCATCGCGGTATTCATTTTCCACCTGAACCAATCCAAGCCTGGCTGATTGCGAGCATTGTTAGGCACTTCCGTTTCACACTCGCGCGAATTGGACCAGCGTGTTCGCGGAGCCTCCTCAGGACATGGTTCATGGAACCCTTATAGGTTCCGATGAAGAACACTTCCTTACAACATATATCTGGAGAGATACCGACGTCTCACCTTCCTACCGTTATGTTAGTCGACCCGGACACACTAACCAGACAGGCAGCTAGACATAACAAAGCAAATCTACTTCGTTCTACACAACCGTCCCACACATCGCGCGAGAGCCCACACTTCTCGTCTGAAACACACACGGAGATATATTTCCAGAAGATGCTCTCTAAAACCTCCCTCGTGCACGGAGATCCTTTTGACCGCCGATCAGAGCACAAGGTGGCCAAAGTAAGTGACGTACTTCCCTTTGCCCTCTCTAACCCTCGTCTAAATATTTAATTGCAGCGGGTCCGGCGTTTATCGGGGATTAAAATAACGGGCAGCCGCGCGTGCGAAGTCGGCCCTCATTTGCGTGCGTGCCTTCGTCTTCTCTTCCTCTGGGGAGCTGCTTCCACGTCCGTGCTTCCGCCGGGACCTGTCAATATTTGCGTACGCCCGGCGGGAAATGGAAGTTGCAACTTTGCTAGGATAACGATGGGTGGAGTGGTGCCATCGTGGCTGCAGTGAAGCGAGGGATTCGTTTGGAGGTGGCTTCGTCAGATGCGTACGCTTCAGTTTACTAGCGTTAGTCGTCTTGCGCTACAGTATGCGAACGACAATTTGCTGTGTCTTGGTAGCCCGTCTTTGTGGCTTTCCCCAGCTGCGGTGTAAGGAACACTCCTCACTCCGTGACTTTTCAAGGGGATACACGGCAAAAATGTCATATATATCCCCTAAGGCTAAGGCTATGTAGCTGTCGCACACTTGGTATATGGCGTAATTTTTAAATTGCATCGTTAATTTTCTTAGCGTTGTCTCTCACATCATGGTCATAGACGCCATGCTTCCAAAGGGCCTTCGTTACGGACGGCTTCGAAAGGCTCATCGTTACGGAGTACTCATCATTGCCGATGGCGTTTGTCACATCTTTGCTAGTTCGTTTTTCCTTCTCTTCAATCATTCTTTAACGATTCACAGTGTGCATAACGTTTATTTTGGTCCACGTTATAGCTAGAGCGCCAGTTAAAGATTTATGCAACCTTACTCGACATTACGTTATCTAAGCGGCGGTGCACCCACGGAACACACCCGGAGGGTGTGGCTCCTTATCGCTTACGGTATGCAAAATGAGTTTACTACCGCCCTTCTGGCACACACATAGTGCAGGAGGTTGCCATTGAGATAATCGATTTGTAATATCGAAGACACGCTAACGGCGCACCCCAGTCACTCAGTTGCCGAATATGTGCAATGCCCTGAAGGAATGCACATTTCCTCTGAAAGGTGCGTTTGAATAAAGTATGTCCTCGTTCGCTCGCTAGTGATTACTCATCCATGACATATATATATTTTAAATACGAACGCAACAACGTCAGCCGACTCATTATTTATATCTTGGAGGAGCGCTGCCCCTTATTCGACCACCGTCTATCGTCTCGTCGTAATCACAGGATGCTCTTGGACGAGGTAAAGGGCTCAGAGGCCCATCAAGCCAACCCCAGACTGCCCTGGTGACACACCTGCATGTATACTTGATGAGTAGATGATGAAAGGAAGGCACGCCGCTGACCCCGGTTGGAATGCACTCGCGTCTGCACCTTCTTCTCAGGACGGACCCACGTACTCGCCAGACATATCGATCCAAGGCCCTCGATGCCGAAACGTCCATAAAATCTCTCGAGAAAAGAGACCTGAGATCCCTTGCGTGCCTGGCTGCCTTGCTTCCCCAATCCAATAACGCATTTGCTTCTCAAGCGCCTGCTGCGCTCCCTGGTGACGCTCTCTTTTTCGTATCTGTTTTTAAACTGTTGTCCGTCCATTGCTGAGCTTAGCATGGAGTGGATATGAAGTCTGAAGAGTAAGCTTTCTTTCGACTATAAACCTTCCAGGAAAGGAGTTGCTTGGATCAGTCTATATACACTCGTGGCGTCGACAGTCCCTCGTGAGTTCTCGAACAGGTCGACGATGTCCAGGCGACGTGTGCAGATGGTAATGGGAAGTAAAATTAACTCCAGCAATATTGTCAATAAAAACAACTGCATTTTAATAAAACAGAGGTTGAGCATAACAGTAGCGCACGAGACAAGGGCAAGACACAGAGAACGGAAACGAAACACTTCGCCGGATGTAGGCAAATGCAACACGTAATATAGAAAAGTAATATCAAATATGTATTATGCGTAGTGTTTCTGCGGCCTTTTTCTTTTGTGTGTGTGTGTAATATTCGGAAAGTGGGTTTCGGATTTTATTATTTCCCGTTTATTTCTTTTTTTTTTATTACTGCGTTAATGTGCGCAATTCGGAGAAAAAAGTGAGACAACACACTCACAGAAAGGATGGGAAGCTGACTCGCAACAGCGCTTGTTATTCGACAGAACTTGCAGACGACGACATCCCGAACACCGAGCGACGAGAACATCTCGAAATATGGATATTCTTTGACACAGTTGCCAGGCAGCTTTCGGTTGCGCCCCATCTTACTCTCTACTTTCCAATAACTACTTGTCCTTTCAAGAAGATAATTTGTGCGTCATCTGTGCTCCTCGTGTCTACTTTTGGTGAAATTCGAGTGACCATTTCGTGGCAACACGACGTGGCGCTCGGAAATTGCTCGGAAATTACCCGCGCTGGATCGCGCGACCCTTGCCACCCGAACATGAGTGCCAGGAATCTAGCGGTATTAGCCGTTTGGATCACGCTAGGGGCATCGCGGTCGCTCGTCTTCTGGTTTTGTCGTCTGCTAACCCACGTGAACTTCGACGTTCCAGCCAATGCGGGCCCTCGCCACCCTTGCAGTGTGGATGTGACGACATCGGATATAGTTAGGCAATCCGCTGCTCGATCGCTTCGAGACTGGGCGAAAGAAAAGTGCTAGCTGGCAAATTCCGGGCACTCGGAAAGCGCCACGCGAACATGCGAGATTGCTCCGCTGTGACCAAGTGAACATGACTGCTCGGAATCTGGCAAAAAAAGTTGCCAAGAAATGATCATCAGAATTCGCCATTGAGGACGGGGTGTAGTACGATTCTAAAAAAAAAACAAAAAACAAAGAAAAAACACACACTAAATATGGTACCCTAATCAAGGACTCCAATGTCAAGGCGCCTCTAGGCAACGGCAGGGTTGTCCCGCATTACACGAACGCTTCGCGCATTGCTTCGTGATTGTTGCAATGTGGATTTGGGCCACCATTCTTTGGAGCTATCCGGTCTCGGTTACAGGAACCCCACAAACCGGAGTCCTTCGGATAAATCAGAATTGCTTTAAGTTTTAGCGTTGTACGTTTCTCTGATGAGTCCGGAAATTCCGAACTCTAATTATGTGTCGTCTGTTTTACTTTCACAGTTTGTAGTGCCATATAGGGCCTCGACTGGAAGCCTTTGTTCGCAAACACAGACACTGTTCGCAATGACAGAAGCTTTCAGCGTGAATTTCGTAGATTTATCTGAGTGAGAAGTTCATGCACCGCTTACATTAAAGAGAGTCGTACATCTAGAAAATGTTAGGCAGTCGTTACGACCTACACTCTTACGATGAATCACTAAAGGAGACAGTGTACGTGTCATTCATGTAATCTCTAACCCTTCTTTACACATCTGCGTTGTACGTACTGGAATAAACCTAATGACGACGTCTAAAGTTTACACCAGAGCTGGCAAACTTCTTTCAAACTGCGTATTTGGGTATTCGTCGGTAAATTGATGGATTCAAACGTACGAGAGCGTCTCACAACAGCGTACGTGCTACATCAATAACTAATACGGCATTCATGAAATAATATTGCAACTCCTACGTCATCTGTTGCATAACACATGTTGCCAATACGGTGCGTCTGTACGTGCAAACGTCCCTTGAACGTCGACAACGACGACACGTTCTTCAGTGGATTGTTCCAGCGTCTCCTATAGTGTAAAGCAGGCCTGTTCCATTCCTTTCGCTATACGTGGTCTCACAGAGACGCAGTTCATCCAATCGCCTCAGATGATTTCAGCAAGCACAGCAAGCAGTGGGCACCAGTGATTGCCTATGTGGCTGACGGCATATCGTTTCTGGCTACTGCTGCTGAAAACATGGCTGTGATTGGCGGGGCTCGTAATGACTATACGTCGTGTCCACTACCTTTTGGGTCCACCAGTTCCAGCGCAGTTCCTCGTGAAGTCGACCCATGACACAGCAGGCAAATAGCTCGGTAAAATGACACTACCAACACCAGCAACCTCGATTAACTATCAAGCACCTAATTGTCTAAGTAGCGTTGGCGTCAAGGCGTTGGTGGCGCCTTCTCTTGCAGGCCACATCATAACATAAACACAACGTAGCATTAAACGTTTCCGCAGCATGCATTGATATCATTTACTAACGCGCCACACTGTATTAGCGCGATAAATTTTTATGTGCACTAAGTTTGATGGCATGTAGCAACAGGCCGACAGACATGATAACACCTCACTGCTATCTTATAAAATCTTTCATTCTCTCGTAGGTAAAAGGTAAAAAATAAAGAACGTTCAAAACCAATGACTACGAATAATGGAAAGGAATATTCGATTACCTTTGCCTTTTCTGTCAACCAAGCCTTAAGCCCTTTTTTATCCTCCTTCTCTCCTGTTGTGGCAAGGAATGGGAAGAAGAAAAAAACTTTGGAAACTGACAATTTTTTTTATGTCATGCCTTTGTAAAGTCGGGATTATGATTGTGATTCTTTGTCAAAAATAAGAACTTGGGTACGAAATATTCTGTCTTTTTACTCGGTGTCTGCCTCGTAGCATTGTGAAGATTGGATACTTGCGGTATCGAATACAAACGTCGTCGCACGCAAATGTCACTGACATAATAACTTTTGCTTCGTCTTTTCCGTCCGTATGAGTGAGTCTCCGAGGTAAAATGTCGCAGGCTAATGCCATCTTTCGTGACAGCTGCGGTTTTTGCGACGCTAGTCTGCAAGATGATTCCTACACGAATGATAGCTTACTGTGCATGCATTCGTGTGCATGTCAAGGTCCTGGAGAACGTTAGCGCTGCCAGTGCAGCCGCTCGACGCAGCTTCGTGCAGGTGACTTGTCCCACGTGATGGAGATCAAGCAAATTTCTTTGAAGCGTTCGCTCGAACGGATCGTTCGTTCCTGTGTCCTGGAGCGAAAGGGTTAGCCGAGTTTCCGTTGATGCGTGAGGAAATATTGTCGATGACGCAATAACGTCGCGGCGCAGATTTTTGTTTCGCTCGGCAGCCCCATTGCTTGCCCCGTGTTTGTGGCATCTGTGGGCATGGGAAAACGGAGAAAAGAATGAGGGTATTGTTACACCGACGTGATTCTAACGAAAACTGTGCCCACTGGGACGTGATGCTGTTGCACGCAATTATCACGGTTCATGATGCAAAAAATCTACGGGATACGGTAGCTCGTTTTCGTTATTTTCTTTATCGTCACGGTAATTCTTTTTATTTACTTGTTTGATTATTGTTCATACGATAGGGGTCAGAGGGTATTGCATAACGGAGGTTGACGAAAAACTGCGAAAGAAAAGAAGGAGAAGAGAGAGGGGGGATGCATGAAAAAACGAAAGAAAAATCTGGTACTGAAGCATGATGACAGCCGAACGCACGGAGACAGAGACTATTGAGGAGAGACACAGGTACATTTAGGATCTATGTGTGTCTGTTTTCCTGCCTGTCGGTTGTCATAATGTGTAAGGAGAAAGACACTCAGAAGAAACACACTAAAAATACACTCACAAAGTACTATATGCGACTGGAGACCAACCCGCCATGATTATGCAAAATACTAGCACGTTTCGTACGTACGTTTTGCTCATAAGATGTCAAGCTCTTAGGGTTCCAGAGCAATATTCAAACAGTTAAATGCCGCAAGTTTAGATCGCGTTAGCGATGAACGAATTCGAATTGACGTCAGAATCCAATACGAAATGCACGATACATTAACCGAGCTTCGGCGCACACGAAGTTCGCGCTCCCTCTACCACCAACGCAGTACCGCAATAGTGACTCTGACAGGTACACTTTTTGTCCTCCACGTAGCATCCTCGCTGTTCGGCAGAAGCATTTTCGCGAATAGAGCCACGGCTCGATAGTTTTCAATATCGGGGCTCCCCTACAGGTACAGGTTCTTCCACCATCTCTCACTCTTGAAGGCAGACAAATATCTCCGGCTTTAGCGTATACGTTCGCTGGAAAGTCTGTTTTTCTGCAGCGTGCCCAAAAGCCGGTCTTCTAACGAGGACGACTGTTCCTTTCCAAGAACCGACGACTGGTGAACTGTGAAGGAATTGGATTCCTTTCCCCCTTTTCTCTTCTTCGATTATACCTTTCGCAAACAAATCCTCGATCAATCCAACGTGTGCCCTCTTCTCCATGTGCGTGTGTGTGTACAAAAGGACTCTAAGCTCTTAGACACACGCCGGGCGACGACTCGAAGAGAGCTCGGAATATCCTTGCATATTGCATGGCTACGCCTTCTGTGTTCCGTTACTTATTCATTTTTCTTCCTCGATAAGGGAAGACGTCGCGCTCTTGTGTCGTCTGCACTTCAGAAGCGCGCGCTGATGAACGCTTGCAGACACTGTGTATAACAGAGGTGAGGGATTGGCGCCTGGTGCTGTAAGCCTGCTTGAGTTCGTTTAAGTAAGTGTTTTCGCGCTTCCCCCTTTTTCCGTCTTGTGCGCCGTACCTCTGTTTGTTCGGAAGTTTATTTTCATATGCGTTGATTCAATGCGAGGAGTTTTGACGGGTTTGATTCCACTTGTGAGGATGAGCGTTTCGAGAGATGAACCTGGAAGACGGTAGAGTATGGCGGAAAAGATATTCCGTCTGCTTCTGCGGTGTTGTCGCTTAGGATTAAGAACACCTGATGGAGTCCTCGAACTGTTCCATCTCCTTCCTTCCTGCGTGCTGTTTTACTTGCGCTCTTTGTGCACCAGGATTACTTTTTTGTTCCTCCTTTTTATTCGAAATTTATGAGAATCTCGGCAGCACGCGTTCTTTGCAGCATAGGCGTTGTCGCATGGCATATTGTCAGTGGAATTACAGTGCACACTGGTCAGAGAAGGATGGATCCCTCAATAGGGTAGGCGAGTTTCGTGTGTAATTGTATACAGATAGATGTGCAACGTAGAAAAGAGATTCACTGAAAGGTGAGAGATGACCAGCCACAAAAGAATGTCAGGCAGGTTAAATCAGCCGTTCGAAGCACACAAGAAAACTATGCTTCTTCTGCCCTTTTTCTTGCTTGCTTCTTCTTCTTCTTTTTTCTTTTTTCAATTGCAAGAGTAGTGAGTTTGGGACTGCACATATGGCTATGCCTCGCAGTCACTCTTGCATTGTACTATCAAATATTGAAATTGAAAATAAACGAGAATGGAATTGGGAATTGAATGGGAGATGCCTATGCAGCAGGCGTTACGCAGCGTCCGGCGTCTGCTTTGTCTCCGTCTCTGTATTGAACGCCATACGTGGGCTTTCCCGTTATCCGACGTTCCTTGTAATCAGAAATGACTTCACGATATCACGTAAACCTATTTAATGAAACGCGTAAATAATTGACTTTATCCGTTGAGGATCCACTCATCCGTCCACACCAGCGCAGCAATAGGTCGATCAAATAGCTGTCAGGACTCGGAACTAAAGCAGTTCCCGCGACTTAAGCCGAAGGTCAAAATTTTCGAAGCCAAAAGGTAAACAACATTTTCTGTAGCGGGCAAACGGAACTAACAAAGTCCACAGCCTTTCAGCGAATCTCGCGCCATATGTCCGGGGGCGGTACGACCAACCAACCATGTCCTCCTCCTGTGTAAAAAGAGAGAGAAAAAACCACCAGTGGTGAATGAACGCGCTGAGGTGCACAAATATTACAAAGGAGCCTCATTAACGACCCCATTAACCGCGGCCACAATGGTTGCTTTCTTTAAACAGCAGTGGGCCATGTCTAAGGCAGACGGACACGCGAAAGACCGTTCACGTCAGGTCAGCTCGTTAGTCAAATGCAGGGACAAGACATGTACTTCCGTGGAGGGCACCACGTTTCCACGTATATTGTGTGTATATATCGTCGTCGTTGTGGTTGTGAAACATGCGACTGAAGCAAGACACAGCGAGGAAACGAAGACTGGAGCAGCTCTGCTTTATGAGAGGCAGTGGTTGTGGTGCAACTGCTTGCCGTATCAGCCACGCTGAGGAGGGCAACGTCACAACTATCGCAGGGGAGATTGTGCGTCCTGGGCAGACTTCACCGAGGAGAATATGATAATCTTTATGGGAGGATAATCATAAATATCAACGGATCTGAAGGAATCGTTCCGCCTGTCAGCCACGGATTAATGATTTTACGTGGTCAAGATATTGCGTTGCTGCGTGTGCAACTACAAGAAGGTCGCAATGGCCATGCAAACTGTTAGTATTCAGCTCCTAGCAAGTTCTTGGAATGCGGAAAAGTAAGCAATCGATCTCTTCATTCGATGAAACACGCGTAACTCAGATGCAGAGGTACTAGAACGATGTTGGTTTCGAAGGATGAAGAAGAAACATCAGAGGGAAGAAACGCATTACAAGTTGCATGTGCTCATCACAGAGAAGGGACGTGCAAAGCTTTCGGTAGCTGCTTTCCGAGGTTCTTCCAAGTGTCGAGGTTTCCGGGCCATTTGTTACTATATGAACACTG
Organism: Ornithodoros turicata; assembly: GCF_037126465.1. NCBI lineage: Eukaryota > Metazoa > Arthropoda > Arachnida > Ixodida > Argasidae > Ornithodoros > Ornithodoros turicata. Next base: position 30,039,432 of record NC_088202.1, on the reverse strand, counting down.
CTGCAACAGCTCGGTGGATTCGTTGACCTAGTTATAAAGAATACGTGAATAACAATAAATGGTATCAGACAATGGCAGTATGATGAATAATGCAATGACTATTGTCGCATAGCCACGGCTTGCGATGCGCAAGGTATTTGCCTATGCTGGCTGGCGACAATAACACCCGCTCTTGCTGCATGCCATTAGGCATTTATCTCCATTCCTTTCTGAAACTTGTACGGTAGTCCCCACAAAGCGTTAGTCAATTATGAGGTATGCAAGCAAAAAGGGTCGTACTTGACACGTTGTGTGGAACATTGTAACCCCGTGAACATCCTGCAGTGTTCTGTCTGCCGTGAGAATTGTCAAACGTATTTGATGGGTGGTACTTTTCATCACACCCGTAAGAAGTGTAGCACTAAGCAATAACGCATGTCACTGCAGAGATGAAAACGCTATAGAGGCATATTTCCTGCCATCAACGTCAAACGCGGATGTGCGTAGAACAACGTTCTTTTAAGTAGCCTCACTTTTGCGTATATCTGCGGTTATGACCGTCACTACTGTGCCGCACTAATATACAGGGTGTCCACGCTAAGTGTGAACAGATTTTTTAAAAATATATATAACACTTTTTCCAAGATGAAATCAATTGCAATATAGCATATGCTGAAGGGCACTCCCTAGCAGGGCATTAGCAAAGTCCAAAGGCAATGTCTTAATTAACTTTCATTAATTAACTTTTTAATTATAAAAGCTACAAAGTTGTCCCAATGAGAACATGTGTTCCTTTCGGTCACCTGATATCATAGCCGTTTTCAGAACAAAAATCTGTTCGATAGATCGCCCGCAAAAAATTCGTGAAGGAACGCCATTTTTTTCTTTATTTTGTTCATTGCGCTTCTTAGAAGACGCGTATTTCCTTCATCCCCAACGGGAGAGGGGGACGGAGCACAGTGCCGCCTCATGCGTCGAAGATGAGCTTTAACTTGCGGAAACAAAACAAAAACAAATGTATCGGGTGGCTCTATCGGAACTGGCCTTATCTTGGGTTGCATTTTCTGTTTCCTTTTAATCTTTTTCCAGGACGCGAGAGGCGACAGTGTGCTCTTTATCCCTCTCACATTGGGGGTGAAAGACAGACGCGTCTTCTAGAAGCGCAATGAACAAAATAAAGAAAAAAATGGCGTTCCTTCACGAATTTTTTGCGGGCGATCTATCGAACGGATTTTTGTTCTGAAAACGGCTACGATATCAGGTGACCGAAAGGAACAGATGTTCTCATTGGGACAACTTTGTAGCTTTTACAATCAAAAAGTTAATTAATGAAAGTTAATTAAGACATTGCCTTTGGACTTTGCTAATGCCCTGCTAGGGAGTGCCCTTTAGCATATGCTATATTGCAATTGATTTCATCTTGGAAAAAGTGTTATATATATTTTTTAAAAATCTGTTCACACTTAGCGTGGACACCCTGTATGCTTGTGTGCTACGTGGCAAAGCTGAATCTTGTCGCAGTGCGGCACGTCGCGAGTTATATATTGTTGAAGTGTAGTTCGTGCAAGGGCGATTGAACGATAGCCGGGCCGATATCGTGTTTTCGACGACCTGTAGGTGGCACATCTTAACTCCGACATGGCGGACGTATCCAGGTTGTCACTTAGTTTCGTTTTTGAGATTGCTGAACTGCAATGTTGATTATCGATGCGTTGAAGGCGAACGAGTATTAAACGCTGCTCATATACTTCTGGCAGGCGTAACCGAGTTGTCCAAAGAGAAGGCTATAGTTGTCGCGTATTATTTGCGAAGTTCCGGAGTGTTTGATCAACCACACATCATGAAGGTGAATTTCACGTTTAGCGGTTGCGAGGTCGAAATAGCAAGCAGCGAGTGTTCTGTGCTGCAGGAATGTCAGAGACATGCAAGCACACGATATCTGTGCTGATGCTCTCTTACAGATAAAATCTTCTAAGTGTGTAGCGCGTGTACGAATGTAGTTTACAATTTATAGGGTAATGTTGCCACATCCGTGTGTCACTGATTCGTATGTTTTTGGGAAACCTTAACGAAACGTCGCATTCTTTCCCAAGTGATTTGACGTGCTGATTCAAATGCACAGTTACAAAACTGCCTTGGTATACGTTTTCGCGCTATCCCTTGTACTTTATTGCACATAATGGCTACTCAAGTTTGAAAAATATTGTTCTGTTTTTCCTAGACTAGGTTTTGCTTCCCTTCCTGACGTGAGTTGCACCGAAGTGTGCTTCAGAAAAAAAGAAAAAGAAAAAGAACGTTCATCAGATCTGTAGGCAGTACCGCTCCAAGAGCTCTGCCATACACACATAAGCATTGCTGATGTAACAGGTTTGCTGATTTTGCGTTGCTCAATCCATCGCTTCCGAGGATGCGTCAAAGTAGGCGGTGTTCCATGTGTGGAAAGAAGAAAACGTGGAAAGACAAACTGGCTGTCCCCTCGGCGCGCATAGTCGCGTTGTGTCACAGAACAAAAGTCGTTTGGTTTAGTTTGCTGGTCGTTGTCTGCACTGTTTCCTTCATCCATGATTTCAACAGCAAAATACAGGTGCAGCTCAGCGACCCATGCGAAAAGCAGCAAGTTCTCCGCAAGTGAACGCGGGGTCGGCCGTGTGTACCTGGATCGGCTAGTCCCGAGTTTCACCGCTGTGCGGCGTCGATTTGGCGAAAAACACGAATAATCAAATCCACTGAAAGTGAAACATGAAAAGGAGAACAGATGTACGAAGACGGCACACGAATTGTTGCGAGACATCCATTCTTTCAAAACACACATGGTACTAGAATGAGGATTGCATTGAGGATTGAAATCAATATTTAAAGCTAAGTCCGTGTCCGCGTTGTCAGAGGACGCATTCGAAGCCGTGCGCTACCCGCCAGTGGAGGGATCAACGGCAAGAGTGCTTCCAAGAAGAGTCGACGTCTTGTAGAGTTCGACTGACCCGCGTTCCTTGGAGCCCTGTTTCGATGCTGTCCCCCATGCTTAAGCAAGTACACAACTAGTTTCCCTTCGCCAGCTCACATCTAACACTATAACTTCTGGCTTGTCTGTAAGGTTGCATCGTCGCATATTTCCCCCGGAACAACTGCGTGTACGTAAACACGACCCTAGACAATTTGTTTGCTTGAGAACGAGGCCTGTACGTATTCCTGCATACACACACAGATGCTCACTCCTCAAGGAGCGCTTCTTGGCGAACCAAACGGTTCGACCACGCGTCTACCTCCAGACCAATCCCTTTGGGGAGATCCCCCGAGCGAAGGAATCCCATTCCGAAAAACAAACCCATATAAACTGCAATGCTATGGGCGTGCGTCTCTATAAATTTGCTCCCACCGCGACTGCTCTTGCCCTCCTTTTCCCGCTAACGGTTCTGCCAGACGAGCTAAAATACCTGAGAGAATTGCAGCGATGGACGGCACCATGAGAAGGGGGCGCGTGAGCTGAATTGTCTTCCTCCTTCCACAACCTCTTCCAACCCACGTTTTCTCTGCTGGGGAATAGAGGGGGGGGGATGTTTTTAACAGGGGGGATTGGAAGTGAACAGCAGCACTCTCGTGGAGCACGGGCAGACATCGAGATCGATACCATATATAGAAGGTGAAAGGGCCACTAGGTGGTGCTCGCCGACGCCATGTTGAATGATGGTACTCTATGCTAATGTTGCGTACCTTTGAGCACCAGATGGAAGTGGAAGAGAGTCGTTCGGTTGTCTCAGACAAAAAGGGGGTTTAGCACCGTCGGAGTTTTGGACGTGCGTCTCGGTGGTTATGGAGGTTTGAACGGTGAGACGAAGGGGATGGGTTTTATGTATCTGGCTCTTTGGGATCTTTTTGTACTCGTCAGACGGGGAAGGAGGATGCTCGCGTACGTTAAGTGAAATTAGCGTTGCGAGATTGGCGCTAGTATTCAAAGTCTTGGGTGGGTGCACTCGGGTTACGATGGTGGGGCGTTTCTGTGAACTGCTCTGCACTTACCGTAATCAAGATTTTGTAGAACAGTGCAGTCGTACATGATTCGAACACAGCACAGGATGAGAAACATGCGCGTACAATATTTCTTATTTTTATCTAGGCAATATGGAAGCGGAAGGGGACTCGACCCTTTCCATTACTGGCGCGGACCCGCGGCGGAAGCCCAAGAGCTATCGGATTTCCTCCGCTCTTTTTTAACGGCGTAAAACCAATTTGGAGTCCTCGTTCACCGGTGGAGCTGGAAGAAAAAGAGCACGAATCCACTTCGTTCTTCACCCGATGCTTGCTACCGTGGACAAATACCTTTCCGAGACTGTGACAGCTCTAGAATCCCGTCGACTTGCAGCCCAGCACGGTGTCTGAGAGGAACGATCAGGAGATCGGATTATCGATGCTGTATGTTCTCTTAAATATGACGTTGGTGACTTGTACAACACTAGTCATCGGTCGCACAAAAAACTGGCTGGCAAGCTGGAGACTAAGCTCCATGATCGAGAAATAGAAAAGAAGAGACGTGTGCATGCGCTGCAACGACACGAAGACGTCGTGGTGTCTGGATGTCGCCTCATTTATTTATCATACATCATCGCCGACATCACAGCATCCCCAAGTCCCACACTGCCCAACGTGTGCCAGCAAGAAAAGAGTTCAGTGGCCTCACGTCAAGGTGCGTTATACGGATTCATACTGACACCTTTCCAACCAGTTCTGTCCAACGACGGCTGCGCACCTTGACCTTGCAGTCACTTTATCGTGAACGAAAGCCATCAAGGCATTCGTGGGCCAATTGTTCCCAAATGAACTCAAGTATTCAGTTTCTCCCAGGGGAACGTCTCGCAGCACCTACGCTGTGCACGTGCTTTACAATACCTTTATGGGGTCCCAGACGTATAGGTCAGAAAACTGCAAATGACTGGAACACGAATCATGCGTCCACGCATCTGGTCATTCAATCTGAATGCGGGCCGTAAGAAGAAGACGACGACGTCAAGAGATCGCCCTTCTGAGTAACGCCCTCTTCCTAAATGCGATTCAAGTTCCACCAGTATAAGAGCACTTGTACCTTCACCATTCTTCGTGTGTGTCTATTCGTCACGCTTCAGACAATGGATAGCAATTACGCGAAACAAACGCGCCTGTATTCCAGTGAACTCGCACCTTGTAATGATGGGGGTGTTTCCGACCTGGCGCGTTGCTCTGATCGACTTTGTGTTGGCTGTATCTTTCGCTAATGCACGGATGCTGGGCTTCTTGTAGGATGAGCGAGAGGCCACATGATGCCGGAAGGGGCGGGCGTCGCGTGAGGTCTTGTTTCTCGGAGAGTTTTCAGTCGTGTGTTGTTTTGAATGATTTGGTGACGTGGGTCCTTTTGAATGTGCGGGTAAAAAGTGACGACGAAGTGTTTTAATTATGAGAGGAACCGCTTATTTAGCTGGGCCTACTTCGTAGAACTTGCGTTTTCTGCTCAGTTTGGCGCACACGTGACTTGCGCGAAGACGTTTCGTTGTGTTCCCGTGTTGTTATGTATAGTATACGCGCTTTATTCCGCTAAAAACATGAGAGATATACAGGACTGGAGCATCCAGCAAAATGCATATGTAGTCTGTATATGATGCTGGGTATTCTACACGTAAGACCATGCATATTTACTACGCTTTTATTTCATAAACCTCTTGGTCCTAATCACAGGACATGGCTCGAAACATTTGGCATCGCATCAAAAATTCAGTTTCCTACAATACAAAAAGGCGATTTGTTGTCGGACTTTTTTTAGCTTCCTTTCTTCGCGTATTTAAGAAGAATTCCGTGTTTTATGTGGATGATGGAAATAAATACTCATGTCAGCGATGCGCTATATGAACTGAATGACGCTAAACTTCATTACCAGACTGTAGTGGCGAGCCTGCTATTCGTATGTGGAATTTCAGAGGCGTGCAGCGTCTACTGCCCTTGCATTGTCAGAAGTATTGATTTTGACGCCATGAGGTCGTAATGCTGCCAATGTGTCAAGGAGATTTCACCGATGTGCCTGCGCCTGAGCGTCAAAGTTGAGCTTAGTCCATCACAACAAACGCAGAAGACGTGGATATCAACTTGTCCTTGCCGAGACTAGTATCCATCCATAACACGCTAAGACAGTTTACCTCAACGCAGGGGAGAGGGCAAAGTTTGGAGAAACCACTTGTCAATGTGTCTGTCCAATCACAAGGCAGCAGTAAGGGGTGGTATGCGTAGACCGGCATGGTTTTCAGCATAGGTCCACGGATGAAACCACGCGCGCCTCGTAACCTTCAGCTGTGTGATGTTACCCCTATTTGGGACTGTGACCAATGAGGCCGCTCCATGAACAACAGGGGAGAGTGGGAAACAGGGAAGGTGCGCAGACAGCTGACCTACTTGTATAGCGTATAAAGATGGAACACCTTTCTTCAGTGCCCACCCGGAGCGTTCCCACGTCACCACGCAGCCTGCTGGACCCGAAGCGAATGAAAGTGTGGTTTATGGCACCCAATTAAGAAGGAACTCCCCTAATACAGGTGCGTGTCATCCCAGATAGGGTCCCCCCGCTATGTTAATGGTGGTCTCCACGTGCCGGTCACGTGCCGCTATACAAATCACATGACCCACGACGTGACAACTGAATGGACGGGCTACCGCACTCGGTAGGGCCCGTTGTTATTCCCCCAGACGGGATGACGTACCATATGTAAGCTACGATGACTCTGTTCGTTCCCTCCACACCGATTAAGTGTTATCGCGCGCAAGGTGGTGTAGCGTGAGAATGAGATATTCCGACTAGTAGTTCAATGTAATCGTTTTCCCGCCGGAAAATTGCTCTCTGCTCGCGTGACGCACACGGAGAATTCTGAAGCGTTCCGAAGTTGTGGAACAACAAGAACGTACAGCCATCAACAATAATGTGTTTTAGACTACCTCTGCTTGTTTCACTGCGGCGTGATATTTTACATTATATTCTTATTTATCAATGTCTCCCACCGCTGCGTGTTATTGATCCTTGGGGCGCACTGCCCTCTCTATGCAGTTGCGTGCCGCTGTCGCTTTGCGGGACAACTTTAAATTTTGCTTTAATAGAAGGGTTCAACATTCCATGCTCACAAAATTTCAAATACAGTTGCCATGGTTACTACACAAGGTGATACAGAAGTTTTTCTTTAGAAATTGTGGCGCGTACAGATATGGTACACAACAATGATCCTGAATATCATTTCGGTACAAGTTTTAACAACGCTTGATCTCGGTTCAAGGTTAACCAGCGTTGGTGAAACCGGGCCTTAGTGGTGTCCTGGGGAGGTACTGGCCTGAGGTTATCTGTGCACTGACATGAGCGACGCTTTCCAGAATATTCTAGCGGAAGATTCAGAAAACGGCATAGATATGTGTTGCCACTTTTTGTGCCCTCCTAACCGTGGGGAATATCCTGCGGCTCAGTCACAAGATATTCCGTAGCAGACGACAACGCCGATGGTGTCGTCTGCAATGCGCACAGTACGCCACTCCCAATACTCCGGCATCGTGCGAATGCTCAACGTCATACGCGACGGAACTTCCGCCCTATGAGCAGCTTTTTGCTTTTTCTTCCACTAGAATATTATGCAGGGATGTCGCTGGTGTGAATACACAGTACATGGCGGATTCTGTATTTCTGTAACGGCAATTTTGGCCCGTTGGAGGGTATCTTTTCATTTTACTGGTTGGTAAGTTCGTGTAAAAAATAAAAATGTATTTAATCTCACTAACTTTGCTTTCTTGCTGCGCCTTCCCGTCCAAGTGTTTCACAGCTCCCCGAAATCAGAAGCTGTCAATATAGGTCAATTCTCTACCCCTGTACCCCTTGCACCGGATGTAAGAGGGCAGCACCTTTGCATTATAAAGAGTGCAACTTGCACCAATGCACTTCCGCATTCGCTCCAGAATGCAAATTGCTCTGTTTTTGCACCGGACCCTTAAATCTCTGCACGGTCGGAGGTGCAATGGTCTAGGGCAGAACGCGCAAACGACGCACACAGCAACGTGGTGGCGGAAGGTGCACGCGTATTCGATGTCTTAATGATAATGGGAAAGCTTTATCGAGGATGACCAAGGGCTGTTACAAGTATATGTACCGTCGATATTCAATCCAATTCAATTCAATTGTTTATTTCCCATTCGGCTTCTTCATGTAATCCAAGTATTTAGTGGAGTTTCTACTTGCATGTAGGTTGTTGCTGCAATTTTATTGTCTTCAGATAAAAATTGCGGATATTCAAACACTGCTGAGGTTAACCAGATTAACCAGGCAAGGTAGCAAACGAAACACGCGCTATTATTCGGTTAGAGTAGTGCGTTGCGGTGCTGTGCTTTCGTAATCTGTAGCAGTACCCTTTGCAGAGCACTACGAGTGCACTTGCTGCCTCTTCCGTTAAGGAGATGAAGCACGACAACTGCAGTACATGCTGTGCCACGGTTACATAAATGCGACTGAACCGTATCGTATCGAGCTATCGCTATCGCTATCGACCTTTCCCCTCTTTCGTGTTTTTTGCAATAAACCTATATCCCCCCCCCCCCCCCGAGCTATCGCGCCTCCTCGCACCTATCCCGACCGGTGGATTGGCTGGTGTGGCCCTGTCGGATAAGATTTGTTACGACAAGTCGTGTGAGGCCGACAACGGCAAGCCCTATCGCCACCACCACCACCACCACCTACGACAAGTCGATACGATACGCTTTTATCGCATTCATTTAAACGCAGCTACCGCGAACAGCGTACAGACGACATGCGAACTGCAGTCCAACCGCGCTCACCCGCTCACCAGCTCGCGTGGCTGAGTGGTTAACTTCGTGGTCATGTCTTGTCGAGACTGGGAGGTACCCGAGTTCGAATCCCGGTGCCGGCTGTGCTGTCTGGGGTTTTTTCCTGGGTTTTCCTCGGACGCTTTCAGCATATGTCGGCACAGTTCCCTTAGAAGTCGGCCCAGGATGCACATTCCCCCAGGGCGTTCGTCGTGACGTTGCCCCACGACTGTGAGGCGGACAACGGCGAGCCCTTTCACCACCACGAACCGCGCTCAATTGCAGACGACAATCTCGTATTCTTTTCACGCCGAGGGGTGGCTGCACCGGTCACAAACCTTTCGGTCATTTCCGTTGCACCCTTGGTGAAAAATGAAAAGGGGCAGGCAGCATCTTTTTTTTTTTGTTTTTTTAATGAAGAATGCACCTGACGTTACTTCTTTGCCCCGTACGTTCACTGCATATACTATGGACTTACGACGCGTACCTTGAAGAACTTCATTACGTCCGGTTACACGCTTAAGAACATGGCCCGTCGCAGATTCAGCGCAATTTACCGCTTGTCCGCTCGGACAAATTGTTGAGGCGGTGCAAATGGAAGTCGTGTGAGTCGGCGCATGCTTTCATTCGGAGGCTGGGCGCGCTTCGTCTGCAGAGTTCTCAGCTCGGCTAATTTTCGTAATTGAATTTCGGACGCTGCTCGCAACCCAGCATCCTTTTAGTGCCCTGCATTACCGTGCGGATTGATCTTGCACGCAATCCAGAAAGGTCGCTACTCCTTCAATGGTTGGTTGCCCCACGGAGTGTCGTGTTTTTATTGATACTTCTTGGGGTGACCGGCAACAATTGGCGTTCAATACAACCGGGGAAATGATGCTACTGTAGCAGATAAACCAGCGTTTAAGTCGAGATAAATGCTCGTTTATTCCCAACCAGCGAGGTCGATCAATATGGCGACGATGCAGCAGGCGATGAAAAGGAAGAGAAGGTTATGGGTAGGGTTCCGCATTTTCGGTTTTAATCGAAAAACACCGAAAAACATACCCCGGGCAAATTTTCCCTCATTCTGTTTTAATTGAACAACATCGAATACAGAGGGACGTTCCAGGAACGATGACAGAGATAAACTGCTGCACATGCCCAGCAAGTTGTTGATGCAGATCAGAAAACCATACAGAAATACGATGGTCGTGAAAAATGTCAGTTTACTTTTTCGTCAGCCGTAAAATGCCACCGCAGGTAACAACGTCATGTTCAGTGAGCGTCGTGCAGAAATTACATTGAGGTTTCTATCCGCCGATAACTGTCGGGTAAACCACGTACACGCCAGGAAAAAACATCGAAAAACGCCGCTTTCGCAAAAATCAATAAACACCGAAAAGCATACGCCGAATCCGCCCAAAAATAAAAACCGAAAACGCAGAGCCCTATAGTTATGGGGTATGACCTGCCGAACGGGATACATATGGTTTGAGTCGTAGAACGTTGCATAGTATCTTCACGATTGTGCTATCGCTATCTTCTATCCCTATCGCGCCACCGCGAAGTAGAGCAGTGGGGCGCCCTCTCTGGTTGTTGTTGTGTGTATGAATAAAAGGAGCTGGGTGCGTTGCTCAACTGAACCACAACCGTCCGGACGTTCTGCGCAGTTCGCGAGCACGGAAAGCTCCAACGCTGAAGTGATGTGTAGTTCTAATTGAGGTCCAGGGACGTAATAGTATCAGGACTGCGACATCGACGATCGGGAGTCTCAGAAAGTGGTTATATCTCGTAGTTTACCAGAGATGTGCGGCGTGTAACGTGATGGAGGGGCCAATATAGCGGTTCGCGAACTTCGGTGAACGTCCAGACTGCTGACGGGGGTCCATAACCAGACAAGGTCGCCGGAGTTGTTCAGGCGTCCGCTCGTTTGTGGTAGCCAAGGTCATGCTGAAGACTGGGAGGTGGTGTGTTCGAATCCTACCGCCGATTATGCTGTCTGAGGTTTTCCTTGGGTTTCCCAAAGACTTTCCAGATGAATGTCGGCACAGTTCCCCCTCAAGACGGCCCAGGACGCATACTAACCCCCCCCCCCTGTCTCCCACTTCTTCCTGCTGTCCTCTCTCCATCTGTCCACGTCTGTATGTCGCTCATAGCCATAGCTGCTTCGCGGCGCTAACGTGGAATAAAAATAAAGAATTGTGGAGAGCATAGTGGTAGTGTCTGGACCATACAAGATGCGGAATGGAGACAAGCCGGTCTTAGACTGAACGACTGTATTAGAAGGAACGCAATAAATGGAAGGATACTATCCCAGTTACTGTGGTCGCTGCCGGTTTACAGAGAGACCATGGTCTTGTGCACGACACGGCAGGCTTTGAGAAGTCCGTCGACAGTCTGCGAGAGAAATGCTTTGCCACAGTCGCTAAGCAACACTTTAGGACACTACGTGGTGCAGCACAACCTTCTGCAGTATGAACTCAGCAACATGCTCCGCCATTGCCCTAGGTAAGGCGGCGGATTCAACGGTGCGCGTACTGTGGTGAACAGCGAGAAAGACCCAGTGGTTTCCTGCAAACGTGCTTGGTAAGGGAGCGGAAGGTCGATACCGACTGTGTGGCAGGGTGTTGTGGCAGATTGTATGGATTGGAGCGGACCAGAGGCCGGACAGAGTTGCGTAAAAACAAACAGTATTTTTATACTGAACACCGTTGATACTCCCAAAATGTACACGCTGGAGCAACTGTTCAGAACGAGCATGCTGTACCTGCGTAATAGTGCGTTACACATGACAATTTCCAGTCATTACATCATTAGTTAAACTTACCAGTCAGAATAAATAGAAATCAACGGAGTTCATAGCACGTCACCCGTGTCATCCCTGTCAATTCTGCATCACTATACAGCCCATGCTTTCAAGTCATGTGTGTATGGCTAGCGAACGCAGCAAAAGGAGCCTCATTGCGCGCTCCCCGTCATATTTTTATAGGGTCATAGTTCCGGCCTCTCAAAAGCACAGTAAGCAGCCCCTCCCTGGAGTACATGCCCCATCACGCATAAGGAATAAAAGGCTTTCTTTGTCTATGGAGAGCATCTGGTCCCCGGAGAAATGAAAGAGCAGCCATAACGTTGTAGTAGCTCTGAAAGCAGTCATTTGAACTGGACCGGGCCGTCGCAGAACGTCACGAGCATGGAGGCGGGTGTGCACCATTAGCCGAAGGTGTCAGAGGGCAATCGCACCGCGAGAATCTCCACCCGCTCTCCAGGTGGCGCTGTCCACGCTGCAGGAGTTCCCTGAGCGGGGGCGTACGGGCGTCACCTCCAAATTATTAAACTCGTAAAACTCTCTATCCTCTTGCAACTCAACTGGATAGAGGTGAAATCGCAGTGGGAGGGCCTCAGACTCCGATCCCCGGCTGTGCATCCGAGAGCGACTTCCGGATTATTTGCGGCAGACTCTGGTGTCCCGGACTTGACCCGTGCAGGCCAGGTCAAACGTTATCTCTTAAGGTTTACTGTCCAGAACGTCTTCAAATGTATGCCTCTTTGGTGACGGTAGAAGTCATGTGCCAGAGATAATAGTAAGTTTTAGTATATCGTACCTTATCACCTTTGCGTACGCAAGGGATAGCGTTGGTGGTTCTGCGCACGCGCAAGACATAAACACAGCCTTGCGCATTGCACAGAACCACCACGTTATCGCGTAAGTACGCAAAGGCGACAGCGTACGATATACTAAAACTCACTAATAGTGAGTTTTGTGTGCGAAGCACTCACTAGCGTACGTAATGGATAGCGTTGGTGGTTCTTCGCACGCGCAAAACATAAAGAGAGCTTCGCGCATTTCGCAGAACCAAGACGCACGATTTTTCAGCGATTTTTAGTACATCGGAAGAACTCTATGAAAACGACAAGATAGAGGAAGTTATCAAATCCAAGCTGAACAATGTGATGTCACTGATTATCAAAGAAGCAGAGTAATTGGATTATCTTATTTTCAGAACCGTTATCGTGAATACCTTCCAATCTGCTAAAACTCGGTCATATGCTTGTCGAAAGCAGTTCGTAAGTTGTGGCTCGGAGAATGCCGACCTCCATTACCTGACGGGTGTCTGCAAGCACCTGGTGATGCACCAAATAAGTATCGCACTGCTCACTTTCGTGGGTCTGCTATCAGGCGGATGCTTCCATGACATATTACAATCGTCACAACAGATGTCACGCTGCGAGGCAGCTACCTTTTGCTCTGTTGTCGTAGCACCGTACGCTGTTTGAGTTCAATAACAAACTCTGACGATATAGAGTGAAAATGGTGCTTACGAGAGGAACTACTGGGCTTCTGACGCCATACGGCAACACATCGAATTCACTCTTGTTCATTCACTCTTGGTCACATGATCTAGGCCTCCGACACATCCTTTTATGTGCGGAGAGCGCAAGAAAATTCTAAAACAGCAACAATACCTGGTCCCTGAGACATACAGTACTAATTGTAGGCCCGCAGAATTATGTTACCAGCTATTAATTCCCGGAAACACAAAATAAGCGAAACTGCTTCGACCGCCGCCAGAGATCATGAAGACAGGGACCCTTCATCACTGCCATCTAAACTGATGTCTTTCACCCATAGTCGCGAACTATAGCAACCACGAGACAATTATTGCCTGACATCCGAGCGTTCTCGATGGGACGGATGAGATGGATAAAGAAGCAAGATGAACGGGAACTCGGTTTCCCGATTATATTCCGGAACCATGGACGGCAATCTAGCGCAGAATCCAATAGAGTGCGTGCCGGCAGAGAGAAAACTTAATTTTCCGCCTGCTATTTCGCTGCGCCGCTTCCGTAATCAGAAGAACATTCTGCGAAAGTCGCCACTGCCCCCGGGCAACCGACCAACGGAATTCGTTCATGTCTTATCCCGTTATCCTTTTTTCCCTTTTATGTATTCTTACCTGCAGAATTCCTGATGGGAAAATTCTTGTTCCCAGTCAAATTGCTGGCCGCGTCGGTTCCAAACGAGGTCTTGATTGCACTTTTGTTCTTCGTGACTCCGCATTGGTTCGATTAGGATTTGTGCATTACATGCTACCGCTGTACTATACTACGGCTGGACATTCTGTGGAGCATGCTTATGAGAAATAAAGAGGAATATAATGAAGATGGTAAACGAGGAATGTTGAATCGCTCTCCTGTTTAGTGCTGAGGTTAATAAGAAGGTTGGAGAGAACATTTTTCTTGTTTATACATATATATATTATATATATATATATATATTGGATACAATGTAGAGCCAATTAGAGATCCGAGAGAGAATTCCGACAAATTACAAATTTCCGACTTAAGCTCGCAAAAATTTACTTAATTAAACTTACGTTACACGACAGTCACATGAGGAGGTGGCAAAAACCCAGTAAGAACAAATGCCATTGACCGCATGACTCTAGGTGGTGTAGTTTTTTTATTATAATTCAATGACACGTTTTCTGTGACACCCTGTATATATATTTTTCTTTTTTTTTTCTGTGGATACGATCTGAAGCAGTTTTACTGCTGACTACAATTTCGATATTATCAACTTGTTAATAAACGTTTTGTTTGTTTTACTTTTTCGTGCTTATTTCTTCATCCCTAAATTTAAAGTTCGTGATACATGGGTAATCCCTAACGCAATGTGGCCCACTGTTAAGTACGTGTATCAGCCCAGGCAAGAAGCCCTTATGCGGTGCGCTAGCAATTTTCGCCAATCCTGCAAATCGCCACACTGTTAAAACAGAACTTTGCCACATAAATCGCTCCCAGCCAATCACCAATCCGAATGACATCGTCCTCTCTCCTGATTTGTTGAAAATGGAATGCGGATCCGCCTATTTTCAACGAATCGGGAGACAGAACGCCATCATTCTGAATGACGGCTACGCAGCTACGTAAGACGCCGAGTGAAACATGCAGCACTCTACACTCTTAAGAATGAACTTCACCTCATAGCACGCTCCTAGCCAACCATTATCTCGAATGATATCGTTATCTGCCCTGTTTTGTTGAAAACGGGGGGCCATTTCTGTGACACTTATGCTGTTCATAATTGTCACAGAAAAGGCGTACGCCCAGTGATTTCAACAAATCAGGGCAGATAACGATATCATTCGAGATAATGGTTGGCTATGAGCGTGCTATGCGGTGAAGTTCATTTTTAAGAGTGTAGGCGCGCATCAACGGCGTTAGCATACCAGCGCTCCTAAGAACGGTGCCATGATCTCGAGAAAGTATCCCTTGCAGCTTCAGCTGACCGGGGTGTTAATGAAGGGCCCCGGAAGGGCTGTTTACGCAGAGTGGTCGGCTGGGATTGATGCGGCAGGAGACATATGGCTGGGCGTGTATAGCCGCACCCCTTCATTGTGACGGCGATGACCGCAGCTTCGTTGGATAAAATAGAGGCGGCTGGCATTCTGCACAAAAGGGGCCGAAGCGATGTCAAAACATTCTTCCGAAAATAGACCGCTTTGGCTACATGAAGCGTCACACTGACTGAGTGGTGACTGGAATATTGACAAGCTGAAGATGTGGGCTTTGTCCCCCTGATCCATCAGGGGGCCAAAACCAAGATCTTCAGCTTGTCAATATTCCATAGCAAGCGTTAAATACACCACTCCCCTCGTGGTTCGCTACGAGTTCCCGTTTGAAGTCTAATGGTCGAAGCCGTAGCAACGGGGGTGCGAGAAGGGCAGCCGCCCCGGGCGCCCTCGCCAGAGAGGACGCCGAATGGCAGGTCCTGGCAGGTTGATTGGACAGTATAAAGCGGGAATGAAGAGAATTTGAATTTACGATCTAGGCAATGCAAATAAGCTTTATAATAATGACGTTTTTTTTTTTTTTTTAGTCTCGCGCGCTTCAGGCTTCACATACCGGCATGTGAAAACTTTTGGTAGGCTGGCGGGGAGTTGCCCAGGATTTTAATTTATTTCACGGGTGCGTTCGAGTTCCTGATGTGTGTATCTGTGACATCCTATTGCCTCTTTGTCAAGTATAATTGAGGAGGGGGATGTCGTAAAATCTTTGGTGGTGTGTTGGGAGATTGTGGAGGGTGTCACGCGGGAGCTGGAGACAGATCATCGACAAGTGATGCGCGTTATGGAATAACGAAAAGACTAAGCATCAGGCTCCAAGGTTGGAAACCTGGGCAGACGAGTACGAGGGTTGGATGAAATGTTTTGCGCCCACATGTGATGCAGTTGCCGAAGAGTGATAAAGCTTCACGTATGTTCCACATAGTCCCCCCTGTATGTCGATACACTTTTCCTATCTGTGCTCAAGCTTCGCCAACCCGTCGAAGTAAAAAAAAAAAAAAAAATATTCCTCTCGGGAGTCGCACCACTCATCCACAGCCATGACTGCACTGTCTGTTGGAAAATACTTTCCTTTCAGGCCTTTTTTTTTATCATGGTGGGGAACAAGCTTCTGCGCGTTGTTTTATTTACAATATCCCTAGCTAATTTTTATTGGCATCTCATTACAGTGCTTCGCGAGGAGTTCCGGTCGGTTCCCAAGTCGGTGCGAGTAGCCGCAGGTGAAACTGCGACATTGGAGTGTGTGCCTCCGAAGGGATACCCTGAGCCACAGGTGCGCTGGATCAAAGATGGACAGCCCCTGGCCACCACGACAGTGAACAGCGGTGGCGGAGGAGGAGGACGGCTCCGTGTCGTGGGACATGGCGCTCTGGTCATCGCAGACGTCCGGCGGTCAGACCAGGGACGCTACGTCTGCGCGGCTAGCAACCTCGTGGGCAATCGCGAGTCACCACCAGCCACGCTTTCCGTACATGGTAAGCCCATCGATAATGCATAACATTGTGCTTCTTAGATTATGCTGAGGGCAGTGTTCAGTCACTGTTAATGGCACATCAGGCAAACAGAAAGTTCAAATTTTTTGTCGTAGTCAAGATAGACGTTTCGAGAAACTGCATAGAAAGATGCTGTCAAGCAGCATGCTATGTCATTTTGAAACTTTTGAGACACATATTGGTTAGGCGGTGCTAACACACAATAAAAAAGCACATATTGGCTCTTGACCTGTGGCACGTGGCTAAAAAGGGCCTACATCCTATTACAGTGAAGCCATACTTCGTTCGAGTTCCTGAGGATGTGACTTCTCTGGCGGAAGAAGATATTGAGTTTCAATGTAAAGTGAGCGGCGATCCTCAACCATCTGTGACATGGAGGCGACAAGATGGGAAGATGCCAGTTGGGAGGTGAGACAGGAAGCCAGTCTTCGTACAACTGCATCACGAACTTGAGTGAGTGCCATGCGGCAATTAACTTACCTCACTGTGATCCATTTGCAGAGCTTACGTGATGGAGGACAAGAGCTTGCATATAAAGAAGGTCGTGCCATCCGACGAAGGAACATACATTTGCGAATCCGAAAATCCTGTTGGTTCAATTTCTTCATCAGCAACGCTAACAGTTCACTGTAAGTAACGATCGTAAAGTCTGAGTCTCTTATGATGGTGACAACAACATGTTTGGTGCTGTTACGACTGGGCTCAACTGGACATCTGGGGAACCAGTTGCAATATTACTGTTATTCCAATCAATGCCCTAAGTATCTTCATAATAAACATTTCTAGCGCTTGTGACCTATTCGTATTCTCCTATCTTCTCCTTCTTCTAGCTCGTCCCACCTTCCAATTCACACCCCAGGACCAGAAAGTGGGGTTAAATGGTGTCGCCAAGTTCGAGTGTGTTGCAACAGGCAATCCCCCACCCTCCGTGTTCTGGACGAGAGAAGGAAACCAGGTATCATTGCCTTTCATGTACAACATCTGATCAGCATTCAAAAGTGCCTAGGGCTTAGATATGTGGAGTGCTGCGAAAGGAAGGAAACGCCTGACCTGGACCGCATTTCTATAGACGACCCTCTGTTTACAAACATGTGACGTAACGGGGAGACCGGTTCGAGGTTATATTTTGCTGTGGTGGGCAAGAAGCGGGAAAAACGCGTCGGCTGATCGGCCGAAAAGGCCGATAAGGTTGATAGGTGGCCACCAGCATGCTTTGCGCGGCGGCGAAACGTAATCGATGATGTAGGGGCGCAGGTCGCTTTGTCAGCTGAACCTCGATATAACGAAAATTACGGAGACAGCGATTTCCTTCGTCGTGTCGAACATTTACCTAGTTGTGCCGGAATTGATGAAAGTTGAAAATAATTATGAAGAGGCAAGCAACATAGACGTGTATACAGGGTATTTCATCCCCTGTATTCACACGGTATTCACACGGTGCGCAGCTTGTAGGTGTTATCGTGTTATCGAACAGATACTTGTAAAAAGGAAAATTCTTCTATTGGTGCACCCGTTCTTGAATTACATTACACTTGAAACACATTGTATGCTGTAGAATCGCGATATACGATCATATAATTTTTTACGCATAACGTGTTAAGTTTCGGGATAGTACAAACACTTTCCCGGGTCGCTATGAATGATACGAACAAGCAGGCTACAGTGCGTGCCGCGCGCATCACCTGTATTGCGCAGGACACAGCACTCCACGAATCGGCTGCGCCACGTCGGCCGTCACCCTCTCCGAGCACACCGTACTAGCCGACGGCACGCGTCGCGGCAATGCAAGCCCGATCAGTTGGGATTCCCACTGGCGACGATCTTTTCCCTTGCCGACAAGGGGTGGCTGAGCAGAGAGAGACAGAAGAACCGCAAAAGGGAGCACGCGTTTGTGGCTGCGCCGCAGCGGCACGCGCTTGGGCATTTTGCTTGCTTTTCGACTTTTGGGCACGTGTTAGGGATGGAGTAAATACTGCTTTGGGAACTTTCCTTTCGTTGTATCGATACCCTGGCCAAAAACTCTTTCGTTCCAGCGGGAGTTAAAATGCATTATCCCCTATCGCATCCTAACGGTGAATGGTCAATTATTTCGTTATATCGCGAACTTCGTTGTATCGCTTTCGCTGTCACGAGGTTTGACATGCATTACAATAGCCCTACTTCTATAAAATTTTAATAAACTAAACTCTGAAACTTGCAAAGTTTCGTTTTCCTTTTTTTTTTTTTTGTGCCAGAGTTCGCAGGCGCATTGTGGATTTACCTAAATCCATCACAAAATATGTGCAGTGGTAAAAGCCAGAGAACATCTGCAAAATATGTCTACTTTGAGGAGTGCAATTGCTGAGCCCCGCTGGCAAGAAAATGTTGTCGTAGCTTGGCACACTTCGGAGTTCAATTCAAGAAATTAAATTACCTTTCATTAAAATTTTATCAAACTACTTGTAGTATCTGGCAAAAGTTTGCCAAAGATCAATACCATTTATCCTATAATTTTTTTAGAAGTACATTTTTAATGGAGGTTTGAGACACATTACGTGAAACACCCTGTAGAAGTCACTTTTAGTGGTGAATGCCTCGAAGCCCGTCATGGTAATGATAACCAAACGTACTTTCAGGTGCTGATGTTTCCGGGCAAATCTCATGGCAGATTTTCCGTTAGCAGCACTGGCACTTTAACCATCTCTGGTGTGCGCAAAGAAGACAGGGGCTATTATATCTGCTCAGCATTGTCTGTCGTGGGATCTACCATGGCAAAGGGGCACCTCGAAGTCACAGCAGTGGCCGATCTTCCGCCGCCTATTATCCGTCTGGGTCCAGCTAACCAGACACTCCCGGTTAGCACAGGCGCTGTGTTACCGTGTGAGGTCACTGGGACTCCGCCGCCAACGGTCCAGTGGATGTTTAATTCCGCTCCTCTGCATACATCAAACCCAAGGTTCACTGTGCTTCCGTCGGGAACTCTTCAGATTAATGGTAACTGTTGCTTCCAATATCACTGTCCCTCTCGAGACCTGCGAATAGATAGATTGAATATGCGTACCGTGTGCTTTGCTAATCCAAACCCAGAGGTATCACAGATGCGTTTGTTTGAATTAACGAAAGTTTTTATTTATTTTTTTAATTAGCAATGTTTTACCTACACAATGCTGCGTGACAAATTATGATTCCTTATATATCGCACATATAAAGCACATTTTTGAATGTTTCCTCTACTAAGCACGTCTATCGCAGTATCTGCCTCTAGTCGACAAGTTAAGGACGACATTAGTATTTCCGGCATTCAAAGATACTTGTTGTCCAGGACACGTGTATTGAAAGGTGAGCTGCAACGTGTCTGGAGCGGAACGTTCGGTTCGGTTTTGATCGCGCGCATCAGTCTTCCTCCACGCGCGCGCTGCTTCTGCGCGTGCGTCATGTCGGGAATGGCCCTCGTTTTAATGCAGATCGGGCGCTCGTGAGCCGGTAACTTCCCAAAACCATGAGGGTTTTAAGCGAGATGAGTACAGTCTAAAGTATCCGACGCGGAAATACATTGGTTCTTACGGGACGTTTGATGGTTCCAACAGTTTTGTCAGGAAAATTGGAAAGTCCGAATTATCGGTCCGAGACTGTGTTTCTCCCGCGAAGACTTTATGTGCAGCACATTTTGAAGTAACTCACATTCAGGAAGCGTGTACCGGCAGGAGATGTCTGTGCATGGGCAACCCAAGCGACTCAAGTTTCGTCTTTTGCCCGCGCGGTTGGCGCTCGCGCGTCCGGCGCATGGTTCACGGTGTCCCACGAAACCCGTAACCAAACGAAGACAGGAACCGCTTTGCGGGCTTTTCTTTCGACGCTTCCTCTGTGGGGAAACATTTTACCAGGGAGCGAAAAGTTCGAATTAAGTGAAGGTGCCGTTCGAATTCAGGAGCTTATCAGTATATATTGAAAATATAACAAGGCAAACAAAAATTCAAAGTATATTTGCATTGACCAAAAGTACGAATAATCAGGATTTGAATTAACGCGAATCTACTGTACAATCAACCCTCGAGTGATGGACCCTTGCTTTATGCCTCTACCTTATACTTTCCCTTGTTTGATGAACCCTCGGTTTGTGAAAAGTGAATACATTTTTAGGGATGAACATTGAAAACCAAGGCTTTTTTTACCTTGACTTATGAGTGGGGTGAGCAGTGAGGCACGTCGTGAAAATTGTGACAACAATGCTTAAAATTTTCACAAAATCGGTGCTGATATTGATATCTGTATGGACTGTCCTATTGGGCTCTAGTACAATAGTTTGAGGATGAGAACTATTAGAAGGAGAAACATTAGACTCCCAGGCAGAAATCTGAGCTGGAATCCGAATTGGATCCACGTGAGAAACAAGCAGATCTGCTTGAAAAATAAAGTAGAACCATTTTGTTTTTCAAGTCGACCCACTTGGTTTCCAGCTCAAATTTCAATTAAAAAAAAAGGAGAAGAAATTGTTTCACAAACCATTTGGAATTAGACATTTTTCACCTGGGAATGGTCCGAAGCACTTCTACAAACAATTTTCAAAGATAAATTGAGTCTTTGATATGTATATTTTGTGTTTCAGTGCATTCCTAAGTTCTAGTCCTGTCAAGTTCTTCCATTCATTCAAAACATCAGTTTACGAATCCCTCTATTTCTGAATTAACTCAGGGATATTCCAGCCATTCACAAATGGCGTCGACTGTAATTGTATGTCCAAAATGTCAGGTTCACCTACATATTACTACTTCGATTTCTTCCCACAGACCTCCAAATACTGGATTCTGGCATGTATACCTGTACGGCATCCAGTGAAAGTGGCGAAACTTCGTGGACAGCATCTCTTACTGTGGAGTCACTTCATAACCCAAATGTTAACTTTCATCGTTCTCCCGATGTTACCACATTTCCTGGACCTCCATCGAAGCCAGTAGCCATCAATATAACCGAGACATCCATAACCTTATCCTGGAGAAGGAATGAAAAAGTTGGGGCATCTTCACTGAAAGGGTACACCAGTAAGTTGGAACAAGAGCACCTCATCAGTAGAGCTTCCTAGGCAGAGCATTCCTAGGCAAATGCCTATTTTTTTCCTGTGGCTCTAATAGTGCCTTTTCGATGCGTGAGCACGAATTGGATGCTGGGGAACCTCCTGTATCGATTTGATAGTGCCTATAAATGCCTATTCCGGCGTTTGTGCCTATTTTCGCGTAGATGCCTAAAACTCCGATTAAACTCGAAAAAATGCCTATAATGGCCCTAAAGCGGTGGCGAAACACGCGCTCAAGGCGAAATTGACATGACGTCACACGTCATTTTGAGACCATCGATCATTTGATAAGAAGCGAGTATAAAGGTATTGGAATGTAAGTTGAGAATTACAAATTGATTACTGGTACAGAGCCTACTCGTTCTTTCTCCCCATTCCAGCATTGTGGTGTCCCATGGGTCGTTATTAAAAAGTATAGGCACATTTCGTAACGGTTTTCTGTCAATCTAGAACATGCGTTATTATTGCCTGCTTACATTTAGAAGAGGGCCCCAAGCTTTCTTTATTTTCTTTTTTGTCAATGAGAGGGCGTGACGTATGAGGGTAGGCACAAGCCCCAACAGTTCAGCAACCTTAGCAAGCTCCCTTCCTTGCGGGCTGTCGGGGCCATAGGTACATGAGCGAAGGTGACGCGTGACACCGCGTTCAATGTGAGCAGAACTGGTCCCCCGTATTTGATCCCCCATACTATTGCGACCCTTGTGATAATGCTGAAAACGAAATCCAGAAGGCGAAGCCCAAAAAGCTGGATGACTAAAAAATTTTATCGTCACACTAAAGCTTCCGATGCTCGAATATCGGCGGCATATGCTGCCTGAGACAAGTCCTCCAGAGAAGTGTTGTGAAACCGGTGGCAATGGCCAGAAGTCTTCTCTTTTGACCACAGTAGGATCAATAAGTTTTACATTTCGTGCAGCAAAAAATTATGAAAACAGTCACAACCACCATTTACAGTATTGTTCCTGCGGATAAACCTGATTTATTCACTTTCTTTTTGCGCTTTCAGCGCTACACATGAAAAGACGTAACAATTTATAGTGCCGATAGTGCCATTTTTAGTGCCTAAATCGAGATTTTTCGCGCCGTTTATAGGCGCCTAAAAAAAAGGTTTTTTCGTGCCTAAAAATCCGGGCTCTACTCATCAGTATATCTGCTCGACAGTAGCGAGTGCTGATATATGGTTCGGCATTGAAAGTGCATATTTTTCTACTAACTGACCGTTTACGCTAACCACTTTTGCTTAGATCTGATATGACTTAAAGTAATTAAAAGTGTAAATTGTAACATAGTTCAAGGTTAGGCAGCTTGAGAACTATTTTATTCTGCAATGAGGCTGCACATTCGCCCATATCAGTATGAATGGCAGCAAATGCAGTTACATCACCATTTGTACCAAACCAGTACCGTTAGTTTGAGTAACTGAGGCCAACTTCTCCCTGAATTCGGTATACTGGAAGTTTTTTCACCCGAATTCGCATGAATTTAGAGCACATGTTTATTTGCCCCACATGTTTATTTGCCCCACATGTTTATTTGCCCGATGCCCCCCCCCCCCCCCCCCCCCCGCGAATTTAGAAAAAAAATATTTCCCCAAAACTTCAGGCTCTATTAATGGATAAGATGACTTCATCCATAGCATAATCACGTATCCTGCAGCACTGGAGTTTTCACCATCTCAGTGCTCACTTTGCCGTATTTTGCAAAATTTATCTGGCGGGTATCCTCTATTCCTCCACTTCTTGAACATACAACTCGTAAGACTCTTGTGGGCCACATTGCTAAAGGCAGTGTGTAAACTCATTACAAGTAACTCATTACTGTAACTAAGCTACTTTTCACATAACTTTTAACTTAACTCATTGCTTTTGAACTCCAGTAACTTCCTGAGGAACTCGTTCCTTTTTTAGCCAACTTTTTCAAAGTAACTTGGGGCAAGTTCCAAGTTCCTTTTGTTCAATTTTGGTCTACAAGGTGGTGGTGATAGCCGTAGTGATGTTACTGCCATTTTGGTTTACAAATATTGCAAGCTGCCTCCTCCCTCTAAAATATGAGACGAGAGCCATGTGCGTGCCAGTCGTACATGAATGGCGTGCATTCCGCTCCCTTGTTGTAAAGCAGTGAACTCTACAAATTCTGTTTTTGGCAGTACATTAGGAGACGGAGGTGATGTCCATGATTACAACAGGCAGTTTATTTATAATGGAAGAGGGCACTGTGTAGCAAGACTGGAACTTGGTGCTGCTAATATATGAAATGTGCTTAGAGGTCAACTCATGGAGCCTAAACGTTCAATGCCTGCTTCAATCGCCGTTTAAGAACCTTGTTATGAGAACAAAATCTTTAAATGCTTCCCTAAAGAAGTACATAAAGGCAGGCTTCTTAAGTCATATAAAATGTTGGCATCTTATATAGTTTTCGTATACGAAAACTATTATAATATGTCTTTCACCGCCCATTGTGAGATCAAGATCTGAATTAATCATAGAAAGGTCAACAGCTAAAAAGCTTGTATGTATTGGGTGACAGGTAACTTGAAAGTAACTTGTTACTTTTCCAAAGTAGCTTAGGAACTTTAAGTTTGTCTTCATTACTATTAGCAGGACTGCGGCATAACTTCGTTAGTAACTTATTACGTTACGTTATATTTTTTGCACATCAACTTAACTGGCAACCAGCAACTTAACTACCTTTTGTCGTGTAACTTCCTCATCTCCAGCTAAAAGTACATCGTTTTGATTTTTTGTTTCACAGTCGAATACTATAGCAGTGACTTGCAAAGTGGATGGGTCATCGGAGCTCATCGTGTGCAGTCAGAAATGTACACTGTACATGCACTGAGGCCCGACTGTCGTTACATCTTCCTGGTCAGAGCGGAGAACTCCCATGGATTAGGACCACCAAGTGCCGTCTCTGACGTATTTCGAACTCTAGGTGCGTGTTTCACGTGCATTTCAAGAGTGGCTGTATCCCGGCCAATAATGACATACTGCATTTTCAGGATTGTCCCCTCATGCACTGCCTGAGTATAACTTGGATGAAGCACGTGCCAAACTGAGCACAGCTGTAGTGATCCTGCAAGATATGCGAGCCGTGAGCTCCACTGCAGTGAAACTAACATGGAAGGTATGTGATATGACTATGTATAGCACATACATGAGCAACAATGTCTTGTTGCATACACTATGTTATTTCTTACTTTCTGAAGGAAAGAGAAATTGATTACTGTACACTATAAAACATGAATTACATATTCTTATTTCTAAGTTAGTGCAATCAAATCTTCGTATGACTGCACTGCACCCTTCCCTTGGTGCCTTTCTTTTTCATTTTACGGTGCAGTGGATGGGTGAGCACCATTGTGAAGAGAGAGCAGGAGATGTTACATTGTTGTTAAGCAGTAAATTTATCTAATAAAGTGCAGAAATAAACTGACATGCACAGACTTGTGTCGAGTTTAAAGAAAATTTTCATGCGATATTGAGTATCAGCAAATTAGGGATCATGGACCAGAACAAGGGTGCAAACACTCTGAGGTCACACTCTGAGCCGTGAACCACCAAAGTCCAGAAAGACAGGCCGTAAGTTTAGATTCGTGACTGAAGTTTATCAGTCCCGTCTTAAAGGGATGGTCACATCGGTTCCAGTCGATTTTGAAGCTATGGTGTTATTTTATTCCTTGTGGATCACTCACCACAGTATCGAAAATCCTACAAAAAAGGAGTTGTGTAGCTTGACTGTTATTCAATGGAATACATGACAAGAGCAGACACCGGATGTTCAGAGTATGCGGGAATTCCCTCTCTGGAGAAACGAGAAGACATCACTCCCAAAGAACCAACAAGGGCACGACCTTGAGAGAAGGAATGTCGCGGCTGTGTGGGTGTCTCACAGAGTAAGGGGTGTCTGGACGGCACCTATCTCCTCTGAGCGCCGCCCTCTCACTCCTCCGCTTAGGGAGTGACGTCATACTGCCAAGCCTGATTTTTAAATTCGTTTATTTATAATATCTAAGCATTTTTTTGACAAAAAAATTAGCCAAGTATGTAGATTGTCAGCCAATGCCGAACATAGTGGTATCGGTTTCACAGATGCGACCGTCCCTTTTAAAAAAAAGAAAGAAAAATCAGATGTTTTTCAGTTTTGTCGGCAACAGGTTGTACGACTATGGGTTCTTGCTAGGGGTGTGCGAATCCGAATATTTTAAGTCGAATTGAATATCGAATCGAATGAGGGAAAAAATTCCGAATACCGAATCGAATATCGAATATTCGTGCAAAATTTACAATGTATGTGACTTTCGCATAAAAGTTTCCATTTTGTAGCCCATGGCTTTAGTGTAATTTTTCTGGCATTAACGGTCACAAGAGAGACATGCAATTCTTCTGTTTAAAGCCCCTACTCTCTAATTTTACATGAGAGTGCTTCCTGCTATTCAGGTGAGCCTACACTTACTGGAGTACTGGAGTGGTTACCTTCATTTAAAAATTTTGTCAGGCAGTAGCATGTTATACAGATGAGGCTGTAATTGTTTCAGACAACCACAGGCCATTTGTGAAACAAACGAATTGGCATCCTGCCTCAGCTTTGCCATGAACACCCCTTAGTTTCTTTGCACTCGTCCTATGAAGTTGCACTACTGAAATTTTAGATGTAAAAGACATCTTTAAGACACCCTTCTTGTTCGTGGGCTGTAGTCATTATTCAAGAGTCCTAACTTTTTAAAGGCAACCTCACAGACATCAAATCAAAGTCCCTCGTTTTCACCGCTAGCTGCATGTGGGAGGGGCGCCGCCCCTTCCACAGACGATGTCTACAAAACTAACTTTGGATAACGTTATCTTAAACTAAACACCGTCCGGCCTGTGTTAATCCTGCAGCAAGGGCAATTTCGTAAAGGAGGCTTCACCTCATGCAAGGAAGCATCAGGTGAAGCCCACTTTCGGGTTGTGTCGCTCATATTCGTGGAATAGTCGAATATTCGAAAAATCGAATATTGGATATTCGATTCGCGGATCGAATAGTTCAAGCGTTTGATATTCGATTCGAATTCGAGCGTTCGCACACCACTAGTTCTTGCACAAGAACCATAACTGTAGCTGGACTGTAGCATGCATAAGAGGCTTTTGATCTGCACGCCATCTACACTCACCCATCTCCTTTTTTCGGCATCCCATAAGAGGACGATTGGAGTTGACGTTACTCGGTCACGCAACAACATGCGATAGTAGTGAAAATCAGGAGGCTCGCTCACAGCTGCTTGCTACGCTGCTGCTACTTCATGCTTGGCTCACTACGTCATGGCTGCAAATTCGACCACGCCTCTAGTGTTGTGCCGCTTGGCAGACGGCTGACACCAAGGTGACAGCCTCGGACACGAAGGTGCGATCGCTCCCACCGTCGATTACTCCCCTGACGTACGTACATCTTCGCGGGGTGACAGCCCAAGCTCTGAACGTCTGCAGGAGGACTTCAACAGCATTTTCTCGTGAGGCGGTAGGCCTGGTCCTCTTACAAGGTGTCGACTGTGCTGCAAGATTTGTACTCTCTCCAGCGTGCTTGGGTACACTCTCTTTCCTGCACACGGCAAGAGCATGCTTTCCTTGACATCTGGAACAGAAAATTCGAACTTTGCAATCCTTGGCTCTGTGACCCTTTAGCGTGCAACGGAAGCAGCGAAAGTCCTTTGATAATAAGGCTGACTTTCTATCCCAGAGCATGGGAGATGCACAGGTCTGAGTCTTATGAGCCTGCTTGCAGAACAAACATTCCTCTTTTGAAGCAGACGATGAGTGAAGAGCAGAAGCAGATGGGAGGGCTTTAGGGCGCACTCCTTTCTTGTGGCCCTGCTCGATTTCATCGTCTGCTTCAAAAGAGGAATGTTTGTTCTGCAAGCAGGCTCATAAGACTCAGACCTGTGCATCTCCCATGCTCTGGGATAGAAAGTCAGCCTTATTATCAAAGGACTTTCGCTGCTTCCGTTGCACGCTAAAGGGTCACAGAGCCAAGGATTGCAAAGTTCGAATTTTCTGTTCCAGATGTCAAGGAAAGCATGCTCTTGCCGTGTGCAGGAAAGAGAGTGTACCCAAGCACGCTGGAGAGAGTACAAATCTTGCAGCACAGTCGACACCTTGTAAGAGGACCAGGCCTACCGCCTCACGAGAAAATGCTGTTGAAGTCCTCCTGCAGACGTTCAGAGCTTGGGCTGTCACCCCGCGAAGATGTACGTACGTCAGGGGAGTAATCGACGGTGGGAGCGATCGCACCTTCGTGTCCGAGGCTTTGGCGAGCATGTTGCGTTTGCCGATAATCGATGAAATAACCCTTAGTATTACGACCTTCGGCTCTAACAAGGCTACGTCGCCGCAAAGAAGGAAGATCGCAAGTTTGAGACTTCGATCTCAGTATGACATGCAAGAGCGGGAGATTCAGGCAGTCGTCATTCCGGTGATCTGCCATGATATCCGATCGGCGTCTTTTGATCTGCAGTTCGTCAACGAGCTCAAAGAACAAGGCAAGGACCTTGCAGATGAGCTCTGCTTTCCAGGAGACATGTCGTGCGAAGGCGTTAGTATTTTGATCGGCTCTGATCACATGTGGGCCATTCTTACCGGTGAAATCTTGAGGAAGAGTGGATCTGAGCGGCTTGTGGCCTTGAACTCTATATTAGGCTGGACCATCCAAGGGCCTACACCACTCTCCTCACAGATCGAGTTTCAAGGGCACGCCCAGAGTAACCTGTCAACAGTTGCCTGTGTTCTTCGTGCTCATTCTTCGGTGGAAGTTGTTGGCTCTACCGACGACAGCAGCACATGGGAACCAACTCTTCGTGCGTTCTGGGACATAGAAACCATGGGTCTGACGACGGGCAAGGCAACTTCAGACCACCCAGTGTTTGAACACTTTTCGCAAACCATAAAAAAAAGATGGACAAAGGTACGACGTAACCCTACCGTGGAAACGTGATCCGGTTGGTTTCCTTGAAGACAACTATAAAGTTGCTCTGACTCGCCTTAAGAAGCTTGTTGCGCGCTTGAAGCGGACGGAAGGATTGCTTCTTCGGTACGACGGCGTTATAAGGGAATACTTCAACCTCGGCCACGCAGAGGTCGTCGATACTGATGCCGAAAGCAAGGGCCCGGTCTACTACATGCCACACTCCGCAGTCATCCGAGAAGACCGCGCTACGACAAAAGTTAGGGTCGTCTTTGATGCCTCATCTCACGCCCCCCAGTGTCCGTCGTTGAATGAGTGCTTGGACAAAGGCGTGAACTTGAACCCTGATATACTACAGCTGTTAATCCGATTCAGGAGTTTCAAGATTGCGCTTACGGCTGACATTGAAAAGGCCTTTCTTCAGGTTCAAGTTCGTGAAAAGGATAGGGATGTATTCCGTTACATTTGGTTTGAACAACAACCGGACTGTGGGAAATACGTGGGTGACTCAGAAGGGCTCCAAACACTACGCATGACAAGAGTACCCTTTGGAGCGACGTCCAGTCCGTTCCTTCTGTCAGCAACCATTCAACATCATCTCAATGGCATCGACGGGAATCTAAAGGCAACAGCCGAAAAGCTACGGAAGTCCTTTTATGTCGATGATTTGGTCACTGGAGTCGATTCGGAAGAAGAAGCAAGGAAACTGTATGAAGACTCAATGCTTATAATGAAAGCTGCTGGAATGAACCTTCGTAAATGGACGAGCAACAGCGTGAACTTACAAGTCATGTTTGATGGTGGGCTATCCTGCGAGGCAACATCATCGGTATCAGAGATCTTGAGTCCACAAAAGATTCTGGGAGTGTCGTGGGATAAGGCACGGGACTTGTTGCAAGTGTCCTTGAAGTCTTTGTTTACCTTCCTCCTGGAGACAGGCGACACAAAAAGGTTCGTCTTACAAGCCTCTTCTAGGGTCTTTGACCCCTTGGGATTCATGAGCCCGTTTACAATACGCGTGAAGAGACTATTTCAGCAACTCTGGATCGATGGAGTGGATTGGGATGCCAAACTTCCAGACCAAGCTCAGTTGGAATGGAAGGCGTGGTGCACAGAATTGCCCACTCTGCGTCTCGTCAGCGTGTGTCGACACGTCGGGATATACGCTTCGAATGGAGCCAGACACGTGACTCTTTATGCTTTTTCAGACGCCAGCATACATGCGTACGGAGCAGTCGTGTACGCTTGCGCGAAATCTCAAGAGCCACATTCAGATGTTAATCTACTGGTGTCCAAGTCCAGGGTTGCCCCTCTGAAAGAACTCACACTTCCTAGGCTGGAGTTGATGGGAGCGCTCGTGGCTACAAGGCTCGCCAACTATGTTCGAACAGCCTTAGAGGACTGCGTAGTTGAATGCCATTACTGGACGGATTCGACAATTGTGCTCGCTTGGATCCGTCACCACCCGTCCCGTTGGAATCCTTTCGTAGCCCATCGAGTTTCAGAAATACGCACATTAAGCGATCCTGATATGTGGAAGCATTGTGTCGGTGAAGACAATCCCGCAGATTTGATAACCAGAGGTATCTCGGCACATCGCTTGGTGGAGGAGGATCTTTGGTGGCACGGTCCAAAATGGCTGAAGGATGATCCTTCTGAGTGGCCAAATGCCAATGGTTTCAACGACACTGACGTAGAGTTGAGAAAATCTTCCGCAGGGAAACAAAACGAACTCGTTCTCCAAGTCACTTCGAAATCCGTCGAAGCTATTATAGATGTCCAGAGGTTTAGTTCGTTGGACCGGCTTTTGAGAGTGACCGCCTACGTCCTCCGTTTTACGTCAAACTGCAGGAACCTAAATCAGAAGTTAGAGGGACCTCTTTCTACGAACGAGCTGCACGAAGCGAAGTTTTATTGGGTCCGCGTTGTACAGCATGAAGTCTACGACCTCAAGAAAGGGAAAAACAATTCACAATCGTTTCTCTTGAAAGATCTGCCATTTTTTGAAGACGAACTACGAGTCATTCGGTTAAAGGGACGGTTGCAACACCTAGAAGATAGCGACCGAGTGAAGTACCCCATTATATTACCGGCCGAGCATCATTTCACTACCTTGCTTGTACAGTGGGCTCATGAGCGAGTGTTTCACGGAGGAGTGGAATCCACCTTGGCGGAAATACGAGAACAGTTTTGGGTGCAACGGGCTCGCCAGACGGTCAAGAGAGTTCTCAAGAAGTGCACCTTATGTGCACGATTTAGAGCTCGGAGAGTAGCCGTACCAACGGCTCCGCTACCTGGCTTCCGCGTAGCGGCAAGTGAACCATTCCGTACTGTTGGGGTTGACTTTGCGGGCCCCCTGTATGGAAGAAAGAGCACAAACAAGTACTATATCGTCCTCTTTACCTGCGCAGTGACGAGGGCTGTACACCTTGAGCTCACACCATCTATTACAGCTGAAGCATTTCTCATGAGCTTAAGGAGGTTCGTGGCAAGAAGAGGTGTACCGACGACTATCTATTCGGATAACGCCCGAAGCTTCAAGCGAGCGGACAAGGAGCTGCGGGCACTCTGGAACACGACAAAGGATCTTCAGGTGAATGACTACCTGACACATCAAAACATCACCTGGAGATACATCTTGCCCGGAGCCCCCTGGTGGGGGGGCTGGTGGGAAAGACTCGTCCGGACAGTGAAGACTGCTCTTCGTAAAGTTCTGGGGAAAACGTCACTCGGCTTTGAAGAACTCAGAACAGTAATGACCGAAGTTGAGGCGGTAGTCAACTCCAGGCCACTCACGTACGCTAGCTGCAGTCCGGACGACTCAAACGTATTATGTCCATCTCACTTTCTCGTGGGCAAGAGAGTTATCGCCCTGCCGACGCAGCCAGCAACACAGCACGACGACCAAAATCAATCAACGAAAGATCAACTGACGCGTAAAATGCTCTACAGAGAAAAGTTGATGCAGCACTTTTGGAGACGCTGGAGACGCCAGTATCTCTTGCAGCTCCGGTCAGCACATCATTTTGATTCTACGTCCTCCAAGAGGCTACTACCTGGCGACGTAGTTGTGATTGAAAGCAACAGGCCGAGGAACCTATGGGACATCGGCAGAATCATGGAAACCTACGAAGGTCAGGATGGTCACGTAAGATCGTGCCTCCTTAAACGCCAAGATGGCAAGACAACGAAAACTCCTGCACAGCATCTCTACCATCTTGAAGTATGAACACCATATTTCGCGGCGGGAGGATGTTGATTCTCGTATGTGGAGAAAAAAGAGGAGCTGGTGGCCAGCTCACCTGCATGGACTTTTTACCTTCTTCTTTTAGTTAAGCTAGCGTGGGCACGCTCACTTGTTCGGATTAAAGCGAATGCTTGGACCCGCTTTGAGTCCTTCTGTTCTTCACATTTTGTTCTTCACACTTTTCTAGCTGTTTTTCTGAATTGAACTGTGCAGTGACACAACACCGAAAATATATATTAACATGGTCAGTCCTGATGGGTTATTTGGTGAACTACACAAGGTATCAAGAAATTATAAATGTCACTCTTTGCCCCTTTAACGTCCTGCTGCTTGACTGCACTCTCATTGTGATACCTCAGAACCTAGGCTCATCACGTTGACCACATTCTCACTGTTCATTGTTATCCTGCTGTACCTGGCTCACATTTTCTTTAACAGTACATCTTACTTTTGTTTTTCTTCTTTTTTTCTTCTGCAGATTCAAGGCAACAAGGACTACATAGAAGGCTTCTACATTCGATTTCGTGACATGAGTGGAGGGTCGCAGAAGTACAACATGGTAACGGTGCTGAACGGTGGAGCGTCCTCCTACGTGCTGACAGATCTAAAGAGGTTCACCGAATATGAGTTTTTCCTGGTGCCATTCTACAAGAGCGTGGAGGGCCCTCCCAGCAACTCCAGGAGCGTGCAGACACTGGAAGATGGTATGAGGGAAAACTAGAAGACTTCAAAACTGCTCAGTATTTTACACTCATGATAACTTCCTTTACCAGTGCCAACGGCTCCGCCAGATAGAGTACGGGTTCAAGTGGTTAACATCACCAGTGCAAGAATTTCCTGGTCTCCTCCCCCTCCACAGCATCAGAATGGGAAGCTGAAAGGATACAAGGTACGTCCTCTCGTATTGCATCAATTTCAACACTGTCGCTGGCAACCAAAGCATTACAAACATTCGTCCATTTCTAGTTGTATGTATCAGGAAACACATCAGAGTTTCACTCCAACATGAGCACCAACTCAACTGTTACTTCTCTGACCCTCACCAACCTTACTGTGGGTGGTTCCTACCAAGTCAGCGTCGTAGCTATGACTTCTGTTGGTGGGGGACCTCTTAGCACACCTGCTGTTTTCCGTGTGGGTAAGTACATGCTGCCACAACGTATCTTCAGGACAGACATACGTTCTGTGCGTGAGCTAAACATAAAATGAGCCGCAGTATTTAAATTTTTTTTTAAAGATTTCTATAAAACAATATCAGGTGGTATTATGCTCAATGTCAGAACGATCCGGTCATGGACGGTCTAGTGGTGGCGGCCTCAGTTTTGCATATTCTGCTGTAGTCGTCCACTCTGTACATAGTCGTCACCGAGCATTCTCTCTAGAAGATTTGTCAGCAGCAACATCCAGCAGTTGCCTGACAGCAGTCGAGGTGACACTAGGAGGACTAACATTGGTGCTAGTCCTCCTGGTGTGACCTTGAATTCGGTATGGCAGTCATCCCAACTTCGCTCGAAGAAGAGCGACTAAGCATCCTCGAAAACTGTCCATCAGTGACTGAGACCACCATAAGACCACACACTCACCGTAGTTTTGGCGCTCTATGGCCTTTGTTGCCTTTGTGCCATTAAAACCATAATCTCTCTCTCTCTCTCACCATAAGTGTAACATAAGAGCTGTAGCCACACTGCGCCAGACACTGCTCTACCTCTCACTCTTGCTTTCATATTCAATGGTTTCACTTCATTCGTAAGCTAGCATGCCTCTTGGCGCCAGCCTCATAGGCCACGATCATCCTCTCAGCGGAGGCCATGCAAAGTGTGCAGGTATGCCTCTAGAGACGTGGTGTGTTAAATACGTGGCGAAAAATATTGTACCAACATTTTGGCAATCATGTCAATTGTGCAAGTACAAATGTGGTGTTTGTTCCATTAATTTCTTAGTGCAATATAATATTTCAAAGTAGAAGGGAAGGTTTTGTTTCTAATCTATAGTTCAACATTTATATTTAGAGCCTGAAGTTTCCGGGTTCCCCGAATTTGCACCCCCGAATTGACTTTAGCTTGCAGCAAATTGCCCTCACTGAGACGTCTGTAGGAATGCACACTAACTTGTTTGGCAGCAAACACAGTTACATCACCATTTGTACCGAACCAGTTCAGTTAGTTTTTGCGTAACTGAGCTTGATTTCCCCCCAAAATTAGTGTACTGGAAGTTTTTCCACCCAGATTTGCATGAATTTAGAGCAGGTTTATTTACCCAATTTTTGCTCCCCAAATTTAGAAAAAAATATTTCCCGAAAACTTCAGGCTCTGCTTATACTGGTTTGGCTCACTTTAAATAAGAGACAATGACACGTAAGGATACATTATGAGACAGTCATATAGCTCTTCCAGAAATAAACTACCCTCTAAAATGCAGCTGGAAACATTTTTATCTGCAATTGCTCTCAGTGATGTGTACCAGGAGTACAGGCAAACGTGCCTCTTTTTCCAGCATTGCAGGAGCAAACCCAGGCCCTCCACACACAGAATATAGCCTCATGCAACCCTGTATTGTTTTTTTTAATATGTCAGTCTGAAATATATTAGCCATAAGAATCTCTTGACTGCAAGGCGGTATTTCTAGGCTACAATGTCTGTTTTTACTTCCCAGATGGACCATCTTCCACATCGTTGTCTACCCCTCTTCATAACATTGTTAAGCAATCGTGGTTCATCGCTCTCATTGGAAGTCTTATGTTTCTGACCATCGCCATATTTGTGCTCTTTCTCATCAGAAAAAGGAGAATAGAGTTGAAAAAGGCAATGACTGCAAGTAAGATAACGGTTTCATTTAACAGTTGTGGACCTTTTGCATTCTTTTTGATACTGTTGAAATTTTGCTCCTGCAATGATGTTTTTCTGTTCGCTTTCAGTTCCTGTACATAAGCCAGACGATTTAAGGTAAGGCACAGTATATTTAGCCTTACATGGGTGAATAGCATCATAATTGCATGGATGAACTGCGTGTTGTTTTAACTGCATGAAATAGTGGCGTCACAGCATGGGTTGCATAAGTTATACTTGAAGCTACGACAGTCATTTTGTTTTCAGCTGTCTGAGAACTGTTTCTGTATTTGGCAGCATCTTGATGCTTATTGCATGTGTCCTGGATAATATCCAAGCTTCAACAGTACAGCTGTAATTAATGAATCCACAGAATGAGAACTTTTATAGTATCAGGAATAACCTACATATGCCTCAAGCATGATATCCTGTATGTAGTCTTAGAATGCCATGCAGGATAACTGTGCCTCTCGTGGAAATAGATTATGTAAGCACTCTTGCTGATCTGGGTGGTTGTGGTTATCATTTTTCTGTTTGGCTGCTCTCTAATACACGGTGCTGGTAATATTGGTGTGCAGCAACTGCTTCAACTCACTAACGACACGCAATGGCCTGAGTCCCCACGAAGCCCTTTGGATTAACCACAGCGCCTGGCGGCCATCAGACCAATCCAAAGATGTCCTTTGTGAAACTAAGCTACTTAACAAGGTGGACTGTGGTTCCAATGACCTTAACTATTCAAGGTAATGGTTGCTGTTAGTACGGTTTATTCATATCGGAAGATTCCTCCAACAATTTATTGCGGCGGTAATTTATTGTGTGATAACACTCACGAATTTTTTGTGCTACATGTTTTGTTCATTAAACATTTATGCATTGTGGGAGAACAGGTACAGGGTGAGCCAAGTCCAATATCGCTGCAGTACACTCAAAACAATGACACTGAAGCTTACTTAATATGTACTTAATATGTACAAGCTTTAGCGTGGTGGACCACACT
Organism: Ornithodoros turicata; assembly: GCF_037126465.1. Lineage (NCBI taxonomy): Eukaryota > Metazoa > Arthropoda > Arachnida > Ixodida > Argasidae > Ornithodoros > Ornithodoros turicata. The sequence continues at coordinate 30,003,774 of NC_088202.1, read as the reverse complement.
TCATCAGTTAATGAAATGGTGAACTCACACAAGTATACATGGAATTATATTCGATTTTGTTAAGCTCTGGTTATTGTCATTGATGGCAATATCTGGCAGTACTGACTACAATCAAGTAAATACATGATTTCTGCTTTCTGTATGTGCAGTGTCTATGCACCCCTAAACTGCGGCATGAATGCATCGGACTATGCAGAGGTAGACACTCACAATATGACTACTTTCTACAAGAAGGATCTGCCTTCTATTCCTGAACCATACGCTACTACGACGCTCGTCAATGCTGCTGTGCAGAAGAGCTACAATGGCTCGGTAAGCTCTGCCTCTGTGTCGGTGTAATATGTGCCTGTCTAGTCTTGTCACATAACATTCACAGAAGGTAATGGAGAAGTTCTCTGACACGATCATTTACACAGGAACGTACAATGTTTGGCAACTGCCATTAAGGTTGAAAATTATGGTTTTCATTCACTTCTCATTGAATGTTGCTAGGTGAAGGATGGGAGAAGCAGTAGTTCTGCTGAAGAAGGAAGTCGAAAATCTGACAAGACGTATGAAATGGAGCGCAGGAGATCCAATGAAGGTGTGTCTTTTACAGGTATAGTGCTGGTTGTGCACCTATACATGTGGTATGTGTTAGTCACACACATACTTCTTGAGGGGAAGACTATAGGGTCACGCTCTAGATATCGACCAGAGCAAAAACGGAAGCAACCACACTCTATACCCGTTTATTTCCCTGCTCTTCTCCTCATGCTCACTACAAGTTTACAAGCAAGAGACACTAAATCAACACGTTTATTTTGCTTCTCAGATGGGTTGACAGACCATCTCTTGGAATCCGACAAGTTAACTAGTCCAACAAGTGATTCAGGAAGCTACACAACAGGTAAAAAGCCATGTCACTTTGCTGAGGCAGCGATCCTTGGCATTCTGTGTAATTTTGAAACCTAGCTTATTTTAAGCATCTCGTTATCTGTTTGACAGACGAGTATGGAATGCCGGTGAAGAAAGGTCGACAGAAGTTTTCTAGGGGCAGTGCTGGTAAAGGTCCTCTGATGAATTGGTCTGATCTGATCCCACCTCCACCAGATCAGCCACCAAGTGAGGCAGAATCTACCCCTGGTTCTGTGAGGGGGATAAACTCTCAGCACAGACAGCAAAAGCAAAAGGTGCGTTCCAGATAACTATTTTGTACGTGTAGCGTGTACTTTGTACACTTATGCATAGGCAGAGGGGACAAAAATAGGTTGTCAAACACTGCACCAAAGACTGGCATTACTTTCAGCTCAATTTTTCTGACTGAACCTGACCTTAGAACACACATCACAGAGTACTTTTTCTAGCATCTTACTTTAGAGATACAAATAACACACAGTTAGTTACTCTCCCAACATAAGTGCTCTATGACAAGGCCATACGGGTGACTGGAGTACACAAGCGTCCCCTAACAGATCACTCATGAATTGCAAGTGCATAAGTAGAGTCCTGCGTGGGGCGGAATTGACCAGCAGGTCCATACCCGCAGGTGTAAGGCTCGCATCCGACCCGCAACCCGTTCAATTTTTTTCTCAAAATTCCCTCCGTACCCAACCCACCACCCTTCAACAAGAAGGTACACAGGTGTAAGCTGTGAGTTCTCCGGAAGGCTGTTCCTGATGTGTTTTGTACCTGAAAGGTTTGTTGTAATGAACCAATGTGATGAACGATACAACAAGAGACATACACAAGGTTAAGATGGAACGATACATCTTAATGGCAGTTGGCCCAGTGGCTGTAGTGTGACCCCTCGGGTAGAATGAGCTGGAGGAGGCCCAATAGGTAGACAGATCCCCTGGGCTGCTGCCTGCGTTCCAGCTGGGACTTTAAAGTGTAGCGCAGATCATGAACCCTCTTGGTTCAGCATCCAGTGCCACAACCACGATCCACAGGACAAGAACGGAGCAAAGCTTGAGTAGATGTGACTGCTTCGCTACTGCACCTGTGAAGAACTCATGGCAGCAGCCCAGGGGATCTCTCCACCTATTGGGTCTCCTCGAGCACATTCTACCTGAGGGACCACATAGCAGCCACCGAGCCAACAGCCATAAAATGTACCGGTCCATCTCAACCTTTTGTGCTCTAATGTACTCATCTCATATCCTCCATCATATCAGTCCATCACATATGCAACTAAACAAGGATGCAACCTGGGCAACTCATTAAGCATTTCCTATTCCTGTTTTTGGAAAATGTCTTAGCAACATCTAACCCTCATATCATGCTGGTGTCAAATATGACACCCTCACCCGCAGGAAGGCGCAAGTTATCCACGAGTACCCGCAGGTGGATGCAGGTATCTATCTACATGCCAAAGCTTACAACCCACAGTAGTACTGATTCTCGTGGCCAATCTGCCTGTGTAGCATTTCTCTGTATCTACTTTCGCAAATACACATTAACAAAACTTTTCACACAGGTCGCTATGGGTCCTTCACAGACTGCGAACCTCCGTGGACCCCCAAGTCAGCCGATGTCAATTACAGGAGCATCTCCACGGACGTCACTTAATCGCTCAACCCCCAACGGTGGCACAGTGCCATACTCATATGCAAATCGGGGAAGCCAACCCCGCCCTCAAATGCGACCTCAACTCCCTACCCCTCAAGGTGTACAGGATCAACCCCACATGGACAGAGGGGTACAATCATCTCTGCCGTCTCTTATTAATGAGCCACGCAATGTGCCACCTAATCTAGCTGTCTTGGAATCTAGGATGGCACCACAGCATGGTGAGTTGATGTGCGATTTCACTGGCTCAACCCGCAAGTCAGTTTAAAACAATTTCACATCTGTGGTCTCCAATATGTTCATAACTAGCAACATGGTACACGATGCACGATGCAGCACGATTAAATGAAAGTTGCCATTTTTTTAAAGAGTTTCCTTTCCTACAGTTGAATCATGTTGCAATAGAAGAAGAGTAACAGAAATCATGCTGCACTCTCCATAACAAAAATATGCAGGGAAAAATTTTCTTGAATGTGCACCTATTGCCACGTGCTGCTGAAATGCTGCTACGGATGACATAAGTTAATAAAAAGGAGAAGATAGATTATGCACGAGCTTGTTTGTCCTCACTGAAAAGTTACAGGAAACCTAAGTTGTTTACATAATGATTCCACCTCAGCAAGTTCCTTGACAATGCAGCCATGAGTGAAGTTTACACAAAAACGAAAAAAGGAAGCAATTTTGATTTTTAGCATTTGGTGTACCGTTTATGTATTGTTTTAAATGCACAGCTCAGTGCTTGTCCACTTTCATGAATGAGGAAGAGGCAGATGTGAGAAAAGAAATGTCATGTTCTCACATACTCCTTTGGAGGCCCAAATTGTCAGTTTTGCAGATGACTGCTGGGCGATTCCACGCGAAATCATCCAGCGGACCCGCTCGGCCCTCACAAAACTATCGCGAATTTTTACGAAAAATTTTTTAGCAGTCCCTAATAGTGCAAAACGACACACCATGAAACATTTCTACCCAAATATCAATGTGGCGGGTGCTACACACGATCAAAGTTCGCAGCACTGGCGAAAACCGTGCCTGGCGTGAACGGCAGCTGCGGCTCATAGAAAGCACCTAGAACTGTGCGGTTTTCTTTTGCGTATAGAGGAAACCATGCCTTACACGGCGCTCAAATCCAGGTTGTCGTGCTGTAATCGGTGCTGGTATACAAAGGCCGGAAGTTTCGCAATTTTCCTCCTACTTCGCGATTTTTTTGTGGAAAATCAAACCATTAAATTTTAATGAATATTTTTTCCTGTCAAGGCCCTAAGGAATACTTCAACAGGAAAAATCGCCAGACACGTAACTTTCATAGTCATTGCAGGAAAAAAAGAGGAAGTATGCGATTTTTCAAAAATTCGCTACAATCGAGCGTAAAACACGCAATGAAGAGGTCGGAAGAGATGCCTGAAACCAATGCAGTTTTATAGAATGAGCCTTCCTCTACAACATATTAAAAAATCTCGAGGGTGTTTTTTCATATACTCTAGAAAATAATTTTTTTGTAGTAGAGGGTATTACAGCCACTGACCCACATTGCATGTATCCGGCGGGGTGCTATATTTGTTTCTTGGGCTCCCGTTTTAATTATTCGTATTTCCGATTTTTTTTCTGGTTGGTTTTCAATATGACAGCCACCCGGACCAAAGGAACATGGCTCCAGTTGAGCGCTGTGGAGTTCCAATTCACCAGTATGAATATTATAGGCGCGTAGATGCAGGTTCAGTTGATGAAAGTTTCCTTTAACTGAATGCTGAACAATTCAGCAAAAATATTAACCACAAAAAGTCTAACAAATTATAACGCTAGAGGAAAAGACGAACGTTCAAAAAAGTCATTTACATGGCAGTACTGGAAACGACGGAATCTCGTGGTGGTGGTTCATTGTCCATGCTGTCCTAGGTTCCAGTGAGGCTCACAGCTATATAAAGCCTCGCACCACTCGTGTATGGAAGCGTATACCCGCGGATATCCGCAAGAAACTTTTGGGTTCGGATGAAATATGGACGCTTGTTGTGATCTGCGGATCGGACGTGGATGGCGTCGGATCAGGAGTGGGTCAGACTCGGATAAACCGCGAGATTGCGCCATCAGTTTGCTTCACACTAGGTACAGAAGATAGAGTACAAGGTGTACGAAAACAGCTCGCGCATCTGAGAGAGATCTCTGGCTCTGGCGTCTCGAGTCGAGGTGCGCGTTCGGCGCCGATCTTGCGTTTCACTTGCAATAAACTCTACTTATCCCGTTTGGTGCAAAATGTGTTGCTGTGCTTGGTGCCGTATAATCTTTCGTGGAAGCTAAATCTGTACTTGCTGTCATGTATCCTTTGGTAGCATCATGGACGCTCAGGACCTGTCCTCGCTAAAAAGCTATGCCGCTCCGGGGCTTTCACTGTCGGAACGAGAGAGAGGAAGTCGCCCGTGTGGATGAAGTTTGGTGACAGCTTTTTTTGTTTCTTTTTTTTTTCTGCTTTGTGCTGACGGGAACGTTTATTTCCTGGAAAATTGGCCTGATATATCGAGCATAGAAACTGAACTATTGCTGCGTGCCGTGGGAGACGCGGATTTTTCGGATAGGCTGCGGATGTGAAAAAGCTCATCCCCGCAGGGCTTTAGCTCACACCACAAAAAGCATTACTTAGACCTGCCCATCACCGCTAATCCCCAATCTCCGTTGCCGGCACCGTGCACACCGGAAACAATGCCATAAACTTAACCACCCAGGATTGCAATACGCGTGTTATGCTACAGAAGCAAAGGCTATGGTAACCTTGCAGAAGTCTGTACCACAGCATATTGCTTGCTCATTAAAACCCAACCAGACCAGAGAAAAAGTGAAAATCAAAAGAATTAAAACAGGAGCCCAAGAAACAAGTATAGCACCCCACTGGACACATGCAACGTGGGTCACTGTGGTCGTAATACCCTCTACTACAAAAAAATTATTTTCTCCTGTATACGAAAAAACACCCTCGAGATTTTTTAATATGTTGTAGAGGAAGGCTCCTTCTATAAAACTGCATTGGTTTCAGGCATCTCTTCCGACCTCTTCATTGCGTGTTTTACGCTCGATTGTAGCGAATTTTTGAAAAATCGCATACTTCCTCTTTTTTTCCTGCAATGACTATGAAAGTTACGTGTCTGGCGATTTTTCCTGTTGAAGTATTCCTTAGGGCCTTGACAGGAAAAAATATTCATTAAAATTTAATGGTTTGATTTTCCACAAAAAAATCGCGAAGTAGGAGGAAAATTGCGAAACTTCCGGCCTTTGTATACCAGCACCGATTACAGCACGACAACCTGGATTTGAGCGCCGTGTAAAGCATGGTTTCCTCTATACGCAAAAGAAAACCGCACAGTTCTAGGTGCTTTCTATGAGCCGCAGCTGCCGTTCATGCCAGGCACGGTTTTCGCCAGTGCTGCGAACTTTGCTCGTGTGTAGCACCCGCCACATTGATATTTGGGAAGAAATGTTTCGTGGTGTGTCGTTTTGCACTATTAGGGACTGCTAAAAAAATTTTCGTAAAAATTCGCGATAGTTTTGTGAGGGCCGAGCGGGTCCGCTGGATGATTTCGCGTGGAATCGCCCTGCTGTATGTATCTGTTCCCAAGCCTCCAGTTATACAAATGATTGACACAACAGCTTCCAATGCACATAGGATTCCTATGAAGCCATTTTTTTGCATAATGGACTTAACCACTCACACGTGTTCTGACATCTCCTCTTGCATTTTTTTACAGGTCACATATACCATCCAGCGGACGTAGAGTCAGATATAGATGACCCCTTGAGGCCTCGATCTCCAGAGTCCATCCCCAGTGTTGCTGGTGAAACAGACTATGCACCTAGCCATGGTAATGATTGCGTACAACCACAAAATACATAACATTACCATCTGGCCACCTTCTGATGACACAACATTTTTAGCACCTTCTTGGGCAAGCACCACTGAACAGAGCAACAGCTCGTGCACGAGTGGGCGGTCCAGTGGGGCCAGTTCCTACGATGACTCTGTCTACAATGAGGTAGACTTTGCTAGTGCCGTCGCCCGGGCTGCTCAAAATGTGGGCTTTCAGGTCAATGGCTCTGTCGTGTCTGGTCCTCCAGGCATGGTGAATCGCAGTGACCAGGGTATGTGTATTTACTCGCCTCACAGTTGCATGATGGATACCCGTTGATATCTCTGCCACCAACAGTCTGTAAAACCTTTGCAATCCCTAGGCACAAAGAGGGACAACGTGCCTCAATGGCTCATGCCTACTGTCAATCAGCACAGTGACGACCGCCAGCTTGTAGACAGCCAAAGGTCACATTGCAGAATACCAGGGTTATGTCCGCCAGGTAAAAATGACTTACGCTCCATCTATTGTAATATTTTTGCATGGCGACCTACGGTGCCTTCAATAAAGATAGCTAAGGCCCTTCGTTTTCCGCGATTCCGTGATTCCGCGAAATTTCGCGGAATTCGGAATTAATCGCGGAATCTTTCGTTTGGCAAAGAGTTTCACGGAATCCTTTATTTACACGGAATTATATATTTTTAAGGGTGTGTGGATATTAGAGTTCTCAAATTTGAATCGAATATCAATCACTCGAAGTATCTGATTTGCGAATTGAAATACCGAATATTCGGGTTTCCGGATAATTTGACTATTCGCCGAATACGAACGACACCTCCCGAAAGTGGGCTTCACCTGACGCTTCCCTGCATGAGGTGAAGCCGCCCGTATAAAATTCAAGCCTGCTTTACGAAATTGTTTATGCTGCAGGACAAAACAGACATATTGTAGTTTAGCTTAGGATAACATTAGCCCAAGTTTATTATGTATACTTCACCTGAGAAAGTTCCTCCCGTATGCAGTTTAGCGGTAGCAGTGGCGGATTTTGACTTGATATCTGGGAGGTTGCTTTTAAGAAGTTAAGACTTTTAAATAATGGCTACAGTCCAAGAACAAAAAGAGGTGTACTAAAAATGTAACTTCTCCAGGGCATGTTTTGGAAACTCCTTCCTATAAAGTTCCTATGAACTCTGTTGATGCTGAAAGATCTTTCAGCAGGTATAAAATGATTTCAGGCGCCAGACCGCAACGGTGCTTTGTGTCTGTAATTTTATAAAATATTTTTTGTTCCCACATTATCCAAGAAAATAAAGTGTCTCCCATTTCATGCAGCTGTTGACTGCTCGCTGTGGAAAATCGCGGAATTTACAAGTCACTGCCGCAGAATTTTGAATTTGCCGCAACAGAAAACAGAGAGCCTTAAAGATAGCCGTCATTGACACGTAGCAACCAAGACGTAGAATAATTAACATTGATATAGACACAGTGTTGTCAGAACAATAAACCTGAGAGTCATGCAGTATGCTTTAAAGGGACTTTAAAGTGGATGGAAATCTATAGAAACTGTATGTTCTTCTGAAAGTTTGAAACATTTATGCTTCAGGTGTGTAATGGCTCTGTTCTACATTGACAATGTTTTAGCAATCGAATTTCAAAGGTTGCTGTGCCAAGCAAAACTTGTGGATTCCTTGATCCACCAATGCTGAGGCAACTCGTGTGTCATCTATTGAGAATGCACACAACTACGCTAGCTGTCTGCAACATACGCTGCACAGTGTTGTGAAACTGGAAAAATGCTAGCTGTCGAGGCCGCACTGTTTGTACATCCTGGAACACTACAATGTAAACCTGACATCTGTGGGAGCTGGCTGGATACGAGACTTTCCACAGAGCAGCAACAGAAAGCGACTTTCATTGCTTTCACTTTCTGGACTCTCCCATCACACTGGGACAATGAGTGATGACAGTTAGCAGACAACACAAAAAGAGAGAAGCAAACAGACGGCGCTGATGTCCATGCAGATTACGATGTTAAAATTGTTTACGCTGTTAACTACTCAAGAGTTGCCGCAATTCTTCAAAACAGGTTTAATAGTAATCAGTAATTTGTCCCAAATGTGTTACATAGTACTTAACTATCACGTGGTACCTGCCTGCCATCCAGGGGAGGGGGGGAGCGGGGGGTTTGTGTGTGTCATCACAAGGCCAAGTGTCTACATGACACACGTACTGTAAGTCTACTCCAATTACCAAGTTCTACATGGCGGTACACAAAGTCATGGTGGTTGTATTTCACTTTACAGTCCCTTTAATATAGCATGGTATAGCTAAGTGAATATATACATACTTGATTTTTTTCTCTTTAGGGGATCAGCCACAGAACCAGGTACAGTCGCTGTTTGATAGGGGTCAGCAGCAGATATGTGCGAATGCCCCGTCATCTATGCAAAAAAAAGACAGTGAGTGCTTTCATATGTGTTGCATTCTCATGATTGTGTGTATGTACATCACGTGACTTCTCGTGATAGACCGAGATGAGGGCTTCATCCTCGAGTCTGTAGGCAACAAGCTAGCACTTTCCCAATAAATATTTAATATAGAATGCATTCTCACAGAAGCGTGTACCTTCGTAATTCTAACTGAGAATTTATGTCTTTCCGATTGTTTATCTGGCTGGCACTTAAGAGGATTTCATGTAATGTTGTGGTGTTTGACAAGGGTTAAATTAATTAAGTTAACATAATCATTACTTACTTTACTGAATTACTTACTGAATGAAGTCCACTAATGAAATTGAATAAAAGCCAGTAAAATAAATTCTATGCCCAAAACGTCGCTGACTCCTCCAATGGAGGGGCCCCCGTAAATATTCTGGCATGACCTTTCCACGATTTCCTGAATTTTCCCATTTCTGCATTAAAAATGCTAGTTTTCCCAAAGAGCCCTTGAAGTAGGGTCCTTTCTTCCTCAATTCAGGCATCTTACAGCAGAGCTGCAGAGAGGCTGTTTTGAAATGTGCACTAATCTACACTGCCATTGGTCAGATGCATCTCGTGATCATGTTATCAGTTATGTCTCGTACTGTCTGCGTACCCGTACGCAAAGAGCACCAAGGTAGAATGGCTTCATCACAAGTGCAAGAAAGAAGCAGCTTCTCTATAAGAGGACAATTTTCACATTTATGAGTTAGAAGCCTTCATGAACCAAAACATGGACGTAACCACAGTCCTCTTGGTCTTGAGTTGGGTACTACAGTTGAGTTAGTTGGGTAGTTGGGTTAAGAGCTACTGATAGACTGCTGATATAACAGTCAGTAGGCCTGAAGCATGCACCAATCAACATAGGTGCTAATGGCATTGGCTTGGTGCGGCACAGGATCTCGATCATTGCATCTCATGCTTCCCGCCATGATTGACCATTCGGAGATCGATCGCAGATATCAGAACCAAAGAATGCAATCTCCACATTCTGAGACCAAAAAATCTCTTGCGATGTCTTATACAGAAAGCATATGATTACAAGCGTACGAGTGATAGCATAAAGCAGATATAGGATTTTAGTATGTCAATACAAGGTACTGCTCATGACACGGTTGTCTGAAATCGCCGATCAGTCGATCCGCAGTTCGCGCTTCATTGGTTGCCCCCCGAAATGTTGAATGTTGTATTTAAAGGTAGACCATATGGTGCACATGTTTACTATTCAAAACGAATGGGATAAACAGAGGGACGCTAATTTCAGACAACTGTGTCGCGAGCAGTACATATATAAAGCCCTGTGTTTTAGGGTAAAACCTGGTAAAACCTGTTTTTACCCCCAGATTTACATTATCATCACTTAGGGTAAAATCCGAAAAAACACAAAAATGAACTTGGCAAAGTGCCAATTCAGTCACCAATATGGGCACTGGACAATGCTAAGCATTGGACGCTCAGCACAGCTGTTCCACATCACATGTTCATCTAAAGTGCAGGAAGCACTTTTTTTTTTTTCCACCGGAAGATCTATTTTTCCACCTGATATCACCCGATTGTACTCTGTTTTACAGCTCTTGAAATTTTTACCTCCTATTTTCAAAAAACATAAAACCTGGAAATCAAGCTATTTGATGCCCTTTGTGCATGAAACTGCAACTGACCCACAAAAGAACTTTGCCGAAGGATACAGCAGCAGTATTAGTAACAGCTACATTTAGTAAATGTAATTGTAATGTAAAATTGAGGAAAAAATAGTAACACATTTGTATGTATTTGTATACTTTATGCAACAATCAAATGATGCCTGCTTGCAAAAGTGGCTTGGAGCATCACATATTGCCCATAGTACATTTTCAATGTCTGAAGTGAATGCACACTGCACCTTTCCAGGTACAGTGTCATCGTACAACAAGCCTAGCTTCCCTGTGTATCAAGCACCCTCCAATCAGAGCTGTGCGTCCAGTGGCGCGGGTCGCCGGTGGAGGGGTTCCGAAGAGCAGGCTCAACCGAGGCACACAAATAGCATGCCTTCCTCACATGCAAACAAAGAACAGCCCACATCTAGACTTAGGCATGATCTGTGAGTAGTTATCCATACATCAGCATGTGGTGTAACTCGACAAACGGCATTCCTATAGCGTTTCATCTACAGGGTTAGTCTAGCAAACGTTACACATTTGGACTGGATCATAAAAATAGAAGACTGGGTTTAGCCAACCCCAAACTTTGCAGACTAGTAGCCATTTAGAAATTAACATTTAGAAATTACATAAAAATCAAACAAAATCTCATTCTGTGCATTTTCTATTGCCTATCTCACTACTATCTCACTAAAAACCCGCCATTTTCTCCTGTGTGTGCCTCATTTTCATTTCACCGCACACACAAGAAGAGAATAAGTGCATAACATCAGAATCATGGTCAGAATGGGCATGTCACATCATTGAAGGCAGTGCCGCCTGCATGAGGTGATGTGAATGTGAGGCAGGCACAAGAAAAAAATGGCGGTGTTTGCGTGAGATAGGCCATTGAAAATGCATGGGGCGAGCTTTTGCTTGATTTTTAATTTTCTTTCAACATAACCATAGTGCTTACAAAAAATTGCAATAAAACTTAAGACTTCAAGGTTTGGGGTAGGCTGAACCCAGTCTTCTATTTTTACAACGCGATCGAAATGTGTAACGTCTTCTAGACTAGCCCTGTAGAACAAACCTAAAACGAGTTGCATAACCCAGACTGGAGACTAACCATCTAATGTAACCATTTGTATTTCTTGCAGCTCACACGTGTACCATGGTTCAACATGAGAAGACCAAGTAAGCCTTTCACCTCCTGTAGAAAAATGAAGCCTGGAAAGCCCAGGTGGAACCCGCCGTGCCCTGAACCACTTCGTTGTGTATATGCAAGCATTGATGGAGGCGGAACAGAGTGTAGTTAGTGTGCAGCCATTGTTCAAGCAAGTTCCTCGCAGGATTTTCATCACTGCACTTCGTGTATACCAGCAGGGAAGCCTGCAGAAAGAAATGGACTGCCATGCATACATAAAGAATCTATATGCAAACCATCAACTGGACGACAGACAACGTGTGCCAAATAGAGAAGAAAAAAAAACATCATGCAATAATCGCCGACGCTAACGGAGTCAGTCGTCGCCCAATGCAGTTTGGTGTGTGTGAGTGTTTGTACAATTCCGTTTGTACATTTCATTTGAGCAAACATTCACGAACTTGAGCAACTACTCGAGCATCATCGTCCAGTACCCTGCAAGGCTGACGGTGGATCTCCGTGCATATCATCGATTAGGGCTGTGCGTTTTGTGTCAACAACACTGTAAGATATTCTGCTCTGCACAGCGCATTAGCAGCCACTGGTCAGTGTGTGTATAGCATATAGGGTGTCGCTGCACAATGAGACGGCCCAGTGCGCAATTCTAATTTATTGTTGAGACCTCATTTAATGCTGAATACCCATAGGGAAAAATGAAGGTGTGTACAGAGAGATACAAATGCTAAAACTGAAAATTAAAGTCATTATTGTCAGCATTCTGCCGTTTCATCCTGTGCCACTTCAAGCTTTGCTCGCGTAAACAGGTTGCCATGGTAGAGTGGCACAATCCATGAGGGAAAGAGCAGTAAGAATGAAGGCGATTCAAGTGAAAAAGTAATGACAACATTTCACACAAGGAGCCTGCAAGCCTCAGTTAGGCCGAGAGGTGAAGAAATGGTAGATGCAACAAAGAGTGGGGAAATAAAGGCATTAAAACTTGGTTATGCTCCCAAACACCATTTTTATCTGCATAATGGACGGGAGAAAAGATGAACTGAACGGCCTCAAAATTATGCCTGACCAAAAAAGAGGGAACTGACTTTGTTCTGCGAAAAATGTCCATATATTCGTGTCATTTATGCAGTTGTTGCCAGATATGTTGCTGTCAGGCACAGCTAGAATAACCGTACAAGACCGTACATAGACGTCAGTTTCATGGCTGTACTTGATCTGCTACACCGAGCAACTTTGCTGTCTCAACAAATATGTGCAAACTCTTTGCACCAGAGACATACACATTTCTCGTAAAAACAGTTGACTGGTCTCATTAGAATTAAGAGGCAGGAAGCCGTAGAGGTGATTGATGTGTTGAACCATTGAGAAGTGGCAATCCGCTTTGGTTTTGTTTGGGTCTGAGCATATTCCAACACAGTTGTACGACATAAACAAGTACTGTTCGCGGCATGGTTGTCTGAAATCTCCAGCCTGTGGCAGAGCGGTCCCCTATCTGCGGTGTCGCGCTCAAAGGAACTATACCAATATTGACTCCGAGGGAAGTCCGCGCTCAGCAGCCACCTGTCAGGAGAAATAATCTTCAGATGCCCTGGTGCTGTCTGCTACTGAGAGAGTAAGGTAGAGAGACAGCAGCCTCCCATAGGAGATTGCATTGGTCTAGTTCCTTCGTGTGAAACGGGTTTGCTTCGCCACAGGCTGGAGATTTCAGACAACCGTGTCGCGAGCAGTACGTTTAGGCGACACACTTCAAGCTGACTTCCATTTGTTGAGCTTGATAACAGCGTTTGACCAATGTTAAAAGGGAAAAGGGAATCGGGGAGCCTAAAAAAGAGGCTTGACTTGTCAATCAAGCTTGGGCACATTTCATTGGTTGCCGTTTTCCATGGGAGCCGCCATGATACCAAAATTTCTCCAAAATTGAGGATGGTGCTTGGAGCTGCGAAGCGGAGATTTCGTGACAAAATTTTTTCATATACAGTCAAATTCCTTTATAGCGAACACCTTTTTAACGAAAATACCACTACAGCAAATTTTTTTTGCGGTCCTGCCGGAGCCTATAGGTCCAATAATATACATCCTTTTTAACGAAAAAACCTTTACTGCGAAGTTTTTTTGCTGTCCCCTGAGTTTCGTTGTAAAGGAGTTTGACTGTACTTCTCTAATTTTATTCTGTGAGTATACATCCACTTGTAACTAGCTGCAAAATCGGCTTCAACTTTCGCTCCACCATCATTATTTACGCGAAAATGACATGTTTCGTCGCTACCGTTAGGCCTAGTAAAGACCGTAATCTCAAGAAAATTGCACAAAAGATGCCACTGATGTGTAAGATTTTGCATTATATCATTGAATTTTATTGATACATACATCTTTGAACATTTTTTACTCCATCTACGTTACGTGATTTTACGCTGCCATACCAGCAGCCATCTGTTATGAAGAAGAAGTTCTGTCACTCTCCTGGTCAATCAGTTCTGCCAGCAACCATTTCAGCAGTTCTGAGTCTTCCCAACATGCCTCTCTCCATGCAGATGGCGTTGATAAACGTGGGCACAAAATCTGTCGTTTTGGTTTGTCACCAGTGATATCTGTTTCAATCCAAATCAATCTAGTTCTCCAAAATGGTGGCACCCAGTAAATAAGGGTGAGGTATAAGTACTGGATGGCCTGTAATAATAGGGAACTGTATTTTGACCTGTGATTGGCTGGATACCTCAAAAAGTGGGTGGAGCCTCAGGTGTATGCAGGTCCCGTTAATGATGAAAGATGAAAGTTAATGGCCGTTAATGGCCAGACTCCCTTTTAATGTGCGGCAATGTGTTTGACTAAGAATGAGAGACACCTTCCAGCTGTTTGAATGCACACTGTATTTGCTCCCCCCACCAAAAAAAGAACAACAACAAAAGAAATTCAAGATTACCTCAAATTTAAGACATGATGATGATGATGTTTGTTTTTGTTTTTTTGGCGCAAAAGCAACGAGGACTAGAGAGCGCCAAAACAGAGGTGAGATATGTTATGGTCTAAACTAAAGGGCTAAAGTGGGGATATCTTGTATGTCACTGAGACAGCCAATGTCTTTTAAAAAATTGCATACATTACTAAAAGGAACAACAGCCTGATCATCGAGTAAAAGAGCTGGGTGAAAAGGTAAATACTGTCAAATTTAAGACAGCACTTGGAAAAAAATATTACAAGAAGGTATGCAACACCAGAATAATACAATTTATTTGTCATCATTGACTTTGTCACTGTTTTCCTTGTCAGTTTCATCCTAGCTAATGCATTGCCCTCGACGCTCCTGTGGACACGTGGCAATCGACTGTGTCACACCAATGCTCCGGCCAGTCGTCCAGTCTAAAATTCCAATCTCAGACGATTCTCAATTTAGAAAAAAAGGAGCATCATCCTCAATTGTGCACCCACATCCCACACTGGTTTGGAGACTTTTTCTTCTTTGGAGCCCATCACTTTCTGCTCTGGTAACGGGGTTGTTCATCCCCATCACTCTAGTTCATTGTGTTAGCTCCCGCTCAATGATGGCGTCTCAACCAAAGCAATGTAAAGTAGAGCTGTGCGAATAGCAAAATTTCCACTGCGGATAGTCTACGAATATTTTGCTTACACTGCGAATCAAATCCAAATAATTTCTTCAGATGGTGAATCGAATTCGAATAATCAGAAAAGGCCCAATTCGAATAATTTCGAATACCCCATGGTGAAATATTTTGTGTTGTGCTCATTAGATGATGTTCTGCTCCAAACATGTGAGCCTTTTCAACCATCATAACATATCGTGAGAGAAGGGTCCCTCTGTGTTGTGTATAGTAGACTGCATTAGTGGGATGAACTGCATTGAGAGTTAGTCAACATGTTCCATGTAGCCTGCTTTGTGTGCATCTCCCCATTTCTATGTTTACACTGTGTTTAATTTCATTGGTATTTTTTAAGGGGTGTGCGAATATTCGAGTTTCCGAATTCGAATCGAGTATCAATCGCTCGAAGTATTCGATTCGCGAATCAAATACCCAATACAGTGAACCCTCGTTAGTATGACCCCCGATAACATGACATACTCACTTTATGACCGTTTTTTCTTGGGAACCGTTCCGTCGCCATGTAAGTCCATCTCGTTAGTATGACAATCCGCTTATCCGACTATGACTAAGATTTTTGTCACAAGTAGGGTCAAACACAGGTATTATCTTCTCGTTATTATGATCGCGTCACATGACCTGCAGAGTAGACCGAGGGAGAGGCTACACACATACCTCAGGCAGAGGGTGACACGTGTTGAAGTAGGGCATCAAGGTTTGGGATGACTCCTGATGTTGTTGACCTTGGAATTATTTATAACGCTTTTCGGACTGCCAAAGCACTGTAGTGCTTAAAACAGCAGTGACCACGAGACCAGGTCACACTGTGCTGCTGCTGTTGTGCAGCAAAGAATGGCAGGAACAAAACGGTCTCCGAGATCAGCGAATTGTGTGTTTCTCGTTAGCATGACAATTCACTTTATGGCCAAAATCTGCAGGAACGGTGGTGGTCATATTAACGAGGGTTTACTGCATTCGGTTTTCCGAATTGTATTCTACTATTCGCCGAATATGAACGACACCTCCCCAAAGTGGGCTTCACCTGATGCTTCCCTACAAGCCTGAGGTGAGCTGAGCATGAGGTGAAGCCTGCTTTAGAGTACCTGAAGTGTGCTGTACTAAATTGAAGCCTGCCTTACAAAATTGCCAGTGCTGCAGGACCAACACAGACGGATTGTAGTTTCCCTTAAGATGATGTTAGCCAAAGTTTATTGTGCATACTTCACCTGAGGAATGGGTGGCGTCCCACGCATATGCAGTTTAGCGGTGCCAGTCGGGGATTTCTTAAATAATGCCCACAGCCCAGGAAGAAAAAGGGCGTCTCAAAGATGTCCCTCACGTTCAATTCAGCAACGTAACGTCCCCGAGCGAGACATACACACTCCAGCAAAGAAGCTAAAAGACGTTCACGACAAGGCTGTGGCAGGACGCCAGTTTGTTTGTTTCACGAGTGGCCTATGGACGTTCAGAAACAATTGCAGCCTCATCTGTGTGACATGCTAATGCTACTGCCTGACATCAAATTTTGAGGTCAAGATAATTACCACGGTATGTGCTCACCTGAAAAGCAGGAAACACTATCATGTAACATGTAGAGAGTAGGCCCGGGCTTCCCATAGAAGAATTACATGTGTTTCTTGTGACAGTTAATCATAGAAAAATTACACTAAAGCCATGGGTTAGAAATTGCAAACTTTTAGTGCAAAAAGCGTGTATTGTAAACTTTGCATGGTTATTCGATATTCAACATTTTTTCCTCCATTCGATATTCGATTCGACCTCAAATACTCGGACTCGCACACCCCTTACGTTTTTAGAAACTGTACATACTTCAAACTTTTACTGAACGTAACTCTCAAAGTAGGGAGTACATTTACTGGAACCTGCAATGCCCATAGTATAGTGATGACCATGGGCTCCCAAAATTTGTAGACTTTAGTGGTAGAATATTGTAAACAGTGTAAAGCGGGCTTCACCTAACTATCGAGAATAATGAGGTGAAGCCGACTTGCAGAATGGACCAAAATGCACACCAAAAGAACAACTGCAGTAACGTGAAGTGGGCTTCACCTAACTCTTCGATGAAATGAGGCAAATCCCACTTGCAGAATGGCGATAACGATACCTCGCTTCAGTACTATTCTTAATATTTGAAAATTTAGAATACTGAAAATAGGTTGCCAATAGCATACGAATAGCATCAGATATTCGTTTCATATTCTAAATTTGGAATATTTGCACAGCTCTAATGTAAAGCAAGCTACAATGTTCACAAGCTACAATGTCTAGGTTGTGACACGTGCTATATTGGCGAGACAGGCCGAAAAAGAAGGACCCGCATAAAAGAACACAAGAGCGACGTCCGGAGCGCAACACATGCCACACGGCTCAAGACCGAACTCAGCGAGCATTCTTGGAACACGGGGAATTGTTTTGACTACGATAACGCGGTGACCTTGGCATGCGAGCAAAGATTGGGACCGAGGAAGCTCCTGGAGTCGTGGCACATACGCGCTGATCCCTTGCATTGTAACAGAAACCGTGGCCCCCTTCCCGAACAATACTGTCATCTCCTTAAGTAGCGACTGGTTGTTGGCTCTCCCGCTCAGTCTTGCACTGATGATGCCCGTCGTATGACAGACGAAACGTCTGCTTAAAGTTTGTTGTTTGTTACGTTAAGCCAGAGTCCACTCTTTCTTTCGTTTCTAATGTAAAGTGCGAAACGCAAGAGTTCCCGGGAGTGTGCGTATGAAGGAATTAAAGATGTGCTCGACAAGCCAAAGCCAAGCTTTCTGCAATGCAATGCCCCTTGATGAAGACTTCAAGCCCAGTGGAGGATGGCTCCAAGGATGTAAGGAACACTACGGAATAACTTACCAAAAAAATTGTGAGCAAAAGTGCCTCTATGAACAGCATTGGCAAGGAGGCATAGCGAGAAGAACATGTCCAGGACATCTTTCTGAAGTATGCAGAGAGTCATTTACGATGGCGATGAAATGGAGCTGTTCTGCAAGCTCCTAGCTTTGGCAACCCATGCCCTTAAAATGGAAGACTGTGCAGGAGGAAAGCACAGCAAGATGCTGATGATGGTGTTTCTTTTGTTTGAATATGGATGGTAGCAATCGTAGAAACTCTCAGGGGTGCAAGATCGTAAAAAAAGCCACATAGCTTTGTGCATCCCACGTCCAGTACCACCACAACCCATGCATGGATGACAGGCATGCTGCTTAAAGGGTGGATTGAGACTGTAATATGAGAAAGATGTCCAAGGGATGTCGTACTATTGCCTGAGAACTGTACGACACACAATGTCGACGTTAATGTGACATCCGTGGAAGTTTCCTTTCTGCTCCCGAACACCCCTCCACATCTCCAACCCAGGGATATGGGCACGAATGCCAGCCTGGGAGCTTTGCAGCCTCAACCAAATTATCTTCAACATTGGAAGCAGTATTGCAAGGGGAGAATGAATTTTCCTATTTAAAAGCAACACTGTTGAGGGCTGTACAGTTTCTCTACATAACAATGCATGGGGTGCGTGGGACAACCATCAGGAACTGCTTCTTGAACACAGGCTTCGTGCTGTCAGTGGCCGAGGGTGATGATGTGCTTGATCTCGACACGGTGACGGAGGAATGTGACACTGAACATATAGACAACAAAAACATTGTGCCTGTGGAAAGAAGCCACAAACTCACACTGAGTGGGTGATGAGATAACATTGCACGGCTACGTGACAATGGACAGCGATGCGTTTGTTTACCGAAGTGGTGATCGATGATGTCATTGTGGTTCAAATGGATGAAATCGCTCCTAATGACACATCTGATGCAAGGTGCAGGCTTAGGTGCATGAAGCAACCTAAGCTAACAAGTTATATTTCAAATATACGTTTCACAGTTTCCTTCGTAGCATCTGCTTTTCCTATAGTTCCCAGTGTTATGCACATTGTCCAGGTTCTGTAGCAAAGTATGCCCATGGACACCTCGTATATGCTTGTTTCAGGATTTCCTTTAAAAAAAATGGGGTGCCCAAAATCTTATAGTTTAAAAATCGATTAACTTTATATAATTTGTCATCTTAAACGTCTCCATATGCAAACGGCTACATATACTCCCTTGGAAAGAATGTCCACCGGGCCATATAGCATACCGACAATGACTCCATCTGTGCTGCTCTCACTGCTATTATAAAATGCCTGTACCTCTTAAGTTTAAGTCACCTGTGTAGTATGTTACTACGTAGTGTGGAGTAAGGTCAACCACATATGGGTCACTAGATAAGCTCAACTTAAACTAAATCTAAAATTGGATGATGAACACAAAGTTGCAACATTTGTTAGACACCGTTGATTCCATCTTAATACCACCACATTTTTGTTGGGAATTTCTAACACGTTAGGTAGAGCACTGACATAGGTATCGCTGTAACTCCCCACACAATGGACGCACCTCAGACTTGGGCACCAAAACGTTGGTACTTTTTTTTTTCCTTCTCGTATTTGACGCACTCTGCATGTCGCACAGCATCGGCCACTGCTGCGTGAGCAAACACTGGAGCTGCACGCGTCTTGTAGAGGAGGAGAGATGCTGACAGACACACCAAAGATATTAGAAGAGCACCTATGAGGTGAAAACATTTCATGTTAGGGAAAGAAGAAATTATCAACGATGGAGTCTATCAGGGTACTTGCACCTTTCAGACGTTTCAAGAGAAGCTGGCGAAGTGACTCACCAACATGGCAGGTATACCGGGAAGATGATTGTCAGTGTACAGTGCAACCACTGGATGTTTGTCAATAAACCTTTCGAGTACCTAGAGTACCTAGAGTGTTAGACAGCTGAGAAGCATATATCACGATCGCAGAACATGATTTGACGAGAACTTGGCTAGCGATGGAGTTATCTTAAGAGGATCATATTGGGAAGGTACATAATATCTCTCGATATTATACTGAAACGGTTCCCACTGACTTGAACTTCTTCACTGCTCAAAGAAAAGAACACAACCTGGTATTGAAATAGTGGAATCGCGACAACAAGCAGCTACCTGTTAGTTTCAGGAATGCCAACTGGGATACTTTTGGAGGAGAACGGCGATCATTTAGGATAGGAGTCTGTTCCATGCCTTCCAGAGGTCTGTAACACCAATCGCTGACCATACTTGTTATGCTACTTTAGCAAAATCTAGTAGCGCAAGTAGCATAACTAGAACCTGAAGTTTTAGGGTTTAATCCGATTCTTCACCGAATTTGCACCCTGAATTGAATGTTGCCTCTTTAGGGTGAAACCCGATTTTCACCCGGCAAATTGCCCTCACTCAGACGTCTGTAGGAAAGCACACTATAACTTGTTTGGCAGCAAATGCAGTTACATCACCATTTGTACCAAACCAGTACAGTTAGTTTGAGCAACTGAGCCTGATTTCTCCCTCAATTTAGCATACTAGAAGTTTTTTCACCCGAATCTGCATGAATTTAGAGCACATGTTCATTTACATGATTTTTATCCCCCGAATTTAGAGAAAAAAAAAATTTCCCGAAAACTTCAGGCTGTAATGCCTGATGTGCAATGGAATGGACGCAGAGCATTGCATGCATCCTATTTTCTCTCAATCGTTTTTTAATTGACAACACACATTAACTCAAGGACAGGAAGCACACCCAAACAGCATATCATGGTCCCAATAAATCTCTCTTCGACTATGATGTATATATTATATCAAGGATGATCAATGTTCTGTACAACAGGTAGGATGAAGTGGTCGCCTATCTACACAATACTGAGCCACATAAATACCAGGATTGTCAGCGTGCAAATAAATACAAAATTTGTAAACCGCTCCTGCGTTGGCAGTTTTGTACCGTTGTTCAGATCACATGATTCAGACAAAGGCAGACCAGTGCAGAAAGTAAATATAACACTATCTTAAAGCGGAATGCCCCCAAAAAGTTAACAGCGCCCTACAGGAAGAGATTCATAGAGGTAAGGTGTTCTCTAACATGTCACGAGAAAGTAACTTTCCGGCTTCTACGGAAAAGGCTGACTGAACACTTGTGATCTTCTAAATGCAAGGAGTGCAAGCATTACAGAATGCATTCGGCATCTTCACAGCTGTAACCAAAACTGATAAGGCTGCACAGGACTGACACAAAAACACTGTTGTTTCAATGTTCTCTCAACAATCACATTGTCTCAATGTAAATAACAGCATGGAAGGAAACAATTATTTAACTCCAAAGTAAAAAACAAAGATCTGAAATGCTTTAAATAATGATAATAAAACATAATAATTCCTTTCTTGTTTCCACTTCATGGTACAGTGTATAAAAGTCCACACATGCACGTGTATGTACGCTCTGGTATACTATGTATAAATAGACCCTTGTGTTTGGGGGTTTTAGGTTTTTCGAAAATCAGGGGGTAAAAATAGCGTTTTATTTCAGGAGCTGTAAAATAGGGTAAAATTGGGCCATACGGGTATATATCGAGTGAAAAATAAAGTACGTAGCATGCATCTCAAACGAATGGCGAGATGTCTAGCATCTGTGCTAATTGCACTTTGCTTAGTGTACTCCAGTGCCTGTATTAATGGCTGACTTTCCAATTTAATCGTCAGGGATTTTTGGGTTTTACCCTAAGTGACGATGACGCACTTACGATTGGGTCTTACCATGTTTAACCCTAAAACACAAGGCCCTATGAAGCATTGCAAGGACATCATGCCTGTAAACTAAACATCAGCCATGGGTCCAACAGTTAGATATATTTTTGGCAAACACTAAATGAATGCTCTCCAGATTCACGGAGATTGTCCATGGTCAGCAGCAGAGACGCTGACTAAATCCCCCCCACTATAAGAAAAACCATCAAACAAAAGCAATGGCGCGCAGCATTAACAAACGTGAGTATAGTCTACAAAATAAGATTATTATACTACTGAGAACAGTGAGGTCTGCTTTGAGCAATACAGCGTGGCTTCAATGACAGGATGTTTTTTGTATCCTGCCATCAACATTTTACACAGACACGAGTACTGTCGTGTGTTGACCCTGATAACAAAGCTCGTAACACTCTGTGGCACCACTGCACCGCTTCGGAGCAATAGAGAGCTTTAGACTGAGTTCCCAAGTGCTGATGATTGGTTAAGAGGCAATACTAGTCTAGCAGCAACTCCGATTTTCCTGCTAGATGGCGCCACGCTCGTCGTGCCTTGTCACGCCGTTTGCCTCAGACTCCGAAATAATCCCCACTGTGCACGATTGAGGTCGCGTGTTTAAGGCGCCACACCCCCCTCCGCTGTTTGTTGAGAGGTAAAGTGTCGGACTTTGAGACAGAAGGTCCACAGTTCAATTCGGGACTCTCACGTCTTTTTACTTATCTCCTATTGCTGCATGACTACTTTGTTATTTTTATTTTGTTATATATTCATGCTATATTTATTGTTTTCACAAGTCATTGGCATCTGTACTGACTGATTATGGAATTTTAGTATGGAATTTCCGGGTTATCGGCTGCCGAGACAAGGACGGGTAGAACTCTGGACTCACATTCACTGTGTAGTAGTCTTTCACTGAACAATGCGCAAAGCATTCGTGTAATGCGAGTGAACTCCAGCCTTACATATACAACACTGTCACAAAATGCTCAACGGGCTCTCATTGCGTCCTTCCAACCTTTGCGTCCTTTCTTCCAACCACGGAGTAAGGAAGACAGGAGGTGAAACTCCCTATGGAAGCAAGCAGCGGCGTGCGATCAGGTAGAATCTATTTCGGAGGAGCAGAAGGGTAGTTTCCGACGCCTCGTGACAGGTGGTGCTCGCATCGTTTTTTCACTCTCGCATGGGTACTGGGAAGCCGTGTACTTTCCAAGCTTTACTGCAGCTTCCACCTTGCTTAATAGATAGAAATCTAGTAAGAAACGTGGATAATGGTTGTGTTTACCACACATCCAGGTGCGAGTTGCAGTGTGCGAGCGCACGTTTTCCATGATCAACGACAAACAAGGCCGCTCTTCCTGCTCAGATGAGGAAACGGCACGGCGATGAGCAGGCATGCTGAGCAGGGAAACGGAAGGCAGCAATGGACAATGCACGGAGCAGCCAATGAATGCCAAGCCCACGTGACAACAAGATCTTCCCACTCTGCTGGGCGATGAAGCTCTTTTACCCTTGAGTAGAGTCTACAATTTTATTAGAGACACAACTTTTTTAGACGCCTCGTAATTTTAAGCGAACCATTTTTTTTTAAAACAGAATGCTTGGGTTAATTTGTATCATGTACTAGTTTGAAGCTTATCATTCCATTTTTAACTAATGACACTTTTAACAACGTTTTGGCACATTTTAGCCATCGTCGCTGCTGTGCCATAAAAATGCTAATCATCATCATCTTCCCTCTCTGCCCTACAGATGGCGTAACACTTAGGTCCTCTTCTCTCTTCTCTATCTCTCCACTCTATCTGGTCATGGGAGAGAGTGAAGCTTCACCTCCTGTCTTTCCTACTCCATCCTTCCAACATTTACAATCCTTATGCCACTTTACACATTTTTTGGTGGCAGGGTACAAGTTGCTTAGACACGCCGTCTTCCGCGAGGGACGTTAAATACGGGGTGCCGTGTGATGAGCTTTCATTGCACGTTAAAGAACCCTCAGGTGGGCAAAAGCAATCCACAGACCGACCACTGTGGCGTCGCTCATGATCTCAGTTGTCTCGCGACGTAAAACACCCAATTATTATACTTTACACATTTTGTTTACAAATGTTGCAACATTTCAAAATCAAACCGAAATTTGTCACTTTTTCCCTCTTTTGGACTGTGTTAGGGTTATTAGGTCATCGTTTTTACACATGCATGCGGTGACATGAAATATCGTGAGTTTTGCGTGTCATGCTATAACCATCTCATGGCAAAGCTCGTAATAAGTCACAGTAAGTATCACGTGTACGTCTATGGTCCATCATGTGACACTGTTGCCATCTGCCTCCAACTATTGTACAGGAAGCAGTGAGCAATTGAAATGTACCTAAATTTCGTTATGCTCGATTTCCTGGAACAGAAACCCCGAACTAGCTGCGGAAAAAGACTTATTCCAAGTAAAAAACTGTGAAGTGCTCTCATAAGAACCCTCAAGGGCAACTTGACTTTTAAAAATTATATTTAAAAAAAGATTATCACAATCCTAGGGAAGAGTGATGGCAAAACACAAAGACGTCCTTCACCCGTATTTATGTGGCCAGAGGGCTTTTCCAAGACTACTAAAATGGCTGGTGGATAAAGGAATCATGAAGGTGAATAATGAAACTGAGGGAGACCCAAGGGATGGTTAAAATGCATTCACGTTGCGTGGTCATGGTACAAGGAAGTGTCCTTTTCAATGTGCAAAATATGGTACAGGTTGGCATTGGGAAACTCAGAATTCCTTCAAAAATACACAGGGTGCTTCAGGAACCATGTCAAAAAGTCAGAATGAAAAGTGTGTGTCACAGAAAAACATGCGTCCCAAGGCATTTGGAAAATGGTGCAAGTCTAAAAGGGCATTTTAAATATGCCGATCAGCATAGTGAACCATAGGCAAAGCACACAGAGAAAGCTGATAGGCATAGTGAGGATGCACCTTAAGGCATTTGCCAATGTAGAAGCAGCCCCAGCCCCCCCCCTCCCCCCCCCCACACACATCTGCCCTTCTCAAAGTACCCACAGTCACACGTTTTTCGAGCTGCTACATTACACAAAGCGCACTTTGTGTACTGGGGTAAATCCATAGTGCACTTCCTTTTTCTGATGAGAAAAGGTTACTTTAAGTTGGAAAATTTTGAGCAGAAAGAGAATTTAAATTTCTTGTAATTATGTCTGATAAGATCATAGGACGGTTACGGTTGTGTGACGCAAATTTCAGCGACAGCACCGTCGGCATTGAGCTGTCATTTTAACCGCCCAGTTCTAGTCGAAGCAGTGCGTGGCAAGTCAACGGCAGCGCTGTGAGATCATTCTTGAACCACAAGCGATCGCACAGCGAGCAACTGTACCCAAACAAGTTCTCCCTGAAATGGCTAGTGAAGCCATTCGTGGCTCCTTCGGCTTTCGCTTGCCCCTGACGTCTCTTTGCCTCAGCTTCGGTGGCACATACTGCAGGGTCTTCGCGTCTGTGTCGTTTTGCCTCAGCTTCAGCGGCACACGTGTTGGGATCCTGACATCGCACTCTCTTATTGTTTGCAGCCTCGGCTGCACAACGAGCTGGGTCTTCGCGTTCTTGTACCCGTTGCAAAGCGGGATCTCCATGGTGTCTGAAGCAAAATCACAAAGACGGTTGTTTTACGCAAACGCCATGCTAACGTTGTCCTCGTCGTCACTGATACTGTGTTCACTTTTCCTTCGGCAGACGCCGCTGTGGTCTTAGGGAAACGAGGCACTAACAGCTGTCACTGTAAAACTAGTTTTAGTATGTGGCAAAAGTTCCCTACAGATGAATGCCATTGACTGCATATTTTTCCATTTGCATGTATTTTTTATTACATTTTGACATGGTTACTGGAACACCCCGTGCACTTAAAATATGAATAAATAAGAGTGATGTACAGGCCACTGAACACATGAACGACAGATCTACCATATTAACATTCCACTCCAGATCTACGAAGACCTCCAAAGTGCAATCCAAAGCCTTTGATAGAACTTCTTAGTTAGCACTTGGCTCAGGATGATGAAAACTCTTGCTCAAAGGTGTCATCAGCTGCTGAGGTTACAGAAACAATGGTCCAGTTGCTGTTGGCAGCAGGGATGACCAAAGCTGCTTCTGTAACTGGAGGCTGAGATGTTGTGGAGTCATTGCCTCCATTAGAGCTGAAAGGACAGCATTTTTTAGCTTGGTGGACACAACGAAAGGAGGTAGGTACATTAGAAAAGTTCAAAGTCATAAAATGTATACAAGTTCCAAACACTGCAGCACATTGTTGTTGTTTCTAATCTAGAACTCCAATGAAGGAGGCTGAAATTAGAAAAAGAAAAAGCATTACCACCTGGAGAAAAAACAAAAACAAAAAACAAGCAGCTCAAACAAGCAATTGACTTTTACTTTACACACCGCAAGGATTATGTACAAGTACATACTGCAGGAAAAACAGGAGGCAAGTCATAAAAACGCTGCGCTGACTCGGAGAAAGAGGTCAGTTATGCAGAAACGAAAAGCCGCTTCAAGCAGGGATGAACAACTGGCTCCTCGCTGACGCAATGGTCAGACGATAAAAAGCTCCCCATGGCAGACGTTTCCTTTTTACTTGTTGTCTATCAATAACTGAAGTTTCATTCCAAAGCATAACTTTTATGTGAGCATCTAGTATGTACAGTATTGTAATACCTGCACAAAGAAATGAACAGAACCCCAAGACATAAAAGTACAAGCTAGTTCCTGTACATAAAGCATGCATCACATTGAAGGAGCAATGAATGTCCCCTCCATATATTTTTCGTTTTGGTTGCAGTGTATTCTGCAACAAGTAAATGCACTCCTGCACAAGAACAATGATTGCAGCTGATATGCAGCACGCTCAAGAGGCCTCTACAAACCCCTCCACTGCACTGCAAAAAAGAAGCTTTTTAGGTCAAATTTGTTTTTCCAGACTATGTGGTTATTTGGACTTTCACACGATCTCCGTCAAGTCCGAAAAATCGGTCAGTGACCAGTTGAACCTCTATATAACAAAATTGAAGATGACCACACTACAGTTTGTTAAATAGAATAATTAGTTAAATCCAACTTGTCTAGAGAAAAACAGTCAAAGCGCCGACCCGCGCAGCCCATTCTAGCGTTCGTCATTTTGTCATAAGACTGGCTTAAAAATATTAACGGCACTCTTATCCTTGAATGTCATGCAAGTTTTATTGAGCACAAACGTCATTGCCGTACTTATTGTACCATCCAGGAGCATACGAAAAATAAGTTGCCTGAACTGTCCTTCCTGATGGTAAGCACAGAACGTTCATATCTCACTTCACTTGAAAAAATGGCTAGGAAGCAAGCGAGCTGGTGAAGATGATGCTAGAGCCTGAAGTTTTAGGGTTTTACCCGATTCTTCCCCGAAATTGCACCCCGAACTGAAGGTTGCCTCTTTAGGGTGAAACCCGATTTTTACCAGGCAAATTGCCCTCTCTGGAATGTCTGTAGGAATGCACTAACTTACTTGTTTTGCAGAAAAATGCAGTTACATCACCGTTTGTACCAAACCGCTACAGACAGTCTGAATAACTGAGCCCGATTTCTCCCCGATTTTAGCGTAATGGAAGTTTTTTCACCCGAATTCGCATGAATTTAGTGCACATGTTTATTTACCCGATTTTAACCCCCCGAATTTAGAAAAAAATATTTCCCGAAAACTTCAGGCTCTATCCATAATGTAAAAAAAAACCCAAGACTAGGGAACATGAAGGGACAGACACAAACACTTTGTGTTTGTGTCTGTCCTTTCGTGTTCCCTAGTCTCAGGGTTTTTACATTATGCATCGCTTCACTTTTTGCCCTTGTTATCGCAAGTTTCTTGGCAACTGACAAAACCTGTAGCAACTGACAAAAACTGCACTATCCCACAGGAAACACATCGAAAAACGAAAGTGGCACGGGAGCGACCGCGTGGCTTCCATAGCAAAAGAAGGATGCCCAATCTGCTGATTACGTCATTCCACGTAACAATGCCAATAACCAATACGAATGCGCTGTGACATTGACGTTACTCCTCCCCATCACATGGGGTGCACCACTACTCCTCCTTCAACTCTCTCTCTCACTTGGGGACCGGCACATGGGGTTAGGGGCAGATTTAGGGGGCCTGGATGTCTTGGCCCCCTTCAATTTATGTCGCTACATAGAGCTTCAATCGACCTTGGCAGTGGAATAGCATGCTGTCCAAGGCAGGAACCCCCACTCAGAAAAATCCTGGATCTGCCTCTGCGTGCGGTGCTGCAATAAGTAGTTTTTTCGGGCATCTTGTGCTGCAGTCTTCGTTAAATAGAACATGCCGAACGAAGACACTAAAGCGAGTGCAGAAATGCAGTGGCCTCTACGGAAAAGTGTACATACAAGACAAATACAGTAGAATCTCGATGATACCAATTTCAGGATGATACAAATTATTTTCCAGTCCTGGCCGGAATGCCTATTCTTCCCATGTAGTACAGTAGAATCTCGATGATACGATCACGGATGATACGATCACGGATGATACGAATTTCGGGATGATACGAATTCTTTTCCGGTCCCGGCCGGAATGACTATTCTTCCCATGTATTAGAGTTTGGATGATATGAACGCGTTACCTTGCCTTTACGGATGATATGAATGAGCCAAGGACGCGACAGAGGTCGTTCCCCCGTGACGCGCGAGCGCGGGAGTGATGCTGCTGCGTCTTTAGAAAAGGGAGGGCGAACCTCACCACGAACTCCCTTACATCATGTAGCGCAATGCAAGCAATGACTTTCCTTTTGGTGGTGGTGGTGGAGATAAGATCGGAGGGATTGAACGGCCCAGAACCTTATCACCTTATCTCTGTTTTGACCTTTTTACTCCCTCGCAACAATAAACCGCGAAGCTGTGTGACATCACTCTGGCGGAAAACAGCGACCAGAACCCCAGAACATGTGGAGGGAACATATCAGGACAACTTGTGGCAACATTACGCGTCACCATTCTGCAAGTTGGCTTCACCTAACGCTTGCGTGCTTTAGGAGAAGCTCGCTTTAGACCACTGTCGCGCGACTAGCGGGTGAAAAGCACGGGCTACGTCTTTTGAATCATCTCGCGTATTTGGGCAACATTGGCCAAAAACGGAGACACAAAAGCGTTACAACCGACCTCTTTCATTGACAGTAACGGAAAATGAACAGTCACTGTCTATTTTCTTGCCTCAATTTTTATTTTGGTTTAATTCGTTTTATACGAATTTTGGATTATACGAATTTTTTCTGCGACCCTGTGAGATTCGTATAATCGAGATTCTACTGTATTACAGTTCAGATGATACACACGCGTTATCTTGCCTTTACAGATGATACAAACGAGCTGGGGAGGCTACAGAGGTCATTCCCCCGTGATGCGAGAGCGCACCAGTCATGCTCCTCCTCCTTTTTAGGAGGGAAAGAGATCCACACCTCACCACGAACCCCCATACATCATGTTATGCAATGCAAGCAATGACTCTCCCTTTGGTGGTGCGGGGGACAAGATCAAATGCATTACATGGCCCTGGACCTCATCACCTCATCCCCGTTTTGATCTCTTTACCTCCCTCGCACAATAAACTGCGAAGCTGTGTGATGTCGCACTGGTCGCACAGAGAGGGGGAACATATGAGGACAACTCCTGGCAACATTAGGCGTCACCATTCTGCAGGTCTGCTTCACCTAATGCCCGTGTGCTATAGGAGAAGCTCGTGTTACGATTCTGTCACACAACTCGTGGGCGGAAAATATGTGCTGGGCCTTTTGAATCATCTTGTGAGTTTCAGCAGCAATGGCCAAAAACGAAAATGCAAAAGCTTTACGACCGACCTCTTTCACTGGGAGTAATGAAAAATAAACAGCCACTGTTTATTTTCTTGCCTCAATTTTTATATTTTGGTTAATTCTTTTGATACGAATATTTTCCGTCATACCAAGAGATTTTTTATTAAGAGATTCTACCGTAATATATTAAATAGGAGATTTCGTTAGACCGACATTCTCTATACCAAGGTTCAACTGTATAACGTTTCTAACAAAATACAGTCGCCGACCGATTTTTCGGACTTCTAAAAGCCACAAAATCAGTCCGAATTATCGAGTAGTCCGAATTTTCAGTCAATGACACAAATCTCTCCCAAAATGATTTTTATTAAAGAAAACTCAAAGAGGCACAAAAAAACTATCAATGCGCATCTGCTTTGCTGTGTGTATGCGAGAAATGGCATCGCAACGTATTTCGGCTAATGTCACGTTGTTACGGTAGACATTTCCGAGCGTATCAACGACCGCAAGTAGTGCCGCCGTTGAAGGTGTAGCAATAGCACTTGCGTTGTCATCGTCGGAGCCTTCCGCTGGCAGGTCGAGGACTTGTGAAACGATTTGCCCATCAGACATTTCGGCGCAAAATTCTGCACATTCATCCACCTCGGCGTATGTTTCAAAAGTTTACACTTGATACCTGAGCTTCGGAAGTCCTCTACCAATGCCCGGACGTTTGCCGATCTGTCGTCGTCGCCGATGGCGATACCAACGGTGCTCGTACTCCGTACTTGCGTACTGTCCTTGCGAAATCCGGCGTGACGAAAAAAAACTGTTTGCTATAGTACTCCCTTTCACTGCTTCCCACGAGTCGGCAAGAATATGAAGCACGGCGACAAACGTAACGTTATAGTTAGTTTCGTTTTCGTAGCACAGCACAACACGCGAGAGCAGTAGGGACCAGCAGGGAACCTTGAGATTTTGTATGATTCCTTGGTCCATGGGCTGCAGGACACTTGTTGTATTCGGAGGCAAGAACTCTAAACGTATCGCCTGCAGGTTCTGTACTGCGCCATGTGCTGCGCAGTTATCGATGAACATGATGACACTCCTCTTCTCGTGCATGAACTTTCTGTCCGGCTTTCGGATGTAATCTTCAATCGGATACAATCTTTTTTCGGATGCTTCTCACATCGTCGACGTCGAAGACGATGTTGACGAAACTGCCGTCACCGTTGAAGAATCAGTCGCGGTCTCAGCAGGTGTATGTGCGGCTGACATGCTCGTGTCTTCATCACATTCGTCAGTATCCACTAAGTGATCGAGACATCCTCAGAATCACTTGAAGGCGCGGACATCATTTCGTAGTTTCACTTCTTGTCTTCAACAATACTTTGTGCCGCTTGTGCATAACCGCGTCAGTGGTACGTGCGCGTAAACTCCGCCTCCGCGCGCGCCTCCTACGCGCGTCATCACCAAAGGCGAAGGGAAAGTAGAGAAGAAAAAAAAAGGATACAGCGGCGAATATGTACTAAAAATCAAACCGTACCTGCGAAAAACGGTCCGAATTTTCGGACGTCAAAATACATTGGCTCAATGGGGCGCCTGATAAAGCCATAACTTTTGTCCTAAATATTGGAAAGTCCGAATTTTTGGAGTCCGAAAAACCGGTCGGCGACTGTTTTGCATCCATTACAGATCAAATTACAAAAACATTCTGTCTGTACATAAAATTTCGGGTTCTTACTGTTTCTAAAATGAACAAATATGCATTACGATTTACACTGAAGGAACCAGAAAAAATGGGAGAGAGTGAAATACCTAAGTGCAGCCTGCTGCTGATATTGAGCTAGAAGCTGGTTGATCTGTGCTTGGTCCAAGCTTGCCACAGCAGCAGTTTCACTGTCATTGTGGACAGTCATGTCCAAGTCTCCCCCTGCAATATTAGTTACAGGTAATATGAGTACTAGTATGTACTAGAGTAATAGTATGAGTGAGAAAAAAAATTATTTGAGGCATGCATTATGATCCTGCACTACAACAGCAGCTAGACAAGGCAATGACTCATGAAGCTCAGCTCATGCTCTCGATGGCTACGTTCACCTAGACTAAACCCAAGCAGTGTCTGATGGAGGACCTTTCTGTCAGTGGCAGTTTCTTGTTCAGACTTGCCAACTCTGCAACTGCGACCAATTTTATGCTGCTGTTTTTCTTTTTGTTTTTTTTTATG
The DNA here is from genome assembly GCF_037126465.1 of Ornithodoros turicata. Classification (NCBI taxonomy): domain Eukaryota; kingdom Metazoa; phylum Arthropoda; class Arachnida; order Ixodida; family Argasidae; genus Ornithodoros; species Ornithodoros turicata. Next base: position 29,971,838 of record NC_088202.1, on the reverse strand, counting down.
ACATGGTGCTATACAAGAGGGGTAGGAATATATTTCTACCAGAGGTGTGTGAATATTGAAACTTTTGAATACAAATTGAATATGAATAGTATCTCCCAAATTGTCTTTCAAATATCAAACTGAACATCACATCGTCGGATAAACACTTGTAACAGTATTAACCTGCAACAACTAAGGCTAGGGAACTAGTGTGTGTGGTCACAGTTGTGTGCTACTGATGCTCTGAAAAATGCTTCAGGGCATGCACTTGTAAAGGACCAATAAGGAATATGTATTATACTTCATATGTATACTTCCAATCTCGTGACATGCAATCGTATTGTGAATGTCCAAACCAATCATTTTCATTCCTTCTTTTTTTTTTCATCCATATTTTGTAGGGTGCATAAGTATGTGTGTGTTGTTGCACCCATGATCAGTTGGGGGGGGGGGCGAAGTGAGGCGAGTTTTGGTATTAAGCCCCCCTCTACCTAGGAGGTCTGGCTACGCCACTGACTGACCCTAAGAAATTTGGGAGAAACTCACCTGCACACCCTGGAAGAGGCTAGAATTTGCATGTCACCGACCAGAAAAGGAACTTTATAGGAAAATATTTCCGTGTATCACGCGCAGGACCTCTTCAGAGCACTTTTTTACTGTATAACGCATGCGTTAAGTGTCTACCGGAAAATATGGTATATATATATACACCGTTATACACCGGAAAATATGGTATAATGGGACAGCCAACGTGTTCCTCTTTTGAAGCAAACGAGAAAGCATAAAAGCTTGCACTCCAAAAATTCTTCATGCATTTTACATGTTGGACATCGTGCACCTCCACTGTTGCAAGTGCTGGTGAAGCAGACATACATACATAGCAGGGAACTAAAGAGGAATGTCATGTTCAGAATGTGGGATGGTTTACTGACAAGCACATCTAAGCTCAGGTTATCATAAAGGAAAACCAAAAGGTAGAGAGTGCTATCTCCGTCCAATGGCAATGCTTTCCACATTTGTTGCATAGGCACTGGTGAGGGTGTCTTTCCTGACAGTAATGCATTGTTTGGAACAAACTCCTTTATGAGCACTGTAAAACCACAATCGTAGGCGTCGCCGTACGGCTGTGCTTATAATGCACGATCGCTTCCAGAACCTTCGATTCAGTGCTTCTTTCTTTTCGTCTAAAGGAACATGCCTGTCTCGCTGTAATCTATAACAACTGTCAATGCAGTTTGAAATGATTTTGCAGCATTGTCATTGTTGTAGCTGGCCTTTCTAAGCTATGGTCTCAGATCCAGCACAATGCCAGAAGTGGGAAAGCCCTGTCGCAATATTGTGACGTCGCACTTCTCAGATACTACTGTCATCACATACTAATTGATCATTTGTAGCTTTATGTCATAAGATAACTATGTCATCACATGCATCCACGATTAGAAGATATATCTCTGATGATGGGTTCAAACTCCAAGGTATAGCAACAGAAAAGGGCCCTACCACAGATCAAAACTGAACAAACATGTACGATACACGGGTAAGCCGGTCAGACAGTCTCAGAGCTGTGTAAGTTTCTCAAAAAATGTAATTAAGCTACAGTTACATTACTTTGAAATTAATGAAGTTGGAGGAAAAGTTACTGAAACTAAAATGTAATTCAGTTACTAATCAAATGTAGTTTAGTTACTTTTCAATTACTTCAGGTTATCCAAACTTAAGTAGGGAAACATCAACTTGCTGCCAACAAACGACTAAAAATAATTATTTTGTTACTCATTGAATATATCTTTATGTTATTTACTGGTCTATAGAACAGGCCCAATGAGGCCAATATTTAAGTGCGCGAAAAAACTCCTCTGCAGGAAACAAAAGACACCAAGAGGACTGAGCACATCTAACACTGGTGATAACGCACCAGTCCTATGGCATTGCTCAAGTGATTAAACATTAAAAAATGGTGCAGATAGACCATCAAAAACTGCCAATCAAGAAAAAGAACGTTGAAGGTCAACATTGCTGGACCTTCAATAACTTATCTTAAGTTAGTCTGGTATACTTGCAATATCAGTAGTGCAACAAAAGGGGAAATCTTGAACACTGTCTCAAAAGTCTGCTGATAATGCACACGGAGACCTCGGAGAGCACAGCGAGTGGTAGGTGTGGTTTGTGGTGAAAACTGAGTGCGCTTTCAAACGGCAGGTAATCCTCTATACCAAAGAATCTGCCTGAGAGAGGATGTTTGTTGTGTTAGAGAAGTGCATCCGGGGATGGAGCATGCAGCCCATGAAGCTTTTCTCTTGTTCAAGCATGTTGCGCTCATTCCATGGTCCCAAACACAACCAAGCGGACAAGAAAAAAATAAGTTGCTGAGTGGGTTGACCAACAGCAAGACAAAAGACTCGCTGTTTCGTACGAAAACATAGCAACGAGAGCCACAGCTGTGGCGAGCACTTTTGGTGTCCCGCGCAATGCATTCACGGCTTTGAAGAAGTGGGTTGCGAACTCTATGAATCGCAACAAACTTTCGCTACCATGAAGGATGATGATCTGTCAAAAGCTGCTTGAGGCATACAAGAACAAGCTTCAAGCCCTTCAACGGTACGTCATCAACCACGACGAGGAGAGCTCCTGAAAGGCCAAATGAGCAATGCTGACCAAACCCATTTGCTTCGACATGCCATCCAGGCAGAGTGTTACCACAAAGCGCGACCGGCATGTTAGTGCACCCAGCACCGGGAATGAAAAGACATGACTGACAGTGATACTGGCATAAACTGCCAATGGCCCTTCATTGTCTTCCAAAGGAAGACTCTTCCGATGTTCTCTCGGAACATGCTTGTCTGAGCCAAACAAAAGGGCTTTTTCAATGAAGAGACTGTACCGGAGTGGCTTTGCTTGCTGTGGCACAGCCATCCTGCCGCACTGTTTAAATCGAACAACATGCTGGTGATGGACCAGTTTTCCAGGCACCAGGAGGCCATGTTGGACCATGGGTGTGATTGGTGGTCATTACAGGCAAACTCACATCGCTCGCGCAGCCCTTATATGACGCCTTGGACAAGCCATTTAAGGACCACTTGACTGAATCCAATAACAAGAGGATGAGCCACGAGGACCTTCCAATAACTACATCTGGGTGAGCGCCGCTTATCGCTATAGCCTGGTGGGTAAGCTTCCACAGCAGCAGCTTCCACAAGAAATGTTACATAAGTCATTTCGCAAATGTGGCATTTCCACTGCCCTGTATAGGGCACCAAAGATAATGAATTGTGGACGGTGAATAACAAAAAGGAAGATACTCTTGCGGATGATATGTCTAATGATGACAACGATTAAGTATTGAACGTAATCTTTTGTAATAAAGATTTCTTATTAATGATACAGTACACTTCCGTCAATACGACTTTGAATAATTCGTTTTCTCACTTAATTCGATCAAGTTCGAAGGTCCCAACGCCCATATGTTACTATTGATAAAAAAGTTTGTTATTTCGAATGTGAAAGCAGCCACCATCATATAATTCGACAGATCCGTCCGCGTACCAAGCGCCTGCGTTGCACCGCACATAGCAACAGAAAGTTCGCCCTAAAGCTCCGGCGGCAGGTGGCAACAACGAAGCTTTTAGACATTGCATTAGCACAAGCAATGGCAAGACAGCAATGGCAAGACAGCAATGGCAGACAGTCTCAGAGCTGTGTAAGTTACTCAAAAAATGTAATTAAGCTACAGTTACATGACTTTGAAATTAATTAAGTTGGAGGAAAAGTTACTGAAACTATGAAGCATGAAAGTCGCATGGAAGTCGCTGAGAAGGCGTGTTAGCTTAGCTCAATTGGTAGAGCCCTGGACCGGCAATCCAGAAGATGTAGGTTTGAGTCCCACAACTGGCTAACCTTTTCAGTGACTTTCATCTTTCATCGTTACTGAAACTAAAATGGAACTCAGTTACTCATCAAATGTAGTTTAGTTAGTCTTCAATTACTTCAGGTTATCCAAACTTAAGTGGGGAAACATCAACTTGCTGCAAACAAACCACTAAAAACAATTACTTTGTTCCTCATTGAATATATCTTCATCTTATTTATTGGTCTATAGAACAGACCCAATGAGGCAAAAAAAACGCAAAAAAACGCCTCTCTAGGAAACAAAAGACACCAAGAGGACTGAGCATATCTAACACTGGTGATAATGTACTAGTCCTATGGCATTGCTCAAGTGATTAAACATTAAAAAATGGTGCAGACTTCTCACGTCGTTGACGGACACTCCTCTCAGTGTAGCGGAAGTTGGTATATTTGATTCCTCGAATGAACAGGAAAAAAGGACGCCACATCATCCTGGGAAAGGAGGAAACTTCTTTTTCATTTTTCTCTGTCTTTTTGTTTTGCGTTTCACCAGGCTTTCATGCGGAATCTGTCGGTGTTTTCGGTTTTGTGGACAGAGCCTGGAACTCCAGCTAGTTGTGGCAACACATTGCAGGTACAAAATGCTGTCGATTGGCATCAAGGGAGCCACCCTCGAAGATGTTGTGAAAAGACATCTCGGGTTTGATGACATTCGTGGAAGTGGACAACAACGTTGAAGGTTGAAGTGTGTGAGTCACTTACCGGACACTGATACAGCGAGCAACGTGTCCTGCCTCGCGGAAGATGGCGGAAGCGAAATTGAAGACGATTTTACCGAGAGTGTAAGTGACCAAGTGCGGGCGACGTTGAAGCCAGACTCAACCCGGCCCGATGCTGAACTGAACATACCGTTCGCTATCGTTATTATTTCAAGTTGGCGCGCTCCAAATGTTACGTGATGGCACGTGAAAACTGTCCCAGTAGGCTGGGATTTCCAAGAAATGACACAACATGACATCGCGCAAGAGCTCGTGATGAATCCCAGCAAAGTCATGTATACTTATCGCGCCGTACAGAATAACGAAAAGTTGAGCACTCTATTTGTCGTATGAAGATAAAGCCGAAAGGGTGTCCCATCACGTCAACGCTGTACGTGGATGTTTTCAGATGCGCATTTCAAGCGTAAGACAGCAGACGATACAGCAGACAGCAACAGCAGATGATCACAGACTGTCTTTGCAAATAAAAATTGCCTCATTCTTTTTTTTTTTGCCTTCGATTCGACCTTTTCGACCTTCGACCTTTGAATAATTCGATCAAATTTTGTGTTCCCCTCAGGATCAAATTAATGGAAGTTCACTTTATGTGCTGCTGTGATTAGGGATGGGGGGGGAGGCAATATACGGTTTATATTTAGGGCCTGACTTTTTAGGGTTAAACCCGTATCCGCCCGATATTTACCCCCCGAACGAAATCTGTAAAATTCGGGTTTAACCCGAATCTACCCGAAAACATCCCGGTTGCGTGGCACACTCGTAAGTGTGCATTAAAATAAAGTTTGATGACATTGCTAAACATTAGTTCCATGTTAAGACAAATTTTTATTAAACAAAAAAAAATCACCCGAATGCACCCGAATTCCTGACGACAGAATATGCCGTAACGGGATTTAACCCGAATACACCCGAATGTTTGAATGAAAAATATCACCCGATATTTACCCCCCGAATTTGGCCAAAAATAAAACCCGAAAAAGTCAGGCCCTATTTATATTCTACATTTATATTCTTCCTAGTAGCTGTAGCTGTCCCAAGTGGGAGTATACTCCCTCCAGCTGCTGCACATCTTGCAGTATAACTAGACCCTGAAGTTTTCGGGTTTTATATTTTTCCAAATTCGGGGGGTAGAAATTGGGTCATTAAATTGATGTAGAAAATTCATGCAAATTCGGGCAGAAAAATTACCATCAGACTGAGTTCGGGGAGAAATCGGGCATTATTGTAGAACAAACGTTCACTGTACCATTTATCCAGAGTGTCAGAAGTAAGGGGCAGTCGCATATTTTGTGAGAAACTAGTATGTCAATGCCTTGAGGTGCCTAGCCTAGGTGCAGTTTTGCAGGTAGAAATCGGGTTTAACCCTAGATAGGTGAACCTCAATTCGGGGTGCAAATTCGGGGAAAAATCGGGTTTAACCCTAAAACATCAGGGTCTAAGTATAACTCATCTGCAAAAGCCTCATCTGTGCTGTTCTCATAGCTTTTCTTATAAAAATCTGTAACACTTTCGAGCACACCCTGTATGTCGCTTCAAAGGACAGGGAATTAGATATGAAAAATATGTAGTGCCAAAGACTAAGAAATCAGTAAAATGTGAATTTTATACCAGTGCCTATGCATACGTGCCCAACACTGTCAGTACTTAGAAAAAACATTTTACACACCAGCAGGAGTGTCGTCTCTCTGCAGGTCCCCCTGAGGCGCTGCAGTAGCAGGTTGCCCCTGTAAGGCAGATGCCAAAAGACCTGGTGCCCTAGGAGTTATGATGAATGCACCGGGTGAATTGCCTGAGGTCTGTCGGAGTTCAGTGAGAGTCTGGGTGAGTTCTGACATCGCCTGCGTCAGTAGGTCTGCTTCTCGTCCTCTGCTGTTGGCGTTATTTCCAGCATTGCTTACTGCTGAAGTCACCCTCCCAGTAGCGATCACATTGCTGCTTGCTGTAGTGGATAAGGAAGTGCTTCGGCTCGCCTGCAGTGAAGAACACAATATGTAGAATCATAAAATTCCAACATATCCGACACACTGCACAAGCAGACAAACTTGCAGAGATAATCTGACCAATGGTCAAAGGATGGGAAGTAGAACCTGTTAAATGGCAAAACCGATTCCATTTACCTGAACACACTGAGGTTTTCCAATCTGCTAGGTTAGATTAGATGAGTTTAGGTAAGGAGAAGATATTTGAAAAAAGTTGGGCTGTGCAAATTGAATTTCACGCTAGCTTTCAAATGTAGCTGACTCCACTTACATACTTATTAAAGGAGCATGGAAGTGACCCCCGAAAAATTTTTGTTTTTCGCTACGACGTCTTCTGCGTCGAATAAAATGAGCTCCTGCAAAAGGACGATGAGCACAGGTAACCTACAGAGTGCGCGCAAGGCTCCATTCTGCACACCTTTCAGAAACCCTCTCCACATCCAAAGAGCGCATCGGCGAAGCAGAAGACGTCGTGACGTATCATGGGCTTCGGCACGTGACTAGTGACGTCCAACGGCACAGCTCAAGCATGTATAAGCGGCGCATGAGCCGAGAAGAAAAAACAGAGAAAAGGCCCTGAGCAGTTTCTACATCACGCGGGGCTCGTGTCTCTCATCCGCAACTGCTTTTTCCCGACTGTCTTTTGTATATTTTATTGCGCAGTGCTAATACGCCACAGAGCGAAAATATTTTGCATGGTGACTCCTTATGGACAGCTTCACAGATGAAGCAGGGTTTCGAGTCATGTTAAATGTCACTTCAGTGCTCCTGTAAGGTTACAAAATTGTGGAATTGGAAGCTGGCTTCAACTGTTGATTAAGAAGTTATCACGAAGCAACTGCCGCTATTTCAAGCATATTTGACTAAGCCAATGTTGCTGAAACAGGGGTTCGCGAGAGCACCATTGACGTCTGTGAGGCCTCCACACTCGTTTTTTATGTTTCTTGTTAGCAAAAGCCCTTGAGAGGAGTGTGCCAAAATCTTTCAAACCCGACACTGAGGATAACGTCCTGCAGCTATTTAGAACTCGAATCCTTTCGACACATTCCCCACACTACAATCCATTGCCCATTGTGCAGAGCCGGCACCACTTTTGCTCTTCTTCTTTGGGAAAAAGGGGGATATGGGGAGAGGCATATATTGTTTGAACACCACCCCTACATTCGCATCCCAAATGTGTCATTTTGTATTGTTATTGACCATATCTGAAGTACAGTTCAGGTCTCCTACCATGGTTTCTACAGTCGGTGACCAATTTTGCGGACTTCTAGGAGCTCAGAAATCAGTCCGAGTTTTCGGACAGTCTGAATTTTTTGTGAATAGCATAAGTCCACTCTTCACTTTGAAGACCTTTGGAGAAAACAGGCCAAATTTCAAAAAAGTTCGATGTATAACACACACCGATGCATAACACGCACCACAATGTTGCTACAAGCTTCTGTACTGCCGCCAGTATACAGTGAACCCTCGTTATTATGACCATGGTCGTTCCCGAAAATTTTGGTCATAATGCGGAATTGTCATATTAACGGGGGGGATTTGCAGAGGTTTCACTGCATTGTTCCCCAGGAGCATGGTCGTAAAGTGGGTATGTCAGATTATCGGGGGTCATATTAACGAGGGTTCACTGTACACAATAAACCAAGGCGGTGTATCATATATGCAGGTTATCGACGACTTTGGTGACAACATGCCATGCTACAAAAGAAGACAGTCCTTTTATTTCAGGTCAGGCACACTGCTAGAATAGACGACAGTCACCCACAAACATTCTTCTGCTTATCCACCTAGAGCAAACGCGAAGTTCAGGGATGTAAAAAGCCAGATTCAAGAACAAATGCGGACAGTGTGTTCTCAGAACTGAGCAGCATTTTGTATTCTTCTTAGTGGGTGTGGGTGTGTCCTGCTCCACCAGATCTCAGGCACTTTTAACCTTTTATGAAGTCCAGTGCCCATTCGCCGGTTTTGTCAACTGACCCTAACAGATTTGGTAGAAAGCCACAGCACACACTGGAAGAGGCTAGAACTTGTATGTCACTGACCTGGAGAGGAACTCTGCAGGAAAATATTTCCGTGTATAACAAGCAGGACCTCTTCAGAGCACTGTTTTACTTCATAACGTCTGCGTTATACACACGAAAATATGGTACTTCAAGAGGTATCGCTTATGTTCCTGACAGAGTAGAGCAAGAAAGTATACAGTAAACCCTCGTTAACTCGAACTCGCCTATCTCGAAATATCGGTTATCTCGACTTTTTTTTTTTTGCGTCCCGATCCTTGTCCCAATGCTTCTTATGTGTTTGGGCCCTTTTAGGTTGAAGCTTTTTTTTGCCGGAGTACGGATATCTCGAAATTCCATCACCGGTAGGTCAGCGTACCTACGGCTGATAACGTGCATTCTTCGGTCCCCCAGGCTAGGTCAAGGTCAAAGCCTTTCAGTCCTAGTGACTCACGCGCTGCTAGCTGTGGCAGGCAGACCGCACTCCTCTTTCCACCCAACATCACTCCTCCTCCTCCTCTGCATTCATCCGAGTGTCTCGCGTCTTGTTTCGTTCTTCGCGGCGTGATGGCTGAACAACGCACATGGAAGTCCCTGACTTTGGAGCGGAAGGTGGCACTTATCAAAGGCCTGGCAGCAAGTTCATGAAGCCATTATCGTGAACTGTTTCGTTCATGCGGGTTTCTGGTCTTCCACCGCCGTACCGGAGCCAGCAGACTAGTTCAGTGACTGTGATGAACTGTGCAACGATGTGATACGCCTCGCATGTTGTGGGGAGAGTGACTTAGAGGATTTGAACTTCGAGCACTATGCGCTTTACGACGGCGATGTTCCAGTAGCGGTGAACCGAGTGATACTGAAATGGTTGAGAGTGCCCACGGTAGTGACGTGCATTTTATGAAAGGCAGTAGCATGTTATACAGATGAGGCTGTAATTGTTTCAGACAACCACAGGCCATTTGTGAAACAAATGAATTGGCATCCTGCCTGAGCTTTGCCATAAACACCTTTTAGTTTCTTTGCACTACTAGGAAGTTGCACTACTGAAATTTTAGACGTAAAGGACATCTTTAAGACACCCTTCTTGTTCGTGGGCTGCAGTCATTATTCAAGAGTCCTAACTTTTTAAAGGCAACCTCAAAGACATCAAATTTAAGTCCCTCGTCGGTGCTAAAACATGTTAAACTGCATGTGGGAGGGGCGCCACCCCTTCCACAGACGATGTCTACACAACTAACTTTGGACAACGTTATCTTAAACTAAACGCCGTCCGGCCTGTGTTGGTCCTGCAGCAAGGGCAATTTCGTAAAGCAGGCTTCACCTCATTCACCGAAGCATCAGGTGAAGCCCACTTTCGGGTTGTGCCGTTCATAGTCGTGGAATAGTCGAATATTCGAAAAATCGAATATTGGATATTCGATTGGCGAATCGAATAGTTCAAGCGTTTGATATTCCATTCGAATTCGAGAATTCGAATATTCGCACACCCCTACTGTAAATCATTCAATGGCATTAAATTAAATGGCATAATGCTCAATCTTGTCTGTTTTGTATATCTCCCGGAAAATTGCAGTGAATATGGTGCTTTTTGGTGCTCTGCATCAACTTTGATAATATTTTCAAATGGCTGGGCAAAAAGGGCAAAGGACAGAACAAGTAAAAGAGACACGATGACAGCACTGGGTAATTATGTAAGCAAGCCGTCAATAATTTTATCTAAGAAGATTGATAACTTCATTTCTGAAAAGAAGGATCCGGTCATACACGTGGAAACTCTGACATGAGAAGGGGAGGGCAGTAGAATATAAATAGGTCTCAGGTTCATGGAATAAACCTTGTGTTGGCAGTTCAATGCAGTCGTCGTGTGTCGTTTACTTGTTCTGTCCTTTGTCCTTTTTACCCAGCACTGGGGTTTTATCACTTTTAAACAGCCACAAGAGATCACCATTAGAAGTACCAGTGATGTAGACAGATATGAGATGCAAATGCTACATGTAGTTTAGGAATACGTGGTTGCAGCGCCTTACTGCAAACATGAGCCAGCAAGACAACAATGGTTTATAAATTTTAAGTATTTTCTTAAAATCAGCTTGGAAAGTTCAACTGCTGCATGGGTACACAACAGTTATTATTACCACTACTCCCATAACAGATCACATGTTGCCACAGGTGCACAACAGAATCAGGTAAATGTGATATCAACATATCATTTTGCAGCCAAGGTAAAGGTGGCTGGCTTTTACTGCTGAAGACGACTGCATGTGTCATGCAGCTAAACCATACTGCGTCCAGTTTGCCCTGACAATGTGAAAGTACATGATGCATAAAATTCATAATCAGGAGACACACCTTTGACAATTGTGGGTTTGCAGCCAGAGTTAGGCTGATCAAATCCATGTGCTTCTTGCGTTGATGCTGTAGTAGCTTTGCTTTGCTGGCATACTGTTTGTGGCACAGGTTACAGTTGTGTGGATGTGTTGTCACACTACCAACCATGTGAGAGAACGTGGGGTTTGGCTCACCAGGAACAGTGGGCACACCACCCTGTGCAAAAACAAAAAGCCTTAAGTGCCATTATGCATGCTAATGGAATAATATGAATAGATAGGATAGAGTTCAGGCTTGCATTCTTGCTCTTATCCCAGTGTCACGTCTATCAGTAATAATCTAGTCTGTGGCAGTATTTTGACCAATTCTAAATCCTAGGCGCAGTTAACTAAGGTATTCCAAGGTGGATCACCCTCTGTTTCATACAAGATACATAGGAAACTGGAGCACACATCTGACATGATTTGTGGGATCATTGTTGCTGATGTTCTGTTTTATTATTACTACTACGGCCAAACCTCGATATAAAGAAACTCACGGGGACCATAATTTCTTTAATTGTATTGAACATTTCGTTGTATTGAACTTGCTCATATGCCACCAAAGCCTCCTCATCTTTCTCTATCGTGTTGCGATCCCACAAACATTCTAAGTATATCTATGGCAGTGCGTCTTCCGTAGGGCTCTCCGTTGCCACGGCATGTTTGTCCCCGTCAAGAAAATTACCTAGGCTGATTTCGTATTGTACACCACCACTTGAATGAAGCGTTTCCCACTCTTTCCTTTCACCTTCGTCCTGTACTTGGCTGCTACCGGACAGTTCAAAACCAGCGCGAAAAGGAGAAACCTCAGAGGGAAAATCCCGAACCTTCCAATCACTCAGACTTCCTTTTGTAGGCGCCAGATTCCTCCTGACCCTAATCGCGTGTGCCACCATTCGCCGTGGGAACAGGACGCTGCCTGCGCATTTTGTTTTCGCGACCCTCAGGTCAGCTTTGGGGGCATAAAGCTTATCTCATTCTTTCACTGTATTGAGGCGGCAGCTAAAAAGAATTTCGTTGTAGCGGGAGTTAAAATACATTACTCTCTATGGCCCTCTGCCAGGGAACCCAAATTATTTCGCTCTATTGGGAATTTTGTTATATCACGTTTCGTTGTAACGAGGTTTGACTGTACCCCATTTCACTGGAGGTATAAAGCGGGGGGTTTCTGGAGTCGGTGGGAGAGTGTCTGAAGCACCCGGTAAAGCACTTCCACCCACGCCTCACAGAGGGTGCCTCAGACTCGTGTTGGGATAAGCCTGCGCTAAAGTGCTTCCACCCGCACCTCACAGAGGGCGCCACAGTCTCATGTTGTAATGTCGGTTGCACCTGCAGAGAGGAAATAATCTGTCGCTCTGCACATGCACTCGGGGGGGGGGGGGGGCAGACGGGGGGGGGGGTTAGTATGCGTCATGGGCCGACAGGAAAAGAATGTCACATTAATTCTGTTACATGCAACACTTTGTAAACAGGCAGTTGTTTGATGTATCCCATTCAAGTACTTTTTATCTTTAAAAGAAATAAATAGATAAAGGATGCATGTATGAACGTCTGCACCAACATTTCTGCAACAGAAAGAAAACGAAAGCCGCAAGAGCTCTGGGGCGACCGAGTTGGTTTGGATCAAAGGTAGACATGATGCGGAAAGAAGACAGGACTCTACCCACGCAATCACTTTGTAAGCTTTGTACGCTGCACATTGCAAGTTCACGCGCACACTTCCGTCGCACCCATGTAGTCGCAGAGTCATGTTCTTCACAGTGCAAATGCAACCGTGCAACCTGCCAGCTTTGGAAGACGCAGAGAGGCATTGCACCCTGGGCTGTATTATCCAACCACCTGTAACTCCCGTTCCTTTACACACAGTTCTTATGGTGACAAAAAAAAAGTGACCTTAAGGGAGACTCCGCACCAAAAACGTGTTGAGGTAACAGTGCGACATCAATCCGTACCGTATGATATTTCAGTGAATACAATTTCTCATCCCCAAGTGGCGCAGATAATTAGAAAAGGAATATTTTCTTTGAATGATTAGGCGCTCCTCCACGGAAAAGCAGGCCAGTAACAATGGGCTTCACCTCACCGGTATTCCTCGTCTGCGGCTTTCTGTATGTTTGCTTTTACCGCTGGCGAATATTTTAGAATGAAATCGAGGAAGCAGATGACTCGTCATCCATGTGGCACGAAGAAGTTACAAAGCGCATGCCCGAAAAACAGCCGGTGGCCCGCATGAGACTACCGGTGACGTCACGGATGGTACAGAAGGTAAGAGAGGAAACCTTCAGAAGTTTCGGTTTCGTTTTGAGCTTCGCAGCTCTTTTGGCAACTACCGAGTCACTGACTGCCAAACCAACTTTATTTATCACTCCAGAAGAATGTATCGAGCTTATTTACACAGCCATTATAGTAGTTTCGGACTGCCCTGGAGTCTCCCTTTAACTGAGCAAATTTCGGAATTGCATTCATAAAAGCAATGATCATAAAGCTGAAATGAAAAAGAGAAGGAACCAATGTCATAAAAGAATCCGCGCATGACGTGCGTGGCGAAAAGAGCCGCATGCCATGGCGCTTTCCTAACTCCAGCGCTATCCATGGTGCTGCAATCCGGAAAAGCGACTATTCAGCCACCCATCCACAGCTCATGTGCAGACGTGAGGATTCTTTCCTCTCTGCAGATGCAACCACATTTTCTCCAGTAGTGCTTCTAGTTGTAGTAGTTTAAGGAAAGATGCAATAATGTGAACTGTGACTGCCTTGGTTATTGTTTTATACAGGTATAGCTGTATCCTTTCTGTGCTTTATAAAGAGGATAAAATTTGTAAGGCTTAGGCAATTTGGTTGGACTTAGGTATATTTAGGGCCCTGTGGTTTAGGGTAAAACCCATTTTTAACCCCTGGCTTCCATCATCATCACTTGGGGTAAAACCCGAAAAAACCCAAAAATGAACTTAAAACATTGCCAATTCAGTCACCAATACGGGCATCGGAGAACGCTAAGCATTGGACACTCAACACAGCAGTTCAACATTTCTGTCAATCTAAAATGCGAGAAGCGCTCGTTTTATTTTCCACCCGATATCACCGTGTATTAAGGCTTCTGAAATAAAACCCTATTTTACCCCCCCCCCCTCGATTTTCAACAAACATAAAACCCGAAAACACAGGGCCCTAGGCATATTAATGACTACATGTGCAGTTTAAACAAATACTCTGTGACTGATAGATTTCCTCACCGTTACAAAATATAGCAGCTGCACGACATGCTCTATTTCGGATTGATTTCATACAAACATAAATACGTAAGTACAACAGTGATTTTGGACGAGCTACCTTTGTGCGGTTACTCATAGGCAATGCTGCACCGGGGTGGTTCTTGAGAATATGGGCTTTGCGTTTGGAAGAAGAGCGGTACACTTTCTCACAGTACTGACAGTAGTAGTCACGGGTGGCCTTTAGAATTGGAAGATTTAGTTCTGGTACTGTGTCCAGGGGCACGTCTGGATGGCGTCTTGCCAAATGGTTCACCAGCATTCCTCTACGGCGAAAGCCCAACAAACAGGCATGACACTTGTAAATGAAGCGTTGGTAATCCGTTGGAGAAACCTGGAAAGTGTAACGCCACTTTCAGCTAAAAGCAAGAAGTATCTAAGAACAAATGTAATGTATTGGAGTCAAGGTACTCAAAATGAAAACGTTCAGGCAAAGGAAAGGCATGTCACAATGTCATGATGAGCATTTGCCACATTTCGTGGCGTGTAAGGTTATGTTATATGCGCTTTCGCATTATATGTGATTCTACAGTCGCCAACCGATTTTTCGGACTCCAAAAATTCGGACTTTCCAATATTTAGAACAAAAGTTCTGGCTTTATCAGACACCCCATTGAGCCAATGTATTTTGACGTCCGAAAATTCGGACCGTTTTTCGTAGGTACGGTTCAATTTTTCGTACATATTCGCCTCATTTTTTTCGTTTTTTCTTTGTTTTTTTCCATCGCCTTTGCTGATGCAGCGCGCACGGAGCTGGAGTTTACGTGCGCGCACCATTGATGAGGTTATGCACACGCGCCACAAGCACCCATAAACAAGCTATTGTTGAAGACAAGAAGTGAAACCACGAAGTGATGTCCGCGCCTTCAAGTGATTCTGAGGGTGTCTCGACCGACTTGGGATACTGACAAATGCGATGGAGATGCGGAGATGTTGGAGGCACAGACACCCGCTGAGATCACGACTGATCCTTCAATGGTGACAACAGTACCGTCAACATCGTCTTTGGCATCGACGATGTCAGAAGGATCCACATGAAAGCGTTCAAGATGCAAGTACTCGACGGTGACTTTGCAGCAAAAAGTGAAAGCCGTACGGATGGTTGAAAGCGGAAGGAGTTGACGTCGCGAGAGAACTCACGCGCGAGAAGAGGAGCGTTATGTTCATCACATGGCACAGTACAGAACCTCCAGGCGATACGTTTAGAGTTCTTGCCTCCTAATACAACAAGTGTCCTGCAGCCCACGGACCAAGAAATCATAAAACAACTCAAACTAACTATAACGTTACGCCTGTCGCCATGCTTCATATTCTTGCAGACTCGTGGGAGGCAGTGAAAGGGAGTACTATAGTGAACAGTTTTCGTCACGCCGAATTTTGCATGGACAGTAGGCAAGTACGGAGTACGAGCACCGTTGGTATCGCCATCGGTCACGATGACAACGGCCCTGCATTGGTAGAGTACCTCCGAAACTCAGGTATGACTATACCTGCAAGTGTAACGTTTGAAACGTACGCCGAAGTGGATGAATGTGCAGAATTTTTACTGAAATGACTGATGGACAAATCGTTTCACAAGTCCTCGACCTGCCAGCGGAAGGCTCCGACGACGACGACGCATGAGCTATTGCTACTCCATCAACGGCAGCAATACTTGCGGCCGTCGATATACGCTCGAAAATGTCTACCGTGACAACGTGACATTAGCCGAAATACGTCGCAACGCCATTTCTCGCATACGCGTAGCAAAGCAGACGCGCACTGATAGCTTTTTTTGTGCCTCTTTGAGTTTTCTTTAATAAATAATCATTTTGGGAGAGGTTTGTGTCATTGACTGAAGATTTGGACTGCTCGATAATTCGGACTGATTTTGTGGCTTTTCAGAGTCCGAAAAATGGGTCGGCGACAGTACATGTGATGCTGGGGTTGTAATCACATACAGTCGCCGACCTTTAATTTGGACTTTCCAATATTTCGGACAGAAACTTTGGCTTCATCAAAGTCCCCATAGAGCCAATGCATTTTCACTTCGAATAATTCGGACCGTTTTGAGGAGTCAGTGCTCAATAATTAGGTACGGATTTTGGCCCGACCTCACCTACTTTTCTGTGTAAATCTGCATTTCGAACTCCAAAATTGTCAGCTCGAACTTCTGAGCCTTCCCGTCAGTCCACCGACGCTCCCGGCGCGCTGCGTCCAGGGAGGAAGTTGTGTCTCACGCAACTTGCAGTGCACGAAGCGAAAGTGATAAAATGTCGGCATCTACGTCTGACATCCAGTTTTCGTCATGCTGGGTTTTGCGCTGGTAGTGGGAGCACTCTGACAAGTGACAACAACGACAATAGTTCAATGGACAGCCTGGCGATTGGTTGATGACCTATGCGGCACTTGGAATGGTGATTCCAGAAGGCGTAGCATTCGACGCTTACGCCGATGTTGACCGGTGCACTGAACCTTGGAACGAATAAAGAGATGATGAGATAGTCCCCAAGTTCTTCTCTTGCCCACGGACGGGTCAGATGACGACGACGACAGCGGCAGTGGTGCGGGCATCGGGGATCCTCCGTCAACCGCGGCCATTGGCACACTTGGAACTGTGTATTCTGACACTGCGACCTTAGCAGAAATGCGACGTGATGTTCTTTCCCGTGCGCGTGCTGCTAGACAGACACACATTGAGAGTTTTTTCAATCTAGTTTGAATGCCTCTAATAAAGACCATTGGTGGAAGCAGATTTTCGTCATTGGCTGCTAATTCGGACTGCTCGATAATTCGGACAAATTTTATGGCTCCTACAAGTCCAAATTAACGGTCGGCGACTGTATGTCACTCAATCCCTCCGCACTTCCTCACACGACTCCATCCCTCCTCTTAGCCGCTTGTTGACAGTAGGGCTTCATGTGACTATGCGAGCAATGAGAAAGGGTGAAATGTTTCCCTCTTTTGGATTTGTCAACGCCTGCCACTAGTGGTGTTACTTCTGTTCTTCGGCTATTCACCATTACAATTAAGACAGCACACTGCACCGGATAGCCTGCAATACCCTTGTCACACTGGCAGCACTAACCGCAGCTAACGCAACTGCAGTTACGTGTAACTGCGGCAAACCAGCGGCAAACACGTAACTGCGGTTGCTGGTTTGCCGCAGTCACACGGCAGACCAAACAGAGGTTATGCCACTAACCGCGGTTATGGGAAACTGAGCCTGGCAACCTCGGTTTTGCCAGCTAACCGAGGAAATGGACCATTGCCTTAACAGCGGTTAGCGCTGCCTGTGTGACATTCACCATAAATAATCATGCGCATACCATGTATTTAATAATTGTTAGGCTTTTTAATTACCATTTTGCCCTTTTCTTTTCATGCTATACAGCGTAATAAAATTATACTTTGCGCTGCTGTCACAATCGCGCAGCCGCTGCTAACATATCAGAAACCACCATGTGATAACATCAAACCGTGGTTCATGATAACCGCGGTTTGGTCGGGTAATGGCGCTTAAGCGTAACCGTGGTTAAGACTGCCTGTGTTACAAGGGTATTAATTATTCCATTTTAGTTGCATTCAGCCTAAGGATTGCATTACTCAATACTCAACATGTGACTTGATTTAAATACTCGACGAGTATATAAAGAGACGTGCTACGTGGCATCTATTCAAGCTAGGCTTACACTTTGCAGGTGTTGTCTGTATAAGAGAATGCCACAAACAAATACCAGAAGGTACCACATCCAGCACTGGAGGTGCAATTCTTAGGTTGACCTTTACTAATGGCATGAGCTTGTCTCTCCCTGTCGGACAGGGACCTGAAGGCTGTTGTTGGAAAGGACAAGGAAATCACAAGCATGGCTCACCTTTGGTACAAAGCGTTTGCTGTTAGCAGAAGCTCTGGCAGCCTTTGCACGTGCTGCCTCCCGTGATTCCCGATCAGGCCCATGAAGCCTTTGCATGTGCTCCTTCAGCTTGTCTTTACGCTTGAACTGCTTCCCACAGGATGCGCACAAGAATTCACGGTGCTCAGAGTGACACAGCATGTGAAGTTTGAGTTTGTCCTGCCTAGGAAACACCTTGTCGCACTGGCCACATGGGAAACGCTGATCCGTGTGGAATGCTCGAATGTGCTTGCGTGCTTGGTTGTATTCGAAAAACGTCTGCATTAAAGAGA
Organism: Ornithodoros turicata; assembly: GCF_037126465.1. Taxonomy (NCBI): domain Eukaryota; kingdom Metazoa; phylum Arthropoda; class Arachnida; order Ixodida; family Argasidae; genus Ornithodoros; species Ornithodoros turicata. Next base: position 29,953,455 of record NC_088202.1, on the reverse strand, counting down.
GAGAACAGATGCATGCACAGCAAAGACACTTTACAGTCGACCCCATCTGTAGTCATACTGACAAGAAGGTGAGATCACATCCTTGCATCAGAATATCTCTATGTATGAGCTTTTGTGGAATCGCTGGTTGGAATCATGTTGAAGTGAACTGCTACTGAACGTGAACATTTACTTTTTTGAAATACGTACATGTACCGTAATTCCCCAGAAATTATTGGGCAGAATACCTTAGACACAGAATAAATAAATAAATATGACACATTATACCTAGTTAATGATTTGGAAGAATGCTTATTCTAGAATGCTATAACCGTGTAACATGTAGTGGACATCTAAGTGCAAGTGGTATGGAGATGCAACGACATCTGCTAGATAGCTCATTATGATTTAAAAGTGAACTGTGCTCAGTGTCCCACTAAATGTGATAATATGGCTTTATTATGAGGGAGGGATCTTAAGCAAACCACAAATGAACTTGTTTAAGTGCATATAACATCTGGGTGAAATTACATGCATCTATTTTTAAACATAATCACCCCCGATGTTAATGCAATTGCGTCAATTGGTGGGTGTGCCAACGTGGTGCACAACCAATCATACACCACGTTCTTGAGTTCACCATCGTCTTCAAAACATTCTGCCACTAAGGTGCTATTTGAGAGCACAAATGAAAATCTGAAGGTGTTAAGTCAGGGGAGTAAACAGACTGTGGGAGAACTTCTATTTGAAAGCCATGGATGGTTGTGCCCATCCTGTGGGCAGAGTAACTATGTGGTTCATCATGTTGAAGCAAAACAGAATTAGAGCCTGAAGTTTTAGGGTTTAAATAGGCACTAAAATGCAAAAACAACTTGCTCTCAAATGAAAGTCCCTGTTTCACTTGGTACAATTCAAACAAAATTACGTCACACAACGCTACCGTTTAGAAGAAAAATGCAATGAAAACAGAGCTGTCTTTGGCGGCAACGAATGGGATCCCCAGGAGGCAAAGATTGGCGGCATCCAATGAGACAGCTGGAAGAGCGCGCGCATGCCTGTCGTGGGCGTGCGGATTTGGAACGGGTCTGATCGCAGTGTTCCGTATATGCACGTCATGATGCGCACAGCTGCATTTTTCAATACCGATTCACTGAATTGTAGCCCACAACAGTTCACGTGAATGTTCTACTGGCAACACTTATCTTCAAGTCCTTCGGACAGTTATGCCAGTCTGTATCCCAACGCGTACTATGTTTTTCACCAGGTCTTCTACATGGCGTGGCACGTGCGTGCATGCGCAGCATGGACTAAGAACTAGGGGTGTGCGAATATTCGAATTCTCGAATTCGAATCGAATATCAAACGCTCGAACTATTCGATTCGCGAACCGAATATCCAGTATTCGATTTTTCGAATATTCGACTATTCCGCGAATATGAACGACACAACCCGAAAGTGGGCTTCACCTGATGCTTCCATGCACGAGGTGAAGCCTGCTTTACAAACTTGCCCTTGCTGCAGGACCAACACAGGCGGGACGGTGTTTAGTTTAAGATAACGTTATCCAAAGTTAGATTTGATATCTGTGAGGTTGCCTTTAAAAAGCTGGGACTCTTGAATAATGACTACAGCCCTTGAACAAGAAGGGTGTCTTAAAGATATTCTTTGCATCTAAAATTTCAGTAGTGCAACTTCCTAGGGCGAGTGCAAAGGAACTAAGAGGTGTTCATGGCAAAGCTGTTTTGTCAATAGAAACATATGGGCATTTGACGGGACCTTCGAATTTGATCGAATTAAGCGAAAAGACCAATTATCGGAAGTCGCATTAACGGAGGTCTACCGTATTGCAAGGACCTTTCCACTGTCTCAACAACAACTTTATTTTGATGATGATAACTGAAGCGTTCCCCCCCTGCTGGCAGTGCACGTGGTAATTGCATGAGGACGTAATGAATGAGCTTCACGGGGGAGACCTAGGTCGCACAGTGCTCAGAAAGGTAAGGCGTGCTTGTCGCCCTTTCTGTCCGTCTTGGTCGTCTTGCATTTCAAGTTGGTTCGTGTTGTACCAAAGGGCCCAATTTTCTATTAGGAATGCCATTTTCCATTTCTAATCATGTACCAACCAGTCCAATCGTCTATGGTGCTCAATTTTCCAAGTTGTGGAGCGATAGTTCGCGATAGACCGAGCAATTTCTTCGTGGTGAGAGGGCAAAAGTCAAGTGTAGTTGTTCATGTTCAACGTACACGTTGATTTCATTACTAATACAGTCAAAGTCCGTTACAACGAACACCTTTATAACGAAAAGACCGTGGTAACGAACGTTTTTCGTGCTCTGGTCAGGCGCCCATAGGATTCAATGTATTCTTCGGACATTTATAACGAATTCCTTTATAACGAATGTACCGAAATAACGAAGTGATTTTGAAGTTGGTAGGCTGAAATTCGCGATCTTTCCAACTAAGTTTTGAAAGCAAACGTTGAACTGCGAACTCTTTGAGAGCGTTTCCCATTCCGACTCGGCGCACTCAGCACCATAGATGACAGTTCTGCGGGGGTCATAAAAGGCGGGGAGAGAGAGAGAACAGGTGTTCATCCTCCTGGCGTTCTGGATGGCTTGTTCACGTTGGTGAGACGCAGTCGGGATTCGTGGGCCTCGACTGTGCGACCTGCTTGTTGTGGGCAGGCTGTACGGAGCGTACGAGGTCTGACATGCGAAACAGCGGTAACGCTGAGAACAGAGGCTTGGGAAGTGCCTGCCCTCCGCGTCTTCCTATTGGCCAGCATCCAGGAGGCGGAGCCTCCCTTGCTCTTGGTCAGTGAACACACGGATAGTCGCGGAAAAAATTCATATCAAAAGAATTACACCAAAATAAAAATTGAGGCAAGAAAATTGACAGTGACTGTTCATTTTCCATTACTGTCAATGAAAGAGGCCGATCATAACGCTTTGGTGTCTTCGTTTTTGACCTATGCTGCCGAAACTCGCGAGATGATTCAAAAGGCCCAGCACGTGCTTTCCACCCGCAAGTCACACGCTTGTAAAGCGAGCTTCTCCTATAGCACACAGGCGTTAGGTGAAGCCGAGTTGCGGAATGGTGACGTGTAATGTTACCAGAAGCTGTTCCGATATGTTCCCTCCACGTGTTCTGGTCGCTGTTTTCGGCACACAGCTTCGCGGTTTATTGTTGCGAGGGGGGTAAAAAGGTCAAAAGAGAGATAAGGTTCCATGTCTATGGGAGGTTTAATGTCTGAGGTGCGTTTTGATCACAGCAAGAAAATTCTACCAATAAACAAGATTGCTAGCATTAAAAGGCATTTTTCCTTTGAAACATCCGTTTTAACGAAGCTACCTTTACAACGAAGATTTTCCACGGTCTTCCGAAGTTTGTTATAAAGGAGTTTGACTGTACCCATTTCATTTTTTGCTGGTTATTTTGATGTTTACGTGGCTGAAGAATCACTCTTGACAGTCGCTCACCTTTCCACATGTCGGGCAAGTGTAGACCCCGTTGACACAATGCGTATAGACGTGCTCTTTGAGTGCGGTGATGACGTGGAACTTTTCTTTACAGATTGGACACTCGAAAAACCTCTCGCCACGACTGAAAAAGAAGATGGGAAACGTAGTGGGAAATCTGCTTGACCAGCATATACCACACAGTCAATCGAGGCTCACTGACCTATGCGTCTTGAGATGCCCTGTAAGGGCGGAGTTGTTGAGAAAACGTTTCTGGCAGTATTCACACTGCAACGGCTTGCTCTCGTCATTGCCATGAACCTGATAGTGCTTGGCCAGACGTTCGTCCGTAGCAAAGCTCTTGTAACAAAGGCTGCACTTGAAACGCCTGGCGCGTCCAGGGGTACCGTTGCTATTTGCTGTCGCGGCGCGGTTGCCGGACTCGGTTTCCATCCCGGTGTCTCCCACAGAGGGCGTTGCGGGAACTGCCCTCTTATCACCCCGGGGTGGCCCTCGCTTGCCGTGGATGCTTATGTGCCGAATGAGTTCACCACGAGTGCAGAACTCCTGAGCCCATAAAACAAAGAATACGTTACAGAATCACCTAAAGCTTGCACGTGTTAGACGACACTGGAGTCGAACTTTGTTATTTAAAATCTCACAGGCACACGCAAGAACGTGTTGCTTATCTGAAAGTCGTACTAGGGAATGGACATAGAAAATGGCAGAACATCCCCTCCATGACATCCATTCATTTCGCAAATGAGTGTGCGACACAATTTGTGCAACTGTGAATTGCCTGATTTCTCTCAGATGCGTGTTGTCACTATTTAGGTTCATTCTTTTCGCCTGCACTGCCTATACCTCCTGAACTAGTTCAAGGAGTGCAACCGTCGCACGTTCTTTCTGTCATAGACCTTGCGTGTACTTAAGAACTGGTGCAGCACGAGTGCAGCACTTTTCTTTAGAAAAGAATGGACCTATTGTGAAATATGTGCGACGAAGCTATGACGCTTGCGCAAGTGCAAGCAGATATCATGATACACAGGCGCCAGACGCAACGGGGCACAATTATAGACTCCTTTGGTGCAGCTGCGGAGAAATAATGTTTCATTTAGTGATGGTCGGGTTTTTCGGACTGCTGTATTATTCGGATCTTTTTCCTGATCACCGTCAAGTCCGGAAAAACGGTCAGCTACAGTATTCACACAGCCTGGTGTTTAGTCTCGTCCTCTTTCTGTCCACATTCCAACCTATCCTGTCAAGTCACAAGTCCTGTCATCACAAATGTCGCTTTAAAATATTTTTGGCTCACGATTGAGTTCCTCCAAACAGTAAACACTGTCCGTTTTCATCAAAGGAATGTGAGAGTTCAACTTTTATAGTGGACAGCTCAACCTTCCATCTCAATGTTAAGACAAAGAAGAACAATAGTCACATAGAAAATAACATCCACAGTGATCACCTGATCACACTCTGGGCAAGTCTCTTGCTTCCTGCCAGGCTCAACAGTAGCATCCTCCTCTGAGGCCACAGCATGAAGTGGCAAGTGCAAGTCAAGTAACTGAGCAGAGTGGAAAACCAGACGGCACTGTGGACAACCCCAGGAGGTGGATGCTTCATTGGTGGTTGGCACTGTACCGCCATTCTCAAACCGAGAAACCCCACTTGCGTTGCGTACCAACTTGGATCGTACTCTTTGTAGCTTGGAACGGTCTTCACTGTGTTGGTGTCGCATGACATGCCTGGAATAAGACAGGTGCGAGATGTCTGCCAAATACCCACACAAAAAAGTACCTGCCAGAGACACCAAAAACACCCAAAAATCAAGCACATGCAGGAGTCAGACACCTACGCAGCAAGTATAATATAATCCCATTAATTCGAGATCTCTGGATTCAATTTCCAGATAATCCGAACTGACGCTCGGGTCCAGTCAAAATCAAAGCAGTTCGAACACATGGGTAAGGGCAATGGTTAATTCTAACTAGATTGCCCGGGCGCGCTCAGCTCTCAGCTATGCACTGGCCCAGAAGCTGGAAAGCCTGTGCAGTGCTGCTGTATCAAGGACACGTTTACCTACTTATCAAGTGTTATATTTACATGCAGAGGTGGGCACCCTCGCGAGGGCGTGCGAGGGTGAGGGTTTCCTCACCCTCACCTCACGATATTTGAGGTGAGATGAGGTGAGGGCCAGTTTTTCTGGTGATGTTTGAGGTGAGGTGAGGAAAATTTTCAAAAAAATTTGAGATGAGATGAGGTGAGGAAAATTTTCAAAAAGTTTTTTGAGGTGAGGTGAGGAAAATCTTTTTAAAAATCTTTAAGGTGAGGTGAGGCAGGGAAATTTAATTTTTTAGGTGAGATGAGGAAAACTATGGGAAAATTTTTTGAGGTGAGGTGAGGAAAAATTTATGAACGCACACTTTATGAAAGCTTTTCCTGCGCGTACACGGGATATCTTTCCTTCTTTCTGCAGCTTCTGTCTCTTATCTGGGCAGGGACTGCCCTCCTCTCTCGCCGCTGATCTGACGCCCGACATTGCGCGTCATTCGCATATCTGCAACTGAACCTCAATTTCTGCGCAACTTTTATGGGTATAACAATCGTTCCACGAAGCGTTTTCTGTGATTGATTAGGCCAAATCCTCCAGCAAGAAAACAAAGAACGTTATATTGACTAAGCAATTTCATGAGTTTAATTTCGAAAATGTATTTCAATCGCAAATTGATGAAACTATTTGTATTTGGTGACAAACTAAATGTCCAGAAGAAAGTTGTTTACGCCATATTTTTCCGTTAACAGGGTGTCTACCAAACAGCAGCCTTCAAATTCCCTGACTTTTCCAGGTTTTCACTGACTATTTCAAACGAATTCCCTGACAAAAACAAAAGGGAACTTGGTGCCTGCTCATACGTTTTGATTCCAGATCCATCATAAAACAGACCATTTACTAAGTATTAGTGAGGCTACCCTACTTTTCTGCGTCAGAGCTTGTCATACTGGTGAACTGCTACTCGCAGTAATGTTACTGCGGCATCGCCTCTCAACCACCGGTCAGCACTCGCGATTCGCCACGCATCATCACGGCACTTGTCTGCGATTTTCCCTGACTTCAGCTGCTTTTTAGCCAAATTCCCTGACAATTCCCTGGCTTTTCCAGTCACATCAAAATTCCCTGACTATTCCCTGTTTTCCAGGTTGGTAGACACCCTGGTTAAGCCGTTTTCTTATAATGGTCAAATGACACGTTTCGTGCCGCACCCTGAATGCATTTACGCTTGAGGTATATGCATTTACATTGGCAGTCACTCAATGCCAACGCGCATCGAATACACAAATAGCTTTAAAAAATTGAGGTGAGGTGATGTGAGGAAAATTTCGAAAATAAATTTGAGGTGAGGTGAGGAAAATTTTTCAATAAAAAATTGAGGAGAGGTGAGGAAACATTTTGAAAAAAAATTGAGGTGAGGTGAGGAAAAATTTTCAATAAAAAAATGAGGTGAGGCGAGAAAAAATTTTCAAAATTTTTTTAGGTGAGTGAGGTGAAGAAAATTTTTCTCCCAGAAAATTGAGGTGAGGGCGAGGCTAGTGAGGACAAACGCCCACCTCTGTTTACATGTAACTTATTTATAGAACCTGGAGTTTCCAGGAAACATTTCTGTCTAAATTCAGGGAGGAAAAATCGGGTAAATGATCATGTGTGTCTAAATTCATACAAATTTGGGTACAAAAACTTCCAGTACGCTAAATTCGGGGAGAAATCTGGCTCAGTTATTCTAACTAACTGAACTGGTTTGGTACAAATGGTGATGTAACTGTGTTTGCTGCCAAACAAGTTAGTGTGCATTCCTACAGACATTTCAAAACATCCAACGGGTCTTAAGGGAAGGGCATTATTAGGCCTTTATAAGGTCAAGACCTTAATAGAGCTTTAAGAGCTTACTAGAGATTCTTACAAGAGGTACTTGTACCAGAGCAAAGAGGAACAAACAATGAACCACCATAACAGTGTACACAAACGATGCAATCACAATGTAATTTGTTAAGTTTTGTCACAGTTTGCGGCTTCTTAGATTCTGAGTTGGCAAAACCTGCTGAGTTAGCAATGGCCTGTGAAGTAGATACATGTTTGTTGACTGAAGTTATTTGCTCAAATTTTCCCATGCTGACTTCTGCTGCCTCTGCCATTTCCACGCAGTTAATTCAATAGGTGTTTTGTCAGAGTTCTTGCCTCATGTCAGAATTTCTGCACCAGCTCATCAAAGTACACAATGTTGCCAGCCATAGACACAAACTGGAAGGAAAACAAGTGCTCACCTCTTTCTGTTATATGGGTGTGTGAAACGTAGGTCACAGATGGTGCACTTGTACTTCTTCTCACCACTGTGCATAATAAGATGTCTTGTCAGACCGTATTTCCTTGAGAAGACTTTTTGGCACAAGTCACATCCGTACTCTTCTTTGGAGCCCTGGAAACCGTTCAAACATGCCCCGTTCAGTACTATGAAAAGATTAAATTGTGGCAGGTAGAAGTGAGACTGCACTTGCCCCTTCAGTTACTGCGGTGTTATCTGCACCTGCAACACTGCCATCCTTTGATGTCTTCTCTGGAGACGTCGCTCCAGTATCCTGCAGCAAAAGCAAATTGAATATTATTCCTTAGCTAACCCTGATTCCAGTTTGTCTGATAGCAATGGTCAGAAAAAGGCTTCAATATCCATGCAAGAACAAACCAAAGCAGTACCAGAACCCTGGGTCTCTCCAAAAGCTCTATCGCCCCAATTTCATGAACGTTCGTGGAACCATCACAACGTAGAAATGAGCCTATGGTACACAAATGCCGTAATGAAAATGCCGTAGGTGCCTTTTGGCGCTGTATTTGTAGTTGTTGTCATTTTTCATGAAAAACTTTTCCGCATAGTAGCGGGAGTTATAGACACTTATGTCCAGTGCACGCCCTTGCAAACGTCACGATCCGTGACCTTCAATTCAATACAACAAAATGTTCGATACAACGAAAGAAACCCCGTGAGTTTCGTTAAATTGCGGTTCGACTGTAGCTGCTTTTTTCTCGGCTATGTGGTCAACAGGAAGTCTTGATCCCCTCAAAACAGCGAGACTTGCTTGCTTGCTTTGCCGTCTGAGCAAGCGGCGTCATCCGCGGCGGTCACATTTGTGCCCGCTATTATGGTGATTTGTTTTGGCAGAAGTATCACTTCGCAGAAGAAACAGACTTGTAAACAGACTTGCAAGTAAAAAGTAAACTTAGCATTGAATAAGTAAAGTGTCCCTGACACACCAGCAGCACGTCCGCGGGCGTTTCAGCCCGCTGGAGCATAGTCGGGAGTGGGGCGTGGCCTTGGAAAATTGTTCAAATAAACCAGTGCACACGTTTATATGTTCGAATTACCTGGCATTTTCCCCCATTGAAATACACATGAATTTCCCGGCAGCTGGGCACTAGTTCGAATTAACTCTGTATTGTGCCAAAAGAGAGTCGATCACAGGTGATCGATGGTTTGCGAGCAGAGCTATGCAGCCTCCTCAGCGCATATCGACAAGTGGTAACATCTGGTGGACACTACAGACACCGCAGAATCAGTTTCAGTTTTGCTTTTAGCTTCTCCTCATGGTAGCACTTTATGAAACTGTCTCTCTGCCAAGAAGGTAGTGCGGAGATTTTATCTTGGACGCGTCATTGCCCCTTCACGGCGCATTTTTTTCTCAAGTGTGCAATACTTGCATTTGAAGCGTTGCTGTAATACAGGCCGTAGCATGCAACTGTTTCCTTATTGTCGTAGTCGCCACTTTGAAACAGGGATGAAAAAAGAGGTTGAAATAACTGCATATTTTATTACGTTTCTGTCAATTTTTGAACACTAACTTACGCTTCTAGTACCCCAAAGAAACATGCTTCAAAATATATTTCACAGTATGACGGACCACCGCATCACTACATAAACCATGACACTTGCTGTCACCCGTCCTGTCTCATCGACTATCCTTGCGTTTGCTGACCAAGAGCGAGGGAGGCTCCACCTCCCGGATGCAGCCAATACGAGGACGCAGTGGGCAGGCACTTCCCCAGCCTCTGCTCTCGCCCAAGAGATGGTGCAGCATTACCGTTGTTTCATGTGTCGCAAGGCTTCTGCCATGGCGCACCAATCTAACCAACAGCTTCCCCACCGTCCGTTAACCGGCGTACGCGCATCTCCCGCTTGGCCTCGTTCCTATGTTGACAGACAGTGAAGCCGTTGGTCAGATTGGTGCGCCGTGACAGAAGCCTTGCAGCAGGCGAAATAACGGTAGCTATACCCCTGTCTAAGCCTCGTTCAGCAGTTGGTTAGATTGGTGCGCCATGGCAGAAGCCTTGCAACACGCGAAACAACGGTAACGCTGCGCCATCTCTTGGGCGAGAACAGAGGCTTGGAAAGTGCCTGCCTTCAGCATGCTCGTATTGGCCGGCATCCAGGAGGCGGAGCCTCCCTTGCTTATGCCCAACAAACGAAAGGACTGTCTATCATCGGGTTCCAGTGTCATGGAAGCGCGACACGGCTGAGGTTGTGCATGGTACAATCGGTGCCTTGCATGACGCAATCTGTTGCAATCCTTCGCAATGGCGGTGTATGGCGTTCCCGGCTGTGTAAACAGAAAGGTAACCAGCTCCGCCGATTCTTGTAGCAGCCACTATGTTCCACGGAAAGAACCAGCATGGACAACATGGCTGAGGTTGAGAGGACATGATGCTATACCGCAGAACACCAGAATAGTCGTGTCGTTTGCACTTCCAATTGGATGATTATGAATTGAACATGGCACTCGCGGACGCATCCATGCACGTGGTATGAGGTGCTGATACTCCGTCGGGACCACGAAATCCTCCACTGGCACGGTCTGCACTGTCACCCCTTAAATCCTCCTGAGGGAACTAGTTTACCAGCAACAAGATAAAAAGAAAAGGACAGGCACTGACCCCGACTGACCACCGAACCAGAATGTGCTGGCACTATCAGTCATCGGTCACGTGCTTCAGCATGCTTCTCCTCCTCGTTTCACCAGGAGGTGCGAGTCAAAGTGAACTCGTGCCACTCGTGCCACACATCAAAACCTTTCGTGCTATTGGCACTTTCCTCAGACGGCTTAAACTGAAAATATTTTGGAGGGCCCTCTGTGCTCCTTTAAGATACTGTGCTCATCCAGAAAGAGCTGTAGGTCTCGCAGCTTGGACGAGTAATAGAGCGGTTGATTGCGTCACAAGGCACTGATTTCACCTTTGGAGACTGAAACTTGCTGAAACAGATGCTCCATGTGGTACAGTGAAACCACACGCTGAAACAGATGCTCCGTGTATGGTTTGGGAATCGCTTCTCGTGCAATTCGCCGGCATCTCCATCGAGCATCCTGTCAATCATCGACACACATCAACGAAGTTTGTCCAATGACGGTACACGTCGCACCCACGTGACATTGAGGCAGAGAGACAAATTTGTCAAGAAAAAGGAAATGGAGTAAGAAGTTGCGTCACTTTTGTCCGTGAGGGGGTCGTTAACCAGCGTATGATGCACACTGGATTTCTTTCGCTTCTGAATGTAATCCTTCACCGATATATGTATACTGTGCTTTTCTGCTGGCAGAACATCTTCAGCTAACAACAAAATTTGCTGTGCGTTTCCTCCACTGTCGGAGCGCCATTCTTCAAGTCCGCCGTTTTCACAGTGGCTACATTGACTAGGGACGTCCAGAGACATCCTGATTGGTTAACTCGCTGTCTGCATGCCCTCCTTTGTGCATCTTATGAGGCTGCATCCGGGGACCTTGTGCCCTTCGGTTTCACAGTGCGGAACACACGGGGTTGCAGGCAACTTGAGTTGCATGAAACCGTTGCACGCAAGAAAGATGCATCATGTGAAACGGCCCCAAGCCCATTACAGTACAGTTTATGGGGAGAAAACAGTACTGCAGTTTCCCTATACTGTACAGCATTCTGTTAGATACTGGACACATTTATCTTTTTCATGTGAATTCCTTTCATTCAACTGTGAATCCTTGTGAATTCCTTCATTCAACTATTAATCCTATACTGCATGAAGTCACTGCAACACTGCACCAGATTCAGTTACAGTCACCCTCGATAACAAATCTGACCTTCTGAAACTGCCATGCTAAAAATTCAGACGGTTGACAATACGGACTGATTTTATGTCTCCTGGAAGTCTGAAAAGTCAGTCGGTGATAGTAAGCCGGTAAATCACTGAACTTGCTCAAAGCATTTGTTCAGATGGCACCTGATCTTAAAGGGGTTGTGACAGGTCATCCCAGGTTATCCCAGATAAACGTAAAGAACGGTGCTTAGCACCGATGTGAACCTCCATTGAAAGTTTCACAGTGAAGAGGGTCATAGAAACGAAGAAAATGGGCACCGCGGATACCGAAACTCATGCAACTCTGACATCACAGACCTCAGATACTTACGGCTGCCAATGGGAATGGATGCAACTCTGAGATCTGTGATGTCTGCACTTTGCTCGGGAGTACGTTCCTGGGCTTGTATCTCGCTAAGCACGACACGTAGAATAATAATTATTTGTTCCTGCGTATTCTGGCGTGCAATTCAATGCGTCCATGATGTAATGAACCCCATCTATGAAAGCGTCTTAACCCCTCTAAGCTTTACAAGAGATATAGTTTGCTAAGGTGAGGTTTCACAGGTAAGTTCACTGCATACCTTTGACTCTTCCAGTACTCGAAGTAGCCTACATTTCCTTGGGAATCTGCCATCAGTGTCAGAGTTGCCCTCTGAACATAGCTGCCCATTCTGTTCCTGTGCAGGCTTTTCATGCAGATTTAGATGTCTTTGAAGCTCTTCAGATGTTGAGAATGTACCACTGCACTTAAAACACGGCCAGGAACTGTGCTGTTCTGTAGCAGGTTGTGCTTCTTCTACTGTAACCACATACCAGAACATTTGTTATGAAAACTAATGCAAGAGACCACAATGTAAAAACACGTTAAGGAAATTGCGTGCCAGAGAAACACAAACGATAAAGAGTAGAAGTGTGCGAATATTCAAAATTTTAAATACGAATCACATATTTCCAATATTCGATTCGTATTTGAGAATTAATATCTGAACTTTTTCAAGTATCATACCAGCTTACTACCAAGCCGTTGCAGATTGCACGCTTGAATAACGTTGAACGCAGTTGTGGTAACAGCGACGAACATGAGTATAGTTAAACCTCCATATAGCGAACTCTCCATGCAGCGAATTTCTCTATTTAGCGAACTTTTTCTAATTCTTTTACATCTGTCCCATTGACGCCCATGTACTTGGGTTTTCCGTACAGCGAAGTGATTTTGTCCACGTTCTCTATGTTACGAAGTTGCATGCGTGCAGAACCCTGCTTCGATTCTCGGAAATAGTGTGACTGCCGAACTTTCTGGAATTCAGGGTGTCCAGGGTGCATCATATCCTGGTCACTCCTTGCGTTTGAGACGCCAGTACAAAGGAGAGATAGGGAGAGTAGGACGTCGTGGGTTCGGTGACCGACACAACCGGCGTTCGACGAATGAGATGGAGGAGTTTCCTCCTCTCCTACCCCTCGATGGTTGTCGCTTGTTGCCAGCTGCATCCTGTCGGGCGAAGTCGACACCATGGCAAACGTGTTGAAGCGAAAATCGTTGTCGGTAGACACCAAGATGCAAATTATCAATGCCATTGCCAACGGTGAAAAGAAGGATGTGGCCGATTCGGAATCCTGGTGAATTCTTTATCAACGATATTGAAATCCAAGAAAAACATCCTCGCAGCCGTTGCAGCGGGGACCAGCACCACGAGGAAGAGATTGAAAGATCCGCATTATGACGACGTCGACAAGGCAATGTTCACGTGGTTTATGGAAATGTTGTCGTCGCGTGTTCCACTCACCGGCATTATCGTGCAACGCCAGGTTGTCAACTTTGCAAACATGCTTGGTTGCGACGATATGCGGCATCGAACCAGGATCAGGAGGGAGCTTTGGCAGTGTTGGCAAGCTATGAACAGTGTGTTACACCGACGTTTTTCAAGACTGTGCAAAATCAAGTAACGGACTATTTCCATGCCATTTCCTAGCGTTTTCCTAGCCATAAATAGCCTTTTTCTTAGCCGTAATCTTGGTTTTCGTGCGTTATATGCCCGCGGCTTTCAGGCAACTAAATTCCAGTGATGAACACCAAAATTTTGCTAATGCTCTCTATAACGAAGTTCTCCATATAGCGAAGTTTTGCGATATGTTTACCGACTTCGTTACATAGAGGTTTAACTGTAGTACAACAGCTACAAAGCGACACGACGAACTTTCGAGGGTGCTACACTCATCTATGAATGCATCGCTATATGTTCGCTAATCGAAACAAGAACTAGTACACTCCTTTGTACAGCCTGCCCCAGCGAAACGCGGAACCACAATACGCATTGTCAGCACATTCGCGGCTCCAGTTGATTGCCATGAACTTTGAACACTTGTGTGAGACACACAGTCCGGTTGAATTCTGATTAGAGATAGAATATTTTGATGTTGAGCTGAACAATGCTCTTCGCTGGGCCCCTGCATGCACAGCCAAAACCTGCATCCTGAACGCGTTTTCTAACCCGAACGCGGAACAGGACGCTGCTTGCGCCCTTTGTTTTCGTGATCCTTAAGTCGGCTATGGGGTCATAAACCTTACCTCATTCTTTCGCTGTATCAAGTGTTTCATTGTAGCGGGAGTTAAAATACATTGATCTCTACGGCCCTCTGCCGGGGAATCCAAATTATGTCTCTCTATCACGAATTCCGTTATACTATCGCGTTTCATTGTAATGAGGTCTGACTGTACTTTCCATTAGCCCCTTTCAAGTGCATGTCCTGGGGAATTTTTCTAAGGATCAGCAGCACACAACTGTGACCATGTTAGTTTACCGGGGCTTAACTGTTAGTACTCTTAGAAGCTTTTATCCTATGATGTAATGTTTGAAATTTGATTCAATATTCGAAGGGCAATTTTGCAGGCATTCCTATTCGACCTGTATTTGAAGATTTAAATATTTGAACACCTCTAATAAAAAGGAAAGTGATCAAAGCATAATAGAAGTAGTAGATAGTCCTCCCCTCTAGTTTTAGTGTTACAATAAAGGGTCTAGTTTCTTGTTTTCGTCATTTGCAAAGGCTGATAAGGAAGCAGGAGCTCTTTTTCTTAATAAACATATCCCCCCCCCCCCCCCCCCCCCCCAGGAGCTCAGGCCACTCCTATCCTATAAATTTCATTCTTGTTCATGGTCAAACTTGTTTAGAACAATATGGAAAAGGAGACAGAATTCTGTCATCATAGCAGAGCACCATTCTACGATCAGTTTTCCAAAAAAACTACTGCTCAAAATCGAAGTAAATAAGTTTCAAAGTTTTAAGAAACATTGTTTACGCTCTGAAATAAGAAGAAGCAAGTCACACATCCTCTTTGCTCCCTTTTGCGCAAAAGAAAATAACAGCATGCAAAAACTGATAAGGAGGAGTTGCCTTTTTCTGAGCGTCCTTTCATGAGTTCAATGCAAAATCATGCAGAACCAAAATAAATTTTTGCAGGTATCACACAATCTTATTATCAAGGTTTATCTGCAGGTTGCACAATTTGAATACATGAAGCTTTACGACTGATTAGAATTGCACACACCCCACGAAGCTTCAGGACTAACATTACCACAGTCCCGACACATTCAGCACTAAGCATTCTTGGAACTGCAACATACAAAAACGTTGTTAACCTCTAAGTTGTTGTTGCTGCTGCTGCAGCTGCTGTGGCTCAGCTTGCAACTGTTGCTGCTGATATGGCTGCTGCTCTACTTGGATCGACTGCTGTGGCTGACGAAGCTGCATCCTCAACTGCTGTTGCTGCTCCTGCATAGTTTGTTGAGCCTGCTGAACCTGCACCCGTTGTGGTTGCTGCAGCTGCTGCGGTTGCTGACCTTGCAGCTGCAGCTCTTCCATGGACCGGAGGAGTGGTAAGCCCCAGCGGTGAGCATAGGCCGTAGAGTACCACACACGCAGTTCACTACGGGCAGTGAGGGCACGCGTTGTATTGAAGTAAAGACCACATTCCTGCTGCACTAGAATAACATTCTGTTCGGCGTAGCATTGGGCAGGTCGCACAAAGCGCATCCAGTTGCTTTGTGTCTCATCCGAGGTGTCCAGCACCATCACGTTGGAGCCCTCTTCACTTACCTAGGTGTTAAAAACAAGTTGTTAAAAATGATATCAGAAGAAGAATTACTCGCATGGTGAATCTTACCAAGAGGGGAAAGGACTCTTGTGGCCTCTCTGCCATCCTTTGAAGGACACCTTCAATGGGGCCAAACTGAGTCCTCTTAGGAATGCTCTTCTTTGCAAATACACCATATACTATAAGAAAATGATGAAAGATCCATCTTAAACATGAAAATTATGAAGGGCATTTAAGACACTAGCAAAACCAGGAAGTAGAACTGCTTTAGAACCTGAAGTAGAACTGGTCAGGACCAAGCCATAGATTTATTATATCAACAGTTTTATTACAGTAGAATCTCGATGATATGATCACAGATTATACGAATTTCGGGATGATACAAATTATATTCCAGTCCCCGCCGGAATGCCTATTCTTCCCATGTATTAGAGTTCAGATTATACGAACGAGCCGAGGATGCGACAGAGGTCGTCTCCCCGTGACGCGAGAACGCGCGAGTCATGCTGCTCCTTCTTTCGAAAAGGGAGGGAGATCCTCACCACCTTCACCACAAACTCCCTTATATCATGTTGCACAATGCAAGGGATGACTCTCCCTTTGGTAGTGGTGGAGGAGGAGATAAGATCAAAGGAATTACACGGCCCAGAACCTTATCACCTTATCTCTGTTTTGACCTTTCTACCCCCCTCGCAACAATAAGCTGCGAAGCTGTGCGACATTACACTGGCTTAGGAAAACAGCAACCAGAACACATGGAAGGAACATATCAGGACAACTTCTGGAGACATTACGGCGCGGATTGGGGACGCGTAATTTATGCGTCACCATTCCGCAAGTTGGCTTCACCAAACGCCTGCGTGCTTTAGGAGAACCTCAATTTAGAACACCCTCGCACGACCCGCGGATGGAAAGCACGTGCTGGGTCTTCTGAATCATCTCGCGAATTTGGGCAGCATTAGCCAAAAACGTAGACAAAAAAGCGTTACGACCGACCTCTTTCACGTACAGTAATGGAAAATGAACAGTCCCTGTCTATTTTCTTGCCTCAATTTCTATTTTACGTCTACTTTTATATTTTGGTTTAATTCCTTTGATACGAATTTCGGATGATACAAATTTTTTCCACGACCCCGTGAGATTCGTATCATCAAGATTCTACTGTATATCAGGAGCATCTCAAGAACCTCATAACAGGCCCACTAACTGGTACGTTGGCTGCACGCACTTGCCAAAACCAGTGGAGCAACACTGACTCAAGAGTGTTTTAGCTCCTCTCAGCCTTTTCGGTTTCCCACTTTTGCCATCAGCAACTGAGTCTTCAATTTCGTTTCCTGTTCTTGACTCAACTTACACTGTTGCTGTCGAGACACCGAACCCATCCGCTATTTATTTTCACTTTCGTTCGTTACTGCCCACCACTTTCAGCGAACTTGCTTTCTGTACGAGCATTAGCCGCCTTGGATGAGGATCAGCCATGCTGTCATACACACACAACTCCTACGTTCTTGACAAAGAAACAAGTGCAAACCCCACAGCACGAGTGACACAAACAACACAAACTCGAGGAGGCGCTACTGGAGCAATTGAAGGCGGGGCGACAATGGCAGCTCGCACAGCACCACCACTAAATTGAGTTCTCTCAATTTTTTTGGCGAGAACAGCCCTCCCAGGGCCCTCCCCAAAGAGCTCTGTTTTGGCTTTTTGGTCTGTTTCTCCCGCTCCCATCATTACCGTGCCTTTTACAGCAATGATCACGCAAAATACTGTTTACTATAACCGGTATCCTGAGTTGTCATGGTTTACTATACCAGAACATTAAGCTATAGAAGGTGTAATAATCCAGTGAGGACCGGTGCATGCATTTACCGCATTTATTCTAATCTAATGCGCACTTTTTTTCCGAATTTTTTTGCGAAAGTAAGGGGTGCGCGTTAGAATCGTGAGTGAAACCCCATGGTGAACATGGATACTTGATGGGTCAGATAGGGAACGCAGATCAAACGCTGATCTTCTTCGATTTCCCGGCAAATTACACGATCGAAGAAAAGGGAGCAAACCAGGTGCCCATCATCACCACCGGGAATGAAAAGACCCGTGTCACTGCAATGCTCTGCTGCACCGCGGACGGCTACAAGTTGCCGCCATACTTGATATTCTTGCGGAAGAAATTGCCAAAGGGCATACGACTCTGACGATGAAACTGTGCAATAAATGGGTACTTACATTGTTGTCTACTTTTTGACTATTTTTTTTGGCACATTATCACACCCCCAAGAAAGATGCGGGTTAGAATCGGGGGCGCGTTAGATTCGAGAAAATACAGTACAATAACCGGGTTTTTACTGAAAGCAGAGTTACAATCACGGGGTCCTACTGTACTTGCCAAATCACAAGATGCTGACAGGACAGCAAGTCAAGCAAAAAGTAAAGGTGAATTGACTGACCTGGCTCTCCATGTTCATCTTCTGCCACTTTGTGGACATAGAGGTAGCTAGCAGGCAAGCTTGCCCAAGCCCTGGTTAGCACCGGTTTATCCACTATGAGCTGAACACGGTGCAGTGAACATTCCTTATCGTAGAACTGGCCACAGTCCTCGCACCCTACATCATGCAAACAATGTGCAAACGTGAGTACTGACAACGTAGTGGATTGACGCTATGATGAGGCAAATAAAACATATCCAAGCTGCAGAAAAGCATTTCAATGGTGCTAGGGTGCATAATGTCTATTCAACTGTCTGCTGCCTGCAGAGTAAGGCAAACACAGCCTTGCGTTTTTGTAGAGGTGCGCGAATATTCGAAATTTCGAATACGAATACAATATTTGTGATATTAGATTCATATTTGTATTTGTAAATTTGATATTCGAATTATTCAGATATTCGTAAAAGTTTGAATATTCAATTTTTTCGAATATCATAGCAGCTTATTACAAAGCTGTTGCGCGCTGCGCGGTGGAATTTGTACGTTGCGTAACAGCAACGAACACGAAAAAGAACAGCTGCAAAGCGAAGGGTGGAGCTTCAGAGGTATGCTCATCTGCGAATGTGCTGCTACGCAGTCGGTAACTGAAACCGAAACTAGTACACAGTTGCAACCGCCATTTTAAAGTCTGTCCCATCCAAACGCGAAACCGCGGTACGCCTCATGCATCGTCAGCCCAGTCGTGGCCATAGGCGCCGACTGCGGGGGGGCTTGGGGGCCTGAGCCCCCCCGGAACTTTCCCAGGGGGAGCCAGGCCCCCTCCGGAGGAAGTCTACTCAGATGACACTCAAGGTGAAAGTTTCGAGGGATATCCTATACATTGCGTGTTTCATGCAAGTGATCATGAAAATCCTGCAAAAATTTGCCTCACAACGTCGCAACACGGAATTCACGACACCCTGCCCGCCCTCTGTGCATGAAAGGGGGGGTGATGCCGGCTTCCTCCAGCAGATTGAAAACTCTCCGCTTATGGTCGTGGCTTTAGTGGATTCCCAACAAACTCCGAACATTCGTATGAGGCCTACAGTTCGGTGAAATTCCAGTTGAATATTGAAATTTTGTTGGTGTTGAGCTGAACACCGCTGTTCACTGTGCCATTGCATGCACAGCCAAAATCCGCGTCTCGAACGCGTTTTTTCGGTTCCGATTTGGGTTGTCAGCGATATGTGATATAATCATGGTCGCGTGCGATGACGGCGATAATCAAAGAGTGGGATGTGATGATATTTCTACATAGTTTCTCCAGCTCCTGCGCTGTGCGACACGTACCGTATTTACTCGCATAATTTGCACACTTTTGTTACAAAAATATGACGCAAATGTTGGGGGTGCTCAAATTACGCGAGTCTCGATATAACGATAAGTCGGATATTATCGATCGTCGGATCTCTTATAGCAATCAGAATTTTCCTGGCAGTAAAACGCGTGAAAATTGAGACAAGATTCCATTTTTTCATTCAAAATAATCTAACGTGGCATTTTAGTCTTTAGCCTTTTAGGCCTTAGCGTCCATGAGCATTAAAGTGAGAACGCAACGTGTTTATCTGCGCATGACTGACGGGGATTAGACACGCGTATTGCGAGGCGTGCAACTTTGAAGGGACACGCGGAAGTAGAGGAGGTTGCTCCCTCTCCACATCGTTCTCTAGTCAAGTGTTCTTCTGGTTTGCTGGGTGCTACTATGGTGTCAGCGCTTCTGGGACGCTTTTTGATGAGCAAAGGCACATGGCTCAGTTCTAAGCTGCATGTGCTCGACGGATTTTGTACTGGCGCAAAACCTCGTTGCGAAGTGTCGTGCCTTCCAAAATGTGAGTTTGGCAGACAGTTGCGTGTTGCAACCCACACACGCACCGACGAATTACATGTGGACGAGGCGCGTTCTAATGGAGACAATGTAATTCCAATAGTGAGAATGATGATGGCAATGGCACTGGCTGACGAGGAGATAATAAAATTAGAGCTGTGCGAATAGCAAAATTTCCATTGCGAATAGTTTAAGAATATTTCACTTACACTGCGAATCGAATCCAAATACATTCCCGGCTAATTTCTTCAGATAGCGAATCGAATTCGAATAATCAGAAAAGTCCCAATTCGAATAATTTCCAATACCTCATGGTGAAATATTTTGTGGTGTTGTGCTCATTAGATGATGTTCTGCTCCAAACATGTGAGCCTTTTCACCCAGCGTAAAATATTATGAGAGAATGGTCCCTCTGTGTTGTGTATGGTAGACTGCATTAGTGGGATGAACTGCATTGAGAGTTAGTCAACATGTTCCATGCAGCCTGCTTTGTGTGCATCTCCTAATTTCTACGTCTACATTGTGAATTTCCTGTACATTTTTTAGAAACTGCTCATGATATTCCCATCTGTTACTGAACATAACTCTGAAAGTTGGGAGTACATTTACTGGAACCTGCAATGCCCAGAGTACAGTGTTGACCATTAGCTCACAAAATTTTTAGGCTTTAGTGACAGAATATTGTAAACAGTGTAAAGCGGGCTTCACGTAACGCTCGAGTGTAGTTAAGTGAAGCCGACTTGCAAAATGGCGAGAGCGATACCTATTCCCAGTACTATTCAAAAATATTCGAGAATTTCGAATACTGAAAATAGGTTGCGAATAGCATTCGAACAGCGTAAGATATTCGTTTCATATTCGAAATTCTGAATATTCGCACAGCTCTAAATAAACTGCTTTTGTGCTCTCAGTGAACGTGCATGTTCAGCGGCATTCAACTTGCACCGCTCTCCTTTGATGAAATGATCCCGACCAGCGATTTCTCATAAAAGCGCTAAAAATTTCTCGAGAAAGCTCGTATATAACGATAACTCTGATATAGCGAATGTAATAAATATTTATATATTTATTTATATATATTATTCATACATAATATATATATACTCTATATATTACCCTATTATATTTACATATAATATTTATATAGGTACTAACAAAATATGAGGCAGACAACGAAGATGTAGGAAGTAGAAAAAGGGGGAGTTATTTATTTACTAGTGGAAAGTTAAGGGGGAAGTCAACGTTGCGGCGGAAGCTCCGCCTTCGTCAGGACTGAAGAATGACAAATGACACTTGGAGTTTTATACAGTGCTACAATGACGTCACAATCGGGGGGTCCCGCCACCTGGCGGCCGTCAGCAGGTCAAGTACAAGGAAGTGGTTGAGTCATGTCCGGTGAAGAGGTCATAGTCCGGGAGGTGGGATGGAATCCAAGGGCTGTGGACTGTTGTTCTGCAAAGAAAAGGGGAACAAGCAGCAGTACACTATCTAAGCAGATAAGTTTCTTATTGTTGACAGTACACCGGGGTCCTCGTTTATGATAGATTGGAATTTGTAGATAAGGTAAGATTCGCGCTGTTCTCGGCACCGGTCGGAACTGAAGTTTGTTTGAAGAAGGAAAATTGAAACATCGTTAATTGAATGCCCTGGCTGGCTAAAATGGCGTGAAACTGGAAGATTCGGTTTTTTCGTCACGTCCGATCGGTGATTGTTAAATCTGATTCTGAATGCGGTTTTTGTCTGGCCCACGTACTGTGCTTGGCATGCGTTACATTGAAGGAGATAGATAACGTTGGACGTTGGTTCGTCCAACGTTATCTATCTCCTTCAATGTAACGCATGCCAAGCACAGTACGTGGGCCAGACAAAAACCGCATTCAGAATCAGATTTAACAATCACCGATCGGACGTGACGAAAAAACCGAATCTTCCAGTTTCACGCCATTTTAGCCAGCCAGGGCATTCAATTAACGATGTTTCAATTTTCCTTCTTCAAACAAACTTCAGTTCCGACCGGTGCCGAGAACAGCGCGAATCTTACCTTATCTACACATTCCAATCTATCATAAACGAGGACCCCGGTGTACTGTCAACAATAAGAAACTTATCTGCTTAGATAGTGTACTGCTGCTTGTTCCCCTTTTCTTTGCAGAACAACAGTCCACAGCCCTTGGATTCCATCCCACCTCCCGGACTATGACCTCTTCACCGGACATGACTCAACCACTTCCTTGTACTTGACCTGCTGACGGCCGCCAGGTGGCGGGACCCCCCCGATTGTGACGTCATTGTAGCACTGTATAAAACTCCAAGTGTCATTTGTCATTCTTCAGTCCTGACGAAGGCGGAGCTTCCGCCGCAACGTTGACTTCCCCCTTAACTTTCCACTAGTAAATAAATAACTCCCCCTTTTTCTACTTCCTACATCTTCGTTGTCTGCCTCATATTTTGTTAGTACCTATTTAATTTCGCGGTCGCCCGAACCCCTTTCTTCCAGTAATATTTATATATATATATATATATATATAAATAATAAAACTAATTTGGGGAGAAATAGGCTGCAATTGATACATTAGGCTGTTTTCGTTTCTCTCTCTCTCTCTCTCTGTGTCCAGCAAGTGGCACACAGTTAGAGACGGATAGAGTGGTCAAACATGCATTACACATGTTCGCAAATTACAGTCACAAGCATCATATGGTGTAACATCAAACTTGTTTTGCGTAGTTTATTGTTGCACTCAACTAATTTATTACATCAGACATGTGTATAGATGCCTACTAAATACTGTATGTGATAAGTGACAGGGTGTGATACCTGACTGGATTTCTGAGAGAAATCAGGTTTAACACGAACTGGTCCGAAACAGATTTTGGGAGGAATAATCTGCAGGAATTGGGTTTAACCCAAGGAAGTTACCTTTCCTCCCATTTTTCCCCCTTTGTTCTAATAAATATCCCCCCCCCCCCCAAGGAAGTCACACTCTAAATACGTGCCCTCAAACAGCATTAATGCACCATTTCTGCAACATGCTGCTTTGAGTATGTTTGTTTGCCAGTCATTTCTTTGCACTAGGAATACATCAACAGTTTTCTGGAAAAAAAAAAGTATGAGGCAAAAGCTGCTTACAAAAGTGTCCGGTATCAGCCTTCCCCACATTTTCGTTGCCGGCTAATGGAACGTTCGTAGGTGGTTGAGGCATGGTGGGCAGGGAAGGAGTGATGGCGGAGCTGCAGTCCTGGGGGCTTGGAGCAGCTGGAGGAGTTGGACACACAGACAGCTCTGGGCTGCGTGTAGAATCTGGCTGGGAGACGCTGCTGACAGCCTGACAATTCTGGCTTTCTTCTTCTGCAACCATGGTGTCACTGCAAACTGCATGACACAAACATAGTCATTAGGAATGTGCAAATATTCAATACGAATCCATTATTTCTGATATTAGATTTGTTTTCGACTCATCTCTGAATGCATCACTACACGTTAGCTAACTGAAATCAAGACTACAGTGATGGAACTGACAAGAAGCTGCCTGTATTGGAGCAGAAAAAATCAGATTTTGTAGCAGCTTTTTCAGTCTATAGAGCAGAAGGTATCGACTGCTAATTTCGCTCTATATGGTGTAAGCGTTGTTCTGCCACAAACTAGCTGTTTGAGGCTTAGTGTTTGTGTCTGTCCTTTCGTGTTCCCTAGTCTCGGGGTTTTACATTATGCATCATCTTCACCAGCTCGCTTGCTTCCTAGCCGTTTTTTCATTAGCTTCCTCATGTGCTATCATTTCAAACACACAATTCATCATATTCTTATAGAAAGGACAAAGCAGGACGTGAAAGTTGTGGCATCCGTGCTTGTGTCCTCCATCGGCTAATTATCATTGTTTAGCGTGATGATTAGTAAGATGGTAATGGATACTCAACGCCCCATGCCCTGATGCACCGGTGCCGGCATTGCGATAGATTTCACTGGATTCTGTCTGACAACGTATTGGAAAGAACATACTTCCAGCTGAATGAGACATTAGCTGAATGTCGAGCAAAGTTGCTAGTCGAAGTGAAGGGCGAATTAGTGATCATAGCAATGTTGCGACCATTTTGAAACTTCAACTGAAGCAGCGCTTAGTGCTGCGCTGTTTTTATACAGTAAACCCTCGTTAACTCGAACTCTCTCATCTCGAAATATCGGTTATCTCAATTTTTTTTTGCATCCCGATCCTTGTCCCAATGCTTCTTATGTATTTGGGCCCTTTTGAGTCGAAGCTTTTTTTTGCCGGAGTACGGATATCTCGAAATTCCATCACCGGTAGGTCAGCGTACCTACAGCTGATAATGTGCATTCTTCGGTCCCCCAGGTTAGGTCAAGGTCAAAGCCTTTCAGCCCTAGTTATTCACTCTCATCCTTGCGACATGCCGCTAGCTGCGGCACGCAGACCGCACTCCCCTTTCCACCCAACGTCACTCCTCCTCCTCCTCTTCCTCCTCCTCCTCTACATTCGGCATTCGTCTGAGCGTCTCAGTTTCGTTTCGATCTTCGCGGCATGATGGCTGAACAACACAGATGCAAGTCCCTGACTTTGGAGTGGAAGGTGGCACTTATCAAAGGCCTGGCAGCAAGTTCATGAAGCCATTATCGTGAACTGTTTCATTCATGCGGGTTTCTGGTCTCCCACCGCCGTACCGGAGCCAGCAGACGACTTCAGTGGCTGTGATGAATTGTGCAATGACATGATGTGCCTCGCATGTTGTGGGGAGACCGTTGTTAAAACTTGGAAGTTAACGCTCAATTCTTTTTTGTAAACGTTGGTTGGTGATGTGATGAATGTTTCAGTACCAATAACTGCCGTTTGTGAAGCACACTTAAGCGTTAAATTTAAGTTACCGACCGCTGATCTCGGTTCAAGTGTTAATCGGCGTTGGTAAAACCGGGCCTTAGAGGACTTGAACATCGAGGACTATGCGCTTTACGACGGCAATGTTCCAGTAGCGGTGAACTGAGTGATACTGAAATGGTCGAGAGTGCCCACGGTAGTGACATGCTGGGAGGAGAGTCTCATGCATTGCAATTAAGTGCTTAAAGATTCTTTCTTGCTCTGAGACGCGAATGCCAAGCAGATTGCTATTACAGAGTTATTCCCTCTCAGATACGTAAAAAAATAAATGGCTCGGAATTGTTCACGAGCCCCATTACTGTAGGAACGCTTTTTTTTAATGTTTCATAACATAGTGCATTGTGGTAACATCGTGGCAACGTAATTTTCACTGTTCGCTTAACTTGAAACCCCGCTTATCTCGAAAGTTTTTCCGGTTTTTACGACTTCGAGTTATCGGGGTTTTACTGTACTCGTTGCCGCCAAAAACAGAACAACACTAACAATCATCATGATAAGGAATGCCATACAAAACCCGGACAGAACATCATTCAACTGGCAACTGAAGTTTATTTTCATAATCCACCTGCTCCGGAAGGTCATGCGAGACAAAAGCAAGCTCGAGCTGGGACAGACTGACAGATTTTTGGCTAAAGTTGTTCGGGGACTTCTCAATGAGGATGGCCTCCACAATCTCACAGCCTAACCTTGAACCATGCCTTGAACGGTGTCTGTAGACCAATGTTCGTTTACTGTATCTGATAAATCAAAGAAAAAGCGAAAAGAAACACTTTTTTCTCTAAACCAACCAGCAGGCTGGTTGGCCATCAGAATGACGTGGGCGGCTCCTCAGCTCTTCCAGGCACTGCCACTGTTGCACACGGTGTGGATTTTTAAAAACGAATTCTGCTATGTTTGTACATCTGTTGAACGAATTACTTCGCATGGTGCATTTTAATGGGCAGGATAACCGCCTGGTTTATAAAATGGTAGTGACTGAAGTGCTTTCTGAGCTCCTTTAAGAGGGGATACGAGTGAGGCGGCATCTCCGATTCACGATTTTTTCGCGTGTAGATGGCGCCACACGAACATACGGGTCTCAGCCTGGAGGAAGCTGTAACCATTACCCTTAGTACAAATAACTCACTCCTCTGCAGGATTGTGTAGTTCCATAAACACGTGTGACCTCCTTGACTATTGAGATGCAGGGATCTCACGTCATGTTTGGGTTGCCAAGGTCAACTCAGCTACAGAAAAAGAAGGAAAGAAAGAAGGAAGGAGGTCCCGACGAACGCCGATTCTTCCCTTTTGTCCCTTTGTGGACTGCATCTGGTGACTTCTTGGTGTTATGCTATCTTAGCTTGTCCGACTTTCTGAACACAGCGCAGAGTCCAAATGTTATATTTCGTTGGCCCTCCTTAATTTATATTCACCTGTTGGTTTTTCTTTGGCGCTGAGTTCTCACACTAGAACATTTTGCGGACGGAATGTATACAGGGTGTCCCAGAAAACGTGTCATTGAATTATAATAAAAAAACATGCACCACCTAGAGTCATGCGGTCAATGGCATTTGTTCTTACTGGGTTTTTGCCACCTCCTCATGTGAATGTCGTGTAACGTAAGTTTAATTATGTCAATTTTTGCGAGCTTAAGTCTGAAATTTGCCTAGTAAAGGTCACTTTTTTACCCCACCAATGTGAAGACTGTGTCTAATTTAGTCAAATTAATGATAATTGACATGGATATTCAGGACCTATCCCATCGAAAAAAATAGCCGAACATCATGCTCTACGGAGGTCGCACAGAATAGCGCACGATGAATTTTTCAGCGCAATCTTTGTCAGTCCCACGAAAGGAGGTTGGAAACCCAGCCCTCACCGACATCGCAGAAGGAGATAAAACAGGCACGGCTTATCACGTCTGACTTTCGCTGGGATAATGCTTTCCCTCTCCCAATTTTAGGAACTGTTACTTTTTCTACTATCACTCTGTGGGCTGGCTTCGGAACCTCCTTTCGTTGCACGGCGAGCGATTGCGCTCAAAAAGTCATCGCGCGCTATGGTCCGGTGCTCTGAAAACCATGATATTCGGCTATTTTTCCCGATGGAATAGCTCGTGCATATCACTGTGAATTATCATGAATTTGAGTGAATTCGGCGCGCTTCATATTGGTCTGGTAAAAAAGTGACCTTTACTTGGCAAATTTCCGAGTTCAGTTCGCAAATATTTACATAATTAAACTTGGAGTACATGACATTCACATTAGGAGGTGGCAAAAACCTAATAAGAACAAATGCTGTTTACCGCATGATTCTAGGTGGCGTAGTTTTTATAATTCAATGACACGTTTTCTGGGACACCCTGTATATGACAGAATGTTTGTATTTAACTGACTATTCAGTTTTAGTGTATTTACTTTGCGTCTGTGTGCAAGTGAATCGAAATTTATTTGTCGCTACAAACATTAACCGAATAAGTCTTTCGAAACCTAGACAAGATAAGCCGTGCAGCAGACCTTTGCATTTTGTCTTCTTTCTTTGTTTTTTCTCAGATAGCATGGATGTGCAGCATGTGTACAGTCCCGTCTGTCTGAGGCAGTAAAACTTCAGAAGGACTGGTGAAAACACTGGCCTCATTGTCACCGCACTGAACTGTCGTAGCTGTGCACAAAGTGTCCTCGTCACGACTTCCGTCGATACACATTGGATCGCCCCCACATCGTGAAAGGTCTCTCGTGAGATGAAGCCTTGCCCGCTTTATATTAGCTAGCCGTGCTTCTTTTTGGCGTCGCTTCCCAGCCATTTCGAGAGAAACGAGACAAACAGCAATGAGGTCGTTGCGAGCTGCACCAGTAATCAACTCAGACTAAAGCAGTCAAGATGAAGACCCTCGGATCACTACGAAATGCACCCCCTTCCCCGTCCCCCCACACGCACACACAAAAGCATTACCAATGTCTCCATCGAGGTAAACTAGCACTGCAATCGAGGGCAGACAGGGGAGAGGACAAACACTGTGCTAGACTTCCTACAAACAGAAAATTTATTGACAACAGTGTTTGTCCTCTCCCCTATCTGTCCTCGTTTGTAGTGCTAGTTTATCCCCATGCATTCATACCAACTTGGCCGGTTTACCACCGTTATGGATACTAATGGCATTGATTGGTTATCTGGTATCAACTCGAAGTCACATAGAAGCAAGACAGTAAGCTGACCCCCTCACAATGAATGAAACGAAGCACATCCATGTCTACAACACCTATTGGACATTTTCTTCAGGTTAGAACTAGAATGTCTTACAGGTCAGCAGCGTCGTTCTTTTGTGGTGGATACGTAGAGGAACAGTGTGTAGAACGCAAAGCGCTAGCTAACTAGTGCAGCGAGTGATATTGTTTTATGTCACTATTGAATGGCGTGTAGAATTCATCCTCTATTACCACATAAAAAAAAACACCTCTCCCAAGTTAAACAAATCGGGAGAGTGAATGATAACACTCCGTCGGTTGTTGATGCGTTTCATCATATATCCACAATTATGCCCCTGTGTTTTTAGCCGTGGAGTCGCCTGCGGGACCATTTTTTCCGCCCACACAACCAGGGACCATTTTTTCTTACACCCAATTGAATACGAATAAATCAAGCGACTCCTTGAATAACCGTACCGGATACATATGCAGCATATGTTCGAACATAAACATGTACGGTATGTATGCGTAAGCTGATAGCTGATATAGTGCTCACTTTGTTTTATGCTATCCATGTGCCGGCCTTACGTATGCAGCTTCGAGATTATTCAAATATATTCAGTTTGGAAGAAACATCAATTCCATTCGGGATTCGAACATTGAATTCCATATTTGATTCGGAAATGGAATTCAATATACGATTACTCGCTTCCGTATTCCAAAAATTTAAATGTTCACAATGTCCAAGTAAAAGGCAAACTCCGAAGTCGGCCAGTACACGCGTTCCAAAAGCGGATATTCCTCAGGTGATATTTTTCCAGGGCACGTTTCTTCAGAGAACATTTTTTTCCAGGGCATATTTCATCAGGGGACGTTTTTTCCGGGGACATTTTTTGGGGAACATTTTTTCCTGGACCCGCCCTAGCCTGGGACACTTACGAGCACTTATGAGATATTGATCTAAGACATTAATCTTACGACATGTTTGTGTGTGAGACTACATACTTCACTCTGTAGGCTGAAAACTAAAAAGGCAGAGAACTCGGAAGACCGAACTATCGAAAGCCAGAAGCCACCAAGAAATGAAAAATATATATTCGAAAAGTTACATCTGCTACATAAGGTAGTTCCACAACGCTGTGCTCAGGACTGGTATTGGGAATTAATGTGCTAAATGCTTTTTATGCATTTAAAATAACTTTGTATGACCTTGTCCAGCGCATGCCACTTTTTTGGCACAATCCCTCGTGTACTGGGGTTGATCTTACAGCTGTGGATAGCGAAAGAGCTTCTTTTGAAAAAGTTACCTTAAAAAGTGAATTTCTACGTGGATTCTTTTTCAACGTTTTATTCTTAAATTAGTTATTTTGCGGACATCCTCTTGGAATTCCTTATTTTTCGGCCTTTCCATAATCCAGTCTTCGACTGTTTGATGTTACCTCATTAAAAAAAAGAAAGAAAGAAAGAAAACTGTCTTTCAATTTCAACACATCGGGAGAGCGAATGATAACACCACTCGGTCTGACTGTGCCTCACCTCCCCCAACCCTACCGCTCTTTTTACGTGCATGCGATGCGAGACGAATATTGTGTAAGTCCATTGGCAAGCCCTTTAGCAAAGTTTTCCTGGTCTATGCCGCCTATTCTCCCTATTCTCAAGGCCTTCCCATTATTTTGCAACGACCTACCCAACGTGGATCTCTCCAGACAGGTTTCACGACCTCAATTTGGTGCTTCCCCTGCCGGGGAAACCCCTTCTGGGATAGGGTGCCAGAACAGTGACTGCATCCCGCGGAACGATATGGAGTTCTCTTGTGACTGGCAATGTGGCGCTACTGTCCGATGGCAAGACGGGGCAGTTCACGGAGCCGTACATACCTTAAGTTTTTTCAATATTGTGAACAACTGGAGGCATGGACAGACATGACATGGACACGTAAATATTCAAGAAAGAATTCAGCGTAAATGCTACTGATTACATTTCACATATGTGCTACAGTAAACGAGCTACGAACTTCCAAAAGCGAGAGACCCAACTTATAAATTTTTTGCAGCTTTTGTAAGGTTTTTAAAAACTTCTGCAAAAAAAAATTGCAAATGTCTCCAATGCAAATTGTTTGAAATTCGAAAATCTATCAAACAAGGCCATTTTGGTCCAAATCGGTTCAGTATTAGCTGCAAAAGATCGCATTGTTTCGCCCATAGAGAATACATGAGGCCGCCGGAGGTCGTATCCCCTCTTAAAGATTACCATGCTCCATCATGCAACTAAATTTGATTTTTGGTCTTGGCTACCAACATATATTTATTTGTAGTTTTGCTTCCCAAGTTTATGCCAATCAGCCTCTGCAAATGCAATACTAATTCCTAAGTATCACAAATTACAAATATGTCCCGAAGCCTTCGGACTCTTCTTATAGATACAGTGGATGATACGAATTTCGGAATGATACGAATTATTTTCCAGTCCCGGCCGAAATGCCTATTCTTCTCATGTATACCACTTCGGATGATACGAACGCCTTATCTTGCCTTTACAGATATGAACGAGCAAAGAAGGTGACAGAGGTCGTTCCCCCATGATGTGAGAGCGCACCAGTCATGCTCCCTCCTTCCCTCCTCTTGAGGAGGGAGGGAGATCCTCACCATCCTCACCACAAACTCCCTTAAATCATGTTGCACAATGCAAGCAATGACTCTCCCTTTGGTGGCGGTGGCGCAGATAAGATCAAGGGGATTACATAGGTCAGAACCTTATCACCATATCTCTGTTTTGACCTTTTTGCCCCCCTCCCAACAATAAACTGGGAAGCCGTGTGACATCAGCTCAGGCAAACAGCGACCAGAACACGTGCAGGAACGTATCAGGACAACATTTCGCGTCACTATTCCGTGTCGGCTTCACCTAATGCCTGTGTGCTTTAGGAGAAGCTCGCTTTACGATGCTGCCGCGCGACTTGCAGTTGGAAAGCACGTGCTGAGCCTTTTGAATCATTTCACGAATTTGGGCAGCATTGGCCAAAAACGAAGACACAAAAGCGTTACGAGTGACCTCGTTCACTGACAGTAATGGAAAATGAACAGTCAACAACAACAACTTTATTTTGGCTTTGGAGAGTGGGGAGCTTCATCGCCACAGGCGACACTCTACCCCATTGCTGGTGGGAAAGTGGGGAATAAAATAACGAGCCCCTTCACAATAACGATCGAAGTATTTTGTTTTCTCTGCTCCCCGCAAGTCATTTGTGTAAAATTATGCACGTGGGTATAAGGACCGTTTTACAGGGTTCGCCCTCACGGTCCTCTTGTACTTTGTAATCGTAAATTGCACTAATAAAGGAATCTTGAATCTTGACTCTTGAAAAAGGCCAATGGTGTCCAGAAATGTCAGAAGAGCTTTGAGCGTAGAGCATTGCTGGGCTGAATTAGGCCAGGGACCAAGCAATTTCGATAGGGAGAAGGGGTGAGAGCCCAGCTGAAGAAGAGACTCTGAGAGTGTGGTTCGGGAAGGTTGGCAGTGAGTGCAATGAAGAAGAATATGCTCCAGATCCTCAAGAGCACCACAGCGGCAGCAGGTGGGAGAGTCAACTTGTCTCAAGCGGTAACGCCACTGAGCTGTAAAGGCCACATCGAGGCGCATTCTGTGGATTAATGCAGCATCTTGGCGAGAGGTGTTTCGTGGCATGCGGAAAGCAAGCGTTGGATCAACTCTGCTCAACATAGAGGGGGGAAGAATGTCGGTTGTCCATTGGCGGGGAGCCAGAGGAGTCACTAGGCGCCGGAGAATTGAATGGCAGTCTCCTCTCAGCAGAACAATGCTGGTCCGTTTGCGATACGCGAGTGCTGCTTCTGCGGCGCTGTCGGCCTGCTCGTTCCCTACGACACCACAATGTGCTGGAACCCACAGGAGAACTAGCCTGTGGCCTGCGATGTAGATAGTGTGGTAAGCCATTAACACATCAGTGACTAGGGGTGCGGATGGGCATCATATGCCGGAATTTTCAATTGCTTGAAGTGCAGATTTGGAGTCTGTGAAGACTGCTCATTCCCGCGATGTAAAAAATCAGCTATGTGTTGTAGGAAGAAAAGGATGGCATAGAGTTCCGCAGCTGTGGGAGGAGGTTGGATGTGAAAGGCGTCTTCCGTGCACTACGCCTTCGGATGGCACGACGAATGCTGAGGCGGACTTGTTGTTTCGGGATGCGCCATCGGTATATGCTGGCGTAACCGTAGAAAACTTCTCGTCTACCAGAGCATGAAAATGGGCTCGGAGGACTTGAGCGGGGACAAGATCTCTTCTTTCCAGAAGGTTAGGAAGGCGTACAAAAGTGGGCGGTACCAGTAGAGACCAGGGGGCTTCCGGCGGTATAGTGTCCTTAGTTATGAAGCCAGTGAGAGTCTGGCGTGTCCTCTGCGCTACTCGATAGAAGTCGCTTTCAGGGCGGTATCGAATTTTCCTGAGGAGCAGGTGGCGGGGAATGTGAGCACGCAAACGTAGGAAGTGCCAAGCCGTTTCACGTTCACGGAGAACCTCAATCGGGAGCTCACCAGCTTCAGCCAGTACTTGCCGCGTTTCTGCCATTCTTGGAACTCTGAGGGATCGACGAAGGCTTCGAGCGAACAGGGAGCGAAGGGTATTTAATGAAGTTGTTGATATTCTGTGCAGAATAGGAAGGCTGTAAAGCACAGTTGCCCTCACCAATGCCGCGTGAACCGCGAGTGGGGAACGCTGATCACAGCCCCATCCTGAGCCAGAAAGATGTTGAATTGCGGGGAGCTATCGCTGCACTTTAGTTTCAAGGTGTTTAATGTGCCGAGCCCAGCGCAAGTCCGAGTCGATTACCACGCCAAGGAAGCCGTGGAAGCGTACCGGCTCAAGCTTCTTTGCACCAAGCCAAAGAGGGAATTTGGCCATAGCTTAAATGAACACTCGCTGTCTATTTTCTTGCCTCAATTTTTATTTTGGTTTAAATTCTTTTGATATGAATATCGGATGATACAGATTTTGTCCGCTACCCCGTGAGATTCGTATCATTGAGATTCTATTGTACAACGATGCTTAAAATGTAATTTTGAGCGATTTTTACAGCAACAAAATTTGCATTTTGGAGCATTTGAGGCACCTAAATATTCACTTTGGAGCATTTTCAAGCACAGCAAAACGCGCTTTGCAGCACTCAAATATCAATTTTTTGAATTCTTTGGTAGCTGTGGCTCGACTTCACATAACGTTGTTGGAACTCAAGGAGAGACAAAGAGAACCGGCTGGTTCGACGGCGAGAGCCCAACTGATTTATTTTCCGCGGCTACGCGGGCGCGAGGTGACGAACGAGGATGATGATAGCACCGCTGAGGCTGCTACAACCTGAAAGACAGCCATTTCCCTTCCAGTAGGCATATGCACTGGTTGGACCCGCTTCGTAAATGTTGTGCGCTAATTGCGGTTTCAAATAAAATCACATGGGGATTACGCGTGGAGGTGATTCTTGACAGTACAGAAATACACATAACAACCCCTAATTACTAAGTGAGAGATGAGAGGACCCTGTGCAGGACGGCGTTGCACATGACAGAGTTTTGTTACAGCATGCGCTTCCGTTGGTTACGGTACCTACGTTGCTAGTGCGGAAGAAATAGGTTCACATAGGAACAAACAGAGGGCCAGAAATGCTTCGTGTGAATTTCCCAATTTTCTGGCGAAACGAAGCCACGCGCGATCAGTGTCCTTGTGGTTGCAAGAAGATAATATGCAGCACCGTGGCAGAACGAAGGCTTTACTCTGCAACTTGATTTTCTAGTGTTCTACAATCGCACCCTGCAACCTGCAATTCTTAGTGGCTTGTTTTGGAGCAGCTTGGCACAATATTACAGATTTTTATCAGGATGGCACAGGAAATCTCATTTGGCGCAGGAGTGGAATCGTTGTAAATAGTATCTACAGCATATATTTTTTATTGTTCTTGTTATTATCTATGTGTTTGAGAAATCTTACTATGTGCACACCCACGACTTATTTCTTGAAAGGGACGGTCACATGTGGAAACCCACCTATGAAACCGATACTGCTATGTTTGGCATCGGCCAACAATCTGCCTAGCTAATTTTTTCATTCGAAAAGTGCTTCGATACTAATTAAGCCAATTTTCAAGATCGCCACTGCTACCACCGCTGCAGAAGCTCCGGCAGCGTGACGTCACTCCCTAAGGGGAGGAGTGAGAGGGTGGCGCTCAGAGGAGGAAAGGTGCCGTCCAGATCACAACCAACTAAATTATAACGACCATATCATAATAGGCAACCCCCTATGAAGAGCCCGTCCGCACGATCCGCTAGGGGCGCTACTCATCGGCCTGCGAGATCTGTATCATGATTGGATAATAGGAATTTTGCACGACTACTGTAGCAGACAACAGCAACAGCTCCTATGAAAATGCTTAGAATGATGATGATAATCAACTTTAGAAAGAAGCATCTCCCGCGGAATATTCATTGCTTGTGCAAAAATACTAAGGTAAGCTGAAGTACAGAGTATTGGAGAAATTGGGTAAGTAATAGCTGGGCCGATGAGTAGCGCCACCGACTAGCTTCTAAATGCGGTGCTGGGAAGGGGTGCCTATGACATGGTCATTATAATTAGGGCCTGACTTTTTCGGGTTTTATTTTTGGCCAAATTCGGGGGGTAAATATCGGGTGATATTTTTCGTTTGAAAATTCGGGTGTATTCGGGTTAAATCCCGTTACGGCATATTCTGTCGTCAGGAATTCGGGTGATTTTTTTTTGTTTAATAAAAATTTGTCTTAACATGGAACTAATGTTTAGCAATGTTATCAAACTTTATTTTAATGCACGATTACGAGAGTGCCACGCGACCCGGATGTTTTCGGGTAGATTCGGGTTAAACCCGACTTTTACAGATTTGGTTCGGGGGGTAAATATCGGGCGGATACGGGTTTAACCCTAAAAAGTCAGGCCCTAATTATAATCTAGTCGTTCGTGGTCAAGATGCCCCGTAACTCTATGAGATGCCCACAGAGGTTCCTTTCTTCAAGGTAGTGCTCTCGTTGGTTCTTAGGGAGTGACGTTTTCTGGTTTTTCCTGATGGAGAATTCCAGCATACTCTCAACATGCGGCATCTGCTCTTGTCATGTATCCCGTAGTATAACAGCCAAACTACACCACTATTTGGAGTTTGATTTTCGATACCGTGGTCAGTGGTTCACAAGGAATAAAATGACTGTCGTTTCCAAATCGACTGAAACGGATGTGACACTTCCAAGTCCCCATACAGCCAGCGAGAAGCCAACAGCGTTCCAATTCAATCTGTGCAGCAAATTCTTATTCCTCTTATTGAAACTGACAAAAGTATCCTGGACTCAACTGAAAAGCATCCCCTACACATAAAACTAAAACTTGCGTGAAGGACCCGCTCACCTTCCACCCTAGCTGGTGTTACAGCTGATGGTGATGCGGATGATGATGGTTCCAGGGGCAGCGGTTCCCTCATTTGAAGCACCCTCTGCATGCGAAGCACAGAATGCACCCCTGCCCTTCCATGGCTCGTAGAGGCTTCCTCTGTCGAGCTCAGCTCAAGTTGTTGGCTGTAGTTGCCCACTGAGAGAGACAATTATGGTTACAGCCAAAGCGAAATTGGAATGTGGTTCACGTTGCGTTACCTTGAGGATCAACCTGCATGTGATGGGAGTCTGCAGATGTACCCACGTAGCCGTCAGATGTGTCTATCATGTGCTGGAAATGAGTCTTTGGTTAAGCCCACAAATTCAGGAAGCACTGTATTATCGTGTTACAACAAGAACTGGAATAAGGCATAAATTCTGCCAAGCAACCAGAGTGAACCAATTTTTGAGCAGAGATGTTCATTCACATGTTGCAAAAATGTCAATGCACTGCTGGACAATGTACGAGATACTCTACACTATAGATGGGAAGAGATACCACTGACACAATCGAGACTAAATATGAGGGTGGCAGGACAGCTGCACTTAATAACAAATAAATAAGCCTGAGTGATGTCCTTGTTCAGTGAACGTGCATCCCAACATGTTTGCAGGTTATGTAGAAGACCCCATTGCTTCCTTTCCAGTAAGGTGTGTGATCTCACACACAACAATATGTACATCATGACATCTCCTTCGGTCTATATCCCTTTGCACAATTGCCCTGTGCATCTTCTGAGCACTCTTTTTAGGTGGTCCACACTGTACCACACTACATCCCAGAAATTTGTTCACCACACGGTACGCGAAGCAGGTACGATTGGCACTCGATCGTGATTCGGCAACATTTATGAGGGCCGATCTGCGTGGCAGCATCATGGAACCGATACACGCAGGTTGGATGAGTTTGGATGAGTTGAATGAGTTTGAGTAGGATGAGGTTGGATGAGACGCTGACGTCATGAGCAGCGCCGATGAGCATCCATGTGGGACATTGTTTCGGTTTCTGCACCGATAGCTGCCCTAGTGGTACCTGCACAAACCTGACTCGAGATTGCCATGTTGCCCTATTCTAATGCATGGAAGCTGACATTTTCGTGCGCTGTTTATTTTTTTACGCTGAGTATGGCTTCCAGGATTTTTTTTGTGTTGCTTTCGCACGCATAAATACGCCATCGTGCACCACTGGAAGTTCCTCAGGTAAGTGGATAACGAGTTACGTGCGCAAATGCCGGTTAGGTTTATCTGCACACACCCTGTACATAATGTAAACAGAACGTGTCTGACGATCACGTGGAGGGTTTTACCCCAAAACAAAGGGCCCCAAGTATAGTTTCTCAGCACATCATGACCTCAACATGATTTAGGAATAAATATCTGTGAGAACATCACTAGGCAAACTATATTTTAATGGTGATGATTGGGGAGCTTAATGGAGCATCAGTGTAAATACAGCTGTATCACATAAAAAACAAGCTTTTCAACGTCACAGAAACATACGTTCTCGAACATTTATTACATCTTATACCTACCTCCTCTGGTGAGTGGAGTCCAGAGCCACCAGTGGAATCTACTGTGGAATGCATGCCTGGGTCAGAAGCCTCACCACCACCAACCATGTCAGCACTAGATGACACATAGCTCTGTAAAGCTCCATTCTGTCTTGCCACGTGCTCCGTCGCGGCATGATATTGTTGCACGTCCTGTATCACAAATACCAGGACACACAAAGACATGTAGCACATCACCCAACGAGAGCGGTGTTCACAACATGAGATTTATACACAGCCCTGACTATTTTTTTGACATGTCTAGGTAAATCACTGGATATGGAACCTCTATATAGTGAACTGCATATATAGTGAAGATACAGATATAGAGAAGCAAATCTCTGGTCCCGATGTCTTGAAACTCTGACCATGAACCACTGGTATAGTGAAGATACTGATGTAGTGAAGTTTTATCTAGCAGTCTGACCAACTTCACTATAAAGAGGTTCTACTGTATATATAATTGGGACTGGTATATACAGGGTGTTTCACAAAAAAATGAACCAAAGTTTTAAAAAATGCTTCATTGCACACTAAAAAGACGGACTGCATAGTGTTACCAGTGGTGTGAGGATACTCAAACTATTTTTGTTTAGTAATTAATTAATTAAGTGAAATTAATTTGTCATTTTTTTTTAATTCGAAGGATTAGAGCCAAAATGTCAATGAGAAAGTTGTAGCGTGAGATACAACTACACCACATCCATTGATTGCAACTTTGTACCTCTAACAAATCTTTTTTTTTTCCAGCTCCAAAGACTAACTTTCGGGTTTCCAAAAAATCGTCTCGGGGACCCGTCACAGACGCGCGAGGAGTCGATGTCAATGAGAACTGTGACTAGTCTTCGTTCCGTAACAGGACGCGAGAGAGCGCTGTGATCCGGCGTTCCCTGCGCGTGTGTGACAAGTCTCACGTCGGTTTATTGCAAACCCGAAAGTTAGTCTTTGGAGCTGCGAAAAGAAAACCGGATCCGTTAGAGGTACAAAGTTGCAATCAATGGGTTTTGTGTTGCTGTATCTCCCGCTACAACTTTCTCTTTGCCATTTTGGCTCTAGTCCTTAAAATTAAAAAACTGGCTAATGAATTTCACTTAATTAAATAATTAATCACAAAACAAATATAGTTTATCCTTACACCACTGGTAACACTGTGCAGTCCAACTTTTGGTGTGCGATGAATCATTTCAACAAAAAACAAAAAGAGACTAACTTAAAGGGGCACTAAAATGCAAAAACAATTTGCTGTCAAATGAAAGCCCGTATTTCAATTAGTATAGTTCAAACAAAATTGGTTCACACAACGCTACAGTTTAGAAGAGAAACACAATGAAGACAGAGTCGTCTTTGGCAACAACGAATGGAATCCTCGGTAGGCAAAGATTGGCGGCATCCAATGAGACAACAGGAGAAGCGAGCGCATACCTATCGCGCATGTGTGGATTGGAACGGGTGCGATTGTAGTGCTCCGTATATGCGTGGCATGATGTGCACTGCTGCATTTTTAATAGCGATTCACTGAATTGTAGTCCACAAGAGTTTCCGCAAATGTTGCACTGACAACATTTATCTTCACATCCTTCGAACAGCGACGCCAGTCCGCTCCGCAGCACGCACCATGTGTTTCACCGGGACTGCTCCACGACATTGGACTAAAAACACTGATGAAATGACGTTCTCTGCTTAGCGCCGAAGCAAGAAAGAGTCCTGTATAATATTGATTGTTGCTTCGTAACGGAATCAAATTTTTGAATTATGATAGCAAGTACGAAATTAACAGAGCGTGTAACGTAAGTTGAAGTCAACTTGTTTTTGCATTTTAGTGCCCCTTTAATCGGGCATGTCTTGCTGATGTGAAGTGTTCTCATGGGTAATCTAAATGTTTCTTTGCAGGATCCCTTGCCACCACCATGGAACAATATTTGCACACTGAGGTGTCCACCTCTCCCTGACCTTTCTGTCTTTTTTGTTTTTTTTACTTCAAGCCCTGGTGTTCTCTTATTCATGATTCAAGAGATTTCAGCACTTGAATTCAGAACATTCAGGACAGCACTAACCGGAACTAGGCGCAAGCATCCACAACATGCAAGTACTGCAGCACTGGATTGAATTAGATTGTAGTGACATTTGCTGCCAGTGCAGCAGCATTTTGTTTTGAGTGAAAGGCATGAGGCAGCATGGAATGTAAAGCCATGCCTGTACAAGGGAGCTAAATCTGCACACTTCGGCAAGGTCAGCTTTCAGAGGTTTTCCGTGTGTTTTCTGAGGTAACGATAATGCAAATTAAGGTTGGTAAAGAGAGTATTACAAGGTTTAACCTGGAACCACAATGCACTGACTACACCAACTCACATTTCCTGCACGCTGATATGTTAAGTTACAGCACATACTTAGGTTTCCATTTTTGTTCATTACTCTTGTAAGGTACCATTCCATAAATGAATTCCTGCAGGCCCTGTGAAAATCATGACTAATTTTTTCAATCTTTACGCCTAAGCACATAACAGAAATAAGTTATGTTTAAAGACCCTTGCTTTCTGTGATAGAAAATTAACATTTAAAAATCTGTCAGACTTCGCGTGCAGGAGAAAACAAGCAAAAAAATATTGCTGTGTTCTCCCAAGATTGCTAAACGACTTGTACCGTGCGCCTTTCCATCGTTTCATAACTTTTCAGTGTGCAAAGAAGATCAGACCCAACTCTGACAATTTTCCACTGGGCGTTCCTGTTGTTAAATTTTCCTTCGTCGCGGCACGTTCCGCTGTGTAAGCGCGAGCAATATCAGTCGCGTCAGGCATCGCAGTCGCGACTGATTGGGTTCAACCAACAAAAATGTTTCAGATCCATTGAAATCCTTACATAATTCTGTAACATGTCGAATATTCCGCGAAGAACACATTCTGGATTCTGAGAGATACAGCAAGTTCTGCGCGACATGACCAATTCCACTGAATTTTTCAGCATCGTGTATTCGAGGAAATCTAGAAATCTAAATGTGCATACTGAGATGTCGTTAAATTTAAGAATCAACAGGGAAATGCCCTCAAGTGTGAACGACTTTTGGTGAGGGACCACGTTAAAGTGTCACAGAGTCCCCAAAACAGTCTGAACAGCTCAATACAAATACAAATGAAGTGCTTACATCTAGCAAGTCGTTTCCATCCTCTGCGCTGCTGCTGACTAGTGCCACTTCACCACGCTCTGTAACAAACACGTCGATTGGTAGGGACACTTGGTGATGTGGTGCATACAAGGGAGGGCCATGCACATCCAGAATGCTAGCAGTGGAGGACGAGGCATAGTCCATGAGCTGTGGAGGGTGAGATGGCTCTCCTTCTTCCACACCTTCAGCCCCATGGCCGGAGCTGGGCCCGACTGAACCAGAGACTAGCAGGTGAGGAAACTTGTGAGCCAGGATGGACTTATGTGAGAACCCCAGCCCCTGAGACGATGTTGAAGGCCCCGCAGAAGAGGATGGGCCTTGTAGAATGGGTGGAAGCAAGTCCCTGAAGAATGGGTAAGACGGCACAGAAACTGTGAGGGGGGGGTCAGCAAGAGAATCGTGCAAGTGTTCTGCATGCAGCATGCGGTGAAGGCAGCCTATTACTGACAGTTGCCGGGTCAGCAACTGATATGCGGAATGGCATTTAGAAGCTATTAGAATCATTATTTTGCTTACATGATAGCACTGAAAAGAAAGACCCCAATTCTTATCAGCAGGTGCACACATCGCTGAGAGAGAGAAAAAAAGAGCTAGCCTCTTAAATGAACCATTAATGGAGCAGATTACATTGGCACATTCATGTTATCTTTCGTGTAGGGGTGTGCGAATATATTGGGAATATTCGATATTCGTACTGAATAACGGTACCGCGCTATTCGTATTCGAACCGAATAACATTTCATCGAATACTGGAACATATTCGAAATTCCGCAAGCTGGCTTCAACTCATGCCTCTGAGCGTTTGGCGAAGCGTACTTTACAATTCTGCGCCTCAAATATGTTCTGCAAGGTGGCTTCACCTCATGCTTCTGAGAGCTAGGTGAAGCTTACTTTACAATTTTGGGCGTACGGACGTGACATCCTGCAAGTGGGCTTCGCCTCATGCCTCCGAGCATCAGGCGAAGCCTAGTTTACACTTTTGCCAGTGCCGCGGGGTTGCAGGCATGGTTTAAAAGTGCGATTTGAGGGATCACTGAAAATTGCCACTTTTGAGAAATATTGTAGCAAATGTTGGCAAGGATGTTTAAGTTCGTTTAATTATTTTGAGCTTTGGCTGGACCAGCTATGACACCATGGAAAGAGGGATTTGATCACACAGCCAGCTACGTTATGTCTGGAATTACAATTTTCAGGACAATTCTCCCACAAACGTATTCATCAATGAAATATGTGTATATAGTTCACAGTCAGTCTAACTAACTACAACTGAGCACCAGTTTTCAATGCAAGCTTTTGCTTACTATTCAGTAATACCTTATTTACTCGCGTAATTTGCGCCATCGCATAATTTGCGCACCCCCACTTTTTCACTAAAAAAGTTGTGAAAATAAAACGACCAGAACACGTGGAGGGAACATACGTGTCAGCATTCCGCAAGCTGGCTTCACCTAACGCATGGGTGCTTTAGGAGAAGCTCGCTTTAAAAAAAGCGTGGAATGCACATGCTGGGCCTTCTTGAATCATCTCGACCAGCTCCGGTGGCGCAGCGGTAACGCGTGCGCTTGGAGACTGGGAGGTCCGCGGTTCGAATCCGCGGGCCGGCTGTGCCGTCTGGGGTTTTTCCTGGGTTTCCCTCAGATGTGTAATAGGCGTATGCCGGCACAGTTCCCCTGAAGTCGGCCCATGGACGCAGCTATCCTCCCCCCGAGCGGATTCCACTCGGTCTTCCCCTTCACCCTTTCCTCTCCTCCTCTCCACCACCTTTCCCTTCCCGAGAAACATGCCGCCTAATCAGGCAGGCAGACCTCTCGGGTTCCTCCCAACGACACTCCTCCTCCTCCTCCTCCTCCTGAATCATCTCGCAAATTTTTACAGCATTGGCCAAAAACGAAGAGAGAAAATCCTTACGACCGACTTCTTTCACTGACAGTTATAGAAAATGAACAGTCACTGTCTATTTTCTTGCCTAAATTTTTATTTTGGTGTAATTTTGTTTATACGAATTTCGGACGATATGAATGTCTTCCACTACCCCGTGAGATTCCTATCACCGAGATTGTATTGTACTATTCACCTAAAGGACCATCTTTTAACAGATTTTGCACATTTTTCAAGTCTGCTTGTTAATGCCTCGCGTAATTTGCGCACCCCCAACCTTCGCGTCATTTTTCGGTAAAAGAGTGCGCAAATTATGCGAGTAAATACGGTAAGCACACATTTTTGTGTGGTATTCGACATTATTCGATTCGCTACTACTCGAAGATTTTACTATCCGATTCGAACCCAAAAATCACTATTCGCACAGCCTTACTTTCGTGACAGCCGAATATGCTCACGATCTTGCATCAACTAGTGCGAGAATAGTGGTCAACATCAAGCTGGTGCTCTAATGCATCCTCACTGCCAAGCAAAGGAAATATATTTACTCACCTGGAGCTCAGATCAGCTGCTAAATATTGTGCCTGCTCCAGGAGAAACTTCTGTGCCATGGCCAGCCCTCCGCTCCTGCTTGAAGTTGAAGCTGCAACAAGCGCAGATTTCTCCAGGAGGACGGGCAGGCCAAGTGCCGCAGCTGCTGGGCTCATAGCGAGCTGAGATTCCAGTGACACTGGCCGCAGAGAGGACACCACCTCTTCTGAGCTTCCCGACATAGATCCAGGGACGACGAGCACCGAGGGAGAGCGGGAAGGCGATGGAGGAGAAGAGACACTAACTCGGGATGGGGCCAGTAGGCTCGAAGAAGGTAGGCGCGAGGAGGTGGAGGATCGATGCTGCAAGGCAGACACAGGGCTCCACACTTTGCATTCATTCTTTCTGCAGGGAGGTTGTACAATACGGTACATCCAGCGTTGTGCTAGTGTGAAAGTTTATCCGAATACAGTCGCCGACACATTTCTCAGACGTCTAAGACCCATGAAACCTGTCCGAATTATCGGGCAGTCCAAATATTTAGTGAATGGCGTAAATTCACTTTATTTGAAAAGCCTTTACTCAGAACATTCAAAATGGCACTAAACAAGTTTCTATACCTGTCTACTTCATAGCGTGAATGTGCAAGGACGTATCGTGGTTATCAGTTAAATCTACCCTCGAATGGCATCTAGGCAGCAATAAAAACAGGTACAAGTTTTTCTCGAAAATATGAGAAGGTATTTGTGTGTGCCGTGTGCTCACGTGCAATGTGAAACTCTACAAGGAAATATGCTCGTGACAGACAAGAAACATGAGAGAAGTAAACACAACACACCAGGTCCAGCACTTGAGACATAGCAGCAATCTCATCTGCTTGACTGGCTTCGAGTTCCTGCTCATACTGCTGCTGTTGGGCATCAGATGTGGATGGGATAGGGGACTCCCGAAAGACAGCAACACGTGAAAGTGCTCCAAAGGGAACCTGATCAGAGTTTGCACTTCATGTAGTGCTTTGTTTTAAATGCACAATAAAGCAGTAACTGTAACACAACAATGCTTGCGGGAATCAAAACCTGAAGGAGCCAGGAACCAGACAGTGTTACTAGCGACATACAGAGGACAAGGCCATCGCAGACAAAAAGGACAAAAAATTCCTGGATGTCACATTGTCACTGAATGTACACAAGGGGTGGAAATCTCGTCTGGAGTGCTTTCTCAAATGGAGGCGGGTGTAAGTGAGCCTGGTGGAAGAATGCTGAGAGCGCCGGGGAGTTACCTAGGATTCTTGTTAGTTAACTCCTTGCAGTCCACTAAATATTTCCTAAGCTCAAGAAGAAAATCTATCATGCCACATTTATAATCTGCTGAGATATGTCATCAAAATATCTGCTAACAGTAACACAAAAGCAGCTAACATTTGCAGAGATCTGATATGACAAAACCTGGTAATCATATTATGTTACACAACAAATAAATTGCACTCAGTTGTCTCGCAACGTAAACCCCCAATTATGTTATATAAATAAATTCCATCCCAGGAAGCTACAAAAATTTATGCTAGACATAAAAGTGCACCAAGAACTATCCGGAAATTTCAAATGAAACAGCAAGATAGGCATCACAGTGTGCCTTGGTGAGTAGTTCAGCATGTATAATCATAGAGATCTGGGTTAGTAGTTTGCTGTTCATCGTAGACACATACAGCATGGGAAGTACGCAAAGACGAAGGAACAAGAATGAGAACAAGATGGCACAAGTCCCTGTCCTGTCTAATTCTAGTTCCTTCGTCTTTGTGCACCTCCCACAATGTACGTGCCTACGATGGTTCGGCATGGTATTCTCACTTGGACCATCAAATTTTGTCACTAGATTGGAACCAGTTGCACCTGGTCGCATGCTACCTTAGAGGAACTCACCTGCACATAAGCATCTACTGCTGCTGCAGAGGTTCCTT
Source organism: Ornithodoros turicata (assembly GCF_037126465.1). Taxonomy (NCBI): domain Eukaryota; kingdom Metazoa; phylum Arthropoda; class Arachnida; order Ixodida; family Argasidae; genus Ornithodoros; species Ornithodoros turicata. The sequence continues at coordinate 29,908,920 of NC_088202.1, read as the reverse complement.
GCTGCGAGAATGGGGATGGGACCTCCTGGTATACCACTAGTGGAGACTCTCGACCGTCCCCCACATATTCTCCGACTCGCTCGTAAGGATGCTGCTGATGGAGGGACACGGCCGCCCCAGAATAATCAACCTGATGCGGCCACAAAGAAAGCAAATACAATGTTCAGTGTCAGATTGGACTGTAAATGGGAGACAGGAGCAGACCAGGAATGAATGATGACCAATACTCCAGAAGAATTTCTTTGAACGTTTCTTCCAAAATACAATTCCTCACAGTGGAACTCTGAACATATTTCAAGTGATCCTCACGCTGCATTACGTAAGTTCAGTATGTCAAATTAATTCAGTCGCAAAAGCCAAAATTATTACACAAAACAAGGCCCAAAACACAGCACTGACTGTTTGTATTGTGAAAGAAACTTGTCTCAGGACTGCTTACACCCGGCAACCCTCATATGAAACATGCAAAGCTCTGTGTGTAACACTAAGAAATGAGCAGAGCTCTCACTTTATGCATTTCACACCAAAAACAAGATGTACTAAAGTTCTATAAGGGATTTGACCTGTGGTTCTCAAAGTGTTCCCTTCAGACCATCCGTGATTCGTAAGCTCATGAGGGGATGCAGCAACACGTGCCCACGTGTTTAGTTGTACAATATCCTAGCTGAGGATCTCAATACATATTACTTCATATTCGAGAGCTGCTTGCAAAGCACAAGTGTATCTTGTGAAGCATCCTATGCCCATGTCCTTTAAAGGGATAGTTCACTCTCTAACCATAGTGGAAAAAACAAGCTCGGCGTCAAACCTTGCATTAGAAATCGACGTGTTTTCTGAGTTTCAGTATTTTCCTGTGGCCATCGGAAGCCTGGCTGAGCACCGGGAGAGGAGCACATTACGGGGGGGGGCGGCACTCGGCACGCGTGACGTTTCATGACATTGCTTCAGGCTGCTGATAGGAAGCCACATCTCAATGCCAGGAAAACGGACCGCCCTCTTGACCCCCCTTTGCATGGATGTCATTGCTTTCAGGTGCCTACAATAAATCATACTGATCGAGCTGCGGGAAACTCACGCACGGACCTCATAAAGTTCGAAATGCACTATCATTTGCAAAAGAAATCAACGTATCGATGCGTGGAGAGCAAACTATCTCTTTGATCAAACAACTGTAATAGCCACTGCTAAATATTTGCAAAGCTTGAAAAAGCATGGGGATATGGGCATGTGATGTTGTATTACTGTGTGCATTCCCTCTAACTTTTCCCCCATTTTGTTGTAATTCTGCCTTGCTGCTCTCTTGACTGGCCAATAAATCACAAACACTGGCAAGGAAACTGGAAGGTGCCACACCAGCCACATGCCATTTCATTCTTAGAGCTTTCATGCAGCATAACTATTGTATACGTATTGATTATTACTCCAGGAATTTCAAAATAGCAAAGCTAGTTGTGATTCCATTACACATGCATTAGACTTACCCATTATATTACATTATAACGTTTGCTGAGGTACGCAATGCACAGCCTTCACACTTCATTGTTTGTTGCCGCCTCCATTACGAAGGCGGGCAACAAACAGAAGGATAGAATGGAATGAACAGATACACTCTAAAAAACAGGACTACACCACATAACACGCTCTGCAGAAAACCACGGCATCAACCGATCAGTTATCGTTTCTGATTTGAGGAGAGAGTGGGGCATCCACTTTTTGCAACAATTACAGTGAACCCTCGTCAATGTGACCACCACCGTTCCCATGACTTTTTGGTCATAAAGTGAAATACAACGAGAAACGCACCCTCCAGAAAGACTGCTACGCAGAACAAAAGCCTACATAGTTACGATGATTTATTTTCTGAAAAAGTCCATTAGGAAAGTTTACTTGGAGCAATTATCAGTAATCACGTTCTCTAAATAGACAATAGCACCGTCAACTGTGTACTAGTTATAAATGTCCTATTGCTCAAAGAATAGTAGTGCAACCATTAGTGCTTCGCTTGCCCCCTCTGCAGTGACCTGTGGGAAGCCCACTCAGCTCACCATCAGGCATCACACCCACAGCACTATCGGGGCAACTTTTGGGCAGAACCAATGTCACTCTTAAAAAGCACTGTGTGACCTGGTCCTGTGGTCACTGCATCTCTTTTGGCATTCTTTTGCCATTTGTAGATCGCTACACATTATTCAGAGGTCAACAATATCAGGAGTCATCCCAAACCTTGTCGGCCTACTTTGACACGTGTGGGCCCCTGCCTGAGATACATGGTAGCCTTTCCTTGGGGCTTGTCTGAGGGCCAAGTGCTGCGGTCATAACAACGAGATGAATTTACAACGTGGCGAAATGGTTCCCAAGAAAACGGTCATAATACATGTCAGATTAATGGAGTCATACTAGCGAGGATTCACTGTAGTAAATATCTAAACTGCCACAAAAATGCATATGCCCTCATTTCCCACAAATCAGGAAAGACACCGGTATCATTCTGCATGGCAGTTGGTTGCGAGAGTGTTGTGCTGTGAAGTTCTGTCTTTTGAGTGTAGAGAACCACTGGTCATGGCTTCCTGTACTAGCACTACAGCTGCATTAATCGTGTTCCCGTTATATTTACTGCACCGATGGATTACAAATCGAGGCTGGGAGCTGGAACAGATGAACACTGCTCACAGGAAATACGTCATTTATCGAACGAATGCGTATCAGATTCAAATGTCCCGCTCACTGTTTCTTTATTCCGGCAGAGTCCGATACACAGATCGGTACTGTCGCATGCAACAACTATGACACACTTTGCTTACGGTATTGGGGATGAGAACCACCACCAAGACGACAGCTTTTGAGCGTGAACATATTAAAAATCATGCTGTCAGCAAAGCTTAGTCATAACGGCCGTAACATGAGCCACGAACATCAAATGCATCATCTTGCCATAACACTTTTGACACACATTTTTGTGTTTGTGAGAATTCCCGTAGAAGTTCCATGCATTGATTCACCTGTTTCTCGCTGCTCAAGCCTCGTATGCCCTCTTTCACACATACTGCTTCATAAAGTTGATGGAACTGACAAGCAAAAAACGGGTCTGTTATGGGCAGGAGAAAGGCAGGGTCATTCCCGCAAACACCTCTAGCACCCATTATATTGTAAAGGAAGATCTTCCCATTCATATCTAACTATTACTAAATTGAACACAAAATATTAATGCTTCATTGACAAAGGTTAATTGAGTGCAACATGCATTTCGAAAAGGTAACAATATCACCAGTTTCACTTTCAAGCTCGGAATTTGCTTGCCCCTATTCTTTCGTTAGAGTAGAGCACTGTTGCAAGGTGTGTTACTGTAATTTTTTTTACTTTAAAGGGGCACTCAAATGCACACCCCAAGATCATTTGAAATTATGTCAAAGGCTGCAATCATTTCGTAGTGGGTGTCATTACTCAAAATTTCCATTTTGGTTACGAAATTACAATCAAAATCGTACCAAACTCTTTCTCCTCTCGGTACCACCCTTCACTCGGCACTGCCCCGTGACCATCGCCTTACTTTGCACATCGGGGAGTTGCCCTACCGGATATGCATTTCTGGTTAATGTAACCAATGGCAGTTAAAGTGGGACTGCGCAACAAAATCACCACAAAGGTTGGTATATCCATAACCTTTGGTATGTCAGGAACATGTACACGAAATATCTCTGTTCAAAACTGCGCAGATCTCACTCAAACTGAGTGAAGCGAGAGGGCGCTGAAAGCAACACACTGCTGACATCATCCGGCAAGGGAGAAAGAATGCAGGCTTGGAAGCAGACAACAATACTGGGTGAGGTCATGGAATCCTCCTCCGGATGAACTGCCGTAGTATAGAGCTCCATTTTCTGCTCTTTGCATTTCGGTTTCGGTTCGCTATTGTCATTATTTACGAATTAATTACTTGCGCAAAACGAATGCAAATGTTGTATTCGGTGTCGAGGGGGTGGTTCGTGTTTGGTATGATGCTTACCTAATTTTTTTCGAATACTTCTAAAGTCTCCCTTTAAGCAAGTTGTTTTCAAAACGGAGCAATGCACGTGAAGGATCACAATAACATGTTATGTTGCCCAACTGGCTGCCACAGTTTCTGCATCTTGAGGATCCGCCTTGGACATCGCCTACGACGGTATTTTTGTGGATGTTTCGTGAGAAACGGCAGTGCTAGGTAAAATAATTTTGGTTGCATAGTGATTGTTGAAACCCAAGCTTTCACCTGAGAACAAGTTGTTTTTTGCATTTTAGTGCCCCTTTAATCATACAGCTTACAGCAAATCGATTTCTGATGATAGAAACTCAAAAGCTGGGTGAATAGTATACTTACACGAAGATAGAAGGAAGTAAAAGAAAGAAAGCTGGTGGCATTTTGGTAGTTCTGTCCTGTAAACCCTAATGTTCCATCAATTTTGAACAACATAATAACTGTGTTGCTAAATTTACTCTTCACCTTCTTTCACCACAACAGTGTCACCATCGATTCTGGCTGCTGCCAGAGTGATGTGGGGCAATGGCTCTGGCACTTGTGATTGTTACCTTTCCTTATGATGATGATGACAATGTTTTCCCCCCTCGATATGCTTGTGCTAGAACGCTCAGGGTGCAGAAGGAACATACACAAAAGATGTTGTGTATCTTACCGATATGCCGACATCAGCGTACGCATGGGGTGGCCAGACCACATCCGCGGAATGACTTCGAGAGCTGGAAGGACTGCTCTCTGTCACTAAATCGCTGCTCTTCATTCCCATGGACGATTCCCCCATTCTTGCCGAGCCCTGCGTTAAACAGCGCTCTCAAAAGTTATCAACTGGACAACAGTTTCGTGCAACAATTGCATGAACACATATTAGCTTCAATGCAAAAAAAAAATCAGTGGATGGAAGAACACCAGGAAGGTAACCATTAATGTATTTTATTTCCTGAGAGATCCTGTACAGGGTATGACAATGAAAAAATGGCTAGGAAGCAAGCGAGCTGGTGAAGATGATGCATAATGTAAAAACCCCCGAGACTAGGGAACACGAAGGGACAGACACGTGTTGTGTCTGTCCCTTCGTGTTCCCTAGTCTCGGGGTTTTTACATTATGCTGTACAGGGTGCCCAGACACGAACTTTCCAATCGCTTCTGTAGCTCCAGCAGTCGCTGGCCCTCTTGCAACGGTAATTTGGCAAACGGTTACTTTGAGCGGTTAAGTTCTACAGTGGCATCATTACGCCTTAAAGTTGATAGGACAGCTCTAATTTCTGAGCGACGTGTATTTGTATCGGCAATGTTGCTCGAAATACACAGACGACATCATTCCTGATATGTATTTCCACAGGGTCACACTAGAAGCACAACCAAATTCTTGTCAACTCAAGGTTTGTTGTGGTTTGCAGAGAGCGACAAAGTGGTTGCGCCTCCAACAGGAGCTCCCGAAAATGCGGCCCCAACGATGATGTGGCAAGCTGCTTCCATACTGCATTGCCATACACCTCACAAATTAGTCTAGTTCTAATTGTTCCACGCCACAATGGGGGCCCATGGGTTTTTACCACGGAAATTGGAGCGGGAGCCATAACTTGGTGTAAACTTTCACTGTAAAACAGTACGAAAGAACAGTAGAGGTGCTGCAGCAACAACTGTCAAGTGAATCCTTGCAGACCCATTTACATTTTCTTTCTACAACTCTATTGACCTTTTTTATTTGTTGCAAATTTTTATTTAAAAAACTAGCACAGCAAAATGGATGCCATTTTGCAGTTATATGGCCAGGTGAACATTCTCTCAAAGTATGCAACTAGAAGATAATTAATTACCTAAAATTCATTAATTAAATCTTTAATTAGGGGATTTCGCACAAAAGCGATGTAGCAGAACGGCAGATATTTTTTGTTGAAAGCCATTTTATGTTTAAAAAACCCTTAAATGTGCATGTGTGTTGAAATATCCACAGCTGAATTTCGCCATGCAAATGAGCCGGAACAAGAACTACACACTTTCTGAGCGCAGAAATGAAGCGAACGTCGCCTTATCTGGGTCGGAGAGAAGTCTATCTGGCCAACAGATTAGCTCCTACACCAATCAGCTACATCGCTCCGAAGTACATGGCCCTCATGTGGATTGCCTGTTGCTCTTTCTGCGCTTGAAAAGTGTGTAGTTCTTGTATCAGCTCAATTGCATAGCGAAATTCAGTGATGGATATTTTAACACACGTAGGCGTTTAAGGGTTTTTAAACATGGAATGGCTTTCAACGACAAACCTTCCCCCGTTCTGGTATCTCGCTTTTGTGCAAAATCTCCTAATTAAAGGGTTAATTAATTAATTTTAGGTAATTAGTGATCTTGTAGTTACATCCTTTCTTTGAAAGAATGTTCTCCTGGCCATATAACTCAACTGCAAAAACGGCATCTATTTTGCTCTGCTAGTTTTCTAATAAAAAATTTTGTAACGAATAAAAAAACACCCTAATGGTGCCTCTTCGATACAAGGGCACGAATTGAGTCATGAGGATCTCACATAAAAAAAGTCCTATTGGGCCTATAAACGCCTAGTTCAACGTTTGCGTCTAAAATGTAGTTTTTTTCCATAAAATGCATGGATTCATCTATCTTTGTTCCTTATTTTTTTCTGTATGCGTAAAAGAACAAGACAGGACGCGTTCGGCCGACAATGTTGTGCTATATATTCCGTCTCAGGTAGCATTATTTTTAACGCTGGTGAAAATAACACAGATACGCATTCATAAACCTCTCCCACGACACGCCACCCAGCAAAACATGCAGAGCTAGTGGGAGAACTGGCACTATGGTAGCTAGAATATATTCTCCGGTCGGGGTACCACACGTTCTAGCTACCATAGCTGCTCGGAGCAAAACGAAACTCTAGCGAGACCAGTTTGTTCCAATGATGTCGGTCATACTGGCGCATGGATAGGGTTGCCACCAGGCCGATATTATACCGGCACGGGCGGTTATTTGCTCGCTCTGCCGGCTACCGGTCGGAAGGTGATACCGGCAGCCTTTTGCCGGTATTTGTGGCTGAAGGCCTTTCACAGGGGCTTTTGCAAGGTTTTCGCTTCAACATTCCACTACGGCTTGAATAAATCTGGAGCACAGACCCAACTCCGCAGTCACCAGTTGTTTTCTTAGTTATTCATTATTATTATTATCATTGTTATTGATTAAGTCTTGTGTTCGGAGGGGACAAGATCAGTGGTTGTGCAAAGCTATTGGTGGTTGTGTCGAACCAGACAGAACCTAGGCCATATACAACCATCTTGAGATCTCCTGCAAAGAAGGGTTTGTGTGCATCGATGCATTTTTCGAAGTAAATAACAGTCCAATCCGGTTGTTCCAATATGATCCAGTGTACCGTTCATGCCTGGTTTATAGCAATTTCTAACATCAATGATCCAGCCACACACAGGAACTTATATTTCCTCGTATTATCGCTCTGTCTCTATGTGCGCTCATCCACCCCTCACCCACTTTCCCTTTCCCGACATCTTTCCCTTTCCCTCTATTCCACCTCCTCTCTCTCAGCCAGTATTTTTCACTACGAAAAGTGGCAACCCTACGCATGGACGCAGCACAACGCATTGTCGCATTGTACATGGGCTCTGTAGATGGTCCCAGGCATTGCACAATGCAGAAAATAAATGCGACCAGCCGAAATATTGGCAATTCGTGCAGTGAGAGTTTTAACTGCTAGACCACTGACTCTCGTGGAGTTGTGGTGCTCTGTCAGCTGTGCGGAAACCAAGTAAGCACAGAGTTTGATTCCGCACGCTCACATTCAGCAGTTCAGTTCCGTAAGATGTTCCTCTGCCTCAGTCTGCGATTTGCAGGGTCCGTGCGAGAAAAAATCTCACCTAGAGCAACATGCTGCTACAGCCACGCACAAGTTCAACAGTACAAAGGACTTTCCATCGACATCCTGCCAAAGCTATCCTAAGGATTGTGCTCAGGACGGAAGGAACAGTGAACTGCATGCCAATTTGTGTACGGCACTTCTTGCAGCAAACATAGCGTGGGTGAAGCTCAAGAAACCTCGTCTTCAAGACTTTCTTGGAGAAGTACTGCAAAACGAAAATTCCGTCTCAGTTGACGATGCAAAAAAATTATTTGAGCTCCACGTACAAAGGAGTACTGACTACCCTTAAAAAATAGGAGAGTCCCGCATCTGGATTGGGGTGGACGAGACAACGGATTCCAATGGGCAATATGTAGCCAACATGGTGTTTAGAAAATTAAGTCTAGATCAAAGCAGCCACCCGTATTTGACATCCTGCAAGCTACTGGAAAACATAAAAGGTGATACGGTGGCTTACTTCTGTCAACAATTCCATGAAAGTTTTGTAATTATCTGGAGTTAAGGATGACAAAGTGTGGCTTCTCTACACTGATGCTGCAGCATACATGCATCGCGCCGCAACATTGCTAAAAGTGTTCTGTCCCAGAATGATTCACGCCACCTGTCTCGCGCACGCTTTGCATTGTGTTGCAGAAGAAATCTGGAACAATTTCAAAGACATGAATAAGCTGTTCTCACCAGTAAAGAAGGTGTTTCTGAAGGCCCATGCAAGGGTGAAGGCCTTCATAAACAAACTGCCTGACACCCTGTTACCCCCCGAACCGATTTTGGACGCAATGGGACAAGTGGCTGAGAGTGGTTGAGTACCTGCACACAAACTTTGATGGATACTGCGCGGTTGTACGGCAGTTCTCGAGGGAAGAGGCCGATAGTGTGAAACACGCCCAAGACATCTTACGGTTGACCAAGATTCCCGCTGAGCTGGCGTACATCTCCGCTAACTACCCTTTCGTCCCCGGCAACATCACCCGTCTAGAGGCATTCGGCCAAGCTCTGTGCGATGCTCTTGCTATAGTGTCTGCCACACAAAAGCGAAGTGACACCGTGCAAGGATAGAGTTGTGCAAAAACTATAGTATGTACTCGATAGAAACCTGGGGTTTAAAACTTTGCCGTCAGTGGCCGCAGTACTAGCTGGAACTATGCCAGACGACGTTAGTCCTATGGATATTCCAGCATTTAAATTTGCACCGCTAACGTCCCTGGATGTGGAACACACATTTTCCACCTGTAAGCTACCACCTGGCAACAAGCGCTGGAGCTTTACGCCGACAAATCTGGAAATGGTGCTGCTTCTACAACTACAACAGATGAACGCTTTTTATCGTTTAACTGTTTTGTGAACATTCCTTAGTTGACCCAGTCAGCCTGACTTCTTACCTTTAGATAAATAATGCCCATACTCAATAAAGTTGAACACAGTTGTCTGTGCCGGAAGCGCAATTAGCGGGAACCTTCGCGTGGCCATTGAGCCGACGGGCGGCAGACTGAATTTTATTGAGCCCAAAACGGGACTTTTATTGCCTAAATTGGTACTTTTCCTGCCTATTACAAGCACCTAAAATGCTCTTTTTTAGCGTCTAAACATTCGAGGTCTAGTTATGACACCCTGCACACGTACATACTTGAATAATCTTTTTCCTGTGTGCACTTATTTATATATATATCTTGACTGTTGAAGTCCACCGAGAAGCAGACGACATCAGAGTTGAAACGAGAAAGATTAAATACACAAGGAAAGGCATAGAACACATGGAGCCAAGGCAAGCTCCATCTAGGGACGACATGGGGACATAGCCCCTACATACCTAACGAATGATGAAATTGAAATAATTGACAAATAAGCCAAGGAGTATGGCTCCAAGATTGGAGCCTATACCCTCCCGATTTCGGGTGTAATGGGTACATCCCCGAGCAGAAATAGGGATGGTCACGGTTTAAGTCCTGGTGTCGGAACTCTTCGTGAGTTATTAGGGTGACTGGTGCTTGCACAAAAGTACACGCTAAAAATACCAGACACAGAAAGCAGTTGGCAGGATAAATGATTTATTTATTACACACAGAAATGTGGGAAAAAGGAATCCAGTGCACTCTTGCAGCTGGGCCTTCATTTCAACACGCACAGAAAAAAAATAAACATTCCCTCCAACCTGATTATCGTATCGTCACGTGTGACACATACTTCTGCTTTGAAAGCCTGCAACTGAGAAAGAGCAGAGATATCCCCTCTCTACCGCCTCCCTTGTTACAGGCAAAATAGCAATGCCTGCACCTAGTGCTACAGGGGCAATCATGACTGCAGTAATTTCCAACGATTACATGATGTGGATTCATGGTTTGTTTCACTTAGCTCATAACTATTACTAATGATCGCTCTGAATGTAAAAGTTGTTAGTAATTCAGTGACTACAGTTAGCATTACCACAGCACAGCTTCACCAAGTTATTGCCTGTGCTGGCGTCATGAGCTGGTGCCAATACTTTAGCATTTAAATTTAAATTTGTTCATTTCTTTTACAGGAAAAGTTTGCTAATTGATTCAACCAGGTGTAAAAGGAGGTACCGAAGAAAAGGGAGGAGGGGGTGGACCTTTACAGCAAACATATAACAACATCTATGCATACTGTTGGCACATGAGTACTGAAGTATTTAGCGCAAAAAGACGAAACTATAGAAGGAGACACAGCCTCTGTTGAGGTATTGTTGAACAATACCTCAATTATTAATTAGTTAAATGTACAATTAACTAATTAAATGTACAATTGTTGAAGGTGCACCCACTGTGTGCTCGTTGTGTCTGTGTTGCCTATCGTCTCGTCTTTTCGTGCTAAATCCTTAGTAAGTTTATACATGTTAACAACTGTAACATTTACAGAACACGTTTATATAATGTAGAACACTAGGTGTTTCAAATGCAATGAAAGAACTATCATAAGCTTCATGGTCATGAAAAAGTGATATACTTAATTATACCTGGGGTTCTGACTTCTCAGAGTTTTCGTTTCGTAATATCTGAGGAGTGTTTATCGTGGTTTTAAATTATTTTTTAAATTCTGCGTTTTTCGGGGGGTTCGAGACATCGACAACGATGCGGAATTGATTTATCGGAGCTTACCAAAGAAATCGGAAGCAAGTAATAAAACAACATAAAAGCGTGGAATACTCAATGAAAACACCACTAGTAATGCTGGATACAACTGACGTAATCGGCTCCACGGCAGCACAGGTGGCACGCAATTACAGTGAGTTGTAAAAAATGCAGGCGTATCTGCACAAGTTGCTGTCTGTGAGGTGACATCGTTCTTTGCAGTACTGCAAAGAACTCAGGTACACTATACTCTGTGTTCACATCAAATCGTGGTGTGATGTCCCTAGTAAGAGGCTAGTAGAAGCTACCGTGCCTTGCCTTCTACCTGTGTTGAGCTCCACTCACCTGAAAATGGCCCTGCAGGTCATTCACTTCCGAATTGTCAATAACTAGGACCCATGTGGACCAGGCATGTTACCATTCTCGCACTGAACCAATTCGTAACGATTTTTGGAATGTATCCGAATATTTTCAAAAAATACCTGCAAGTGTTTTGTCGGATAAAACCGAAAAGTCTGAACCCTAGTTCTACCACAGCACGAGACATTGTAGAATAAACACCACCGTTCAACTGACTGTTACTTTCTCAACTAAGAGTATGGCCATAGATGTAGGCCAGCTGGTGGACAAACTCCACAACATGAAAATCCTGAGTCTGGGCACAACTAGAGGGACAGACAGAGCAAACGCACGACTCAAACCAGCAAAAGTTGAATTTTCACAAGGCAAGTTACGTACATATACACGACTCATAAGAAAAAGATGGAGAAAAGGGATTACAAAGGTCAACCAACCTAAGACAGAAAGGAACCCAGTCAAGCAAAAGTATGGAAGGTTACAGAAGGCATCCATAGGCTAAATGAATAGACACCGAGGCGGCACTTACACAACTGCCCACACTCTGTATTGCCAAAGTTTCTCTTATGGCATATTCCATTGGGATAGCAGATTTTGCCCTGTGCTGGGTGGGGTTTGAGTGAATGCTCCCGGCGGGGTCACACGGGTTTGCTTCGTCAAAGGAATGCTAACAATCGCTCGAGGTACGACGCTCGCGCTGCGCATAGCACGTGAGCCCATGCTCTCCTGGGTTAGCTTTGGTCCCGTGGGTCAAAAACTTTTGCTCTTTCGAGCATATGTTTTCCACTTGCTCCGCCAAAGAAACATTCAGCGTCTGACACGATTCTGCCAATGGAACAGTTTTTGTCCCTTCCCTGGGCAAAAAAATTTGACTCAGCTCTGCCAATGGAATGCGCCATTAGAAGTAGTTTTCGTGTCTCAGGTTCCCAGACAATTACTATTGTTTCACCGCAAAGAGGCCGGCAATTTTTGCAAACATTTCTAATACCTCGTTACATGGTCTCATTTAGTGTCCGTGATTAGAGTGACACTTGCGCTTAGTGTCATATGTTTGCTGTCGCACAGCATCTTTTAGTGACACTCCGCACAAAGTGCACTAACGATTTAGTGAGTTCCACGATCTTGCGTCATTTCACTTCAGCTGAATGGGTGCGTAGCCTTGACAGCTGGCTTTGACGTACAGGTAAAAAGTACTGATGAAAAGCAAAAGGCCCTGCCAATCACTATCTTTTCAAACAAGTATTTTCAACAGTGTAAGGAACCGTGTTGATTGTGCTCTACAGTTGGTTCTAACTGAGGAAGTTTTGTAATTCGGATGATTTCTCATATGAGACTGCAAAACGGAGCCTGAGGTGATAGCCACAAAATTAGAAGCCACAGTGCTGTATATATAGATGCCTAATTGATACGTAAATACCTTATCTACACTTGACCTTTGTTTTTACGGTTAATATATTATATAAGTATTTGTGATGTTAGTAAGCTTTTTCCAGTTTGCATTCCTTCGTATCAGTTTCTAACTCCATTTCAGATTTCATTTTCATTATACAAGACAGAACCAGCATCAATTCCACTCCTATTCTGTTTTTCACATCATAAATTGTCCAGAAATAGCTGTTCCTGATTTCCATCAGCATTAAAATACTAGTATAAATATAAACACATAACAGCGTTCTCAACATTTTACATAACCCTTTTTAAACGTTCACCACCTATTTTTCAGTAATTGATGATTCACATCTCATACAAGCAACGAACAGTTGACAAAATGTCCGCAATAGCCTTTACAATTTTACATCGTGTAATTTTGTTATCTCCTGTCAACAGTTTTCACAAATAATACGACGGACTAGAATAGAATAATGAACCGAACTCAGATTCCAAACAGTGATAGCTTGCATAAATGTTTCATTTCTGGCCTGACTCCTACCTACACACCACCACCTTGTCCAGCATTTTTTTTTTCTTTTTTTTTTTTTTTTTCAAGTTTGCAATGCCCATTCAAGGGAGTGTTTTGAAAGCAAGTAAATGCAATAAGGTGAATATTATAATTTTGAAGTTGCCTTCATATTCATGTCATCCAGTCTGTTCGACTCAATCAGCCTGCACTTACTCATTGAACCACAAATATTTTCGCTCGTAAACATCAATAGTGCAGGAGCAGGCATTTGGACAAGCAGCATTTGTCGATACGTAACGCTGAACAAGCATAAAATATTTCACACTGAACTTCGCTCGGAACTTTGCGATATTTTGTGATCGATGGCAAAACCTTACTTGAGACCCCCATCAAACTATCAACCTGCGTTGACGACAAAAGTAGGTGAGCATGGTACAAAATATCGGCCCAACCAAAGTATCCGTGGTACGGTTTTCCACAGAAGAAAGTCAGTGCATATTGTAAATCATCCCAACACATTCTTGCTCAAATCGGAGCGGTACTGCATATTACATGCCAAAGGTAAATACCGCACATCCCCTACATAAGGGCGGAACGAAAAAAACATCCGACACGTAATGGCGTCGTATTCCTCTTTGTTGCGATTAAACCGTAGCATATTGCGCTGTCACATCGCACAAGCCGGCAACGTAATACACGTGATATCTATGCGAGGCTCATCATCTTGTTCAAAGCACCTGACCACCCCTGCAATGGAGTGGGTTAGCGGACCAAAGACCCGCAGGAAATAAGAAGGGAAACATGAAGGGCCGTACCAAAGGGACCACAGGTAACGGAGGGTGGAAGGAATCCATCAAAATGGACTGAGTCCGAGCGCAGATTGGGAGCTTTTCAACGCTTTACAGGTCTATCCGTGATATTGGGTGCACATTTAGGTTCGTACCACTCACCTGGTGTGCCTGAAGGGTTTTCTTCGGTTTTTCCTTTAATATTAACAAAACGTAATCATAAGAGAGTACAATGGTTGACACTTCCTGTCATAGAGTGCGCCAGTGTCAGCTGCCATTCCTCCCTTCCCAGTGCATTTGCGCTTCGCCCAGAAAGTGGGGAGGAAGTGACGTTTGACCCATTTGCGCGTGACGAACTACCGTCGTCTGCTGGGAGACGCTTCGCGGGACAGTGCCATTTTGTGGTTTCTGTGTTGCAATGCCGCATGTATGCGATAGCTGCACTCTGTGTTATGCGTTTTGTCTTTGGTTCCGCGACCGACAATGAAATCTACACAGAGGGCGAGCGAAGAAACGGTTCTACGAATGTCTGCGCAGCAAAGTGGTACAAGAACCAGTAATAGAAGCATATCTTTTGATGGCGGTCTCGATTGGAACTAATAAATGTGTTACACCACGTTGAACGACCCAGACTTGTGTGTGAATATCGTCGATCTTCACGAAAAAGCGTGTGTCGCAGCAGAGAGTCGAACCGAATCGTTTATCGGTTCAGTTCCGGTTCAGCTCCGGAAGGCAACTATGTATAATGGTTCGAACCGTTTTTTTTTTTTCTAAACGTTTCGGTTCACGAACCGGTTCAGGGGACACGGATGGGAATGAAGCACAACAGGCAGGTTAAAACACACTTCCGTTTGTGTGGTACAGTGAGGAAGGCGTGTTTGAAATATTTTGCGTGATACGAAAGACAAGATTAGTAGTGGTTACGACAAGAACATAACCAACGCCGGTCAGGGTTGACTGCCCTAGCACGTAGCTCATGTCGAAGTGGTTAACTAACCCACCGGGTTGTTCCCAGAATCTGGGCAGCAATGTAACAGTCAACCGAGCCTGCTACTTTATCTGAAGTCATTTAAGTCGTTGAAATTATTGATTGCCAGTCAGTAGATACGAATACACGTTAAGCAGCGAACGACGCTTCATGGTAGTTGGATTGGCTCATTTTCGCTCCCCGGCACGGGGGTTTCAGCGTTTTTAATTAAGTTGGATTGGAATGGTGCGGTCCTGAGCCCCGGGTCTTTATGTAACACGCATATGTTATCGTGTTATCACTGACCGCCGCCGTGATACCATGTCGCAGTTAGAGTGAAGTGTCTGTGGAACAAAAACAGCTAGAGCACGTGCAAAAGCAACTGCGAACAGAGAGTTCGACCCATTTTCGACCCATTGGCTATTCTTAAACACGATGTCGTATGGTTGTTTTTACGTCTTTTATTTCAAATGCACAGAGAAAACCAGCTTGGTACGTTCTTTCTAATCTGACCAGCATGAGGGTGGCCTGCCCTTTATTTGTAATGGGTTATGTAAGCTCACACGCGCTATGTGTCAGCGATCAGTTTTGCAGTTAGTGTGGACACCCTGAGCCTGACTAGTATATTATTACAATATGTCACTTCATGAATGCTGCCGAAAACTGACGTTACTCCCTAATCCTTATATGTACAGGGTGTTTCACCTAACGTGATAAAAAATTCTAATTGGCGGCGTAGTCGCCGGAGGATTGTGGGACTTTCGGCAATTACCCTCTGGAAACGTTTATCACCATCGAGGAAGGCTTTGTACAATTTTTATTTGCGCGAAATTTATTTTTCAACTGAACTTTGAAAATTGCCAAGTGATCCTCACTTTTTTTACAGAAATATGAAGTCCTCCGCGGATAACCGCAGACAAAACGGAAGCTATGCACAGTATCGCAACAGAAATAGTCGAGAAAAAAAAATAGTAAGAATTGCGCTCTAGCCCCGCTTGCTTTATTTTCGCAAAGAAGCGCACGCGAAATGTGCGTCTAGAGGAGGAAGTGTCTCCACCTTCATTTGTTTTGCCTTCTTTGTGATAAGACGGTTGTCACCAGCATCAAGGTGAAAGCAGGGTAAAGAAAGGTAAAACAAGAGGTGGGAACACTTCCTCATCTCCCCGCGCCTTCCGTGCGCTCTTCTTTGCGACAATCAAGCAGGCGGTTCTAAAGCGGACTTTTTACTCATTTTTTAGACTATTTATGTCGCGATACTATGCATAGTTTTTGTTGGGTCTGTGGCTATCCGTGGAGAACTTCATATCTCTGTAAAAAAAGTGATGTTCTCTTGGCAATTTTCAAAGTTCAATTTAAAATAATAAATATCCCTTAATTAAAAATTGTCCAGAGCCTTCCTAAATGGCGGCAAATGTTCCCAGAAGGTAATTACCGAAAGTCCAACAATCCTCCCACGAGTACGTCGCCAGCTGGAATTTTTTTATCACTTTAGGTGAGACACCCTGTATATATTCATGTGTATGTCTTAGACATTAGTAGTCAGTTTTAAGTTACCATCTTTGTTGTTATTATTTCGTGACTCCAGAAAATCCAGAGCATTCCTGCAGGGCACGACTTTTTCGGCAAGAAAGGGGAAGGCTACGGAGCTAATAAAAGAAGAAAAAAACAAAGAGGCCGAAAAAGTATTTTTTTTGGTCATGCACAACATGCAAAGTTCCGCCTATAGTGCCGTGTGAACCGTTATTTGAACCGGTTACCAGTATTTTTCTTAACGATTCAGTTCCGGTTCGGCCTAGACCTCTAACAAATGACGTCATAATGTTCGACAGCGCCACGAGTTTGGTAGAGTTGAACTACGTTCAAAGCCAGTGGTGAACAAGGTTGCACCCGAAAGCCATGGTCTTGGGGGGATTACGATGGTCTCTGAAAGGGACGCGACCTTCGCTCGGACTTTTCTTTCAATAGGAGGCAGCGAACAATTGCCCATTCGTGGAACACAGCTCTCCCCTTCCGATCTGTTTTGGTTTCGGTCTGTCTACCAACGTCATGATGACGTTTGTCGGGTATAGGTTTATAAGCCTTTTCGGTTCGGGTTCGGTTCGACTCTCTGGTCGCTAGTACTATTGAGAATCCGCACGAACGAAAACACGTCCAGGATTTTTAAAATGAATTGGAGTTCAAAAGGTTCACTTCCTCAATGTTACAATTGCACGACTTCGTGAACTGATGGGAACGTTCCAGAAATTTCGTCTGAAATAAGTGCGAAAATCGCGAATTTGCACATTTTGTGTGTACGAGATAGGCGGGACGACACTATGCCAAAACCGGTCCCACTATGGTTAATGGCTCTGGTTAATGGCGTGTGCTCTGCAGGGGTCAAAGGCTTTTCTTTCTCTGTATAGTACGGTATACAGGGTGTCCCAGAAAACGTGTCATATAATTATAATAAAAAAACTACACCACCTAGAATCATGCGGTCAACGGCATTTGTTCTTACTAGCTTTTTGCCACTTTCTGATGTGAATATCGTGTAACGTAGGCTTAATTATGTAAATTTTTGCGAACTGAAGTCGTAAATTTTCCAAGTAAAGGTCACTTTTTTACCCCACCAATGTGAAGAGCGTGTCTAATTTACTCAAGTTAATGATAATTGACAGGGATGTTCAGGAGCTATCCCATCGAAAAAATAGCCGAACATCATGCTCTACGGGGCTCCCAGAGGATAGCGCGCCACGAATTTTTCAGCGCAATCGTTGTCACTCCGATGAAAAGAGGTTAGAAACCCAGCCAACACCAGCACAGCAGAAATAGATAACATAGGCATGGCTTATCGCGTCCGGCTTTCGCTGGGATCACGCTTTCCCTCTCCTAATTTCAGGAACTCACTTTTTTTACAATCACTCTGTGGGCTGGGTTTGGAACCTCCTTTCGTCGGACTGAGACCCAAGCAGCAAAATGTACTGAAAGTCGAGTGCAATAGGGGTGGACGAGTAGGCGGAAGGCCTTGAACAGACTCCTGAAACTAAAGAACATTGATAAGACACATACCGTCCATCCCTATTGCACTCGACTTTCAGTACATTGTGCTGCTTGGGGAGGGATTGCGCTCAAAAAGTCGTAGCGCGTTATGGTCCGGTGCTCCGAAAAGCATGATGCGCGGCTATATTTTCCGATGGGATAGCTTCTGAATATCCCTGTCAATTATCATTCATTTGAGTAAATTAGACACGCTCTTCACATTGGCGGTGTAAAAAAGTGACATTTACTTGGCAAATTTTCGACTTCGGGTGCGTTTTTTTATTCTACCCGGGTAACTCGGGGGTAACCCTTACTGGGCGAAAAATCGAGGGTAATGGAAGTGACGTCATAACCTACCGGCGAAAATTCAACTCTCGTCGCTCGAGGGTTACTCTGGGTACCTACTCTCGCTGACCCAGCTCAGCAGGTGGGTAGCAAAGGGTTATGACGTCACACGATTCAAGTGAGAGTCCCGCGTCTTTTAACTTTCGGATTCCGAGCATGCAGGCGGTGCAGGCACTGAAGTGCCCATACCTCGTGGAACATATCAGTATCGTCCACGGTCTCGTCGCTGTCGTGTCAAACGGTAAGCCGTCTGCTTTATGCGCGGTCGAGAAGCAAGCCGTGCTGTCAGCCACGCATTGTCGTCTGCGTTTCTCGGTGGTAGTTAAGCACGCATTCTAGATGGTCGTAACGAATATATGGGCACGTATTCAAACCGTGCTTAGGTGTTGCACGAGAAATGTTGGCTGAGCAGAACATGAATCATGTGCTGACAAGCGTCTGCAAACTTCTTTGCAGCTGAAGATCATGAATGGCTTGCTCAGACGCATTTTAATTTTGACAGCGCCCAAGGTGGTCCCTCTTCAACAAGAGGTAGTTGCTGCCCCAGCAGATGAGTTTGGAGAACCCTGCACGAATGGGCCGAGCATCTCCTTATCCCAAACTGCTGAAAACAACACAAGCCGACTAAACGGCGTCCTCTGGCCTGACAAGGCAGTAAGGTTCCTTCTAAGCCTCTGCCAAGAGGAGGAAGAGAGGAGTGGCACAATGAAGTTCACGAAGGCATTTTGGTCCAAGTAAGTGCTTTACTGCACCTGTGCTTTAAGCCGTGCAAACGTTTGGAGAAGGGGTGTAGTGTCAATCCAGAAATGATACAGATGCAAAGGTTCTTATGTTCTACCTCAAGGCTTCAGGCTTGCTTGCGGAAAAGGGATACACGCTGACTTCCACCCAGTGCTCTGACAAGTGGAAAAATCTTAAGAAAACCTACAAAACAGTGGCAGACAGCAAAAACAAGAGTAGGAATGGAAGGTCTGCTGGGTTTTTCAAGGTTCCTTCATAAAGTCGGGTTGATTTCATGCCAACACCTGCTTTTTACTTTCACACAGTCAAAAGTGGGAGTATTGGAGTATTATGCACGATATTCTTGGGAAGAAGCCCGAGATACAGCCACCCGCTTTGGCCTCAACATCTAGTGGACTCCACCTCCTTGAGGACCAAGAACAAACATCAGAAACCCCACATAGTGAAGTCTCTCCACCTCGCAAGAAGAGTCGAACATCAAAAACAACGTACGCTAT
The DNA here is from genome assembly GCF_037126465.1 of Ornithodoros turicata. NCBI lineage: Eukaryota > Metazoa > Arthropoda > Arachnida > Ixodida > Argasidae > Ornithodoros > Ornithodoros turicata. The sequence continues at coordinate 29,889,338 of NC_088202.1, read as the reverse complement.
GCTGGAGAACGGTTAAGGTTGGAAAATGAGAGGGTTGAACCGCTGCGGACCTTCAATCAGCTGTTCAGAGAGTACCTTGAAATGAAGAAAGTGCAAATGAACATGCCCAAAAGTTAATGCGTTAAGCATTTGTCCTGCTGCCATTTGTCCTGTGCTGACAAATGGCTTCTGGCAAACGAGAAGCACAGGGTAATGTACCAAAGACTGATGTGCATTTGAAAAAAAAAGAAGAGAAAAACAGAAAGCAAAAATGACATTTCCACTTTTCTTTGTCATATTTATTTAATGCAACATGCAGTCGCGTTGCACTATGTACGTACTGCTTGCGACACACTTGTCTGATATCTCAAGCCCCCGTAAAAGCGGGTTACAGATCCAAGTTGCTGTGCTGCCGTCGCCTTCGTGTCACTTCCGTTCCCCTGGTGGCGGCGGGGCTGCGCAGCGCCACCAGACGGGAGAGATGGCGATCCGATAACCACGCGTCGTCTGCTAGCTCCAAATGCGTCGACGGGGCAGAGCGCCAGAGCTTCCCTCGACGCGCGGTTATCGGATCGCCATATCTCCCGTCTGGTGACGCTTCGCAGCCCTGCCTCAACCAGGGGAACGGAAGTGACGCGAAGGCTACGGTAGCACAGCAACTTGGTTCGGTAACCCGCTTTTACGGGGGCTGGAGATATCAGACAAGTGTGTCGCAAGCAGTACATGAAATAAATAACAAAACAATGTGCAAATAATGGCCATGCTTGCAATGAATACAGTTCTGGATGGTTCTCATGACTGTACAGTAAATAAACGCTAGTGAATAGCGAAAAGCTTGTAAAGTACATTGGGGGTAAAAAAAGTAGTACACGGAATTTACAGGATGTCAACCAACCGAGAATTAAAATCTTCCTTCCAAGAGAATTAAAATCTTAAGAGCTTCCGATTCACGATAACGGTTCCGTAAACACGATAATTCAATTACCCTATTGCATTGAAATGGACGACATCACGTTTCTAATCTTTGGTTTCACAGCTTCCTTTATCATAGAGCGCTTACGAAACCTCCCCTTGTGCGTGCACTGTACCGTTCCGCAATTCTGAGTTCCGTAGACAGAAATATACATATGACCCAGTGTGCCTACACTTTTATTTCCATAGTGGGTGCGTTTTCTTATTCAACCCGATTAGCCAGGAGTTGGGTAACGACGTCAGAGCCTTTATCATCACGTGACTCCAGAGTAGCCACCTTTGACCGTAATTTTCGAACGGCTAGAGTTCTCTGCGCTGAAAATGGCAGACTGGCCTGACGGGCGAGACGATGTGGAAGTGGTGGCATACTGCCTGTTTAACAACTTACCGCACATGCGTGCACTCTAGCAGATTTTGAAAATGTTCGACAGTTTTTAACCAGTCCTACACTTCCAAATTGAACACTACCGAAATTGTCTGTCAACAGGACGGTTGGTAGCAGACGACGTATCGTCGTCTGCTATCTTGTGTGTGACGTCAGAACGACGGCTACCCTTCTTCACAGCAGAGTAGAGAAGAGTTGCTACTCCTGGCTACTCTGGCTAATTTTCGCCGCAGAGTTATGACGTAATTTTCGCTAATCTGGCTCGTTTTCGCCGACTGAGAGTAACTCGGAGTCGCCCACTGATCTCTATGTATAAAGGCTGGATCGCGCATGGGAGAGGGGCTCGTGGGGGAGAGGCGTGCCTTCGGGCCGCCATGTTGGTGGGCCCTAAAGTGCTGTGTGTGCCCATAGAAAACAATGGGAGGCAACAGAGATTGTGAGTATTTATTGCGCTGCAAGCATTGGTCGTTGTTTGTCATCACACAATTTTGTAAGGTGCCAGTATACTGATGTATCCTAACAGTGTTTCACAGGTGTCCTGCCGTTCGATTCTTAATTACGTTATGTTTTGCATTCCGAAACTAGACCGTCACTGCAGTGCAGCGCTGGGGATTGTACTACAGCACGTTTCCTAGCCAATATTTCAATAAGAAACGACTTGAGGTTAACAACAACCATGTATATAATATCCCGTACTGCGTTCTGGACAAAAATTGTTCCATAAAGAACGGTCTGGGAAAAGATATACTCGCATGGCAGAAAGAGATCGTTCTGTAGAATCACAGCCGTTGTTTTAGCCGTGTATGCGTTTAGTATATCAAGCATCGCCTTAGAAAGAGTCTTTTAGTAAACGACAGCGGTGCTTTGCCTCGCAAATATGGACACACCGAAGCAGCCCAAATAATAGGGTGCCTACTAAGTTGCAGCCTTCAAATTCCCTGACTTTTCCAGGTTATCACTGACCATTTCAAGCAAATTCCCTGACCAACACGAAAGGGAATTTTGTGTTTGCTGCTACTTTTTCATACAATTCCATCATAAAGCATGACATTTATTGACTATTAGTGAGTATGGCCTATTTTTCCGCCTCAGGCCTTGTCGTATTGGCGAACTGCTACTCACGGCAACGATGCTGTGGCGTGGTCGCTCGACCACTGATCGGCACTCACGATTCGCTGCGTATCGTGATGGCACTTGTCTGTGACTTTCCCTGACTTAAGCTGCTTTTTTGGAAAATTCCCTGACAATCCCCTGACTTTTCCAGCCGCATCAAAATTCCCTGACAATTCCCTGTTTTCCAGGTTGGTAGACACCCTGAAATAATTACTTCACGCAATTAGATCACACTCGTTAGGACAGTTAATCAGGTAGTGATGTAAGCTTAGTCAATTAAGTTACTTAGAAAGTGGTAACACCTCCTTGAGACACAGGACTTATCTCTTTTTGAAGTACAGCCCTTCTATGTTTGTTTGCTTCTTCCTTTATTTGTTCTGATTATTTGCAGGCGCGGTTGTGCCAAACTGAATGTCCTTCTCCAGCACTCACATGCTTTTGTTGAATACAACTGCAGCGTGAGAAAAGCTGCTTGGGGACGGGGTCCTGCTATCCAGTGCTGACTTTGTCATGCTTGTTATGTGGAGCATGTTCCAAAAAATGCAGCTCCACGTATGGTCTTCAAATTGCAACAGGACTATTTGGAGCTTGAAACAGTTGTGATTTTGTCATTTTGTCCCTCGTGTACGCAGTCTGTGAAACGCAAACAAAAAAGTCTAACACGATATGCTTTTGTAATGAAGATTACTGATGATGAGTAAAGAGAATATACGAGTTCAAGTTTATTCAATATTTTATATCATTCATTATATTATTCAACATTTTATATGTCAAGTTTATACAACATCAAGTTTATTCAAGTTCAAGATTTATTTCTTGCACTTATGCGTTTCAGGATACAATGAACGTGCAGGGAGGTCGCAAAAGACTACATTTATTGTTTTGTGACCTTGCTACAATGGCAATATATATTTTAGGAATGACAATGGTCAGGTACGCTCTCTCAATTTTAGGTTGGAATGAGCAATGAATAGCAACTTCCCTCCTGATATTTTCTCATATATGCTAAATTTTAAATTTAATGTGATCGAATATGTGATAATATAATAATAATAATATATAAGAATATAATATGTGATAAATGAATGTGATCAACAGTAGATGTAAACAACATGAGTAGTCAGAGAAGTGCATTCTCAATAAATAATTTTCTTCTTATAGCGTATATGTGCATGCCTATTCACTGAAACAATTATCACAGTTCCCTGACAAGTTTTAATTTCTGAGAGTGTACTGTAGAGGCTGCTTAGATCTACAACAATTCATACAAGGTACTATATACTGTGAATTCCTTTAAAAATCCCACGTGACACATATGCCTTTACTTTCTGGAGGTGCTGTGGTAGTCAAAGTTTGTGGGCATTACGCAGGTTCTGCACCCATTTCTTGAGTATATCGAAGCAGCTGTGAAGTAACCTGCATTGATGATGATTATTCCAATTTTTATGGTGCATCGATAACAAAGGAAATAATACATCAGAACATTGGTTTGGGTGCAACCAGTTAAAAATGAATATGTTGTTTAATAAATGCATTGGACAAATGTTAAAACATCAGTTTACAACATGGTTTACAATCCCTGTATCTTCTAAAAATTAAAAAGATTAAAAACTATTCTAAAAGAATATGGGGAACTCTTCTAAAAAGAATTATAATTTCTAATTATATTATATTGCTGGGTGAAGGAGCCTAAAGCCTAAGGTCTAAGGTGTGTTTCTGATGTGAACATGTAAGAAAATATGCAAAACTGAGAGTGGCTACCACAGTGCGTGCACTGAGGTTGTTCCTTCCTGTAAAGTAGAAACCAGGGGATGAGGAACGTGATACTTACCTGTACACCCAGCCGTATCACACTGCACAGATTATTCACTGCGTAGCCCTCATGACGAAACCTGTATTGAGAGACCACTTTGCCTTAAAAACTGCTACAAATAGCACGACACGCTACAAATTATTACTATCGTAACAAGCTGACGATACAGCTCAGACACAAAGGCGTTATTCAAGTCGCGCCACATCACCGTTACGTAGGATTCTTTGTCACAAATCAAACCAAGGTACAAAACAATACCAATACATGAAAAAAGGTGACAATCGTGGTCTCATTATGACGTAATACCGAACTTGTGCGCGAAGGTAATTCAAAGAAATGAATGTGGCACTTGCTTCCGCAGAGAACACCGTGTACCATGCTAGCAATGCATGCAAAAAAGCGCTCGAGTGCTTGCACATATATTGATGACAACACTACCTGCGTAGTGTAACATGTTCTTTCAAGCATATTATGCACTCAAACTGTATTTGCCGCCGGGTAAAATGCAAGTGTGCTCGATTGAACGTCGGAAGAGCGATTAAGCAACCTGCATCCAGTGCTCGTTTTGGGCAAAAAAAACACTTCATAATGGTCAACTAAATATACAGAATGGACGCCTATTTATTCCTTGATGAAGAGTGACTCACCTGTATAAATTTAGGCCCTGTAACCTTGCCAGTACGGTTGGTACGACCGTAATTGCAAGAAGTTGCCATGATCGCTGCGGCGGCTGTTGTGGGTACAGTAAGATGGCGGCCGGTTTCTTCACGCTCGCGCTCCCGATCCGTGATCCTTTTACAATCGAGATCAGTGGAGTTGCCAGAGTTGAATAAGAAAACGCACCCAGTATGATTTTATATTCTTCTTCTTCTTTTCTCATTCTTCGTCTTCTTTTAATGTTTTTCCCTTGTTGTCGGAAGTGTTCCGCAGGCACGCTCCGAGCTCTCGGACTTAGCCAAAAAAAATCTCTCTCTCTCTCTCTCTCTCACACACACACACACAAACAAACAAACGGTCTACACAGGGCCTGCGTTCACCAATACGCAACTATGCAAGGTCCGTTCTATAGGGATGCCGCCAGCTGCGGTCACTGTCATCAGCCTGAAACCATTTACCATATCCTGAAAGAATGCCGCGCATACAACACTATATGCGGGAAACCTACCTTGCACATTCCAGAACTGGCACATTGGTGAACATCCTATACCTCTTGAGTTGCTACGCAGAATGTGCAGTGGTGCAACCAGAGAGGGGGGGGGGAGGTTCAACCACCCCCCCCGAAACCGTACCTTTGGTAGTACTTCTGGAAAGGAAAACGAAGGTGAAATCCTCTTCCCCCATGTGAAGTTCCCATAGAACCCCTTCCGGTTTTTTTTTTTTTTTTTTGCCTACGCTGCTGAGAATGTGCTGCAAAAATTCGTGATCTCGTGGGTTTTATCTAAGAAACGGGCCCACTCTTGCGTACCTCCAATCTATCTGCACTTTGGTTCTATCCTGTACATAGCTCACCTTCACCCCCTCATCCTTTTATTTTCTTTTTTGACTATAGCCGTGACGATGCCCACTCGCGGCTCTCAACATTACCCCACCCCCCCCACCCCTGCGTAAAAAATTCGTAAAACATACGTACTCCGGTACAATTCTAAGCCATTCGGATGAATCCGGAAAACTCAGATTTTGATAGCTCCAATAACCGGGAGCTCAGCAAGAAAAGCCACACCTTGATTACTGCGTGACGGGAATAGTTTCCTTGTTTGTTGGGTTTGTCTCCCATCTATGGTTGCCATAGCCCGCGACAATCAAGTGTAGTTTCTTGAGTGCCGAGTTTGCAACGCAGAAAGTATAATGTGAGACGCAAAGGAAAGCTACCTCCTAATCTATTGGCTCCCAATTTATTATTAATGGTATCTCGTGACTATGTCAAGGAATATCCAGGTTTCAAGATGTTTACGTCACGAGGCTACCATGACACAGGCGTCGTTGCCCACAAGTTGTGCCGCGAAACAGTAAATGTTTTTGCAAGGCAGATTCGCATTCATGTTGTGAGCACGTCGTATCGCCAGCCGACGAAAAGCCCCGAAAAACACCCTCCACTTACGCAAAAAAAAAAAAGAAAAGAAAAAGCAACTCCGAAAACCCGGGGCCCTAACTACAGGGCATTTCACTCCATGGAAATAGACCTCTCCCTGTTTGTAAACAAATGACGTCATAGTGTTCGACAGCGCCACCAATTTGGTAGAGTTGAACTACGCTCGAAGCTAGGGGGCGAACAAGGACGCGCCCGAAAACCACGGTCTTGAGAGTACGATGGTCCCTGAAACGAACGCGACCTTGGGTCCTACTTTTCTTTCAATAGGAGACCGCGAACAAGCGTCAATTCGTGGAACCCAGCCCTCCCCTTCCGATTTGTTTCAGTTTCATTCTGTCTACCAACGCCATGATGACGTTTCTCGGGTAGAGATCTATTGGTGGATTTATTTATCACAGATCCGGCACGCTGCTTTGTCGGAGCGTCTTCGTAGTCCCTATCACGAACATATTTTAGCACTCCGTGGGATTTCCCGCAATTTCAATAACGTAATGTAGGTTATCATATCAGACATGAACAGCAAGAAGGAGTGGTGGACAGGAGGGATAGCATGCGTCCAGGGCCGACTTCAGGTGGTACTGTGCCGACATATATTCGTCTGGGATGTCTTCGGGAAACCCAGGGAAGACCTCAGACAGCACAGCCGGTGGTAGGATTCGAACCCACCACCTCCCAGTCTTCAGCACGACCATAGCTTCCACCAACGAAGGGACGCCTTAACCCGCTCGGCCATGCAGCTGGTACACAGACAAAAAAGCAGACCGGACGACACAAGACTCAAGTTGACTTGATTGACTCTCACAACACGAGACTCACTTTTTGACGTGGGCACCATATCCCTGAGTTTTAGGTGAAGACAAGAGGACGAACAAACAAACGTACAACACAGGACAAGGCTCAAACCAGCAGAAACTTTGGGTGTTGTCCTGTGTTGTACGTTGATTTGTTCGACCTCTTGCCTTCACCCAAACCTCAGCGATATATAGCCCACGTCAAATTTACACCAGCTTGTTTACGTAATCCTTTTATTCTCACTTTTCAGTCTCGTGTCGTCCGGCTTGTTTTTATGTAGCGTGTGTATATTTTCCCTCATGCTCAATGAAACGATATCTACGTACCCCACTTCGCTGTTCAACATCAAGAATGTAGAATTGGTAAAATAGTTGTGCTTCTCAATGCCATCGGAAGATGTTGAACATACTTCGAGAATAAAAGTAAGATAATTTATTTTCCTACGAAGTGCGCGCAAAAGCGACGAGAAATCTAATGCACCTGTCTGTCACATTACACTGTCTGACATTGGTCTGGCTGACCTTTCCCTCTAATAATAGTATATCCCCCCCCCGTCTGTCACAAGGGCAGACTTCAATGATAATTGAGACGAATGGCAGTTGAAGACTGTCCGCGGAACAGAAGTATTAGACAAGGCTTTCCCTTCTCCCTAAAACCATGTTCTCGATCGCGTTTTTTTAAAACCTTCATTGGGAAAGCAGTCATTCTATTTGGACTGGATTTGGTAAAATGTTTCTCAACGAAATTCATCCGACGTCACGCATAACGTATAAGGTCAACTTTTATTCCAGAAGAATCACATGAAATGTTAGAGGGGAGAGAACGGAAAATATTGACATATTTATTCACAAATTCGCCACACTGGTTCACGGAGTCGAGCCAGCAGGACGTTGTTACGGCTAGAGCAGGACTGGTGGAATCAAGTCTAGTTCCAAGGTCGAAAGGTAGCCTAAACAGATGCGATAATATGTGGTTGGTCCCAGTACTATTTACCGCTATGGTGGGCTAGAACCTGAATCTAACCGTCACAGAGTAATGCAGATTCTACGTAAACTGAGTCACAGGGATAAGTGTGCAGCCATTTCATCTCACGCAGTTTCATCGAATGCCATTTCACAGAATTCCGTTCTATGCAACGCCGTTTAAACGATGGCGTTTTGTCGAACTGCGTTGTGCCTAGTTATCGTTCAAGATCAGCGGTGTATACTTTGTGCAAGCATGAATATACGTTGATTACGTTATGGAAATACCAACAATTAACTATAGCCATAACTGCGAAAAATGAAATACACACTGTGAAAAGAAAAAAGAAAAGAAAAGAAAGAAACTGGAAGCAGCTTGTCAATTGAAAGATATACAGAGAACAGGGCCGTAACTATTACAAACGAGAGACTCCAAGTTCACACCGCAATGACCATGCAATGACCTGCTGCAAGACACCTTGCGTGTCGTCACCCATCGCTTGAGGCATTAATATTGAAGGTGTTATGTAATAGTAACTGAAGCCCTTTACCGTTCATTCTGCGCACTCTTTAGGCGCAATAGCGTTACTTGCCGTTGATAAAGAAAATCGACTTACCCAAACCACCAGCAATGGTGCAGAGCATCGCCCCTGGCGATGAAACTCCCCAATCATAATCACAAAATAAATTTGTTGTTGTTTAAAGAGCGGCGAGAAAGCAGGCGAGCTGGTGATAATTGATCTTCATAACGAACCCTGAGACTAGGGAAAGAACACACAATACACGTCTTGTTGTTGGTGTTGTTGACTTACCAAAGCTTGTGTGTGAAGCCATACACAGTAAACGACATTTGTGGTCTGTTGCGGTTTTAACTTAAAAATAGTTTTTTGCAAAACAATAAAAGGTAATTGGAGCAGGTAATTGGCAATATCTACTTTTCGTTTATCATTGCCCAATAAAACTCTCTTCATATTGTGGAAGAAAACATATTTTTGTAACGTACAGGAACAGGTTTCCTCTTTGTAGGGATAGGATGAACTTTAGACTGGAAAAGGACCTTTCAACTCACTTGTGCTGCCGGCAATGATGCTGGTAAATTCATAAAGTGACGGCATTATGAGTTTTTTTAAACAAGCTATAGGCATGTGAAACTGCGTGCGGTTAAGGTGGAATCACTTCTTCAGAAATGTATGGGCGATTTTCGTTCGCACAAGACACGTGAACGCTCTAAACTAACATCCTAAGATTGATAGTGGCGTGTTCTCTTAGCTTTTCACTAGTCAGTGACGTATTTTTTAGAGGACAAGGTTGAGCCGTCGATTTTTAATAAATTAAAGTTTGGTGCATCTCGAACACGTGCTGCCATCTCGATAGAGTGTCGCACACTAAAATATTTGCGAATTCGGGCTCAATACAAATTAACGGATGATCCTGGATTTCTATAAAATGTGTCACTGACAAGGGCAAAGCAAGGAGAACACGCCAGTACTTCTGTTTTGCCGATATTTTACGCCGTTTCTGAGCGGTGTGCGAACAAACTTTCTCTATTGTCTTGCGCAGAAGTGATTCCCCCTTAAGAGGGCATACCAGCTCTCCGTCCCAATGTATTTCCTATGGGACAGTTTTTATGCTTTCTCTCGGTAACCGCCGCGCAGATTTTGACGCGGGTGCTTTCATCACAAAGAGGAAGACGAGATGAAGAGAATTACACTACAGGATTTCTCATATATGTCGTATGTATTTTACGGCGACGTCACGAATGCGAAAAAAATACACAATTTTTCTCCTCCCTCTTTGAAAAGGTTTTATTAAACTTCTATAGCCATTTCGAAAGAAACTTTTCCATTACTCTCTCTGGAATTATTTCAGGAATCGATAGACATCAAATTTATATGTCTACCACTTATAGTTTTTATAAAAAAGCATGAAACGTGAGTACGCAAAATCGCCCACTCAAAGCCCCGTGAACGGCGTCATTCTGTGTTGCCATCTGGTGACGCGACAGCAAAACCGCGCGGATCGTATTCTTCCGCCGAGCAAGCGTGCGCGTGCGCACCTGACCGTCCTGTTGGCTCCTCTGTCCTCTTTACTTTCCCGGACCGCTGACTTAGGGCATGACCTTGGAGACCAGAACAAAAGCTTACTTAGCTGCTCGTAAAGGGATTATTGCCTGAGCCTGAGGCATTGTCGCCAACAACCAGAGACCAACAACCGTCTTCTTTTTTCGGTGCGCGTATAGAGAATTGAGATGAGTTTATTAGCTTCACATGAAACATCAATTTGCCCGATTTTGACGTTTCGGGTTTGTGCTTACTCAGTCAACTGTCTCATAAGGCTAACGAGAATCTGTCGTATTTACGATTAGTGGAAGGCCGACTTTACAAACATTCCAGTGACGTTCAACAGGACTGCCCTGTAATGTTCGTAATGTTGAAACAGCGATCAAGCGGATTACACACAGATAAATGTTCCTCAGGATAACTGCATTTAGAACTGCAGCTCTCTTTGTTCTTCTCTTTCTTTTATTGATCGATTTATTTTTATGTTTATCTTATTATTTTCTTTTTTTTTTTCGTCAACGCTCCACGTGAACCAATAAGAAAAATCGATCAAGCGACTGCTGCACAATTATTTCCGCCCACGCAATGGGCAACCGTCTTTTCCGGAACCCAAATTCACGTTCGCGAAAAAAGGAAAACCAATGACAATGCTCGATTGCTTCGAACGGTGATATGCCATGTTTAAAAGTCCGACATCACTATTTACCACACAAACTCAACAAATTCCGATGAAAAAATGGCTAGGAAGCAAGCGAGCTGCTGAAGATGATGCATGATGTCAAACCCCGAGACTAGGGAACACGAAGGGACAGACACGAACAGGTGTTTTTGAGACTTCGTGTTTGTGTCTGTCCCTTCGTGTTCCCTAGTCTCGGGGTTTTACATCATGCATCAAATTTCGCTATCTGTCCAAGTCATTTTAGCGAACGAGATCCACATTTTTGGCTCTTAGGCTTAGCGGGGCGGACGCGACGGAACAGCACGTTAGGTCGGTGTTTGCATTTTCATGTTCATGTTGTTTATTTTTCAACGGCGACTTCGATCACGTTATTTTGAGATACGGCCAATTTTTCGATACCGGTTCCCTGGATTTTCCATCTTTCGACACTTCTTGCTGGTTGCGCGTTGGATGACCCAAAACCTGTACCCGTCGTTCTTTGCACCGCAAACAAAGGGAAGCCTTCTGAGGAAGATAAGGAACTCTGGGTCACTGGGGATTCTCAACTGAACTAGTGACGAAACTAGTAACGAAAGGTCTGGTGTAATGTGAAGTACCCTGTGAAAACCAAGGAGTGTCTACTGTCTAACAATATAGTACTGAAGTTTCCGGGTAATAATCAGTTCATTATGAGACGTAATTTGTGCTCCGAGACCTCCTCGCGTACATAAAGACGGAGTTCAAAGAGTTTTAGGAGCTTCCCTTCTCCTTTTCTTATTTCTTTTTTTTTCTAAATAGCTGTTGCTAAATGCAATGCATTTATTTAGGCTGACTGAGTGTAAGTATTGAGCCTATCAAAAGGCCGAAAATCATAACGTCGAACTATCAGAAGGCCGGAAGCCAAAAGACCAAAAAATCATAACGTCGAACTGTCAGAAGGCCGAAAATAAGAAGGCTGAAAATGGAAAGGCCAAAGAGACACGGGGTGAGCACTCCAGTGAATGACCACTGAATGGGATGATGTTGATTATGAAAAAGTTTTGTGGCTATTGTATTAGAAATCAAATAACTGGAATGCATAGCATTTGGTGGTCGCAAATAGATTAGCCAGCGAAGATGAAAAACACACCGATCACATTATAACCGAAATTATATTCCGAAATCCTAAGCTGTTATTTGAAGAAAAGTAATTGATAACAGTACAAACATGAGTAAGAAACAGCATAACAGCATTTGATCGAACGCCGTTTGGTCGAACGCCGCTTGGTCGAAAGCCGTTTGATCGCAAGCCGGTTGATCGACGCCGTTTGTTCGAAAGATGTTTCTTCGAAGGGAGTTCGAAGCTCGCAGCGTGTCCTTAGCACCTCTTTTTCTGTAACTTTTGACTCGAACATATGGAGCAGGCAATCAGTGTCCTCTCCTTTTTTGTTTGTTTGTTTCTTGCTTCTTTTTTTTTCAGCTAAAGACCCCACTGGTTATTTGCAGACCTTTGTCATTCACGAACAGCACAGCCTTCTGGCTTTTTACTCTCTCCCATCTGAAAATAAAATAAAATTGAATAGAACAATGTGGAAGTATCCCGCGAAATTGTAACGGGACCCATTACTTCAATCCCCCGGCGATGAACTCCCTACCCATCATCCTGAAATAAAGTTATTGTTGTATCCCGCGAACCAGTGGGACACATACCGAAGAAAATGTCTTCACGATCGTACGATCGTATGGTTTCTTTTTTTTTCTTCTTTTTTTTGGGGGGTAGCAGAATTCGCTTGCGCGAATTCAACCTCCCCTTGTTATTTATTTATGTAACCAACCAACAACAACAACAAAATGTCTTCAAGTTGGGAGCAGCCAATAGTCTGTGCTTCTTCTGGGCATGGCACGAAAAACTGTCCGAAAACTGGCCGAACCGAAATCGGGACCGAACTTTTTCTGTGCATCACCGCGTGCTACCGAAATGCACCCCAAATTTCGGCCGAAGACTTCTGGCCTTGGGGAACATCGCCTTTCAACAATCCAGCTCAATGAGATAATCCCTGTATTCATAGAAGTAGAAATCGCACACACGGCAACAGTCGACCCGACTGCTACGTCATCGTTGCTATGGTTCTCCTTCCGGCTGAATAGCCATTGGATGCTTCTCCTTTTTCGGTTGGCGTCACTTCCCATTTCGGAGGAGAAATCTGGCTTGGTCAGATCGGGCCGACTTCGGCCCGAAATTCTGTTCCCCGAAAAAAGTCCGGTCCCGAATTCGGTTCGGAAAGAATTCGGACGCTTTTCGGGCCATGTGGTTCACGCTAAATGGGATAGTGATATGTGGACGAAAGGCACTCGAAGTCTGAATGCTAAGAAGGAAATTTCGCCATAGTATAAAATAAAGATATTGTATTAACAGCCATATAAAACTAGTTCAATCTTGTTTAGAGTATGTATCTGCTTCGAACGTGTTGCCCTACAAGAACTGTGTTGCCCTACAAGAATGGTGATTTTCCTGTCCCACATGATGAGGAGACCGAGCTGCACTTTTTGCAACACTCAAACAAGAACCTGTTATGTTGTCAGGTGACCATTGTTAATATTTTTCTATTGTGTGCCCTTTTATTTTTTGTCGAATCGTTCCTCTTGGCGTCCAGAAAAAAAAGTATATGTTGGGAATATCGCGACTCCCGCTGCGAGGTCTCGCCGCTCGACCTTTCCGTATCTTCCTTGGTTGGGTCGACCCGAAGCCTTTATCGCCCTTCATGTTCTTTGTACGGTTTTGCAAAGTGGCACACCAAGGCGAGAAGAAGGGAGTCTTCTGTCACTGGGGGTTGTCGACCGACATCATTTTTCTGAGCCGATGTGAAAGAAAAAGGAGAGGCAACATGGGGGAAAGGATTACTGTAGTTTTCTGGTAAAGAAGTCTATTCTGCGATGAAAATTTTGAAAAGTATTTTGCACCAACGCCCTGTAAATGAAGTCAAATATTTGATAATGCTTACTTACCAGAAATATACATACCAAAATGTCATTTTTGCATGAATAATAGAGTTATTATCAAGGTAAATTGCGTGTAAGCGTGTGCAGAAAAAAAAAAGAAAAAGGGAATACTGTTTTGAGCACTAGATTTTCCTGACTGGCATTGTAAGCGCTGTGTGTTTATAGCCTAATTTACAGCCGCCGGTACATCCAGTTGAGAGCCTCCGTGATACCGACATCTCGGGCGAGCTTTGATAGCATATGAGGTTACCTTTCCTTGGCCATTTCCTGATTTCTTAATTGGCAATCGCCTTGTGCTCAGACTCACTGCTGGCAACATTCGTTTATAATACCATCTGTGTGTGTGCCCATATTGCCATCCATACTATCCGATCACACCTATACGTCGGCATACACTAAGTATGCACTAGTAAAACAATACGAAGAGCAACGTAATGTTCAACGTTCGTAATGTTGAAACAGCCAGCAAGCGGATTACACACAGATAAATGTTTCTTAGGATAACGGTACTTAGAACTGCAGCTGTATTTGTTGTTTCTCTTTCTTTCTTTTATTGATCGATTTATTTTTATCTTTATTATTTTCTTTTTTTTTTCATGGACGCTCCACCTGAACCAATAAGAAAAATCGATCAAGCGGCCGCTTGCACAATTATTTCCGCCCACGCAATGAGCAACAGTCTTTTCCGGAACCCAAATTCACGTTCGCGTAGCAAGGAAAACCAACGACAACCAACGACAGCGACGGGGGAGGGGAATATATTTATTAGACGAAAAGGGAAAAAAAAAAAAGAGAACCCGGCTAAAGGTCAGCCAAACGGGACGTCGGCTTGCTATTCCAAAAATACTTAAAATAAATAAATAAATAAATAAATAAAATTAAGAAATAGGAGATAAATGAAACGGACGCGACGGAACAGCACGATAGTTAGTTGATTATTAGGTTAGTAAAAGTTCGCCCCCTGTCACTGGGGTTGTCGACTGACATCATTTTTCTCAGCGGGTATAAGGTGAAAGAAAAAGAAGGGAGAACATGGAGGAAAGGAGCCTTCCAAATATGTTACTGAAGTTTTCGGGTAATAATAAGAAGTCTGTTCTACGACGGAAATTTTGAAAAGTCTTTTGCACAAACGCCTTGTAAATGAATTCAGATATTTGATAATGCTTACTTACATGAAATATATATATCAAAATGTCATTTTTGCATGAATAATAGAGTTATTATCAAGGTAAATTGCATGTTGTAAAAACATTTTTGGGACCCCTCATATAGGACCCCGGTTAGCGAATGCTGCCCTGTTGTGCATTTCTGACACACAAATTATGGACTTTGTCGCAGGCAATGCTATGTACCTCGTATCTTTAATGAGCTCCCCTTCGACAATCGAAGTACAAACTAAAAAAAGCGCTACGGCAACTTTATCATAGGATGTAGTACCTTTATATGTTCATGTACTGTCAAACTGTATGCCGCTGACTGCTTCAGGCCCAGTGCCACAAGCTTTTCCGCTTAGACGGGCCTGTTTTATTATATTTGTAGTTTGCTTTCTTGAGTAAAATTATTATCATTATTATTATGTAAGCGAGTGCAAAAAAAAAAAAAAAAAGGAATACTGTTTCGAGCAGATTTTCCAGACTGGCATTGTAAGCGCTGTGTGTAGGCAATGTTTATAGCCTAATTTACAGCCGCTGGTAGATCCAATTGAGAGCCTCCGAGATACCGGCATCCGTACTATCCGATCACACTTGTATATCGGCATACAGTAAGTATGCACTAGTAAAACAATACGAAGAGCAGCTAAAAATTCCATAATCAGTCAGTACAGGCGGTAGTGACTTGTGAAAACAATAATTGTAGCATGAATATATAAGAACAAAAAAATAAAAATAAAGTACTCATGTAGCAATATGAGACAAGCAAAAAGACGTGAATGTCTCGAATCGAACTGCGGACCTTTCGTGGCAAAGTCCGACGCATTACCACTCGACAAACAGCGCAGAGGGCGCGGGCCGCCTTAATCTCGCGAGGTCAACCATGCGCAATGGGGATTATTTCGTGAGTCGGAGGCGAACGGCGTGATAAGGATCGGCGAGCTTGGCGCCATCTAGAATCGGGAAAATCGTGAATCGGAGTTGCTCCCCGACTGGTATGGCCTCTTAAGCAAACAGGTGTCGAAACAAGCAACGTACAACGCTTGGTATCTTAAATGATCACAATAATTCAGTTCATAACTCATAAGGAACGTACGCAATACATGTCATATGATGCGCGTGTCATCCGATTATGGGTTCAAGCGCATAAGATCGTGTCGCGAAGTCAAGTCACGACAATAAAGGAGACAAAGGCAACAACCACTTTACTGCGTGAGTGCCGGATCTCAACTATTGAATTATTGCACGAACAGTCAGCACGAGCAGGGCAGAGACAGTGCTCGTCGTTGTCAGTAGGTGCCGCTACAAGGGCCCCCCGCCTAGACCGGAGGTTGACGAAGGCAAGGCCGGAAGACGTGGCGGAAGTCGGGAAGGCCGCGCACGGCTGGGTTGTCACTGCAGATTCCCGGATGGGTACGAAGCGGGAAAGGTGTGAATAGGCGATTTCAGATATTGCCCTTGTGCTCCGCACGGGGGCCCTCCGTCGCCCAAGTCACGCGCATCGCGCAATGCGTCGTGGGAAATGGTTTACATTCGTGCTCGTCTGCCTGTTGCTCGAAGTTGCGGGAGGTGAAGGAGAAAGAAAACCGAAACCGTTTGCGCTCTTCTTCTCTCTGACTGATGAAAACTAAATCCCAAGGTGCAGCGGGCCTTTCGCAACACGGCGCTCTCTGGTGGGCCATCCATGCAATTTCTGAAATCGTCGTCGTGCGGGGAGTCTGGAGCCCAATGGACGCACCGCGGAGCTGGGAGGGCAGCAGCGGGGGTAAAGGGCGAGGAGACAGGAGCCGAGGGGTCGGTGCTGGAGAAGTGTCCAGGAATGCCGGCTTGACGTGGTCTATGGATACGACCTTGAGACGATTCGGAAATTTGAGGGTAAGGGTCTTGTCTTGCTTCGAGTGCACCAGGAAGGGGCCGTCGTAAGGAGGCTGGAGTAGACGGCGGATGGCGTCGTGGCGAAGGAAGACATGGGTGGCGGTGGAAAGGTCTGGTTGCACGAATATCGGACGAGAAGAAGAATGGCGTGGGACTGGCGAGCGAAACTCAGCCACATGTTCTTCGAGGCGTGTGGCGAAGTGAAGAGGGTCGGGTGCGGGCTGGGCTAGAGTCGCTGCGTCGAAGAACTGCCCTGGGAGACGCAAGGCAGACTCGAAGACCAGGGTGGATGGTGCAACGCAACAGTCTACCTTGGAGGTTGCACGAATGCCAAGGAGCGTTAATGGCAAGCGCTCGACCCAATAGGTCGGGTCTTCAGCGGCGCGTAAAGCGGTCTTCAGCGTGCGATGGAACCGCTCGACCAGTCCGTTAGCGCTTGGGTGGTAGGCCGTGGTGAAGTGATGGCGAGCACCAAGGAATCTGCAGACGTCGGCGAAGAGGCAGGACGTGAATTGCCGTCCGCGATCGGTCGTGATAACGGCGGGAGCTCCAAAACGCGCCACTCAGGAGGACAGGAACGCGAGAGCGGTTTTTTTTCAGCCGTGATATCCTTGATAGGTACCGCTTCAGGCCACCGGGTGTACCTGTCAATGAAGGTGAAGAGGTAGGCCTACCCGGCAGACGGAAGAAGAGGACCCACCAGATCTAAGTGTACATGGCGGAAGCGGGCATCAGGGGTGGGAAAGGGCATCGATGGGGATGTCGTATGACGCTGGATCTTGGAACGCTGACAGGCCAAACAATTCCGAGCCCACTGGCGGATGTCCCGATTGATGGACGGCCAGACGAAGCGGGTGCCAATGAGCCTCTGCGTCGACTTGATGCCGGGGTGATGCAGAGAGTGGTAGCGGTTGAAGATGTGGCGACGGAAGTCGTGGGGAACCAGAGGACGTGGGGTAGCCGTAGAGGTGTCGCATAACAAGAGGCTCGAGGTTCCAGGATAGGGAAGCTTGTGGATGTCGAGGGACGGGGATGACTGAACCATGGCAGGCATGTCGGGGTCGTTCGCTTGCGCTTCTGCAAGCTCAACATAGTCAATGTCTGGTGACAGATGGTGGACCAGGCCAGCAATGTGAGCTCGAGAGAGAGCGTCCGCAACGACGTTAGCATGACCGGTCGCGGATGGCAACCTAGCATGACCAGGAACGTGCCTGATGTCGGTCGTAAACTCGGCGATGTAGGCAGGGTGACGGATCTCTCGGGGCGAGTGAGACCCAGAGGCAGATGTGATTGCGTAGGTGAGAGGTTTGTGATCAGTATAAACAATGAACTGGCGTGCCTCGAGAAGGTGGCGAAAATGTTTGATAGCCAGGTACACCGCCAACAGCTCGCACCCGAAAGTGCTGTACCGTGCTTCGGCGGGCTTGAGGGGTTTGGAAAAGAAACCCAGCGGCTGTAACTGATCGCGCGGGCCGAGCTGGTGCAGAGCGGCCCCAACGGCTTCTGAAGAGGCATCCACGAAGAGTGCGAGTGAAGAGTCTGGGATGGGATGAGCAAAGAATGAAGCGGAGGCGATGTCCTCCTTTATCTTCCGGAAAGCTTGGTCAGCGGATGGCATCCACTCGATGGTTTTCGACGGACCGCCAGGGCCAGCCAGCAAATGACAGAGCGGCTTGATGGTGCGCACGCAGTGCGGTATGAATCGGCGATAAAAATTCACCAAGCCCAGAAATTCACGAAGCTTCCGCCGTGTGGTAGGGCGCGGAACGCGGTCAATGGCGTCATTGCAACCTTCTGCCGCAGAGGGGTGATGCCGAAGAAGGTTAGGGAAGGAATACCGAGTTCGCATTTAGCCGGATTGATGACAATGCCATGCTGACGTAGACGCTGGAACAATTGGCGAAGGTGTTCGGCGTGGTCCTCGGGAGTGGAACTAGCCACCAGAATCTCGTCGAGGTAGGCGAAACAATAAGGCAGACCGCGAAGGACAACAACAACAACAACATAGATGAATGGATGATGATGATGTGGGATGTTTCTCTGCGTTGAGTGCAGGGACCTCGCGAAGGACCTCGTCAATGAATGTTTGGAAAGTTTGCGCGGCGTTGCGAAGACCGAAGGACATTCGAACGTATTCGAAGAGGCCGAACGGGGTCGTGATTGTGGTCTTCGGAATGTCACTGGGCTCCATGGGGATCTGATGGTAAGCCTTTATAAGATCGATCTTGGAAAATTGTGAGGCACCGTGGAGATTTGCGGCGAAGTCGTGAAGACGTGGTAAAGGGTAACGGTCGGGTATGGTGACAGCGTTCAGCGCCCGATAATCCCCACACGGTCGCCAATCTCCCGGGTCCTTTTTGGGCACCATATGCAATGCCGAAGCCCATGGGCTGCTGGACGGACGAATGTACCCCAAGGCGAGGAGATGGTCGAACTCGCGACGGGCGATCGCAAGGCGATCAGGCGGAAGTCGGTGAGGCTTCGAATGCACCGGGGGGCCTCTGGTGAGGACGTGGTGCGTGGTGGTATGGAGAGGGGGAGCATCTGTAGGTGGCAAACGGACGATGACGGGGAAATCCTTAAGGATGTCACGGAACTGCACAGGTGCCGATGGGCGGGTGAAGACAGGGCCAATGGGGTTACAGAAGGCACGATGTCCGCGGACAGATAGGCCCGTGCCGTTATCAATGAGGCGGCGTCCCTTCACATCGACCATCAAATCGAAGTGCTTGAGGAAGTCCGCACCGATGATGGCATCAGAGACGTCGGCTATGATGAAGATCCATTGAAAGTTCCGACGCAAGCCCAAGTTCAGGGTGAGGGATAGCTCACCGAAACATTTAATTGGTGAAGAATTTACAGCTTGCAATGAATGCTGAGAAGTGCGATGACGGCCCGAAGGATGGGGTGGAATGATACTGACTTCAGCGCCAGTGTCGATGAGAAAGCGAAGATGATTGATGGTGTCGTTGACGTAAAAGAGGCGGCTGTTATCAGGCCCAGCGACTTCGGCCGCGTTCAGTTGCCGGGGCTGTGGTTTCCCGGCCACGTACATGGTGGTTGTCAGTTACGGGCCCGGGGACTGAACTTGGCATGGTACCAACAGTAGGGTGAAGACTGAGCTGGAGATGGAGATCGGTATCGTCGGGGCGAGCGAGTGTGTCGGCGATGGTTATCCGGTAGTGCGGTGAAGGCGATCGATGTGGTCGCGCGGTTGTAGAGGCAACCAGAGTGGTCAATCCAGTTACAAGCTGTGTGAGCCGATCAACGCTGGATTATAGGGTGTTGACAGTGACGGAAAGACTTGAGATAGAGCGCTGACCATCAGGATACTCGGCAAAAGGTGTGGTGGCAGGAACGGGCGGCACCGTTTGAGCCGGGGGAGGTACGGGGTCCGGATTGCCGTATGCATGAACGGAGCGGGTAACGCTTGCAACGGAGTCTGAGCGCAAGTTGAGGATACGATCCGCCAGCCGCGCCATGTCGTTCAACGTCATCTCGCCGGCTGCGGTTAAGAACACCCGAATGTCGGATGGCAAGCGGTGAAGAAAGGGTTCTTGCAGGATGGTGGAGTCGAGAGGTGTGTCACCCGTGAGATGGCGCATGCGGCGGAGTAACTGAGACGGCTTCTGGTCGCCCAACTACTCAGCGCTAAGGAGCTGTTGAAGACGTCGATGAGTAGAGAGAGTACGGGCGAGCAATTCCCGTTTCAGGGTATCATACGGCGCTTCTGCCAGCGGAGGGAGAATGATATCACGAATTTCGGCAGCGGCATCCATGGGCAGAGCGCTGACGACATGTCCAAACCTGGCGGCTTGGGAAGTGACGCAGCGGGCGTCGAACTGCCGCTCGATTTGGGCAAACCAGAGCTCGGGGTCTTGGGTCCAGAACGGCGGAAAACGGAGACGAATAGCATCTTCGGGACCCCCGGGAGCTTCTGTGGTGGTGCGTTGAGCAATCTGCGCCGCAGCTGTGGCTGCCGTATATGCTGTATAATATATCTTCTGAATGAAAAGCACATGGCGAAGAGATCTACTTCAACAGAAGCGCTAACAGGCAAAAATGGGAAAAATCTAGCACTCGCAAGTGAATAAGATAAGTATTTAAGGAGACTGAAATATTCAAATAATTTTATTTTACTAAAAACCAAGCTTTCGGACGGGATCTGTCCTTCACCATGTGCGATACATTTAACACTTGGTCCAGTGTATCCCAACTGATGAAGGACGGACTCCGTCCGAAAGCTTGTTTTTTAGTCTTTGTCTTTCGCTTTAGTCTTCTTGTCTTTTGAATGTTTCAATCTCTTTAAATACTCAACAGAAGCACTTACAACACCACTAATCAGAGTTGCAAAGCAATACAAATATCGCATCCAAAGTCGTTCACGTTCACGCTTGAACCGATTCATATGAACCGGTTATCGAAACTACTCGGGATCGACCTTGTACAAAAGGGAGTCCCGAGCAGATCCTGTTAGCCAGGAGGTACTGCACATTTGTTGCTTGTGCTCGTTCAGCATTCGCCCAGCATCACCCTTGGTGAAATAAATGGGCATCAGTTGGACAAGCCTGAGTTGAAGAGCCCGGCGTGCTGCAGCGTCCACAGCCTCGTTCCTGCAATGCAACAGTGACTAGGGATCCACTGCATTTGGATGTCATGACCTTTTAAAACTGTCGCATGGTACGTGTGCAAGACATCTTGTGCTGCTGATGCCAGCCCGTAGTAAACATAGAAGCCATAGTCTGTAACGCACATTTTGAGTTGTTGTAGATGATCCAGCGAGCCACCGAAGATCGCGAGTGGATAAAACTTAGTGCCAAGAGAACGCCATGAAGTTCAGCGGTCGAAGGTGACGTGAGACAGCCGCACCGCTCTTTCGATATCCGCGTCCAGGATAACAAACGCACACGAAGAGCTGGATGATGTCGTAGATGCATCCGTGAAAATCTGTATTCTGCATGCTTGCGGTGCTGTTTAGTTATATGATCACCATGCGCTGCCACAGCGGTCAGTCCGTGGATTAATTTCAAAGCAATTTCGAAGTTACTATCAGCTTACTTACTTGTACTTAAGCTCGAGTACTTTTTGTTTTTGTTGTCGGTTTAGTCTGAAAGGAATTTGGAGAACTATCCGCATGCAGGTAGGGTTGTGTTCTTCATACAATATAGACTATATTACTTCGTATGCAACACATACATTAGGTGCGATAAAATAAACGCTATCACATACTTTGTTCGGATGAGACACCCTGCAAAATATTTGCGCTAAATTTTTAGTCAGTTGGCTATAATTGAAAGTAATTGCCTGTATGTCCTCCCCACATTTCCAGAAGTTGTCGGGTTCCGTTCGGCAATCAAGAAATGAATTCCCGATAAAACTTGCTGTCTGCGCCTCGTCATGGCTCAAAACAACCCTCGACCACCCCTGTCTAGATCGCACACCCTCACGATGCCCGTCAGGTTGTGGCAATGTATAACGTACGTCGCCGTGAAACAGAAGCCGGATGTTAGCATCCCTGTTTCGTGTGTATGTCAAAAACTACGACGCTACGTTGCTGGATGAAATTCAATTCACTGAAACAGTATTTATACGTAACTCTCAATCGACTACAACTCTCATCTGAGAATCGTCGACGGCACCAGACTGTCCATTCAAACACACACATCGAGCAACGTGCGTATATCGTTCTCAGCCGTTTACGTATGCATTTTCTTGACGAGGCGCCATATATACTTTTGTGGAGAAGCACGTCATGTATAAGCAGCAGGCACACGGGTAATAACTGTCCTCACGCACGTGTACATGACTATGGACGTTCTATTCATGGACAGAGCAGTCTTTTACGCGTGGAGTTCCTTCAAGCCTCCAGATTTTAAGAATAGCCGATCTGTTTCTAACACGTACTTCAGGTATATGTACTACCCTGCTAAGTTGCTCCTACACGCATATTTCTAGGTTCTCTGCGTTAGCAAGCTTCGTCTCCATTTTCCAATAGGTAAACTGGTGAACTCGATCGCCTATATACAAGGTGTCCCAGAAAACGTGTCATTGAATTATAATAAAAAAACTACACCACCTACAGTCATGCGGTCAATGGCATTTGCTCTTACTGGGTTTTTGCCACCTCCTCATGTGAATGTCATGTGACGTAAGTTTAATTATGTAAATTTTTGCGAGCTTAAGTCGGAAATTTGCCTAGTAAAGGTCAATTTTTTACCCCACCAATGTGAAGAGCGTGTCTAATTTAGTCAAATTAATGATCATTGACAGGGATATTCAGGAGCTATCCCATCGGAAAAAATAGCCGAACATCATGCTCTACGGAGGTCGCACAGAATAGCGCACGATGAATTTTTCAGCGCAATCTTTGTCAGTCCGACGAAAGGAGGTGGGAAACCCAGCCCTCCCCGAAATCGCAGTAAGAGATAAAAGAGGCACGGCTTATCACGTCCGACTTTCGCTGGGATAATGCATTCCCTCTCCCAATTTTACGAACTGTTACTTTTTCTACTATCACTCTGTGGGCTGGCTTCAGAACCTCCTTTCGTCGCACTGAGAGTGATTGCGCTCAAAAAGTCATTGCGCGCTATGGTCCGGTGCTCCGAAAAGCATGATATTCGGCTATTTTTTCCGATGAGATAGCTCGTGAATATCACTGTGAATTATCATGAATTTCAGTAAATTCGGCACGCTCTTCATATTGGCGGGGTAAAAAAGTAACCTTTGCTTGGCAAATTTCCGAGGTCAGTTCGCAAATATTTACATAATTAAGCTTGGAGTACATGACATTCACATTAGGAGGTGCCAAAAACCTAATAAGAACAAATGTCATTGACCGCATGACTGTAGGTGGTGTAGTTTTTTTATTATAATTCAATGACACGTTTTCTGGGACACCCTGTATGGCATAGCCCATTTCACGAATCCCAGAGAGCACAACCATTGCTCGTGTGGAAATCATGTTGAATATATTGTGCTTATTTATATTCGTATTCGTATTCAATATCGACCCGAGGTCAAGGCTGCTCCACAACAAAACATTTCATTGAGTTTGTTGGTAACCAAATCCACCATACTGAAAGCGCTGAAATTTAAATTGAAGTTGAAATAGGCTGTTCGACAGTAGGCGCTCGATGTCTTGCGTGTTTCTGTCAGTATGGTGCGTGGAAGTTTAGCGCTTCTAGCATGGTGGATGTCAAAGGTGGGTTTTACCTAACGTCTCATTGAATCAGTTGATGCCTCTTTTACAGTTTCGTCTGGATTTGCCTGGATAACATGAACGGAGCCTCGAAGATCCCACTATTCATCGCCCACAAAATTTTCACCAGAATCATTGCCGTGAAGCAAGGAACGTGCCACTAGCATTCAAATGCAGAGCGATGTCAGCCGAATACATGTGTTATATGGTGTCTTTTTATTTCTTTTTTTGCGCGGCACCTATGCCAGCATGCAGGTGAAGCCTGCTGTACATCATACAAAGATATCACGCGATTGGAAGAGGGGATCGTTTGCAACACAAGCGGTCGTTGGTGCTGCCGTCGTGTAACTTCGTGATTCCCGTTTCGGGAAGATCTTTCGTGGGAAGAGAGGGTCGATGATTCTGCATGACGTCCTGTATGCCAGGATGTCGCACTTCAACTAGCTGTTTGTCGGCCATGTGCCTGTCGGTGTCGGCCGGAACTGGTTATGCAGACAATTCTCCATCGGTTACGCACGGTATCTGCGTTCACGAACTCGCAACTGTTGAAGATCGGCTCCAGGGAGGGCTCCAGTTGCGGTCACTGTAATCATCCGGAGACTATCGCACATATCCTGACAGAATGCCGCGCATACCATGCTATGCGGGAAACTCACCTTCCCCACGCGAGACCTGGCATACTGACGGACGTCCTCTTCCCCGAAGGTTCTTATGCAGAACGACTTACAAAAACTCGCGGCCTCGTCGGTTTCTTAAAGAAACGGGCCTCGCGGAAAGACCACTCTAGCGCACCTCTCATCTACAGTGTGCCTCCGTCACATCAGTATCGGTCTACCTGCCTATGCCTCGCTCTGAAATCGTCAGCTCTCCTCTCCTCCTTTTTTTTTTTTTTTTGCTATAGTCGTGACGATGCCCACTTGAGTGCGGCCAACAACGGCAAGCTACCTCGACTCCCCCCCCCCCCCCGTTTCGTGAGCTGTGATCAGGGTAGTACCTCCCGATCGAAAAATCCATTAGGCCAACAGTCCTATCGTAATTTCGGACATTTGCAATAGCACTAAAGGTTTAGCGGTCTGATGGAACCATCCACATAACACGCCCTGCGCCAATCATTGCCACTATATGATAGGGTTATATATGATAATTGACACAGAAAGGCGTACGCCCCCCACTCTCCTCGAATCCGAAGCGTTAACCCTATCATTCGTGGCAATGGTTACCGCAGGGCGTGCCGTGCGGTGATGTTCAGTCTTGAGAGTGCATAAAACGAAACGGACGTTTTTAGTAGAAATCATAATTTTTTTCTTTCTGCCTTTTTTAAACCTCTGTTCGCACACATTTTATTCCGCCTTGCTTGCCTTCTTAAAATGAAAATGCGCGCGGCCTTTTGGAAAGCAAACATAAAAATATAAAAGTTCGAGCTTGGGTTCTGCTGATCAGCAGAACCGAAGCCCAAAACGCTTGCTTAAAAATGTGTTTTGTCATCAAGCAGGAGAACTACCTACTTACAAAGGCAGTGTTCATTTCCTTCGTAAGACATAGAGCACAGATAATATATATGGCTTGTCTTCCGAGCTGGGTGGGGTGGGGTGGGATGATGTGTGGTGTCATCCTGCTCTGAAGTGGCAGCTCGTTGTACCCAGGGGAGGAAGAAGAGGTGAGGGTGAAAGGGAAGGGAGAGACGAAGGTGGCACAGGAGAGGGAGGGGTGTGTTAATCCTCTTGCACTGGGATTTGGGTAGTCCAGGAGTACTACCCACCACAGCAAACATGCGAGCATCCCTCAGTAGACTTCATTGGGATGCTCCCTTCGGCGAATCTGAGAGTCAAGTTTGCTGTCTCAGTCAAATAGAAGAGTGAGGTGTCTAAATTTATTTTATTTACTCACACAAACAACAGGAAGTGAGGAATTGTTTGGGGTATTTACTCAAGACCAACACAACGTCTGTGTTTCTTCCTGCTTTTGGTTTGAGACATTCTGTAGGTCCATCGAAAATCGAACTTCCGCAATGCAATCACGCGTTTCTTTCTCTCTCGCAACATATGCTCCATTCCATCAGGGAATTCGGAGAACTTGGAGAAATTTCGAAACTGCTGACACGCGACATCCAGCGGATATACGGCGTGGGACATTCATCTATGAAGCTCCCAATCGTATTATGGATTCTTATTCTAATGACAAATGGCTTGCTGTAGGCTGCGTGCGTCGCGCGATGCCCGATCGTCTTTATACACACTGTCGCGGTGGCACTATCAGTTTCTGACCGCAAATCTTACAGTTTTAGAGGGGTTACATATAATGAACCGTATTCTACTGAATTCCAAAGCAATATTGGAATATTCCGAGTCGCAATGAATCAGACAGCATAGACCATTAGCAGCCTGACGGTCGGCAGTGTATCGGCCCGACAGGACAGTGCGAGCTGCCATATTAAATACTCCCAAAGCAAAGAAACACTACAGGACAAGACTAGGACAGGACAGGATGAAGTTTCCGTCTTGTCTTTTGTGCTCATTTCCTTTAGTGTTCCCTTGCATTGAATGTTTTAGCGATTTTAAGCTATTCCATTCCTCTGATTGTCTCATTAGGGTACCTGACCCACTATGAGGCGTCAGGTGTTGGACCGCCAAGCCTCGCTGATGGGCCATTGGGTTCTCTTGTGGGGCCACTACGTCCACCTGATGGACTGTTAGATGCCCTTTGTCGTACCGCCAGGGGCCCTGACGTACAGTCAATAAAGCCCACCTGACGCACTCTGGGACAGCATTTGTTGGACCGCTAACAGTCGTGTCGAACCACTAAGAGTTGCTAAAGGGCCGTCAAGCTGGCTTGATGGTCCATTAAAATATTCTGATAGACAATTCGAATTCCTGATGGAGTCTTGTCGGATTTTTCGATCGGTGCCTCACTCATGAAGTTTTCCTTCATATCTCGTTCCCGCAATGGCATCCATAATGTGAAACAAGCATCAGAACAACGCATGTGATCGGCGGCTGCCAGCGCACGTGGTTTTGTTTTGCCAACGACCGGTTGCGACATCTGGCGGACATTTAGTCAAAGACAAGCTCTGACGTGGATTGCTTGCAAAGAGTTAGTCGTCACATTACGCATGTCCAAGATATAGGTGCCTACTCCTACATTCAATGGAGACAAAATGATTCAAACCTCGTTAATATGACCGAGGCCGTTCCCGCGATTTGCGATATTAACGAGCAACATGGATGCTACTCCAGGTAAGCACACTGTTTGGCTCTGTCTCCTTTATTGAAGACGCAGGTATTGCACGCACAATTCGATTTATTTATATATTTTATTTTATATATATTTATTATATATTATATTTATAATATATATTTTATATTATATTTTACCAACACTTATTATTTACAACCTTGCAATTTATCGACGAAAGAAATCTGTTAAAAGTGTTTGTTTAGAAAAACTGTCAATATGTAGCTTTTCCTCTGACTCATTTGCACGTGCGATGGCGAATACATACAGGGCGTACGTCAACCCTGGGCCACTGGACATGTGGGTCAGGAGGATGACTCGGTAGAAGCGGAGTAGTCACTTCGACATTTACCGCGCGTATGTTTTTCAGAGACCACTGGTCTTTGGGTCAGGAGCATGACTCGGTCTGTTGTGGACGGTCATAATAACGGGGGAAGAATACATGTGTTTTCCACAGCTCGTCCCCCGAAATGTTGGTCATAGTCGCATTATCGAGGCGTCATAATAACGAGGGGCCTTTACACAGGACCTCCATTGGGAACAAACGGTGCCCCAGAAAAGTGGTCATAAAGTAAGTATGCCATATTAACGTGAGTCGACTGTAATTAGGAATGATGGTTGCCTGCGAGCGAACAGTGAACTGTGTGTTGACCTAGTCTTCCACCCAACTTCAAATGTCTAAATCCACTTCAGATCCACTTGATGAGACAAACTGGCAAAAACGGTAGAAAGGATGCAAAATGGCAAATGGCTTAGAATATTTACATATTTTGAAGCGCATATGGTAGTAGTTTAACTGGCATATCACCAGCAACGAGGTGTGCCTTTGGAGGCCCGAACACGATACAGGTGTCTACTACTCGGTCCTAACTTCGCTGTTTGTGTCGCTCGCGTGGTTGAGTAGTGAACACGAAAGTCAAGACATTTCGAGCAGAGTCCTAGCACCGGCTCGGCAAGTCGACATAGTTTCGTACGAAGCCCGCCGTGGAACTATGGTCCTCTCGAGCAACATGATGCCTCATTATAGACCCGCCTATTCGTGGAATTTGGCTGTGAAGTGGTACAGCCACGAAACCTAAGGAGGTCTCTCTACCGCGGTATGTACAGTGGTGATTTGCAAATTTCGGCCATGATAGGACAATATTGTAATGTCTGTTCGTTGAGGGTCGTCGCGTTTTTCGTGCAGCGGTCTTGTCTCGGTAATGCAGCACAGAATCCCGCGAGTTGCCTAGCATCTGCTTGTGTTGTTTCTCGCATGTGGGCTCCACTACTCGGGAGAGTATACAGGATGTTCGCTGTAACGTATCCAGAAATTATATTTAAAGCCACCGATAAAAGAAAAGCAAGTGGTACTTTTCTGCCACTTAAGTAACAGGTACTGCTTCACTAGTAGCACCTGTTCCTTAGTGAAGTAGCTGAAAAGTAGCGCTCGTTTCTTTTATCGCTCGCTTTAAATAAAATTTCTGTACACGTTAGAGCAAATACCCTGTATAGTACATAGTACAGTAGTTCAGAGTGGTTCATGCGATTAGCACCAAATAGCTAAGTAACAGCAAGAGTACTCGAGTAACGAAGCCCTTTTTAGTTTTTATATAGTGCATACGTTGCAGTATATGTGGTTACGTACATCGTAAACCAAATCGTACAAACCAAACCACCATTACAAGCCGAAAGGTGTACGGAACATTAAAAATAATGGAAAAGTCAGATTTCCAGGAAACCGTTCTCGCGATATTCAACTACGAGATATCCGATTGTGGCCACCACCAGCATTGTCATGAGTACTACTATCTTGACGTACAGGCGAAGTGTACTTTGCACCGAAAACATGACGATGAAGCCCATGGACTCCCACAGCCTGTAGTTGGAAAATGCTGCATTTCTTCTACGGGAGAATAGAACGCCGTACAACGCTGGAAAGGAACACAGAAAGGCTTAAAATATTGCACTAATGATACTGAGCATTACACAGTACTGGTGTCTGGGCGTATTTTTGGGCCATAAAGGACACATATGAGCAATTTCCTATCGAAATTGCTTGGTCCCAGGCCCAATCCAGCCAAGCAACGCTCTGCGCTCAAAGCTCTTCTGACATTTCTGGACACCATCGGACTTCGATCGTTATTGTGAAGGAGCTCGTTATTTTATTCCCCACATTCCCACAAGCAAAGTTGTTGTTGTTACTGGTGCCTGGTGTGCCGTAGAATTCAACTGCAGAAACGACATCTATGCTGCCCTCATGGCTTTTTTTTTATAAAAATTCTGTAAAAAAAAAAAAAAGTATGTAACACGTGCAATTCTCGCTTGCCCAAGAAGGCACCAAAGACGAAGAGCTTATTTGCGGCGAACAATTTTCATGCAATGTCACTGCCCTTCTTGCAAATTTCAGTATTTGCAAATTAGTAGAGTTCAAATTGCGTTTCTCACTTTTTCAAGAATCGATGAAACGCTCCTATATAGTTACGAAACTTTTAACGTTACGAGTTTTAAAATTCATGATGGGCTCCTACTTTACGGCTGTTTTTTCTTCCATGTCGACGTCGGCAGACACTCTAACGTATTTCTATCAGGGAGCTTCATTACTGGCCTGTACACACTCTAAATCGTTTTACACCTTAAAGGGTGTAAATCAAAATGTTCATGGCGCACACCTTTTAATGTGTATTTTGACACCTTCATATGGCAATTGGGGTGTAAAGGGTGTAACGCCGAATAAACTGTTGGGTTTGTGGCAATATGCTGGTACCTGTGTTTTCACAATTACCAGCATATTGCGTATAATCACATTGAGGTCCATATACGTATGCACATCAAGGTGACTAAATATGTGTGTAAACATGCACAGCCGACATACAGACAATCATGTATGGCGTGGCAGCTGTGCATGGCAATGAAGCATGGCAGCTGTATATAGCTTTTCGTGAAACTGTAGAACTTCTCATGAGCAGGCACCTCCCCCATATGCATGTTCATTGTTTAGAACGCTGCATTTATTCGCTGCATATTTGTTCAAGGCTTTGCAGTGTTGTACCCACAGATATCTAACCCAGGGATTATCAACTGCACTTTTCACATGCACGGTCATGAATGTAACTCTGAATTGCTTCTGGGGCATGTAGAAGTAGTATCTCCTTGGAACCATTAGTAGATGTGGCATTTCTCATGAAGGGCTGCGACCACACATACATTTTATAAAATTGATGTCTTCTGGCTAATGAAAGGGTTATGTTCTTAAAACGTTGATTTTTTTCTAGCAACATCTTTAAAATGCCGGTGTTTCCCTTCGAAACGCATACAACCACACATATAGGAAAGGACCAAACATCCTGATGAGTCGTGGATAATGAACAACGTAGCAATATGCTGGTAACTGTGTTTTCAAAATTACCAGCATATTGCGTATAATCACATTGAGGTCCATATATGTATGCACATCAAGGTGACTAAATATGTGTGTAAACATGCACAGCCCACATACAGAGAATCATGTATGGCGTGGCAGCTGTGCATGGCAATGAAGCATGGCAGCTGTATATAGCTTTTCGTGAAACTGTAGAACTTCTCATGAGCAGGCACCTCCCCCATATGCATGTTCATTATTTAGAACGCTGCATTTATTCGCTGGATATTTCTTCAAGGCTTTGCAGTGTTGTACCCACAGATGTAAAATGCATTACGTTGTTCATTATCCACGACTCATCAGGATGTTTGGTCTTTCCTATATGTGTGGTTGTATGCGTTTCGAAGGGAAACACCAGCATTTTAAAGATGTTGCTAGAAAAAAATAGACGTTTTAAGAACATAACCCTTTCATTAGCCAGAAGACATCAATTTTATCAAATGTATGTGTGGTCGCAGCCCTTCATGAGAAATGCCACATCTACTAATGGTTCCAAGGAGATACTACTTCAACATGTCCCAGAAGCAATTCAGAGTTACATTAATGACCGTGTTATTCACGCAGAATCTATAGTCTATGTGAAAAGTGCAGTTGATAATGATAACACATTTGCTATTGGCTTGCCAAAGAATCTTCCGAGGAAGACTTACCCGTGTTCATTGAGATTGCAGGCATACATGTTATTAACTCTGATACCATTTTTCTCATACAAACATTAACTACAGTTGAGTATGATGAGCACTATCATGTATTTGTTCTGTCTTGCAATGAGCAGCAAAGTGTTTTAAGAAATTTAAGCACTATCTCAACAGATCTTCTAAATCTGCATGCATTCCAGATGGCAGACGTGTTGTAAATCCAGGGCATGCACTTTTGTAATGTAACTTCCTGCTCCCTGTTGTTGTATATATTTACTTTTGTTCATGTGAACGAAAACAGTTGTAGGGTGTGAAAGGGGTGTGATCGTTGTTAATACACCTATTTTACACCTTTAAAGGTGTGAAACGATTTAGAGTGCACGACAGCTTATTTCGGGATAAGGCTACGCATTAAAGTAGTACAGAGGGCCATCCAAAATATTTTCAGTTTAAGACATCTGATGAAAGTATATGCGTCTATTTGCCGAAGAGCACAATAGGCTTTGATGCATGCAGTTTTTCCCAGAAAAAAAAAAAAACGTACAGAGAGCCGCCATAATGCACTCTCGACTTGCCACCCGGGGTGTAACACGAAGGAGAGGGACGACATATGACGTCATAACGTCTGCGCGGTCAGTCGAGGTCAGCCCCTGTCTTTCCTTTGTGCGTTGGTACAGTTCGTTGGTGCAGTTGGTAAACCTGTTCCCTCTGGGGAGGGGGGGGGGCAGGAATTGAAAGGGTGACCGTGAGCATGGAGGATTTCAATGTCACGCGGGAGTTTCGCTGTGGGTAATGCTTCTTCATAGCCCTGAACAGCTGACTAGCAAACGATACTCGGAACCAATCAGCGAGCCCGGACGGTGCAGAGTCTGCGCAAGATCGTATACTGGTACTGCTCTCCACCACCGTTGCGCACGGGCGCTTTTTGCGGCGTACTTTAAATTCAATTTCCACAGTAATTATGGCTCTGTGAGGTGAATTACTTCTCATGGTGCATTTTACTGACTTACTTAACAGTTCTATAGACAGAAAACAGGGTGCTAAAAATGACTTCCGTGCTACTTTAATGCAGTAAAACCTCTGACATGAACACCCACCGGACCAGGGTTCATGCCCGAACAACAGCAGCAAGTTGGGTTAGTTAGTACGTACTGAACATGATGGTAGCGCGCCAAACAGTAGACGTGGAACAGAACAACAAGAATGGGACAGCACACACCATGATGTGCGCTGTCCCCTTCTTGTTCTGTTCTGTTCTGTTCTGTGTGGAACACGATGTTCAGTTCCACGTCTACTGTTTGGCGCGCTACCATCATGTTCGGTTCATGCCCGCTGAAGGGAGATGTCCGTACCCGAGAGGTATTTAGGGAAGAGCACTGAATCATGCTTGGGGAATATTCAGCTGTTTCCGGTAGAGGAGTATTCGCCCAAGAGGTGAACTATGTAATGGAAGATGTTTCACTGTACAAAGAGAGGTGGGCTCCCTACCATTAAGTTGAGTTTGCCAGGAACTGTCAGCTATACCCCAGATGATGGCGATGACGAAGTAGTTGTGAGACTCCGTAGGTGTTGGATGCCACTTCAGCATCGCGATCATCGCGGCAGAGTTCATTAGAGCTGCCATCAACATCAGGGGGATGCGCCCCACGATCTTCACCATGAACCCGAATGTCACTGAGCCAAGGGAGTCAGCCACACCGTACCATACCATCACAAATCCAACGTAGGGCACGCCCCAGGAACAACTGATGAATGCCTGAGTGTAGTCGCTCCAAATAAACGCTTGCTGCAGACCGCTGTACACCGTCACGGGGATTAGTAGTAGTTGATTGAGATTGCCCATCTGGCCTACGCTCTCCACGAGAATTTGTATTGGGGGATTTGCAATACGAACTTCGCGTGCTGTCGGATCCAAGAAAAGCAGCAACAAGGCGATAGCAAACACAACAATGCACGAGTACAGAGCAGCGAGCATGAAACGTTTGTCTTCTGCGGCGTGACTTAGTAGGGTCTGCTCAAAAAATAAGTCCCGCGTCGGGTGGAAAGAAGCACCGCAGAACTCTGTGAATGAAGGTGAGACGGTCGCTGAATTATTCGATGGTCGGAGAATCATGTAGGAGATCAGGTTCCCCCAGACCTGAGATGTTTGGAAGACCATAAAGAAGAGACCAAAGAATCCCGTTACAATCGGAGTGGCGTCCTTAAGGTCTTCGAGATCGGCGTATTTTTGGGCCATAAAGGACACATATGAGCATTTTGCAGTCCAGAGGGGTGCACCTCCCATGCCCAGGATGAAAGACGCTGGCAGGAGGGTTATCCACATTGGCTTCATGTTGGCGAGGAAATAGGTCAGGTACATAACCATTGATGCTGCCATTGTGTACTTGAGACCCAGGCGCTGGATCATATAGCTCGGCAAGAACATGCAAGATACGACTAGAGCGACATATGTGGTGGCCAAGGAGGTGGTTCCGAGTCCTCCGACGGCATTGATGCTACTCTGGAGGATTTGCAGGGACTGGTAGGCGATGAATAGCAAGAGGAATCCCATGCTGACTACAAAAAGGTTGAAATATATTTTTCCCTTGATGTTGAGTTTCTTCTGTTCAGGTGTCATCTGCAGGTCGCGTGGAGGCCCTTCTATTTGTGGTAGTCCCTCGTCCCTCATCGGAATGTCAGTCATCTAAAAAAATGCGAAATTGCTTCATGGGCCTATTTCACATTCGCGTACTATATTGAGAGCTCTACAGCGAACCACCCACAGCGCACGCCAAAACACTCTCGTGGGCAGCACAGAGGATCAAGAACCGTCTTGGGGGGGGGGGGGGGGGTCGACGAGTTCGCACAGTGTATCATGTGGTCCCCACTCCCTTCCACTCCCACTGGCCAGAGCCCATGTTTCGCCGCGCATTATGTCGAGCACTAGCGCTCTGCCGTAAAATCGACTTTCCATTGGAATGCGTCTCTTCTTGTCGTAGCTGCTACGGAATATCTTGTGGCTGCGGCCCAGGATACTTCTCGCCGTTAGCAGTGCACGAGAAGACATGACGTTGAGCACTTGTACTTACGCTGCAGCTAAAATCAATGACGTTTTTCGCGTCTTCCGCTTTAGTGTTCTGTGGAATATGGCTGGTAAGAATACACGGAATGGTGCGTTTTGCATTTCTCCCACTATATTCGTCCACAGTAACTGTCGCGTTCTCGTCTCTAGAGCAGCCGAGACTAGTTTTCCAAAGGCTGTCTCCATCTTTTTTTCACTTTCAAACATATGCGTGAGAATAAAAAATAAAACGAGATACAGCAGAAAGAGATAGAGAAAGACTCTGCCAGTATTTTGTGTGACCTTATGGACCGGAAGACTCCTTCTGATTTCGTAGGAGTTTTAATGGTACTTGAGGGCTGTTATCGGACACGGCTTGCGCGGTTCACATGAGTCGGCAGCTAAAACCTTTGTCATGTGGTTCGGTTTCGGATTGCAAATGATATTTCTAGGTAAAGGGATCCGTACTTGGAATAAAACGTATCTCCATAACGCCTAGTATTATTTGTCAAGAAAGCCGAAATTTATTATCCCAAAATCCCGGAATTTGGCCTCGCCAAATTCCGGGATTTCGGGATGAATCCCGTCATGATTCAATGTCATGATGAATGTCATGTATTATGGCGAAATCCCGAGATATCGGGATCGAGGTAACCGAACTATATTCGAGCGAATGTCGGCGTGGACACCCTCGCTGTTCTCCGTCCGTCGTTCCCCGCTCCAAGCGCGCCCGCTCGTTAGTGGGAACGTGGCCTAACAGTTTTGAAAAAGATCTATTTTCGTACTACTCTGAGTGGTCTGGGCATAGCAACTGCTATGATTACTGCTATTGTTAATTGAAGTTCGATTTTATACTGCAAATGTGTGTACAAAACTACGGCCGTATGCAAGATGGATTTGAGGAAGGTGCGGAGAGGAACAGCTGTAAAACTTGGCAGAACTTGGATAGTTTGTGAGGCTAGGTAAAAAAAAAGATACGTTAAAAGCTGTCATGGCAGTGACAAATTGTAGCTAGGCACACAAGTTTCATATTGGTGCGTTACATACCGGGAGGAATCTGGACTAGTCCTGGGTTCCATTATACCAAATGAACCTTTTTCCATACGCGTCGCATCATAGAGGCTCTCCAGCGAACCGCGCTAGGAGCGCGTCAGAACAACTCCACGAGGGTAGCACAAGGGACTAAAACTGCGCCGTTCGTGCGGTTTCCTCACTGACCCTCACTTCTGTCATCCCCATACTGCGCCATCTAATGAAGACGGAGATAACCCTCTCTGGCGCTTCAAGGTCATGCGCATGCGCGTAAGCCGTTGTGGAAAAGTTGACGTAAAATGGCTCGTACCTTCGCTCCACCAGCGTACGTACAGTGCTGGACAAAAGTTTACGGAACAGGCTCCAGCGCATTCCTTCCTCAGAGCGACACGCTAGCAGCGAACGGGACCGTAAGGACTTATACACATGTGCCTAGGTAACCCAGTCACCTGTTCGCTGCTAGCCTGTCGCTCTGAGGGAGGAATGCGCGGGAGCGTGTTCCGTAAACTTTTGTCCAGCACTGTACGTGCGCCATTCATGTAACCTGTCGAATTATATGTGCCTACTCACAACTTATGTCTTTGATGCTTTACCAACGATAGCTGCTCGACAACCCCTACATATGAAACGACAGCCGTTCACTGTTCTAAGCGTAAATCCGCACTAATTCCTTTTGGTTATTGGTGATGATTCAGTTCAGTATTTTGAGTGCGCTGCAAAATTTTAGTGCCAGGTAAAATACAACGAATCATCAACTGTGCGTTTTGAGCCGAAAACTTACTTTGTCCACGATAGCGTCCGAGGTACTAAGAATCACTGGCGTCGGCGATCTTCTTCTTCTTCTGCAATCCATAACCCGCGCATTCGCCTGGAGCTCGCGTTCTGCTGCTTCTTCTTCTTCCTCTTCGTCCAGTGGCCTTGATCCTTGATCGTCACTAGGGATGTCGCGAACCGGCCGCGGTTCGAGTTCGCACAGGTTCGAAGAAAAACGAACTTTTTTAAAAAGTTCGTCGAACAGTTCGAATAAAGTTCGACAGGTCTGCGCATGCGCGACTCCCAAATACTTGTTACTTGACTCAAATACTTGACTCGCAAATAATTGTTATTTAAATTATTATCACCTTAGGGACACGACGAAAACGTTTCTGCTAGGCTCAGGAACCGTATACTGCACACATAGCATGACATTGCAACAATTGCAACAATATTGCAGTTGACATCAGCGTCAAGTGTTGTGCCGCACCTGAGTCCTGAAGCGTAACTCGTTCTGTACCTATATGCATTGTAGTGTACAATTTATATGTACGAAAACGTAACTGAAATGATTCTATTCCATCGTTAAGGTTGTGGCACCATCTTTGGCGTATAGCTTATAGCGTGACTGCTTGCACCTTGCCGTTTGTGTTTCTTCAGTGGCATGTGCCATGTCAGTCTCTGTATTTCACCCCAATTGCTCACATATAGGATACTTGTTATTCCGTTTTGTGTTCGTCATTGTGTAGTGTCATTTTCTTATACCCTCCTCAGAGTTTGGGCAAACTGCTATAGAACGGTGATCCCGGTTAGCCGTGATCGAACTATACTTCTGAAGTCTTACATGTACTTCGACTTCTCAACGACATCAAGAGGTCAAAGGAAGCAAGAAAAAAAAGCCAATGCTTTGTTTCTAAAAAGAACATAAAAAATAAGTCGAACTTTGCGAACTTCCGCGAACCTGTTGAAAAGTTCGAAGGTTCGTCGAACCATTCGAACCCCCAGGTTCGAAACCGAACTTCGCGGTTCGAAAACGGTTCGCGACATCCCTAATCGTCACACACTAGGGTTCTTCTGCTTCTTCTTCTTCCAAGCAAAAGATGGCCGTGAGCCACTAAAGGAGATTGGCCAGGACAAAAGGACGTAATTACGTCTGTGTAGTAGTAGCCCGCCATAGTAGTAGTGATGACATGTAAGACCAGGTTTGGCCAAATTAAGGCAAGGTTCTTCTTCTTCTTCTTCTACCAATGAGGTAATGGCAAGGTTCTTCTTGCGCGAGCTTGTCGAATAATGATCGTGCTTGCTTCTTCTTCTTCCTCTTCCTCCTCTTAAAAGACGGCCGTGAGCCACTTGAGCCGTGAGCCACTTGAGGCAGATTGGCCAAAGCTTTGAAGAAGAAGGGTCTGAACCGTGCCACAGTGAATGTCACCATACGTCAAAATGTCATTGCGTACGCTGAAAACTTCAAGCTAAACAAAAATAAATAAAACGCTCAGCTCCAAGACCATCATGGATGGAGGCTCTCAGGGAACCACAAACGTCTCTTCGTGTACTCACGCGAGCGACATTCCCCGAGGAAGCGGAAGACGCGAAAAACGTCATAGCTTTTTGAGCGCGAGCGCTCAATGTCCAGTGTTCACGTACACTGCTAACCGTGGTGAATATCCTGCGACACATCCACAAGGTACTGTCACACACACCAAGCCACAAGTCCGTGAGGATGTCGCTCGTGTGAATACACAGTTACAAGAAGCGACGACAGGATCGTTAAAGGATAAACAAAAACGGGTCACCACGCTACCTCTACTGAGGGACAGCGTTATTCCTCTCTTTTATGGTGTTAGCATAAACACAGAAATAATTGCGTCTGCGTTTGCAGACAAATATTACAGGCCTAGATTGTACGTAGATGTCTCATGAGCATCCAGACATGCTTCCAGGGCTTGGCTTTCTTGAACTTCATCCACCCCGCCTTCTCAAGAACTGTTGTTTATATACAGGTCTGGCGGTGGTGGTCATGAAGGGAACACTGGAGCAAGAAGTGCTCTACGGATTCGTCCTGCTCGCGGTGTGCGCGTGCTGGGAATGAGTGACGTCCTAGCCCAGACAACCATCAACGTCCCCAGGACATCCCAGTTTGGTCATAACGTACAGATGGATGTCCAGTGGACATCCCCTGGATGTCGCAAAATATCCATAAAGATCCTGGATTTATCCAGTGTTGACGTTGCAAGCTGGACGTCCTGTAGATGTATATTATCGGACGTGTTGTGAAACAGCCAATGAGGCTTACAGCTTGCATAACAACGAAGGTGTGGTGCACTCTGGTCGCAACTAATAACTACATGCGTAAAATTACATAGCGCAACATTTTGATGCGGGATCTTGGCAGCTATGTTTTGATTGACATCCTGCGAATAATATTACACCAGTTTCATTTACTCAATAGCTCCATAAAATAACGTGCATAGAACTGCGACAGAACTGCGAGCGAGATACCATGGGATCAAAAAGCAAGAAACGTTGCCCGCCGTTCACTTCTGAGCGTCGTCTGCTGCATTAACTTGCACCGCCGCGCAAAGGCAGAAAGCGCGATGAGCATCGACAATAGCGCACGTCATCATCATCATCCGCTCGCCACTGTGACCGTTCACATTCCGTGGAAAAACTTTAGGATCGATACCACGGCTTCTAGACAGAAAAAATAGCAACAAAACCACAAAAACACCATGCGTGGAGGCTGATGGTAAAATCCTTATATTTTTCAAGGCAAAATTACTTTTAAAAAAGTGGATTTTTAAAATTTATTATACGAAATTAACCTTCACCGTCGCAGACCTTGCAGACCAAACAACAGTAATCCCGGCATCTATTTCTCACCCCTTCCTCACTACTTCAGCGCCACTATCGAGGAAAAAAGGAAAAGTATACAAATTTTCGAGATTATTATCTAAAAGCTTCGTATTTTTGGGACGTATTTTACATCGTAACCACTAAATAAACATATATTACACAAAACAACAGCAATATTTCACAGAATATCACACTTTTATAACATTTCTAACCATAGCGACAGTAAAGCAGACGACACATCTGGAGAAGCTCCGCAAATGTCCGTCATGAACCTCTTCACTCTCAGACGAATATTTACGGACACTGAAAGAACAGTGACATGGATTCACGACAAAGGATTGGTCCCTACCACCATGATGTGCCCCCGTTGTGGCCACCAACGAGTGTCAAAGCCGTGCCAGCGCACTTTCGGTCGCTTTCGGTGCCGCCGCAACCACCCGGAATTTTGCCAGTCCACCACTATCGGGACCTGGTCTGAGAACATTCGATCGGCGCCGGAGCAAGTACTGATACTCACCTACTGTTTCGCAACAAAAATGACCTTCCGGCAAGCAGTAACAGAAGCATCCCTGGACAGTACCATGTCCGAGGCGACAGTCACGAACTGGTATTCGTATTGCAGGGAAGTGTGTATATACTGACTCCCTTTCAGACGTGCACAAGGGAAAAATCGGAGGCACAAACCACGTCGTAGAAATCGACGAATGCAAAATAGGCCGACGCAAATACCAACGTGGTCGTGTTGTGGAGGGGACCTGGATCCTGGGCCTTATCGGTGTGGACACAAAGGAGCTCCGACTTGCCATTTGTCCTGACAACAAAAGGGACAAAAACACGCTCCTTGCCCTCATCGATGCCAATGTGGAAAAGGGGACCACAATATACACTGACTGCTGGAAGGGCTACTGTGGACTATCCGCTGAAGGCTTCCAGCACATGAACGTCAATCATCAGTACCAGTTTGTGGGCCCAGACAGCGGTGTGACCACAAACCACATCGAATCACAATGGAGGCCACTCCGACACAGGCTTGCCAGAGGAGGAGTGACCAGCGACAACATGGCACACCACCTCACCGAATACCTCTGGATGTTGGACTGTACAAACAAACATGAAGACCCTTTCGACAGGATGCTGAGTGACATTAAGCGCCTGTACACACCTCGACATCACACTGAAGCCTAGAAGTGACACTGTACATATTGTAAATATTTGTACCTATTTGACGGGCCCCTTTCGGGTGACCGTATGCGGTTGGGTACTACCCTGCACCGCACTGATGAGCCCCAATTAGGGCGAAACGGTCACCATAAAGCCACTCTTTCAACGTGTGAGATACATAAAAACCTAACCTAACCCAACCTTGATCAGTCTGGACTTGAGCACATTCTTCGCAAACTGACTGACTCTCCAACGTGTGAAATACGCAAAAACCTAACCTAACCTAACCTAACCTAACCTCAGTCACGACGGATCACAGTCTACATGGGCCTTCTCGACACATGAAATACGTGTTCACCAGACCCAACCTAACCTCAGTCACGACGGATGCACAGTCTACATGGGCCCTCTCGACACATGGAATAGGTGTTCACCAGACCCAACCTAACCTCAGTCACGACGGATGCATAGTCTACATGGGCCCTCTCGACACATGGAATACGTGTTCACCAGACCTAACCTAACCTCAGTCACGACGGATCACAGTCTACATGGGCCCTCTCGACACATGAAATACGTGTTCACCAGACCCAACCTAACCTCAGTCACGACGGATGCACAGTCTACATGGGCCCTCTCGACACATGGAATACGTGTTCACCAGACGCAACCTAACCTCAGTCACGACGGATGCACAGTCTACATGGGCCCTCTCGACACATGGAATACGTGTTTACCAGACCCAACCTAACCTCAGTCACGACGGATGCACAGTCTATACATGGGCCCTCTCGACACATCCAATACGTGTTCACCAGACCCAACCTAACCTCAGTCACAACGAATGCACAGTCTACATGGGCTCTCTCCACACATGGAATACGCACTCAGCTGACCTGACCTAACCTCAGTCGCACCCATTTCCTCTGATTCATTTGTGCCTCTGCTAATAATTTTCGATATTAAATTTCAATACATTTCAATATTAAATGCTGTATTCCAGACATCTACAAACAAAGCAGCATGCAGTTTTCTGTTTTACATCACAGCTGGCTCTAGGAGCTTTAACTATTCTATAATAACCCTGTTCTGCCTTTCAATTTCAAAAGAAGATATTGCATTGAATGTCCGTATTCACACGTATCGTCTGGCAACAATGACCGTAGCGTACTCCTGCACTCCTGCTAAACCTACATCCATCCGTGCGCTTCGGGATCGATACAAAAGTACAGCCGATCATGAAGGATCGTCGGGCTGCAGAAAAAAACTCTTTACGATTTCGGCTAACGCTCTGAGTACACAGCGCGATCAACACGAGTGTCGTGCCTCTTGATCCCAGGATCAAGATGAGGTCTATAGTAAATATATTGATTGAAAGTGATGAGAATTGTGAGTCCTCAGTAGTTCCTCCAATCACCCGTCGCAGGGGAGGTTGAGGAAACTTATTGTTCAACGTCAGAGACTGCTGAACAGTTTGAAACAAAAAGTACTCAACGTGATTTCCAAGACAGAAGAGAACCGAGCCTGGTTGTACATGGTTCGTTCACGAGCGATGTAAATGAAGTACCACAGATTTTCACTCCTCAGAGAGCGTACTGTAAAGCATACTGCTACCAGTGCCATCATCTCGAATGACATGGTTCACGCCCGTGAGATGTTGAACAAGGGAGGCGTACGCCTTTTTTTGTATCACTTATAAATTTCATAATGGTACAAAAAAGGCAGCGCCTCCGGTTTTCAGCAAATCAGGGGCGAGAACTCTGTCATTCGGGATTGTGGTTGGCTAGGAGCGGGCTATCAGGTAAAGTTCGTTTTTAAGAGGGGAGGTACCCGGGTTCGAATCCCGGTGCCGGCTGTGCTGTCTGGGGTTTTTCCTGGGTTTTCCTCAGACGCTTTCAGACATATGTCGGCACAGTTCCCCTAGAAGTCGGACCAGGACGCACATTTCCCCAGGGCGTCAGTCGTGACGTTGCCCACATACGTGAGGCCGACAACGGCAAGCCCTTTCAACATCACCACCACCACCACCATCGTTTTTAAGAAAAACAAATCTTCGTCAAAAGCTGCACAAGTTTGCCTAGAAGGAAATAAGACTACCAAGAGGTACCAAACACAAAATAAAACTTAACAGTGCCAACCCTGTGTTCCTTTCTACTCTTTTTTGTCAAATTTTTGATTTGGTGTATTGTTACGTATACGACATCTTCTGAACTTATGTACGGGGTGTAGTTCTTTTAGCTTAACTTATGCCTACTGTTTGCTGTGTTCTCCAGTTCCCGACAAAAGTTAACGGAACACGCGAGCTGGATGCTTTTTCTCTGGTGCTGCACCCAAGCGGTCTTCGGAAGCGGTTGAGTTCTTTGCTGAGAGAGGCGTGGATGAGTGGGCTGCTCGTATGGCGGGCTAGAAGCTAGCCCGCCATACTGCTCGGAACTCGCTACGGTAGTTTCGGTATTGCTTCTCTTGAACGTGCCCACGAAGCCCGTTGGATTTTACTTCAGTGCTGTCCAACACCACGTCACTGAAATACTGTGTATGTAAGCTATCATCTGGTCACATCTGATATTTAATATAATCACAGCTATGTTGTGTAACGATTAATGTGTTTAGAAGATATGTAATGCGTCTTTTAATACGTGCAACACACTATCGTGTTTCCACAATGACTTATTCTTATGTCCCCAATAATACCTGAGAGCTACCAGTCTTCACAATCTTTCAGTGACGTGGTGTTGCAGAACACTGCAGTGGTTTCGAACTCACTTCGAAGCACTATCGTGAGAAGCAATACCGAAACTACCGCAGTATGTAGCTTGCAGCATGCTCATCTACCCCTCTCAAACTCACCCGCTTCCGTCTGCCGCTTGGGTGTATTGGCGGAGAAAAAATGCGCAGCTCGCTTATTCCGTACACTTCTGTCGGGACCTGTACAGTTTTAGGAAAATTTTAACGATGTTGGTTAGTACGTGCATACTTTGTTGCTCGCATTCGATATGCAACGGCCAAGGCAGCTATGCAAGGTGTGCCGGGGACATTCTGTAGGAAGGAACGCAAAGACCAGGCAATGCCAGCGAGCAAGACATGTTTACTGTGCGGGTGGGCAGCGCAAAATTAGCTGAGAACTGAGGCAAGCGACAAAGTGCACGCCCGCCCGCAGTAGTTGTCGCTCCCTTCCAGATATAACGCCCTCTGCTAACACCACCTCTCGACAACTAGGGCTTAATAAGGCCCATGCGCTCTCTGATGGTCTCGTAGTGCTGTCGTGGAAGAGGCTTCGTCAATGCGTCCGCGACCATCTCGCCCGTTTCACAATATTCGAACTCGACGTGTCCGTGATGCACCAAGTCTCTGAGGTGGTGGTGGCGAACGTCGATGTGTTTCGTTCTCGCGCTCAAACCTTCTCCAAGCGCAAGCGTGATGCAGCCTTGATTATCTTTGGCCCATTTTTGGCCCATAACCTGTAGGAAGGAACGCAAAGACCAGGCAAGCCAGGCAGGCCGCTCACGTGACCCTCCAGACAGCACGGCGCCACCGGAGCAGACGACGCGAGCTGTAGTTGTGTCACAGTTCAGATAGCAGTATTACGCTGAACGCGTGCTTGCACTTTATTTCTGTATGTTCGAATGTTTACTCTTGTATTAGAAGACCAGTCACAATGTGCAGAACGCAAAAGGAGTACGCGGGACGGGAACCATCACGTGTGGCAACGGTGACTTCCAACGTATGTACTCGGAACAGTATTAATCAGATTTGTACAAGAACAGAGGATATGAAATGAACCTGCGGCACAGTGTCAGGTCCGAAACGAACACTTGAAGATGACTCGAACAGACACAGGCGACTAAAACAACTGACCGTGTACTTACGAACAAAATGTGTTCCCGTGACAGAGCTGCTTTCAGTTCAACGAGAGTCGCAGCCGGGACAGGAACACATTACCACACGTCGTTTCTACAAGGGTGCTCCCATTTTCAAAATCAATTACTTTTGAAAAGCAAAATCATACGGAGAGCAGCGCGAGAAACAAAGCCTTGCAAAACCGAGACTCTCGAGGGGATCACGTGGTGGACAGGACGTAATGGCGATTTTGAGTCGAGCGACCGACCGCTAGAGGGTGGCTACGCTAGTCTAGCGCGAAGAGCCGTATATTAAAAGGGAGTCTGGCCATTAATGGGTCATGCCTATATCTGAAGCTCCACCCACTTTTTCAGCTTTCCGACCAATAAAGTCTTGAAATATGAAGCACTATCAATCAGCCTATCCCCACTAAGTGCCCCCTTATCCAACATGGGCAGCGCCATTTTGGGTGGCAAGTGGATTGGATAGGATTGACATGGATACCTCTCGTAATCTGCAAAAGTAGTGGATTGTTGGTGCAAATTTGATGAGCGCCACCTAGAGAGCGTAAGGCACGTCGGGAATTGTCGTCTGCTTCCGTCGTTGTACCGCTGCCGGCAGCTGGGACACATTCTGTTGTCGGTATGATTTTTAAAGAAATCCACATGAATAGTTGGAATATAAGAGGCAAGAATGTTTATATCCATGAAATCCAGCAATTAAATATAAGATTGTACAGCACAGCGCCGTTTTTGTTATGGTTTCGTTGTGATCGCCGTGTTCACTAGGCCTAACACCGGCGACAAAACGTATTATTTTCAGTTAGATATCGATGGATGAGCATAAGTTGAAACCGATTTCCGAGAAACTTATATTAGGATGTACATTTGCAGCGTAAAATCACGTTAGTCTGTGAAAAATTTTTGTCACGA
This sequence comes from Ornithodoros turicata, assembly GCF_037126465.1. Classification (NCBI taxonomy): domain Eukaryota; kingdom Metazoa; phylum Arthropoda; class Arachnida; order Ixodida; family Argasidae; genus Ornithodoros; species Ornithodoros turicata. Next base: position 29,844,435 of record NC_088202.1, on the reverse strand, counting down.
AATCCCCGCTTCACTGTGTTTGTTTTCGTCGCCATTTGGGGTGGCAGTATGGTGTCATGGCGACCCCCTTGGTAAAAAGCAAACCAATCAGAGGAGCGAAACTGTGATTGACAGGTCGAGCCTCTTTTTGTGACTCCTCCCAATGGCCAGACTCCCTTTTAATATATGGCTCTGTATATAGATAGTATATGGCTCTGGCGCCAGACTAGCGTAGCCGCCCTCTAGTGGTCGCTCGAGTCAAAATCGCCATTATGAAATCCCAGAATGAAATGCGAAGCCGGCTACGCTCGCCCCGATGGAAAACTGTCGGAGGGGCCGCTTCTTGTGTTTCCTTCCTCCATGGCGAAGACGTTGTTTCTTCGAGCTGACAAAGGTCTGAGAAGGTCGAAAACGGAAAGCTGAAGAAGGTCGTTTTGAAGGCATAGGCATGCCACCCTCGTGTAAACAGGCGGCGAATGATTTTCATCTGTGACACCCAAGCAACCACTCTGAATAGAACATTTTCAGAAAAAAAAGCAAAGAAAACACCGTATTGGATTTCGGTGGTCACTGTTAGGCGACTCATTATTCCATTCACCACATTGCCGCCAGCAACGAGGTAGAGCATCGACCCTGGCGATGAAACTCCCCAATCATCATAGTTAAATAATCAATGATCTAATCATCAAATAGAGATGTTGTTGTTGTTGTTGAACGACCACGACACATTCCCAGTGGGTCGTGCTGCGCCACGCAGAGGTGATGACTTTGCACATTATCTTACGCGATACTGGATGGGCTGAAAGCGATATAAGGGGGGGGGGGTGCAGATCAAAGACGGCCCCCACGCACGCGCACAAGAGGTCAGCAACAGTCATGCCTATGTGTAAGATGATGATGATGATTGCAGTTTTTATGGCGCATGAGCAACTAGACTATAATGCGCCAAAACAGTGATGTGTGTGGAAAGATAAAAGTAACTGTTCAATTAAAACCGAATTATCTCAGAATTTGAAATGTAAACCACAGTAAAAGGTGAAAGGGCAGGTGATATTAATAAAATTCTTTAAAATGGCGACGACGGTGATTTTCGTGTAATGGACATGTGACTAGGACGTGCACCACAGAGAGTTGCTCACCACAGCAAGTGCATTGGGGAGGCTCCTCTCCACGGAGTAAAAAAACATGCGTGATGAAAGTATGACCGAGCCTTCATCGAGCTAAAATTACTTCACGGAAACGGTTTCCTAAATTGTTTGGTTGATTCCCTATGGTATCCTTCGTTAGGCGGAGTTTGTTGAGGTGCTGTTGGTTCCAGTGTTGCTGCCATTTACTATTTATTATTGTTCTTAGGACCGCCACGAGGTCCTGAGAAGGAACATCGAATGGAGTCATGTTAAAAGAAATTGCAGCTGTAGCAGCTGCATCAGCACGTTCGTTGCTGGGTATGCCCACATGACTGGGTACCCAGCAAAAGTTTAAATGGAGATGTTTGCTGATTATTCTACTGGCAAGGCATTGCGCTCTCTGTACAAGCAGGTTCTTTGACATCTGTATGCTACATATGGCTTGTAGGCAACTAAGTGAGTCAGTGTAAATGACCGAAGAGTTGATGTGATGTTCTAAGATGTAATTGAGGGCTAAGATTACACCATAAACCTCAGCGTTAAAGATTGATAACCTATTCGGTAGGCGGTAAGATCTTGTAGAAGCCTCCGTTGTCATCGCACATGAAACTCCTGTACTGGTCTTCGACCCGTCTGTATAAAAGGCTACATGCTCTCCGAAACTTTGCTTCAGTGCCAGAAATTCCTGCTGTAGCACAACAGGCGGAGTATCCTGTTCCTTATATTTAGTTAATGAAGAGTTATGCTTTGGAATTGGCTGCCACGGAGGAACTCTCCCGCTAGCTTTTACAACCTGATAACTATATTCAGAAAAACCATATGACTCAACCTCGTCTTGAATACGCATGCAAAGCGGTGGGACAACAGCAGGCTTATGAAGGAAAAGCCGTTCGAAACGAGTACCGTTGATACTCGGCAAAGCTGGGTGGCATGGGCATGACTTTTAATGCATAAGAAGGTGCTAAGTAGAATCTCCGTCGACTCAATGACCACTCGTTACATTCCACGTAGAGACTTTCGACTGGCGAGGTGCGGAATGCTCCCAGTACCAGTCTCAGACCCTGGTGGTGAATGGGGTCTAGACATCTCAGGACAGATTGACGTGCTGAGCCATAAACCACAGAGCCATAGTCAAGTTTGGAGCGAATAATTGATACGTAGATTCGGTGTAGAGTTGCTCTGTCTGCTCCCCACGACCTGTGCGACAGCACTTTTAGAAGATTTAAGGATTTCATGCATTTTGTGCTGAGGTATTTCATATGAGACGAGAAGGTGAGCTTTCTATCAAAAATGACACCTAAGAATTTGCACTCTGACATGACTGATAAATCATATCCATTCATTTTCAACGTGGGTTCGGATGTTATCCCCCTTACTCTGGAAAATGGAACACATACTGTTTTGTCTGGTGAGAACTTAAAACCATTTTCATTGTCCCATTTGCTTAACTTGCTTATGGTTAGCTGCAGCTGTCTTTCGCACCAACCAGGGTCAACGGAACTGCAAGATACCTGAACATCGTCCACGTACAAGGAATAGCTGACAGAAGGGGGGGATGACCTTTGCAATGGAATTCATGTTAACGATAAGGAGTGTGACACTCAGCACAGAGCCTTGTGGGACACCGTTCTCCTGTATAAATGGGCGTGACAAGGCCGTGCCGAGTTGAACTCTGAATGTTCTCCCTTCCAGAAAGTCAGCGATGCAGCATAGCATGCGACCACGGATTCCAAAAGAGCACAGATCTCGCAAGATACCATAGCGCCATGTGGTATCGTAAGCTTCGTATCGAAGCTTCGTAAGCTATCGTAAGTCGAAAAAGACACAGAGGCAGTGTTGCCTTCTGACAAACGATTCCCTAATAACTGTTTCCAGCCGCACGAGATGATCAGTAGTTGAGCACGCAGCCCGGAACCCACACTGGTAACGGTCTAGACATTCGTTTTTCTCAAGGTAATAAACGAGACGATTGTTTATCATACGCTCAAAAGTTTTTCCTAGACAACTTGTGAGTGCTATGGGCCTGTAGCTTGATGGATTTGTTGGATCTTTCCCTGGTTTTAAGAAGGGAATAATGGTCGCAACCTCCCAACGGGAAGGAAGGTGGCCCTCTTTCCACACGACGTTGAAGAATTGAAGAAGGCCCTCTAGTGATTCCCTTGACATTCGGCAGAGCACTGAATATGTGATGCGGTCTGGTCCAGGAGCTGTGACTTTTGATGATGATAATGCTCTTAACAGTTCAGTCATTGTAAACGGCATATTATATGCATACTTGTCACCTGTTCCCTTTGGAATATTCTGTTTTTCAGCTTGCTTTTTTATTTTTAAGAACTCGTTGCTATAGTGTGACGAGCTTGAGATACTTTGGAAGTGTTCACCGAGCGCGTCTGCCTGTTGCTCTATGCCCCGACATGGTGTACCACTTATTTGCAGTAATGGCACAGAGAAGCTCGCGTAATCACCCTTGATCTTATTGAGTCTGTCTCATACAACTTTGGAACGTGTGTTATTGTTTAGAGATTATATAAAATTGATCCACGATTCTCGCTTAGCTTGCCGTCGGGTCCATCGTGCTTTAGCCCGAGTTTTCTTAAACGTAAGTAAATTTGCTGCAGTGGGGTACCTTCGGAAGACTCCCCAAGCACGATTTTGCTCTTTGCGTGTAGTCTCACAGTCGCTCGTCCACCAAGGCTTGGAGCGCTTAGGGAGGCGACCGGATGTTTGTGGGATTGACTGTTCAGCAGCATTTATAATGGTGTCAGTGATAAGATTATTGGCATCTTCTATATTTAAACCTTGGAAAGATGGTAGGATGTTGGCCTTCTCCTTGAAGAGAGTCCAATCGGCCTGTGACAGTTTCCACCGAGGTGGACGTGTAACTAAGGTATTTGCGGTATTATGCAGTTTCGGGACAACCGGAAAGTGGTCGCTACCCCGAGGATTCTGCTCTACTGCCCAGTCAATGGTTTGAAACATTGATAGGCTGCACAAGGAGAGGTCGATGGCAGAGAAAGATTGGTTAGCGCTGCTTACATACGTAGGACTTCCTTTGTTCAGAAGGCAGATAGACCTAGAAAGTAATATGTTTTCCACCATTTTTCCTCGACGGTCGACTCTCGAGCTGCCCCATAAACAGTTATGGGCATTAAAATCTCCCAGTAAGAGAAAAGGCGGCGGGAGCTCGTCAATTAAACTTTCGAGGCTGTTCTGAGCAACCACAGCTGATGGTGGTAGGTATACGGAACATACAGTTATGACCCCTTGGAGACATATTTGAACGGCAATTGCCTCGAGTGCTGTTTTTAGAGGAAGGTGCTTTGCAGGGAGGGTTTTTGATGTGAGGATAGCAACACCTCCAGATGTACGTGTTGCATCAAACCGATCGTTTCGGAACAAGTTCCATCTCCGGAGTGTATGTGTTCGATGTGGATTCAAATAAGTCTCTTGTAGTGCAAAACAGAGTGTGTCATACTTGTCCGAAAGATCATTGACATCATCAATATTAGTGAGAAACCATAGACAGTTCCATTGAAGGATCGCCATAATATAGAAAATGAGAAACGTGTGCACAAGAGGCGTTTTCGTGATAGGGAAGATACTACTGTGTAAAGAAACTTTCATTATTTCTTCTTTGGGGGTATTATGGGCTGCCTCGGAGTTTTTTTCCGAGCAGCCGCAAGTTCCTTGGGCGATATATCGGGGAGTGAGCCACTCCCCGAAATACTGCTCTTAGGCTTTCTTTGAGATTGTGAGCTCACGCTCGCGAACGAGCCTTGTGAGCTCGTGTCATCATCGCATTCCATGGAGCTTGCCTCCATGGTTTGCGATGACGAAAGTGGCGCCTGTGAGAGTGACGCCACAGAAGAGGGTTGAGAAGCTGTGGTTACAGTTATAGGAGGTGGTGTTTCAGAAAGAGGTGAACATGTTTCTTCACTTTGTGTTGTGTTCTCTGTCTGTGTCGCGCATGAGATCATCTTTGGTTTCTCTTTAACGACAGACGAAAAGGACTTCTGAAACAGGAACGGAGATGCCTTCTTTCTGGCTTCTGGGTAGCTTAGTTTCTGTGTGATTTTGATGTGCACGACCTCTTTCTCGAACTTCCACTTTGGGCAGGATCTCGAGTACGAAGGGTGGTCACCTGCGCAGTTGACGCAGTGATCCGGTCCTCTGCACTCCTTGGAGTTGTGATCCTGCTTGCTGCAGCGAGCACAGCATGCAGATCCTCTACAAGCATCAGAAGGATGGCCGAAGCGGTTACATTTGAAACACCGAAGCGGATTAGGGATATATGGCCGCACCTCTGCGGTCAGATACCCTACCTTCAACTTTTATGGTAAAGTCGGGCAGTGAAATGTGAGGATTGTGTTGCGTGTCGTTATATATTCATTGTTTTTCCTGATTTTTATTTTCTTTACATCAATCACCTTCTGTTTTTTTTAGATTTTCCAGAATCTCTTCTGAAGGGACATCGATGAGTTCTACTAGCGACACCACACCACGGCAAGTATTAAGAGTCCTGTGCAAGGTTGATGTTATGTTTATTCCGAGCATTTGCTGTGTATTCAGTATGCGCTCACAGTCGGCTTCCGAGGTGCATTTCAGAAGTAAGTCACCCGATCTAAGGCGCTTGATTTCGGTCACGTTCTTTGACAGGGATGCCACCGCCTTCTCAATGAAGAACGGCGACATTTTCCCTAGTGGAGTGCTTTTCTTAGTATCAGTGCTCACACTACTGACAACTATGTATTTAGCTTGGAAGGTGTCGGACACCTCTTTGAAAACTTCGGTCCGCGGACGCTTTCCGCCCGCGATCAAGGAGTGAGAAGAATGCTTAACCATGCGATGTTTAAGAAATGAATGTTCCCATTGGTCACCCACACTTCACATTCATACATGTGGGAAGGTCCCGGAGTCTTAAGGAAAACCCATCGGCCGGGGCTTGACCAAGACCCCGACCGCCACCGTTCAAGGCTTCTACCCTTCACCTTAAATCCCCTCGGCACGGTACGGTTAACACCTTGGGACTGGGGGCTGGGGTCCGTGGTGGCGCCACTCACCAAGCACCAGCCGAAGCCGGTGCCCCCTGCGGGGCCTATGTGTAAGAACGCTTGTTATTTGACGTACAACTAAACCAAAACCAAACGATGATGTCACGTGCAATCAAAAATGAAAACTTTATGGAAGGGTCTTCCACTGCTTTTTTATGTCGTCAATGAAATTAAGCAACTACCTTGGTGGTGAAGGCGGTAGCGTGCTACTTCCGAGTGGTCAGCCTGCACGCCTGACGGCTGCTCGAGGGGGGGGGGGTTCGTGCAGATACTTGCAGCATGTAGCGACAGACAGCGCGTACTCGGCAAAGCAAGTAAGTTTAAGCGCGCGAGCCACGTCTACATCTGCATTGTCATCGTAATCGTCACATCGCCTCACGTGAGTTGCCTGTAGAATGCGAGACGCTTGTCAGTCCCTGTGAAGGAATCATCTAGTAATGATCATCAGGAAACAGGAGCCAATGGAAGCCGAATCACAAGATTCTCAACCAGGTATGGTACAGCTGCGTATAGGACTAGTGAAATGGAATCTGGCTTTTCTCTGACGCTTCTGGGATTAAAGGGACTGTAAAGTGAATGGTAAACCTTTAACATGTTCTGAAAGCACACTGTAGCTTGGACGCTCCAGATGCGTATAGCTCTGTTGTACATTGAGCTGTGCTTAACAATAGAATTTCGAGATTTGCGAACTCTAAGACGCGGCAACCCACAGGCCACTCGAGCTTGAGCCCTGTACCATCCCCGGATGGAAGCGGATATCCGCGGATATCCGCAAGATACTTGCGGATTCGGAGGAAAATTCAGAACTTTCTGCGGTGTGTGGATCGCATGCGGATACGAAGGCAGCGGATCGGATGCGGATATACCATGTGCTGTAATTTTTCCACCAGCAATTTATTTGTATTGCGCTGCGACAGCGAGCGCATGCTCGGGTTCACCTTTGACCATGCACGGCCAAGACGGAAGAGAAGGCATTCTGGCATCTCGAACCGCGCGAGCACCGAAGAGGTAGCGTTCGGCGCGTTCCAGAAGTCTCTCTATAACGCGTTTGTTGAAATGTTTACCTTTGCTTGTCGTCGTGAGTCGTTCCGTGACAGCATGGAGGCATCCGAAATTATACCGACATATGCTTCCGGCAGTCTTTAGCGTCCTCCGAAAAGTGCGGTTTTGCGGATCGGATGCGGATGGTGCGTTTTGGTCAGCGGATCGGATGCGGATGTAAACTGTTGTGTGTGTTGCGGATGCGGATTGGATGCGGATAACGGTTGCGGGTCGGATGCGGATTCCAAAAATCTCATCCGCGCAGGGCTCTAACTCGAGCTCATCTATTGAGAACAGAAGCAACTTGCCCAGCTGGCAGTTCGTGACCATGAACGTGTGATCTGTGGTCGTAGCTGGACATGGTGCATCCCGGAACGCTACAACGTAAACCAGACATCAGTAGAAATCAGTAGACACAGGATGCATGGGGCCGGTTTGTACATATCTTGAAGCGAGGCGACAGGAGGTGAAGAACAACAATTTCGACGTCGATGTCTGTGTTGTTCTTCACCTCCTGTCGCCTCGCTTCAAGATCAGTAGAAATCGTCTGGATGCGAGGTTTTGCACATGGCAGGAGCACGAATCCACTTTCACAGTTTTCATCTTCTATAGCGTCAACCGTATATGACGGCTTTTTCGACGGAAAACCGGTCACCGTCACCGGTTTTCCGCTGAGCCTACGCGAACAATGGGTACGTCACAAACTTCCCGACGATAGCGGAGGGCAGAAATCCCGCGAAAGGCGGAAGCGGCCGCTCGACGGCAGCTATGACCACACAGGGAAATGACGTCAGGTGCCCGCTCGACGTGCGGACGCGGCGGGCATTTCGGATGCCAACCTGGGGAGCATTCGAAAGCTGAAGTCGCCGTCTGTGCGAATATGCCTTGACCGCAATAAGTTCTTCTGTGTGCCACTACAACTTTCTATGTGTAGCAAAATATCGATCAGTTAATTTGAAGTCTATATTTAACAGACTAACGAAACGTCCGCTTGGACGAAGTCCGCCGCTGTGGCACCGTCCGCTGCAGTGAAAATCTGTGCATGCGGTTTGTCCCGCCGTTTCTCCGCCCAATTGTCGTGCCGGTGAGCAAGTTGTCCGTTTTCCCGTCGAGAAATCGTCGCATGTGGTGGTGCTTAGTCACTCTACTCACGCCGAGACCGTGGATAATGGCAGAGGAGCAGACTACGCGGAGAGAGAGAAGGGCCAAGAGATGGTCAAAGAGGGCCAAGAGATGGGTTAAATGCGAAATGTTCTTAATGCGGAAGAGATCACGAACTCGATGAATTTATCGCATGCAGTGTTCTCACAAGCAGTAAGCATTAAAAAAAAGCGAGGTAAAGTATGAATAAAAAATCACGATCATCGTAACAAAGCTTATTATTCGGCTAAGCAACAAATGGGGTAAGAATATTTTAGAAAGCATCCTTGTCAAAAAATGTACCAGTGAGGTCGAAATGATAAGAATGAAAAAGCAAAATGACAGACAGGTACGCAACCTGGTCAGGAAAAATGCATTTCAAACCAAGTCTGATTTGCTCCTTTCACGCTTCGTGAAGTTTTCATTCTTCTGGAATAATCCAAATTGGTCTTCCCTCTTCCTGGCCTGGGCCTCTGTATTCTGTGACACGCACATGTCGTGTTAAGATGCTTTTAAGTTCACGGTTAATTGGAGTTAACGTCGAAGTTGGTACGTCCTCCATCATGAACAAAGCCTTAGTCTGGGCAGCGTAGAGACGCAAACACGCACGTGGTGTGCCTCATGTGCGTAATATTTGTTTCAGTGTTGTCTCTCATACGAGATGTTTCTCTGTGTTACTCAGAGCCTCAAACTCAGGCTTTATCCATGTCTTCTACCAGTCGACGTACACCATACGTACACATACACCGTTATGGGCAGAGGATTGTGAACAGGTTATTCACGAAAAAGCCGATGACTGCCGGCTCCAAGGGACCCTCCTGATTAAGGGTCAAGGTTGCTACCCTTACACCACACTGGCATGCAGTATTGTATTTGTCCCTAGATGGAGCTCGCCTCAGCTCATTTGCCTATCTGTTAAAGAGGTGATGCACAGCGCGCAGATATTCTCACAGCCGGGCTACAACAGTTTAAACCGAACTGCTCAAGAGTTGGTGGAATATGTCTAATAGTAATGAATGACCGCTCTCGAATGCGTTACGTAGTACTTCAATATCACGTGGCGCCTGTCGACCAATCCGGTGCGGCACGATCGCGAAATTACCAGTCTTTGAAATTCGTTAGTACGAAAAATATGGACTGAGAGACGTGATGGATCCCCCGCCCCCCGTGTATATCATCACAAAACTACGTTCTACCCGGTGGTACATTTCAATATGTTGGTTGCATTTCACTTAGCAGTACTTTGCTAGAGAACGATTACATTACATAATGCCATGTGTTTTCAGGTACCAGTCAAAAGTTGGAACTGCACGAGAGGGTTCTCGTAAGGCAGAGTTCCCGTCGTCCCGAGGGCTCATCCATCGCCATCGCACCATCAGCGAAAGATGGGAGGTCGAGGAAACAACAGCCACCAAGGAAGCCTGAGAGAAATAGCAGTAATGATGAGGCATTATCCCGTGGAAGGGCCAGCAGGTAATTGGCGTTGGTATCAGAATAGACTGCCGCTGTTCAGAAGTTGCTCCATGCAGAAGCACAAGTGTTTTAAACATTTCCCTCGCCAAAGAAGCAAAGTCCAGACAAAGTCAAAGCTCCGAGTAGCATTCTTAGCTTTTCGGTGATTGAATGCGGTATGAGGTGGCAGCCATAGCGGGGTTTGAATAGACAGAACAACAACAACAACTTTATTTTGAGATGATGAATGGGGAGTTTCATCGCCAGGGGCGATACTTTCCCCCTATTGCTACTGGTGATGTGGAGAATAAAATAATGAGCCCCTTCACAATAAGGATCCTATTGTGTCCAAAAAGGTCAAAAGAGCTTTGACGGCAGAGCGTTGGTGGGCTGGATGTGGCTAGGGACCAAACAATTTTGATATAGAGAAAGGGCGAGAGTCTAGATGATTAAGGGACCCAGAGTGCGCGGTTCGAGAAGGTTGGTAGTACGGCCAATGAAGAAGAATGTGCTCTAGATGTGTCGCAATGACTGAATCGGGGAGAGTCAACTTGTCTGAAGCGGTAACGACACTCAGCTGTAAAAGCCACATCGAGTCGCATTCGATGAACAAATGCAGCGTCTTGACGAGAGGTGTTTCATGGCATGCGGTAAGCGAGCGTTGGGTCAACTCTTCTCAACATAGGGAGGAGATGTCAGTTGTCCATTGGCGGGCAGCCATGGGTGTCACGAGACGTCGAAGCATGGAACGACGGTCTCCTCTCAGCAGTTTAATACGCGTCTGTCTACGGGATGGGAGAGTTGCACCTGCGTCGCTGTCGGCCTGTTCATTCCCTACGACACCACAATAGGCCGGAACCCACTGTATAACCAGACTGTGCCCTGCTTCGTATACAAGGCAGCAAACCATGAACACATCTGTCACTAGGGCAGCGGATGGGCCTTGTATGCCATAATTTTCAATAGCCTGCAGTGCAGATTTTGAATAGGTGAACACTGCCCATTCCCTCAAGGTAAAATCAATGATATATGCTGCAGAAAGGAAATGATGACATTAGAGTTCAGCAGTCGTTGAGGTTGGATGCGAAAGGCGTCGTCCTTCCAATACACTTTCGGATGGTATGACGAATGCCGAGGCGGGCTTGCCATTTCTGGATGTGCCATCTGTATATGTTGCTGCAGACGTGGAAAACCTCTCGTTTACCAGAGCATAAAAATGAGCTCGAAGGACCTGAGGGGAACCTGATCTCTCCGTTCCAGAAGGTTCGGAAGACTTACGAAAGGTGGGTGGTACCGGCAGAGACATGAGAACTTCCGGCGGCAATAGGGCGAAGTACTGATACTAATGCAAAAAAAGCTCTATAGAGAACTGCAGATGCACAATCATGGAACGGAGTGCCAGTCCCATATCTCACCAGCCCTTCCTGACTTAGAGAAATAACCGCGGACTAGCCGTGGAACTATTATTCTGAACCTAAATGGGCTTGAACTGTTCTAGTTTCTTCGCCGGTTAATGGACAAAGATCAGGGCTGTCATCTGGCAGCGCGTATATCACGTGATCAGCGCGGCATTCTCTCGGTCTTCGGAAGTGGGGTAACAGTACGTTCGGTTTGCACAAGCGGCCGTACACGAGGCCGCCGCCAAAAAAATGCGTAGTTTGAGGACTAAATGCATTGCCACAAAAAATACTCGAGAGTAAATGCACGGGAGTAAATGAATGTCAAAGAGAGGAGACTGCATTTCATGCTCGGCTCTAAAAGCACCAGGGACATAATTCGTGTGCATGCATGAAAATACTTTGAATCATATCGTCAGCCGTGATATATCGAGTGATATAAAATCTTGCGAACATACATACAATCTAAATCGTTTCACACCTTTAAAGGTGTAAAATAGGTGTATTTACAAAGATCACACCCCTTTCACACCCTACAACTTTGTTTTGGAAGTTCCTGAGGGTGTAACTTTGGTGTACTACACCCTCAGGGGAAATATGATGATAGTGTATTGCCTGGGTGTAGAAAGGGAGTATGTTTGTTTTCGTTCACATGAACAAAAGTAAATATATACAACAGGGAACAGGAACTTACATTACAACAGTGCATGGCCTGGATTTACAACAAGTCTACCATCTGGTAATACATGCAGATTTAGAAGATCGGTTGAGATAGTGCTTCAATTTCTTAAAACACGTTGCTCCTCATTGCAAGACAAAACAAATACATGATAGTGCTCATCATACTCAACTGTTGTTAATGTTTGTATGAGAAAAATGGTATCAGAGTTAATAACATGTATGCCTGCAATCTCAATGAACACGGGTAAGTCCCCCTCTGAAGATTCTTTGGCAACAACAGCCAACAGCAAATGTGTTATGATTATCAACTGCACTTTTCACATAGATTATAGATTCTGCGTGAATCTACTGGGAACCATCAGTAGATGTGGCATTTCTGATGAAGGGCTGCGACCACACATACATTTGATAAAATTGATGTCTTCTTGCTAATGAACAGGTTATGTTCTTAAAATTTCTTTCTTTCTTTTGTTTTTCTAGCAACATCTTTAAAATGCTGGTGTTTCCCTTCGAAATGCGTACAACCATACAGACAGGAAAGGACCAAACATCATGATGAGTCGCGGATAATGAACAACGTAATGCATTTTACAGGGGTTAGATATTTGTGGGTACAACACTGCAAAGCCTTGAAGAAACGAATAAATGCAGCGTTCTAAGTAATGAACATGCATATGGGGAGGTGCCTGCTCATGAGAAGGTCTACAGTTTCACGAAGAGCTATATACAGCTGCCATGCTTCATTGCCATGCACAGCTGCCATGCCATACATGATTGTCTATACATATTGTCTCCATACATGATTTTCATACATGATTGTCCATACATGATTGTCTGTGCATGTTTACATACATATTTAATCACCTTGATGTGCATACATATATGGACCTCAATGTGATTATACGCATTATGCTGGTAATTGTGAATACAGTTACCAGCTTATTGCCAAAACCCAGCAGTTTTATTCGGCGTTACACCCTTTACACCCCAATTGCCATGAGGGTGTTAAAATACACCTTAAAAGGTGTGCGCCATTAACATTTTGATTTACACCCTTTAAGGTGTAAAACGATTTAGAGTGTAGGGCACAATTTGCGAAGAAAGAAGCGTTGGAAAAGTTTGCTGAGCTATACAGCCTTATGGCATCAAATTGACCAGGAGCACATATTTACGTAGACTGTTGCATTCGGAAGACCATTCGCGAAGTACAGTCACAATTTGCAGTCCTGGGGAGTAAACTACGGGGTTAGGGGACTGAAATGGGGAGCAATTGCTGTCTATGGGACTAAAAGCTGCAATTGCTCCGTATTTTACTCCTTTTTTTCTTGCAACTGTGCAACTGTGTCTGAGTGAGTTTCGTCTGCGTGAAAGATTGTGAAAAAAGTGCGGTAGTAGAAATACTTTGCACGGAACCAAAGACTACACGGGTGAGCGTCGATGAGTTGTTGACGTCAGTGTAAGACAGAGAACCGGCCTGGGGCTGATGGGCACACATTTTTGTTTACGTTTATATGTACTTCGTTCAGTCAGCATACCAGTGGGTATTTTCGCCTTGGCCTTCTGTTCAGAACGTGGGGGGTAATGGTACACAGTACTGACCTATAACCCCGTTTATATACGGCGCGCAACCACAAAGCTTGCTTCGCAGGAAACTACCAGAAAACAGCGTGCCTTGTGGTGATTCGCCTGTCACGCGGCCCAAGACTCAAGGCCTAGTGGATGCGACTGAGATCTTTGCCTGCTCGTTGTCCCAAGAATCAATGCTTCATCCTTCCATCGTCTCCAGTGCTCCAGCAACTTTCCCGCCAGCTCGCTCCATGCAGTCTCTCATCCAAGTGGAAGACACTCGAAAGGCAATCAGTGAAGGCTAGTTTATTCAAATAACCACACGCGCGTGTTCCGAAACTGAGGCCATTGCGATTTTTTGAAAGAGAACACAAAACTGTATCAAGAATGCATATCTTACCGGATTTGGTGACTTGACTTGTAAGCAAAAGTAGTTTCAATTCCAAACTCGTGGGAGTCGTCATGTTGCCTTACACTTGTTATGTCATACTAGGGGTTGGTGTGGATAGCCAACTGACCCTTCTGTGGCTGACGCTCATAGTTACACCACCATGGTGGCTGCAATATTCATTCGGAGTCAAAGCAGGAGGATGACTGGACCTAAATAAAGACAACAAACAGCTGTCTTGATGAACTCGGCGGAAGGACATGCATGGTGTTTCTGGTGCATGCATTTCTGTGCGAGAGGTGCTCCCCGCCCTTAATATCCGTCGTCTATACTGCACACATTTCCTAAAATTTTTCCGAAAGGGACTCCGTCGAGAGTGCGCTTCGAAAGCACCTGTCACTGTCGCTCTGCGTGTGCCTCCCTATATGGTTTCTCCTAGGTAGTGAAATCACTCGCAAGAAAACTGCAAACAGCATAACCAGCTACTTCTCCGTTTACAGCCGACACGCCGCCGTACCTGCTGTCCACTCTGGCTAAGATGGGGTCCGTGCTGCTGTGTTGGTACATGTTCCTGGTGTCCTTGGACTTGATGAGCCTGGCGTTCCGCCTCTTCGCCGGTCGGCCCGCGGGCAACGCAGTTGTTCACAGCGAAGTCATCAAGAACCCCGTAGTTGGTGTACTCATGGGCCTTCTGCTTACGGTGCTCGTGCAGAGCTCTTCCTCTTCTACTTCCATCGCCGTCACGTTAGTGGGATCGCAATGTGAGTGTTTTATTCGCAAGGTCTATATTGTTAGAGAGTCTGTCAAATATTACACCAGGGTAGCTAATGTGGATGTCTCCCGTTCAAAGTGCTGACTGTGCATGACGCTATCCCAATCGTAATGGGTGCCAACTTGGGAACGTCTGTGACGAGCAGTGTGATGGCGTTGGCTACAAGACGGGAAGAGCCCTTTCGACCGGCTTTCGCAGCAGCTGCCGTTCACCAGCTTTTCAACTGGCTAACGGTGCTACTAATCATGCCATTTGAGCTCTCTTTCGGTAAGAACTCAATTAAATACAAGTGAATGGTCACCCTTGTTGACCAAATACCCATCGCTGCATAGGACCGAAATGCATCGCAATAGAAATTACGTGGCTGGAGCTCCTCGAAGCTCCAGTCGGGGTTCTACTGTACAAATCGCAATTAGGCTTGTTGAGGCTAGCTGAAGTAAACCACCACCATTGTACCATTGAGGCTGAAAGTGCTATGATGCTCTTATGTCACGCAGTGATTTCTACCCGTGCCCTGGGTTCTCGTGCAATTATTTAGCCGACGACCCTGTCGAATCGCCGAGAATATTTGGAAAATTCGAGTGTGCCTTTCATAGAGGCGTGGTTGACAAATACCTTGCAAGAGAACAGAATTTAGAGAGAAAAAAGGCGCCATAAGCTCTACTTGTTCACGTTTCACTTGCAAGGGACACAATGGTGCTGCTTTCCGTTGCTGAGAACACTTTCGGTCGGGAACAGCGCTTCGTGCGTCAGATGAAATCTGAGAAAGATGTTGATGGCGTGGCAAGCACTAATCACAGCGGGCAATGTAACTATGACTTCTCACTCCCAGCTTTCCTTGAATGGTCTTCGAAACTGGCAGTTCAGGCCCTGGACCGTAACCACAGGTTGAAGCGCTACGATCACGTACGTGCACTCACGAGGCCACTCACCAATTACATTGTTCAGGTAACCAAAATGTACAACTGGAACCGTATTTTAACTCATGCTTGCTCGATTCTCTGTGCGGTTACAGCTGGAGAATGTGGGCCCGCAGGATGATTCCGACGCAGCCTCCGTCAACATGAGCACAATCCGAACCTGTTGTGCTACAAACGGCAGCAAATGTGTTCAAGAATGTAGGTCCCACTTCGAAGACATTGTGGTAGAACAGTCCTTGCTGCTTTTGCTCTAATGTCTAACACCTATATGGAACCTACTGAAACTGCTGTGACCTTGGATACTGTACAAAACAACCAGCGACGTAGTGATCACTGCTTTTTTCGTCTCACATATACATTGTCAGAGCTCGGGACGTGCATTATGTGGTTTATTATACTGTGCGAAATGATTATCCTTGGACGCTTGCATGCACCGGGTGTTACCCTATAAAAGTCTACCTACGGTCTAAGTACGACAGCACAAAGCTATAATGCGAAACGTGTGATTCCCGTAATCGAAATATTAAGATAGCGGTGTTGCGAAGGGCAGTTGAGGCGCTGCTCCGCAGACGGCGACGCCACCAGCCGGATAGAAATTGTTTTTTCGCATTTTGCTCGTGGAATGAACAACGTGAGCAAAATGTGAAAACCGAATTTCTATCCGGCTGGCGACGTCGACGTCTTGCACGCGCCCAAAGAATTGCACGCGCCAATTTGCCGACGTAATTAGCAGTCAACCAAAACGTATATAGTTTACAAACTGAAAGACAGGCAAATAACAGTAGGGAGACGTTTCTGCCACAGCGACACGTCTCCGTCTGGACAGCAGCGTCGCAACTGCCCTTCTTAACACCGCCATCTTGATTGCTTTGATTACGGCAATTGCAGGTTTCGCGTTATAGCTTTCTGCTGTGCTGCTGTGTATCTTCTAAATTTACCAGAATTGAATTGAATGTCCTTCAGAGCTTTATACGTAGAAAGCACAATATTCCACTTCCACTGAGTAAGTGTAGAAGCGCGACACGCAGGCGGAGTGGGCTTCTATGGGGCAACACCCTGTACACCATCAGAACAGCTCTCCAAGGCTGCATTAGGAACCTGTAGTTGTGTGTATACTTCACCTATAAACCTCACCATTATTATTCAGGTAGGAGCGCCTTCACCACCTTTCGCATGGGAGACCAGTTGTCTGGTTTGGTCTTGCTATTTCTGGCCTTTCTTCTGTTGCTCGGGTGCCTGACCGCGATGGCCCGTATTTTAGGCACGGCCACCAGATTTCAGCTGCTCCTGGCTATCACCAAGTTTTCTCCTGCATCACAGCAAGCATCTGAAAGAGATACGTGGTACGCATACCTTACTTCCGGAGTCTTTCATAGCCAAATCCTAAATTATCGCCTTATGCAAGACGTAGGGAGGGAGAGGCAAAGCCTTATTCGGTCACTCCTCACCTTGCATGTGTGAAATATCTCCTTACAGCTGCGGGCGTTTGTGCTTGGAAGGCTACATCTGTCTCTGCCTCGGTTTGCTCATGACTATGCTTCTACATAGCAGTTCGGCGCTGAGTTGCATGGTTACCAGCTTGGCGAGCGGAAATCCAAGCGCTGGTGGCCTCGACCTCCAGCAGGTTGTCTACCCACTTACCCTAGGGGCGAACGTTGGCACCACTACAACGGGTAACTTTCCTTATTGGATAAGTCTCTCGTTAGGCCATGCCTGAGTATGCAACGGAGGTATGGGACCCGCACACAATTACACTGACGGAGAAAACAGAAAAGGTACAAAGGTTTGCCGCTCGTTTAATTTTGTCACGTTATTCCAGGACAAGCTCAGTCACGGAGATGCCCCAAGAATCAGAATTAAATCCCCTGCGTGCCCGTACAAAATCAAACAGACTAAAATTATTCTTTTTGTGGTATAATAGATCATTAAACACAGATGTGGACAAATTTAGGTTTCCATCTCGATCTTTAAGACATACACACTCCCAAATGGTAAGACCCATAACAGCACGAGTAGACTGTTTTAAATATTCATTTTTTTTTCAGAAACCATAGACAAATGGATTTCACTGCCTTCTGATATAGTTGAATGTAATACTGTCACTGAATTTTTGAGTGCTTTGTCACAGTGTGATATACTAGGTCCAATAAGTGTCTAACAGTATGTACAAACAAATAAATAAAATAACAAACCTCACTCCCTCATCGATCTAATCATCATCGAATTGTTGATCTTTGGAACATGCAATCCCTCTTTGGTGACTGTACATCTCCGTTTCTCAGTGTTTCATCCTCCTAGGAATTTTGGCTGCGCTGGCGGGAGACTCTGCCCAGAGAAGTGACGCCCTTCAACTGGCTCTCTGTCACACATTCCTGAACGTGTACGGCGTGCTGCTCTTCTACCCCGTCCCATTCATGCGCTTTCCCGTCATACTCGCGCACAAGTTGGCTAACACAGCAGCAAAATATCGCTGGTTCCCACTGGCCTACTTGCTTCTACTTTTCATCTCGCTCCCATGCGTCGTGCTCTTCATGTCGTTCGCTGGGACGCCCTTATTCAACGTGCTCAGCGTGCCTTTCCTGGTCGCCATAGTATTGCTCATCGCGCTGCACTTCATCCAGAGGTTGTCGCCCACATGGTTGCCAGCCTGGTTGCGCTCTCTGGCGCCACTCGACCGAATCGTCGAGGGAAGGCTACTGCAGAGATGTCCTCTACTGGATGCAGTCCTGAAGGGCAGCATATGATTCGTGACTTGATCACGCCGTCTTTTTAGGCGTGCGATTTATCTATTGCACGCGCCAAGTACGTTTAATTAACACGTAATTATAAATAAATGTTGGCGCATAAGCTATGACCAACCACTCACTGTCCGTTTGTTTACGTAATATGGGTTAAGGGTTGCAGCACGAAATTCTCCAAGCTCCACCTCCAAGCTCCGGTTAGGCCCTATATCCCCCAAATGCCCATTTCCGCCGACGTCCCAAATCAACCAAAAAGCTCATTTCATCCGAAGAAATGTTCCGGGCTTTCGGTTGATCTGGGCACGGAGGTGGTAGTGACCCATATCCCCCAAATGCTCTTTTCATCCGAGAGGCCAGAACCACCGAAAGCGGGTTACTTGAAGGAACACGCTTCCCCCGCTTTGTCAGGGAGAGGAGGAAGGGTGAGCGGTTCTTGGGTGTGCGGGAATTCAATGTACTTCCTGCAACTGACTCAGAAGTGAAGTTTGCCAAGGAAAGGTATTATTGATCGCGTTCAAGAAGTGATCCGAGGGAGAATTCGAATTCGGATCCCAGGGGAGGGATTCGGAAGGATCAGAGGGATCCGATCCGAATAGATATTTTTTCCATATGAGTGACTGGAGTCCAGTCACGGTGTAGGTCATGATAATGAAAAACGAATAGTAACAAAGCGCCCACGGCACAGGTCCCGAAAAAGGTTACAAAAAGGACCTCCTCCTTTACTTTTCTTCTGTTAATACAGTTTAGACCAGTGATGGCCAGTAGTTACTACATGTAGTTAAAGTACTAGTTAAACTTCCTGATTGCTTAAAAAGTAGTAAAAGTAGTAGTTAAAAAGTAGTTATCAACTACTTGCAGAAATGTAGTGGCAACTACTAGTTAAACTACTCTTTCGAGTAGTTAACTACTGTAGTTAGGTTACTGCAGAGGCCAACTAGTTCCAATTTTATCGCAAGCTTTACGGCACTATTGTGCTTCCGACTTTTACCTTGAGCTTTGCTTGATGAGAACGGAGGTGCAGAGCAATAGACCACTTCAGAAAATCCCAGTGCTCTTTGCGCACGCATTGCATCCTGGGCGCTTGCTGAGTAGGGGAACGCAGAATAATCCTTCAAGTTTCTCTTTCGGTGACCTTGACACGTCGTGGACAATGGACCGGTGGGAGAGACATCGAAACAGCCAGGAGGCCACCCGTTTCTTCCGTATTAGTAAACTCCCACAGTTCAAAGAGGCGCTAAGCACTCTGGGATTTTCTGAACTCGTCTATTGTGCCGTGCATGTGTACTAAACCTTCACTTTTATCACTGCTTGTGATTCATATTTAGGTGTCCATGAACACTATAGAATGGGATTGGTGTTGATGGACAACGTTAAGTAGTTATAAATGTAGTTAAAATACATTGCAGCAGTTAAAGAAGTAGATTTAACTACCTCCCCTGAAAAGTAGTTGAACTACCAGTTAAACTACTCCATCGCGAAGTAGTTAGTAGTTATAGTTAAACTACTGTAGAAGTAGTTAGTGGCCATCACTGGTTTAGACGTTCAGAAAACACTCAATTAACCGGCTGAAACAACCCCTAGAAAAAGCTTGCAAGCAGTATGAATGCATGAAGCCAACATATCGTCTGAACTGTCAACCTCCTCAAAAGGCGCTTGAGGTTTGTGTGTGTTCCGCCGTCCCGCTATATGTTCCACCCACAGGACATACCATTCCCATCATGTTCTTTTTCCGTGTCTCATGAGCTAGAGAGCGGATTTTCAGGCATATGCCTTTTCGTTGGGAGTCGTACGGATGATGCCTTTTGATGTTCTAAGCACGAATCAGGTCAAAGGGGACCCATTAGTACCCGAATGTTAATGCCTTTTTTGCCTTTTTTTTTTTCGATTAGTGCCTTTTTTGAAAATGGACGCCGATAAGTGCCTAAATGGGCACTTTACTTGCTGTTTCGTGTTTATTTGATAGTTTTTGCAACGAAAAACGGGGACACGCTTTGCCGCGCTACGTCACAGAATGCAAGTGTCTTCCCCTGTGGCAGAAAATAGATTATTTTTCGCCTGTATTCCTTGTACACGGTGCAACACCAGGTCTGCCCTTGCAGCTGTGCTTAGTGGTGACCAGGGCATGGCTGTATAAACTACTCACAAAGTGTAATTAACTGACAGTTACATGACTCTAAAAGTAACGAAATTACAGGAAAAGTTACCTATAGACAGAAATGCACCTCAGCTAGTCAGTTACTCGTGAAATGTTATTGAGTTACCTTTCAGTTATTTCCATCTACTCATTTTCAAGGTCACCATATGTAAAACTTTGACATACAGCGTATCATACATAATACTTATTGAAAACAAACTTCTGGAACGACCCACAACGTGCTTGGCAGTCGCGCTGATAATGCTGATAAATTTGTTCTTAACACCAGGACATTTTAAAGGTTATCATTGGAATCACGTTCCGCGCCAGGACCTAACACACACATGGAAACTCGATCGAAGAAGTAACTTCCCTAAGTGTACAAGTTACTCGAAAAAAGTAATTAAGTTACAGTTACGGATATATGTTTCAGTAAGTATTTGGTTACAATAATTAGTTACGCAAAAAGTAGTTACTTACAGTAACTCAATTACCTTTAATGAGTTACTTTACAGCCTGGTAGTAAGGCTCCTTCTTCTCCCGGCGATATCTTTCCCGAGTACCCGTGCTGTTACCGGCATGCATCGTCAAATAGGTCGACGTCGCGAGGCCGTTTTAGGCATGTAGGACAATTCGTAGACAGAATTTTACAACGGAACACGTTGAACTGGTGCTTGTCTTCTACTGTCTTCACGCTTTCAATAAGAAGATGCGTGCACGGTGCTTTCCAAAAGAAAGAGTGCCATGCGATCAGAGCGGTTTTCTGGACGCCGAAATCTCCATAATATTTTGCTTCCTATTTCTCTTGTGACTTTATGGAATCTTTGCAGTGCAACCGAAGAATCACATCAAAATTTATAATTGGAACATACTTTTTCTGAGCAGCAATTGCCACCGAAGTGCACACGATAGAATGACATGTTACCGTAAAGCAACCAATGCGCGCGGCATCGCTCGTAGTGCCGGTAGTGCAATATCGATAGTGCCTATTCCGAGAAAATTCACGCCTTTTTGGGACATTTTTAGTGCCTTTTTAGGCGCCCAAAACGCGTCCACTCTCTGCGACGCGGACCTCCACGAGCTTCCGAAGATAGTGATTCTCCTGTGAGCAACGTGCATATGAATAAAATTCATTTTCGAAATATCTCTCTGTTCAGATGACTTATTGAATGCGATCTCATTTGGACACACCGAGAGTCGTGTCATTTCTACCCACCCAAGCTCAGGCTTCTTTAATATAGATTCCGTGCATCAGCTCTCATTTTTACATCAGTCATATCTGTTACGTCTCGCGGAGGTGCAGATGCTAGATCTCTAAGGAGAATTATTAAGCACGGAAACGAAAGAAGCTGTAGAAGTCAGCGGACCGCGTGCATCACGTTACAGAACATTTCGAGCACCGGATGAGCAGCACCCAGGGACCCACGTGATGGCTAGGGTCACGTCATCCTCTCTGGTGAGCTGCAGAAAGCACAGCTCGAGGCAGACCTAACTGGAACGCGACTTCGACCGCCGAATCGGGAAGCCACCATGGCGGCGCTTAGGCACTGATGTACGGACGTCTCGGAACTATTTGAACTCAAACGCTTTGCTGCGGCTAATACCCAAAACGCACCGATGCAGGACCCGCATCGCGCGCAATCGTGATTAGGCAGCGATTGTGATCGCCCTCAGGTGCGGAGAAAGCGAGTCTCGGCGACAGAGATCAACAACGCAGACACTTGTCCCCCGTTCGCGAACATGATTACACACTTTAAGGAGGAAGGAGGGCTGGCGCAGGTGCAGTGGCTTCCTTTCACATTCGCCTCCTCGCTACTCGCACTGCCGGCACAGGAGGGCCACTTCGAGAGTTTCGCGGCCGCGCCAAGTGTGTCGCCACGGTAGTATCGATTGGGGCGCCATCACTTCGCAAGACTTCTTCTTCACAACAACAAATCGAGTTTTAAAAGGTGTATTTATTCTGTGAGTTATAAATAAAGTGTGAAGGTAAGTTGCTGCTGCTATTCCTGTTTCCCTTTATTTAAAATACGTCTGTCACATGATCGCTTCAGCAGGTGGAGAACTCCCCTCCCGCTCCTCTCGCGACCCAACCAATAGCGATGAATCCGAAACCTCAAGCGCGCGCTAGCGCGCGTGCTTTGAACCGTTGCGCTTTGAATCGCTTTGCCGTTGGAGAGTCTAAGCAGTGAGCGTTTCGGATGTTTGGGTTCTGCCTTTCTGCGTTAAAGTTAAGTGGCCGCTGCAGCTCTGTTGGTAGTAAAGAAGCTTTTCGGCATGATATGCCAAACGGGCCTGGAAGGCACATTAATTGTTGTGCCAAATGGTGCAGTTCTTTCGGGTCCCATCCGACGCAAGGTAAGGATTCTTCAAGATTCTTCTTTCATCAAAGATATAATCATTACACCTGTTATATTCACCTATTTTCATGGTATCAGTGAACTTTACGAATACGATTGATAAATGGAACTGTCAAATTACAAATCAGAAGTCTCTGCCAGACACTTGATGTGTATTGTTTGTTTGAGATAATTTTGGATGATTTACTTTGGTAGGGTCCTTGCTTAAAACATAAGTTGAACACTTTTTTGATTTGTTTAATTATTTATCCTATGAAATTCAAATGTTTGTCTACTAAGGAGAAAAAATATTTTCTTGTTTCTCTTATGTGGTCGTTCTCGATGTCTACAGGTTTTCACAGTGGCTGAACTATGCCAACAGGCATGATCTGCACTCGAAGTCCAAAGACCTTACACAGGGGCTACAGCTTGTGCTCCGCACATTTCACAAGGGCTGATTTCATGGACCCTGCATGCAGCAGGCTAAAAAAGACAGCGGTACCAACTGTCAAAGTGACGAATATAAGACTGGCGTTTCTTGTACGAAATGGTGAGTTACATGTGTCATGTTTACGTTTCTGTGTGTAGATCTCTCACACATGTATGCACAAAAATACACACTGATAATTAATGTTGGTATTTCATGTGCAGATGACATCCCTACAACCTGTGCAGAAGTGGCCCAGGAAGCTATGTCACTTGAGCATGACTGTGAGAACATGATTCCTACTCTAGCATGAATTTATAGCAAGTTTACAATATCCCAGCACTGGTAGGATAAGCTAACTAGTTCTCAAAGCCAGCCTTTTATGTCGCTTCACAATCTGCATGCACGTTATGTCTCACACATGTACGCACATATATACATGCTTGTATTAAATGTAGTTACTTTATGTGCAGATGACATCCCTACAACCCGTGTAGAAGTGGCCCAGGAAGCTATGTCACTTGAGCATGACTGTGAGAACATGATTCCTACTCTAGCATGAATTTATAGCAAGTTTACAATATCCCAGCACTGGTAGGATAAGCTAACTAGTTCTCAAAGCCAGCCTTTTATGTCGCTTCACAATCTGCATGCACGTTATGTCTCACACATGTACGCACATATATACATGCTTGTATTAAATGTAGTTACCTACCTTATGTGCAGATGACATCCCTACAACCCATGTAGAAGTGGCCCAGGAAGCTATGTCACTT
Organism: Ornithodoros turicata; assembly: GCF_037126465.1. NCBI lineage: Eukaryota > Metazoa > Arthropoda > Arachnida > Ixodida > Argasidae > Ornithodoros > Ornithodoros turicata. The sequence continues at coordinate 29,820,507 of NC_088202.1, read as the reverse complement.
GAGCATGACTGTGAGAACATGATTCCTACTCTAGCATGAATTTATAGCAAGTTTACAATATCCCAGCACTGGTAGGATAAGCTAACTAGTTCTCAAAGCCAGCCTTTTATGTCGCTTCACAATCTGCGTGCACGTTATGTCTCACACATGTACGCACATATATACATGCTTGCATTAAATGTAGTTACTTTATGTGCAGATGACATCCCTACAACCCGTGTAGAAGTGGCCCAGGAAGCTATGTCACTTGAGCATGACTGTGAGAACATGATTCCTACTCTAGCATGAATTTATAGCAAGTTTACAATATCCCAGCACTGGTAGGATAAGCTAACTAGTTCTCAAAGCCAGCCTTTTATGTCGCTTCACAATCTGCATGCACGTTATGTCTCACACATGTACGCACATATATACATGCTTGTATTAAATGTAGTTACTTTATGTGCAGATGACATCCCTACAACCCGTGTAGAAGTGGCCCAGGAAGCAATGTCACTTGAGCATGACTGTGAGAACATGATTCCTACTCTAGCATGAATTTATAGCAAGTTTACAATATCCCAGCACTGGTAGGATAAGCTAACTAGTTCTCAAAGCCAGCCTTTTATGTCGCTTCACAATCTGCATGCACGTTATGTCTCACACATGTACGCACATATATACATGCTTGTATTAAATGTAGTTACTTTATGTGCAGATGACATCCCTACAATCCGTGTAGAAGTGGCCCAGGAAGCTATGTCTCTTGAGCATGACTGTGAGAACATGATTCCTACTCTAGCATGAATTTATAGCAAGTTTACAATATCCCAGCACTGGTAGGATAAGCTAACTAGTTCTCAAAGCCAGCCTTTTATGTCGCTTCACAATCTGCATGCACGTTATGTCTCACACATGTACGCACATATATACATGCTTGTATTAAATGTAGTTACTTTATGTGCAGATGACATCCCTACAACCCGTGTAGAAGTGGCCCAGGAAGCTATGTCTCTTGAGCATGACTGTGAGAACATGATTCCTACTCTAGCATGAATTTATAGCAAGTTTACAATATCCCAGCACTGGTAGGATAAGCTAACTAGTTCTCAAAGCCAGCCTTTTATGTCGCTTCACAATCTGCATGCACGTTATGTCTCACACATGTACGCACATATATACATGCGTGTATTAAATGTAGTTACTTTATGTGCAGATGACATCCCTACAACCTGTACAGAAGCGGCATCACAGCCAAGCACGTCTTCAGAACGCAGATGTAAGAATATTAAGCATGTTTTTTTGTTAGGCAATTAAATATGCGGAATTTTGAAGTGGGACCCACATGCAATTCCATCTATAAACAGCTTCACACATGCAATAGAATTTTTTTTTTCTCTCTTGTGCGACTGACCATAACTTCAAGTGTGACTGCAAAAATTGGTGCAGATTATCATCACAGGAGAGACATGATTTAATAAGCCTCCTAAACTGTTTTCAGCTTCACCGAGGCGCAGCACATCTAGGATCCATGCTCGGAAACGTGTTTATACACCACGCACAGAGCGCTGCATTGCCAAGTTAAGAAATCAGGTCAGCAAATACAGGAAGGCACTACACCGCCTGAAGGCAAAGCAGAACCATTCTGGAAAAGAAGTGACAAAGCAAGATGCCCTGTTACTCCTAAGAAGGTTCATATCAAAAGAACTCTATTTGTTGCTGTCTAGCCATCTGCACCTAATTTCAGTGAAAAGAAATGGCAGGAGATGGTCTCCTGAAATGAAGAAATTTGCACTAAGCCTGTACTTTAATGGACCAAAAGCATACAGGTTCATCGCACGTGCAATAACACTGCCAAGTGTGCGATCGATTAGGAGGTGGCTGTCCGACATTGATATGAAACCTGGTATCATACCACATGTGATGATAACCATCAAGAAAGTAACTGAAAACTGGTGTAGAGAAGATGGGGTTTGTTGCCTCCTTTTTGATGAGATGAGCATCAACCAACATCTGCAATATGACATTAGGCGTGACGTGATTACAGGTTTTAGTGATGATGGGGTGGAAAGGACCGCCCACGTGGCGAACTCTGCTCAAGTTATTCTTGTCTCTGGTATTTCAAAGAACTGGATTCAGCCAGTTGCATTTGTTGTATCACGGCAAGGGGTGTCATCCAGCAAAATTCAGCATCTGCTTCTCACAATCATAGCTGAGCTCCAGCAGATCAACATATATGTCAAGGCAGTGGTTTGCGATGAAGGTTCAAACAATGTTTCTGCATCAATGCAGCTCAAGGTATCACCACAACAACCATACTTTGTCGTCAATGGGGAGAAAGTGTATTTTCTTTTTGACACACCTCATCTCATAAAGTGTTCACGGAACAATCTACGTGCTCACAAGCTGCAGGTTGGCTTAGAGGTTGTCGACTGGTCTCACATAGTTGCATTATACGAGAGCAAACATGAAATTCGACCACGTCTAGCCCCCAACTTGACTGACAAGCATATTTACAGGTTTCCCTTTGCAGACATGAAAGTTGAAAGGGCAGTGCAAGTGCTAAGTGCATCTGTGAATATGGCACTTCTTGTGCTGATCGCTGTGAATGACCTGCCACCAACCGCCAAGGCAACTGCAGATTTTGTTGAACAAATGGACAAGCTATTTGACGTCCACAACAATTCAAAAATAGCAAGAAAGGTACAAAGTTGTGCTATGCAATCACTGACCAGTCCGAACATCTGCAGTTCTTGGAAGAATGCCTCGCATGGATTGAAAAATTGAGGTTTGACAGTCCACGTCAGCCACATACGATCAGAGGATGGCAAATTACCATCAGGGGTGTGCTGATGCTGTGGGAGGAGTTACACAGGCATTTTGAATTCACACATCTGCTAACGCGACGACTGCAGCAGGATCCACTCGAAAATCTATTTGGTATGATTCGTAGCCAACATGGGTGTAACGAAAATCCAAACGTGTTTCAGTTCACTGCAGGACTGAAACACATATCCGTTTCAAAGATCATGAAGCTCTCAAAACAGGGCAACTGTGAGGAAGATAGCTCCCTCATGCTTACAGACCTAGCATGCAGTGGTAGTAGCTCTCAGACCACAGTGCCTGAACCAATACAAAATGCACAGACCACCGGTGCAGCATCGCAAAATTCACCACAGCGAGCTTTGGAAAAAGGCATTGTTGAAGACAATGTGTGCTATTACATAACTGGATGCCTTGTCAAGGAGTTCCTTATGAAGAGCTCACAGAATTGTGTTTGTGCACGTTTCTTGAAGCCAGAGGATTCTGACAGCTTCCACAGCAGTCACCAGTATCTTGCACTTCTGAAAGCGCATGACATACCAGGCGAGCTATTTGGCAACGTGACTGTGCCATCAGAACAGTGCTTTCAGCATGTTGAGGAGATGGAAAGTGTGTTCGCAGACATCATAGGATCCGTTGCACATTGTCAAGGTGTCTTCAAAGTGCTTTGCGCCTCACTTACGTTGGACACGAACATCTTCTGCAGTCCAAAATGTCAACAGGACTTTGTGGCGCTCCTTGTATCCAAGAGACTAAAGTGGCACCTGCGATTTGTGAATCGTTCTTTGAAACTCCAGAGATCTAGACATTCCGCAGCAGCAAGAAAAATGCACAAGCTTGCTGCAACCAGACCGCCCAGCACTAGCTCTGCTGGCGTTCGGCAACCAAGTACTAGTTGTGCCGCTTATGGGCAAACCTAGCTCTAGGTTTCCCATGACAGCTCTCGTACCACCACACACGACTGAAAAATTAGATATCTGTTCCAGTGTCATCGTATTATACTGAACAGAAGCTTATCCAAGGGATAGAATAGATAATGGAATTGCTTAAATTGCCATAGCTGTCTTCTTTTTGTGCCATTTAATTTTATATTTATGTACTCCAGCTCGCACAACGCTGTGCGTGATATAAGACATCAGTGGTATGTTTGTTTTATACTAGAATTTTATACTGAGAAAATCCATGCTCATGCAGTGTGCTGATGCTGCCAAAATGTCTATGTAGTGTTCTAAGTGTCTATGTACTTGCCTTTATACTGAAGCAAGTGTTCTCCTGTGCTCCATTCATTTTGAAGCAAAAGTTTTGCAATTTGATAATGAAGCAAGCATGCACATGAAAATGTCCTGGTGCAATAACCAAATATGTATGTTGTACTTGTAATTTTATACTGAAGCAAACATACTTGTTTTTGTTTCCAGTCTCAGGGTTACGATTATGCCCAAGTGTTGTGCTTATTTTGTATTTCATGTTATACTGAAGCAAGCATGCTCCTCTGTTGTGTTCCTTTTTTAAGTATTTGTGTTGCATTCTTTTTTGAAGTATTTCATTTTATGTTGAACCAAGCAAGCTCAAGTACGTGTGCTAGTGCAATCAAATAGGTCTGTTCTGTTTTCTTATAAGTATGTAATGTTACAGCAGAGCAAACACTATTGTCCATGTTCGGGTGGAATGAAACATGTGTGTTGTGCTGGTTTAGAAGTATTTCAGTTTATACTAAAAGAAGCATGCTAGTCAAGTGTCTTGATACATACAAGACGTCAGTTGTGCAACAGTTAATTTTGTATTCAAGCCAACAAGCTCATACAAGTGATACGATGCAATGAAAATTCCATTGTTGTGGCTGTTTTGAAGTATTTAATTTTATGCTGAAGCAAGTAAGATTCTAATTGTCGTAACGAAAGCGTAATGGCGCAAAGTTCTTCAGGCAGGCACTTGTGTCAAACAACAAATGTCGCATACATGTCTATAATTGGAAGTGAACGTAATTGACGAAAGCGAACTGTTCTGTTGCAAGCGAAATATTGTTGCATTCCCCAGACAAAACTACTGTCTGCCGATGTTTACTTACAAAATACACCATCAGAGTGTTTTGATTGCTGCAATCTTTTATTGACATATGCTTGCTCTTTAGTCACATTACACTTCGTACATACGACTTCCACGAAAGTATTGACAACGGTGTATGTATTTCCACAGCCCCAAATGTACTATTTCTATGCGGTCACATGAACGAAGTGCCATTACCTGAAGAAACAGAGTATCTGAATTTGCCCATATGTGTCACTCACTTATTTGCGTTGATCACACAAAATCTGCAGAAAAATCCAACATAAACGTAACAACAACCCCGGAACACCCCGAACGCACCGCCATGTTGGATATGTGGAGAAACAGCGCCTTCAAAAACACATGCGATATCTGAACCCCTATCCAACAAACTGCGCACGCGCAGAATTGATCTTGCAACCACTGGGGTCGTATTTGGCGCTGCTGCTGCCCGAAAAACGTCCCCATTGCGATCAATCGGAGTGTCCCACTCCCATCCCTGCTGCCGGTTCCGGGTTGGCAAGATGGCGGCGATGACAGCGGCCTGCACGAAGAAAACAACATCGACAAACGCCAAAACAGATGAAATCGCATTTGTATTAATGTGAATTTCTTTAAAGTAGACACCCTGGACCAGCGTTTTCTTTTAATTTTTAACTTCTGGGGGTATTGTGTAAAGCCTCCACCATACGGCTGCAAATGAAAACCAAGATCACGAACGTGAAGTGCGGACGGTACGGCGTGCCCAGCGGGATTACGCCGACCAGGATTGCGGACGGATCCAGATTGTGTGCGACAGTGCGTTTTGGGTATAAGTGTATCGTGGCCATACTGAGCCTGAAGTCTTTTGTGAATTTCAGACGACTTTACACCTTCGTTCACGAGAAACTTCATGACAATTCGCTGTTCGATGTGCGCGCTCACCTCGTTGTCGACCATCTTGTCCAGCATTTGTACACTCAGGAGACAGAAAGTCCCGGTTTGACTTGAACACCCCTCGTAGTTGGGCAACCCGCTGCTCGATAGTTTCGAGACCGCGCGAAAAAAAGTGCTAGCTGGCAAATTCTGGGCGCTCGGAAAGCGCCACGCGAACATGCGAGATTGCTTCGCTTCGACCAAACGAACGTGACTGTTCGGGATCTGGAAAAAAGTTGCCACGAAATGATCACCCGAATTCGCCATTATGCTGCGAGGATGTCCGCCTTGGCATGAGATGTGGACTCGGCATTACCCTCAACTGTGGTTATCATCGCGACGTTTGTTTGGGTTTGAGGCGATCATGTAAAGGTGCATGCTGTCCAATATCACGCGGATGCGATGCTGTTATCTCATTAACAGACAAATGTGGACACCAAATCCAATAAATTTGCCACTAGACTCCGTGCATCCTCATTTGTTTCATCACAAATCTGAAAATGCCCAACTGAGCGAACACGACAACCTTTGCGTGTATCAATGAGATAAAGTCATCGCATTTGTGCGATATCAGCCGACATGCACCTTCACATAATCGCCGCAAACACAAACAAACGTCGCGCTGATAACCACAGCTGAGGGTAATGCTGAGTCTACAGGCTACAGCTCATGGCAAGGCGGACGCTCCAGCAGCAGCAGTGGAACAATCGAAACACCGTTTACCTTTATTTCTCGTAAGAGCCGCTAGGGTTGCTCTCTCCCAGAGCCGTTTATAGGGAGAGTTTGGCCATTAGGAGGAGCCTAACTTGAAGCGCGTCATGCAACGTCACAGCTAAGCCACCTCCCTCGCCGTGCTCTATTGTTGTCCCGTTGTCAGCCGGTCGCCGACGCCATATTGATGCTGATCGTTGTTTACGATGCAAGCAGGGAAGACACGTGCGTACATTGTCCTTCGAAAGCCCTTCGTCCTTGAACTTTTTCAGTTTGGCAACAAAACCCCCCTTATCAGAAGCGGCTGTGGGTCATAAGCCGGTTATTCCTGTAGATTGCATTCATTGCGACAACAAAGCTGACGGACAGCATCGATATGGCGCGCATCAGATGGCTGATAAGCGGATTCTGCTTGGATTCAGTCTTTTTGGGCGGGGCAACGACGACTCTGACGTCAAAATAGGCTCCACCCACGAGGCGGCAAAAGATCAGAGAATGGCCAAAGTCTCCCTATAAATGGCTCTGCTCTCTCCCCGACATTAGCTCCGCCAGTCGAAGTGGCGTTCCAGTTAACTCCGCTTCGAGCTGTACATTGGATACCCGCACACTTAGGATCCGCTCACCCTTCCTCCTTTCCCTGTTAAACGGGGGAAGCGTGTCCTTTCAAATATCCCGCTTTCGGTGGTTCTGGGCGCTCGAATGAAAAGAGCATTTGGGGGATATGGGTCACTGCCACCCGCGTGCCCGGATAAACCGAGAGCCCAGAAGCTCCGAATATTTTGTCGGAGGAAATGAGCTCCTGGTTGATTTGGGACGTCGGTGGAAATGGGCGTTTGGAGCATAGGAGCTGCTACCCCAAGCTCTAGCACCAAATGCTCATAAGCTTCACGTGCTCAAAACCTCCAAACTCTCATATGCATCGAAAAAAAAAATTGGTGGCTTTGTACGTTGGTGGAAATGAGCAGGAGAGGAGAAACTGCTCATAAGCACCAAATGCCCAGAACCACCGAATGCTCATATGCACCGAAAGACTGGCAACAACAAAGGACGGGCATTTGGAACTAGGTCTCAGAGGGGACAAGTGGAACGAATGGTGTGAAGATTATGAACATTTCGCTTTTGTGAGTCAACGAGCGTTTGAACGATCACTGACAAAACGTTCCTTTTCCCTTGTCATGGGCTACCGGCATTCAGCATTTTCTATTTAGTGTCAAGTGCTATGAAAGTGGTTACGGGCACCAGCTGGCGCATCACACGGTAATGTCCCGCTTACCCTTAATCACAGGTGATAAGATGCAACTGGACTAATTCACAAATTACGGCTCATAATGCACATGCCTTCGTGAGCGTGGATGAATTTTTTTTTTTGATTGCGTGTTAGCGCCGCGAAGCAACCGTACAGACGTGGACAGATGGAGAAAGGACAGCAGGAAGGAGTGGGGGACATGGGGGGGGGGGGGTTAGTATGCAGACAGCAAAGCCGGCGGTAGGATTCGAACGCACCACCTCCCAGTCTTCAGCATGACCTTGATACCATCAACGAGCGGACACCTTAGCCCACTCGGCCATGCCGCTGGAGTGGATGAAAATGCCCGAAAGGAGATCGGGATGTGCTGGATATGGACGCTCATACTATATCGCCTCAATAAGCGTTCGGTGCAGACTAGAGCCCGGCTTGCTTATGCCATTACTTTCATCAAGGAATGCCATTACTCGGACATTACGTTCTCCCAGAAGTCTTCAATAACGCCCTGCATTATAGGTAACGGTAACATGAATAACCCCCAAATAGACGCAAGTGAATTTGCACAGAAACAATGCCTAAACTAAATATTGTAAATGTATCTACGTTCACGAAGGGTATTAATTTTTGCGAATTCCGCAATGAAGATATAATCGCGAAACACTGTACTCGGCACTAAAGTGACATAGACCGGACAGGAACTCGACAGGGCACTCACTGGACTGCCAATCGGGAAATCAAGTACTCAAGAATCTGCTTAAAAACTGACAATTTGAAGGTCCGCGATAAATCGTACGCGCGCAAACAAAAAAAAGAAGAAGAAGAAAAAAAAGGACTGTTAGAGTATAAAATTTGGTTGTGCCTCATATGCACCAAATACTCATAACCTCCAAACGCTCGAAACCTCCAAACGCTTATATGCACCGAAAAAAAGTTGGTGGTTTTGAGCGTTTGGTGGAAATGAGCAGGAAGGGAGAACCTGCTCATCAACACCAAACATCCAGAACATCCGAATGCTCATATGCACCGACAGGCGGGCGACCACAAAGTCTGGGTCTTCCTTTCCCGCATTTGGAACAAGGTCATAGGGTGAGAAAGGTGGAATGAATGGCGATTACCAAGGCCGCTTAATGTATCAGTTTGAAGTTTATGTAACAGCTTGGTCTAGCTTGTATGTAGCCAGAACGAATAGCGCCTTCTCGTTTATGGATTTCAATTTGAGCTCTATTTTCATAGACATGGAGGCAGCCTAGGACAAAAGACTTGATTCTAGCACGAAAGGCACTCGACTCCCAGTGCTGTAGCAACAAAGAGCGTGGTCCCCTCCGAACATATGTCCGGGTTCACTTACAGTGCAGGCGCTGGAATACGATATTTATATGGGGTTTATATTATGCATACATAGGCCTGTAGTGAACATTTGCGCAAAACCCTTCTTTCGAGCCTTGTTCTTCGCAAGTTTGTTAATCAATGCGTCATAGTCCAGAGATATGATAATCATGTTTTCGGTTGACTACGATCTCAGAAAGCCTGACATCTCTTATGGTTAATTGAGCGCAGGATATTCTTGATCGGTCAGTTTCATTGTGCTGAGACTTCTTTCAGCACCTGCGACAGTAGCTGGTGTGGTCAGAAAATAGAATGCTGACGCAAATGCAAGGATTCAGATATATCTCCTGGAGGCTTTCTTGTAGGTGTACGTTAAAAATTGTTTGGCGTCCTCTCTTTTTCTCAATGACACAAAAGGATATTCCATTATAAGTTCGTGGCATCGATGTCTACCATTTTTACTTCAAAATTTTTGCTGCGATTCTCCAGTTCAAGTTCCCATTGACACTGCCCCAAGTTGTTAGCGTTTTACAGAAATCCAAAGAACTTTTACCACTCCACGAGTTGGTCGACAAAACAGAAGATATGGCCTCATCAGTGAGAATAAGAAAGAACTAAGATTTGAATTTTCGTTCTGCAGAAAGACGACTCTTCCTTTTTATTTATTTATTTATTTATTTATTTTTCACTTTTAGGAGAAGGTAGCAGACATTGCAGAACTGCTTCATGATCTTGTCGCGTTGTCTGTATCTCCGCAAAATAAAGAGAGGAACAGAAAGAACAGACGCAATTTGTGCAATACAAGCGGTGCAGCAAATGGAACCGCTTTTATGTTAATTATTATGTATTAAATGGCGTGCAGCATTTATTGTTCATTAAGATTAATGTTAATTTAAAAAAGCATGTCTTCCAATTTCGAACAAATGAGGAGTGCGAATGATAGCACTTGATTGGCTATGATTCGGTTTATCAGATGTCCACAACGACGCTCCTGTATTTTTGGGCGCACGGAACCGCGCGGGACCAGTTCTTCCGCCACGCAACCAGGGACCAATTTTTCCGGGACGAACTTTTCCGGGACTATTTTTTTCCGAAACTCCATCCAACATGCTCTACCGACATTCTCGCTCCTATAGTTATTCTACCTTCGGTCTGGAAGATGACTGGCTTGGTTCTTTGGATGATTGGTTTTCAACTCATTTTTGTTTGCCCACCGTTTAGGCATTTAAGAACAACATTACTTCCTCTTATAAGTAGAACTCGGAAATTTACGTGCCAAAACCATGAAAATAGACAGATATTTAGACAAAAAAAAATACCTAAACAGGCAAGAACATGCAAAAACAGACACGTTGTAGCACATGCCAAAACTACTTCTAATGTACGCTTCACGACGCAGACTTTATACTGTGGAACTGTAGCAAATGCTACAGAACCATTCGATGACGCCAGTGCCTGACTGCGACGCTGTGCAGCGTCACTCCTCCTTCCTGCACCGCTAGTTCAAGCTCACTGGGTGTTATCGTTGAACCTCTAACATATATTCAGTTTAATGTTATTTCTTCAGTTTATTTTTACTACTCGTTTTCTCTTGTGTTTACTCGTTTATGTAGCTTAAGGCGCTATGGAGTAGACGGCGTTCCATGTTGATATCCGTTCATCGGCCACATTTTCTCTTACACGTTTTGTCAACCACACTCTACCTCAGGTAGGCGAATTTAATTCACTGTGGTGACGATGAAAGGTCTCGCCGTTGTTGGCCTCACAGAGGTGGGCAACGTCACGACTGACGGCCTGGGGGAATATGCATCCTGGTCGACTTCTATAGGAACTGTGCCGACATATGATTTGGTCGAAAGACATTTCATCGAAGATCGAAACGGTAGCGGTCGTTTGATCGATTTTTTATTGGTTCACTTGGAGTGTTGAACGCCGGAGGTCTAAATGCCGTTATCCTAAGCAACATTTAACTGCGTGTAACCCGTTTGCTCGTAAACACATTCCTCATGCTAACCCACTTTGTCAAATAATAATTGATTTCAAGTATTAAACATTTTTGGCAAATAAATAAAAAATAAATTAATGACATTTTTCGATTATTTATTCCTGTTGAATGTGGATAAATTTTAACAATGTATTATTGTTTCTGACAATCAACTGACCATTGTATAGGAGAAAGAACAGTTTTAGTTTATTTACTTTTCCCCTATGTGCAGGTGAATCTAAATTTAGTTCTTGCAACAGACATGTAACCGAAGAAGTCCTTCGAAACCTAGACAAGATAAGCAGGGCAGCAGATCTTTGTACTTTCTTTATTTTTTCGGATAGCGTGCATGTGTAGTGACCCAGATTGCACATGCATACACTAAACGAGGTTGAACTAAGGTTTTATATGCTGTTAATTTAATATCTTTCGTTGTGCCATGGCGAAATTTCCTTCTTAGCATCCACAGACTTCGAGTGGCTTTCGCGCACATATGGCTATCCCGTTTCAGACCGTTCCCTTTAAATATGTCACCAGCAATGAGAAGGGTGCTCAGAAGAAACACAGACTATCGGCTGCTCCCAACCTGGGCCAACTTTCTTCAACATGTGTCCGACTGGTTCGTAAATTACAAACGTCTGCAAGTAACCAGCGGTCTCCCTGCAAAAAAAAAGAAAAAGAGAAAGAAAAGAAAAAGAAATAATAATAATAAAAATGAAAAAAGCAGAGTACCCTAATTGCCAGCTCCGTATGCTCGAGTCAAAAGTTACAGAAAAAGAGGTGCGGATGACACAGTGCATGCAGTTTTGAACTCCCTTCGAACAAACGGCGTCGATCAACCGGCTTTCAATCAAACGGTTTTCGACCAAGCGGCGTTCGATCAAACGCCTTCGATCAAACGTCATTTGACCAAACGGCGTTCGACCAAATGGGCGGACACTACGGCGTTCAAACACCCATTGACTCACGATAGATAAAAATAAACTTCCATAAAAATTCGTTCTGACTACATACAAGCAGGACCAAGCTGTTACATAAACTTCAAACTGACACATTAAGCGGCCTTGGTAGTCGCCATTCATTCCACCTTTCTCACCTTATGACCTTGTTCCAAATGCGGGAGAGGAAGACCCGGCCTTTGTGGTCTCCCGCCTTTCGGTGCATATGAGCATTCGGGTGTTCTGGACGTTTGGTGCTTATGAGCAGCTTCTCCCCTCCTGCTCATTTCCACCAAACGCTCAAAACCATCAACTTTTTTTCGGTGCATATGAGCGTTTGGAGGTTATGAGTATTTGGTGCTTATGAGCTACTACCCTCCAGAATACCCCACGCTTGGTCCTCCTTCTTTGTGACCCCCTATAGTCATTGTTAAAGTTGTGTTAGAAAAACCAGGGTTTTTCTGCGCCTGGACACGTCACAGTGCCAGAACATTCAACCAAAGTAATGAGTATGCCCAAAACGTACTGTATTAAATGTAATGTCACAAAATGTAATACATTACCGCTACTCATTAGTCAAATGGCATTACGTTGTGATTCATTACTCCCCAGTATATATGCTTAGGAATGCGACATGTTTCGGCTTGCAATAAATATTTGACCTTACAGGAACAGAATTTCGGAATTTCTTTTTCGGAATGAGTGCAAAGATCTGCTTGAGACAAAGTTCTGTTAAAGATGAGCCGATGTCTTTTGCCTGGGGTGTTCTCCTTTTACCAGCGAGAACTGGGGCCCTATTCTTGTCAAAGTAATGTGCACGTGACTTCCTGTGCAAGCATCGGTCGACGAATGAAGAAGGCGTGAAGAATAGGAATGTGTCGATCAGGGCCGCGAGAGAAATTACGAGCCCCCGGGATGACTCCGGATGAGTCCTGCCCGGGCCCCGCTCCTCACGTCACCTGGTGCAAGCAGCCGTGCAGCCTTGAGGCGGCACGGCCCCGGGACTCCATCTCCGGCTACCTCACCTCTCGCCGGGGCTGTGTCGTCATCAGAAGCAGTACTGGTAATTTTTGGGTGCATTAATTAGGTAACTAACATCAGTGTTAGAGCCGCGATGCAACTGTGGCTATGAGCGGCGTACAGACGTGGACACATGGAGAGAGGACAGCAGGAAGGAGTGGGGGACAGGGGGTTAGTATGCGTCCTGGGCCGACTTCAGGAGGAATTGTGCCGATATCCGTCTAGAAAGTCTTCGGAAAACCCAGGAAAAACCTCAGACAGCACAGTACGTGACAGGATTCGCACCCGTGTCAGCTCCCAGTCTCAGCGTGGAAAGCGATCATCCTAAACACTATGCCACGGGAGCTACACGCGTCTAGCAGAAGGAGCGTATCACAGTGTGCTATTTTCGGAGTGTGCTCGAGCAAGAGTCTCGCACTTCGAATCGTCTTCGGAGGAAAGGAAATCGTCGTCGTGCATGGAACATGAAACGTGACGAAATTGCTTCGCTGGCGACCTGAGGCGCTGTTTCGCGGCAAGTAAAAGAGACCCCACTCCTTCCTGCTGTCATCCCTCCACCTGTCCACATCAGTTCGCCGCTCATAGCGACAGTTGCTTCGCGGCTCTAACACGGAATAAAAAAAATCATGTTGCATGGTGGCTCCTGGTGGACAGCTTGACAGACGAGGCAAGATTTCGAGCGATATTAAATGTCACCTCATTGCTCCTTTAAAGGCTTGTCGAAAAACAAATTGCCTGGGGTGGACGGAATAGGATGAAATTTCTACAAGTTGTGTTCTTCAGACATGGCCCCTATCCTGACCCAAGTTTTTACGAAGAAGGGAAAACTGTTGCCGCCCTCCATGCGGAAAGCACTAACGGCTTTAATACCCAAAAAAGACTGACAGCGAGCTTCCTCGAGGAGTTAAGGATTATCGTCCGATAAGCCTTCCCACAACGGACTACAAGATTATTGCAAAGGTCTTCGCACGTCGCCAGGGACTCGTGTTATAGGAGATACTGTAGGAGGTCAGGCCTACGGCATCAAGGGCAAAAGCATCTCCAAAAATCTTCACCAAATGCGCCCCATATAAAAAAGTGCCTGTACGACTGGAGGCAGGCTGGCAGAGCTGCAAGTGAACCTGAACCAGGCCTTTTATAGGGTACTTCATCAGTATCTGTTCATCCTCTTGAAGTTGGTCAATATATGCAGCAGTGGCTTTGTGTGTGTTACACGGACTGGACTGCCTCTCTGCGTATCAACTGGAGAAGAACCAAATAAATTCCGGTGGAAAGGTCAGTTCTCAAGGTATGTCCTCTATCGCCAATTCTTTTTGCTCTCTACCTGGAGCCGATATGCAGAATTATAATTGAAGACACGACGGGGTTTAAGTGTGTGCACTCAGAAACGAAGCTTCTGGCCTACGCCGATGATGTGGCAATTGTATGTTCTTCCCGAGATGGTATGAACAAAGTGTTCAACACATCGGAGCTCCCTGCAAGGTACGGTATTCGGGGCCAAATTGAATAGGTGGAAGACAGAGGGAAGTTGGATCGGCATTTGGGAACGAAAACTGGCAGAATTTCTTGTGTTAACATGGACGGCAGGCATCATACGTTACCTGGAAATCACCTACGAAGAACCAACGCGCCCAGAAAATCTACGGAAGAGGCGACTCAACAAATTCTAGGCTCCCCAGTTATAGTGGAGCGGGAGATCAATATCCCTGATGAACAGGAGCTACGTATGGAACACTTCAGTCTATCCGGCCGTGCTGTACTTCGCCCAAGTGTCAGCCTGTGATGATAGTACGAGCCATCGTATCCATTGGATGTTAAAACAGAGCTTCACAGCATTGCACGCTCCTAGCCAACCATCATCCGGAATGACAACGCTCACTTTCTTGATTTGATAAAAACGAGGGGGCGTACGCGTTTTTTTTTTTTGTGACAATTATGAACTGCATATAATGCCACAAAAATAGGGAACGTACGTTTCCCTCCCTCCTGTTTTCAGCAAATCAGGGCAAAGAACGGGGGGGGGGGATATATTTATTAGATGAAAGGAAAAAAAAAAAAACGGGGCACATGTCAGCTAAACGGGACGTCGCCTTGCTATTCCGCAACAAAAAGAAAACTAAGACGAAGACAGAAGATAATAAGTAAAAAAGAAAAGAAGAAGTATGAAGATGAAGAAAGAACAAAATAAATAAAAAGAAAAGAAAAGAATGCAGAAGAAAGAAAAAAAGGAAAGAACGGAATTGGGAAGTAAAAGATAGACCAACAAACGGTGAAAGAAGGATGAGACAGATTAAAGACGAAGATGACAAAAGAAATAAAGACTAACCAACAGTGAAAGAATGATGAGATGGATTACCGAAGATGACTAAAAAAAATAAAAATAAACATGAGGTTAATGCGTTGAGGGTGAAGTGGGGCACTGAAGAGTGAGATTGCACGGCTGGAGTTCACGGAAAGAACGGTGTCACTTAGGATGATATGGTTTGCCATAGGAGCGTGCAATGTGGTGAAGTTCATCATTCAGTGCAGGGTACGATTGGAGCTAGCAATTACACGCGAGATATAACGAGACCAGGAGAAGTTATCAGTACTTATATGAGGTGACACGTTCAAGAACAGAGGAGCCAAAGTGGTACTGAAAGGAAATGGCACATCAACAACACAGGTCCGTTTTTCGTGAGCCTCCAGGGCCGGCGTTGGGGGGGGGGGGGGGAGTAAGGCGCTTGCATAGGCTCCGCGCACGAAGTCCTCAACCAGAGATTACTTTTTTTTTTAAATATCAAGTATGCACTTAATCGTGTGAAACAGTCCCCGCGATGTGCCTTTGCCTCAGGCCACGCACACCCCTAGCACCGGCCCTGTAAGCCTGTAATACGTTTCCGTACAAAGCATTCGTCATTTGCTTATAGTTTCGAGTTTTCTTCTGAACGGATGTTCTCTCCACTGTACCAGTCGACTCTTCTAGAACAACACCGCCGCCCTATTCAACGCTTGGTGAGCCGACCGACATCAAGTGATCAAGCAAGGCCGTAAACTTCGACGTGAGATTACGCTAACCGGCGTACAGCTGCGTACCGTTGCCAAGGCCTCTAAACATGACGGCGGTGGTGCCCCACATGTTCAATGTCTGTACGCAGTCGGTGCGAGAGGGAAAAGTGAAGGAGTTCCCCGAACTCATTTGCTGGGCGAATATCATTCGCATGCATTGCCATTTGGTTTCATCGTGTGCCACGAAACGAATGTCATTCTGTGCGAATGTCATTCGCTGACAATGCCATTCAATTTACCGTGTGACAAGGGTCTCCATCTCATCACGTGCTCATGGCAAACTAGCGAGAAGAATCATATCGCTCTTGATGATATCGATGATAATATCGCTCTTGAATGATATCGCTTGATATCGCGCGTGAATCATTTCCTGAGGACGAAGGGCGTACGCCATTTTTGCAAAACCTTGTGTATACTGGGAGTGACTTGCCTTTCTCAGATTCGGGGGGTAAAAATCGGGCGCTATTTTTTAAATCTGTAATTCGGGGAGAAATCGGGCGATAATTGTGCATTCGGGTGTTATCGGGTGTTTTTGTTTCTCCTCTTGTCTATTAAGTCATTTCCTAATCTATCTTTTTTGTTTTTTTGTTGTTGTTTTTGCGGGATCCTGACCTTGCAGCGGTAATCCCCGAAGACATAGACAGTGTTGACACACATGGGTGTATTGCTGGGAACGTAAGTGACCCATTTTTACATGTGTTACACGTGGCGACCTTTGTTCGTCTTCAGTGGAAACGTCACTTGAGGATTTCATAGTGAGTGGAATTCGGGGAGAAATCGGGTTTAACCCGAATTGGTCGGAGGTCAGTTCGGAAGGGAATAACCGGGCGGAATCGGGTTTAACCCGAAAAAGTCACTCCCCATCAGTATACATAGTGTTTGTTTGTTTTTGTCTCATTACACACATTTATTCAAATAACTATACTCTCTGGCGCATTGCCAAACGCGTATGAAATGCGATAGCATTGCAACAGACGAAGGGCGACGACTCCATTTCGGATTTCGTTTTTTGGAGTTTTAGCATATCGGCAGCACTCTACGGAAAACAACGTGATATAAGCCACTTCTAAGGAATCGGGCGATTGACTTATCATGTTTACTAAAACTCGCTATTTATTCCTATGGCTATGAACCTGGCTATGGCTATTCCTATGGCTATGAACCTGAACGTATGTGTGGCACCGTACACGATCACCCGATCAGTTCCTCTTCGTCTGGGTGGTCTTCATTTCTGGCGATGGAGAGATTGGGTTTGTGAATACTGTTGTAGGGGATACAGTCCATGCCGCGTATAAGGCTTGGTTCACGTAACTGTGTTTCACTGCGCGCAGGCACATGCGTGCTTGTACGTACGATATAAGCAATCCGCTGAACTGTTCACATACACGCGGGCGTCGCAAGTGTCAGCGAATGCGCGTGTTTCACGAAGCGTAATGGCGAAAAGTTTGAAGTCCATGTTTGAGCTCGGCGTAATGCAAACTGCAGTTAGTTCGGGTGTGTTAAACCTGCATCTTTCTTTCTTGCACTGTCCATGCACTCAATGTTTGTTGCGGCCATTTTGAAATTCATATCACAGAGGAGGAGAACCGCTTAAGCACGCAAGGGTAGAAGGCGGCGATGGTTCCCGCTTGCGGCTCGGTGCGTGCGTGCATCGGCGAAAGTTCAGCTCGGGCGAACTCCTTGCGTTCTGTTGTGGAATATCTCGCATGCGTCTTCTGCCATGATAACTAACGTTCGTTCGCGTCTGTACGCAATGCAACGCAGTAGCGTGAACCGTGCTTAAGATTTCTCGTGAACACACAGTCTATCGTTGTACCGTTACATGTGGTTGGCACATTCACATCACCCACGATGTCCAAATTGAACGTCTGGATTGCGCGCCGACGTTTACGTTCGACTTCGGCCAGTGTGCGTATGGCGGTTCGTTTCTACAGTACTAGTAAGCAGGTAACGAATTATACGGAAATATTTCTAGGTTTAGTATGGTTTAGTATTTATGCAGTGTCACGCCCTTCCTTCGGCAGCAACGGTAGTGCACTTTGCCGCACGCCGATTCCCGGCATTCTCGGCGGAACGTCGCTTGCGTTCATTGTCTTCAGCGAACGCGTCTGCATCTCCCGAAGCAGTGGCGGCAAATCTGCGAGCTCTTCACTTCCGTGAATTTCCCAAGCTCCATAGCAGTTGGAGCTTGCAAGTTGGAGTTGGAGTTGGAGCAGTTGGAGCCGTAAGTAGGAGCTCCATAAAGCTCCAACCTCCAAAGCGTCCGGAATGACAGGTAAACGTGGTTCGGAATGGGGAGAATGAACAGCTAGAGCATTTGTGTGAGGGCTGGGTACACTGTATGTTTACACGGAATCGTTTACACTGTAACTACGTTGTACCGGACGACATTGACGACATTACATGAAACACATTGTGCAGGCACTAGAGAGTTCGTTCACACACGTCATTCTACGTCATTGGCGACATAATCAAAAGAGAAGAAAAAAAAAAGGTGGCTGGTCCTCAGTCATTGGTCCAGTTCCGGAGGTCACGTGAGATTTCCACTACAATAGGTTTCTATGGCAGCTTCGGGCTCCTGGTTTGGTGTTTGGCTGTTGCAGAATTCGAAGTGCTTCAAGCGAGGAACGCTGGCTGTGAATTCATCACAAAACAGCTTCCGTCTTATCATGGCCTCTGCAATTACACTGGGAAGCATTCAACCCGATTATTTATTTATTGTTAAGAGGCGAATAAGACGGGAGAGACAGGAAGCTTAGCGTGTGGTTTTATGGCAGCCAAACGAAAGAATGCGGGTGATATGAAAACTCGCGCTAAAGGGCTGATGGCGATGAGCATGGCTATGGTTCCCACCCTAGCGATTTCTTCTTGGACAACCTGATGAAGGCGCGAAGAGCCTCTCGGGTTGTAGAGTCCATGAGTACGGCTGATGAGATAGAGGAAGATAGCCGAAGATTTTTCGCTTCTTGGAGTTCCTTGCAGAGGGCTATGACATCTTGGACAGAGGAAGGGGACTTCAGAACGAGAAGGTGAAACGCATCAGGTGCGATCCCCTTGAGAATGTGCTTGATCTTCGCGGGATCCGACATGGTGGAGTCGACGCGATTGCACAAAGACAGAATCTCCTCAATGTATGACGTAAACGTCTCGTTTGCCAGTTGAAGTCTCTGTGACAGCTTATGCTCTGCGTCGGCTTTTCTCAGCGCCGGTCGTCCAAAGAAATCAGTGAGGCGGGAGCGGAACACAGACCAAGAGCTGATTTCGTTTTCGTGGTTCAGAAACCATGTTCTTGCGAGGTCCACCAGATAGAACGCCACATTATTTAGTTTCGAGGAGTCGTCCCAGGCATTGAACTTGCTTACTCGTTCGTAGGCGGCCAACCAATCATCAATGTCCTCAGTGCCCGTGCCGGAGAATACGGGCGGATCACGTTGCCGTGCTGCGGGAGCGTTGCGTTGTCCCACGGGCGTTGGCGAGGCGTCGCCGGTTGAGGCATTGGGAGAAGCCATCGCGCGAAGTGAACGTCCAGAACGCAACTCCAGTACGAAGTCGGGAGATCAAAGCGGGGGTTTGTGACGGTTGGGTAGCGAAAGGGGGGATGACGAAGTCGCACCTCCACCAAATGTTAAGAGGGGAATAAGACGGGAGAGACAGGAAGCTTAGCGTGTGGTTTTATGGCAGCCAAACGAAAGAATGCGGGTGATATGAAAACTCGCGCTAAAGGGCTGATGGCGATGAGCATGGCTATGGTTCTCCCTCACATTATTTATTTATTTACCCTCAGGGCATAAGCATTACAGAGGGGAGTGGAACTAAACAAGAGAAGAGAGAAAAAAATGTAAAAAAAACCTGTAAAGACTAAACAGTGTTTAAACACCAACAACTTTATATTGAGATGATGAATCCATCCATCGCCAGGGGCGACATTCTGCCCCATTGCTGGTGGTGATGCGGGGAATAAAATAAAGAGCCCCGTCACAATAAGGAACGAAGTCCTATGGTATCCAGAAAAGGTCAAGAGAGCTTTGAGGGCAGAGCGTTGGTGGGCTGGATGTGGTCAGGGACTAAGCAATTTTGTGAGAGATAGAGGGCGAGAGTCCAGCTCGTTAAGGGATCCGGAGAGTACGGTTCGGGAAGGTTGGTAGTGTGGGCAATGAAGAAGAATGTGCTCTAGATCTTCTACAGCACCGCAGTGACTGCAGTGGGGAGAGTAAACTTGCCTGAAGTGGTAACACCACTGTGCTGCGAAAGACACATCGAGGCTGATTCGATGAACTAATGCGACATCTTGACGAGGGATATGTCGAGGCACGCGGAAACCGAGCGCCGTATCAACTCGGCTCAACATGGCCGGGGGGAGAATGTCAGCGGTCCATTGGCGGGTAGCCAGAGGAGTCACGAGGCGTCAAAGTACAAACCGACGATCTCCTCCTCAGCAGCGCAATACGCGTCCGTCTCCGAGACGAGAGAGCTGCTTCTACGGCGCTGTCGGCCTGTTCATTGCCTTCGACACCGCAATGGGCTGGAACCCATTGGAGAACCAGCCTGTGCCCTGCTTCGTACACTAGTTTGCAAGCCATTAACACATCCATAACCAACGGTGCGGATGAGCCTCAGATGCCAGAATTTTCAATTGCTTGCAGCACAGATGTTCAGTCAGTGAATACGACCTAATAACGTGGGGTAAAGCGAACGATGTGCTACAGAAACAAAAGTATGGCATAGAGTTCCGCAGCTGTGGATGAGGTTTGATGCGAAAGGCGACGTGCGACGTCCTTCCACTACGCCTTCGGATGGGATGACGAATGCCGACGCGGACTTGCCATTTCGAGATGCGTCATCGGTGTATGCGGCGGCAGAGGTAGAAAACTTCGCGTCTATCAGAGCATAAAAATGGGCTCGAAGGACTTGAAGAGGAACCTGATCTCTGCGGTCGTGGGAGTCCCGAAGACGTGTGAAGGTGGGTGGCACAGGCAGAGACCAGGGGGCGTTCGGCAGTGTGACGTCCTTGGCTATAAAGCCAGTGAGAGGCTGGCGTGTCCTCTGCGCTACGCGATAGAAATCATTTTCAGGACGGTATCGAATTTTCCTGAGGAGTGGGTGACGGGGAATGTGCGCACGCAAACGTAGGAAGGGCCGAGCCGTTTCACGATCACAAAGAACCTCCACTGGGAGTTCACCAGCTTCAGCCAGGACTTGCCGTGGTTCAACCATTCTGGGAACTCCAAGGCAGCGACGAAGGCTGCTTGGTTGCCCTTACTATTTAAACAATGTTGAAATAGTAACAGAAATACCGAAAATATATAGTAAACATAGTATTACTCATTGACAGTGCCGGTACTCATTTATTATACCGTTTTATGGACAGTCGGTGCTTGCGTAGCGGACACATTTCGAAGGGATTTGTGAGTTGCTTCATCGTGCGTGAGCTAATCGACGTAACTTGTTGCAAAATCAATTTTCGGCTTGAGATTTAGTGGGCAGATAGACTTCGAAAAAATAAAAGCATTTCTGAGGGCTGAGGGCTTTCTGATTTTTCTGTCTTCCAGCGAGAACCACTAGCGACAGCAGAAGTACACCTCCAAAGCGTCCGGAATGCCCGGTAAACGTGGTTCGGAATGGGGAGAATGAACAGCTAGAGCATTTATCTGAGGGCTGAGGGCTTCCTGATTTTTTTTTTCCAGCGAGAATCACTAGCGACAGCAGAAGTACACCTCCAAAGCGTTCGGAATGCCCGGTAAATGTGATTCGGAATGGGGAGAATGAAAAGCTAGAGTATTTCTCTGAGGGCTGAGGGCTTTCTGATTTTTCTGACTTCCAGCGAGAACCACTAGCGACAGCAGAAGTACACGTCGAAAGCGTCCGGAATGCCCGGTAAACGTGGTTCGGAATGGGGAGAATGAACAGCTAGAGCATTTCTCTGAGGGCTGAGGGCTTTCTGATTTTTCTGTCTTCCAGCGAGAACCACTAGCGACAGTAGAAGTACACCTCCAAGGCGTCCGGAATGCCCGGTAAGTGTGGTTCGGAATGGGGAGAATGAACAGATAGAGCATTTGTGTGAGGGCTGAGGGCTTTCTGATTTTTCTGACTTCCAGCGAGAACCACTAGCGACAGCAGAGGTACACCTCGAAAGCGTCCGGAATGCCAGGTAAACCTGGTTCAGAATGGGGAGAATGAACAGCTAGAGCATTTCTCTGAGGGCTGAGGGCTTTCTGATATTTCTGTCTTCCAGCGAGAACCGCTAGCGACAGCAGAAGTACACTTCCAAAGCGTCCGGAATGCCCGGTAAATGTGATTCGGAATGGGGAGAATGAAAAGCTAGAGTATTTCTCTGAGGGCTAAGGGCTTTCTGATTTTTCTGACTTCCAGCGAGAACCACTAGCGACAGCAGAAGTACACCTCGAAAGCGTCCGGAATGCCCGGTAAACGTGGTTCGGAATGGGGACAATGAACAGCTAGAGCATTTCTCTGAGGGCTGAGGGCTTTCTGATTTTTCTGTCTTCCAGCGAGAACCACTAGCGACAGCAGAAGTACACCTCCAAAGCGTCCAGAATGCCCGGTAAACGTGGTTCGGAATGGGAAGAATGAACAGATAGAGCATTTGTGTGAGGGCTGAGGGGTTTCTGATTTTTCTGACTTCCAGCGAGAACCACTAGCGACAGCAGAAGTACACCTACAAAGCGTCCGGAATGCCCGGTAAATGTGATTCGGAATGGGGAGAATGAAAAGCTAGAGCATTTCTCTGAGGGCTGAGGGCTTTCTGATTTTTCTGTCTTCCAGCGAGAACCACTAGCGACAGCAGAAGTACACATCCAAAGCGTCCGGAATGCCCGGTAAATGTGGTTCGGAATGGGGAGAATGAACAGCTAGAGCATTTGTGTGAGGGCTGAGGGCTTTCTGATTTTTCTGACTTCCAGCGAGAACCACTAGCGACAGCAGAAGTACACCTCCAAAGCGTCCGGAATACCCGGTAAACATGGTTCGGAATGGGGAGAATGAACAGCTACAGCATTTGTCTGAGGGCTGTGGGCTTTCTGATTTATTTTACTTCCAGCGAGAATCACTAGCGACAGCAGAAGTACACCTCCAAAGCGTCCGGAATGCCCGGTAAATGTGATTCGGAATGGGGAGAATGAAAAGCTAGAGTATTTCTCTGAGGGCTGAGGGCTTTCTGATTTTTCTGACTTCCAGCGAGAACCACTAGCGACAGCAGAAGGTCCGGAATGCCCGGTAAACGTGGTTCGGAATGGGGAGAATGAACAGCTAGAGCATTTCTCTGAGGGCTGAGGGCTTTCAGATTTTTCTGTCTTCCAGCGAGAACCACTAGCGACAGTAGAAGTACACCTCCAAAGCGTCCGGAATGCCCGGTAAGTGTGGTTCGGAAAGGGGAGAATGAACAGATAGAGCATTTGTGTGAGGGCTGAGGGCTTTCTGATTTTTCTGACTTCCAGCGAGAACCACTAGCGACAGCAGAAGTACACCTACAAAGCGTCCGGAATGCCCGGTAAATGTGATTCGGAATGGGGAGAATGAAAAGCTAGAGCATTTCTCTGAGGGCTGAGGGCTTTCTGATTTTTCTGACTTCCAGCGAGAACCACTAGCGACAGCAGAGGTACACCTCGAAAGCGTCCGGAATGCCCGGTAAACGTGGTTCGGAATGGGGAGAATGAACAGCTAGAGCATTTCTCTGAGGGCTGAGGGCTTTCTGATTTTTTTTACTTCCAGCGAGAATCACTAGCGACAGCAGAAGTACACCTCCAAAGCGTCCGGAATGCCCGGTAAATGTGATTCCGAATGGGGAGAATGAAAAGCTAGAACATTTCTCTGAGGGCTCAGGGCTTTCTGATTTTTCTGACTTCCAGCGAGAACCACTAGCGACAGCAGAAGTACACCTCGAAAGCGTCCGGAATGCCCGGTAAACGTGGTTCGGAATGGGGAGAATGAACAGCTAGAGCATGTGTCTGAGGGCTGAGGTCTTTCTGATTTTTTTTTACTTCCAGCGAGAATCACTAGCGACAGCAGAAGTACACCTCCAAAGCGTCCGGAATGCCCGGTAAATGTCGTTCGGAATGGGGAGAATGAACAGCTAGAGCATCTGTGTGAGGGCTGAGGGCTCTCTGATGTTTCTGACTTCCAGCGAGAACCACTAGCGACAGCAGAAGTACACCTCCAAAGCGTCCGGAATGCCCGGTAAACTTGGTTCGGAATGGGGAGAATGAACAGCTAGAGCATTTGTCTGAGGGCTGAGGGCTGTGATTTTTCTGTCTTCCAGCGAGAACCACTAGCGACAGCAGAAGTACACCTCCAAAGCGTCAGGAATGCCCGGTAAATGTGGTTCGGAATGGGGAGAATGAACAGCTAGAGCATTTGTCTGAGGGCTGAGGGCTTTCTGATTTTTTTTACTTCCAGCGAGAATCACTAGCGACAGCAGAAGTACACATCCAAAGCGTCCGGAATGCCCGGTAAATGTGGTTCGGAATGTGGAGAATGAATAGCTAGAGCATTTGTGTGAGGGCTGAGGGCTTTCTGATTTTTCTGACTTCCAGCGAGAACAACTAGCGACAGCAGAAGTACACATCGAAAGCGTCCGGAATGCCCGGTAAACGTGGTTCGGAATGGGGAGAATGAACAGCTAGAGCATTTTTCTGAGGGCTGAGGGCTTTCTGATTTTTCTGTCTTCCAGCGAGAACCAATAGCGACAGCAGAAGTACACCTCCAAAGCGTCCGGAATGCCCGGTAAACGTGGTTCGGAATGGGGAGAATGAGCAACTAGAGCATTTGTCTGAGGGCTGAGGGCTTTCTGATTTTTTTACTTCCAGCGAGAATCACTAGCGACAGCAGAAGTACACCTCGAAAGCGTCCGGAATGCCCGGTAAATGTGGTTCGGAATGGGGAGAATGAACAGATAGAGCATTTGTGTGAGGGCTGAGGGCTTTCTGATTTTTCTGACTTCCAGCGAGAACCACTAGCGACAGCAGAGGTACACCTCGAAAGCGTCCGGAATGCCCGGTAAACCTGGTTCGGAATGGGGAGAATGAACAGCTAGAGCATTTCTCTGAGGGCTGAGGGCTTTCTGATTTTTCTGTCTTCCAGCGAGAACCACTAGCGACAGCAGAAGTACACCTCCAAAGCGTCCGGAATGCCCGGTAAACCTGGTTCAGAATGGGGAGAATGAACAGCTAGAGCATTTCTCTGAGGGCTGAGGGCTTTCTGATTTTTTTTTACTTCCAGCGAGAATCACTAGCGACAGCAGAAGTACACCTCCAAAGCGTCCGGAATGCCCGGTAAACGTGGTTCGGAATGGGGAGAATGAACAGCTAGAGCATTTGTCTGAGGGCTGAGGGCTTTCTGATTTTTTTTACTTCCAGCGAGAATCACTAGCGACAGCAGAAGTATACATCCAAAGCGTCCGGAATGCCCGGTAAATGTGGTTCGGAATGGGGAGAATGAACAGCTGGAGCATTTGTGTGAGGGCTGAGGGCTTTCTGATTTTTCTGACTTCCAGCGAGAACCACTAGCGACAGCAGAAGTACACCTCGAAAGCGTCCGGAATGCCCGGTAAACGTGGTTCGGAATGGGGAGAATGAACAGCTAGAGCATTTCTCTGAGGGCTGAGGGCTTTCTGATTTTTCTGTCTTCCAGCGAGAACCACTAGCGACAGCAGAAGTACACCTCCAAAGCGTCCGGAATGCCCGGAAAACGTGGTTCGGAATGGGGAGAATGAGCAACTAGAGCATTTGTCTGAGGGCTGAGGGCTTTCTGATTTTTTTTACTTCCAGCGAGAATCACTAGCGACAGCAGAAGTACACCTCCAAAGGGTCCGGAATGCCCGGTAAATGTGGTTCGGAATGGGGAGAATGAACAGATAGAGCATTTGTGTGAGGGCTGAGGGCTTTCTGATTTTTCTGACTTCCAGCGAGAACCACTAGCGACAGCAGAAGTACACCTCCAAAGCGTCCGGAATGCCCGGTAAATGTGATTCGAAATGGGGAGAATGAAAAGCTAGAGTATTTCTCTGAGGGCTGAGGGCTTTCTGATTTTTCTGACTTCCAGCGAGAACCACTAGCGACAGCAGAGGTACACCTCGAAAGCGTCCGGAATGCCCGGTAAACCTGGGTCGGAATGGGGAGAATGAACAGCTAGAGCATTTCTCTGAGGGCTGAGGGCTTTCTGATTTTTCTGACTTCCAGCGAGAACCACTAGCGACAGCAGAAGTACACCTCCAAATCGTCCGGAATGCCCGGTAAATGTGGTTCGGAATGGGGAGAATGAACAGATAGAGCATTTGTGTGAGGGCTGAGGGCTTTCTGATTTTTCTGACTTCCAGCGAGAACCACTAGCGACAGCAGAAGTACACCTCCAAAGCGTCCGGAATGCCCGGTAAATGTGATTCGGAATGGGGAGAATGAACAGCTAGAGCATTTCTCTGAGGGCTGAGGGCTTTCTGATTTTTCTGTCTTCCAGCGAGAACCAATAGCGACAGCAGAAGTACACCTCCAAAGCGTCCGGAATGCCCGGTAAACGTGGTTCGGAATGGGGAGAATGAACAGCTAGAGCATTTGTCTGAGGGCTGAGGGCTTTCTGATTTTTTTTTACTTCCAGCGAGAATCACTAGCGACAGCAGAAGTACACCTCCAAAGCGTCCGGAATGCCCGGTAAACGTGATTCAGAATGGGGAGAATGAGCAACTAGAGCATTTGTCTGAGGGCTGAGGGCTTTCTGATTTTTTTTACTTCCAGCGAGAATCACTAGCGACAGCAGAAGTACACCTCGAAAGCGTCCGGAATGCCCGGTAAATGTGGTTCGGAATGGGGAGAATGAACAGATAGAGCATTTGTGTGAGGGCTGAGGGCTTTCTGATTTTTCTGACTTCCAGCGAGAACCACTAGCGACAGCAGAAGTACACCTCCAAAGCGTCCGGAATGCCCGGTAAATGTGATTCGAAATGGAGAGAATGAAAAGCTAGAGCATTTCTCTGAGGGCTGAGGGCTTTCTGATTTTTCTGACTTCCAGCGAGAACCACTAGCGACAGCAGAGGTACACCTCGAAAGCGTCCGGAATGCCCGGTAAACCTGGTTCGGAATGGGGAGAATGAACAGCTAGAGCATTTCTCTGAGGGCTGAGGGCTTTCTGATTTTTTTTTACTTCCAGCGAGAATCACTAGCGACAGCAGAAGTACACCTCCAAAGCGTCCGGAATGCCCGGTAAACGTGGTTCGGAATGGGGAGAATGAACAGCTAGAGCATTTGTCTGAGGGCTGAGGGCTTTCTGATTTTTCTGACTTCCAGCGAGAACCACTAGCGACAGCAGAAGTACACCTCGAAAGCGTCCGGAATTGCCCGGTAAACGTGGTTCGGAATGGGGAGAATGAACAGCTAGAGCATTTCTCTGAGGGCTGAGGGCTTTCTGATTTTTCTGTCTTCCAGCGAGAACCACTAGCGACAGCAGAAGTACACCTCCAAAGCGTCCGGAATGCCCGGAAAACGTGGTTCGGAATGGGGAGAATGAGCAACTAGAGCATTTGTCTGAGGGCTGAGGGCTTTCTGATTTTTTTACTTCCAGCGAGAATCACTAGCGACAGCAGAAGTACACCTCCAAAGGGTCCGGAATGCCCGGTAAATGTGGTTCTGAATGGGGAGAATGAACAGATAGAGCATTTGTGTGAGGGCTGAGGGCTTTCTGATTTTTCTGACTTCCAGCGAGAACCACTAGCGACAGCAGAAGTACACCTCCAAAGCGTCCGGAATGCCCGGTAAATGTGATTCGAAATGGGGAGAATGAAAAGCTAGAGCATTTCTCTGAGGGCTGAGGGCTTTCTGATTTTTCTGACTTCCAGCGAGAACCACTAGCGACAGCAGAGGTACACCTCGAAAGCGTCCGGAATGCCCGGTAAACCTGGTTCGGAATGGGGAGAATGAACAGCTAGAGCATTTGTCTGAGGGCTGAGGGCTTTCTGATTTTTTTTACTTCCAGCGAGAATCACTAGCGACAGCAGAAGTACACATCCAAAGCGTCCGGAATGCCCGGTAAATGTGGTTCGGAATGGGGAGAATGAACAGCTAGAGCATTTGTGTGAGGGCTGAGGGCTTTCTGATTTTTCTGACTTCCAGCGAGAACCACTAGCGACAGCAGAAGTACACCTCGAAAGCGTCCGGAATGCCCGGTAAACGTGGTTCGGAATGGGGAGAATGAACAGCTAGAGCATTTCTCTGAGGGCTGAGGGCTTTCTGATTTTTCTGTCTTCCAGCGTGAACCACTAGCGACAGCAGAAGTACACCTCCAAAGCGTCCGGAATGCCCGGTAAACGTGGTTCGGAATGGGGAGAATGAACAGCTAGAGCATTTATCTGAGGGCTGAGGGCTTCCTGATTTTTTTTTTACTTCCAGCGAGAATCACTAGCGACAGCAGAAGTACACCTCCAAAGCGTCCGGAATGCCCGGTAAATGTGATTCGGAATGGTGAGAATGAAAAGCTAGAGTATTTCTCTGAGGGCTGAGGGCTTTCTGATTTTTCTGACTTCCAGCGAGAACCACTAGCGACAGCAGAAGTACACCTCCAAATCGTCCGGAATGCCCGGTAAATGTGGTTCGGAATGGGGAGAATGAACAGATAGAGCATTTGTGTCAGGGCTGAGGGCTTTCTGATTTTTCTGACTTCCAGCGAGAACCACTAGCGACAGCAGAAGTACACCTACAAAGCGTCCGGAATGCCCGGTAAATGTGATTCGGAATGGGGAGAATGAAAACCTAGAGCATTTCTCTGAGGGCTGACGGCTTTCTGATTTTTCTGACTTCCAGCGAGAACCACTAGCGACAGCAGAGGTACACCTCGAAAGCGTCCGGAATGCCCGGTAAACCTGGTTCGGAATGGGGAGAATGAACAGCTAGAGCATTTCTCTGAGGGCTGAGGGCTTTCTGATTTTTCTGTCTTCCAGCGAGAACCGCTAGCGACAGCAGAAGTACACCTCCAAAGCGTCCGGAATGCCCGGTAAACGTGGTTCGGAATGGGGAGAATGAACAGCTAGAGCATTTGTCTGAGGGTGAGGGCTTTCTGATTTTTCTGACTTCCAGCGAGAACCACTAGCGACAGCAGAAGTACACCTCCAAAGCGTCCGGAATGCCCGGTAAATGTGATTCGGAATGGGGAGAATGAACAGCTAGAGCATTTTTCTGAGGGTGAGGGCTTTCTGATTTTTCTGACTTCCAGCGAGAACCACTAGCGACAGCAGAAGTACACCTCCAAAGCGTCCGGAATGCCCGGTAAATGTGATTCGGAATGGGGAGAATGAAAAGCTAGAGCATTTCTCTGAGGGCTGAGGGCTTTCTGATTTTTCTGACTTCCAGCGAGAACCACTAGCGACAACAGAAATACACCTCGAAAGCGTCCGGAATGCCCGGTAAACGTGGTTCGGAATGGGGAGAATGAACAGCTAGAGCATTTGTCTGAGGGCTGAGGGCTTTCTGATTTTTCTGACTTCCAGCGAGAACCACTAGCGACAGCAGAAGTACACCTCCAAAGCGTCCGGAATGCCCGGTAAACGTGGTTCGGAATGGGGAGAATGAACAGCTAGAGCATTTCTCTGAGGGCTGAGGGCTTTCTGATTTTTCTGACTTCCAGCGAGAACCACTAGCGACAGCAGAAGTACACCTCGAAAGCGTCCGGAATGCCCGGTAAACGTGGTTCGGAATGGGGAGAATGAACAGCTAGAGCATTTCTCTGAGGGCTGAGGGCTTTCTGATTTTTCTGACTTCCAGCGAGAACCACTAGCGGCAGCAGAAGTACACCTCCAAAGCGTCCGGAATGCCCGGTAAACGTGGTTCGGAATGGGGAGAATGAACAGCTAGAGCATTTATCTGAGGGCTGAGGGCTTCCTGATTTTTTTTACTTCCAGCGAGAATCACTAGCGACAGCAGAAGTACACCTCCAAAGCGTCAAGAATGCCCGGTAAATGTGGTTCGGAATGGGGAGAATGAACAGCTAGAGCATTTGTGTGAGGGGTGAGGGCTTTCTGATTTTTCTGACTTCCAGCGAGAACCACCAGCGACAGCAGAAGTACACCTCCAAAGCGTCCGGAATGCCCGGTAAACGTGGTTCGGAATGGGGAGAATGAACTGCTAGAGCATTTGTCTGAGGGCTGAGGGCTTTCTGATATTTTTTTACTTCCCGCGAGAATCACTAGCGACAGCAGAAGTACACCTCCAAAGCGTCCGGAATGCCCGGTAAATGTGATTCGGAATGGGGAGAATGAAAAGCTAGAGTATTTCTCTGAGGGCTGAGGGCTTTCTGATTTTTCTGACTTCCAGCGAGAACCACTAGCGACAGCAGAGGTACACCTCGAAAGCGTCCGGAATGCCCGGTAAACCTTGTTCGGAATGGGGAGAATGAACAGCTAGAGCATTTCTCTGAGGGCTGAGGGCTTTCTGATTTTTCTGTCTTCCAGCGAGAACCGCTAGCGACAGCAGAAGTACACCTCCAAAGCGTCCGGAATGCCCGGTAAACGTGGTTTGGAATAGGGAGAATGAACAGCTAGAGCATTTGTCTGAGGGCTGAGGGCTTTCTGATTTTTTTTACTTCCAGCGAGATTCACTAGCGACAGCAGAAGTACACCTCCAAAGCGTCAAGAATTCCCGGTAAATGTGGTTCGGAATGGGGAGAATGAACAGCTAGAGCATTTGTGTGAGGGGTGAGGGCTTTCTGATTTTTCTGACTTCCAGCGAGAACCACTAGCGACAGCAGAAGTACACCTCCAAAGCGTCCGGAATGCCCGGTAAATGTGATTCGGAATGGGGAGAATGAAAAGCTAGAGCATTTCTCTGATGGCTGTGGGCTTTCTGATTTTTCTGACTTCCAGCGAGAACCACTAGCGACAGCAGAAGTACACCTCGAAAGCGTCCGGAATGCCCGGTAAACGTGGTTCGGAATGGGGAGAATGAACAGCTAGAGCATTTCTCTGAGGGCTGAGGGCTTTCTGATTTTTTTTACTTCCAGCGAGAATCACTAGCGACAGCAGAAGTACACCCCCAAAGCGTCCGGAATGCCCGGTAAATGTGATTCCGAATGGGGAGAATGAAAAGCTAGAACATTTCTCTGAGGGCTCAGGGCTTTCTGATTTTTCTGACTTCCAGCGAGAACCACTAGCGACAGCAGAAGTACACCTCGAAAGCGTCCGGAATGCCCGGTAAACGTGGTTCGGAATGGGGAGAATGAACAGCTAGAGCATGTGTCTGAGGGCTGAGGGCTTTCTGATTTTTTTTTACTTCCAGCGAGAATCACTAGCGACAGCAGAAGTACACCTCCAAAGCGTCCGGAATGCCCGGTAAATGTCGTTCGGAATGGGGAGAATGAACAGCTAGAGCATTTGTGTGAGGGCTGAGGGCTCTCTGATGTTTCTGACTTCCAGCGAGAACCACTAGCGACAGCAGAAGTACACCTCCAAAGCGTCCGGAATGCCCGGTAAACTTGGTTCGGAATGGGGAGAATGAACAGCTAGAGCATTTGTCTGAGGGCTGAGGGCTGTGATTTTTCTGTCTTCCAGCGAGAACCACTAGCGACAGCAGAAGTACACCTCCAAAGCGTCAGGAATGCCCGGTAAATGTGGTTCGGAATGGGGAGAATGAACAGCTAGAGCATTTGTCTGAGGGCTGAGGGCTTTCTGATTTTTTTTACTTCCAGCGAGAATCACTAGCGACAGCAGAAGTACACCTCCAAAGCGTCCGGAATGCCCGGGAAATGTGATTCGGAATGGGGAGAATGAAAAGCTAGAGTATTTCTCTGAGGGCTGAGGGCTTTCTGATTTTTCTGACTTCCAGCGAGAACCACTAGCGACAGCAGAAGTACACCTCGAAAGCGTCCGGAATGCCCGGTAAACGTGGTTCGGAATGGGGAGAATGAAAAGCTAGAGCATTTCTCTGAGGGCTGAGGGCTTTCTGATTTTTCTGACTTCCAGCGAGAACCACTAGCGACAGCAGAGGTACACCTCGAAAGCGTCCGGAATGCCCGGTAAACCTGGTTCGGAATGGGTAGAATGAACAGCTAGAGCATTTCTCTGGGGGCTGAGGGCTTTCTGATTTTTCTGTCTTCCAGCGAGAACCACTAGCGACAGCAGAAGTACACCTCGAAAGCGTCCGGAATGCCCGGTAAACGTGGTTCGGAATGGGGAGAATGAACAGCTAGAGCATTTCTCTGAGGGCTGAGGGCTTTCTGATTTTTTTTACTTCCAGCGAGAATCACTAGCGACAGCAGAAGTACACCCCCAAAGCGTCCGGAATGCCCGGTAAATGTGATTCCGAATGGGGAGAATGAAAAGCTAGAACATTTCTCTGAGGGCTCAGGGCTTTCTGATTTTTCTGACTTCCAGCGAGAACCACTAGCGACAGCAGAAGTACACCTCGAAAGCGTCCGGAATGCCCGGTAAACGTGGTTCGGAATGGGGAGAATGAACAGCTAGAGCATGTGTCTGAGGGCTGAGGGCTTTCTGATTTTTTTTTACTTCCAGCGAGAATCACTAGCGACAGCAGAAGTACACCTCCAAAGCGTCCGGAATGCCCGGTAAATGTCGTTCGGAATGGGGAGAATGAACAGCTAGAGCATTTGTGTGAGGGCTGAGGGCTCTCTGATGTTTCTGACTTCCAGCGAGAACCACTAGCGACAGCAGAAGTACACCTCCAAAGCGTCCGGAATGCCCGGTAAACTTGGTTCGGAATGGGGAGAATGAACAGCTAGAGCATTTGTCTGAGGGCTGAGGGCTTTCTGATTTTTTTACTTCCAGCGAGAATCACTAGCGACAGCAGAAGTACACCTCGAAAGCGTCCGGAATGCCCGGTAAATGTGGTTCGGAATGGGGAGAATGAACAGATAGAGCATTTGTGTGAGGGCTGAGGGCTTTCTGATTTTTCTGACTTCCAGCGAGAACCACTAGCGACAGCAGAAGTACACCTCCAAAGCGTCCGGAATGCCCGTAAATGTGATTCGAAATGGAGAGAATGAAAAGCTAGAGCATTTCTCTGAGGGCTGAGGGCTTTCTGATTTTTCTGACTTCCAGCGAGAACCACTAGCGACAGCAGAGGTACACCTCGAAAGCGTCCGGAATGCCCGGTAAACCTGGTTCGGAATGGGGAGAATGAACAGCTAGAGCATTTCTCTGAGGGCTGAGGGCTTTCTGATTTTTTTTACTTCCAGCGAGAATCACTAGCGACAGCAGAAGTACACCTCCAAAGCGTCCGGAATGCCCGGTAAACGTGGTTCGGAATGGGGAGAATGAACAGCTAGAGCATTTGTCTGAGGGCTGAGGGCTTTCTGATTTTTCTGACTTCCAGCGAGAACCACTAGCGACAGCAGAAGTACACCTCGAAAGCGTCCGGAATTGCCCGGTAAACGTGGTTCGGAATGGGGAGAATGAACAGCTAGAGCATTTCTCTGAGGGCTGAGGGCTTTCTGATTTTTCTGTCTTCCAGCGAGAACCACTAGCGACAGCAGAAGTACACCTCCAAAGCGTCCGGAATGCCCGGAAAACGTGGTTCGGAATGGGGAGAATGAGCAACTAGAGCATTTGTCTGAGGGCTGAGGGCTTTCTGATTTTTTTACTTCCAGCGAGAATCACTAGCGACAGCAGAAGTACACCTCCAAAGGGTCCGGAATGCCCGGTAAATGTGGTTCGGAATGGGGAGAATGAACAGATAGAGCATTTGTGTGAGGGCTGAGGGCTTTCTGATTTTTCTGACTTCCAGCGAGAACCACTAGCGACAGCAGAAGTACACCTCCAAAGCGTCCGGAATGCCCGGTAAATGTGATTCGAATGGGGAGAATGAAAAGCTAGAGCATTTCTCTGAGGGCTGAGGGCTTTCTGATTTTTCTGACTTCCAGCGAGAACCACTAGCGACAGCAGAGGTACACCTCGAAAGCGTCCGGAATGCCCGGTAAACCTGGTTCGGAATGGGGAGAATGAACAGCTAGAGCATTTGTCTGAGGGCTGAGGGCTTTCTGATTTTTTTACTTCCAGCGAGAATCACTAGCGACAGCAGAAGTACACATCCAAAGCGTCCGGAATGCCCGGTAAATGTGGTTCGGAATGGGGAGAATGAACAGCTAGAGCATTTGTGTGAGGGCTGAGGGCTTTCTGATTTTTCTGACTTCCAGCGAGAACCACTAGCGACAGCAGAAGTACACCTCGAAAGCGTCCGGAATGCCCGGTAAACGTGGTTCGGAATGGGGAGAATGAACAGCTAGAGCATTTCTCTGAGGGCTGAGGGCTTTCTGATTTTTCTGTCTTCCAGCGTGAACCACTAGCGACAGCAGAAGTACACCTCCAAAGCGTCCGGAATGCCCGGTAAACGTGGTTCGGAATGGGGAGAATGAACAGCTAGAGCATTTATCTGAGGGCTGAGGGCTTCCTGATTTTTTTTTACTTCCAGCGAGAATCACTAGCGACAGCAGAAGTACACCTCCAAAGCGTCCGGAATGCCCGGTAAATGTGATTCGGAATGGTGAGAATGAAAAGCTAGAGTATTTCTCTGAGGGCTGAGGGCTTTCTGATTTTTCTGTCTTCCAGCGAGAACCACTAGCGACAGCAGAAGTACACCTCCAAATCGTCCGGAATGCCCGGTAAATGTGGTTCGGAATGGGGAGAATGAACAGATAGAGCATTTGTGTCAGGGCTGAGGGCTTTCTGATTTTCTGACTTCCAGCGAGAACCACTAGCGACAGCAGAAGTACACCTACAAAGCGTCCGGAATGCCCGGTAAATGTGATTCGGAATGGGGAGAATGAAAACCTAGAGCATTTCTCTGAGGGCTGACGGCTTTCTGATTTTTCTGACTTCCAGCGAGAACCACTAGCGACAGCAGAGGTACACCTCGAAAGCGTCCGGAATGCCCGGTAAACCTGGTTCGGAATGGGGAGAATGAACAGCTAGAGCATTTCTCTGAGGGCTGAGGGCTTTCTGATTTTTCTGTCTTCCAGCGAGAACCGCTAGCGACAGCAGAAGTACACCTCCAAAGCGTCCGGAATGCCCGGTAAACGTGGTTCGGAATGGGGAGAATGAACAGCTAGAGCATTTGTCTGAGGGTGAGGGCTTTCTGATTTTTCTGACTTCCAGCGAGAACCACTAGCGACAGCAGAAGTACACCTCCAAAGCGTCCGGAATGCCCGGTAAATGTGATTCGGAATGGGGAGAATGAACAGCTAGAGCATTTTCTGAGGGTGAGGGCTTTCTGATTTTTCTGACTTCCAGCGAGAACCACTAGCGACAGCAGAAGTACACCTCCAAAGCGTCCGGAATGCCCGGTAAATGTGATTCGGAATGGGGAGAATGAAAAGCTAGAGCATTTCTCTGAGGGCTGAGGGCTTTCTGATTTTTCTGACTTCCAGCGAGAACCACTAGCGACAACAGAAATACACCTCGAAAGCGTCCGGAATGCCCGGTAAACGTGGTTCGGAATGGGGAGAATGAACAGCTAGAGCATTTGTCTGAGGGCTGAGGGCTTTCTGATTTTTCTGACTTCCAGCGAGAACCACTAGCGACAGCAGAAGTACACCTCCAAAGCGTCCGGAATGCCCGGTAAACGTGGTTCGGAATGGGGAGAATGAACAGCTAGAGCATTTCTCTGAGGGCTGAGGGCTTTCTGATTTTTCTGACTTCCAGCGAGAACCACTAGCGACAGCAGAAGTACACCTCGAAAGCGTCCGGAATGCCCGGTAAACGTGGTTCGGAATGGGGAGAATGAACAGCTAGAGCATTTCTCTGAGGGCTGAGGGCTTTCTGATTTTTCTGACTTCCAGCGAGAACCACTAGCGGCAGCAGAAGTACACCTCCAAAGCGTCCGGAATGCCCGGTAAACGTGGTTCGGAATGGGGAGAATGAACAGCTAGAGCATTTATCTGAGGGCTGAGGGCTTCCTGATTTTTTTTACTTCCAGCGAGAATCACTAGCGACAGCAGAAGTACACCTCCAAAGCGTCAAGAATGCCCGGTAAATGTGGTTCGGAATGGGGAGAATGAACAGCTAGAGCATTTGTGTGAGGGGTGAGGGCTTTCTGATTTTTCTGACTTCCAGCGAGAACCACCAGCGACAGCAGAAGTACACCTCCAAAGCGTCCGGAATGCCCGGTAAACGTGGTTCGGAATGGGGAGAATGAACTGCTAGAGCATTTGTCTGAGGGCTGAGGGCTTTCTGATATTTTTTTACTTCCCGCGAGAATCACTAGCGACAGCAGAAGTACACCTCCAAAGCGTCCGGAATGCCCGGTAAATGTGATTCGGAATGGGGAGAATGAAAAGCTAGAGTATTTCTCTGAGGGCTGAGGGCTTTCTGATTTTTCTGACTTCCAGCGAGAACCACTAGCGACAGCAGAGGTACACCTCGAAAGCGTCCGGAATGCCCGGTAAACCTTGTTCGGAATGGGGAGAATGAACAGCTAGAGCATTTCTCTGAGGGCTGAGGGCTTTCTGATTTTTCTGTCTTCCAGCGAGAACCGCTAGCGACAGCAGAAGTACACCTCCAAAGCGTCCGGAATGCCCGGTAAACGTGGTTTGGAATAGGGAGAATGAACAGCTAGAGCATTTGTCTGAGGGCTGAGGGCTTTCTGATTTTTTTTACTTCCAGCGAGATTCACTAGCGACAGCAGAAGTACACCTCCAAAGCGTCAAGAATTCCCGGTAAATGTGGTTCGGAATGGGGAGAATGAACAGCTAGAGCATTTGTGTGAGGGGTGAGGGCTTTCTGATTTTTCTGACTTCCAGCGAGAACCACTAGCGACAGCAGAAGTACACCTCCAAAGCGTCCGGAATGCCCGGTAAATGTGATTCGGAATGGGGAGAATGAAAAGCTAGAGCATTTCTCTGATGGCTGTGGGCTTTCTGATTTTTCTGACTTCCAGCGAGAACCACTAGCGACAGCAGAAGTACACCTCGAAAGCGTCCGGAATGCCCGGTAAACGTGGTTCGGAATGGGGAGAATGAACAGCTAGAGCATTTCTCTGAGGGCTGAGGGCTTTCTGATTTTTTTTACTTCCAGCGAGAATCACTAGCGACAGCAGAAGTACACCCCCAAAGCGTCCGGAATGCCCGGTAAATGTGATTCCGAATGGGGAGAATGAAAAGCTAGAACATTTCTCTGAGGGCTCAGGGCTTTCTGATTTTTCTGACTTCCAGCGAGAACCACTAGCGACAGCAGAAGTACACCTCGAAAGCGTCCGGAATGCCCGGTAAACGTGGTTCGGAATGGGGAGAATGAACAGCTAGAGCATGTGTCTGAGGGCTGAGGGCTTTCTGATTTTTTTTTACTTCCAGCGAGAATCACTAGCGACAGCAGAAGTACACCTCCAAAGCGTCCGGAATGCCCGGTAAATGTCGTTCGGAATGGGGAGAATGAACAGCTAGAGCATTTGTGTGAGGGCTGAGGGCTCTCTGATGTTTCTGACTTCCAGCGAGAACCACTAGCGACAGCAGAAGTACACCTCCAAAGCGTCCGGAATGCCCGGTAAACTTGGTTCGGAATGGGGAGAATGAACAGCTAGAGCATTTGTCTGAGGGCTGAGGGCTGTGATTTTTCTGTCTTCCAGCGAGAACCACTAGCGACAGCAGAAGTACACCTCCAAAGCGTCAGGAATGCCCGGTAAATGTGGTTCGGAATGGGGAGAATGAACAGCTAGAGCATTTGTCTGAGGGCTGAGGGCTTTCTGATTTTTTTTACTTCCAGCGAGAATCACTAGCGACAGCAGAAGTACACCTCCAAAGCGTCCGGAATGCCCGGGAAATGTGATTCGGAATGGGGAGAATGAAAAGCTAGAGTATTTCTCTGAGGGCTGAGGGCTTTCTGATTTTTCTGACTTCCAGCGAGAACCACTAGCGACAGCAGAAGTACACCTCGAAAGCGTCCGGAATGCCCGGTAAACGTGGTTCGGAATGGGGAGAATGAAAAGCTAGAGCATTTCTCTGAGGGCTGAGGGCTTTCTGATTTTTCTGACTTCCAGCGAGAACCACTAGCGACAGCAGAGGTACACCTCGAAAGCGTCCGGAATGCCCGGTAAACCTGGTTCGGAATGGGGTAGAATGAACAGCTAGAGCATTTCTCTGGGGCTGAGGGCTTTCTGATTTTTCTGTCTTCCAGCGAGAACCACTAGCGACAGCAGAAGTACACCTCGAAAGCGTCCGGAATGCCCGGTAAACGTGGTTCGGAATGGGGAGAATGAACAGCTAGAGCATTTCTCTGAGGGCTGAGGGCTTTCTGATTTTTTTTACTTCCAGCGAGAATCACTAGCGACAGCAGAAGTACACCCCCAAAGCGTCCGGAATGCCCGGTAAATGTGATTCCGAATGGGGAGAATGAAAAGCTAGAACATTTCTCTGAGGGCTCAGGGCTTTCTGATTTTTCTGACTTCCAGCGAGAACCACTAGCGACAGCAGAAGTACACCTCGAAAGCGTCCGGAATGCCCGGTAAACGTGGTTCGGAATGGGGAGAATGAACAGCTAGAGCATGTGTCTGAGGGCTGAGGGCTTTCTGATTTTTTTTTACTTCCAGCGAGAATCACTAGCGACAGCAGAAGTACACCTCCAAAGCGTCCGGAATGCCCGGTAAATGTCGTTCGGAATGGGGAGAATGAACAGCTAGAGCATTTGTGTGAGGGCTGAGGGCTCTCTGATGTTTCTGACTTCCAGCGAGAACCACTAGCGACAGCAGAAGTACACCTCCAAAGCGTCCGGAATGCCCGGTAAACTTGGTTCGGAATGGGGAGAATGAACAGCTAGAGCATTTGTCTGAGGGCTGAGGGCTGTGATTTTTCTGTCTTCCAGCGAGAACCACTAGCGACAGCAGAAGTACACCTCCAAAGCGTCAGGAATGCCCGGTAAATGTGGTTCGGAATGGGGAGAATGAACAGCTAGAGCATTTGTCTGAGGGCTGAGGGCTTTCTGATTTTTTTTACTTCCAGCGAGAATCACTAGCGACAGCAGAAGTACACCTCCAAAGCGTCCGGAATGCCCGGGAAATGTGATTCGGAATGGGGAGAATGAAAAGCTAGAGTATTTCTCTGAGGGCTGAGGGCTTTCTGATTTTTCTGACTTCCAGCGAGAACCACTAGCGACAGCAGAAGTACACCTCGAAAGCGTCCGGAATGCCCGGTAAACGTGGTTCGGAATGGGGAGAATGAAAAGCTAGAGCATTTCTCTGAGGGCTGAGGGCTTTCTGATTTTTCTGACTTCCAGCGAGAACCACTAGCGACAGCAGAGGTACACCTCGAAAGCGTCCGGAATGCCCGGTAAACCTGGTTCGGAATGGGTAGAATGAACAGCTAGAGCATTTCTCTGGGGGCTGAGGGCTTTCTGATTTTTCTGTCTTCCAGCGAGAACCGCTAGCGACAGCAGAAGTACACCTCCAAAGCGTCCGGAATGCCCGGTAAACGTGGTTCGGAATGGGGAGAATGAACAGCTAGAGCATTTGTCTGAGGGCTGAGGGCTTTCTCATTTTTTTTTACTTCCAGCGAGAATCACTAGCGACAGCAGAAGTACACCTCCAAAGCGTCAGAATGCCCGGTAAATGTGGTTCGGAATGGGGAGAATGAACAGCTAGAGCATTTGTGTGAGGGCTGAGGGCTTTGATTTTTTTTTACTTCCAGCGAGAATCACTAGCGACAGCAGAAGTACACCTCCAAAGCGTCCGGAATGCCCGGTAAATGTGGTTCGGAATGGGGAGAATGAACAGCTAGAGCATTTGTGTGAGGGCTGAGGGCTTTCTGATTTTTCTGACCTCCAGCGAGAACCACTAGCGACAGGAGAAGTACACCTCCAAAGCGTCCGGAATGCCCGGTAAACGTGGTTCGGAATGGGGAGAATGAACAGCTAGAGCATGTGTCTGAGGGCTGAGGGCTTTCTGATTTTTTTACTTCCAGCGAGAATCACTAGCGACAGCAGAAGTACACCTCCAAAGCGTCCGGAATGCCCGGTAAACGTGGTTCGGAATGGGGAGAATGAACAGCTAGAGCATTTGTCTGAGGGCTGAGGGCTGTGATTTTTCTGTCTTCCAGCGAGAACCACTAGCGACAGCAGAAGTACACCTCCAAAGCGTCAGGAATGCCCGGTAAATGTGGTTCGGAATGGGGAGAATGAACAGCTAGAGCATTTGTCTGAGGGCTGAGGGCTTTCTGATTTTTTTTACTTCCAGCGAGAATCACTAGCGACAGCAGAAGTACACATCCAAAGCGTCCGGAATGCCCGGTAAATGTGGTTCGGAATGGGGAGAATGAACAGCTAGAGCATTTGTGTGAGAGCTGAGGGCTTTCTGATTTTTCTGACTTCCAGCGAGAACCACTAGCGACAGCAGAAGTACACCTCGAAAGCGTCCGGAATGCCCGGTAAACGTGGTTCGGAATGGGGAGAATGAACAGCTAGAGCATTTCTCTGAGGGCTGAGGGCTTTCTGATTTTTCTGTCTTCCAGCGAGAACCGCTAGCGACAGCAGAAGTACACCTCCAAAGCGTCCGGAATGCCCGGTAAACGTGGTTCGGAATGGGGAGAATGAACAGCTAGAGCATTTGTCTGAGGGCTGAGGGCTTTCTCATTTTTTTTTACTTCCAGCGAGAATCACTAGCGACAGCAGAAGTACACCTCCAAAGCGTCAGAATGCCCGGTAAATGTGGTTCGGAATGGGGAGAATGAACAGCTAGAGCATTTGTGTGAGGGCTGAGGGCTTTGATTTTTTTTACTTCCAGCGAGAATCACTAGCGACAGCAGAAGTACACCTCCAAAGCGTCCGGAATGCCCGGTAAATGTGGTTCGGAATGGGAGAATGAACAGCTAGAGCATTTGTGTGAGGGCTGAGGGCTTTCTGATTTTTCTGACCTCCAGCGAGAACCACTAGCGACAGGAGAAGTACACCTCCAAAGCGTCCGGAATGCCCGGTAAACGTGGTTCGGAATGGGGAGAATGAACAGCTAGAGCATTTGTCTGAGGGCTGAGGGCTTTCTGATTTTTTTTACTTCCAGCGAGAACCACTAGCGACAGCAGAGGTACACCTCGAAAGCGTCCGGAATGCCCGGTAAACCTGGTTCGGAATGGGGAGAATGAACAGCTAGAGCATTTCTCTGAGGGCTGAGGGC
This sequence comes from Ornithodoros turicata, assembly GCF_037126465.1. Taxonomy (NCBI): domain Eukaryota; kingdom Metazoa; phylum Arthropoda; class Arachnida; order Ixodida; family Argasidae; genus Ornithodoros; species Ornithodoros turicata. Next base: position 29,779,383 of record NC_088202.1, on the reverse strand, counting down.
TTTCTGATTTTTTTACTTCCAGCGAGAATCACTAGCGACAGCAGAAGTACACCTCCAAAGCGTCCGGAATGCCCGGTAAACGTGGTTCGGAATGGGGAGAATGAACAGCTAGAGCATTTATCTGAGGGCTGAGGGCTTCCTGATTTTTTTTTACTTCCAGCGAGAATCACTAGCGACAGCAGAAGTACAGCTCCAAAGCGTCCGGAATGCCCGGGAAATGTGATTCGGAATGGGGAGAATGAAAAGCTAGAGTATTTCTCTGAGGGCTGAGGGCTTTCTGATTTTTCTGACTTCCAGCGAGAACCACTAGCGACAGCAGAAGTACACCTCGAAAGCGTCCGGAATGCCCGGTAAACGTGGTTCGGAATGGGGAGAATGAACAGCTAGAGCATTTCTCTGAGGGCTGAGGGCTTTCTGATTTTTCTGTCTTCCAGCGAGAACCACTAGCGACAGAAGAAGTACACCTCCAAAGCGTCCGAATGCCCGATAAATGTTGTTCGGAATGGGGAGAATGAACAGATAGAGCATTTGTGTGAGGGTTGAGGGCTTTCTGATTTTTCTGACTTCCAGCGAGAACCACTAGCGACAGCAGAAGTACACCTACAAAGCGTCCAGAATGCCCGGTAAATGTGATTCGGAATGGGGAGAATAAAAAGCTAGAGCATTTCTCTGAGGGCTGAGGGCTTTCTGATTTTTCTGACTTCCAGCGAGAACCACTAGCGACAGCAGAGGTACACCTCGAAAGCGTCCGGAATGCCCGGTAAACCTGGTTCGGAATGGGTAGAATGAACAGCTAGAGCATTTCTCTGAGGGCTGAGGGCTTTCTGATTTTTCTGTCTTCCAGCGAGAACCGCTAGCGACAGCAGAAGTACACCTCCAAAGCGTCCGGAATGCCCGGTAAACGTGGTTCGGAATGGGGAGAATGAACAGCTAGAGCATTTGTCTGAGGGCTGAGGGCTTTCTCATTTTTTTTTACTTCCAGCGAGAATCACTAGCGACAGCAGAAGTACACCTCCAAAGCGTCAAGAATGCCCGATAAATGTGGTTCGGAATGGGGAGAATGAACAGCTAGAGCATTTGTGTGAGGGCTGAGGGCTTTGATTTTTTTTTACTTCCAGCGAGAATCACTAGCGACAGCAGAAGTACACCTCCAAAGCGTCCGGAATGCCCGGTAAATGTGGTTCGGAATGGGGAGAATGAACAGCTAGAGCATTTGTGTGAGGGCTGAGGGCTTTCTGATTTTTCTGACCTCCAGCGAGAACCACTAGCGACAGGAGAAGTACACCTCCAAAGCGTCCGGAATGCCCGGTAAACGTGGTTCGGAATGGGGAGAATGAACAGCTAGAGCATTTGTCTGAGGGCTGAGGGCTTTCTGATTTTTTTTACTTCCAGCGAGAATCACTAGCGACAGCAGAAGTACACCTCCAAAGCGTCCGGAATGCCCGGTAAATGTGATTCCGAATGGGGAGAATGAAAAGCTAGAACATTTCTCTGAGGGCTCAGGGCTTTCTGATTTTTCTGACTTCCAGCGAGAACCACTAGCGACAGCAGAAGTACACCTCGAAAGCGTCCGGAATGCCCGGTAAACGTGGTTCGGAATGGGGAGAATGAACAGCTAGAGCATGTGTCTGAGGGCTGAGGGCTTTCTGATTTTTTTTTACTTCCAGCGAGAATCACTAGCGACAGCAGAAGTACACCTCCAAAGCGTCCGGAATGCCCGGTAAATGTCGTTCGGAATGGGGAGAATGAACAGCTAGAGCATTTGTGTGAGGGCTGAGGGCTCTCTGATGTTTCTGACTTCCAGCGAGAACCACTAGCGACAGCAGAAGTACACCTCCAAAGCATCCGGAATGCCCGGTAAACTTGGTTCGGAATGGGGAGAATGAACAGCTAGAGCATTTGTCTGAGGGCTGAGGGCTGTGATTTTTCTGTCTTCCAGCGAGAACCACTAGCGACAGCAGAAGTACACCTCCAAAGCGTCAGGAATGCCCGGTAAATGTGGTTCGGAATGGGGAGAATGAACAGCTAGAGCATTTGTCTGAGGGCTGAGGGCTTTCTGATTTTTTTTACTTCCAGCGAGAATCACTAGCGACAGCAGAAGTACACCTCCAAAGCGTCCGGAATGCCCGGGAAATGTGATTCGGAATGGGGAGAATGAAAAGCTAGAGTATTTCTCTGAGGGCTGAGGGCTTTCTGATTTTTCTGACTTCCAGCGAGAACCACTAGCGACAGCAGAAGTACACCTCGAAAGCGTCCGGAATGCCCGGTAAACGTGGTTCGGAATGGGGAGAATGAACAGCTAGAGCATTTCTCTGAGGGCTGAGGGCTTTCTGATTTTTCTGTCTTCCAGCGAGAACCACTAGCGACAGCAGAAGTACACCTCCAAAGCGTCCGGAATGCCCGATAAATGTTGTTCGGAATGGGGAGAATGAACAGATAGAGCATTTGTGTGAGGGTTGAGGGCTTTCTGATTTTTCTGACTTCCAGCGAGAACCACTAGCGACAGCAGAAGTACACCTACAAAGCGTCCGGAATGCCCGGTAAATGTGATTCGGAATGGGGAGAATGAAAAGCTAGAGCATTTCTCTGAGGGCTGAGGGCTTTCTGATTTTTCTGACTTCCAGCGAGAACCACTAGCGACAGCAGAGGTACACCTCGAAAGCGTCCGGAATGCCCGGTAAACCTGGTTCGGAATGGGTAGAATGAACAGCTAGAGCATTTCTCTGAGGGCTGAGGGCTTTCTGATTTTTCTGTCTTCCAGCGAGAACCGCTAGCGACAGCAGAAGTACACCTCCAAAGCGTCCGGAATGCCCGGTAAACGTGGTTCGGAATGGGGAGAATGAACAGCTAGAGCATTTGTCTGAGGGCTGAGGGCTTTCTCATTTTTTTTTTACTTCCAGCGAGAATCACTAGCGACAGCAGAAGTACACCTCCAAAGCGTCAAGAATGCCCGGTAAATGTGGTTCGGAATGGGGAGAATGAACAGCTAGAGCATTTGTGTGAGGGCTGAGGGCTTTGATTTTTTTCTACTTCCAGCGAGAATCACTAGCGACAGCAGAAGTACACCTCCAAAGCGTCCGGAATGCCCGGTAAATGTGATTCGGAATGGGGAGAATAAAAAGCTAGAGCATTTCTCTGAGGGCTGAGGGCTTTCTGATTTTTCTGACTTCCAGCGAGAACCACTAGCGACAGCAGAGGTACACCTCGAAAGCGTCCGGAATGCCCGGTAAACCTGGTTCGGAATGGGTAGAATGAACAGCTAGAGCATTTCTCTGAGGGCTGAGGGCTTTCTGATTTTTCTGTCTTCCAGCGAGAACCGCTAGCGACAGCAGAAGTACACCTCCAAAGCGTCCGGAATGCCCGGTAAACGTGGTTCGGAATGGGGAGAATGAACAGCTAGAGCATTTGTCTGAGGGCTGAGGGCTTTCTCATTTTTTTTTACTTCCAGCGAGAATCACTAGCGACAGCAGAAGTACACCTCCAAAGCGTCAAGAATGCCCGATAAATGTGGTTCGGAATGGGGAGAATGAACAGCTAGAGCATTTGTGTGAGGGCTGAGGGCTTTGATTTTTTTTTACTTCCAGCGAGAATCACTAGCGACAGCAGAAGTACACCTCCAAAGCGTCCGGAATGCCCGGTAAATGTGGTTCGGAATGGGGAGAATGAACAGCTAGAGCATTTGTGTGAGGGCTGAGGGCTTTCTGATTTTTCTGACCTCCAGCGAGAACCACTAGCGACAGGAGAAGTACACCTCCAAAGCGCCCGGAATGCCCGGTAAACGTGGTTCGGAATGGGGAGAATGAACAGCTAGAGCATTTGTCTGAGGGCTGAGGGCTTTCTGATTTTTTTTACTTCCAGCGAGAATCACTAGCGACAGCAGAAGTACACCTCCAAAGCGTCCGGAATGCCCGGTAAATGTGATTCCGAATGGGGAGAATGAAAAGCTAGAACATTTCTCTGAGGGCTCAGGGCTTTCTGATTTTTCTGACTTCCAGCGAGAACCACTAGCGACAGCAGAAGTACACCTCGAAAGCGTCCGGAATGCCCGGTAAACGTGGTTCGGAATGGGGAGAATGAACAGCTAGAGCATGTGTCTGAGGGCTGAGGGCTTTCTGATTTTTTTTTACTTCCAGCGAGAATCACTAGCGACAGCAGAAGTACACCTCCAAAGCGTCCGGAATGCCCGGTAAATGTCGTTCGGAATGGGGAGAATGAACAGCTAGAGCATTTGTGTGAGGGCTGAGGGCTCTCTGATGTTTCTGACTTCCAGCGAGAACCACTAGCGACAGCAGAAGTACACCTCCAAAGCATCCGGAATGCCCGGTAAACTTGGTTCGGAATGGGGAGAATGAACAGCTAGAGCATTTGTCTGAGGGCTGAGGGCTGTGATTTTTCTGTCTTCCAGCGAGAACCACTAGCGACAGCAGAAGTACACCTCCAAAGCGTCAGGAATGCCCGGTAAATGTGGTTCGGAATGGGGAGAATGAACAGCTAGAGCATTTGTCTGAGGGCTGAGGGCTTTCTGATTTTTTTACTTCCAGCGAGAATCACTAGCGACAGCAGAAGTACACCTCCAAAGCGTCCGGAATGCCCGGGAAATGTGATTCGGAATGGGGAGAATGAAAAGCTAGAGTATTTCTCTGAGGGCTGAGGGCTTTCTGATTTTTCTGACTTCCAGCGAGAACCACTAGCGACAGCAGAAGTACACCTCGAAAGCGTCCGGAATGCCCGGTAAACGTGGTTCGGAATGGGGAGAATGAACAGCTAGAGCATTTCTCTGAGGGCTGAGGGCTTTCTGATTTTTCTGTCTTCCAGCGAGAACCACTAGCGACAGCAGAAGTACACCTCCAAAGCGTCCGGAATGCCCGATAAATGTTGTTCGGAATGGGGAGAATGAACAGATAGAGCATTTGTGTGAGGGTTGAGGGCTTTCTGATTTTTCTGACTTCCAGCGAGAACCACTAGCGACAGCAGAAGTACACCTACAAAGCGTCCGGAATGCCCGGTAAATGTGATTCGGAATGGGGAGAATGAAAAGCTAGAGCATTTCTCTGAGGGCTGAGGGCTTTCTGATTTTTCTGACTTCCAGCGAGAACCACTAGCGACAGCAGAGGTACACCTCGAAAGCGTCCGGAATGCCCGGTAAACCTGGTTCGGAATGGGTAGAATGAACAGCTAGAGCATTTCTCTGAGGGCTGAGGGCTTTCTGATTTTTCTGTCTTCCAGCGAGAACCGCTAGCGACAGCAGAAGTACACCTCCAAAGCGTCCGGAATGCCCGGTAAACGTGGTTCGGAATGGGGAGAATGAACAGCTAGAGCATTTGTCTGAGGGCTGAGGGCTTTCTCATTTTTTTTTTACTTCCAGCGAGAATCACTAGCGACAGCAGAAGTACACCTCCAAAGCGTCAAGAATGCCCGGTAAATGTGGTTCGGAATGGGGAGAATGAACAGCTAGAGCATTTGTGTGAGGGCTGAGGGCTTTGATTTTTTTCTACTTCCAGCGAGAATCACTAGCGACAGCAGAAGTACACCTGCAAAGCGTCCGGAATGCCCGGTAAATGTGGTTCGGAATGGGGAGAATGAACAGCTAGAGCATTTGTGTGAGGGCTGAGGGCTTTCTGATTTTTCTGACCTCCAGCGGGAACCACTAGCGACAGGAGCAGTACACCTCCAAAGCGTCCGGAATGCCCGGTAAACGTGGTTCGGAATGGGGAGAATGAACAGCTAGAGCATGTGTCTGAGGGCTGAGGGCTTTCTGATTTTTTTTTACTTCCAGCGAGAATCACTAGCGACAGCAGAAGTACACCTCCAAAGCGTCCGGAATGCCCGGTAAACGTGGTTCGGAATGGGGAGAATGAACAGCTAGAGCATTTGTCTGAGGGCTGAGGGCTGTGATTTTTCTGTCTTCCAGCGAGAACCACTAGCGACAGCAGAAGTACACCTCCAAAGCGTCAGGAATGCCCGGTAAATGTGGTTCGGAATGGGGAGAATGAACAGCTAGAGCATTTGTCTGAGGGCTGAGGGCTTTCTGATTTTTTTTACTTCCAGCGAGAATCACTAGCGACAGCAGAAGTACACATCCAAAGCGTCCGGAATGGCCGGTAAATGTGGTTCGGAATGGGGAGAATGAACAGCTAGAGCATTTGTGTGAGAGCTGAGGGCTTTCTGATTTTTCTGACTTCCAGCGAGAACCACTAGCGACAGCAGAAGTACACCTCCAAAGCGTCCGGAATGCCCGGTAAACGTGGTTCGGAATGGGGAGAATGAACAGCTAGAGCATGTGTCTGAGGGCTTTCTGATTTTTTTTACTTCCAGCGAGAATCACTAGCGACAGCAGAAGTACACCTCCAAAGCGTCCGGAATGCCCGGTAAATGTGATTCGGAATGGGGAGAATGAAAAGCTAGAGCATTTCTCTGAGGGCTGAGGGCTTTCTGATTTTTCTGACTTCCAGCGAGAACCACTAGCGACAGCAGAGGTACACCTCGAAAGCGTCCGGAATGCCCGGTAAACCTGGTTCGGAATGGGTAGAATGAACAGCTAGAGCATTTCTCTGAGGGCTGAGGGCTTTCTGATTTTTCTGTCTTCCAGCGAGAACCGCTAGCGACAGCAGAAGTACACCTCCAAAGCGTCCGGAATGCCCGGTAAACGTGGTTCGGAATGGGGAGAATGAACAGCTAGAGCATTTGTCTGAGGGCTGAGGGCTTTCTCATTTTTTTTTTACTTCCAGCGAGAATCACTAGCGACAGCAGAAGTACACCTCCAAAGCGTCAAGAATGCCCGGTAAATGTGGTTCGGAATGGGGAGAATGAACAGCTAGAGCATTTGTGTGAGGGCTGAGGGCTTTGATTTTTTTCTACTTCCAGCGAGAATCACTAGCGACAGCAGAAGTACACCTCCAAAGCGTCCGGAATGCCCGGTAAATGTGGTTCGGAATGGGGAGAATGAACAGCTAGAGCATTTGTGTGAGGGCTGAGGGCTTTCTGATTTTTCTGACCTCCAGCGGGAACCACTAGCGACAGGAGCAGTACACCTCCAAAGCGTCCGGAATGCCCGGTAAACGTGGTTCGGAATGGGGAGAATGAACAGCTAGAGCATGTGTCTGAGGGCTGAGGGCTTTCTGATTTTTTTTTACTTCCAGCGAGAATCACTAGCGACAGCAGAAGTACACCTCCAAAGCGTCCGGAATGCCCGGTAAACGTGGTTCGGAATGGGGAGAATGAACAGCTAGAGCATTTGTCTGAGGGCTGAGGGCTGTGATTTTTCTGTCTTCCAGCGAGAACCACTAGCGACAGCAGAAGTACACCTCCAAAGCGTCAGGAATGCCCGGTAAATGTGGTTCGGAATGGGGAGAATGAACAGCTAGAGCATTTGTCTGAGGGCTGAGGGCTTTCTGATTTTTTTTACTTCCAGCGAGAATCACTAGCGACAGCAGAAGTACACATCCAAAGCGTCCGGAATGGCCGGTAAATGTGGTTCGGAATGGGGAGAATGAACAGCTAGAGCATTTGTGTGAGAGCTGAGGGCTTTCTGATTTTTCTGACTTCCAGCGAGAACCACTAGCGACAGCAGAAGTACACCTCCAAAGCGTCCGGAATGCCCGGTAAACGTGGTTCGGAATGGGGAGAATGAACAGCTAGAGCATGTGTCTGAGGGCTTTCTGATTTTTTTTTACTTCCAGCGAGAATCACTAGCGACAGCAGAAGTACACCTCCAAAGCGTCCGGAATGCCCGGTAAATGTCGTTCGGAATGGGGAGAATGAACAGCTAGAGCATTTGTGTGAGGGCTGAGGGCTCTCTGATGTTTCTGACTTCCAGCGAGAACCACTAGCGACAGCAGAAGTGCACCTCCATAGCGACTATCATGTGAGTACCCCGCAATGCCGTAGCGCTTAGCGGAAAGATAAAAAAAAAGCGTCTTTCTTCCTTTCTCTCGCCTCTCTTTCTTCGTACCTATTGCAGCTTTTGAGAGGAAAGTGATAACGCTCCTGGCTGAGGTCAAGCAAGAAATCGGATGTGTTTGCACCCGATTGACTAAGCTGACCATGGTGCAGCTGACATCAGGAGAGCAAAGCCCATATGTCCCTCGAGCCCATAGAACTTTCATAATAACCAAAAACCCAAGCCAGAGAAGGGGGGCATCTCAACTTGGGAACCGCCATGATCGCTACGTTAGTCCTAGCGTGTTACGAACGGTGTCTCCTACGAGTTCCGTGCGCAGTTTTTTCAACCTCCCCACTCTCCATCTCAAAAGTCCATCTCAGTTGTTCTTTGTACATATATGTCCGCAACGGCAACACTGATCTTATTCTGGTGTGCACGGTTTCGTTCATGTAGGCACAGTTCCTAGCACGCATTGGAGGAGTGACATTGGCCTCTTCTCTGAACTTGGTCATGAACAGGCACCTGGCAAACGATCTTGCGAGCAAGTACAGTCTGAAAGGGTTGCAGAAGAAAGCATTCCGGCAGCTGGGTGTCTGCGGGTGCATTGTTGGTGTGATTGTTTTGCAGGTGAATGGTGGACTGGGCTTTTCAGATGCCATACAGCGGAGTTACAGGTCGGCTACCGAACTGGAAATAGGGCAGAGAGTCGGCAAATACTTAGCAGAGACACCAGATCGGAACGTTCGGAGTGAGGTCCGTAGGCACGGGACCCAGCGAAGGCAAACCGAAGAAGAGGCTGCGGGTACTGAGTGAACGGGTTCAGAAGGGTGGGGAGAATGATTCCGTGTTTGCGCCGCGAAGCAACTGTGGCTATGAGGCGTTGTGCGAAGTGTGCACCCAAGTGTTCCTGAGTTTTGCAAGTTTGGAGAACATACCGTGATAATGTGCTGTGATATCTATAGTTAAGCGGTAAATAAATTTTAGAACATTCTGTGCGGATCCATGTGCATTTTATTTGGAGCGATGCTGCTGGCTTGCTGTTGGTGGAAGAGTTCTCCTTCCTCTTCCTCGACCCCTGCACTGAATGGGAGACGGAGCGTCCGGAAGTGGAGGCGGAAGAGGAGTATGCCTTCGTCGCTCCTCTTCCGCGATCTCAAGGTCCCAATTTTCCGTGTTGGGGAACGGGGAGGGTCTCTTTGCCGCTGTCTGAGGTAAGGAAACCTCCTCTTTACACATGGCCATTGTCTTCTCTATCACTTCTCTGTAACAGCATTTGAAAAAACAACATTTTAATGATCATGATTGGGGAGTTTCATCGCCAGGGGCGATACTCTACCTCATTGCTGACGGTAATATGATGAAATATGGTAATGAGTCGCCTCACAGTAAGGATCGTAGTCCTATAGTTTCCAAGACGTTTAGAAGTGCTTTTAGGGCAAAACTTTGGTGGGCCGACTTTGACAAAAAGGAAGAAAAAGGAAAGCATTCAAACACAGAACTTGACAATTAATCCAATGGCCATTCGATCATTGAGGTATTTGTCATCATCCGTGCCCAACTGCTCCATAGACGAAAGCTTCGATGCATAGTGCGCATTTCCTGCTGTAGCAGTTTGCTTCAGATTGCAACCGTGTTACATAGATAAAGGGGGATAGAAATACGAGCTCTCAAGTAATTATCACACAGAATGATGGTTCTGTTAGTCATCGAAATAGGTTGCATATAAGTGACTTTTTACGCACAATATAGCTTTGAAGTAATTGAGTTTCCTGCACGCAATAGACAACCTTCTGAAGCACTGTTCACAACACACGCATTGGGCTCCACTAGGGCATTTTCCCGGTACTAGGGCAAAAACTGCCCTTCAACCTTCGGGGTGAAGTCGATCATCTGTGGTTGGCTTAAAGTGCTGAACAGATCCAATCCCGATAGGACAACGGCCAATGAGGTGGGGCTGTTTTCTCAGGGCGCCTTTGCAAATTTTATTGCGCAGTGGCAGTCCACCCCCACAGCGAAAATACTGTGTGCAGCTCCTGATAGTGTGTTTGATGAATGAAACAGGGTTTCGATTCGAGCGATGAAAAATGTCACTTCCTTGCTCCTTTAATCTTAACGGGTCCTTTAAATGTCATTTCCTTGCTTCTTTAATTTTAACGGGTCCTCTAAGTGTCATTTCCTTGCTCCTTTAATTCTGTAGCACATTATCTGGAGTCGTAGTCGACGAACTGCACGAACTCATGGCTCTGTTCACTGCTGTATATTCCCAGAAGCTGTAGACGCCGGTTCCTGTTGGTACAGAAATGTTTACGACCTTCCCCTACAAAAATACTCTTGACCTATACCTTTCGCTGTGAACGTTGACCAAATAGAGATCCGTTCTATCGACATTCTACCGTCAGAGGACACCCGAAACACATCGGCACGGCCCCCCCTTTTCCGGCGCACATTTTCCCGACAAATCCGCGCGCTCCGTTACAGGAGCGCATCCGCATTCGAGCAAACTGACCTTCCTCGTACCTTCCCCCATGCAGATTTAACAAAGGGGCTGACAGTGATTCATGTCTTCTGGAAGTGATTGGAAGTGATCTTGTTCAGTGATTCATGTCGGAGCCGCCCTGCTACGTACGCCCAAGTGAGGAGCATCTCGACGGAAAGTATTGACACAACTTTCAGAAAATGCCTTAGTGAGCCGCTCTGTAATATTTCTGATGTTAGCTCCCCTTCTGTCGAATAAGTGATGTCCATTTTCACTGCATTAAAGTCACCACTGATATTGTATATGCATCACTCGTTTACTGCACAAATCAGTCGCGTCGTATTGCCCACGGATATCCTGCCGGAAAATTTTCAAAATATTCATAAAAACTGGTCTGGTTGCCTTAGTTTATTCAACTCGCGCGACCCGCGAGTCGGAGCTGTGACATATGAGCGTCATCGTACGTCATTGACTCCAGCGACCTGCATAGAGAGGAGAGTCGCCGTGAGTCTAGGGAGTCGATTCTCGAGCACCTCTAGTGTTGAATCCTCCAATTTTAGAACGGGAGTCACTGCCACAGAGCCTCTATGTTCCACGCATGCTTCATCGCGTTCGTTTATTGGACTGGAGCAAGTCAGGTGCCGACTCTTGGTGAGCAAAAATGCCGCTGTGCCGCTCCCGCGAGGTCATCTCCGTGGCAGTGACTCCCATTCAAACATTCGACGATTCAGCACTAGAGGTGCTCCACAGTCGACTCACAGCGACTCTGCTTTCGATGTGGGCCGCTGGAGTGAAACGGACACGACCTGTATAGGGACCGTGCGACACCTAAAGGGGGCGCGCTGCTCCGTCGCGACAGCGCCGCCAGTGGCGGTCTTGGAAGTATCCGACGTGATACCATGCCGCCCGTTCTATGCATTCTCAAGTGGAACCGTAGCTTGCGTGGCGACCGCCGTAATTAGAATGGCTAATTTTCGAAGTGCAAATAATGTGGAACCTTACTGGGGCGCGAACGAAGAGAATGGAGACAAACTGCACAGAAGCAACCACCGTATTCATAATGTATCTAACAGTGAGGAAGGAGAACAGCCACTCGCGTCTGTCTGGTCAAAACACCTGTAAGTGATACGTCGAGAGGATGGTTATTTGTCGACTCACAAAATCTTGGCTTGCTAGCGAAGGCTATATACGTGTATTTCTCTGATTCCAGCCACTTGTAATATGTTTTGACTGAGTCTTGTATTCCTTTCGTCCTCTTTGCACATACATAGCTTCGTCATTGAAATCTACATCGTGCATCCGTTTTATCCATACAAATAAACACGTGAGGTCACAACTTATTGTCTAAGCTTGTACTGCAGTTTTTCCAGTATCTTCAGATACAATAACGCTAAAGAGATCCTCAAAGAAGAAATTATATGAGTTTTTACCTCGGCTACCGCCGTAGGCTTGCGGCACGACAGCTGTGAAATGGTTGGTGCGTAAATACTAAAACTAAACCTTTTGGACAACGTAGAACTTCCGTTCTCGCTGTGAGACTCGTCAACCAGATTACCGGGAGCAATATCGGCTCTGGACACTGGCGATGAAACACCTCAATCAGTATCACGATCCAGTGGCGTTTCACCGTCACGAAAGTGGCAACTGTAAATCATTGATCATTTCGCAGGTCCTCATTCAGTTTCATTGAAACTAGAACAAAAGAAATAGAATATGTTGTGCACACCTCATGCAATGGCCGAACGCGCATCACAAACGCTATTCGCTGCCAGTCTAGTGCCCTCGGTGGTATTGGAAGCATAGAAATCACGAGAAATGAAACATCAGGTCCCTAATATGAAGAGTTCTTTTACGTGCTGGCACAGTTAGCGATGTAACAGTTCCAGTGTGACAAAAAAGACACCCGCAGTGCACATGTAAACAAAGCTGGCTACCCGGCGGCTATCACGCAAGGTACTTTCTCCGGAGGCCGCATCGCGGCGCCACCAGTTTGTCGCACACTCCCTATAGCGGTGACACAGGCGCCGGGAGGAGGAATCACCATCGCCTCCTCGCAGTGCGCGACAACCTGACCAGTGCCTCCTCTATAGTAAGACTCCCTGCCAGTCCTGTCAAATGGCCATTCCTTCACAGGCATTGTTTGCCTCCATCCAACACCACACTATATCCTGATTGACCCTGGAATCCGTGCTGTCTTTAGAGGCGAACTGCGGAGTCTCGTGTGAAATGACTATGCAGCTGACCAGTGTGTTACATATACCCCCCCCCCCCCAATCCCCAGAGAAGCTTCCCTAGATTCGCCTCTGTGCTATGACCGTATAGTGCAGCTGAGTGTGCTATGACCTTATACAAGACGTTTTCTACGTCCTTTTAGTGAGGATACTACGTTGAAACAAAATATCTGAGGCATTTACAATGCATGTTGCACATCAAACTTCAAAGTGACCTTTAATTTCTTGTGCCATGGTGGCAGGGCCCCCCAACGGCGTCTACACTGAAAAAAATTTCGGCCGCCTTTTACAGAGAAACTTCCGGGAAAAAAAAACGCACAGAGCTCTTCTGTTCTTCGTTTTTACAGAAATATGAAAGCAACAGAATCCTGTAAATAGTACAGATGCTCTGTACTCTTGGTAACGGAAAACCTACACGTAAATAACAGGGTCTCTAATATACTTACAGGCTTCGGCATTACAAGTTCGTTGAAACCGAGATAAAGTTGCACTTATCAGCACACGACATCGCATTCTGTCTCGTCAAAGTGTTTGTTTTTCGCCAGCGTGCCCGTGACGCCATCGGCAATACTTTCCTGACATCACACATGCGGGCTGTGTTAATGACAGCACAGGCATGCTATAATAAAAGCGAGATTGTGCACGGGTCAGGCGGTGAAGTGTGCTGGTAACAGCGGAAGTATTGGGTCGAAAAATGCGAAGTAGAGATTGAGGTTTCCTGTTCGGTATGAACACGTACACGAGAGTACCACAGGTGCGCTCTCGCACTGGAACGAAGCTAGAAACGTTGAAAGCGGGAAGTATAAAACTTTATTTTGCATAGCCTCAATTCATCGTTCTGGGCAGCAAAATGTCACATCTCTGTCAAACCAGTCAAAAGGATCCACCACATAGGGCTACCAGGGTCAGCACCTCGGCAGTGACTTCCCCCATGCTGCTTGTCTTCCTTTTACATCGCACATCAGGGTTTGATTCAAAATACGGAATAGAAGCGCAATTTTTTTATATCTGCTTATATACGAGTTATCGCTGATTAATACAAAGTTATAAACACAAAAGTGACAAGTATTCAAATTTATTTGCGCTATTTCCACCACAACAAACGCCAGATCATGGTTTGCTTAATCACTGTAACACATAAAAAATGCCAAAGTATGGTTGCCTTCTGGACCCAAATCATATTTCTGTAAGACCTAAAATAGAGTGCAGAACTTTCATGTGAACAGCCATACAGTGAGCCTGAATAGTGGTGTGGCAAAGTCTGTGAAATTTTGTACCTGTTTTTTGTGTTCAACGGCGCAAATACCTCACACACTGATCAACACAAACGCACAACACAATATTAGATTGTCATGTACACCATCCCATAGACATGATTCGGCAAAATTATAGTCTGCAACTCCATTTCTTTGCTTGTGTAGCAGGTGGCTGTTTTGCATATCTGTTACCACACGCTCAAGTGAGTAAGGCAAGTTTGTACCACCGAGGTGGGGCACTCACAAAACGACAACCAAGCAAACAAACTTTTTTTTTTTTGCTTCAAACTTCGCCGCAGCACAGTGGCTGCTCCCTCATGCTGGTCCTCTTCCTTTTTCCTCTCACTCAACAGCAGCGTTTATATTCAGGGAGCGCCTGAAGTACACATAATTGACATAGAGTAGGGTTCATAAAAATACAGCAATCAGCAAAACACATTATGTAATGTTACACCGTTTTCATAAGCCAGCCCTTAAACCGAAGCATCCAATATTTGACAAATGTGACCTTCCACAGTGCTAGCAACGTGTTGTTAATTTGTAATAGAGTACAGCATGGAGTACAATACTCCAAAATTACCAATCAGTGAATCCCGGGCTATACATCGCAGCTGTAGGCAGCAAGAAGGGGAGAGAGACGCACTGTGGTATCGATCATGGCCATTTATGGCCGGCAGGAAGCGAGAAGGTGCGGCCAAGTGTATGCTCTGCACACAGCTGATGAAAAGTATCTGATGACATTTTCTCCGACAGTGGTGCAACACTGCACGCAGTATCAAATATCACCGTACAGGGAACCTTGCAGCACGAAAATATATAGCTTCTTCACACACTTGTGTTGACGTCCCACAAAACGGATAGGTGTAGAGCAGACAGAGTCGTAATTCGTGCTCCTGTGTACCCTCCTTCGTGTTCAAATAACTGAGTGGTTTCTGGAGCTATGTGTTCTCCCGGATGGGCACCTGCAGGTCCTTTCTTTTAAGCTCCTGCGTAATTGCGAAGAGGTGACTTGAAAGCTCTGACGAGGGCGTCAACGTTTCGTTCAGTCTCTCATTTTCACGTCAACGTGAGAACGGCTTAATAGTGGTTGACGATACCGCTGTCTTTTATGAATGCGCAGAGGGCTTTCATTACTTTCTCTTGCTGCTGTTTGAAGCGCCAGTAACCAAATAGTTTGCACAAGCTGAAAGGTGTGGAGTCAAGCTTATCAAGCACAGCCTGAAGTTCTCTGTGAGTGTTGTAAAATGAACACTGCATGATTATGTGAAGTGTGTCTTCCTGAGTGTACCAGGTGCGGCATAACAAAGTTGATGTGAGCTCCATTCTGTAGGGTGTTGTCCTCGAATAGAGCTGATAGGTGGATTCTGTGGGTGACTCTTTGCAGTGGTCTCTCCAGGCTTCCTAGGACGATGGCTGTCAAATTGGGATCGACAAAGCAGATATAATAAGTAGGGCGGGGGCGTGCCTTCCAGAGTTCTCTGGGTTTTTGGGCTGCCGTTTTCCAGAGATAGGCTTTGGAGTCGGCTTTCGGGAAAGGTATGGCGCTGAGCTTCGTCTTGCTTAGTGCTTCCTCGGCTGTTTTGTCTGTTGCTTCATTCCTTGATATACCACAGCGGGAGGGGATCTGCTGCAGTGTTACAGTGTTACACTGTATGGATGTGTGACCTGACTGATGGCATCGCTAACTGTATGGCATCGCTGAGAGAGGTGATGATTTTGTACACTAGGTAATTCAAATCACATAAGTATTTTGATGATGGCTTCTATGGAGGACTTCGAATCTGTGCTCGAATCTGTGCTGTGTGTGGCTCGATCTTCAACTTGTCCGTATCCCATAACACATCACTTCTGCTCGTGATTCGCCACGAGATCTTGCGCGAGCCAACCAGCGCGGCTTTGGAGCGCGCGAACTTTAAATATAACGATAACGATCGCTTTTTGAAAGCTCAGGGTCGGGGTCCTGATGAGCCAAGTTTTCTTGTGAGAGTTTTTGATGTGGCATCGTGCTTTGAATATACCGTGCAGTTCAGTAGCGGTTGATGCGGGGCCATGTGAGAGCTTGTTTCCCTTCTGCATGGTTTCAGTGATAAAACAGTGTAGATCTGTATAGATGACTGCGCATGATGAGAAGGTGTACTGAAGGCACGCTAGCGACAGTGTCTTGAGCACAGAGGCGTCCGTTTCTGATTTCTTCTTGATTCCAGGAATTTCACTGTATACTTCCCTGTGCGGCATGATACAAAATGGCTGTTCTAGTTGAAGAGTGTGAACTTTTTTAGGCAGATTTCTTTAGAGTTTTCCTACTGTCTGTGCAGCATTGTTTTGCAGCGATCTTCCAGTTTTCTGAAAAGATGATGATTGCACTGCTGGGTTAGGAGTCGGATAACATGTCTTTCTGTTTCTTGGCATTTCAAAGCTACAGAATGTGGTTCACGTCCATCCGTCAGGAGAAGGCTGACCTTGGTACTCCCAAACAGATTCCGAGGCGGCTTCCCAAGATGGAATTTAGCTCGGCTTCTTGACGGGGAGTGACGGTGTACATGTACAGTATGCTGTAAGCAAGTGTTTCTTTTATATGGGCTGTGTACCGATTTCAGCGTTTGGGTACCTGGATGGAATTTACGCTTATAATACCTTCATGTTATCTTCTTTAGAACACAAATTCTCCTCGGTTTTACTCGTGCGACTAAATGACCATCAATATTAAGTAGCACAGCGAGACAAAATGGAAAACAAGACTGAGACGCGCAGTATCAGAAACTACAAAACAAAGGCGACTTCAGCTGTTTAGTGATACACCCTAACTGATGCTGCAAGGTCCATCACAGCAGGCATGCTGTCATCTACACTCCAACACATTCAAGCGGGCGAGCGCTGATCTTGCATGTATGCTGCAACCAGCGTCAACGCTACATGTCACACAGCACTTGTGCTGCAAGGAATCGTTGAACACTTATATGCGCTTTTTCCGAAATCCGTTTAGACTGTACGCAAAATTGTGAGGTACTACAACATGCGAGAAAATAGTAAACTGAAGCCACCTTAGTAGATGCCGTAAGGAAGGAAACTGGGGAGCGGCGCGGACAGCTGACCTACCACCTACTTGCATAGCGTGTTGCACACTGGCCCCGTTTACATGGGATCTCTTAGACGGAACCGAACCGAGTTAGCGAACCCATGTAAATGCATCAGGGCGCTCCCAAATGCGCATCGATTCGGTTCGCATCTGAGGGTGGATGGAGTCGGTCTCCTTCCAGTACGTGGCGCTATGTAGATTTCTGTGCGCATTGCGTAAGAAGTAAAATTTATCCATCGATACTGCATAAATATTTTTGTTATCGCAGGATAATCGTTGAGAGCAAAGACTACTTCAGCCCCGGTGGTAAAATAAATAAATACTGTCCTCCGACCACTTTCATTCCGCTTTTCAAATGCTTCGGCATCAAGGCTTTAGAGGACAAAATAGTTACTGCGGCGTCACGCTGTTCTTTCTGAATATGAGTGATAACTAAAGATGAGTGCGGTGCAGGTATACTCGCGGATACTCGCGGGTATCCGCACAAGTTTGTTCTTCGCGGGTATACATTTATTTGCGTGTTATTACATATTTACGTGCCATCGTGGGTTGCGGGTAAGGTGCGGGTACACTCTTAAAAATGAACTTCTTGAAAATGAACTGCCTAGCACGTTCCTAGCCAACCATCATCTGGAATGATATCGTTATCTCCCCTGATTTGTTGAAAACGGGAGGCGTACGCCTTTTTTGTGACAATTATGAACAACATAAGTGTCACATAAAGGCGTACCCTCCCGTTTTCAACAAATCAGGACAGATGACGATATCATTCCAGATGATGGTTGGCTAGGAACGTGCTATGCGGTGAAGTTCATTTTTAAGAGTGTAGACCTGCACTGCCTCCGCGGATTACGCTGGTCTACCCGCAATACACGCAGGCGCAAAACGAGCCTGTGGTCCCGGATGCTCACTCGGTAGCTTGTTCGCCTTCTGATCCCGAGATCGCGGTTTCAAATCCCGCCGAGGACGCCAGCAACTTGGTGGCAGGGTACAAGTTGCTTAGACACGCAGTCTTCCGCATTGACGTTAAATACGGATTGCAGTGTAGTGAGCTGCCATCGCACATTAGAGATCCCTCAGGTGGGCAAAAGCAATCCACATAGACCGACCGCTGTGGCGTCGCTCATGATCTCAGTTGTCGCAACCCCCCGCGACGAAAACCCCCGATTAATTATTTCGCGCTGTGACGATCATGTGGCATAAGTGAGACATGTGTACGCATTGGACTGCGGGTGCACCTGCGGGTATATGGGTACCCGTCGGGATGTGCGGATGCGGATGCAGGTTGCACCGGTGCTGCGTATGCGGTTGCAGATGCGAGTCGTGCTCTCGCGGTTGCGGTGCGGATGCGGGTACGAATTTTCATACCGGCACTCATCTCTACAGGTAACTGCATTCCTCTTCAAATCTCGGTTCTTTCTGGACAGTTACATGAGCATTGGATACCGTCTGGTAACGTCGGTGAAAGAAAATATAAACGGTTGCCGCGATTATAGCGAAATACATGCATTTGATAAGGAAGTAATAAGTCATCAGAACTACACTTACTGAAGTAAGCAACTAGCTGGAGTTGAAACTTACCCTCTGAGGAAAAGTAATTAGTTACTAGTTAATTTCTCAGAAACTAGTTACTAGGCTACTGCTAGGGCTCCCGGTTTTCGGCGGTTAATTTTTCAGAGATCCGGTGGGGCAAATCGGTGGCTATTTCGCTCACGAGGAATCGGTGTCTTTCGGTGGTAACATTTTGAAACGTGAAGACACCCGGTGGAAACTAACGAGGAACGTGACGGGGGTTTCCCATACATACAGTGAACCTTGATGTCCTTGTCTTTTTTTAAATTACAATGTCAACTGTTAAAATCAGGGGTTGATGAGCTTGTGAGGATCATGTTAACGATGCAGGTGACATCGCACACCGCTCTTTTCACTGTAAGGGCTTAGCATCGGAGCTTTCTTGTGGAAGGCAAATCTTTCAGTCGGTCCGTGTCCTATTTTTCAGTGTTTGTGCAATAGGCGAATAGTTCCCAGTGGTACACTCCATGATCTCTAGGTTCTAGCTGGCGCACTTACTGATCGAACAGACATGTTCTAATTATGCAGATCTATGTGGAACTGGCCTGGATACTGACTATCGTTAGCATTAAGAACCCGTGTGAAGCTAAATAAGAAATACCTGTTTTCTCAAGAACGACTACATGTCCACTGTCCGCTGCCAACCAGTTCAGAGCGAAGGGACAGGAAATGAAATCAAGACATTTGAAGTCGACATTTCGACGACATACGTTTATCGATGCTTTTCGGTAAATACAGAAGACCGGGAACCCTAGTACTTCCCTAGTCTGGCAAAAACGTCACATCCTTCTACCTTCTCCTCAAGCTTCGCACCCTCTTTCCTAGCCGCTGGGGGTGGCCCACGTAAACGCAAGCGTTCCGATCCCAATGTCGGAGCGCTCTGACTCGGTCGGCCACTAGCGGGCTCATGTAAACGGGGCCACTGAGACTGATGTAAATGTAAAAGCTTCGGCAATGATCTTAACACTGATAAAGGACTATATTGTTACCTAGGAATGTCTGAGAAACGAGTAAGATTCAGTACTCACCAGAGTCAGTTAAAAAATAAAAAGAAAAGTCCTCCTCGTGGAAATACTTGAGGGCCGACTGCCTTCGAGCCAAGTTTTCACTGTCTCCGATTGTTGGAGAGGTCAGATACCTCAGTATTCTTTTCGGCATCTAAATCTGCCGATTTCGTTTTTCGTCGTCTTGATCGTAGTGACACTGTGACAGAAAGTGCATTTCCTTGTCCTCGATATTACCCCCCTCCCTCTTTTTTCTTATTTTTTTAACGACAGCGACAAACTCCACCAGATTCAACAGTGTCGGACGGCGGAATTCAAGGTCAGCGTTATTGTTCCCTTTCCCGCTCGTTTTGAATACGTCATATTTACACACTGAAGAGCTCGCCAAGCTCCCAGCAGAGCTCCCAGAATCCAGTTTCCGTACCGCAGGCGTTGTTCATTGTCACCTTAGCAAATAGGACTTTTCCGGAGTGAGTTGGAAAAAGCGGCGTCAAAAATTACTTCTTGAATACGTTATAGGAGATTCGACGTCCACCTTCTTGTCATTTACTGTCTATTTTTTCGTTCTTTCGAGCGGGAGAGCTCTTCTATTTTTTTCTTACATTTCTTTTCACAAAAGCTACAGGTCCCGTGTAAGGAGGTACATTTAAAAAAATCTCCAAAGCAGACATCTTCGGTTATGTGATCATTTTTTCATTTGTAACGCGACATTTTTCCTTCGAGAGCTCTTGAAACTCAGCGGTTCAGATCTAGATCTACAACCAGCGTTAAAATTCTTCGTTACTTGCTGCCTTATCAGCCCAAATTACTTACCGGTACGGACACGATTCAAGGTGCCGTTCGTATTCCTCGTTAGCGATGAGATGAGAGGGCCAGTAGGGACATTTTCTGATGTCGGTAAAAGGATGGTTCCGGCGGCACTTCATCAGGTGAATCTCCAGTCTACCTTCTTTCACTCTATGTGCGGGGTTATACGGGCAGCTAACAAGCCCTTCCTCCGCTTTCACAAAGTTTGCCATTGTGGTATAAATGTTGTTAGTGTTGTTCTTCTTCTTCTTCTTCCACCTCAGAGCAATGGCCGTTCTCCTTGTGCGTACACTATGCCATATACGTACACGAGACGGCTTCTTCGTCTACAGTCCAAATAATAATGAACTGCGTTCACATTATTCCCATTTATGGTTCTCCTAGTGCTTATTTTCTTTCTCTAATACGTATAGCTTACTGCGGTCAATAAATAAAACTGAGGTATACTAAGATACAGACTCTAGTTTTTCGTTACTATTACTGTTATTTTTGCGTTGTACGAGTGGCGTTCATAAAGTTCGTTTTATCGCTGAAAAAAAGAAAAAAAAAGCGAATCGAGATACAGCACAGGTTTCAGCAGAAGCGAACGTGCCTGTAGTATTGTATTGATAATGGTACCGTGATGTTACACGTAAGGTTACTCTGCGCAGTGTGGCGACATGTTTCACGTGCCGCATGGTAGGACTGCGGATAACTTCGACCGTCTGGGGTTCTTTGGACGTGCGCCGGAAATCTCTGACACACGGTGCTGGAAGCAATGTAGTATTGGAACATTAGAGACATCGCGCCCTATAGTACCGCAGAACGCCGCTGGGGCGTCAAATCCGAAACGGCACCTCCGTGAGGGGGAGTTGAAGCACGTGCATAGATCCGTTTTCTGCATTTGAAGAAGAAGAATGAAAAGGATATCCGTGATGAGCTTACGGCGGTGTACGGGAACATCACCACAGCGTATGACACCGTGGTTAAATGGTGCAAACGTTTGCAATGTGTTCAAACGACCCTCGAAGAGTAAGAATGAAAAATGATCAACCGTCGGTAGAGCTCGCAGACCTGCAGATCGTTGTCCAGGGGATAGTGCAGCAGGATTCACACACGTTTTGGTCCGGTGCACAAAATTCTTCACCATAACTGAGAGGATGGCTTCGTATGTGTGTTCGTCTTTTACATGTCCTCAAGCAAAATGTATTATTATTTTTGTTGCACTATGTATTCTTCACGATGACCTGCATATAACGAAGGTTGCCGCGCGCTGGATCCTGGGGTTGCTCATGCCCATGCAAAAAGCAAAGCCCAGGCTGCGAAAGGAAGCTGCCGCGGAAATGTTGCAGGTGTGCGAGAACGACCCTGACAACTTCTTTGATTGCCTGGTCGCCATGCAGGACTGTTGGGTTCAGCACTAGGGTCAATAGACCAAAGCACAAAACAAACGGTGACATCATGTGAGCTCAGCACACGCACGCACCCACACAAAAGTCAAAGACGTTGGCGTCGTTAGGGAGGGTGATGCACAGCGTGTTTTGGGACTGCCGTGGTTTGTTCCTGAAAGAATATGCCCGTAGCGGCCAAACTGTTACGGGAAAATATTATGGTTAGCTCCTGACAAAGTTAGGCGAAGCCATAAAGGCAAAGCACCGCGGGAAGATCACAAGGGGTGTCCGTCTGCTCCACGATAATGCACCGGAAGTTGCAAATTCCTGCAATGCAAAATTCTGCACAGGAAAAGGTGAAACATGCGACCTCCTTGGGTTACGAAATTTTGCCTCATCCCCTGTGTTCTCTTGACCTTGCGCCTACTGACTTTTTCCTCGTTCCACGCACGAAGGATCTACAGCGTTGAAAGCGTTTCCAGGGAAGAGATGTGAAGCCCCCCCTCCCCCCCCCCCCCACAAAAAAGGAAATTTTTGTGGAAAAAACGGTTCTTTTTCGTTTTTTTTCCTCGTCTCCGGAAAAATAGCCAAAAATTTCCAGGCGACAAAATTAAAAAATGTAAACTTTCGTGCCTTTGATGCGTTCCAATGCGCCAACAGTGCCTTAGGTGCCTCTAATCCGCCAACAACCACTTAGAGCTCCGTCTGGCCGCTCCAAGCGATCGCTATCGCGTTCACATAATGTCGCAGTTCTGCTCGGAGTGGACGAGTTCTTCTAATTACCTATTACTCAGTAGACAGCAGTCTCATGAGATGCTCTGCTCTGCATTTATACCTCCAGGATGAGCACTACTAAAATTTCTAGCTCATTGTATGCTGTGGTTTGGCCGGCAATGCTTCGACTCAGCAGTAACCGCGTTTGTTTCCTTTTTTTTTCATTTTTTCGGAAAAACAAAACAAAAAAACAACGTTTTTTCGAGCGATTCAAAATTCCCGGAAATTTTGCATCTCTATTCCAGGGACGCGTTCCCCGACATGTTACGGCTTCGTAGGTTCGCTTTTGCTCCGCCTTCGCCTGTGCAGAGTAGGAGGCCGTTGATAGGACAGGTGCGTATTCAGTCACGTCCCATATTCGCAAATTTGCGTTGATTCCGCTCATCATCATAGCAGCAGACGGTCCACTTGTACGCTTCGCGGGGTGAGCGCTAAGATCCGTTCCCTGCCAGCCCGTCCGCCTATGATCGTCACCGTTCGGAGAGGAGAGCGCACGACCAAAAATGTGTTCGACGTTCGTCGTTCGCGTTAGAATGAATCTTTATGCGTTCTTAAATAAGGAAGGTATTGCTGATGACAACCCAGTGGACAAACAACCCGATCATGGGATGCTTTCGCTACCATGTGAGGAAAACGGAATAAACAGAGCATGGTGACAAAAATATGTTGAATCAATAGTGCTAGTTTCTTAAATTTTGTATTAATACTAAACTTGCACACAATCCGAGTAGGCTGTGTATCTTGCCATATCCTGACAAATGCCTCAACTTGAACATCAGTCTGAACCTGCATTAAAGCTTCCATGCAATATTTTCATAAAGCTTTAGAGATCGCGAATAAGAGATAAATAGGCAATGGACGATTATGTAGAACATAATGTTTTGTTCTCCACGCACTCTCGTGCGGCTCAACAATTGGAGACGGCACGCGCTCTCGTGCAGCACGACAGTTGGTTGGCGGCGGCGATTGAGCCTGTGGCGGCCGGTGGACAACGACGAGGGCACAAATACAGAGGCACAAATACAGATTGAAGGATTTCAATAGATACTCCGTGCACTGGGTTCAATGTGCGATAAAATATAGCTTGCTAGATCTTTGATTGTGGTCTTGTTGCCATGAACATCCGAGCAAGATTCCTGACAGGATGCTACACGGAGCATTTCCGTCGATGATACAGAAAACTGACGGCATAGTATAGGGCTGTTGTACTGAAGTTTGCACAGCGCCATTTCGGGCCCAAACGGCCGCGGATCCCAACAATAAGGAGTTCCATCAGCGGGTTTTGCATGGTGTGTCAAACGGTATGGTGCCAAGGAAGCTACAAAACCTGTAGGAAATCAACAGAAAAAGCGATGCTTCTTGAAAAGCGCGAACAACTCGAAACCGTGTACTTGAAAGTGCCGCGTCGTCTGCTAAACTGGGGAGTGTTGCATGATTTGGGGCGCTGATGTTGCTGCTCACTCGCGCCACCTGGCCCAGAGCAACAGGCCCATAGCGCTTGCTTGACTTTCGATGGTTGTTTTAAATCGACTCAGTAGGAAACACGGACGTTAGCTTGGTTGTAACCAATACTCCAAGGAATTCGTCACTGCAGTGTTGAATGAAACTGAACATGAAATTGAATTAAACTTAGGTACCTCACCCTTCGTTTTGACTGAGATGCTAGATGGACTCTCGCACATGAGGGAGTTCGCAAGACAACCAATATCTGCGAAAAGAAATGCCACTGCCGCGTATTTCTTTCAAAGTGGGCTTCCTTAGATTTAATGGCACAGGACCTATTATATTTTTTGCTTTTTATACCGCGGCACCCATTTTTCGTCATCGAAAACAATCGAAGAGGAGGAACGGAAAATGACAAGCTGGTAGTGGCCGAGGTTGAAAAAATGCAAGAGAGTTGGTTTCTGCTGTAAACGTCTGCTCACTTCTAAAAAAGAGAAATTAAAGAAGATTCACTATAACTACATGCAAAAGAACAAGATCTTATAGTGCTCCTGAAACTATCCCATTTTTCTCTCCAGATGATGTCCCTAGGATCATCTCTGGAGTATCATTCCAACCCTTTTCTATCCAATTGAGGATCCTGTGGGGATATTACCAGGACGTCATTTCTGTCCCACAGTGAGATCTTCGGGATGACTGAGGGATGTCAGCGTGTTCTTGGAGACGCAATATGAACGCGACATACGTTATTGTATAGACTAAAGAGATCGCCAACGATGACAAGCGCAGCTAAAATAACTAATGAATGAAGAGTGCCCTATTTGCGATATTAATCACTGCAAGGTTGATCCTCCTCACTTATTCTCTTGAATTGTCGCCAAGAGTTCGTCGTCATCGCTGTCCAATGAGCTGGAAAGAAACTACTACACCAAGCAGCACGTGTACGGATGCCATGACGTACGTGTGCTATACGGCGTCTGCTGCTCTCGCCTGTCGCAATGCTTCTTGGGATTGCGCTCCGTCGCCCGACCGATTTTCTCGGTGCACGTCGGGTCAACTCGGTGACACACCGAGCGAGTGCATCCCGTCAGTCGAAGACGTCCGTTGCGACCGAGTGCAGTTTACCGAAGGTGAGCTGCCGCAACAGTGCGCAGCGGTTCAGTATATCGGAGATGATATATGTCTAGGTTGCGCCACCGACTTCAGATTCGTAGGCGTAGTCAATCTCCCTGATTCCCAGTAGAACGTGAGAAACACACATTTTTTGGTAAGACAGCAAGTGTGAAAATGTAGGGAGTTTTATAAGACTTAAAAGTTTCACGATATCGTTTCTCAAAATGCGATAAAACGAGAAACATGGTAAGCCTGTCTCATGATTCCTTTGGAGTGACTGACATCACATTGCTGACATCTGATTGAATGACAGTGATACGGAGTCTGAATCGGAGTGCGCTCACGATTTCCTAAAACTCCATAGTCTGTTCCTCCAACACGCCTTTTGCACTATTCCTTGGCAGTTTTCGCATTTCCCATATGGCATCATCATTTTGACGTAAAACACTCGAAGTCATTGAAAGCCGGTAGTTGCTGAGTTCGAAAGGTTGTGGACATACGTCGTCGGGCGGGACGAAGACTGCGAAGATCGGGTTGCCTTGAGGATTATCACGAGCTTCGCAGGATAAGGATCACTAATTCGCACTCATCTTCAACGTCTGGCCAAGCAGAGATGGAGAGCAGTCTGTTCTACATTATTTCCATACACACCTACCGGGCATGTCTGGCGGATCATCGAGGGCATAAGCTCCCCGGTTGAACAAGTGAAGCCATTTGGAGCACTGGCCTTTCAATAAGGCACGACCGAAAAATCTAAGACTTTTGAAGGAAGACTAAGACTAAAAGGAAGACTTTTGTGGGCTTTTTATTAGGCTCTCAGATGCGTCATGCACAACATCCCACAGAGACTCGGCACAAGCCGTGTATAGGGCGGTTGATTTTAAAAGGCCGGCTGCCATCCACCTGTCCACGAATCGGTCAGCTCCGGGGCCCGATGGGGTCTCATACAAAGCTATAGCTTCCTTGGGACGGACGTCGCGCACTTTACTTTTGAATCTGATCAACGACTCTTGGAGACGCGGTTTTGTCCCCCCGTCATGGAAGACGTCGCAAGTTGTGCCTGTCCTGGATCCTGGAAAATCACCCAGAGAGTCGACGTCATTTTGACACCTCAGTCTTACAAACTGCTTGTGTAAGATGACGGAAAGTATTATCCTACGCCGAATAGAGTGCTTCTTAGAGTTCCAGCGTCTGCTGCCTCCTGAAATGGTAGGCTTCAGAAAGGCACGGACCTCGATGGACTGCATCATAAACTTGGTCACTCACATTGAAGAAGCTAGATTTCGCTGTGAGCTTACAGCGGTTGTTTTCTTGGACATAAAGACAGGATATGATACGACGAGCTACAACCATGTCCTTCACGACCTATACAATTTCAACATCACTGGCCGTGCTCTTCGCTGGATTGCTGAATTTTTTAATGGTCGGTCCATTATTAGAACAGCAGAAGGCGACACGAGTTTACATACACTGTCAGCCGGTGTACCACAGGGGACCATACTCAGTACTTTACTTTTCAATGCTGTCATGGCTGCCCTGCCTGGTCTCTTGCCCCGAAGGGTATTTATTAGTCTCTACGCGGATGACGTCTGCATATGGTCATCGGGAAAGCAGTGGACTGCTTTACAGCGTCGCCTTCAGACTACACTTGACCGCGTAGTGCACTTCCTCCTGGAGAGAGGCATGAACCTGTCTTCAGAAAAGACTGTAATGCTGCTTTTTATGCGTCGCCATCTTAAGAGATTTCAACTAGATATTGATCATCATCAGATACGTCGTGTACCACATCATCGCTTTCTCGGCGTTACTCTCAATCGGAGTTTGTCATGGGTTGTGGAGGTGCGCTATCTAAAAGCAAGAGCTGAGAGTCGTCTTAATGTTCTTCGTTACTTATGCGGTTCCCGGGGGGGGGGGGGGCACGTCTCCTCGGGCAATGCTCAGCGATCACCGATCTCTTATGTCAGATCTCTTATTAGCCAGATGGTTGCTCATCACATTCCCCTGCTTCACAACCTCCCTGTTACCACCGAGAAAGTATTAGAGTCCATCCTAGCAAAGGGCGTCAAACTCTGTCTTGGCCCTCCTCGAGCGACGTTAGACGCCATAATGATGGCAGAAGCACGGGAACCACCCGTATCAGCTCTGAGGATGCAAGGAACTTTCCGTCACTACGTGCGGTTGGTAACGCGTCATCCTCGCCATCCTCAGCTTCGAGCCATTATGAGTCGTCACCACTCTTCCTTTACCCGAGCTATCCAGACACAACGAGGGTCTTATTCCGAAGCACAAGCCACATGCATTACCGTATATCTCAACATGGGTTCTACAGCCTCCTGACGTAAGAATTAATGTTCCTGGACTTCCGGGAAAGAAGGATATACCAACGCATGTACTTCGTCAGTTCAATATTAAGTTACCAAGCAGCACTGCAGGCAGAAAACAGATTTTCACGGATGCATCTACGACATCATCCGGCTCCTCGTGTGCATTTGTTATTCTGGAGGCGAATATCGAAAGAGCGGTGCGGCTCTCTCACGTCACCTCTGCTTCGGCCGCTGAACTTTATGGAGTCCTCTTGGCAGTAAGTTTTATCAACTTGCAATCTTCAGTTGCTCGCTGGATCATCTATAGCGACTCAAAATGTTCGTTACAGACTAGCTACCATATTTACTACGTGATCTCTGGAGTCAGCAGCGCAAGATGTCTTGCACACATACCATGCGGCAGTTGTAAAAGGTCATGACATCCAAATGCAGTGGATCCCTAGTCACTGTTGCATTGCAGCAACGAGGCTGTGGACGCTGCTGCACGCAGGGCTCTTCAACTCAGGCGCGTCCAAATGATGCCCATTTATTTCACCAAGGGTGACGCGGGGCGAATGCTGAACGAGCTCAAGCAACAAACATGCGACACCTCCTGGATAACAGGAACTGCACGGGATTCGCTTCTGTACCAGGTTGACCCAGAGTTACGTTTTCGAGTACCACCTTCCTTCACGCGACAAAAAAGACGACTGTCCTACATAGCCTACTGCTCAATGTACCGTACAGCGCACGTCTCCTCTTCAAACTTGGAAAGTGAGACTCTCCAAACTGTAGTGAGTGTAGCGTTGTAGAGGACGCAGAACACATCCTTCTCACGTGTCGGAAATACGTTGATGCTCGAAGGGTATCAGAGACGAGCCTCTCTCGTGTGGACTCCCGAGCCTTCGACATCGCGAAACTGTTAGGTCTTCCGTCGTCCGACAAGGCCCTGAGGGCAGTTGAAGACTTTCTGCCTACGACCGTGTGCTTGTGGACATTCTATAACACGTTGAATGTGTGCTGTGTGTGCCTCCAGCGATTCCGACATTTTACACTACCGGAAGTGAAATTCCTGTGCGTGTACACTAGAGCTGTAGCCACAGCACTGTCGTAACTTTGCACACGCTTGCTTCAGCTTCCTTATCTTAACCAGTGCCCTGAATATAAGACATGCAAAAGACACCCGTGTTTCATACGAGGTCGTTTCAGAGACTGTGTAAATAAATGCGTAGTTGTAGGGTTGCAAAAAAGACGAGGTTGATGAGCGTGTGGTGGCCAATCTTTCACAGCTTCAACATGCCGCGACATTGGACTATTAAGTGGGAAACATTCAAACAAGATGTGAGAGCCTTTGCAATAGAGAGAACAACAACAACAACTTTATTTCAATAGAGAGAAGTAACATGCTAGCCTACCTAGAAATGTATGAAGAGAACAAGAACTCACAAGACTGGAAGCGAAGAACCCTGGAACATTCTTGGAAGATTTAAATGAGATTCTTGTACTTTTGTCTTGAACCGTCTTGAACTTTTCAACAACAATCGGTACGAAGGTGCGAGAGTTCGATCAAGAACAAAGAGGTTTTTGCCGGATACGGTCCCGTCCGAAAGCCATGCTGCACAAGAGCGTAAGCACACTGGCTCTCGACTCATCACGCGGTTGGTAGACCAAGGACATATTGTCACAGACCTTGAACGCATGAAACAAATCCTTGTTGACTACTATGACAACTTGTTTGGGAGGCCAACTGCCACGGTGGATGACAGTTTGATACAGTCGTTTCTCTCTCATATGCCCAAGTTAAGCGAACAAGGGAAAGAACTCCTAGATGCAGAAATTACGGACGCGTAAATCCATTCTGTATTGCAGAGTTTGAATTTAAACCGTTCTCCTGGGCCAGTCTTGGGAAAAGTTACTTTGAAAAGTAACTAGTTATAGTTACAATTACCCGAGCCCAAAAAGTAGTTAAGTTATAGCTACAGTTACATCGCGAAAATAGTGACTGCTTAAGTTACAGTTGCTAGTTACAGTTACAAATTACAGTTACTTTCAGAAAATTTAGCAGTGAAGATGACGTATCAACTTTTATCGCAGAATTACTCTTATTAGACAAAGTATCTGTAAATATTGCACTTAGGGAGCAGCTGCTATTCGAAGTTCGCATCACTGAGTTTGCCTCTCTTAATTGCGAAAATATCCCGGTCCACGCTGAAAAGCCGCTCAACTGGGGCGCTGGAGGGAATGCCGGTATTATATTTAACGAATATTCTTCTTATAATTGGGAAATTCTTCAGGGCAGCTAGGGTGCTGCGGCTGCCTTCTTTCCACCTCTCGAATTCCTCGGTGGCCGATGCCGTGTGAATGTTGAAGAACAGCATAACCGCAGAGGCGATCAAAAGTTCGTTAAAAAGAGAAAAACGAAATGAGAAGAAAAATGAAGTGTGATGCGAGGCGGCTCCGAAATGGAAAATCTGCGATTTCGCAAAGCAGTACCTAGTTCCTGTAACTAGTTACCCAGAAAAGCACCTAGTTACTGCTAAAAGTTACATTTACCGTACCAGTAACTGGTTACAGTCAATAGTTAAATTTTTTGTAACTAGTTACCTGTGTGGCAGATTTCTTATCTGCCCGATATGCGGGCATCCCGTGCTACGAACTCGTGGGGCGTGACCTTTTCTTATTTAAGGCTGGTAGCCTGACCTTGTGGGGCATTCTTGGCCGTGGTAGAATCGCGGCAAGAAGGGTTCGTCGTTTGCTCGCCTGTTCGAAGGGACAATAAACCTGGTATGTTGTTGGATAGAATCTGTTGTGTCGCTTGCTCCTTCGTGCGCGGAACGAACGGGCTGACGCCCCGAGGTTGTGGGAACTGAGGTTTCCACAACTGACGCCTAGCGTTTGGGGCCCGAGCTCGTCTGTTCCGTGACGGGGAACACGCGGCACCGGGTTTTGCATAGTTTGTAGTTTGCAGTTGTTAGTATTTCGTTACTGTTGGTTTTTCGTGTTCGCGTGTATTTTTCTTTTTGCTTTTCTTGTTGCTTTTGTTCTGTTCTTTTTTATTGTACCCTATGACTTGTACGTAGGTTTGTAAATGTGTTTATTATTGATATATTTAATGCTACCGGGGGGTTGGGACCTTTGTCAAGTCCTTTGGGCTTTCTGTCGCAACTCCCACCCACGAGAGTGGTAAATAAAGGTTTTTTTTTTTTGTTCGAGCTTTTTCAGCTCCCACCTGGTGGACGAGCCCTTGGAGCTGATGACTGACGAGGGGAAGGAGCCCACGCCGCGGTCAGACGCCATTGCAACAGCGCAACTCCTGTCACGCATGACGGAGTTGTGTTCGTTAGTGGTTCAACGCCTTGATGTCAGGTCGGTTTCGCCGCCGCAGGCGCAAGCGCCTCTGCGACTCAACTTACCGGTGCCCACCTTCTCGGGTTACACGGATAAGAAGTCTGTTGCCGATTTCCTGGACGACCTTTATTCTTTATTCCAGACGTACCCTACATAGCCCGAAGGCGTATAGTAGGGGGGTTACAAACTTGCAACAAACAAATCAACATTTGCAGAGCACACTTGCGACTGCGACAACCGATTCCACTGCGCAATGGTTTTAACGAAAAAAGAATTTGCATACATGTTGGTTCTGGCATGGATATCCCTAATTTTAAAGTTATGGTCTAGTCGCCGCGATAGATAATGTGGTCTCTCTAAATAAGTATCTTTATTAATACCCGTTTTGTCGTTTATTATTAAATCTAACAATTTCAAACGAAGTTTTTTCCTCCGGGAAGCGAATGACTCCCAATTTAATATAGTTTTCATTCTCGTGCAACTGTCTCGTCGGCCGTAGCGACCCAACACGAATCTGGCTGCCCTATTTTGAATTTTTTCTAGTTTATTGCTCAGCATTATTTGGCAAGGGTCCCATACTGCACAAGCATATTCCAAGACGGGCCTCACACAAGTCAGGTACGCTGTTTCTTTTAACGATTGTTGCGAACACCTTAAATTACGCTGAATAAGACTTAGTGCCCTTCCCGCCTTGGAAACCACATTATCTATGTGGGCGTCCCAGGAACAATCACTTGTAATCGTAACACCTAAGTATTTAGCAGAGCTCTTTATTAGGTCAATGGCCTCACCGTTTATAAAATACTGCGTTCTGATTGTTTTTTTCTTGCGTGTAACTGAAACGTGAACACACTTTTTAGGATTCATAGTCATCATCCAGTCATTACACCACTTCTGGACACGCTCTATGTCGTTTTGTAGTTGTACACTATCGTTTAAATGATCAATCCGACGGTACAAAACACAGTCATCCGCGAACAAGCGGATACAGGAAGAAATATCACTCGCAATGTCATTAATATAAACTAAAAACAAAAGCGGGCCCAGGACGGATCCCTGCGGAACGCCAGATGTCACTTTTACATAGGAAGAACTTTTGCCATTCAGTACAACGCACTGGGAACGATCGAATAGGTAGTTCTCAATCCATTTTGTAACAAACACATCTATGTTTAGCATTTTAAGTTTATACAACAAATGCGGATGAGATACGGTGTCAAATGCTTTCCGAAAATCTAAAAAAATACAATCTACTTGTCCTCCAGTATCCACTTCTTTTGCAATATCATGATAGAATTCAACAAGTTGTGTGACACAAGATACGCCCTTGCGAAATCCATGTTGTTGTCTGGTCAGTAAATTATTCTCCGTCAGGTGCTCCATTATCGCTTTGTACAGAGCGTGCTCGATAATTTTGCATGACACAGCCGTTAATGAAATTGGCCGGTAATTTGTGGCTTCCTTCCGGGAACCTCCCTTATGTATGCGAACGACGCACGCCTTCTTCCAGTCATCGGGTAAAATACTCGTGGAAAGTGATCTTTCATACAACAAGTAAAGGTATAACATATAGGTCGCGCACAACGACGAAGCACCCTCGGGGATATACCATCCGGACCACATGCTTTCGTTTCATCTATCGTTTCGAGTAGTGCCTCGATTCCAGCTACGCTCAACTGGACCGGTTGCATTAATGGAATGTGACAAGAGGGTAAGTCAAAAGGACAAGAAGTCTCCGCTAGAAACACAGAACGGAAGTAGTTATTCAAACACGTAGCTATTTGAACGTCATCTGTAATGGCGACATCTTCATGAGTAATTTCACTTATTCCAATAGGATCCTTCCTACAACTTTTTATGTACTTCCAAAATTCTTTATTTTTAGGATTTGTTTTCATCTGCTCATCTAACTTATTAAAATATTGTTCCTTGGCTATTATAATTTTTGACCTATATTCTCTCGTAACATCGCGTAAGCTTTGGAGATCTTCATTTCGTCCAGTTTTTTTTTGAAAACAAGATAGGCCTTTCTTCTTCGCTTAACAATATTTAATACGTCTTTATTAGCCCAAGGCTTCTTGCGTTTACTGAGTTTAGATGAATCCACATTTGGTATATGCTGGTTTACCAGTGCTAGTAGTTTTCTCTTAAATAACTGCCATAGCTCATGAATGCTATATTCTTCGGACAAGCACTCAAACACAGGCAGGTAGTCAAAAAGTTTTTCTGATATACTCGCGTAGTCCCCGTTATCAAAAAAGTAGACTCTTCTGGACGTTGCTACCTTATTACGTACACTCCGACTATTCAAAGTAACCACAACAGCTTCGTGATCACTAATGCCAGGAATAGCGTTGACGCATTTAACAGTATTTGGACAATTGCTAAGAAAAAGATCAAGTATATGGTCTTCACGGGTAGGTACATTCACGTATTGAACTAAACCAAAAGTGTCAACAATACATTTCATTTCATTATTTACATGACTACCAACTCTTGCAAGACACGAAGAACCCTGCCAGCACAAGTCAGGCAAATTAAAATCACCTGCTAACATGATAGTACTATTAGGAATCCCGGATATAATATCAAAGAGCGAGTGCAATAGTCCAGCATCCGATCCAGGCGGGCGAAAGAAAACGCCCAGTGCATGTGAGCAATTAGCAAAACTAACTGTACACCAAACCGTTTCTGCGGTGTTACCACCAACATCGAACTCTGATGACCTTAAGGATGCGTGAACTAAAATAAACACACCTCCGCCTCGGCTGGTCCTGTCTTTTCGATAAACATTGAAGACTTCAGGAAATACCTCCTCGTTTTGAATACATGACTTTAACCATGATTCTGTTCCAAATATTATGTCAGCTTTTACGGACTCAATGAGACCTGCCAGGTCCTCAACTTTATTTACGACGCTCCTGCAGTTTATTGGAAGTGCAACTATTTCACTAGGCAGAGGAATTGTTTTGGTTCGTCGTCGTCACTGAGTTTTCGAACTGGGAACAACTTCGCCTTTTTCTTTATCCCACACAAAAGTTTTTCCGTCAACGACAAGCCTATCGTGTTTAAGATTT
The DNA here is from genome assembly GCF_037126465.1 of Ornithodoros turicata. Lineage (NCBI taxonomy): Eukaryota > Metazoa > Arthropoda > Arachnida > Ixodida > Argasidae > Ornithodoros > Ornithodoros turicata. The sequence continues at coordinate 29,745,651 of NC_088202.1, read as the reverse complement.
ACACGGCTATCTTCCCGGGCTCTCACTGCTTTCGCATATTCCCAAAGTTTCTTTCTAGTGCGTCGCGTTTCAATGGAATAATCCTGGTCGACGCTATATGCCGTTCCCTTGAAGTTTCTTGCTTTAGACATAACTTCCTGTTTTTCCTTGTAAGAGGCAAAGTTCACAACGACTGGTCGCTTAGATTGTTCTTTATAACGACCGACTCTATGTGCTCTCTCGATGTTTCTTAAATCTATCCCCAAGTTTGCTTTACAGATCTCTTTTATTAGTGATTCACTCTGATCCCATGTTTCGGAGCTGTTGTCTTCAATGCCATAAAAAACTAGATTCTGTCTTCTACTTCTATCTTCAATGTCAGCATTTTTATACTGTAGTTCCTTAACTTGGTGATGAAGCTTTCCAAGATCGTTTGCCTGATGCGCTACCACTTTCTTCAAGGTTTCAATCTGCTCTTCTGCTCTACTCAGCTTACTGCTAATGTCCGTTAACATCGTTTCATGCGCCGCTTTCTTAGAATCGATATTATCTAATTTAGTCATAATAACCGTTTGACCATTCTGTAGGCATTTGAGTATTTCTAACCTATTTCTACCTTACCGCCTATCAGACGGGTATGGGAATTTCGGACGTAGTTCTAATCCAACGCATCCTGCAGGTTGCTTTGGTCGTAGACTCCGCCCGCTGGCTTCGGTTGCAATCGGAGTTTAAGTTCCTTCAGGACTTTCAGAAGCGGTTCAAAAACAAATTTCTTCCCCTGGATTACGCATACCGTGTCCTAGAAGAATTGCATAGGCGTACTTAACATCCTGAGGAAAGCTTATAGGAATTCGTTCGGGCATTGCAAGATCTGTACAGCAGAGCGGGTCCCACTGCTACAGAAGAGTAGCGCGTCGCACGGGCTATCCGTCAGTAGGCGCGTTTACATGAAGGCGACAAAGGTCGACCTAGCCAGATAGGTCGACCTCCCTCCTTCATGTAAACCGGCCTACGTAGACTGAAAAGGGAAGTCGACGCAGAGGAGCGAGGTCGCTAGGAGGGCCTAGTTCAGTCGACAATGGTCGACTTACCTTTGCCATGTAAACCGGTTCAGTCGACCTAGCGATCAGTGTCCGTTACGTCATCAGCGAGCCCTTCCCATATTGCCCGCGAAATTCTGAATTCTCGGAGGAAAGCAAGCATGGCGATGGAAGCAAGCGATGTTCCCGCTACCCCTTCGAACCCACCGCAATGCGTATGGACCGACGAAAGCACTAAATTAATGTTGTTCATTATTCGGGAATTAGACATCACATCGCAGCTGGATTCGAAGCGGCAGCGGAACCAATCTATGTTTCAGGCTATTGAACGAAAAATGGCAGAGGAGATTCCGCGAAAAGCCTGTAAAATGCGTTATAAGACACTTCGTGAATAAATATACTGCGAAATATATTTACTTCCGAGATAACATTTTAACGACGTGGCGGCGAGTAAGGTCGACTGAATTTCGGGAGCGCTAAGGCGCCTTATCTAGTTGCCATGTAAACCGTGGACGGTCGACGCTCCCGATCAGCCGGCTGGGGTCGACGTTCGCGCCCATGTAAACGCAGCTAGTGCCATCCGCGCTTCCGGCCCTACTAAAGAGCCCATCGCTTTACTACCCTTGAGGCGTTGGCCCAGGAGGCTCGTTCAATACAAGGCGACCTCCTGGCAGAGCTCGAACACCGGCCCCCTCCGCTCCCGGAGCTAGCGTTGGAACCACGCTGTGCGTGGTCGGGAGGAGCCGCCTCGGTCGATCGCCTGCATGCAACAGGTTTGGGTGACAACCCCCCCCCCCAATTAATACAATGCGGAGTCATCCCACCGAGCCCTAGATCCTTTCCTCTATGACCAGAGGACGATCCCTGCAGGAACGAGCCTTGACAGACCCATCCCGCCCCGAAGTCGCGGTCAACCTGGCCTTTCAGCTAGCGAAACGCTACGGCAGCGGGAGAGGCATCATCCTGCGCTCCCGCAGACACGAGCACTCAACGGCCGTTGGAATTGCGGCAGCCCTGACCATTTTCGTGGGGAATGCACGCGACCACGACCAAACCCCCGTAATGTGCCATCGGGAAACGGTCGCAGCCGGCGTCCATGAATGCTCGCTCAACGACGTCGGCAACTTGCATAGGTGGGCATTTTCCTGCGGCCTCACTCATCCTCACCTCACGAAGCACGGACTTTATCAGCCTCACTCACCCTCACCAAATTTTCCTCACCAGTAACTTAACCTCAGTCGCCCTCACCCTCACATTCCATTTCAAATTTTTCCCTCACGAACCTCACTGCAGAGCATCTGGATCCCGAAAGTCCTCACCATCCTCATCCTCACGTGCCTTCACCTCATGAGGCTATTCACGACCCTCATGGCCTCGCGTATCTTCACCTCATGAGGGTCCTCATCCTCACTTGTCCTCACCTCATGAGGGCTCTCATGGCCTCAGGAGTCCTCATCCTCACGTGCCCTCACCTCATGAGGGCCCTCATGTCCTCACGGCGCCTCACGTACTTTCGCCTAATGAGGACCCACATGGCCTCACGTGTCCTCATCCTCACGTGCCCTCACCTCATGAGGGCCCTCATGGCCTCACGTACCTTCACCTCATGAGGACCCACATGGCCTCATGAGCCTTCAAGTCACTAGGAGACACGTGAGCCTCAAAAGAACTTTCCGTCATATTCACATGAGACGTCGGCGTTTATCTACTGTGTCGGTAGTTGGTACTAATGATACTGCGCGGCATTAAACTGTTTACAGGGTTTTGTGCTGTGCTTGGATAAATGTGCTGACAGTTGTTACTGTCACAGTGAGGTTTAACGTTAGTGTTTGGCATCAGTAAAGTGGAGCCCGAAATACTACAGTGCAGATGTACCGTTACGGAAATGATCGGGTGGTGGCGGTGAATAGTGCTTGAAGAGATCCTGTACTCGATTCTCAGAACCGTATGACGCTGCGCCAGAATCGGAGGATACGCTCACAGCTGAAGTGTTTGGGCACAACGATGGTACTTAATCGGACCTGCAATCAGGTCGTGATTCTTGTTGTTATTCTTTCTTCTCCTTCTTTTACATTTCAAAGGCGCGCTACATTCACGGGGATTCCAGTTTTCCTGGCTTCGTTTCGAGGAGACAAAGAACGAATTTGAAAATTCTTACAACTCCATGATGAAAAACCCGAGACTGGGGAAAAGACGAAAAACAGATGACGCACACAAACTCTCAATTTCAACGTCTGTTTTTCGTCTCTTCCCCAGTCTCGGGTTTTTCATCATAGATCTTTTTGATTGTTATTTGTTTGTTCTGCTTTGTTAGTTCCTTCCTTAGTACTTCCTTCATTATTGCTGTCGCACAGACTTTGGGGAGCCCGGTAAAGGCTGCTTTATATTGAGCTTTATGCTGTTAAGAACAAGAGATGTCAAAATAAAAAGAAAGCCTCGTTACATTCCCAGCAGCGGTAACCATTTGTTTAAAAAGAAAATACAAAAACACCGCACATGGCACCTTTGGCACGGCACAGCACGCGTGTGTCCATTTGCAATCATTCGAAATTAGCGGGGGAAAGCAGCTGCACGCGCTTTTGAAAACGCGGTACAGGGCCTCTCCAAACGAGGCTGCTATTCCGGTAAACAGGCAGAAAAAACGAACCCATAAGAGGTAGTGTGGCGCTCAAAACACGACTTCGAAATCGTGTTCCCTATTCTCGGGGTTTTATCTTATGCAACAAAATAACGTGACCGCCTAAAGGGCGAAACCCATTGGACGTTTTCTCAGCGTCAAAACGTCGCGCGTACGCCATGGCCCTGCACACGTGGCGAAGAAACACCAGCGAGGCGACCACCCGAAACGCATGGGACGCGAACGGAGCGAGTGACGCGCGCCACTGTTGCTATATTCGTCGACCACAAATATCTGTTAGAACGTGCAGCTGCTCTTCTTTCCTGTGGTTCCTGTGTTCCTTCATTCCAGATACCATTAAAATGTTCACGTAAATTTAGTGTGATGGATAATGTCCCAAAAATTTATGCGAGCTGCTCATACGCCACCTTGTCTGCCGCACGACGGCCATGGTTATGTCTACTTCTCGGAAAACGCGCCCAGACGCGCTCGAATATCTGTAGTCGACAGATTCCGGCGTACGCCCTCCGCGCGCGTTGAAAAACTGGTTTTTACCAGGTCACACGCACGCCGAGCGCGCGCGCGTCCTGAAAACGTCGGAAAAACGCTCCATGCGTTTAGCCCTTAAGAAAGTCATGACTTATCTGTAAGGTCACCCATGAAAAAGTCGCATGCCCCTTTGAAGTGAGATTCTTCATGGTAGCCTTCATATAAGGTGGTCCACCGACCCTGATAGAAATTCATAGTAAAAAACGTAGGTCCTGAAGAGACATGCGGTGAAGGGATTTTTTTCTGTCAGTAACTTTTGTCATATATTTGTAATATTTTTATTTCATTTCAATTGACGGAAAGTTAATTTCTTGAATTGAACTCCGAAATTTCCCAAGGCAATCTAACGTATTCTTTGCGGAAATGGGTTCCCCGTCGTCATTTTACTCAGTATAGCGCATAACCCCACTCGTTTCCTTTCCTTTCTTTTTCTTAATAAACATATCCCCCCCCCCCCACTCGTAATGCAATGGCAATTGCCGAAATAAATTCGCCGAAAATCGTGGAAATGAGAGCCATTGGCACACATTGGAGCAAGTTTGAGCGCAAAGCTGCGAAGAAAGGAGGTTACGTTGACACGCAGAAGAGTTCCGCTGACAGGTATCAGCTTTGCCCACGTCAGTTTCAGGGTCGCGCTCTTTTTCCTTTATTCGTGTTTTGCTCAGTGTGCTTGTTTGCTTTTGGGTGCGTACGCGGCAGTTTTCACTATGACCGCTGATAGCGGTCTCGTAGTTCTTCTGCACTACCTTATTGTCATGAACCTGTGTATGTGTGTGTGTGAGAGAGAGAGAGTTGTATGCACGAACTCTTGTCAGCTCTCGTCTTTTTTCAATTCGTTTGTTTCAACATGATACGGATTTCTTCACATTCAACACACTTCCTGTGTACTTTGATTAGGTTATCGTTAGCGTAAAAGCGTTCGAAGCGTTTGCCATCTGCTGCAATGCACAGGTGGGCTCTCCGAATTGTATCTTCCACGGCCCTTTTTACGAGGGGCGTTCAAGTCAAACCGGGATTTTTCATTTTTTTCAACAGTAAAATGAACTTACAGGCGAGAAATTAGTTTATTTTTCCACGTAATCTCCAGCTGCACTAATGCACTTGTCCCAGCGTTTCACGAGGGCTTGGATGCAAGCAGCGTAGAAATCCTTACCAGCGCGTAGCAGCCATGGTCGGACCGCATTCTTGACCTCGTCGTCGCAGCTGGGCCCCAAGGAACGCCTTCAATGGCCCGAAGAGACGGAAATCGCTAGGGGCGAGATCTGGACTGTAAGGGGAATGTGGCAGCAACCCCCAGCCAAGTCCCTGTAAGGTGCGTGTCGTGAGATGTGCGGTATGCGGTCGTGCATTGTCCTGTAGGAGGAGGACTCCTTTGGTGATGAGGCCCGGCCGATTTGGCTTCAGCGCCTTACGCACACGCCTGAGAATCTGGCAGTAATATGCACTATTGATATCGAGACATGATATCCGTCGGTTCTTGAGGATCAGGCACTCCACAAGTTGGGTGTTCTGAGGAACTCTGACACTGGGCTCTGAGCCGCCCCGGCCGGGGTTGTCCTGCACTGATGTACGGCCATCTCGGAACCGTTTGCACCACTCAAACGCTTCGTTGCGGCTAAGTGTATCGTCGCCATACTGAGCCTGAAGTCTTCTGTGAATTTCAGATGACTCTACGCCTTCATTCACGAGAAACCTCATGGCAACTCGCTGTTCGATGTGCGCGCTCACCTCGTTGTCGGCCATCTTGTCCAGCACGTGTCTTCTGTTTTGCACAAACTTTGGACTACCACGTGGTGAACGCGGAGGCCTGTCGCGTGTGAATACCGGAATGGAAACTTCCTGTTGTGGACAGTCTCACAAATGCACGCCTTGTGGTACAAGAGCTCACCACCCTAGTTCCTGGAAGCATTTCACTGTATTTGAGGACTGCTCTGTCATAGTCCATACCTGCAGCCCCCAGAGCAATGGTCATCCTTGTTTTTTCTTGGTTGGAATACACGGTGCTTGCCATCGCTGCCGTTTACTTCTTCACTACATTCACTGAGACCCGAGTGCAAAACGGTCCAAAAATGATTTACTTCCCTACCTGTGAACACGTCGGGTGACCTCATTTTTGGTAAGACAGCTCTGATTCCCGCACTCACCGCGGGTGCTTGTTCCGTGGGTAAGGCTTATAACCATTTCCCCCTTCGTGTGGCGTGTCAATGTAACCTCCTTTCTTCGCAGCTTTGCGCTCAAACTTAGAGCCGTCAAAAAAGAGGCGGAGCCAAGGGCTCAGTCTCCACGCATTTTCGACGAATTTATTTCGGCAATTGTCATTGCATTACGAGTGGGATTATGTGCTATACTGAGAAAAATGACCACGAGGAACCCATTTCCGCAAAGAAAACGTCAGATTGCCTTGGAAAATTTCGGAGTTCAATTCAAGAAATTAACCTTCCGTCAATTAAAATGAGATAAAAATGTTACCAATATGTGGCAAAAGTTCTTGGCGGAAAAAAAATCCCTTGACCGCATGTCTCTCTGGGGCCAACGTTTTTTTACTATGAATTTCTATCATGGTTGGTGGACCACCCTGTATATGAAGGAATGAAACCTAAGAACGGAACATGGCGATCCTTGAAGATCTTCGAATTTCCATTGGCCCTTCGCGCAGAGTGATGTCATCTGCCGCACACCTTCTCCAAGCGAGGGGATACAGTGGCTTCCCCTTCATCCGTGAGGCTCTTCATGAATGGACCCATGACCTCATCCGTGAGGTTCCTCACAAAGGGCCTCACGGCCTCATCGGTGAGGTTCTTCACAAAGGGCCTCCCGGCATCATCGGTGAGGCTCCTCACAAAGGGCCTCACGGCCTCATCAGTGAGGCTCCTCACGGAATACGTTGTACCCTCACGTACTGATGGCCTCACGACGACTGGCCTCATGAGGGCCCTCACGGCGTGCCTCATGAGGGACAATGCCTCACGACTGTCCTCATGAGGAACTTTCAGCGTAGTCTGGCCTCACTCATCCTCACCTCACCGTCGTGAGGTGAGGGTGAGGCGTCCTCATGAGGGTCCTCATGAGTGAGGCCGCCCAGCTATGGCAACTTGCAAAGAAATCGAGCAAACGGTTACTACCTGTGGCCTTGATCAGTCAAAAACTAGCTTTGCAAGCAGTAAGATAATGCAAAGAGATGCTTTGGCTCCTCTTGCTTTTTCTGTCCGAGATTTCATCGAGGATAAGAAACCAAACACCGCTGTTCGAATATCGGGTTGAGATTACATCGCCCTTATCGACACGGGAGCTACGCTTTCCCTTATCGGGGACAGTGTGTACGAGCATTGTGTATCACGGCATGTGGAATTGCAATCCACAGATGTCACTCTTCGTCTTGCTTCCAATGGCTCCGTTCCAGCACAGGCTGCAGTTGTGCTCTGGATACGTTTTGATGGCAGACTACGAAAGCAGCGCTTCGTGCACCTTCCTGGCCTTGTAGTTCCTGTTATCCTGGGCAGAGACTTCATCATCCGGCAGAAGTTTGTGCTGGACCTGCCCAATACAGGATACGTGTACCACGGCTCGTCGGGATTTTTCCGCTTCGCCGCAGCACGGGAACACTGTGTGCACAGCAAGCTGTGGCAGCGTCCATTGAAACGTCTGGGCTGCCGTCTATCTTGGGGTCATTCCATGGTCCCGAGGAGCAGCGCCGTCAACTTGAACAAGTACTGCGGCAGTTTGACGGAATCTTTACGGAGACACCGGGTAAGTCGTCTGTGTTACAGCATAGCATAGACACCCGCAACGCTAGACCTTGGCGTTGTAATCCGCGACCATTGAGTGTTCATGAGCGTGCCTTATTAGACGCTGCTCTTGACGAAATGCTCCAAGTTGGTGCAGTACAAAGGTCCCAGAGCCCTTAGGCATTTCCTGTTGTCCTGGCTCCGAAACGTGATGGTACGGCTAGGTTATTCGTCGACTACCGTCGACTTAACGCAGTAACTGTAAGGGACTCTTACCCCTTCCCGTCCATTGGGTCAATAATGTATTCCCTGGGCAATGCAACTGCGTTTTCAACACTTGACTGTCGTAGAGACTGTAGTACATCTGTAGTTCATCTTCTCGAAGTTCTCTTTCCTGTGCCCCTCTACCGTCAAATCTCCTCCGGCTGGCATGGCACGGATGTATTGTGCAGAGTCAAGAAGATGCCTGCCAAGCCCAACATGAAGTCCCTTTTCTTTAAACTACACACGTCCACACTTCCCGTGAAAGCTTGGCTTCACCAAAAGGGATTCTATGTTCCGTGGTCCGTGAACTGCAGATTTTGCAATACGCCCGAGACTGTCGATAATCTTTTTCTGGACTGCACAGAAGCTTTATTCTTTTGGAACGACTTACAGTTCGAGGTCCTTAAAAGTCAGATATGGCGATTTTGAAGTGCCACAGAACTGAGCGATACTCGCGCTGTGTGTTCATTACCGAACACTGAATATGTGTGCGAAATATCTTGCTCCAACTGTTCGTAGTTTTTTAGAAAAGTTTTTTTAGTTCCCACGCCCGGCCGTCAGACCGTCGGCCAACCCTGCGCACGGGCGCACCGACGTCACTGCTCTCGGTTTATCTGTCTTTGGCTTTGCATGGACTCTTGGCTTGGCCGCTTGGCTTCTTTCGTTTCGTCCTCTGTGCATCGTACATAAGCGAACAGCTGTTATGTTGTTGCTAAGCCGGAAACAAAGCATGTGAATATTTTTTTGGGGGGCACGGCGTCGTTTAGAAAGTGCATTTCCTTGTTCAGACCTTGCCTTTTATGGGATGGAGCGATATGATACGTGATATGCCACGGCGAAGTTGTCGAAGATGCGACGGTGCTACGCTGTTGGAACAATTCATCGGAGCATTCAAGTGTTAACTATTATAAGCTGCCAAAAGACCAAGCAGTGCGAAGCTCTTGGCTGACAGTGGTGCCTGCTAATTTCCACTGCAAGGATTTCGTCCACGAATGTTATCATAGGTTACGCGCGACTCCAGTGGCAATTTGGAATCTCGGCACGAAATCGTCTGATGAAAATCTGAGGTGCCCAACACACAACATTTTGAACGTGCCACGGGAGGATGAAGGGAAAAAACGAGAGCAAAAAACGTAAATCGAGGTTCAGATATAAAAAAATAGCAAGCTTAATGAATCGATTGTGCAGCTGTCCTACTGCGCTTACTCTGGTATAACCACGATTCACAACACAATATTATTGATAATCTAACTTCTGAATTATCACAGGTGCACGCTGAAGGCGGAAATGAAGCAGGATCTGGCTTGCATCTGGTGCATGAAGAAATTGCTGACACGTTAGTTGCAGTCTACCTCCACCAACAGGTATGACAATGTGATGTTATAATTTGAGTATTCACCTATGTTCAACTTTTCATGTGCGCTCGCATGCACACATCTTGACACCACTTTTAAATCTGCCCTCAAAGTTACAACCTGTGCTTTCAGGGTGGAAAACAAAGGTCGCCATTCCGATTAGCTGCTATCTCCCAGTTCAAGCACTTTTGCTGTTTGGACACTGGTTCCTCTGGGTGGGGTGTTACAACCTTCACTGTCTGATATAGAAGGTACGTTACATTAGTTCAGTGAATTTGTCTTTTGCACATTTTTGTTACTGTTAGCTGGATTACTGTTGGACATACAATCCTTTCTGACACGCAGAAGCTGATGTCGCCTCTGATAACGTTTTAGAATTTTCAGTGTCATCATCGTCCATTGAGGAAGGTGCCTTTACTATCTGTGAATCTTTAATTGAAGAATAGCCCAGAATTCATGTTAACGTTGTCTACTCTTATTAATTCACTGTCTGTGTTCTGAGAGCTAAGAAAAATGGAAACTATTTATTTGTCACAACTTCACACTGGATGTGGTACTGGATTGACATGTAAGCTAAAATACCTGGATTCTACAATAATTATGTGGAACTTGGTGCGTTACCGTGGCCACATTCATTACATTTTTAGTGGGTCCGGTGCACAAATACTGTGTGCATACTGCATACATACATACTGTTCGATAGGCAAAAATACCTAAGCAGTGCTGTGTAGTCTTTTTACCCAAAGTCCATACTCTTACTGCAAAGTCACAGTACGTAGAACAGCAATGTGCAGGTATGCTGCGATAGAGATTCACAACAGAAAGAAGACTGTTGAGAGCATCTAAATTTTAATGAGACGAGACTTTCGTGCACATGGCTGCTCTTGTTAAAGTCTAATATGAAGTTACAAATCCCAGAATATATAAATCATGTTGTAATGTAGAGAGCGAGGGATGGTACAGACATAAAAATAATTATACAATCATAAATAATAAAATAAAAAGGGGGTACAACTCCCCCCTCAACTCAACTCGAAAACTCAATAACTCCACTTGTTCTCTACCTTACAACATGTCTTATATATTCTGGAATTTTGTAACTTGATGTTAGACCTCAAGAAGTACAGCCTTCTGTGCGAAAGTCTTCTTTCTGTTGTGCACAATCATTATACAGTAAATACGACTATCCGACTACATATATACTACTTACCACTATACGACTACATACCACTATACGACTTGTCATTAAATGCTTTTTACTTTTTTTTTCTGCAGTGATGAGCATCCATAAGGACACATGCCAGAAAGAGAGTCTCTTTGGGATGACAAACCCTCATCACCTCATGAGGATACGATGGTTGACGAATAGTTCTCAAGCACATCGAAACTTCAACAAATAATTCATGAAAAAGCCAGTCAGTGCTAGCACCAGGAATTGAACGTGGACCGTCCTGCTACCAGTCAGACATGTTACATTTCAGGCGCTCATTGACTTTTGGTGAATTACTTGTTGACTTTGTCCCAAGGTGGAGCTCGCCACAGCTCATTTGCCTATCTGTTAATGTTGTGGCGTGTGTTGCGTTTTTCTCTTTGTGTGTTCCAGACTCAGAACGGTTAATTTGGGTGAGGTCAGGTATGTTTCGTTTAGACATGGCAAACATAAAGTGGTGTTTCTCAACACAACTTAGCAGTGGCCTTCATGCATTACTGCTACGGCCATTAAGCGTGAATGGAAAGCTGCACATTATGCATGATGTAAAACCCAAAGGGACAGACTAAACTAAAGGGGACAGACACAAACACGTCCCTTTGTGTTCCCTAGTCTTGGGGGTTTTACATATTCATCATCTTCACCAGCTCGCTTGCTTCCTAGCCATTTTTTCTGCACATTATGTTCACTCTACTTTTATCGTGTGCTATATAATCTTGTTCAAGTTCTGTCAAATGACGTGTAATGCTATAAAAAATTCAGTACACTGTTTATGTGGGTTGAATGGTAGCGCATGAATACAGGAAGGAAACTGTCATGTTATGGCAAGTGTTTACGTATTGTACATTTAACTACTAATTTTATTGGTTAGCTTTCGCCGGCGTATCATGTCAAGCCATGTTATATTATTTTGGAACATGTTCTTCTTAGTAGCCAGAGCAGCTGATACACAGTGAGAACATAGCCCGTGTGTGTTTGTCTTTTCCACCGCAGCCCTTGGGTTTCCTCCCTGATGGCTACACATGTCAGGGATAGGTTTCAGAACCGGTAGTTCCGGCCAAGTGTGAATTGCTTTTCAGGGGATCATCACGCTGGCAGATGAAACATATCGTTTAAATTATTTGCAGAACAGGAATTGCGTAGCTTCATACAAATAATACTACTACTACGACGTAAGAGTGGTTTCAAATCTAGCTTTTTTGTGTTCCTGACATTATTGCACAAGATGTAGTATCCACTATGATCCTTTATATGGGGGGTATGTACAGTGCAATCAACAGATGCTATTTACAAATCTGTGTTTTCTACTGTGTTGAAATGGGGTAGCTTGTATCTGAGAGCCATAGTGAAACATAGGCAGCCAAGGACAGACTTTTGATGCCCTCGAGAAACATGGCAACACATTGCAGGGACTCTGGATGCTGCCTAGATTTCCAACAACAGCAACAACTTTATTTTCGGCCTTGGAGAGTGGGGAGTTTCATCGCAACAGGCGGTACTCTACCCCAGTGCTTGGTGGAATGGGGGGAATAAAATAACGAGCCCCTTTACAATAACGATCGAAGTCCGATGGTGTCCAGAAATGTCAGAAGAGCTTTGAGCGCAGAGCGTTGCTGGGCTGGATTGGGCCAGGGACCAAGCAATTTCGGTAGGGAGAAAGGGCGAGAGTCCAGCTGACGAAGAGACTCGGAGAGTGTGATTCGGGAAGGTTCGTAGTGAGGGCAATGAAGAAGAATGTGCTCCAGATCCTCAAGAGCACCACAGTGGCAACAGGTGGGAGAATCAATTTGTCTCAAGCGGTAACGCCACTGAGCTGTAAAGGCCACATCGAGGCGCATGCGGTGGATTAATGCAGCATCCTGACGAGATGTGTTTCGTGGCATGCGGAAAGCGAGCATGGGATCAACTCTGTTCAACATAGAGGGGGGAAGAATGTCGGTTGTCCGTTGGCGGGAAGCCAGGGGTGTCACCAGACGTCGCAGAATTGAACGGCGGTCTCCTCTGAGCAGAACAATACGGGTCCGGTTCCGAGACGAGAGTGCTGCTTCTGCGGCGCTGTCGGCCTGCTCGTTCCCCACGACACCACAATGGACTGGAACCCACTGGAGAACTAGCCTGTGGCCTGCGGCGTAGATAGTGTGGTAAGCCATTAACACGTCGGTGACTAGGGGTGCGGATGGGCCTCGTATGCCGGAAGTTTCAATTGCTTGAAGTGCAGATTTGGAGTCTGTAAAGACTGCCCATTCCCGGGGTGGAAAATCAGCGATGTGTTGTAGAAAGAAAAGGATGGCATAGAGTTCCGCAGCTGTGGAGGAGGTTGGATGTGAAAGGCGTCTTCCGTGCACGACGCCTTCGGATGGAATGACGAAGGCTGAGGCGGACTTGTTGTTTCGGGATGCGCCATCAGTATATGCTGCCGTAAACGTAGAAAACTTCTCGTCTACCAGAGCATGAAAATGGGCTCGGAGGACTTGAGGGGGGACCTGATCTCTTCTTTGCAGAAGGTTTGGGAGGCGTACAAACGTGGGCGGTACCGGGAGAGACCAGGGGGCTTCCGGCGGTATAGTGTCCTTAGTTATGAAGCCAGTGAGAGTCTGGCGTGTCCTCTGCGCTACTCGATAGAAGTCGCTTCCAGGGCGGTATCGAATTTTCCTGAGTAGCGGGTGGCGGGGAATGTGAGCACGCAAACGGAGGTAGTGCCGAGCCGTTTCCCGTTCACGGAGAACTTCAAGCGGGAGCTCACCAGCTTCAGCCAGTACTTGTCGTGTTTCAGCTATTCTTGGAACTCCGAGACATCGACGAAGGCTTCGAGCAAACAGGGACCGAAGCGTATTTAATGAAGTTGTTGATATCCTGTGCAGAATAGGAAGGCTGTAAAGCACAGTTGCCCTCACCAATGCCGCGTGAACCGCGAGCAGGGAACGCTGATCACAGCCCCATCCTGGGCCAGAAAGATGTTGGATTGCGGGGAGCCATCGCTGCACTTTAGTTTCAAGGTGTTTAATGTGCCGAGCCCAGCGCAAGTCCGAGTCGATTACCACGCCAAGGAAGCGGTGAAAGCGTACTGGTTCTAGCTTCTTTGAGCCAAGCCAAAGTGGGAAATTGGCCATAGCTTTACGCGTGAAAGGGAGCTCGACACACTTTTCGGGTGAAAGGTCCATCCCGAGGTGCGTCAGGTACGTATGGATATTGTTTAAAGCGAGCTGCAGGCGGCGCTGGAGAGCCGGGCGTGATTTTCCTACTGTCCAAAGGGCGACGTCATCTGCATACACGGAGAACGACACTTGGCGAGGAATTACTGATTGTAGGCCGGCCATCACCACGTTAAACAGTGTCGGGCTGAGAATGCTTCCTTGGGGGACTCCTTGGGGAACAGGATGCTGAGGGCTTTGGCCTTGGGACGTACGGACAGCGACAGTCCGGTCCGTAAGGAAGTCTTGGAGCCAGATGAAGAGCCGACCGGATACTCCAAACGAGCGCAAGGCATGCAGCACACAAATGTGCGAGACGGTATCATAGGCGCGCTTGATGTCGAGGAAGACCGATCGGACGATCCGTCGATGGGCTCGAGCATGTTGAACTGTAGAGACTAGGTCGAGAACTGGATCCATGGAGCTTCGGTGGCGACGAAATCCAGCCATTTCGTGAGGGAACGCACGTCGTTTTTCGAGCCACCAGTCGAGGCGATGCAGAACCATTCCAGAACACACAGCTCAAGGCAGCGATTAAATAACAAGTGGTTAGAGAAATCCAAGACAGTTGCATGTGTAAGCAGTCCGCTGTTGGATTTGCTTCTGTCCGAGATACGTTATCTCAAAGGGAACGCACGGACACACTCAGAATGATACTAGGGCTGCCTGTGAAATAGAATGAGGAGAGGGGAAGATATATAACCCTTTTTTCTTGTCTGTTATTCTATTGGTTAAATTGTCATTTGCTAGCAGCATATATGTGTATATTCCAGAGTCTGCTAATAAATATCAGTTTAGAGCTAGCAGTCGCATTGTAGATGTCTCATCCTGTCCTTGGCTGCTTGTGTTTCACTATGGCCATGCTTGCTCTTGCAAAAACAGAAAACAAAAAAGACAATAAAAAAACACGAAAAGAGCGACCTAAAAAGCTGCCTGTTCTTGTGCTCACATGGAGGCAATGCAATGAGGTAACATGTTCCATTCATGAACTGTGCATAGTATCACAACGGCAACCGATTATTCAGATTTTTCTTGAAGTACTTTGTTTTTTGCAGCTTTGTTTGCACAGTCTATTATTGGAGCTTTATGTGATTCCCCTCTTGAGATACTTTAAGATTGCTGATGCTGTGCAGTTTGTTAATTTTGAAACTGTACTGTGCTGAGGTACAAAAAGAGAATTGTCATATCTGCATTTGAGTACATAGGAATAATTTGTAAATACTTTCCTTGTTGACATTAATATTTGAACCAGGTCACAACATTGTTGATTGATGGAAAATGTAAATAAATATATTTATTTGCTTGCCAAACAATGCACAAATGTCTTCTTTTCTAGTGAGATATTCCCGGTTCACCAGACATAAATGTGGAAAAGTTAAAGGGGCACACTGATGGTAGAGTCTAGAGTTGCTTTTTGCCACTTCACATATATTCACTGTTATTCGTGTGCACATATAGGAATAGGAAGGTAGAGCACGCGCATAAAAAATTTCGTATGCAGCCACACATATGGTTCAGAAGATTAATTAGATGATGTCCAAGCATATATAATTGTGCTTCATGTGCAATGGGTATGCTAATGCATTGCTTCCATGAAGCCTTTTTATTTTTTTATAAATTATTTTTACAAATGTTATTTTTTATTTTATATAAATTTCATATTACATATTGTATACTTATATTTTTATAAATTTTATAAATTAAAAACTCAAGTTACACGGCCCCTGTAAGAGTGCCCTTTGCAAATGGTTTGGTAACGTGTCTCTAACTGTAAAGGTAAGAGGCAATCGAGAATGCTGCAGACAAGGTTGCAACTTACATATTGCTTATTATGTCCTACATACAAAGTGATTTGTACAATAATTCCTGAGAACGGAATTAATTCCGAGGCTGGCCAGTGATGTCACCCAGGACGACAAGTCACATAATTGCCTCTAACACTTTTACACCCCATGGGCTGAGTTGTGAATTGAAAGAGCACTCTACAGAAGGATAAGGTGCACCTGATTTCACGGATCTATGCTATGCCCTAACTCTTCAGACACCACATTTCTAAAAACACCATTTCTAAGTGGCAATATGTGCTCTGGTACTTCTTTTGCGTCTGCATAGTGTGCAACCACATGGCTACTGGAGCTTTCGTGTGCATGTTTTTGTGCGACGGTGCTCATTACAAACAATATCCAGATGTTAGACATAAAATGCAGTAGTTTGTAGCGTGCCACACAACGCAGCGTGACATGGGAGTGTGTGATTCAAAGAAATCTTCTGGAAAATGCACAGAATCCCACAAAAAGTTTAAAATGTGATTTGTATTTCGTTTTACGTCTCTCGTCGCTACATACCATCGTCGACGCTGTTGCACATTGATAAATCGTACGTAAAACTTGTCCCATAGCAGTATGCGGTTCCTCAAATACATAGCACAATTTCTTCCTGCAGGAATAAAACGCTGTCGGCATTTTCTTGCTAACACGGCTGTAGAAACGTCAGTCTCTACAATGCGCAAGTGCTGTAAAGGGGCTGACGCAGACGCGACTTGATACAAAGTGTACGTGCTCACAAAACACAAACGACGAATTCCAGTCACAACATCGCACACAGGTTGGTTCGCCAATGAGTTCGCAGCTGCTGCACTGTTTACTTATCGCGGAACGGTGGAAACCGGCTGTCCGCCATCTTCAAGCACAGATACGTGAAGCCGCGAGAAGCCGTTGCTGAAATCCACTGACAAGTACGAAGGCGCGTACACGTCACAATGCCCGTTCGGGTGCATCTACGTCATTAAAATGCCTGCGCCCATGTGTGTTTCGGAATGAATTATCTATTTTTTTTTTACATGATACTGTACCGAACTGAGAGAATGAAGGTGCGTTTTGGGGAGAGCTGGATGTGGGCTTTCAGAATATTACAACCGTTTCGACTATTTGGGATATCGGCATAGCTGACCTTTAAGCGCAGTCTTTCGCTTAGCCCACATACTATCCGTTTCCTCCCATTACGCTCCGGAGAAATGTGAGATACGGTATCGTTCTTCTTGCTGCCATGTACCGTTTGTGGAAGCTTCGTAAGGCCGATAGGAACGAAGAGCCGTTGTGTCCTCCTATGAAATATTTCAAAGCCGAACTGCTGCAGATTAAGTTAGCTCGTACTCAGCTTTTAGACGTGGCTAGATAAGATCTGTGAAGGGCTGTCCGCTTTGTAGAAGTTGCGTTGTCGATGTGTCCAGTATAAAGGAGAAACACCGTACTCTTTCTGTTACTGTGTTGTAACTGACCGCTCAGAAAAATCAAGGTGGAAAAGAAAAAAAAAGACAAGGTCGCCGAGTGGTTAAGGCGTTGGACTGCTAATTCAATGGGCTCTGCCCGCGTGGTTTCCAGTCCCATCCTTGTCGAGAGTGGCTTACCGGAAGTGAACTACCTGTGCGTGTACACTCAAGCTGGAGCCACAACACTCTTTTAACGTTACACACAGCTACTTCCCTTCCTTATCTTAACAAGTGCCTTGAATATAGGACATGCAAGAGACACCCGTGTTTCATATGAGGTCGTTTCAGTGACTGTGTAAATAAATGCGTAGTTGTAGGGTTGCAAAAAAGACGAGGTGGCCGAGTGGTTAAGGAGTTGGACTGCTAATCCAGTGGGCTGAACGGGTTTACCTTTTGCAAGTCTTGCAATGCCCACGCAAAGTAGTGCACGCCTGTCACAGGATTTTTGGCACCACAATCTGGTGCTCTATATTTGAGAGGATGCGTCGCGACTATCTTTTTCGAAAACTTCGTGATGGAGGTCTCGGCCTACAGGACCTCTTTGTAAAACAACTGGTCATGAGACTCTGGTTTATTCGTGAGGAGCTGCATCCAGTTCTCGAGGGAGTAAAACGCATTCTTACATATAATTACATCCCGGAATTACACGTCACGTTCACAGAGGGAACGATGCGGTTAACAGACTTTTTCAAGGAGGTCGTTGAGTGCATGCTGTTTTTGAAAGCCAGTCTTGAATACCTCTTGTCTGTCAACAAGAAAACGCTGGCGCCCACTTGATCGACACATTGTTCCCTGTGCCTGTCTACCGAGATATTCCACCCAGTTTGCCAGGCAGGGATGTTTTGGTTCGAGTCCAAAGGATGCCAATCAAACCAAACATGAAGACATTCTTTTACAAACTTCATACGTCAATACTACCTGTCAAGGCATGGCTCGCGCAGAAGGGCATATACGTGCCCTGGTCTGTAGACTGCAGATTCTGCAAAGTTCCTGGAACGCATGACCACCTTTTCTTAGACTGCACAGAAGCCCAGTTTTTCTGGGACGATCTCCAGTATAAAGCTTTAAAAACTCGACTTCTGCTTAACCCACACACCATACGGTTTCTCCCATTACACCCGAGGGAAACAGTCAGGTACGATATTGTCATGCTTATAGCCTTGTACTGTCTGTGGAAACTTCGTATGGCTGACAGGAACGAAAAACCGTTAATGCCTCCCCCTATGAAATACTTTAAGATAGAAATATCTCAACTTAAGCTGTGCCTTATGCGATGTTTCGAACTGCCAGATTGGTTAGAGACATTGTTTGATGCCCTTACGTACTTGTAAAATTGTTATATACAAATTCAAAAGGTATTCAGTTTTCTCTTTAGACGTTCTGTAATGGCCCTCGGCGTTGCAACCGTGTGACGTACCTGTACTTGTGTGTATTTGTTAATAAAAGGTGGGGAAAAAAAAGACGAGGTGGCCGAGTGGTTAAGGAGTTGGACTGCTAATCCAATGGGCACTGCCCGCGTGGGTTGGAATCCCATTCTCGTCGAGAGTGGCGTACCGGAAGGGAAATACCTGTGCGTGCACACTGGAGCTGTAGCCACAGCACTCTTTTAACTTTGCTACTACCCTTCCTCATCTTAACAAGTGTCCTGAATATAGGACATGCAAGAGACAACCGTGTTTCATACGAGGTCGTTTCAGAGACTGTGTAAATAAATGCGTAGTTGTAGGGTTGCAAAAAAGACGAGGTGGCCGAGTGGGCAGATTCTACTTCCGGATGCGATAGCATACGGACGTTGTTGTCATAAGCTCGTCGCGAGCGGTTCCAAGGGCTACGCCTAGCCGGGATGGACAGGACGCAGCAACGAAACATGGGTACAAGGTTATACTATCGACGATACTGTTGTGTATTGTTGCGTGGTGTATGATTCAGCCAGGTGCGACGGCGCCGCTTTGGCGCGAGAAGATCATGTATCGCGGGGAAGCGTGTGTTCTCTGGTTTCAGGGATCACACGATGCGTTCACTCTGATGCCCAGGTCTGGCGTATCCTTTCTTGCAAAACAGACATATGTAGTCCAGAAAGCAATAAAGTTCGAGTTCATCGTGATAAACGGAGTCTCAATCTTCCCAAACTCAACCTTGGCGACGAGGATGGGATCTACTGAGCCTTCTCCGGGGAAGATTGACTTTCGTACGTGATCGCGCCCGATTCACAAGTTCACGAGACATCAGATGGCAGGTATTGGAACAATCAGTGAGTTCGATGTTTCCAATCCTTCTTCGTGGGATGTCTACGCGGATCAACTGCGCTTCTATTGCGAATCTAATGCTATCACGGATGCTACAAAAAAGTCTTGATGCTACAAAAAAGCGTGCTACGCTGCTGGCTGTTTGTGGTATCAAGACGCTTGGAATCGTTCGATCCCTCGTTTCACCAGCGTCTCCATCCGAAAAGTCCTACGATGAACTGATCGCACTGCTGAAAAGTCATTTCACTCCGAAGCCATCGGTAATATACAGCCTCTTCCAGTTCCACAAACGCGTGCAACGTTCCAACGAAAGGATCACTACATACGTGACTGAGTTACGCCGGCTAGCAGAGGACTGCAACTTCGGATCCACACTGAGTGAAAGACTACGTGATCAGCTTGTGTGCGGCATTCGTGATGACGGGTTATAACGGCGTCTGCTTGCCGAAACGGAGTTAACCTTCGAGAGCGCTAAAGCAAAACCCCTCGCTGCGGAAGCAGCGGCCGACCAAGCGAAGGAAATACAAACTCATGGGTTAGCTTCCGCAGCCCATCACATCAATAATGATCGCCGGGATCGTAACCGCAAAGGATCCACAGCGGAGTCCCGACATTCAGGATCCCCGAAGACTTCGTGCCACCCACGGATGTGGAGCGTCACATGACCGTGACCGGTGCCCGTTTCGAGAAGCAATTTGCCGTTACTGTCACAAAAAAGGACACATTGAACGCGTGTGTCGTGCAAATAACTCTCGTGACCAGAAAGTACAAACACCTGCCCGACAGCAACAGCGACAGGGTCAAAAGTCTTAGCCAACAACGCATGCAGTTGGACAGCCAGAAGAACATGTCTCAGATACTGCAAGTATCTATCACATGAACAATGTGAACGAAATAGGAACATCCACTCTCCGGAAGCAGTACACCAAAGTGAGAATAGATGGGTCTGAATGCCAGATGGAAGTCGAGTCAAGATCCGATTATTCTATTATTTCTGAAGCTACATACAAGCGCCTATGGCCAGAGAAGGGCCCAACTATTCATCTACTCTCCATTTCACGACGCGATTTCCAAAAGCAGCCTATTCCGCTGCGTGGCACATGCTTCGTTGATGTTTAGTATGGATCCTTCAGGGGTCCGCTGCGGCTTCTTATCGCTGACGGAGAACGAGTGAGTCTACTGGGGTACGAATGGTTCGCACCATTGGGTATCAAGTTGACGGGTGTTCACTACATGGATGCCAACCCCCTAGAGCAAGTACTCAACGACTTCAAAGAAGTATTTCAGGAAGGCCTTGGAAATTACACAGGACCTGTTGTTTCACTTCCACTAGATCCTTCTGTTCCACCCATCCGACTGAAGGCAAGGAATGTTCCACTGGCATTACGTCCGAAAATCGATGCTGCACTCGATCGTCTTATCGCCGATAATGTTATAGAAGCAATTTCAAATCCAAAATGGGCTACTCCTGTTGTTCCTGTCATTAAACCGTCAGTAGAAGTAAGACTGTGTGGCGACTACAAAGTTACTATCAACACCGGCATGCGTGCTCATCCATACCCCATTCCTGCAGTCAACCATCTTCTTTCAAGCTTGTCTGGTGGTGGCTGCGACGCAAAAATAGATCTCGCACAGGCCTATCTTCAACTACGTGTAGACGATGATGTTGCAGAAGCACAAACCATCATCACACACCGGGGTGCTTTTAAAGTGAAACGCCTCCAGTACGGTGTGAATCTAGCTCCAGGACTTTTCCAGCACTTAATTGACGAACTTCTCGTGGGACTACAGGGAGTAGCGCCCTATTTTGAGGACATCTTGATTCAAGTTGCTAACCAGGACGAACTTGCAAGACGATTGCGCGAAGTGTTACGTCGACTTGCCCGTGCTGGCCTGCGAGCCAGAAAGGACAAATGATTGTTTGGTGTGTCATCCGTAGAATTCCTGGGGTATCTTGTCGACGCTAACGGCATTCACCACGCAGATTCCAAGGTTACAGCGATCCATGATGCACCGCGTCCGAACAGCAAGCAAGAGCTTCAAGCTTTTCTTGGTCTGCTGAATTTCTACAATTCCTTTCTGAAGGACAAGGCTACCGTTGCTGAGCCGTTGCGTCGTCTTCTCGACAAGGACGCAGAGAGGAACTGGACTACCATCCATGACAAGGCTTTCCAGCGAGCAAAAGAACTTCTCTCATGAGATAGCGTTCTTGTACCATTCGACAAGAAACGTTCTATATTCCTCCCGTGTGATGCATCACCTTATGGTGTAGGGGCTGTACTAAGTCAGCAACAGCCAGATGGACGCGAAGCTGCAGTTGCATTCTGTTCACGCACGTTGACAACTACAGAGCGTAACTACGCACAAATCGACCGTGAAGCTCTCTCCATTATCGCTGGAGTAAAGATATTTCATCATTTTATCTATGGACGTGCACTTACAATTGTGACTGACCATCAACCACTTCTGGGAATATTCACAAGGTCAAAGCCCACTCCGATGATAATCTCACCAAGAATGCTTCGTTGGTCTCAGATGCTAATGCTTACGAGTTTGAGCTTGTTCATCGACCTGGGAAGAAAATCGCTAATGCAGATGCTCTAAGCCGCTTGCCTCTTCCCGTCAAAGACGAAACTATACCGTGTCCGCCTGAAGTGCTGTTCACCGAAGAGCTGGCCAGTCCACCGCTTCACGCGAAGGACATTGCAAGCATGACTATACGCGATCCTCAACTTTCCCGAGCTCTCAACTGGGTGTGGAAGGGTTGGCCAGATGACAAAGGTCCAGATGAGTTCAAGACATTCTGGTCGAAACGCTATGAGTTATCTGCTCATAAGAACTGCCTCTTGTGGCGAAACAGAGTAATAATTCCCAAAGAGGGTCAACAGCAAGTGTTAGACAAGCTCCATCTGGGTCATCCAGGGATTGGACACATAAAAGCCCTTTCTCGGTCGTACGTATGGTGGCCGAAGCTCGATGAGGACATCGAACAGTGTGTCAAGAGTTGCACCGAATGCCAATCCACGAGGCATGCACCACCAGGTGCGCCGATACATTCTTGGGAGGTTCCACACTCTCCATGGTCTCGTCTTCACGTGGACTTTGCTGGTCCATTCTATGGACAATCATTCCTCCTAGTAGTTGACGCCTACTCAAAGTGGCTAGAGGTAAAGCTCATGCCATCTACATCTGCCGAAGCTACTGTCAACGCACTACGGGAGATCTTCGTTACGCACGGCATTCCAGATGTTGTGGTCGGCGACAACGGACCTCAGTTCACACCTGCTCACTTCCAAACATTCCTTCGAAGAAACGCTATAAGGCAAATTCTCGTGGCTCCCTATCACGCTGCAAGCAACGGACAGGCAGAACGAATGGTACAAACAATGAAGCACACAATGAAACGTATTGTACATGGCAGCTGGCAGCAACGACTTGCTCGTTTCCTCTTGCATCAGCATACCACTTCAAACTCATCAACAGGTTTTAGTCCAGCCGAACTCCTTATGCGACGCAGGTTGAAGACTTGTCTGGACAGATTGCATCCCGACGGAATAAGTAATCGGCAGAAGGTACAGGAAAAGCAGGCTCCCAGACCAGCCGTAAGGACCTTTAAAGACTGTGACCCAGTGTATGTGCGAAACTAAGGCCATGGGCAGCCACGGATCCCTGCAACAATTGAGAAGCCTACTGGACCTGTGTCGTACAGAGTTACATTCTACCAGTTCGCTGGATTTCTACCCATCTACGTTCGCTACTGACGATCCGATGGCCTCAGGAGGTAAGCAACCCGTCCTCTCTTTCTCACATGTCGCACTCCTAGGGGATAGCTGTTACAAGTACATCCACGAACACATCCCACACGGAGAACATGGACCTCACATACACTTTTCAAGCGGCGCAAGAATACGAGACATCATGACACATGTGACCGCCGCCCCACCGAACATCACGCACTTCATACTCCACGTAGGGACCAACGACATCGCACGGTCGACAGCACAACATGTCATCCAGGAATTCGAAGCACTAGTTTCCTTCATCACAAACAACAGACCAGGCGCTGAAATAGTACTGACAACGATACTTCCCCGAAGACAGAACAAACACCGAGCATACATATACCAGGACACATGGCTACACGAGTTCGACAGGAAGGCGCACGCTGTCAACAACCACCTCATCCACATGCGTCAGGTACACACCAACGTTATGGTTATCACACACGCACCTTTCGAATACCACGCTGAAGCACATCTCGCTCGGGACGGCATCCACCCAAACCACGCAGGCGTACGAGCTATGGCACACAACATCAAACACCTGATGGTCCATAGATGCCGTCCTGCACTGACAAACGCTCAAACACAACATCCTCAACCAGCTTACACTTTAAGTGCCAGCACCGCAAACACGCCAGAACACACGATGGCATCAAAGGGGACCACAACGACCACTGCACCCACGCATACACACGCGGCAAACGACAACACTCCGAACACAACCCGCACACACACAAAGTTCGCGCAAACTGTGACACGGAAAACCACAAGCACGCAAACACAGACAGATGACATCGAGGAACACAGCGAGTCTCCACAGCCACTGACCCCACAGCCACCGACCCCACAGACACGACGCACGCGCACATCACGCAGAAAACACCGTTGACTATCTAATCACCAGCCCACCATGCAGTCAACGAACTTTCTATGAATGCGAAAACTCATGGAGAAACGTAGCCGATACCTACATCATCTACGGATCTACACCCACCACCTGGCTCACAACACAGTACCTAAAGGCCTCACCCCTAAAACAGTTCCTGCATTAGGAAAACTGACACCTGAACTAGAGCTAGAGTGGGCATCAGCCCTTAACAACACAGCCCGTACGTTTCTAGAAATATTAAAGAAACAGTGCCACGCGCAACTTGCTACGATCCAGGCCCATATGAATAATATCAGTCTCACCGACGCGGAGGCAAACACTCTCGAACTACACATTCAACAACTCAACCACGAGCTAGCTAACAAGGAACACTCAAAACTCGGAAAACCTAATTCCAACAACGACACGGATACCGGACCCACTAACACGACACACGCAGCAGCCGAACAAATAATTTCCAGCACCACAACCACAACTCCCCGCAACATCGCTGAGTCACCCCGAGAAAACGCTGACGCAAGCACCGTAATAGATATATCACGCTCACTAACCAGCAAGGAACTACAAGTCCTCTCTAGGGGGTTAACATTCTGCCCTACACTCAATTCTGTTAACGAATACGAAATCCACAAAGACATATCAGACTTTGCGAGACGGCTACGCCTTAGAGAATTCTTCGCTCATTCAACACAAGAAAACAACAACGACTTCCGACTACCATCAACCTGGACACCAAATCACGGCCGAGAACCCGCATTAGACCTGTACTTTAAACAAGTAAGCAACGACATCCTTCGCGGTATTTCCCAAAGCTCGCGTGGTCACAACCTCACTAAAACACAGCGTGACATCATCAAAGCGCTAGCTGACAGAGATGATATCATTATCAAGCCCGCAGATAAGGGTGGGAGTATCGTCATCTGGCCCACAGATAAATATATTTCTGAAGCTCATAGGCAACTCAACAATACGCAACACTACCTCAAACTGGACCATGACCCAACAAAGGAGTACACGGCGCTAATAACCCATACCATACAGGACCTCCACGAACGAAAGCTCATCACACGTGATGACCTCAGATATCTCACCCCATCAAACACAGGCGCAGGTCGTTTCTATTTACTGCCCAAAATCCACAAGGTACACGCCAACGAGCTCTACACGGCTGACATCCCCGGCAGGCCAATTGTATCTAATAACAACACACCAACAGAAAGACTCTCGAAATTCCTGGACCACTATTTAAACCATATTCCGACAACACTGCCATCGCATGTACAAGACACACCCCACCTCCTCAGAATAACCAGAGATATAAACAACACTCGTACATTTGGTAGGGACACAATACTAGCCACGCTGGATGTGACATCACTGTATACTAACATCCCACACAACGACGGAATCACAGCCCTCTGCAATACCCTTTCTATAACAAACACCAGAAAAGACACGGAAACCATACTCGCTCTAATAAACTTGGTCCTTAAACTGAACTACTTCGAGTTCAATTTTGAACACTACCTACAAGTACACGGTACAAGTATGGGCACACCTGTTGCACCCACATACGCAAATATCCTAATGGGGTTCTTAGAAAACAAAGTTCTCAGCGCCCTCTCATTGAAACCCACTGTGTACCTTCGATACATCGATGATATACTGATAATATGGGAACACGGGGAACATGAATTTCAAAAGTTCATAGATCTACTGAACACCGCACATAGCAACATAAAGTTCACATCACAACAGTCAACTCACTTAATTAACTTCCTCGACACCACAGTATCACTAGACAACGGCAACCTCATCACAACCCTGTACAAAAAGCCAACTGACAAACAACAATACCTTCACTTCAAGAGTCACCACCCGCGTCACTGTAAGGTTGGAATTCCTAATGGGCAGAGTGTAAGACTACGCAGTTTGTTCAAACGACACAGATTACGCTGAGAAGCTTGACGAACTCTGCAGTACACTTGCCAAAAGGGACTATACAGACTCCCTCCTAACCGAATTCCGTCGCAAGGCACTCACACTCGATCGAGACGAGGTTCTGGAAAACCGAAAAAATCCTGACGCGTGCCAAATAAGCTTCATCACAAGATATTCCAACGCACTTCCAAACATCAAAGCCATTTTACAGAAGCACGAGCCCCTCCTTCAAAGCAGTGACCGACTTAGCAATATATTCACAAATCCCATACAGGTGACATACCGACGCGCAAAAAACCTGGCGGACTCCTTGGTCAATGCCAAAATCAGCAAAACAAGCACCCCGTACACGGGAACACGACCCTGCAACCTCCCGCGCTGCAAAACATGCAAGCACGTTCAACACGCTAACTCCATCAAAAGCACTGCAAGCAATTACACGAGGAGGAGGAGGAGTGTCGTTGGGAGGAACCCGAGAGGTCTGCCTGCCTGATTAGGCGGCATGTTTCTCGGGAAGGGAAAGGTGGTGGAGAGGAGGAGAGGAAAGGGTGAAGTGGAAGACCGAGCGGAATCAGCTAGGGGGGAGGATAGCTGCGTCCATGGGCCGACTTCAGGGGAACTGTGCCGGCATACGCCTATTACACATCTGAGGGAAACCCAGGAAAAACCCCAGACGGCACAGCCGGCCCGCGGATTCGAACCGCGGACCTCCCAGTCTCCAAGCGCACGCGTTACCGCTGCGCCACCGGACCCACCCCGTTAACCACGCATTCACATGCACAAGCTCCAATGTCATATACTGCATTGAATGCGGCGATTGCTCTATGCAATACATTGGTGAAACCGGCCAACAAATGAACAACCGCCTTACCGGACACAGAACCGACACGTCCAACAAACTCCCCAAAGCAGTCGCCGAACACTTTAACGTTCCTGGTCACAATTTTGACAACATTAAACTATATATTCTAGAAACCGGGTTTAAATCCACACGTGACAGACGTGATAGGAAGTCTTATCTCATATACAAGTTCAACGCTCTTCACCCGTCCGGTATCAACAAATCACAAGGCACCCTAGAAACACTTCACAAATAAAATATGCTTTTCCCTTCTACCTCCATTATCATCTGTTATGTTCTGCATGGCCACTGCTTTCTACTTTCTTTATTGCATGCCACAACTTTGCATTACAATAATAATAATAATAATAAAAAAACCGTTGTTGGTTCTGGAATTTTCCCCACGTAATCACTAACCTCCTTATCTTTCGCTATGCTTGCCAATTCTTGCCTGTTGTCCCGTTTCGTCCACGTGTTCGTGAACCTTCCATTTTTCTGTAACCGGTCTGTAGCCTAGATCACTACGTTCACATAATCCCCTCCACACTCTAACAAAGCAGCCATTCACTCCGGCCGTAAAACCCCGTACGGAACCTTTCTTCCCTCCGGGCTGTTGACCCACAATTCGCATGAACCTTTAAACACGTCACACCTAACCCTTTAAATACCATGCCAATGATGAGGACGGTGCCCAGAAGAAGAACAGTCTCTGTTCGAAATATCGGCGGCTTCTGTCCTGAGGCAACTCCTTCCTACATTCTACCGGTTCGCTGGATTTCTACCCATCTAGAGTTATAACTCAGGATGGCAGGGTTGTGCGACGCCATCTAAACCAAATGAGAGGTCCCGCCACACCAAGCAACGGACTGCTAGAGTTAGTTGAGAACCCGACTGATGTTTCTACAGGCGACTGTGTCCCACAAGGGCTTGTAACACCTACATCTATTCCAATGGATCAAGCACTATATAGCTAGTTCCCCAGCTGTTCCAGAAGCCAGTGCGTCTTCACCGCAACTTAGTGGTCCTATCTCTACACGACCACGCAGAATACGTCTGCGATATTTGGACGATTTTGTCAGCTAGAGGGAAGGGGTGTTGTGTACTGTTGCGTGGTGTATGATTCAGAAAGGTGTGACGGCACCGCTTTGGCGCGAGAACATCACGTATCGCGGGGAAGCGTGTGTTCTCTGGTTTCGGGGATCACGCGATGCGTTCACTCTGATGCGCCAGTCGGGCGTATCCCTTCTGCAGAACAGACATATGTAGTCCAGAAAGTAATAAAGTTCGAGTTCATCGTGATCAACGGAGTCTCAATCTCCCAAACTCAATAGATACCTCCAGGCAGCGTGTCACTTAACACGCTTTTGCTGCACGCTGACCCGACGGGAAGACCTTACAACGTGGACCACTTCGGCAACGCACTGAAAGATATTGTTTCTAAAGAAGAAGTCGCCGGGTTCGGGGCGTATCAGTTGAACCATGTATGGGCAATAACACTTCATACAACTGTTCAGAAGGAAAAACTGCTGGCTCGCCAAGATGTCATCGTATCTGGAAGACCGCCGCTTTGTCTCAAGTGTAAGAAGGTTGTCCATATAAGGAAGCAATGTCAAACGCCCTGGTCCAAAGCCTGTCGTACTTTTGGGCACGTGGAAGACGAATGTGTCAGCACCTATGCTTCGAAGCTACGGAGCTCCAGACATGGAACGACGGAGTATTTTATCGAGGACATAGCAGATAGCCCGGAAACCAACAGAAAAGAAGGATGCAGAAGTCATGGCACCTGTAGACGACGTGAATGAAGAAACTACGGGAGATGTGACAGCAGGGAGTAATCAAGAACCGGAAAAAGACGCCAGTGAGGAAACAACGAAACGACGAAAGTCTAGATTCAATGTATCTGAAGGATGTGCAGAAAGTGGACAGCAACAGCGTGATACTACGGATACAAAAAAAAAAAAAATTGTGAGAGTGTCCCTGTTAGCAAAGTAAAGAGAATGAAACCGGAAAGCAAGACCGTTTGTGGTCCAGGGCCCCTGGAGGTGGGGCAGTCAATGCTAGACAACATGGACTTTACTGATATTTGAATTGGACTATGTATTGCAAAAGGACGCCTGACCTTCACAAATATTTAGAGGTAAGATAAAAACCGCCCTGCAAATATGGGAGATGTAACCAATTCCTCAGTGCAATGAAGGGAAGGCAATTAAGAATTACTTTAAAAGCGATAAAACCCCCGTGCCGGGGAACAAGTCAAAAGACGACACAACACACAGGCACAGACTGACAAACAAGGATTTATTATTATCAAACCTGGTTTATATCCTCTAACCTAACCAACAACGCCTTCTTCAGCAAGGTTCCCAATCACACCCTCAGCATGCCTATATAGTGACTTTATCTTTATCAAAAGCACAGGACTTATCTTGCGTCCCTCCTGTTTGCATCTTCCAAAAACTTCTCGACTGGAGCAGTTATCAGCACTGAAGGCACACTCACACACCTGGACCCCGCATTTTTTGTACTTAAAGCTTCACGATATAATAAAGCACCGCCCTTATTACTCTTATATAAAATTTTTGTCTCATGAAATTTAGCAACACAACCCTGGCAACTTTTTAAATGCTCAACCAAGTTTCCATACCCCCTGCTAAGAATTACAACACTTAATGTCCGGGGACTTTCTGGGAGGAAGAAACAGTATCAGCTAAGAAGGTACCTAGATACGTGTCCTGTGATAGAAGTGTTGGCGTTACACGAAACCAAAATTAGTACTCATGAGGGGACCAAAGAGCTACTGGAAAAAATTTTTCCTGTCAGAGTACGAAGCTGTTGTTAGTCGCTCCGTTGAAGGGTCAGGAGGCTGTTTATTGTTGGTTAGAAGGTCAGTGGATTACGAACCAGTGGTTTACGTTGCGGATAGCAATGGCCATATGGCTTTACTGGATATTGCGTTTGATGACGAAGTGTGGCAACTAATGTGCATTTACGCACCAAACGATGATAAAGAGAGAGAGAGACATTCTTTTGTTCTTTACAAAAGTACATAGAAACAGATCGTACTACAGTCGTGCTTGGTGATTTCATTTGTGTTCTCAACGCGAAAGACAGAAGCCATGGAAGATCACAGCATGATAGGAGTGTGGATGTACTGAGAAATATTGTGAGCCTGTGCAACCTGGTAGATATAGCAAAATGTGTGAAAGAAACGATGAGGTACACGCACTACCAAAGGGGCAGCGAAGCACGACTTGATCGTATATATGTGTCGGGGAAAAACGCAACGGAGTTAGTAGGTACAGTGTATTACCAGTTCATTTTAGTGGTAACTGTATGGTTCTTGCAACGCTTGGTGATGTGGCAGATAAGACAAGAAACTGTGGGTGGCAACAGTGGAAGCTCAACAACGAACTGTTACAAGATGAATTACGTTGTAAGACAGCTCATTGTACAGATGAAACATTCGGAGCAAGCGTATGGTGTACAGTGGGAAATTGCAAAACAGAAAGTGCGCGAAACGGCCATTGAAAGATGTAGTATAACGTCATATAAAAAGAATGAAGAAAACACATTGAAGAAAAGATTGTGCAGTCTGATCAAGATGGAATCTGAGATGCCAGGAGAATTCTTTGAAGATATTCAGGATACAAAGCTCGGGCTCAGTCTTATCCAAGAAAGCAAGTGCCAGGGCGCCATGATAAGAGCAAGGTCACAAGGATTCTTGCCGGATGAGCGGCCAAGCAAATATTTTCACCAGAAAGAAAGAAGGCATTCCGTTCGGAACAAGATTACTAAAATGAGTGACGGTGGACGGAAGATTGATACGCAGAAGGACATAGAAGAATCTTTCTGGAATTATTATAACTCTTTGTTGGGAAATGCACGCCCAGCTGGTGGTGGGATGACTCAGGAACGAATTCGGGAGTTGATGCCGCAACTAGATGACCAAGAGAAGGAAGAACTAGAGGCGCCGATTTCAAAGGATGAAGTTCGTCAAGCCATCAAAGCACTGCAGAACAATCGGTCACCCGGGCCCGATGGTATCAGCGCTGAGTTCTACAAGAAACATGTTGACTTGCTGAGTGCAGTGCTAGTGAAGGTATTTAGTGAGACTGAGACTAACAACATTCTACCGTACTCAATGGAACGTTCAAGTACAGTGCTCATCCCAAAAGAAATCCCTGACGGATCCGTTCCAAGAGTGACAGATTTCAGACCGATAACCCTCACCAACGTCGACTACAAAATATTCGCCAAAGTCATTGCAGCGAGGATGCAGAAAGTAATGCCAAAACTAGTGGGTGAACATCAAACCTGTGCTATACAAAGATTAGTATTCAAAGCAACATACATGTGGCAAGGACAGTACTGGACAGATGCAGACTAGAAGGAGACCAGGCAGCTATGATGCAGTTCGACCTGTCCAAAGCGTTCGATCGGGTGAATCATTTCTTTCTGTTTTCCATCCTTGAAGCAGTGAATATGGGTCCTATCTTCATAAACAGGATACGCCTGTCTTACGCAATGGCTGAGACTCGTCTGGTCATCAATAAAATCCTGAGCGAACCCATTGCACTGCAGAACTCAGTACGTCAAGGCTGCCCCATGTCCCCACATCTGTTTGACTTATACTTAGAACCCCTGTGCCGAAGCATAAACAAGTGTACTGACGAATGGAAACAACTCAGGGAAAAGAGGTGCTGACGCCAGGAATCGAACCTGGGTCTTCTGATTTCCGGTCAGATATGCTAACCGCTACACCACACCAGCACGCCGTTTCCCTTGAGCCATTGAGTGCCTCAAGTACGGGGGGGGACGGACAACCAACCACGCTATTCCCATTCTCTCTTACATCTTTCTCACTCACTCTCTCATTCAGACACGAGGCAGGGCGATTGTAAACGACGTAAACAACGAGATTTGGCCGAGGCAGACCAACAATTAGGGACGACACAGACAAGTAAGCCTCAAACGCCCAGAAATTTCTGGGCGTTTGAGGCTTACTTGTCTGTGTCGTCCCTAATTGTTGGTCTGCCTCGGCCAAATCTCGTTGTTTAAGTGTACTGACGTGCACGCTAACACTTGGCAGCACGGAGATAAAGACGCTTGCGTATGCGGATGACCTGACCGCGTTGCCAAGCGTTGCCAAAGTCATGGAAATTGTCGAAGGATACTGTGAAGCATCAGGGGCACAACTAAACAAAGATAAATCTGTCGGTGTATGGGCAGGCGAGTGGGGATCCAAGCCTAAGGAATATGAGGGCATGACATGGCAGACAAACCTACCAAAATATCTGGGGGTGCCTTTGGAAGATAGTATCAACACGAACCATGTGTGGAAGACGGTAGCGGACAAGGTGCGTAAGCAGGCTTTCACGTGCAAACCAAGCGAACTATCTATATTTCAGCGAGCAAAAGTCTGCAATATGTTTCTGGTTGCGACGGTTGTGTATTTATTGCAGGTTCTCCCGTGTGCTCGCAAGAACATTCATGTGCTTCACAGGATTTTTGCAACTTTGATATGGTGTTCCAAATTCGAGCCAATGCGACGAGAAAACCTGTTCAAAAGTGTCACAGACGGTGGGCTCGGACTACATCATTTGTTTGTAAAACAGATAGTCATGAGACTGTTCTCTCTCAGGAACGCTTCCCACCCTGTCTTGAGACCTATGTTACAGTGTGTGACTGGAGAGCACCTGCCATGCATAGCGGTTCCTGTAGTTAAACTGAAGGCTAAGCTTCTTGGATTTTATAATGAGGTTGTAGGATGTGTTAAGTTCTTGCTTTGTAGATATTCTGTGCAATATGTTTTTGAAGTCGACAGAAAACGACTTGCAAGTGATCTTATCGATTCCTTACTTCCAACACCTCTGTATCGTGCGGTATCGCAAGAAGGGAAAGGGAAAGATGTTTTGTGCCGTGTAAGCAAGATGCCAATTAGAGCGGATTTGAAGACTTTTTTTTCCGACTTCATGCAGGTATTCTTCCTGTTACGGCGTGGCTTGCATCAAAAGGAATTTTTGTACCGTGGACTCTTAATTGTCGCGTGTGTAATGTGCCTGAGACGACTGACCACGTATTTCTGTACTGCAATGAGGCTATGTTTTTTTTGGGATGGCGTACAACAAAAGCTGAAAAAGACACTGTACTTAAACGAGCACACAAGTAGGTTTTTGCCATTGGCTAGGGGGACGGATACCAGATATGATATGATCATTGTAATCGGCCTGCACGCACTGTGGAAGCTCAAGATGCTGAGTCGGAATGAGGAACCCTTAAAACCCCCTTTTGAGTATTTCCAACAAGAAATGTTGGAAACCTTCAAAATAGCACGATACAGGGAAGACGTACCCGAGTGTTTACAAAATAAGTGACCGGGAGTGTATTCCCTGGATGTGACTGGGAGTCACATAGAGCGTTTTACATTATTTTTCATTATGTGACGTGTACGAATGTATAAGACTTGTGGAATAAAAGGAAAAAAAGAGGTGGCCGAGTGGTTAAGGCGTTGGACTGCAAATCCAATGGGCTCTGTACCTCTTTTCTGTCGCCAAGAAAACATTGGTAGCTCATCTTCTCGATGTACTCTTGCCTGTGCCCATCTACCGTCAAACGACTCCGGGTGGCATGGCACGGATGTATTGTGCAGAGTCAAGAAGATGCCGGTCAAGCTCAACATGAAGTCCTTTTTCTTTAAATTACACACGTCGACACTGCCCGTGAAAGCTTGGCTTCAACAGAAGGGATTCTATGTTCCGTGGTCCGTGAACTGCAGATTTTGCAATACGCCCGAGACTGTCGATCACCTTTTTCTGGACTGCACAGAAGCTTTATTCTTTTGGGATGATTTACAGTTCAAGGTCCTTAAGCGCCGTCTTTCGCTTAGCCCACATACTATTCGTTTCCACCCATTACCCCCCGGAGAAAATGTGAGATACGATATCGTTCTCCTTGCTGCCATGTACTGTTTGTGGAAGCTTCGTTTGGCCGATAGGAACAAAGCGCCCTTGTGTCCTCCTATGAAATATTTCAAAGCCGAACTACTGCAGGTAAAGTTAGCTTGTATTCAGCTTTTAGAAGTGCTTGAGTGGTTAGATACAGTCTGCGAAAGGCTGTATGCTTTGTAGAAGTTGTGTTATTGATGTGTCCGGTATAGAGGAGAAACACCGTATTCTCTCTGTTATTGTGTCGTAAGTGACTCAGAGTAGTAAGCTCAGAAAAATAAAGGTGAAAAAAAAAAAAACGACGAGGTGGCCGAGTTGTTAAGGAGTTGGACTGCTAATCCAATGGGCACTGCCTGCGTGGGTTCGAGTCCCATCCACGTCGAGAGTGGCGTACCGGAAGTGAAATACCTGTGCGTGTACACTGGAGCCGCAGCCACAACACTCTTTTCACTTTGCACACACGAACTTCCCTTCCTCATCTTAACAAGTGCCCTGAATATAGGACATACAAGAGACACCCGTGTTTCATACGAGGTCGTTTCAGAGACTGTGTAAATAAATGCGTAGTTGTAGGGCTGCAAACAAGACGAGGTGGCCGAGTTGTTAAGGCGTTGGACTGCTAATCCAATGGGCACTGCCTGCGTGGGTTGGAGTCCCATCCACGTCGAGAGTGGCGTACCGGAAGTGAAATACCTGTGCATGTACACTGGAGCCGCAGCCACAACACTCTTTTCACTTTGCACACATGAACTTCCCTTCCTCATCTTAACAAGTGCCCTGAATATAGGACATGCAAGAGACACCCGTGTTTCATACGAGGTCGTTTCAGACACTGTGTAAATAAATGCGTAGTTGTAGGGCTGCAAACAAGACGAGGTGACCGAGTTGTTAAGGCGTTGGACTCCTAATCCAATGGGCTCTGCCCGCGTGGGTTCGAGTCCCATCCAGTCCCAGCGAGTGGCGTACGGGAAGTGAAATACCTGTGCGTGTACACTGGAGCTGTAGCCACAACACTCTTCTTTGCACACACCTACTTCCCTTCCTCATCTTAACAAGTGCCCTGAATATAGGACATGCAAGAGACACCAATAGTATAATTATATGTCCTATAGCCAAGCGTTTTCTCTAATCCAATTCCAATCCAATTCGAATCCAATTCTAATCCAATTCGAATCCAATTCTAAGCCCTAATCCAGTTCTAATCCAACACAAGCCAAATCCAAAGCCATCTGATTGGCCGCCATTAGCTCCGCCCAGTTCACGCTGAATGGCCCATGCTAAGCCTACTGATCATTGATTGGTTGACTGTAGCTCCGCCCCTTTATGCTAATTACTCGGCTCTGCCAACTTCACGCTGATTGGTGCATGCGTGTCGCTGAGCACAGCTCCGCCCCTTTATGCTAATTAACTGGCTCCGCTGATTGGTTCATTCGAAGCATACTGATCACTCTCCACATTTTCCAGACTTTCTAAGCGCTCTGGTTGGCCGTCCCCAATTTAAGCCTACCGATTGGCCCGTTCTAAGCCCACTGATTGGCTGACTAAGCCCGCTGAACATAGCCTTCGTTAGCGCCCGCCAGATGGCGCGCTTGGCAGCGACCCTGCTGCGGCTTTATCTCATACGTCCAAACTTACCTCGTGCCACCAGATGGCGCGACTCAGGTGCATCAACTCCGCACGGTTCCACTTTGAGGCATCACACGAGCGAGAGAACTTTGTCGAGATGTGCTGCAACATATTGC
Source organism: Ornithodoros turicata (assembly GCF_037126465.1). Lineage (NCBI taxonomy): Eukaryota > Metazoa > Arthropoda > Arachnida > Ixodida > Argasidae > Ornithodoros > Ornithodoros turicata. The sequence continues at coordinate 29,710,068 of NC_088202.1, read as the reverse complement.
GCTCCCGTTTCACCGCAAACAAGTTGCGGGACATCATACGCGAAATCTTGGATGAGTACCTGTCGGCTTACAGGAAGCAATCACTGCGCGAGCTTCAGGAACTACGTCAGGAAGAAATAAGAGACCTGCAGACGATCATCAATCGCGCTAGGAGCTATGGATGAAAATAAAGATGCATCACACCTCGCTACACAGTCTGCTCAAGTTATTCCACGATGCGCATGCAGTTCCAGAATCCCGCTCGAATTCTTATCTCAAGCGCGTCCATGTGTGGCAAGACGGTGCTCACGCAGAATATAATGAGACACCCCGAGTTATTTAGCATTCCACCACAGAAGATACTCGACGTACGAAAGTATGCAGCCGGATGGGAAAAGGATATCGACGGCGTGGAGTTTATGGACAGGATACCCACAGATTGGGATGAGCGATATCCCACTCTCATTGACGATCAAATCACGGAAAAGAGGGGTCTATCGGAGGTAGAGTCGCTGTTTGTGAACTGAAAATGAGGACAAGTATTACCTAACTTTCCTCATCTTGAAGACAATAGTGAAACATACCTTTCTCGTTGTGCGCTTCACCGGGAGTCGACCGACGGAAGTAGCTTCACAGACCTCAAATGAGTTGTATATATCGCAACTTTTATATAAAGCGCCCCTGGAGGAGCGCATGGGTGGTGCGATTTTGTTTACACAATCACGCAGGAACAGCCGGTCATATATGATGCGCGCGCGCGCGCGAAGGACATTTGGAACTTCTTGGAAACCAAAGTGGATAAGCGAACCCTTTGTTTTTGGTTACAGAAAGCTTGTTTCTGCATGTGGAAATGAGAGGGCTATAACAGGCAGTCCACTTTGACGTGGGATCGTAGAGATTTTTTTCTTAAGATAGACTTGCCTTATTAGGCACAACAGTTTACTTTTTTAATACGCGTGGCCTCGGGGCGTGACTGCCGAAGCTAGATGACTTCATTTCTCGAAAAACATGATTTACGATCTACAAACTGCGAGCTCTGATATAAAACAGATGGCCCAACTTGTTGAGACATGCAGCGCGGCGGCCGAGGCTCCATGACCTCATTTCTTGACAAACGTGATTTACGACTTCCAAAGCATGGCAGTACGCGAGCTTTGATATAAAACAGATGGCCCCAACGTGTTGGGATGGCCCATGAAGCTCCGTGACCTCATTTCTCGGAACACATGATTTACGACCACCAGAGCATGGGAATACGCGAGCTTTGATATAAAACACATGGCCCCAACGTGCTGACACGTGCACCGCGGCTGCGGAGGCCCCTTGACGTCATTTCTCGGAACACATGATTTACGACTACCAAAGCATGGGAGTACCCAAGCTTTGATATAAAACAGATGGCCCCAACGTGTTCTGACATGCAGAGTGGCCGATGAAGCTCCGTGACCTCATTTCTCGGAACATATGATTTACGACCACCAAAGCACGGGAGTACACGAGCTTTGATATAAAACAGATGGCCCCAACGTGTTCTGACATGCAGCATGGCCGATGAAGCTCCATGACCTCATTTCTCGGAACACATGATTTACGACCACCAAAGCATGGGAGTACACAAGCTTTGATATAAAACAGATGGCCCCAATGTGTTCTGACATGCAGCATGGCTGCTGGTTTATAAACCACGAGAGCGCCTCAGGGGGGAACAGTCTGCTTCAACTCGCTTCAAAAGTAAGTTATTCGCCTCACTTGTTGCGCATTTCTTACGGCTCCTTTTACTTTCAGTGCCTAGGTGTGTATACTGCTTTTTTGACCCTCACGATATCGAGGATGAGTCGGAAGAGAATTCTTGGGACGACGCACCTCCTACACTGTGTGCTCATGTGATGAGATTGCACCCCGACATGGATATATTCTTCCTGCCCTTCTTCCAGACTGACAGTGCATTTAGAGATGCAAAACACAGCGCGAGAAGACACAACGGAAGAAGAGAGGACAGGACAGGCGCTGACTCCAACGAACAGTTTAATAATACAAAAACCAGTACGCAGGCGCACAGCCGCCAACCCAGTCACCCCACCTTGGTCCAAGAGCGCAGACGCTCAGACAGACACAATCACTACCGTCTCGACAACATCCTCCTCTCCCCCGATAACAAAGACACAGAAGTTTGGCTCACACACCTACCGCCTCTATCCCCGATGAAAAACGCTTCAGATAACTCCCGCGCACCCTTATCTCTGCTCCTAGATAGCACAACAATCTGACTAAATAGCGGAGTACACTTGCATTTGGTAACATGCATAGGCAAATGACGCGTGTCCGCACTAGACAAAGACCTTTCATGCTCTCGGGCCCTGTCGTTAACACACCGGCCAGTCTGGCCAATGTACACCCTATCGCATGTGAGGGGGATCTCATAAACTACCCCCACCGCACAGCTAACGTACTGGTGCTGATGACTCTTGCCACAAGAGACTTTAGGCTTACTACGATCAACTTTCGAACAAAGGCCCGAGAGCTTGCAAGGTGCCGAAAATACCATAGGTACACCGTACCTATTAGCCACTCTTTTCAAATTGTGCGATACTCTGTGCACGTACGGAACAACCATACATCTAGTGGAACCCCTCGCGACTTCCCCCCTAGGTTTCCGCACCTTTCCTTTAACCTTTTGGAGAAGGCCTTCGGCTACACTCGCCAACAGCCTTGTGGGGAATCCAGCAGCACCCAACCTGTCCACCTGGGCCGCGAAACTCTCCAACAAAACGTGCTCACAAGACTTCTTTAAAGCGGATTCCAAGCAGAGCAAAGCAATAGCGCGCTTCACAGTCTTAGATTGGGCCGAGTCAAAAGGCATCAGGTCCTTCTTTGCCCTCGGGTGGAAGGCCCAACACAAGCGATTCTCCCCAACACGGATATTAAGGTCCAAGAACTGTATACGCCCATTCGCCTGTAGCTCTGACGTGAACGACAACCCTTTCCCTCCACAGTGAAATTGCTGTAACACACCACTAACAATACTCTCATAGCAATCATCAGCGCGCCGTCCCACAACAACCAGGAAATCGTCAACGTACCGACAAATTCTAAGCACAGACCCATCATCCAGAACAGATCTGACCCCTCTATCCACCGCGGAAAGAAAAATGTCGCACAAAACCGGCGCAACACACGACCCGATGCAAATACCCCGACGCTGCAAAAACAGCCTATCCTCATGCTGCACTACTGTCGCCCCCAAATAGAACTCCAAAAGAGTCATGAAGTTATCCACGGCAAGCCCAGAAGCATTCTGAAAGGCGATCACACCATTCACCTCAATGCAGTCCCTGACAGCACAAAACAGTTCCTGGTGAGGCACAGAATAGAATAAATCCACCACGTCCACGGAGAACAGATATCCCACTGATGTCAATCCCTCCAGCAGGCCGATGACCTCACCAGAACTCCTCACCACGAAGGGGTCCCCCAAGTCAAGCTCCCGCAAGTGCTTAAGCAGAAATCGACTCACATGGAGCTGCCAAGTGCCCTTTTCGCTGACAATTGTCCGGAACGGTACCTCAGGCTTGTGCGTCTTGGCTGTGAAAAACATCGCCAACGTCCCGCTTTTGCTGCCCTTCACTGCCTTAGCAAGGCGTTGCAATTCAAAAGACTCACACAACGCTGCCGCCCTCTTCCTGGCCGTCGATTCACAGACTTGGACTTGACGGAAGTTCTTCTCCACAGCGCTCCCGGCCTTCTCTGCAAATACACCCTCCGGGAGCACAACAAACCCGCCTTCCTTGTCAGACTGCAGAAGGCGCACCCATTGCTCCGGCAAAACTCCACCACCTTGCCTACGCGGCATATGCCTCTTTGCGGAGGGCGGCGTACGGTTCTTTCCAACACCTCAACACCCTCTGCGGTGCACCTACCCTTGTCCTCCTGTTGGGCCCTCTCAGCCACACGACGGTTGAGGGCCAGCAACTCATGCGTGGGAATGACGGGTTCAAGGCTATACTTGGGACCTTTCCTGAGCACAGAAGAAACTTCCTCTGGAAGACTGACATCACCCAAAACCACCGGGTCCTTACGCCGTACCGGTGTAGGCATCTGGGCCGTGGTCGCCCTAAGGAGCGCTGCCAGCTGAACGCCCCACAAGGCCTCGGTCGTACGTGCAACCTGTGCTCTCAGCGCCTCATACCTTCTGACTGCCACCCACGCTGGAAGCTGCTCAAAACAGTTCACCCGCAACCAATCAGCAAAGGTTCTGACTTGCCTCCAAAACTCGGACCTCAACACCTTACAGACGCGCATGGCATGACCAAACGACGGGGACATCAGGCCGAACAGGGTGTTAATCTCCGGCGGTACCAACCTTTTTCTGAGGCACCAAGTGATGACTCTAGCCCGGCAGGCTGTGGCCGCCATTGCCGCCATAATTGCAGCCATATCTGGCGCTCTTGATGAAACACAAAAAGAAGGGCCCGATGTAGAAGAAATGTAATCCAAGAGGACTCGCTGTTGGGCACGTTGGTAACTATACATGAAGATGCAAAACACAGCGCGAGAAGACACAACGGAAGAAGAGAGGACAGGACAGGCGCTGACTCCAACGAACAGTTTAATAATACAAAAACCAGTACGCAGGCGCACAGCCGCCAACCCAGTCACCCCACCTTGGTCCAAGAGCGCAGACGCTCAGACAGACACAATCACTACCGTCTCGACAACATCCTCCTCTCCCCCGATAACAAAGACACAGAAGTTTGGCTCACACACCTACCGCCTCTATCCCCGATGAAAAACGCTTCAGATAACTCCCGCGCACCCTTATCTCTGCTCCTAGATAGCACAACAATCTGACTAAATAGCGGAGTACACTTGCATTTGGTAACATGCATAGGCAAATGACGCGTGTCCGCACTAGACAAAGACCTTTCATGCTCTCGGGCCCTGTCGTTAACACACCGGCCAGTCTGGCCAATGTACACCCTATCGCATGTGAGGGGGATCTCATAAACTACCCCCACCGCACAGCTAACGTACTGGTGCTGATGACTCTTGCCACAAGAGACTTTAGGCTTACTACGATCAACTTTCGAACAAAGGCCCGAGAGCTTGCAAGGTGCCGAAAATACCATAGGTACACCGTACCTATTAGCCACTCTTTTCAAATTGTGCGATACTCTGTGCACGTACGGAACAACCATACATCTAGTGGAACCCCTCGCGACTTCCCCCCTAGGTTTCCGCACCTTTCCTTTAACCTTTTGGAGAAGGCCTTCGGCTACACTCGCCAACAGCCTTGTGGGGAATCCAGCAGCACCCAACCTGTCCACCTGGGCCGCGAAACTCTCCAACAAAACGTGCTCACAAGACTTCTTTAAAGCGGATTCCAAGCAGAGCAAAGCAATAGCGCGCTTCACAGTCTTAGATTGGGCCGAGTCAAAAGGCATCAGGTCCTTCTTTGCCCTCGGGTGGAAGGCCCAACACAAGCGATTCTCCCCAACACGGATATTAAGGTCCAAGAACTGTATACGCCCATTCGCCTGTAGCTCTGACGTGAACGACAACCCTTTCCCTCCACAGTGAAATTGCTGTAACACACCACTAACAATACTCTCATAGCAATCATCAGCGCGCCTTTTGACTCGGCCCAATCTAAGACTGTGAAGCGCGCTATTGCTTTGCTCTGCTTGGAATCCGCTTTAAAGAAGTCTTGTGAGCACGTTTTGTTGGAGAGTTTCGCGGCCCAGGTGGACAGGTTGGGTGCTGCTGGATTCCCCACAAGGCTGTTGGCGAGTGTAGCCGAAGGCCTTCTCCAAAAGGTTAAAGGAAAGGTGCGGAAACCTAGGGGGGAAGTCGCGAGGGGTTCCACTAGATGTATGGTTGTTCCGTACGTGCACAGAGTATCGCACAATTTGAAAAGAGTGGCTAATAGGTACGGTGTACCTATGGTATTTTCGGCACCTTGCAAGCTCTCGGGCCTTTGTTCGAAAGTTGATCGTAGTAAGCCTAAAGTCTCTTGTGGCAAGAGTCATCAGCACCAGTACGTTAGCTGTGCGGTGGGGGTAGTTTATGAGATCCCCCTCACATGCGATAGGGTGTACATTGGCCAGACTGGCCGGTGTGTTAACGACAGGGCCCGAGAGCATGAAAGGTCTTTGTCTAGTGCGGACACGCGTCATTTGCCTATGCATGTTACCAAATGCAAGTGTACTCCGCTATTTAGTCAGATTGTTGTGCTATCTAGGAGCAGAGATAAGGGTGCGCGGGAGTTATCTGAAGCGTTTTTCATCGGGGATAGAGGCGGTAGGTGTGTGAGCCAAACTTCTGTGTCTTTGTTATCGGGGGAGAGGAGGATGTTGTCGAGACGGTAGTGATTGTGTCTGTCTGAGCGTCTGCGCTCTTGGACCAAGGTGGGGTGACTGGGTTGGCGGCTGTGCGCCTGCGTACTGGTTTTTGTATTATTAAACTGTTCGTTGGAGTCAGCGCCTGTCCTGTCCTCTCTTCTTCCGTTGTGTCTTCTCGCGCTGTGTTTTGCATCTTCATGTATAGTTACCAACGTGCCCAACAGCGAGTCCTCTTGGAGTGCATTTAGAGGTGTCGTTAAAAGGTACGTGCTATTGGCATCTGTTCACGATCAGGGAGTAGAGGACTTGCGACAATATTTAATGAGTCACTTTCACGATATGGTCGCTATATTGAGGGCGCAACGAATACCCTTTAGTTTTTGCATTTGTTCTGACGTTTTAACGATAAAGGAAATTCGTGGGGAGATGATCGCGCACATCGCCCACTTTATGGCGTTTGCTCGCGAAGTCCACAGTGACGGAGCCATCGCGAATACCTAATAATGGACGTGATTCAGAAGCCCACAGGGCGCGTAGAAAATAAATTATCAGCGGGAACAGAGCGGGTTGCTGTCCTACGACGTCCAAAACGTTGAAATATGTATTTCCGCAGTGAAAACGAAAAAATTCGGATGCAATGGGGCGCTTCCCGATCATTTGGCTAAACGCAGGAACGTACTAACAAATATTCATTTACCGGCACGTAAGGAGGGTGAGTGTTTTAAATACAACACGCTCGCCCTCCTGCATGCACAGAGTTGGAATACATGGTCAAAAAAATATAAAAATTACGCCGCGGAGTACTGGTAGCCTAGTCGCTTCCCCGCTTCCTACTCTGACCTGGACGAATTCGAAGACAAAAACATGATATCCGTGTACGTATACGAGTACGTCGATCAGGGAGTGCATGTGTCGTGACCCCCAAAACTCGAGTATGAAAAGAAAATTCACTTATTGGCTATAGACCAGCATTTTTTTGGAATCAAGTCCCTCGAGCGGTTACTAATTAGGAAAGACAAGCGTTTCGTATGCGAGTGTTGCACGCGCTCTTTCCTGAAGGAAGAGAGCATGGCGAAACATCGTCGCCTGTGCGCAGACGTAAACGAAATCATATTGGAATTTTGCGAACCGGGCAAAAACTTTGTAGAATTTACTAAAATACAGTACAAGCAGCAGTATAACTATGTCGTCGCGTTGGACACGGAGAGCGTACTCGCACCCAGTGGTGTTGGCATGAAGCGCCACGTCATCTCTAGCTTCTGTGCCGTGCTCGTGCGCACTCACGACTCGAAGGTGATGCGCATCAGGACGCACCATGGTGAAGATTCCGCGAGGCAGTGCGTGAAAGCTTTGATGGAAATGCGGGACGAGATGATCGCCCTGAACGCCTGCCGCGCGGAAATGGTGCTGAATGATGAGCAACGAGCACGACACACAGCCGCCACCCACTACGCGTGCTGTGAGCGGGAGTTCGCGTAACATTTGCCACGTGTCCGGCACCACGACCATTCCAGCGTTGTACTGCCAGCGAGACAAATTACATCGCGACGCTGTGCAACCCCTGTAACGTGGCGTGCACGACGCCGGAAAAACTGCTCATCATGGTGCACAATCTGGCCTATGATTTGGATGGACTACTGCAGGAATTTCACCTTCTCGGGTGGAAGCGAGCTCCCTTCATCGTGGCCAGTTCAATGGAAAAAATCCGATCGTTCGAAATCGGCACCATCCTATTCAGAGATACCATGCAGTACCTAAATTTGTCGCTGGGAGAGCTCGTGGAAACCTTCAAATCCATGGGGGGCGCAGAGGCGTTCCAATGCCTGAAGCAGGTATTTGTCGACGACTACGAAATTTTGCTTCGTAAAGGTGTATTCCCGTACAGCCACGTTAGCTCGTTTGCGGTATACGACGAATTTGCTCTGCCAGCAAAATCCGCCTTCCGAAACGATCTGACGGGGGAGGATATAAGCGACGAAGACTATCAGTACGCGCTGCACGTATTTGAACATTTTGGATGCTCGAATCTGAGGGATTATAACGCATTGTACCTGAAAACGGATGCCCTGTTACATGCTGATGTAATGCAGCACTTGGCGCCTGTGCTACGACGCGCGCGAATTGGAATTGCTTCATTGCGTTTCTCTGGCATCCTATTCGTGGCAATGCTCTCTAAATTACACGCAAGCAAAATTGGAACTGATCATCGACGAGGACATGTACCGAACCATTGAATCGGGTGTTAGAGGCGGGCTCTGCCAGGCGATAAGGCGTCATTTACGGGCTAACAACCCGCTGTGCAGTGGCTACGATCCCGATAAAGAACAGGTGTACATATCGTACATAGATTACAACAATCTTTACGGATTCAGTATGATAAAGCACCTCCCCGTCGGCGATTTCGAATGGGTCGAGGATTTTAGCTCCGTGGATTTTATGCGTCACCCCGCAGATTCGGAGGTGGGATACGTGTACGTGTGTGATTTGGAGTATCCAAAATCTATCCACGCGCTGACGCAGTACTTCCCCCTGGCTCCCGAGAAGGCGGTCGTCCAGAAGGAATGGCTCTCACCATTCCAGCGCGGGCTCCTCGAAGAGTTAATGTATCAGCCAGCGAACAGCAAAAAGCTGCTGCTCACGTGCAAGGACAAGGTCGAGTACCTTGTTCATTACGAGCTGCTCGCGCTCTATTGTAGACTGGGCATGAGGGTGACAAAAATTCACAGAATTCTAAAATTTTGTGAGGCACCATTCCTGCGTCCCTAGATCGAGGAAAATGTTGCAAGACGCGTTGCCTCGAGCACAATGTTCGAGAAAAATTTCTATAAAATCTCAAATAATGCGGTCTTCGGGCGTACGCTGCTAAATAAATTTAATATGCGGGACATTCGAGTAGCCTTCGATGAGGAGACGGCGAGTCGCCTCGGGAGTCGGGCGGAATGCGTGCGAATGGAAATTTCGTTCCCCGATTGCGTCATGTACGAAATGCGCAAAAGAAAAGTGCGATGTGATTTCCCCCTGCAGATTGGCTTCACGATTTTAAAACTGAGTAAGTTAACCATGTACTCGTTCTACTATGAAACCCTGCTGTGTAAGCTCACTTGTCCAGTGATTACCTGCTACTTTGACATGGACTCTCTGATCCTCGGCCTATTCTGTAAGGACTACAAAGAACAGTTACGAGCGATCGCCGACGAACATTTAGACTTGTTTTCCTTCGATCGGGATCATCCGCTGTACAGTGAGAGGAATCGCGGTAGGCTTGGCGCGTTCAAAAGTGAAACGGGTAGCATACCCATCGAGGAAGTAATATGCTTGAAATCCAAAATGTAATCCATCAAATTAGCCGGAGGAAAACAGATAGCAAGAGCTAAAGGGGTCAAAAAGAATGTTGTGCGGAAACACCTCATCCATGATACGTACCACGATACTCTATTCAAGCACACCAGCGTATCGCACAAACAGGTGTCAATAGTTGGAAAGAAACAGTGCATGTACACCATCAGAAATCTGAAAAGAAGTCTGATGGCGTACGGCGACAAACGATACCTCTACAATGACGTTGACTCCTACCTGTACGGAAGCTGCGAATATGGTAAGCTCGAGTGGATGACATAGATAGCGGGATTTCACTAGGCATTCTTTCCCCCCGCACAGATAATGCAGTGGATGAGAAGGAGTAGCGTCATTTGGACTGCGTCACTGGAAGGATGTGGTACCTCGTTCTCTTCTCGCTAGTCTCGTGTGCGCTGGCGCTGGACGCCGGAAACTGTACGGCTATCATCAAGCTGGAGAATGATAAGCACACGTATGCGCACGAATGCCCTGGCGACATCTTGGCCATCAGAGAGTGGCACGTGGTACCTATGCGGTCCGGCATTAACCTGGACAGGAACGCTACTGGATCGCTGCGTACGTGCCTTCACTTGCTGGACGTGAGCGACAGCTACGAAGATATCCAGTGCACGTGGAAGTGTCAACTCACGGAGGACGGAATTTTTCTCAGCCGCTGTCCCCGAGACGTGTACATGATCCGTCACTTCCGCGGAGCCACGCCCAGCATCAAAGGAATCAATCTCTCCAAGACCGCCATGCTTTTTCTCAAACATGTACTCAATAAACGTTGAAATGTATTTTTTTTCCCTGTCTGTCAGAGATAAAGCCGCAGCAGGGTCGCTGCCGAGCGCGCCATCTGGCGGGCGCTAACAAAGGCTATGTTCAGCGGGCTTAGTCAGCCAATCAGTGGGCTTAGAACGGGCCAAGCGGTAGGCTTAAATTGGGGACGGCCAATCAGAGGGCTTAGAAAGTCTGGAAAATGTGGAGAGTGATCAGTAGGCTTCGAATGGACCAATCAGCGGAGCCAGTTAATTAGCATAAAGGGGCGGAGCTGTGCTCAGCGATACGCATGAACCAATCAGCGTGAAGTGGGCAGAGCCGAGTAATTAGCATTAAGGGGCGGAGCTACAGTCAACCAATCAATGATCAGTAAGCTTAGCACGGGCCATTCAGCGTGAACTGGGCGGAGCCAAGCGAACTAATTAGCATAAAGGAGCGGAGCCACGATCAGCCAATCAAAGATCAGTAGGCTTAGCATGGGCCAATCAAAGTGAAGTGTGCGGAGCTAATGGCGGCCAATCAGATGGCTTTGGATTTGGCTTGTGTTGGATTAGAACTGGATTGTGTTGGATTAGAACTGGATTATGGCTTAGAATTGGATTGGAATTGGATTAGAGAAGACTCTTGGCTATAGGACTTATAACTATACTACTGACACCCGTATTTCATACGAGGTCGTTTCAGGGACTGTGTAAATAAATGCGTAGTTATAGGGTTCCAAAAAAGACGAGGTGGCCGAGTGGTTAAGGCATTGGACTGCTAATCCAATGGGGTGGGCTCGAGTCCCATCCACGTGGAGAGTGGTGTACCGGAAGTGAAATATCTGTGCATGTACACTGGAGCCGTTGCCACAACACTCTTTTCACTTTGCACACACCAACTTCCCTTCCTCATCTTAACAAGTGCCCTGAATGTAGGACATGCAAGAGACACCCGTGTTTCATACGAGGTCGTTTCAGAGACTGTGTAAATAAATGCGTAGTTATGGGGTTCCAAAAAAGACGAGGTGGCCGAGTGGTTAAGGCGTTGGACTCCTAATCCAATGGGCTCTGCCCGCGTGGGTTCGAGTCCAATCCATGTCGAGAGTGGCGTACCGGTAGTGAAATACCTGTGCGTGTACACTGGAGCTGTAGCCACAACACTCTTTTAACTTTGCACACGCCTACTTCCCTTCCTCATCTTAACAAGTGCCCTGAATATAGGACATGCAAGAGACACCCGTGTTTCATACGAGGTCGTTTCAGAGACTGTGTAAATAAATGCGTAGTTATGGGGTTCCAAAAAAGACGAGGTGGCCGAGTGGTTAAGGCGTTGGACTGCTAATTCAATGGGCTCTGCCCGCGTGGGTTCAAATCCCATCCTCGCCGAGCACGACAATGTCATGCGCAGCGAGACCTGAAAAGGGCAGGCAAAGGTGTAACATGTGTTCGGCAGGGTCCTGACTTGCGACAAGGATGTCATCGATGTACGCGAAGAGGAAAGCGAGGCCTGTGGTTACCGCTTCTATAAATCGCTGAAACGTCTCCGCAGCGTTGAGAAGGTCAAACAGCATGCGGATGAATTCGAAAAGACCAAACTGGGTGCTGATGGCAGTCTTCGGAATGTCCTCTGGACCAACTGGTATTTGATGGTATGCCTTCGTAAGATCGATCTTGGAAAATATCTTCATCGATCCAGGACGTTAACCAGGTTCGGAGTGCATTAATCCCCGCATATAAAGTCCCCGGATATGACCATATGAAGGGCCGAGGACCAACCAGCAGAATAAGGTCGTGCGATGCCAACGTCAAGCATTCGCACTTAGCTTCGCAATTTGCAGCTTCTCAGGACCCAGGGGACTCGTACGGGAGATAACGGGTTCACTCTTGGTGTCGATGGTGAATCACATCGTGATGTACGGGCTTCAGCCCAGTCCGAGGGCTACGTAAGCGAAGGGTACGCCTGGAGGAGGTCTGTACGTGTAAGTTGATGACACGGAGAGGTGGGAAACGACACGGACGGCAAAGGTCGGCGAAGGGACGGTGGAGATGGCTCGGATACAGAGGTGGGTGTCGTCGTTGACATTAACAGAAAGGCCGAAGTGGTGCAAGAAGTAAGACGGGCTACGGTGCCAAAATGGCGGCAGCCGAACGGCGATGTGGCCAATTGCATGTGAGGTTGGCTCGAAAGTTTGGGCAGGAGGAGGAGCAGCGGCAGGAGAAGAAGGAGGTTCCTCGGGTGCGGCTGAGCGATCGCGAGATGTCCATGACGTGTTCTTTCCGGTCACCAGATTGTGGTAGCGAAGCCACCAGCATAACTGAAGGTTTATTCGGCCAGGTAAGGTCCGTGAAAAAGGAAGAACGTGGAAACATGCCACGAGAAGGCATGGTGTCAACTTCGTCGAAGTTGGGAACCGCAAGTTCACGGCAGAATATGTGGAAAATTGTGGGGAAAAAAATGTCGACCCTGAGCCTCATCTGGCCCTTATTGCGCGTGCACGGCACGGCTTCTTCGCACGTGGGTTGCAAGGTCTGATTTTTTTTCTCATGCTAAATATATGTCATGAAAGACAACGGAGAAGCGCATTTTTCACAGCGAAAGTTCAATGGGTTGTGTCTGCGTGTTTTGTGTGTTCTTTTTGTAGTGTCATTCAATTCTGCATCAGCCTTCCAGAGAGGTGGGATTTTGCATACTGTATGTTATGGTGCTTGGAGTGCAACCACTGCGTGCAACAATTAAAGGGGTTGCGACACTTCATTATTTCGGAGGACATTTATTTGATAAATGTTAAATAATTGTTAATATCGATGTGAACCTGCGATGAAAGTTTTACAGCAAAGGGGGTAACAGACGATAAAAAAAACGGAACTGCGAATACCGAAGCGCACGTTACTCTGGCGTCACAGCAGGCGAGTGAGGAAGAGAGAGAGAGGTCACGTGCTTAGACTACCAATGAGAATGGCCAGACCTTGTCGAGTACATCTGTACAAGAAAAATTATTCTTTCTTCTTCAAAACTCTACTGTGCAATACTCTACTCGTCTACTGGATGCAATGCCTGCACGATGTAATAAATCACATCTATCGAAGTGTCAAACATGCCACAAAAGCTTGGTTGGTTGGTTGGTTGCCACAAAATGTTGGAATTCCGAAGCCGAACATACCGTAACGCAAAACTGGTGTGGAGTAACTTGAATAATGCACTTGATAGGAAAGCAAGGAGTTCCGTACTTGGACGTATGAGTGTGGATGATAAAATAATAGAAGGCCGTGACTTAGCGGAGTATTTTAATGCGTATTTTGTTAATGCTTGTCGTACAAATCTTAGACAAACCCCCCACAGTTCATGTGAAAACCCACGGTATAACCAACAGCATACGATATTTCTTACGCCTGTAGATGAAAATGAAACGTATTCTACTATCTTAGTAGTATACGACTTGTGTTAAACTCAGACAATGAGAAACTCAGACATTGCCGCCAGGGCAGCGACACTGTCGCGTCTGGTTCGTTCCCGTATTTTTCCCAGCGCGGCGCGTGTGCGGAGGGTTGTCCGCGCGCTTATCGGGGAGGGTGGGGAGGGCTGCGTGCGCGCTTTTTTCAGCCTGGGCCGACTTCCTTCATCATTTTTCAATTTGCGACGACTTCCCTCACATTTTTTTTCGATACAATAGGTGTGCGGTGGGCGGTTTACATGCAAAGGATAGCCAGTGAAAATATATTTATTAAAGTCATTAGTGTCAGGAATTATGTTATGACTCTGTGTGAAGGAGAAAAACTTAGCCAAAAATCTGATGCAATAGCATTGAAGGGGTATCACAATTTTTTATTAGTGATAATCACGCAAGTTTTCAATTAAGAAGAAGGAGTAGCACATTTTAATCAAAGAAGATATTTTTAATCAATACGATTACAATCAAGATTAAAAGTTTTATTATAAAAAGTCTAACATGAACACCCTAGCGGAGTTTTAATTACAAAGTTCTGACAGACGTCCGTAACTTCATGCACAACAGCTAATGTTCCATTATGACACATTTAATCAAAGAAGATATTTTTAATCAATATGATTACAATCAAAATTAAAAGTTTTATTATAAAAAGTCTAACATTATTATACGTGACCACCATAGTGGAGCTTTAATTACAAGTGCCAATAGATGTATGTAGTTAATTGTGGACAGCAGAGAACCTGGAAGATCATGGGACAAGAATGACACGAACAAAAGAGGAAATCAAATCTATAACACTACATTTAACCAAATAAGATATTCTTAATCAAAACAGCAGAGGAGGAGAATAATCTATCATTTTAACTATCATAAAATCATCCTCGTGACTTAATCTAGTCGAACCCCATACAATTTTCATTCTAAGAGACGCTACAAACCTTACTTTGTTTTATGAATCCAACACAGAAAATATATTTAAAAAATGAACTTCACCGCATGGCACGCTCCTAGCCAACAACCAGCTCTAATAATATCTGCCCTGATTTGTTGAAGACGGGAGGCGTACGCCTGTTTCGTGACAGTTATGAACATTTTCGAGCGCAATAGGGAAGATAAGTTGAATATTCCAATATTACACAACTTTTAGTTAATCAATTTCTTCTTTAGTAAACAGCATAGACATACGGAAATAATGAGAAACAAAACGATCAACAGCTAGCATTAATAGAGAGCTAAAACAATGCGCAATTCAACGTGTAAACAAGAGACACATGCAGGAAAATAATTGAAAAAGAATCTATCAAAACGAGAAACATGCACGGATGAATAGCAGAGAAACACTTTGAACGGCACATGATTAATTTAATACAGCACAGAGCTAACGCTGAATAGCAGAGAAACACTCTAAACGGCGCATCTGCCAACGTGTAAACAACAGACAGGAAAATATTATTGAAAGAAGATCAACAGCTAATAAAGTGCCAAAATCCAACACATAAACAAGAGGTACACAAAGGATAAATAGTTGAAGAACAATCTATCAAAACGAGAAACATGCACGCACTTAACACTGAATAGCAGAGAAACAGTCTAAACGGCACATCTACCAATGTGTAAACAACAGACACATGCAGGAAAATAATTGAAAAACAATCTATCAAAACGAGAAACATGCACGGATGAATAGAAGAGAAACACTTTGAACGCCACACCATCCACACGTAAACAATAGGTACATGCAATGAAATAATGAGAAATACAATCAACAGCTAATAGAGAACCAAAAAAATGCCAAAGCAAACAAGAGGTACACAAAAGAAAATAATTGAAAAAACAATCTATCAAAACGATAAACATGCACGGATGAATAGCAGAGAAACGCTTTGAACGATGCATCTGCCAACATGTAAACAACACACAGGAAAATAATAGCGAAACAAACTATCAAACATTACAAATTGAAATGGAAATAATATATCTTTTGAACTATCATAAAATCAACCTTGCGACCTAACAATATAGAATTTTCATCCTACTCAGGCACTATAAACATTACCTTGACAGAGGTATCCAAACACGCAGCACAGCTATGCTTTACACAGTCCAACCAGACTCTAGACCGGTGGGGTCACTCTCTCCCTCTATACACCCCAAAAGCAAAGAAACCGCACATCCTTTGTCAATCTATGGGGTGGGGAAACCCTCTCTCTTTTTCACATTCTTTCCTCCAAAAGGAAATATTCTTAGGACTGGTGTACAGAGACGAAATTTTTTATTGATCGCAAATAGACATTGGAATTATTCGATTCTCAAGAACACGATAAGAATTCTATCAACAAACAATAGCACGCAAAAAACCTAAGAATAGACTTTTATGTCAGTGCAAACTGGTATTAGAGAAACATTATCTAAGCAAACGAGAAATATTATCGGCGCAAACAATACTCAACCAAAACGAGAAACGCTGCATTTTAATGTATTTCAGATCTGACACAACTATTATGCATACATTATTCTCAACTCACAAAATATCTGAAGCAAAAAGAGAAAGTTAAATTTATTCAATGATAGAAACAATACTCATTCGAAAACGAGAATCAAATTTAATTACATCGTTTTATGATAACTTTGCAATAGTAATTTCTACACGCAGAAGCCGCAGACAACTCATCTGAAATGCAAATTAATGTAAAAGTTTGCTACAACGAAAATCAACGCACACAACTTAAGAATACTTTCCCAACTAGTAGAAAATCTTTATTAATATCAATCGAGCGATCATCTGAAGCAAATTCAAAGCAGTAATTAATTTAGTGAAACACGTACTTTCTGACCAAGCAGTGCGATACGTCACAGGAACACATCTTTTTCATTCAGAGCCCACTAATAAAAAAAAGAACGAGTGAGAGAGGGAAGCTGAGCTCCCATGCACTTTCTCCAAGGTTACGCCCCGCAAAGAGAAGGGGGATCCCACAATGGTCGTGGTCAAAGTCATAAACAACTCCAACAACTAAAGCCGGGAATTGAGGGTTCGCGTTTTTCTCGCTCATCACATCTTTTTTGTAAATTGACTTTCATAATTCTCACGTCAGGTGGATATTAATAACATTCTAAACGCGATAACATAATAAATTTTTCATAAATAAACTTAGCACCGATATGATTTAATTAAGTGTCGAGGCACACTACAAAACAGAACAGACAATTGGTATACATTGAAGAGATGGACGGATTTTGTACTCGTTACCATGGGTCATGGGAGGACCTGATAAAAAGTTGCTTCGAAAAGGAGGAGCCTCGAAACGATTCAATTATCGCTGCATTTCAATACGTCCAAGACATGGTCGTATTCGGAGATATGGTGCAAATTATGGAATTCAAGATGCGAGAACTTGTATGCCGAATCTGCAATAGTTATAGAAATATTTGCACGTCAACATCGGAAGGACCACTGGGATTGATGGTGGAGTTTTTGAGGTTTGCTAACGAAGAATCGAAATACACTAGACCAAACATAATTGTAATCATTGCAATGAGCATTGCATTAATCAAGAAAGCAATCAGATCAAATTATCCTATACAGGCAGTCTATATCGCACGATTCATTACGAATTTGTTGAAATTACACCTAACCGTTGAAATGGAAAGTACATAAAAAATCTTATCACGTGATATATTCCACCCTAGAGCCTCTACACATTTATTTTATTCTACCAGTCAATGATGTCGAATGAACAGAAGTTCAATATTGTCGTGCAAGGTCTGATGTATGACCATTTATTGAAACTCAACAAACATATCAACTGCGGTGGACCACCGGACGATTTTCATCTAATACTCTATTGTACGCCATTCAAGAATCTTCATACAAAGAAAAGAAACATCAATAAAAGACTGTGCAAGTTCATCGCGACAAAGTGCAAGTTGTTGAAGCAATACAAACACGGCGACAACATATCACCTGCGTTAATCAACGTTGGATTCAAGCGCCCAATAATCAGAATAAACTACTTGATGTCTTCGGAATTCATCAATCAAGACAACAAACGGGAACTTCAGACTTTGGAATAGAACTGTTATTTTTCGAAATAAACAAGTGTATAACTGAAATAATAATTGTATTCTTTGTCATCATTGTAATGTATTCTACACATCGCAACGAAAACAGCTTATGATTAGATTGAAGATTGCTAAGGAGACGTTTATTCCACACTATGTACAAGGATCTTCGCATGGAATCAGCACTGGCAATCAAAGAGATTTTACACGACAACACCGACACACGAAGGAAAGAATTGTAGAGGAATCGCTAATAGAAAGTTAGAGGCATGTTACATCAATATTTGTTCACAAACAAGGATCACTAATATTTTGCGAAAGCTTATTTTATGAATTAAATTGCACAGTGTATATATTTTCTCAGACGATTGGACAGTTGACAATACTATATTGAAAGGAATCTATTATCAAATGACGCGATGCAATTGATGGACAAGCATGATGCGCAGGCGGTGTCTACAATTCTTATCATCATAACATGCGGCACACAGTTCCAATAAGATTTTGGGAGAATCGAATCACACAACTGTCATCAGAAATATTTAACCACTATACAATGAAGATGAGCACTATGCATAAACACAATGGAAGATACGTAATTATAATAAGTAAATATTCCTTTTGCAAACTTAACCAAAGCAGCACAACAAACGTAGCTCCAATTCACAGAATGTATCCGAGGTTTTTTCATTAGCCATACTAAAAAACTATGAGTCTATTCATTATGTCACGGCATATGAGGCACTACAAATGGGAAGGACATACTTTAATTTTACAAGATGTTAGCTCATAATGAAACAAAACGCAAACTCCAACACCAAAGGTTCTTGTCTAAATTTTCAAAGTCAAAACTGTACACTCTTTCTTACAATTTTTTAAGATATAGATTAAAAAGCTGTCTATATAGTCACACATTGTATACAAGATATTTACTTATTATAATTACGTATCTTCCATTGTGTTTATGCATAGTGCTCATCTTCATTGTATAGTGGTTAAATATTTCTGATGACAGTTGTGTGATTCGATTCTCCCAAAATCTTATTGGAACTGTGTGCCGCATGTTACGATGATAAGAATTGTAGACACCGCCTGCGCATCATGCTTGTCCATCACTTGCATCGCGTCATTTGATAATAGATTCCTGTCAATATAGTATTGTCAACTGTCCAATTGAATATATACACTGTGCAATTTAATTAATAAAATAAGCTTTCGCAAACTATTGTCTGAACCAAAGTCTGAAGTTCCCGTTTGTTGTCTTGATTGATGAATTCCGAAGACATCAAGTAGTTTATTCTGATTATTGAGCGCTTGAATCCAACGTTGATTAACGCAGGTGATATGTTGTCGCCGTGTTTGTATTGCTTCAACAACTTGCACTTTGTCGCGATGAACTTGCACAGTCTTTTATTGATGTTTCCTTTCTTTGTATGAAGATTCTTGAATGGCGTACAATAGAGTATTAGATGAAAATCGTCCGGTGGGCCACCGCAGTTGATATGTTTGTTGAGTTTCAATAAATGATGATACATCAGACCTTGCACGACAATATTGAACTTCTGTTCATTCGACATCATTGACAGGTAGAATAAAATAAATGTATAGAGGATCTAGGGTGGAATATATCGCATGATAAGACTTTTTATGTACTTTCCATTTCAACGGTTAGGTGTAATTTCAACAAATCCGTAATGAATCGTGCGATATAGACTGCTTGTATATGATAATTTGATCTGATTGCTTTCTTGATTAATGCAATGCCCATTACAATTATGTTTGGTCTAGTGTATTTCAATTCTTCGTTAGCAAACCTCAAAAACTCCACCATCAATCCCAGTGGTCCTTCCGATGTTGACGTGCAAATATTTTTATAACTATTGTAGATTCGGCATACAAGTTCTCGCATCTTGACTTCCATAATTTGCACCATATCTCCGAATACGACCATGTCTAGGACGTATTGAAATGCATCGATAATTGAATCGTTTCGAGGCTCCTCCTTTTCGAAGCAACTTTTTATCAGGTCCTCCCATGACCTATGGTAACGAGTACCAAATCCGTCCATCTCTTCAATGTATAGCAATTGTCTGTTCTGTTTTGTAGTGTGCCTCGACACTTAATTAAATCATATCGGTGCTAATTTTATTTATTAAAAATTTATTCTGTTATCGCGTTCAGAATGTTATTAATATCCACCTGACGTGAGAATTATGAAAGTCAATTTACAAAAAAGATGTGATGAGCGAGAAAAACGCGAACCCTCAATTCCCGGCTTGAGTTGTTGGAGTTGTTTATGACTTTGACCACGACCATTGTGGGATCCCCCTTCTCTTTGCGGGGCGTAACCTTTGCGAAAGTGCATGGGAGCTCAGCTTCCCTCTCTCACTCGTTCTTTTTTTTTTATTAGTGGGCTCTGAATGAAAAAGATGTGTTCCTGTGATGTATCGCCCTGCTTGGTCAGAAAGTACGTGTTTCACTAAATTAATTACTGCTTTGAATTTGCTTCAGATGATCGCTCGATTGATATTAATAAAGATTTTCTACTAGTTGGGAAAGTATTTTTAAGTTTTGTGCGTTGAATTTCGTTGTAGCAAACTTTTACATTAATTTGCATTTCAGATGAGTTGTCTGCGGCTTCTGCGTGTAGAAATTACTATTGCAAGGTTATCATAAAACGATGTAATTAAATTTGATTCTCGTTTTCGAATGAGTATTGTTTCTATCATTGAATAAATTTGACTTTCTCTTTTTGCTTCAGATATTTTGTGAGTTGAAAATAATTTATGCATAATAGTTGTGTCAGATCTGAAATACATTAAAATGCAGCGTTTCTCGTTTTGTTTGAGTATTGTTTGCGCCGATAATATTTCTAGTTTGCTTAGATAATGTTTCTCTAAAACCAGTTTGCACTGACATAAAAGTCTATTCTTAGATTTTTTGCGTGATATTGTTTGTTGATAGAATTCTTATTGTGTTCTTGAGAATCGAATAATTCCAATGTCTATCTGCGATCAATAAAAAATTCCGTCTCTGTACGCCAGTCCGAAGAATATTTCCTTTTGGAGGAAAGAATGTGAAAAAGAGAGAGGTTTTCCCCACCCCATAGATTGACAAAGGATGTGCGGTTTCTTTGTTTTTGGGGTGTATAGAGGGAGAGAGTGACCCCACCCGTCTCGAGTCTGGTTGTACTGTGTGCCTGAGTAGGATGAAAATTCTATATTGTTAGGTCGCAAGGTTGATTTTATGATAGTTCAAAAGATATATACGTTGGCTAGATGCGCCGTTTAGAGTGTTTCTCTGCTATTCATCCGTGCATGTTTCTCGTTTTGATAGATTGTTTTTCAATTATTTTTCTGCATGTGTCTGTTGTTTACACATTGGTAGATGTGCCGTTTAGAGTGTTTCTCTACTATTCAGTGTTAAATCGTGCATGTTTCTCGTTTTGATAGATTGTTCTTCAACTATTTATCCTTTGTGTACCTGTTGTTTACGTGTTGTATTTTGGCACTTCATTAGCTGTTGATCTTGTTTCAATAATATTTTCCTGTCTGTTGTTTACACGTTGGCAGATGCGCCGTTTAGAGTGTTTCTCTGCTATTCAGCGTTAGCGCTGTGCTGTATTAAATTCATCATGCGCCGTTCAGATTGTTTCTCTGCTATTCAGTGCTAGCTCCGTGCATGTTTCTCGTTTTGATAGATTATTTTTCAATTATTTTCCTGCATGTGTCTGTTGTTTACATGTTGGATTGTGCATTGTTTTGGCTCTCTATTAATGCCAGCTGTTGATTGCTTTGTTTCTCATTATTTCTGTATGTCTATGCTGTTTACTTAATAAGAAATTGATTAATTGTGTAATGTTGGAATAATCAACTTATCTTCCCTATTACAATCGAAAATGTTCATAACTGTCACAAAACATGCGTACGCCTCCCGTCTTCAACAAATCAGGACAGATATTATTAGAGCTGGTTGTTGGCTTGGAGCGTGCTATGCGGTGAAGTTCATTTTTTAATATATTTTCTGTGTTGGATTCATAAAACAAAGTAAGGTTTGTAGTGTCTCTTAGAATGAAAATTGTATGGGGTTCGACTAGATTAAGTCACGAGGATGATTTTATCATAGTTAAAATGATAGATTATTCTCCTCCTCTGCTGTTTTGATTAAGAATATCTTATTTGGTTAAATGTAGTGTTATAGATTTGATTTCCTCTTGTGTTCATGTCATTCTTGTCCCATGGTCTTCCAGGTTCTCTGCTGTCCACAATTAACTACATACATCTATCGGCACTTGTAATTAAAGCTCCACTATGGTGGTCACGTATAATAATATTAGACTTTTTATAATAAAATTTTTAATTTTGATTGTAATCATATTGATTAAAAATATCTTCTTTGATTAAATGTGTCATAATGGAACATTAGCTGTTGTGCATGAAGTTACGGACGTCTGTCAGAACTTTGTAATTAAAACTCCGCTAGGGTGTTCATGTTAGACTTTTTATAATAAAACTTTACTTGATTGTAATCGTATTGATTAAAAATATCTTCTTTGATTAAAATGTGCTACTCCTTCTGCTTAATTGAAAACTTGCGTGATTATCACTAATAAAAAATTGTGATACCCCTTCAATGCTATTGCATCAGATTTTTGGCCAAGTTTTTCTCCTTCACACAGAGTCATAACATAATTCCTGACACTAATGACTTTAATAAATATATTTTCACTGGCTATCCTTTGCATGTAAACCGCCCACCGCACACCTATTGTATCGGAAAAAAATTGTAAGGGAAGTCGTCGCAGATTGAATAATGATGAAGGTAACCGGCCCACGATGAAGAATGTGAGACGGTAAGCGCGCACGCAGCCCTCCCCCCGCCGATAAGCGCGCGGACAACCCTCCGCACACGCGCCGCGCTGGGAAAAATACGCGAACGAACCAGACGCGACGGTGTCGCTGCCCTGGTGGCAATGTCTGAGTTTCACATTGTCTGAGTTTAACACAAGTCGTATACTACTTATCTTCAATCTAAATAATACCACAAGTCTAGATGTGTATAATATGCAAATAAGTCCCATGGAACGAGTTCTTCGTTACATAGTAGGTCCCCTAACTTACCTTATCAATCAATGCTTTTTGTTTGGTTCCTTTCCACAAAAACTCTAAATAGCTAAGGTGTCGGTTTTGCACAAAGGCGGGGCCATAAGTGAAACGTCGAATTATCGGCAAATATCAGTGCTTCCTGTACTGTCGAAATGTTTTGAAAGGGTGATACACAATCGCTTATTATCGTTTTTAAATGCTCATTCGATTATTACAGATTCGCAATTCGGTTTCCGTAAACAACGCTCGACAAAAATAGCGCTACTTAAGCAAAAGCAAATTATATTGAATTACTTACTTATATTGAATTATATTACTTTGAAAATAAGAATCTTATATTAGGAGTTTTTATTGACCTTGCCAAGGCCTTCGACTCTATGGACCAAATAATTCTAGAATATTTAAATTATATCGTTATGGCATTAGAGGTGTCGCACTTTCATTAATCATATCGTGCAGAAAATACCGGTACCAGTGTGTCGTAATAAATAATATAATGTCAAGCCCTATGAAAATTGAATGCGGGGTACCGCAGGGCAGCATACTGGGGCCTCTCCTTTTTAACGTGTATATAAATGACATTGTAACGGTGAGTTCTGATGCAGAATTTATAATTTACGCAGACGATACCAGTATTCTCTTCTCCAGTACCGAAGGTGATGCCCTGGTAGCACAAGCCAATATGCTTTTACGTAAATTAAGCCTATGGGCAGAAATAAATTGTTTAAAGATAAATGTGAAAAAGACTAAAGTAGTACTGTTTAAACCAAAGCACAAGAAAGTTGTTTTAACCCCAAATGTTCAAATTGGAAGTGACATTATTGAAACGTGTAGCGTGGTTAAGACTCTTGGTGTGTATTTTACAGAATCAATGTCTTGGTCATATCATATATCGAACAAGTGAGACTGAAAATATCGAGGGTTATTGGCGTATAACATAGGTGTAGGTACTTACTCACCCCAGGAATACAATCACATCTGAATTACTGTCATTTGGTTTGGGGTACGGGGAGTGGACATGGCAGTGTATTCCTCGCCAAAAAACAAAAAGTACCTCGTATACTAGATGATATTCCATCCCGCCACACTACAAAAGGTATTTTTGAAAAATATAGAATTATTAATATCTGGAGACTATACAACTACATTCCGTGCAGCAATTAAAGTAAAAAAGTATTTTTGTCATTATTTAAACTTTCCCGCTCACTGCACTATTATCCTTTTCGTCTTGGCCGCGGTTGGGTTATTCCTCGACCCCGAACCAATTATGGTAAACAAATGTTAGAATTTACTGTTTGGTGCTTCTTAATACAACTGATGATGCAGGTACTGACGTTGTGTATAGTAAGAAGGGTGACATTGTCGATTACATTGTGTTTTTGAGTCGTTCTAATTGCGTTTTATGACCATTTGCTAGTGTAAGCTTTGTGATTTTGAGTAAGTGTTTAGTGTAAATGCTTTGTGCTTTTTTTACGTTTTATTATTATTACTTGCTAGTGTAAGTTACACAGCCTTTACATTAATGTGTTCACTAGTTGCTTTCTGCTGCTGCACTGATGTATGGGAGGTGAGCCTCGTCAAGTCGCACCCTGCGGCTTTTTGTTCATCTCCTTTTTTCACGCTTTTGTGAATAAAAAAACATTATTATTATTATTATAATATGAGTGATCGGTCCACAGAAGACAATGAACCCGTTGGCAGGATTTTTTATTGCCTCTGCAAATTGTAGTAATAGTTGATTTCTCAACAAATTGCTATGAAACATGCAGAAGTACATCGTTATGTCACTGAGTTGAGTGTGGGACTTATTGCGATCCTCCCACTGCTTCTCGTGCGGGTCGCCTATAGTTGTGAGAGGACTTTCTAGGTGATATCAGAGAAGGACTCCTCCAACCACTGATACACACCGATGGAGACGACCATGAAGCCGGTGGTGACTATCTTGAGAAATATGCTTGGCATGACCTGCGGGACACCACAGGAAGCAAGTCACAAGTACTGGTAATCGTGTGCTAACTGCGACCACGCAAGATATGTCACCAAAGGTACCAAGTTAATCAAATAGACCCCTAGTTCAAGAAGTTATGCGTTTTTAAAAGACATAACTATAATCACGTGTTGAAGTATAACAGAAGCCGGTGCTAGTATGCGATCGTTACCCTAGTTTGTGGTGGATTTCGGTGACAGTGTTCATCTATGTTAAAGGAACAAGTGGGCGTATACACTGTTCTCTCTTCCAATCAGGAGTGATGACGGTATCATTGTGCTCCGTGGCTGGCCTCCAGCGTGTCATATTGTATCGACGGCGAGGGCGGCGAGCCCATTGTACGATTCTCATTTTGCTGATTAAACGCATCCATCATTGTGACGCTGCGCTGCCTTACATTTGGTGGAGGTTGCGAGACGTCCTCCAACCCAAGCGCTGCCGCCGTTGCCATCAACGCCACAGCCCCGACGCGGAAACGCAAAACGTAGGAACCCCCAGCCCCGAAGACCAACGACGCCCGCGGTGGCAGCGTGCCTTCGAGGACACGCACCAGGGCTGAAATGTTTCGTGTGGCAGCGCGGCATCGTTTTCACCCTTCGGCCAGTCATTCCCATCGTCACCTCGTGAGTCACCTTTCAACGTCACCCGTCTCTACACCCACCATCGCCATCTGCGTTGTCTCGGACTTTCTCCACCTACCCTGCTGCCCCCTGCTGCCCCTGACGGGTCGCGCCTTCGGAGGGGGCAGTGTAACCACGACGAGGGCGGCGCGCCCATGTCGCCACGATCGGCCATTCCCATTGTACCATTCTCATTCTGCTCATTAAACGCATCCATCATCGTGACGCTACGCTGACATACAATATGGTGAAGTTCTGTTTTGAGACTATAGGAGCCATATAACTGGAATGGCCAAATGACTGAAGCACGGGCATGCACGACTCCCGTTCTGTTCCACTGGATTGTCCACTCGAGAAAGCACGTATAAAAGACAGATTGGAACTGACCATTTCAATCGGTTCCACTCCGGCGTAATGGGAAAGGAAGATGAGGGTGGTGCTGGTGAAAAGCATGAAGAATGTGTAGCAGGATATGACAGCAACCGGCAAGGCGATGTTCCACAGCTCAAATCCGGATGTCTCCCACTGCATGTGTACGCAATGTATCTCAACTACAACATTCAGGGAAAGTACCTCCAGTACCATTTTACAACAGAAACGACACTACTAGGAAAGCTCCCTTTGGATATACAGTCACGTCGCCTTTACTCCCTGCACCAACCGGCACCATTGAAGAGAGCTAGTTTCTAGCTCTACAGAATTCGATTTTTTTTTTCCACAAAATCACCATCATTGGCGATGTACTTTCGATAGCGATCAACAAGAGCCTGAATGTAAAAGTCTACACCAGCACAGTGTTCAGCCACTTCCTCACAGCTGTGGTTACGGCGTTGTTGCCAGGGAAACCTTCCCTGCGTGGTACATACTTAATGGACTCGAAGCATTAGAAATCAGAAGGGTGGTCCACGAAACTGTCGCCTTCAGTCTCGTATTGGTTCAGCAGGTATTTACACATTTGCACTCTGTGGTCGTTCTGTTCGTCTCTAAGGTTGCGTTGGCACCCACCTCGCACAAAGTTTACCTTGAAGTCGACCTGAAGCTGGTGACACATTTCCCTGATCGTAATACACCTGTTTGTGCGATAAACAGGGAAAGTTTGTGGTCATGTCGTCGGAGGAATTCTGTCAGAGCGCCGAGGGCCAAAAGAACTTCACTACTGCTAAGGGCAATCCCTCTAGGAGCGCAAAAGCACAGACGATAATGAAGCGTGAAGTCATGGGCCTCACGAACGTATATATCAAAAGGGCTAAGCAATAGCAATGAGTTCTACATCAGCCTCTCTTTCAGTCTTCCTTTTAGGAGAATAGCCTTTGATAAGGGTACTTGACAAAAACAGCTCAGTGGGTTTTTAAAGAGGCGTCTGAAAGAAATACCCATAGAATACCCCTTCATCACCAATAACTCGTTGGAAGTCAGTGCTTTGTGTTCGTCTGGTGCGTCCGTGCCATGTAATCGCACTCCGCCGTGTTCCTCGTTATGTTGGTACGGATACCCTCCTCGGTAGCACATTCGGTAACGTGTTGGCCTGCTGAGCTGAGATCGCGGGTTCAAACTCGGCCTAGGAGGGCAGCAATGTGGGGGAGGTAAACATTGCTTCCAGCACCATGTGTCGGAGATTTCCGGCTCACGTCAAAAGAAACCCAGGTGGTCGAAATTATCCGGACTCCTACCCTGTAGCACATGTAACCTGTCACCATACTGTAGGCAGACAAACCTTAACATTACGGCACCGTTATTATTTTGGTACGGATGAGTTGGTCGAGGAACGACGACTGTGCCGGGCCGCCTAGAACGTACTTGTCTTTCATATCACTGCCGCCACCCCTCACTATCCTCACACACGTTCTTTCTTCCCCATAAACTTCCAGCAAGCATGAATGCATCTCAACAGGTACCACTTTCTTTGCATGGAGGGATTGAATCACACACATCTGCTTAGTACGTACTGTTGGGCTGCTACTGTTCTGCCATGTGCAGGATGGAAACTGAATTTACAGGTAATACCGGAAAAATTCGAAGTGAACTGCACACGAGAACTGCGAGCTTCTTCCTTCAATGTCGTGGGCGCAGAGTATCAATTAGGAAGCATAATTTTCGGAGCGACCGTCGTACATACACATATCTATGGGCGTAGGACATAGAAAAATACGTTCCTTTCCAGTCGAACCGGGTATTCTGAATCCACCCTTTATTACCGCGCCAAGTGCCCCTCCCCGTCAGGGTCCTTCAAGTGGGTTACTTGAGGGAAGGGTGAATCCAATTCTGGATAAGCCCTCGGGACCATTTCAGTGTCTCAAAAGAAGGCGTCCCCTGGTTTGCTGCTGGCGTAGGGTGTTGCGCATTGTAGCCCTCAGCAAAACTTACGTATTCCGGAAGACATGGCAAAAGCCGGTCACCAAGGGATTCAGGGTCAATCTCATTGATGATGGACGTGCCCAGTAACGCGCACGTAAAAGTGACCAGGCTGCCAACACCTCGCACTGCTGGAACTATGGTCTGGAACAACCACGGTCCGAGATTAGCTGCCTGCGTACCAAAGTTGACGTGTAGGAACTTTATTGCACATTTTGTCCAGTATAACCGAAATTATCAATCTGGTCAGTATAACGACATCCACAATATACCCCATAGTCATTAGTGAGGCCGGAAGACGTATTATTATCAGATCAGCGGCCATCAGGCTGACGCCTTTTTCTTCTTTCTCTGTTTTTGTTGCCTCTTGTCGGCAGCTGACAAGAAAGGTTATCGAGACATTCGGAAAATTATTTGTGGGTAAAGTTAGAATGCCTGGAGGTTTGACGTGCCTCCATTTGCGCGTGCGCAGGGGACAGCGACAAGTTGGCAGTGTTCCAATACTCCAGTAAGTACTGGCACGGTCCCTTGATAGCTATCAAGGGACCCTGGTACTGGTCTGATACTTGGCGGTCTAACCGGAAGTTCCGCCATGTTAAGTTTCGTTCCAATTCCCGCTTAGACTGCTATGTAGGAGTCTTTCGCCTAGTCTGCATTGATGCAGACTAGCTATGCGTCTGAGTGGTTGTCGTTGACAGCACCCGTGAAACTTAATACACTTGTCGACGACATTCGATGTTCTTAGGTCTGGTGTGTTTACGGCGTTGAACAATAAGTCCAAAAAAGTGATATCTTATTGAACTTATTTAATGTAGTACCATAAGGGCCCAGGTTTAATATATGGGGGAGTAAAGTTTTGCCAAACGTGAAGAACAGTGCAGTGCAGAGAACACTGACGAAATAGAGACACACACGAATGATACGAAGACATCAAGAAAACACAAGAACGCGTATTTATCGAAAGACTAGGCCGTAACAGCAATGAGCCGTGACGGCATTTTTGCAGGTCATTGCTAACTAATGATACGGAGGTCGCAAGGTGTTCTGCAATATAACGGTACGCAGGAAAGATGCATGGAGATGTGAGCTGAATTGTTTCAGCATTTAATAATAAATTACGCGGCGTTTAAATAAAATGCAGAATTAAAGTTCCTACGGGCCATGACAGATGGTGACAGCGGCGCTAAGTCCGCAAGGCTGTTCCAAATCTCCGCCGATAAGGCTTCTACCTATCTGTCCACTCAGATAGCTCCTCCTGCACCAAGTATTGGAACATAGTCGTTGTTTCGTGTTTTTGTGCAATACGGCTTTCTGTTGCTATAGTAGGGCTGTGTCTGTCAACTCCTTACCCACACTCTTAAAAATGAACTTCACCGCATAGCGCTCTCCATGCGTGCCATGCCGCCGCGGGAACGTGCCATGCAGTGAAGTTAATTTTTAAGAGGCCATACCAGTCGGGGAGCAACTCCGATTCACGATTTTCCCGATTCTAGATGGCGCCACGCTCGCCGTCCTTATCACGCCGTTCGCCTCCGACTCCGAAATAATCCTCATTGTGCATGGTTGACGTCGCGAGTTTAAGGCACCACGAACCGGACTTTGACACGAAAGGTCCGTAGTTCGATTCGAGACATTCACGTCTTTTTGCTTGTCCCCTATTGCTACATGAGTACTTTGTTATTTTGTTGTTATATATTTATGCTACAATTGTTGTTTTCACAAGTCACTGGCGTCTGTACCGGCTGATTATGGAATGTTTAGTTGCTCTTTGTATTGTTTTACTAGTGCATACTTACTTGTATGCCGACGTACAAGTGCGATCGGATATTACGGATGGCAATATGGGCAGTACACACACAGATGGTATTATAAACGAATGTTGTCAGAAGGAGTCTGAGCACAAGTCGATTGCCAATTAAGAAATCAGGAAATTGCCAAGGAAAGGTAACTTCATATGCTATCAAAGCTCGCCCGAGATGTCGGTATCTCGGAGACTCTCAACTGGATGTACCAGCGGCTGTAAATTAGGCTATAAACATTGCCTGCACACATCGCTTACAAAATGCAAAATCGCTTTGCAAATCGCTTACAGTCTGGAAAATCTAGTGCCCGAAACAGTATCCCCTTTTTTTTATGCACTCGCTTACATGCAATTTACCTTGATAATAACTCTATTATTCATGCAAAAATGACATTTTGGTTATATTTCTGGTAAGTAAGCATTATCAAATATTTACAATATACAATATAATAATATATGCAATATATATATATATATATATAATATTTACAATCAAATTCATTTACAAGGCGTCGGTGCAAAATACTTTTCAAAATTTCCGTCGCAGAATAGTAACATATTTGCAAGACTCCTTTCCCCCATGTTCTCCCTTCTTTTTCTTTCACATTACACCGGCTCAGAAAAATGATGCCAGTCGACAACACCCCAGTGACAGGGGACTCCCTTTCTTCTCGGCTTGGTGTGCCAGTTTGCAAGACCGCACAAAGGAGGTGAAGGGCGATAAAGGCTTCGGGTCGACACACAGGAAAACAACCAAGGAAGATATGGAAAGGTGGAACGGCGTGGCATCGCAGCGAAAGTTGCGATATTCCCAACACATTTTTTTTTCTGGACGCCAAGAGGAACGATTCGACAAAAAATAAAAGGACACAGAGTAGAAAAATAATAACAATGGTCACCTGACAACACACATAACAGGTTCTTGTTTGAGTGTTGCAAAATGTGCAGTTCGGCCTCCTTATCATGTGGGACAGGAAAATATATGCTTTCTTTCTTTCCTTTTTTTATAAGAACTTCTGAAGCGTAAATTTTTACTCAAGATTTCGTTGTGTTGGATGTTGAGGTCTCAGTTAATTCAATCCAAACTTGAAAACGTGGAATTCGGTCGTGGAAAAGCTGAAGAACTGGACACCATGTGACCCAAATTTATGCGTATTTTAGGAAAATCAGGAGAAAAGGAGAGGACACTGATTGCCTGCTCCATATGTTCGAGTCAAAAGTTACAGAAAAAGAGGTGCAAAGGACACGCTGCGAGCTTCGAACTCCCTTCGAAGAAACATCTTTCGAACAAACGGCGACGATCAACCGGCTTTCGATCAAACGGCTTTCGACCAAGCGGCGTTCGATCAAACGCCTTCGATCAAAGTCGTTCGAGCAAACGGCGTTCGGTCAAATGGGTGGACACCACTGGCTAACGCTAAAACGCTAAATCATTGTTAGGCTTAGCAAGGTAATGTTCCGTATGAAAGTTTATAGGCGACACCATAGGGCGCCGACTGCGGGGGGGGGGGGGAGGACCCTTGCCCCCCCGGAACATGAACTAGGGGGGGCGCCGCCTCCCCTGGGAAGTCCCGCTAAGAGACTGACACCAACCTTTGGGGCTCGGCGCGCCCGGGTCAAAAGAGCGAAGAGGCACCAACCCCAAAAATGCATCTTGCAATTTGTAAAATATGTATCCGCCCACCATACTCATTATCACAGTAGAAGGTGAGGCGAAGAAACACAGACGATGACACAACACATAGCCTGAATTTCGCCCAAAGCAATCAGATCAATGAAACGAGGCAGTCGAAAAGGTACCAGCAGCTTGCCAGTGAGGTGTAACGGTAGGGTCTTCGGAACACATATCCGTTCGGAGCGGGTTCCACTTCCGCTGCTCCATTTCATTGACCATATTCGTTATATTGCGCGCATTTCGGGTCAAACACCGAGGATTCAATGCATTTTGTTCCTTTTGCACTCAGTTTTCAAAAGCGTAATGCCTTCAGTTGTGCACATGTTCACTGTTTACGTTCTTTCTGCTTCTTCTTTTTTTTTTGTTTTTTTTTTCCTGTTCTTCCTTCCTCTTATTTCTATACCAGTTCTACATACATCATAGGGTCAAGCCAGAGTGTGTGATTCTTCAGCTTTAGTTTTGTGTTCTTCATTTTTCTTTTCCTTTTCGTTCCTTCTTTGTCTTGTTTTGCTTTCTTCTTTTCTTTGCTTTTTTTGTCTTCCCCTTTCACTTTTTTTAAATAACAAGCCGACATCCATCTGGCTTACGTTTTCTTTATTCTTTTTCTTAATAAACATATCCCCCCCCCCCCAGTCAGAGTACTTACTTCGCGGTGCGCCTTTGCCCCCCCGGGAAAATTAAAACTCTCCGCCTCTGGGCGACACGATGTTCTTTTCGGCGGAACATGCTGTTATGATGTTTCTTGCTCATGTTTGTACTGTTATCAATTACTTTTCTTCAAATAACAGCTTAGGGTTTCGGAATATCCAGTTACAATGTGATGAGGACGATGCGATGGACTGTGGACGGTGGACTGTCAAAAACAAGCCTAAACTAACCTAACCTGTGAAAACGAACCTAGGACCCGGTTCTAACCTATGTTCCCACCGGGGACGATTTCTCCGGGAACGATTTTTCCGTATCCCGGAAATTACAGGAGTGCCGTTGTGAACAGCTGAGCAAACGGATCATAGCCGACCAAGTGCTATTATATTATTTGTTTAAATTGGGAAACGGGATTTTTTAAATAAACATTCATGCTAATGCATAGTAAAACCATCGAACAAGGAACATAAATGCGGTTACGCCCGCTGCGCCGCTTGCATTGTGCCGATTACATCTGTTCTTTCTGTTCCTCTCTCGCAAAGTTTGCTGAGTACAGAGAACGCGGTAAGATTAGGAAGCGATTCTCCAACAACAAATAAATCTTGACTATGACACGAGGTGATATCATCACTGGTGATTTTCCAAGGTCCTGCTACCTTTTACTTATTTCTGGCAGATATGTTGGAAAAATAGTAGCCGCGTTCTTTTATAAAGGGGAGTGCTACAGAGGTTCCGTGCCACTACATCCAACGCGCCGTTACGTCCATCGTGCTCTTACATCCAAAAACGAGTCGTTACATCCACCCTGCTCTTACATACAAACGACCGCTACATTCAACGAGACTTTACGTCCATTTCTGGCCGATACATTCATAACTCAGTACATACAACGAGCCTTTGCATCCAACGGAAAACCATACACAACGAGCTGTTACGTCCATTGCGCCATTACATCGACAGACGTAGGAAAGTGTGGGACAGTGGTTCTAATGCCAGCGCAAAGAACGCAGGTGTCGCTGAATATAGACACCTGTGTCAAACATAGATGCCAACGCGGTACCTCACGGTTACTTCTTTGAATAGGAAAAAAAATAACTAAATAATAAAAAGTGACCTGTAATACGGATTGACATTGATTGGTTCATAGACAGCTGCTATATTGGTACAACCACAAAACGAAGGTCGTTAGGATATCAGGCATGTTATGAGTTCCCTATTTCTCCCTATTATTTTTTTCGTCAACATCAACATCAACTGAGTTCTAAGCAATGCGCATGTGTGGAGCAACGCGCATATTAATAAAATGTTAGGTGTACAGCAGATAGTTTTTTGTATTGTCAACGGACAGCACTTTGAAAATAGAAAAATCGCAATACTGCGTCTGCATTCCGGAAAGTTATCTTTGTCGCTGCTTTGTTGTCACTTTTATCGTTGGCTGCCTTCGCGCCATTCGTTGTCGTAAAGCCGTGTTGGTGCTTTCTTACTTATGCCCAGTCCGGCAGTGCTGCCAGGAGGTTTTGCCTGGGTTTCCCCCGACGATCACATGCCGGTACGGTTTCCTTGGAAGTCGGCCTAGGACGCGCGCTGTTGCGTTGGTCGTGACGAGCGGCCCGCCCTCAGCGAGGCCAACTACGTACGGCAAGCAGAATATGACACACACGACCAGAAGCTTTTTTACCTAATGCGCATTTAACTTTTTTACCTAATACTATACATAATACTATATATACTATTATTTCGTGAATATTTGGGATTGAATATTTGAGATTTGTGGATTTCAACTTGTGGAGCAACCTCGTAATTTAGAACCTGACCTAATTTATTCTCTCACGACAGCAACTCTGTCCGTTACTTGTGAACATATCAAATCATAAGACAACGTAATTTGACGGACTCTCATTAAACAAAAATCATCATCTCTGTTTTTCATCATCTCATCATCTGCTTGTGTAAGAGTACTGGGATAGCCAGTTCGACGTCGTCGAAACTCACATCCCCATTTTTTTTTCTTTATCACATCACATCACATCATGAAAACAAACAAACAAAAACATTCCGAGGATACGCCGCGAAATATGTGTTACGGAGTGACTGATTCCAAAACTACATCGATGCCATATTAGTTTACGACCGACATATCCTGAAGCCGCTTATCCATCTAGTATTTACATCCAAAAGATCACCAGTCCACCGTGCGGTTACATTCAACGTGTCGGTACATCCATACTGTGCCGTTATAGCCAACGAGCCGTTGCATCCAATGCGCCGTTACGTCCACCGATGGATGTAACGTCTGGTTGGACGTAGCGACCCCAGACCTGCTACAGAATACTGAGCGCAATGACACATTACCTTCTGTATTCGTACTAATGAAATGAGACACATATGCCCACTATCCTGAGGCTTTGACTTCACGCTCGCTGAACGCGGGTATCGTCGGACGTAGTTTCCAACTGAACCGGAATACTAGTATTGTCATATATAGTTCTTTTTTGTTGGTAGTGGTGGTCAGACAATGATGTTGTAGTTGTTCTCTAATACTTTCTATGTTGATGAACCGTATTTTCAGCAGAAGTGGAGTTGTAAGGGCAATGAAACGACTGAATAAGTGGGTGTAGAGCTTTTATAACCCATAACATCGGCACAGAAAAAGATGTAAGGACAACTGTAAAACCTGTGTCTGACCGACACTACAGAAATACTAGCATCCAGCGAACGAAATCGCTAGCGAACTAATGCAGCGAACTATATCAATTTTATGTTGCTTGTTGAATGGAATGTAGATTTAATTATTCATTAACACGTGAAGAAAATACAGAAGCCGACACTGAAGATTTTTGTTTAAGTTTAATTTGTACAAGCTTTCGCGTGGAGGTCCACGCTTCCTAGGAAGCGTGGTCCACGCTTCCTAGGAAGCGTGGACCTCCACGCGAAAGCTTGTACAAATTAAACTTAAACAAAAATCTTCAGTGTCGGCTTCTGTATTTTGTTTATGTGATCTACAGGACTTGACTCCCCTCTTCGTATACGCATCTAACACGTGAAGAAAAGAAAAAAGCACCCTATGTCTCCCAATTTCAACAAATCCGCAAAACGAACGATAACACTAGGTCGGCTATGATGTGCTTCATCGGCTATCTAGATTTCAGTTCTTACTTGCATCTATATTTAAGGGGCTTTTAGTGCACAATTATCCGCACTTTACCCACCACGCGCTTTCTTTTCGTAGTAAACATGCTGTAGATTATTGTTTTTCATCTTCACTGGCTAGTCTATTTGCGAGCACCAAATGCTATGCATTCCAGTTATTTGATTTCTAATAGAATAGCCACAAAACTTTTTTGATAATCTACACCATCCCATTCAGTGGTCATTCACTGGAGTACTCACCCTGTGTCTCTTTGGCCTGTCCATTTTCAGCCTTCTGATTTTAGGCGTTCTGACAGTTCGGCGTTATGATTTTCCGCCTTTTGATAGGCTCACTCAGTCAGCCTAAATGCATTGCATTTAGCAACAGCTATTCAACAACAAAAAAAGGGGAAGAAGAAGAAAAAGGTGAAGAAGGAAGCTCCTAGAACTCCTTGAACTCAATCTTTATGTATAAATGAACAAGATAATATGCAAGGAACTTCGCGGGAGGTCTCGGAGCACAAATTCCCTCTCATAATGCGCTGATTATTACCCGGAAACTTCAGTACTACATTTTTAGACACTCCTTGGCTTTCACAGGGTACTTCACATTACACCAGACCTTTCGTTCAGCGTAGAGTCACTAGTTCAGCGGAGAATCCCCAGTGACTAGGGTTGCCACCAGGCCGGTTATTTGGTCGCTCTGCCGGTTGCCGGTAGGAAGGTGATACCGGCAGCCTGGGGCCGGTATTTGTAGCTTAAGGCCTTTCATAGTGGCTCTTGCTGGGTTTTCCCTTCAACCTTTCGCTACAGCTTGAATAAATCGAGAGCACAGACCCAACTCCGCAGTCACCAGTCGTTTTCTTAGTTATTCATTATTATTATCATTGTTATTCATTAAGTCTTGTGTTCGGAGGGGGCAAGAGCAGTGTTTGTGCAAAGCTGTTGGTGGTTGTACCGAGCCAGCCAGAACTTAGGCCGTGTACAGCCATCATAAGATCTCCGCCTGCAAAGAAGGGTTTGTCTGCGTCGATGCGTTTTTCAAAGTAAGTGGCAGTCCTATCCGGTTGCTCCAATACGATCCAGTGTGGCGTTCATGCTTGTTGATAGCAATTTCTA
Source organism: Ornithodoros turicata (assembly GCF_037126465.1). NCBI lineage: Eukaryota > Metazoa > Arthropoda > Arachnida > Ixodida > Argasidae > Ornithodoros > Ornithodoros turicata. The sequence continues at coordinate 29,673,713 of NC_088202.1, read as the reverse complement.
ACATCAATGATCCAGCCACACACAGGAACATGTTTCCTCATATTATCTTGAGCGACCACGCTCGCTCCTTCTTTCTCTGTGTGTGTGTGTGCTTGTCTACCCCTCGCTCTTTCAACGTTACGAACATTACAGGGCAGTCCTATTGAACGTTACTGGAATGTTTGTAAAGTCGGCCTTCCACTAACCGTAAATACGAGAGATTCTCGTTAGCCTTATGAGAGACTGAGTAAGCACAAACCCGAAACGGCAAAATCGGGCAAATTGACGTTTCATGTGAAGCTAATAAACTCATCTCACTCCTCTATACGCGCACCGAAAAAAGAAGAGGGTTGTTGGTCTCGGTGTGCTTTTTCTTTACGTTACGCGGGCCGCGACAATGCTGGCTCAGACGATAATCTCTTTACGAGCAGCTAAGTAAGCTTTTGTTGTGGTCTCTAAGGCCATGCCCTAAGTCAGCGGTCCATGAAAGTAAAGAGGAGACAAGAGCCAGCAGTACGGTGCGCATGCGCACCGCTTGCTCGGCGGAAGGATACGGTCCGCGCGGTTTTCCTTTCGCGTCACCAGATGGCAACACAGAATGACGTGTTTCACTGGGCTTTCAGTCGGTGTTTATGCGTACTCACATTTCATGTTTTTTTTTTTATAAAAACGAAAAGTGGTAGACATATAAATTCGGTGTCTATCGATTCCTGAAATATTTCGAGAGAAAGTAAATGGGAAATTTTTTGCGAAATGGCTATAGAAGTTTAATAAAAACCTGGTCAAAGAGGGAGGAGAAAAATTGTGTATTTTTTTCCCATGCGTGATGTCGCCGTCAAATACATACGACATGTATCAGAAATGTATAAACGTTATCCGATTCATCTCGTCTTCCTCTTTATAGTGAAACACCCGCGTTAAAGTCTGCGATGTGGTTACCGAGAAAAAGCATAAAATAGGTTCCATAGGAAATACATTGGGACGGAGAGCTGGTATGCCCTCTTAAGAGTGCAGTCATTCTTCCATTTGAGCTCTTGCTTTAAGATGAATCAGCACAAAATATCCTAATGTTTATATTCCAGCCTTCTCATCTCAATTGCCACAACGACAGGAAGGTTCGCGAAATGAGAAACTGGGGCAAAAGGAAAATGCATTCGAAAGACAGGCACATAGAAAAGAAAGACATGATCGTGTTGATCCGTTCTCTGAAACGCTCTCAACATTTGATAACCACATCGTGATGAACCGCCCGGCGGAAAGCTTAATATTTGACGGAATGCTTTGGGCATGCCACTTCTGGCGTCTACTTCTCGCCCCCGGGGGGGACAAGTGGAAAATTTGCGCCCTTCCCCCGTATTCTTGCTTCCCGAAAGGTGTCTTTTTTTGCGCCCCTCCATGCGGGTTGAGAGTGGGGGGGGGGCATTTGCCCCCTACCTCATAGACGCCGGCCCTGGAGGCAGGCTATCAACCCCCCCCCCACCCCGGGTCCACCACACCCACATCCGCAACTAACCAAAGTTTTTAACTGCACCACAACTAAGACTCAAATTGTACAGAGAGTCCCACTAGCGGATCCCCGTGTATTGGGTAACGGAATCATTAGGTGTAAGAGCGAACGCTTCCACTTGCGATTTTTGTTGCCGTTACCTTCAGAGTAATAATCCAGATTTCAAAGTATATTCGGGAGTTTGTTGGCTTTCGTCTTTTCCTAATATGTTTGAATATTACAACATTTAGATTCCCTTACTACTTATAGCGGGTATATCTTATATGCTGGTACTACATACGGCATTTCATCGTTACTGCACACGGCATAACGAACACGGAAGTCCGTTCCTCACACAGCACCTCCCGATTCTCTCTTCTCCGTTGAAAAATAACCACTGCATTCGACATTCCTGACACTCTACAGATCTTACCACCATAGTGTTGGCGAGGGTGCCTCCTCCTAACCTGAGGACAATTAAGTACCAAGGAATTTTGGATACCAGGACTGTCGACATCAAGGGTTCACCGTGGAGAAAAATGCTCGTTCGTTCGCAGAGGCCACCGGCTAACGGAAGCAGCGTCAGGTACACAATAGTCGTGTCATTGATATATCTGCAGAAACAATCACATCTATAACTACACTGTTTCTTCGTCTCTGTGCGCGGTCGTTATGAAACGACTTCAGGGGAACTTACTCAGAAGTGAAGGCCATATGGTACAGAAAGATCATGACGATCAGAAAAAGAAAGTAAATTATGTAGTAAACATCCACCGTTCTGCAAGAAAGGCGAGAAATAGGTTCGGATATGGGAAATGTAAATAAATATACACATAAACATGTTCAGCAACAACTCACCTCAGAGGTCTCACAGTGCGATGAGCCTTCAGAAAATCCGTCGCTATCTCGTTGTACAATCCATCACCCATATAGGCGCTGCTTGAAAAGACGACTAAGATTAAACTTACAAGGGCGTGCGAGGGTTGCGATCAAGCTTCTGTCTTGAACGATGCATTATGCTCTTACTATTGACTTAGATATATCTTGTAGAGGGCGAACCACAGAACTGCAGCGGACCCCAACGAAGCTGGCAACGTGATGGCAGTGAATCGGAAGTATTCCACTGGGTTTTGCTCCTTCCGGCTATAAGAAAGAAGGTTGATACTATTGCAATTGAATTCTCTACAGGCTACCATGCATGTAATCACTACGGAACTATAGGAAAATCACACAGAAATTGCCATGTCCTTCCCTAGCTCCACTATTCCGAAAATGACGTTTCATACTTGGTATCAGTAACAATATATTTCTCAAGAAGATGTCGAGCTTTCGGGTACATTTATGGGTATGTCTTATTTAACACGTTTTGTTAAAGGTCAGATATGCCGATTTTAAAGTGTCGCAGAACTAAGCGATATGCGCGCTGTGTGTTCATGAATATGTGTGTGAAATATCTTCGTCCAACCGTTTGAAGTTTTTTAGAAAACATTTACTTTAGTTCCCCGCTCGCCCGTCAGATCGTCGGCTAACCCTGCGCACGGGCGCATCGACGTCACTGCTCTAGGTTTATCTGTTTTTGGCTTTGCATAGACTCTTGGCTTGACCGCTTGACTTCTTTGATTTCGTTCTCTGTGCATCGTACGTTAGCAAACAGCTGCCGGAACAGCTGCATTAGCTGTTATTGCTAAGCCGGAGACAAAGCATGTGAACATGTCTCTGGCACGACGTCGTTTGGAAAGCGTACTTCCTTGTGCTGACATTGCCTTTTATGAGCTGAAGAGATATATGATATGCCACGGCAAAGTTGTCAAGAATGCGACGGTGCTACGCTGTTAGAACAATTCATCGGAGAATTCAAGCGTTACCTACCATTAGTTGCCAAAAGAACAAGCAGTGCGAAGTTCTTAGCTCACAGCGATTGATTGCCGCGCGGAGTGAGTTTCACTACAAGGATTTCGCCAACGAATGTTATCATAGGTTACGCTCGAAATCGTCCGAATGGTGATGCCTGGCACACAAATTTTGAACGTGCCGCGGAGGATCTCGGCAAAAAACGGGTAGTAAAAGGTAAGTCGAGGTAAGTTCATGTTTATAGGGAAATATAGCTCCTAAAGATAAAAAGGTATAAAAATAGGAAGCTTCGTGAACCAATTGTGCAGCTGTCCTACTGCAGTTCGTCAAACATAGCCACGATCAACAACACAACAGTATTGATAATCTGACTTGTGAATTACCACAGGTGCACGCTGAAGGCGGAAATGAAGCAGGGTCTGGCTTGCATCTGGTGCGTGAAGAAATTGCTGGCACGTCACTTGCACTCTAGCTGCCACCAACAGGTATGACGATGCGATGTTATAATTATAATTATGTTATAATTTGAGTATTCACCTATATTCCACTTTTCATGGGCACTCTCATGCAAACATCTTGACACTACTCTTAAATCTGCGCTCAACATTACAACCTCTGCTTTCAGGGTGGAAAACAAAGGTCGTCATTCCGATTAGCTGCTATCTCCCAGTTGAAGCACTTTTGCTGTCCAAACACTGGTTTTTGTTGATGGGGTGGTACAAGCCTTACTGTCTGACATAGAAGGTACGTTACATTAGTTCAGTTAATTTGCCTTTTGCACATTTTTGTTACTGTTAGCTGGATTAGTGTTGGAGCTACAGTCCTTTCTGACACGCAGAAGCTGATGTCGTCCCCGATAACGTTTTAGAATTTTCACTGGCGTTACGGTCCATTGAGGAACGGGCATTTACTACTTGTGAATGTTTCATTGAAGAGTAGCCCAAAATTCATTTTAGCATTTTCTACTCTACTGTTATTAATTCACTGTCTGTGTTCTGAGGGCTAAGAAAAATGGGAGCTATTTAGCTATTAACTTCACACTGGATAGTGGTACTGGATTGAGCGAAAATCATTCTGCAATACTTGTGTTGTACTTGGTGCATTACTGTAGTAGGCAATGCCACATTCATAACATTTTTAGCGGGTCTACTGCACAAATACTGCGTGCATACTGTATACATGCCGTTCACTAGGCAAAAATACCTGAGCATTGCCGTGTAGTCTTGTTATCCGAAGTCCATAATCTTACTGCAAAATCATTATAGTGTGTGGAAGAGCAATGTGCAAGTATCCGGCAATAAAGATTTACAACAGAAATAAGACAGTTGAGAGAATCTAAATTTTAATGAGATGAGACTTTCGTGCAGAATACAGCACTTCTTCATGTCTAACATCAAGTTACAAAATTCCAGGGTACATAAGATATGTTGTAAGGTAGAAAGCGAGGGTTGGTACAAACATAAAAATACAAATATAAACATATATAATAAAATGAAAAGGGGGTGCAAGTTCATCAGTTTCAGATAGACAAGGGATGAGTTGACAAGACACTGTAGCACTGTTTCCAAGAATGTTGCCCGTGAACTCCTTTTGTGCCAAATAATGACCTCGCCACCATGATCATTCATGTATTATGCTACAGTGTCTTGTCAACTCAGCCCTTGTCTGTTTGAAACTGATGGACACGTACCCCCTTTTATTTTATTATACTATGTTTGTATTTTTATTTTATGTTTGTACCAACCCTCGCTCTCTACCTTACAACATGTCTCATATATTCTGGAGTTTAGTAACTTGATGTTAGACATGAAGTGCAGCCTTCCGCACGAAAGTCTCGTCTGTTTAAAACTTAGATGCCATCGACAGTCTTCATGTTGTGCAAAATCATTATAAAGTAAACATGACTATCTATTTCTTGTCATTAAATCTTTTTTTTTTCTGCAGTCGTGAGCAACACTGAGGACACATGCAAAAAACGGAGTCTGTTTTGCATGACGAACCCTCATCATCTCATGAGGATTCAGTGGTTCATGAATGGTTCATATTCTCAGGCACATGGAAGCTTCAGCAAATAATTAATGAAAAAGCCAGTGAGTGCAAGCACCAGGAGTTGAACATGGACCATCCTGCTATCAGTCAGGGATGTTTCATTTGAGGCACTAATTGACTTTTCGTGAATTACTTGTTGACTTTGTCCCAAGGTGGAGCTCGCCAGAGCTCATTTGCCTATCTGTTAATGTTGCGGCTTGTGTTGCGTTTTTCTGTTTTCGTTTCAGCCTCAGAACAGTTACTTTGGATCAGTTTAGGTACATTTCATTTAGACATGTCAAACAGGAAGCGGTGTTTCTCAACACAACTTTCAGTGTCCTTCCTGCATGCATTACTGCTGCGGCCATTAATCGTGAACGGAAAGCCACAAATTACGTTCACCGTACTTTTATTCTGTGCTAAGTAATGCTGTTTAGGTTCTGTCAAAGGAGCACGTAATGCAACACAATGTAGTAATATAGTTCAGTACTTCCTTGGAGTGGGAGGAAAGGCAGCGCATGAATGCAGGAAGGAGAGTGTCATGGCAAGACAAGTGTTTATGTATTGTACATGTAACTGCTTATTTTATTTCTTACCTTTCACCTGCGTATCGTGTCAATCTATGTTGTATTAATTTGGAACATGTTCATTTTAATAGCCAGAGCAGCTGTTACACTGTGAGAACCAGAACATGGCCTGTGTGTGTGTTTGTCTTTTCCACCGTGCCCCTTGGTTTTCCTCCCCGATGCTACACATGTTAGGAATAGGTTGTAGAACCGATAGTCCCAGCCATGTGAGAATTGCCTCTCATGGGATTATCGTGGAGGCGATGAAACATACCGGTTTAAATTATTTGGTGGACAGGAATTACGTAGCTTCACACAAAAACTACTACTAGCACTACGAAGTGAGAGTAGTTTCAAATCCAGCTTTCTTGTGTTACTGACATTATCACACCAGATGTAGCATCCACTACGATTTTTTATATGGGAGGTACGTACGTATACAGTGCAAACAACATATGCTATTTACAAATCTGTGTTTCCTACTGTGTTGAAATAGGGACATGGGGACAAACCAAGGACTCCCCAAATTTCCACAACACGGAGATCAAGGCGGCGTTTAAACAGCAAGTGGTTAGAGAAATTCAAGATAGATGCATGTGTAAGCTGTCCGAGATACATATCTCAAAGGGGACGCACGACCACACTCAGGGTGATAATACGCCTGCCTGTGAAATAGAATTAGGAGACGGGGAAGATATATAACCCTTTTTTTCTTGTCTGTAATTCGATTGGTTAAATTGTCATTTGTTTAGCAACATGTGGGTGTATATTCCAGTGTCCTAAACCTATCAGATGAGAGCAAGCAGTTGTGTTGTAGCTGTCTCATCCTGTCCTTGGTTGCTTGTGTTTCACTATGGCCACGTTTGCTATTGCCAAAAAGAGAAGATACCATCGAAAAACACGAAAAGCGTGACCTGGAATGCTGCCTGTTCTCGTGCTCACACGGAGGCAACGCAATGAGGTAACGTGTTCCATTCATGAACTGTACATAGTAGTACACATTACAATAGCAACCAATTATTCAAATTCTTCTGGAACTATTTTGTCTTTTGGAGCTTTGATTTGTCCAGCCTATTATTGGAGCTTTATGTGATTCCCTTCTCGATATATTTTAAGATTGGTGATCCTGTACAGTTCGTTAATTTTGAAACTGTACTGCGCTGAGGTACAAAAAGAGAAATGTCATATCTGCATTTGAATATATATAGGGATAGTTTGTAAGCACTTTCCATGTTGACATTTTTATTTTCACCAGGTCCCAACATTGCTGATTGATGGAAAATGTAAATATTTATTTGCTTGCCAATGCACAAGTGTCGTCTTTTCTAGTGAGATATTCCCTGTTAAGACATAAAAGTTGTAATGTTAAAGCGGCACAATGATGGTAGAGCCTAGCATTGTTTTTTGCCATTATATCTGTGCACATGTATCACTAGGAAGGTACAGCATGTGCATAAAAAATAATTTCGTATGCAGCCACACATGTGGTTCAGAAGATTAGATAATGCACTACATAATAGATGTCCAAGCATATATACTTCAAGCATACTTAATGTGCGATGGTTAACTTCCATGAAGACTCAAATTACACGGGCCCTGTAAAACTGGCCTTTGCGAATTTGGTAACGTGTCTCTAACTGTAATGGTAAGAGGCAATCGATAATGGTGCAGACATGGTTGCATCTTACAAAGTGCTTATCAGGCTCTACATGATAAATATTAAATACAAAGCGATGTGTACAATAATTTCTGCAGACGGAATCAACTTAGAGGCTGACCACTGATGTCACCCATGACGACAGTCACATAAATTGCCTCTAGCACTTTTATACCCCATGGGCTGAGTTATGAGTTTAAATAGCACTCTACGGAGGGATAAGGTGCACCCGCTCATTGGATTTCTAGGACCTATGCTATACCATAACTCTTCAGACCCCCGAAACAACATTTCTAAGTAGCAGTATGTATGTGCTCTGGTATTTTTTTGGGTTTGCATGGTGTGCAGCCACATGGCTTTTGGAACTTTCGTGTGCATGTTTTTGTGCTCATTAAAAACAAAATCCAAATGTTAGACATGAAGTAGAGTAGCTTGTAGCGTGCTACACGACACCGAATGACATGGGAGTGTGTGATTCAAAGAAATCTTCTGGAAAATGCACAGAATCCCACAAAAGTGTTTAAAATCTGATTAGTATTTTGTTTCACGTCGCTTGTCGTTCCATAATATCGTCGACGGTGTTACACATTGATAAATCGTACGTAAAACTTTTCCCGTAGCATTATGCGGTTTCTCAGATACACAGCACGCGTTTTTCCTGTCAAAAAAGCGTTGTCGGCATTTCGTTGCTAAAACGGCTGTCGAAACGTCAGTCAATTTCCTAAGATACTTATCCTTACACTGGGCAAGTGCTCTAAAGGGGCTAACGCAGACACGAGTTGATACAAATTGCTCGAGCACACAAAACACAAACGACGAATTCCAGTCACAACATCGCACAGAGCTTGGCTCACGAATGAGTTCGCAGCTGCTGCACTGTTTACTCATCGCGGAACCAGCGGAACTCGCCTGTCCGCCATCTTCAAGCACAGATGCGTGAATGCCACGAAAAGCCGTAGCTGGAATCCACTGACAAGTACGAAGGCGCGTACATATCACAGTGCCCGTTCGGGTGCATATACGTCATAAAACATGGCTGCGTCCATGTGTGTTTCAGAATGAATTACTCGTTTTTTTTTTAATTGTACTGTACCGAACTGGGACAATGAAGGTGCATTTTGGGGAGAGTTGGATGTAGGCTTTCAGAATATCACAACCGTTTCGACTATTTAGGACATCGGCATGGCTGACCGTTAAACTTCTCTGGGCATGCATCCAATCACAAACGCCGTCGCATGTCGTTCGCCCTGCACGGCCAGGGCTTCATTCGGAACCCTACCATGTAGTGTCTTACAAACAGGAAGACACTAGAGACGAGGAGGACACCTCGTTACTATGATTTGAGGCATTTTATACGGGAAAGTGGAATCGGTTCGTGGCATCTTCCAGCACATTTGTTCATCGCTTTCACCGCTTCTAGGTAACGTAGTCCATGCAGCGCCTGTATACTTTCTCATTTTTCACGTGCACCCTCGCATACTCACGCACACTGCACTGGACCTCTGCGTCTTTTTGTCCACCCCCTGTGCGCACGCATTTATCATCAACGTCGACCATAGCTAGGAAACAGTCACATTTGGTCCATAGTTTATCCCTGTTCAATATCTCTTGGTGGACGACTCAGCGAATGACGGAGGAAGAAAAGAAGAACCATTTCAACAATATTGTGGAAAAACATTTGAAATACTGAGATTTACAGGCATCTAAAGAGTCACGTAGAACGCTTAATGATCTTGCAGTTGTATGTGCATTAAGAACTTCGATATGTGTGCCATAAACTGATGCTTCGTTCTTCCTCATGCCAAACCCTTTGACTCGTCGCACTGTTCGCTGCACTGTCGCACTACGAATTCACAGCAGTCAGTAGTCTGTCAAAGCGAGCCCTTCAACTCAGTACGGCAATTTACACCACCTGTGGTAGAAATTGGAGAGAATTCCTCTTGCACGACTGGTGCTGTAGTTACATTCGCCGGCGATAATGGATGTGTAAGCAACGCCGAACACGAGAGCCTTTTGAAGATTGTTGTACATCCTGCAAGATAAAGGAATGATCACGTAATGCCTCCTAGTGTTTTAAGTATTCCGAACATTAGCTTCCGTGCATTCTACATATTAGACTTTGCCGTTTCGCTGACAAAGGTTTGTCCTTTGCCTCAAGAGAGAACTCTGAATCACACGCAGAAACATCTAACAACTCTATGTCACGCTGCAGGGGGCGATGCTATTACACATAGAAGGACAAATGCAACACAAGTGTTACAACGCCCAGTTGCATGGACACAGTCTGTGTGAATGTGGTAGCGACTGGAAATAATGTAAGACAGAATGCGTTGAGGGCGAGTGCGCGTCCCCGTGTTTGCTATGGTTTCCAGTGTTTCCCCGTATTTCAGAGGGTGTGGGTTCGAATCCCACTGCTGGTGCCTTTTTTTCAACTGCTATCATTCAACGCTATCTCAGTTCTGAAGCAGCATGCTGAGGGTTCCTCACTGTAGAAAATGCGTCATGGACTAACATCCAGGATAAACGTGTAGACATCATTAGTAAGTTTCGTCACAAAAGACAAAGAGAGATAGAGAGAGAAAAAAAAAAAGAGTGTCATTTCTAGATGATGACATGGGACATGCCTGGCGATACTGTTCGATTCTTCAGTTAAACTCCAGCGGCTTCGAGGTGTGGGTATGTTATTGGGGATTATTTGGTACCTATCGGATCAGTGCGCGTTTCCCCCTTTGTGTTCTGTGCTTTTCTGTGTATTTTAATGCTGAGCATTAGAACCCCCATGAACGCAAAAATTGAGCGTCAACGAGTCTGTCTAAGGCCTCGACATTGGATTGGATTGATAATTGGAATCCTAGGCGAAACAGCTCTGAGACTCCCGAACCGTTTAATGTGGCAGATACGCTAAGATGCTAACGAATGGTAACACATATAATTACCGCATGAATTTCATTGATAGTCCTGATCAATTTTTGATGCTTTTCGTTTACTGTAGGTTGCTCTTGTTATGCCATGAGTTGGAAGCTACTGTGAGCGCGTTTATGACATTTGAGATTCTGTTTCGCAACATAATTGTTCAGGGCAGGTAAACAAAATGTAGCGTCGAGTGGAACAGGAACACGAAAATACACTGGAAACATGACAAAATACCTTCGTACTCGTTGTCACCCCAAAGGCACTCTCCTTTAGCTTTAGTTTCACACTGGCAACAACTTTATTTGATGATGATTGGGGAGTTTCATCGCCGGGGGCGACACCTTACCCCATTGCTGGTGCTGACGTTGTTGGATGATGGGGGGGGGGGGGGGGGGGGGGGCATGGCCCCAAATCATTCCGAGTGCATGTCAAAAGACGGTTTTTGCACCAATAGGGACCAATGTTTGACAGCAAAGCGGGTAATATATGGGTATAAAAACAGGCACAACCAATGTCGAAACTTAACGCGGCTATGCCATAACAGTAGGTTGATGCGCCCGCGTGGAGGCCACGGGAAAGGTGACGTGCTTAGGAGAGCCAATGTGAATGACGGAGGCACTCGCTCCTCTGACGCTCGAGCTCTGACGACACGAAATTGTCGTGAAAGGTTTGCCGTCTAGCCAATAACGACACCTACACTGTAACAGCAATTCACCGCATAGCACGCTAGCCCTGGTCAGCAATGATAGGATTATCGCTTCTCATTCGAATAGTGAGGGCGGTGTACATCCTTTGTCAATTATCACCAGAGAGCATATTTTCAGGCGCTAACAGGGGGTGCTCTTGACCGCATAGCACGCAGCACGCCAATCATCATCGCGGATGACATCGCTCCGTCTCCCGATAAACTGAGAAAAGGGGAGCGGGGCGGGGGGCGGGGTTGGCTTAGGACGATTTATGCGAGGAAGAGCGATACTCGCTAGTGCCTAAAAATCGGCTATATTGCCGCAAAAAAGGCGTACGCCCCACCCCCTTTTGCTAATATTATTCGTGGCAATGGTTAACGCTACAGCGTGCTATGTGGCGCACTTCTGTTTTTAGAGCCTAAAAATGCATTTTTCCCTTAACATCCCACGTGTTATACAATGCGTGCATGATGTGATGAACCACATAGGGGATGTTTTCTTGATTCGTAGAAACTTTTAATAAAAAAGCAAGACACCACCCCATAGGGGATGTTTTCATTACTGGTACAAATTTTCCCCCCGAAGGGACCCTGAAAAAGCTACATGAGAACAGCACGCATGCCGGTTTGCCAGGTTCATTATACACTCTTAAAAGAGAACTTCACCACATGGCACGGTGAAGGCCTAACCACCACATTGAATGGGCGCGCAAAGTAGCGTCTCTGCAGAGCGCGCGCTGTCCACTCTGTCCCTCTGGCTCCGGAGCATTTGGTAAACGGGTTCCTAAAGGGGTTGTGAACCCAATCCCGATCATTACACTACACAAAATTATGGTTGAAATGTAGGTTTATGGGTGCTAAACGTCTCGGTCGAAACGCCTTCACGCCGCCCTCCCGCGTCACGGAGTTATGGCACTTTGAATATGAGGAGCGATCTTTTCATTCTTGGCTCGCCTCCTCCACGCCCGATATCGATATGACGGAGTGCCGATGTGCGTAGTTTGCCGTCCTCGTGACGACGCCTGTAAACACGGACGCGGCGAACGTTGAGACGTGGGGCGGCGAAGTGCTCGGAACGGAAGCGGAAATGAGCGGAAACGCTATGACATAGAGCCACAGAGCAACCGGTCAAGGCGTATCATTTCCCGCTATTTCAGAGCTGACGCCACGGTCGGCGGGGGCCTCAACAATGGGATATTTTTAAAACTCAGTAGCATAAAAAATAATAGGATATGGGGGATGGGACTTTGCGTACGACGTGCGTGGAGTGAGGCGTACAGACCCTGCCAGTTCCCTGCCAAGTTCTATCCGTGTGAGCGTCTAGTGTGCACGTGATGTGTTCACGTTTCGTGTGCAAAGCGGCTCTGGGCCTCTGGGTTTCACTGAATGTTCTCTTCCGGAAGAGCCGTCTTCCGATCCGGCTGTCTGCAACCTTCAAACGATTAATTAAGATGCAGGTGGGTCCAACCGGAGAGGAGGGTGGAGAGCGCGAGAAGCACTCCGACTTGTGGGTGGGAGCGCGGGAGTAAAAGGAGATGTCCTGTTTAGTAAAAAATAACTCTCTCTATGCGCTCCGGAAGCGCTACTTAACGCGCCAAATGAAATAATACAGTTATCGCTCCTGGACTGTGGAAAGCGTGGGGCGCACGCCTTTTTCTGACAATTAACATAACTGCGTAAATGCCACAAAAAGGCGTACGCCTCCTCTTTTTCTAACCAATCATGGGACAGAAAGATGACATTCGGAATGGTGGTCGGCAAAGAGCATGTTTTATGTCGAGTTCCGTTTTAAGAGTGTGCGGCCAGGAGGACATCGGCTACAAGCATGTATCACAGGATCACTAATTACAAAGAACTCCTTCATTAACTGTTTAATTAGAGGGTCTCAAGGAAAAAGGGAGTATACTGAGTTTTGGAACCAGTCATTATCCAAAGCCACTCCAGTTTTTAAAAATCGTAAAAGAGCAAATTCGTTGAGATATCTATCGCCAATCTTTTCTATGAAAATGTGCGGAAATCGTGCACATCCTGTGCGCGGTACATTTCTGGCAAAAACTCACTGTCAAGAGAAAAATGTGTTGATTGTCAGGACGATTATTTGTTGTAATAATAACATAGATCTAGAAACTCAGGTTATTCGCTTTTTTCCGTCTTTTTTGTGAAATAACTGCACCCGTTTGAAATAAATAAACAGGAGGCACTATACTTTTCACTATAGAATACAAAACAGGTGGTGCGTTGTTATGTTAGTGCCGTATATAGTAATGTACTAGTTTACGCTCAGTGAATCTCAGTAGCAGAACTGTACAGTATGGAAGACAGTACAGTGGCTTGGCTAGCATTGCCATGTCGGTTCGGTGTCGTTCGCTCACTCTTAAAAATGAACTTCACCGCATAGCACGCTCCTAGCCAACCATCATCTCGAATGGTATGGTTATGTGCCCTGATTTGTTGAAAACGAGAGGCGTACGCCTTTTTTGTGACACTTATGCTGTTCATAATTGTCACAAAAATGGCGTACGCCTCCCGTTTTCAACAAATCAGGGCAGATAACGTTATCATTCTGGATGATGATTGGCTAGGAGCGTGCTATGCGGTGAAGTTCATTTTTAAGAGTGCTTGGTGACGACATACGACTCAGAACTACTCACAGTTTGTGATAAGCACTCTGAGTCTCTCCTGCAGCTTCAGAATCTGCAAGAACAATACAATATTTGAAAGTGGTTCAATGAGACTCTACTTACACATGCATTACGTTTCATTCACGCCGAGAAGTTTTTCTCTCTCTCTTTTTGCGTGTATTTTGTGAAACGATTTACCGATCCCAGTACTGCAAAGCATTCTTCTCGCAATATGAAGGACGCCGTCTCATTGGTCTCGGCAAACGATTTCTCCAACCACCTCGATATATCGCTTGAGGAGACCAATCTGACGCAAAGGGAAAGCCCTACTTAACGTGGGCATCTATGTGCACGCCAGTAAGAATAGACTAACTCAGGAGCTCCATATAGTGAAGCCTGAGTGTGGGCGATAGAGAGATGGGACAGAACATCATCTGTGCACACGCTCAGGCTTCTTCAATATATGGAGTTCCTCCATTAGGTTGACTATATGTTATTGAAGTACGAATGACGATGACATTGAAACACCTACCTAGTATGATGAGGACCGTTTGTGAATGGCTCCTTGACGTGTGTGCAGAATCGACTGCCTCGCTTCTTTTTTCATAGAATATTCTCCTGAAGAGATTGCTGATGGTAGATAGAATACTTGAGGAACCTGTAACGTCCTGGTTCTCTTGTCCAGCTATTATGTCAACGGAAATACTGCTGGTAGGCTCGCCGTTAGATGATATTGACGATCGGTGGCGCTCTTTTCGGTCGTAGGTGCTATAACCGCCTTGTGACATGCTCCTACCCATGCCCTTCGTATCGCGCGACGTGCTCTTCACTTGGGCCGTTTCCCGGATGATTTCAATATTGTCCGAAGGAGAGCTTGGAGATACGTTGATCTCATGAAAGGAAACCGAAGACACCCGTCGCTGTTTTTGGTCATAGCTACTTAACGATCCCCCGGAGGGACTACGTCGTCTGCTCCTGCTATCCCGAGACATGTTCTTCGATTGGGCCGCATCAGCGGTCAGAGTGAGCGGCGCGACGGTTTTTGGTATACTCACTTCTTGTGTAAGCGTGGACGGCGCTCTTGTTTTCTCCTCCGTGTTCACCTCGGCGCCTGACGCCATACGAATCGGTCTCGCTGGAACCCCATGGTGATTACAAGGCTGACCTACGCTCGGATTTGCCGACGTGCATCTGGAGTCACTTTTGCTGCCAGCCTGGTTTTTGGTCGCTACACCCTGTCCGGTCACGTTTGTTATACGCTCCTTTTCCCTGTCGTTGACGCCAACTTTGGTAGAGACTTCTTTCTTCGCTTCCTTCGGCGCTATGGCATTGAAACTCTTGGCTTTGCTCTTGTTGGTGTCTTTGGTCTCGTTGCTTGTCTTGTTGGGACGTTTCTTGACAGGTTCAGATAGCGATCTGCTTGATGTTCCATCCTCCTCTGAAAGATCTGGCAGAGAGAAGCTGATCCGACTTTCACGTCTGACGGGTACGCTGAAGGTACGTTTCATGATGTCACTCATAACTGCGTCGATCTGGTGCGTTGGTTCACCGCTCCTACGACAGAAATTGATACGTATGTGACTATTGTGGAATATACAAGGACTATACGCCGACATTATTGTGGAGTATTTTCATAACATATGAAATCAGAAAGTATTCAAGGATAAAGTTATACTGATAAAGTTAAACTAAGCGCTGACGTCGAACTCTACCCCGCAGTAACGTTGCTCAGGCGCGTTCGCGCTTCAGGTCAGGTATATGTACTATTCCCAATCCTATACCTGAGTGTGATATGCAATGAAGCAGAAGAAACTCGTCGCGACAGTGGAGCTGCGTGGAGGTCTTCGAGAAGTGTAGGATTTACAGACTATCCCCGATTAGCTGGGCATGGTACTCGATCACGTCCCATCCACAATGAAAACCTTCAGACTGAGAAACACA
This sequence comes from Ornithodoros turicata, assembly GCF_037126465.1. Lineage (NCBI taxonomy): Eukaryota > Metazoa > Arthropoda > Arachnida > Ixodida > Argasidae > Ornithodoros > Ornithodoros turicata. The sequence continues at coordinate 29,657,986 of NC_088202.1, read as the reverse complement.
CAAACCACACGATACAAATCTGAGACAAGATTTGAGGTTTGCGTCGAGTCGTTTGTGTCCCCCTCAGGCTCGCAGTTTTGATCGCGGATGTCAGTCATCGCCAGCCCGTCCTGCTGGCTTGCCTAGAAATCACGCACAGTCGTCCATCGTACGCTTGGAGAGTCGTCATGAACAGTCGCGCGCAGCACACAGCGGACACTGTCAAGAACGGCGTAAAAATGCTACCAATATTCTTCAATATATAATTTAAAAAAAAAAACCTCGCTGCTACTGCGACCTGTGCCGTCAATCCACATGTGCGCCTTTTTCTAATATTTCGGGGGAAGGCCGTGATTACCAAAATGCATTCGATATATCTGAAGGTACCAAAAATGCTGAATGCTCACTTATCTGGTTTGTATCGAAGATAGATTACCACGAATGTTTCGTCGTGATTCGATTGATTAGGTTGGATGCGTGTGATGAGGAGGATTATTATGTGCGAGTATATTAACTCACTTGAACTTGGAACGTGGTTTGAGTTTCTGAGATAGTGTCTCCAGCAGCGTGTCTGCATCAAGTTCTTCTAGCCGTTGCCTTTCGGCAGCTCGTTGAGCGCAGCGCTGTCTTACTGCAGCCACGTAATCCTCCTGTATATGATGTATGAGCTTGATGATCATTATAATAAGTAACAGGGCAACCAGCGCAGATGGCAACAAGCAACAACCGATGAACGTCAGCCCCATCATCTTGTAGTACAGGGGCTTTATACAGGCTCCGAACCTCCGAAGCAGGAACAATGAGATGCGGGTAGACAGCCTTCTTGAGTACGTCGCTACGTAGAAGCAGATGAAGCCGATCACAGGCAGCAGATCAGACTTGGAAAAAGGCAAATAATTTTTTTATCTCCGTGCTTTCGTGTGGAGGTTTTACGTGATCGGTGACGGGAAACAGCGCTACAAAGAACACCAAAGACAGACACAGCACACCTACTACTCGCGATCATTAAACGTCTCCACGGGACGAAGAATGCCCAGTGGCGTAACCACAAGAGAACTTCCCCATAGTTCAACTGCCCCCTAAAAAGGAAATCGTTCATTTGTTTATGCATTTAGAAGGGAGAAAAAGACGACCGAATCCTCCAGTTCCCGTAGACCCCCTCCCGAAATAGTTTTGGGGTTGCGCTACTGGAACCGCACACACAATTCCCCACGCAGAGCTGAGGCTCCGAATTAATTTAGTATTTCAGATGCGGTCGACTATGACAGGAGGTACGGAAAGAAGAGCGGGCTCCAGCAGTCTTTTCAGGACTACAACGTGGTGCGTGGTTGCTTGGTTCGATCGTGGCTCCGTTGCCGAGCAGTCAGTTCGCCGATTTTGCGTCGGCCGAAAAAGCGAGGAAAAGCAACTAGACAGTACAGCCGGTGCCGGTATTTGGGTCACCTCCCATCCTGGACTACGGCGGTGAAATGAGGTATATTCAGAAGGTAAGAAATATTTGACTGCTCAAGACGTTCTTACACGGTCTTACAAGCTAGTCCTGTATAGTCTTACAGTATTCAGTCTTTCACAGTTCTTTAGAGGGACGGTCGCGTCCGTTCCAGTTGATTTCGAAACTATGGTGTCGCTTTGTTCCCCGTGGACCAATGACCACGACATGGAAAATCGCAAGCGAGATAGTGGCGTAGTACGTCTGTTATTTGATGGAATACATGACATGGGTACACGCTGGATGTTGACACTGCCGGAATTCCCTCTCTAGACAAAAATTGAAAACTTCACTTCCTAACTGCTATATCTTCACTGCGACTTAGTAGAAACTGATTGTGCATATGTATGAGCGAGAGTACGTGAGCGAATGACCGTGTGCAAGCACGCAAGCAAGTCTTTGCTGTATATACTAAATAACAAGTATATTTTGTTTATTCTATCACCTATATATCGTGATAGTTCGTGTTTATTTATCATATGGCCCACTAGTTAGGTCGCCGTGGAGCGTTTCGCCCTTGTTTTTAGTACATCGACTGACTTCTACTGAATTTTCTGATGCCGACCTCCTGAATTTCCGCCTTAGTGACCTGGCAACACTGCACCGCCCTCTTACTCCTCGGCTTAGGGAGTGACATCACGCCGCTGGAGCCTCTGCAGCCGCGGAAGCACCGCTGATCTTTAAACTTCGTTTATTTCATATCTAACCACTTTTCGGACGAAAAAAATTAGCCAAGTGGATTGGCAGCCGATGCAGAACATAGTGGTTTCGGCTTCACAGGAGAGGTTCCGGATACTACGTCCCTTTAACATGATCCAGATAGATCAGCCTGTCCTGGTTTCCGGTGCTGCTTTCTTTCGCCTGAACAATAATACTGAGTGCGTCACGTGGAGAAATTGGGGCGCTAGATGAAACGGTTTACGGGAGATATTCGGCGATATGCAGTTATTTATTTCAACACGACGCATCACTCCAACAATTCATAGCACATAAACCTCACATGCAAAGACCCGAGAAATGACATGCAGAACAACAATGTGCTGTCTTTATTCGCATTGCCAGTCTCGATTAACTCTATGCACAATTGTCACAGGCGTAATTCTCGATTCATCTTAAGTGTTTTAACGGTCCTGAAATGTATCCGGTACAGATTTCGCCTCCACATATAGGACTCACGTAGGTGGCTTCAAGTAGCGGGTCACGTGACGGTAGGTCTTCAAACAGGCGAACGAACACGATCGGAATGAGGGCAACGACGGGCACTGGAAGAGTCCCAAGCGTCATGGTGCAGAACATGAGAAGAAGGCAGTATGCACACTTGGCACTCTGTAATGACGCATGTGATGTCATAATGTGTTGCCAACTCTTGGGAATACGCACCGGTGTCCCAATGAAAAGCATGGGCGACAGGCACAGGGGTGAGGCGATGGCAACGAAGAACTTCACTTTCGACGTCCAACGGGTTTCCTTCGGAACGTCTCCCATCTTTCTTCTACGATCGTTTCTTCTATCATCCAGCTGAAAGATCGCGTGGATGTAATTCTGCACCTGGACCACTGCTTTTTTGACGAAATAATGTAAACACAAAGAAAAAGGAAAGGAAAAAAGAGTGAAAAGAAATAAACATCGAATGTTGTGTGAAACATACATTATCGCCTGTTGCACAGAACGATCCGCCATGTTTACTGAAGAGGCAACAGCATTTTGGCGGTACATGCAGGCACTTCTCCCCTCCACCAACGCAAGACACTGCCCCCCACGAATGTGACCCTAACATAACTTACCACCATATACACAATATAAAATGCTGATTTCACTTCACTATTTTTGATGAGACGGCGGCCTCCAAGCCAGTTCGGCTTAGGAAGGTCGCGTCTTTGCTGTTGCACAAGTGCTTCATATGGTGTTATACAAATTCATTAAAGATGATTCTAGACCATACAATTTCATAATCGTATGGTCTAGACACATCTTTGTATGTCTATGACTCGTCTTTGACAATTGTATGTCTGGCCACGATACGCTGGTATACGGTACGCTTCTATCCCATACACACTCTTCAAACTGAACTTCACCGCATAGCACGCTCCTAGCCAACCATCATCTCAAGTGATATCGTTATCTGCCCTGATTTGTCGAAAACGGGAGGCGTACGCCTTTTTTGTGACACTTATGTTGTTCATAATTGTCACAAAAAGGCGTACGCCTCCCGTTTTCGACAAATCAGGGCAGATAACGATATCATTTGAGATGATGATTGGCTAGGAGCGTGCTATGCGGTGAAGTTCAGTTTTAAGAGTGCATGTCAAATGCGACCATAGTTCGTTTCTTCACACCACACGTCTATGAGAAACTGCACGGGTATGCACTCTTAGAAATGAACTTCACCGCATAGCACTCTCCTAGCCAACCATAATCTCGAATGATATAGTTATCTGCCCTGATTTGTTGGAAACGGGAGGCGTACACCTTTTTTGTGACAATTATGAACAGCATAAGTGTCACAGAAAAGGCGTACGCATCCCGTTTTCAACGAATCCGGGCAGATAACGATATCATTCGAGATGATGGTTGGCTAGGAGCGTGCTATGCGGTGGTTAAGAGTGTGGGAACTGGTAGCGTAACCACGCAACCCTTTCTTATCGAGGTTTCACAGCGGCAGTTTACAAGTGCAACTGCATTGCCTGCGTTTGAAAACACCTCTTGCAGGAGTGTCGCCCCAAAGAAGCGTAGCAAAAATGAGTACGCGACAACTTGCCATGTGCTTCACAACAATGCGTTCATCAAGCCGTGTAAACCCAATGGAAACTTGCCTACTCGTTGAAACTTGACACTTTCAATTCCAAGGGTTTGTTCCGAGTCTCTGCCCTTGACGTAATGAAATAGAAGATCCCTCAAGCAAGAATCGTCCCTCAGGCACGAGCTAGGGTTGCGATATGATTATCTTTTTCTTCTTCCTGCCCTCTCTCGGGCCTTGATCCACCAATGGCTATCGTCGCGAACAAATAGCTACACCTCCACCAGTTTCGAGGACACCCCACAATGAACCATTTCCGACAACGCGTATGCGCATGCCCAGCCCTTGAGTCCGTCATTTTTGAGCGGAAAACATCGCCATGGACCCACCTGCGGATGACTGTCATGTTCATGGTGGGGAGATAATCGGTTTCAAGGTTACGACTTACGCCGACGTTTGAGGTCTGGTAATGAGTACAATGCGCTTTCACTCTTTCTGCATTCTTCTCTTGCTACTTTCCCACGCAACGTACGTGCCAGTTCGTAAAGCGTCACCATTATTGGGGGGAAAGACACGACGTTCGACATTCTGCCGCCAGGGGCGTCGCGAATATGGAAAAGGAAGAGCCATTTATAGGGAGAGTTTGGCCATTCATTGATCTTTTGCCGCCTCATGGGAGGAGCGTATTTTAACGTCACAGTCGTCGTTGCGCCGCCCAAAAAGCCTGAATCCAAGCGGAATCCGCTTATCAGCCATCTAGTCCGCGCCATATTGATGCTGTCCGCCAGCTGGTGGACGGTTGTGCCTCATATGCACCAAATGCTCATAACCTCCAAACGCTCAAAACCTCCGAACGCTCATATGCACCAAAAAAAAGTTGGTGGTTTTGAGCGTTTGGTGGAAATGAGCAGGAGGAGAGAACCTGCTCATAAGCACCAAACGTCCAGAACATCCGAATGCTCATATGCACCGAAAGGCGGGAGACCACAAAGGCCGGATCTTCCTCTCCCGCATTTGGAACAAGGTCATAGGGTGAGAAAGGTGGAATGAATGGCGATTACCAAGACCGCTTAATGTGTCAGTTTGAAGTTTATGTAACAGCTTGGTCCTGCTTGTATAGCCAGAACGAATAGCGCCTTCTCGTTTATGGATTTCAATTTGAGCTCTATTTTCATAGACATGGAGGCAGCCTAGGACAAAAGACTTGATTCTAGCTCGAAAGGCACTCGGCTCCCAGGGCTGTAGCAACAAAGAGCGTGGTCCCCTCCGAACATATGTCCGGGTTCACTTACAGTGCAGAAGCTGGAATAAGATATTTATATAGGGTTTAAATTATGCATACATAGGCCTGCAGTGAACATTTGCGCAAAACCCTTCTTTCGAGCCTTGTTCTTCGCAAGTTGGTTAATCAATGCATCATAGTCCAGAGATATGATAATCATGTTTTCGGTTGACTACGAACTCAGAAAGCCCGACATCTCTTATGGTTAACTGAGCACAGGATATTCTTGATCGGTCAGTTTCATTGTGCTGAGACTTCTTTCAGCATCAGCGACAGTAGCTGGTGTGGTCAGAAAATAGAGTGCTGACGCAAATGCAAGGATTCAGATGTATCTCTTGGAGGCTTTCTTGTATGTGTACGTTAAAAATTGTTTGGCGTCTCTTTGTTTGGCGTCCTCTCTTTTTCTCAATGACACAAAAGGATATTCCATTATAAGTTCGCTGGCATCGATGTCTACCATTTTTACTTCAAAATTTTTGCTGCGATTCTCCAGTTCAAGTTCCTATTGACGCTGCCCCAAGTTGTTAGCGTTTTACAGAAATCCAAACAACTTTTACCACTCCACGAGTTGGTTGACAAAACAGAAGATATGGCCTGATCAGTGAGAATAAGAAAGAACTGAGATTTGAATTTTCGTTCTGCAGAAAGACGACTCTTCCTTTTTATTTATTTATTTATTTCACTTTTAGGAGAAGGTAGCAGACATTGCAGAACTGCTTCATGATCTTGTCGCGTTGTCTGTACTCCGCAAAATAAAGAGAGGAACAGAAAGAACAGACGCAATTTGTACAATACAAGCGGTGCAGCAAACGGAACCGCTTTTATGTTCTTCATTAAATGGCGTGCAGCATTTATTGTTCATTAAGATTAATGTTAATTTAAAAAAGCATGTCTTCCAATTTCGAACAAATGAGGAGTGCGAATGATAGCACTTGATTGGCTATGATTCGGTTTATCAGATGTCCACAACGACGCCCCTGTATTTTTGGGCGCACGGAACCGCAAGGGACCATTTCTTCCGCCACGCAACCAGGGACCAATTTTTCCGGGACGAACTTTTCCGGGACTATTTTTTTCCGAAACTCTATCCAACATGCTCTACACATTCTCGCTCCTATAGTTATTCTACCTTCGGTCTGGAAGATGACTGGTTTGGTTCTTCGGATGATTGGTTTTCAATTCATTTCTGTTTGCCCACCGTTTTAGGCATTCAAGAACAACATTACTTCCTCTTATAAGTAGAACTCGGAAATTTACGTGCCAGAACCATGAAAATAGACAGATATTTAGACCCAAAAAAATACCTAAACAGGCAAGAACATGCAAAAACAGACACGTTGTAGCACATGCCAAAACTACTTCTAATGTACGCTTCACGACGCAGACTTTATACTGTAGAACTGTAGCGAATGCTACAGAACCATTCGATGACGCCAGTGCCTGACTGCGACGCTGTGCAGCGTCAATCCTCCTTCCTGCACCGCTAGTTCAAGCTCACTGGGTGTTATCGTTGAACCTCTAACATATATTCAGTTTAATGTTATTTCTTCGGTTTATTTTTACTACTCGTTTTCTCTTGTGTTTACTCGTTTATGTAGCTTAAGGCGCTATGGAGTAGACGGCGTTCCATGTTGATATCCGTTCATCGGCCACATTTTCTCTTACACGTTTTGTCAACCACGCTCTACCTCAGGTATGCGAATTTAATTCACTGTGGTGACGATGAAAGGTCTCGCCGTTGTTGGCCTCACAGAGGTGGGCAACGTCACGACTGACGGCCTTGGGGAATGTGCATCCTGGCCGACTTCTATAGGAACTGTGCCGACATATGATTTGGTCGAAAGACATTTAATCGAAGATCGAAACGGCAGCGGTCGTTTGATCGATTTTTTGTTGGTTCACTTGGAGTGTTGAACGCCGGAGTTCTAAATGCCGTTATCCTAAGCAACATTTAACTGCGTGTAACCCGTTTGCTCGTAAACACATTCCTCATGCTAACCCACTTTGTCAAATAATAATTGATTTCAATTATTAAACATTCTTGGCAAATAAATAAAAAATAAATTAATGACATTTTTCGATTATTTATTCCTGTTGAATGTGGATAAATTTTAACAATGTATTATTGTTTCTGACAATCAACTGACCATTGTATAGGAGAAAGAACAGTTTTAGTTTATTTACTTTTCGCCTATGTGCAGGTGAATCTAAATTTAGTTCTTGCAACAGACATGTAACCGAAGAAGTCCTTCGAAACCTAGACAAGATAAGCAGGGCAGCAGATCTTTGTACTTTCTCTATTTTTTCGGATAGCGTGCATGTGTAGTGACCCAGATTGCAGATGCATACACTAAACGAGGTTGAACTAAGGTTTTATATGCCGTTAATTTAATATCTTTCGTTGTGCCATGGCAAAATTTCCTTCTTAGCATCCACAGACTTGGAGTGGCTTTCGCGCACATATGGCTATCCCGTTTCAGACCGTTCCCTTTAAATATGTCACCAGCAATGAGAAGGGTGCTCAGAAGAAACACAGACTATCGCCTGCTCCCAACCTGGGGCAACTTTCTTCAACATGTGTCTGACTGGTTCGTAAATTACAAACGTCTGCAAGTAGCCAGCGGTCCCCCTGCAAAAAAAGAAAAAAAGAAAAGAAAAAGAAGTAATAATAATAAAAATGAAAAAAAGCAGAGTACCCTGATTGCCAGCTCCGTATGCTCGAGTCAACAATTACAGAAAAAGAGGTGCGGATGACACAGTGCATGCAGTTTTGAACTCTCTTCGAACAAACGTCTTTCGAACAAACAGCATCGATCAACCGGCTTTCGATCAAACGGTTTTCGACCAAGCGGCGATCGATCAAACACCTTCGATCAAACGTCATTACACCAAACGTCGTTCGACCAAATGGGCGGACACTACGGCGTTCAAACACCAATTGACTCACGATAGATGAACTTCCATAAAAATTCGTTCTGACTGCATACAAGCAGGACCAAGCTGTTACATAAACTTCAAACTGACACATTAAGCGGCCCTGGTAGTCGCCATTCACTCACCCTGTGACCTTGTTCCAAATGCGGGAGAGGAAGACCCGGCCTTTGTGGTCTCCCGCCTTTCGGTGCATATGAGCATTCGGATGTTCTGGACGTTTGGTGCTTATGAGCAGCTTCTCCCCTCCTGCTCATTTCCACCAAACGCTCAAAACCACCAACTTTTTTTCGGTGCATATGAGCGTTTGGAGGTTTTGAGCGTTTGGAGGTTATGAGCATTTGGTGCTTATGAGCTACTACCCAGTGATAAGGGGGGCTTTGTTGCCAAACAGAAAGAACAGAATCCAAGGACGAAAGGCTTTCGAAGCAAGAAGTACGCACGTGTCTTCTCTCCTTGGGTTGTAAACAACAATCAGCATCAATATGGCGTCTGCGACCGGTTGACGGCTGAATAACAATTGTGCACGACAAGGGAGGTCGCTCAGCCGTGACGTCGCATGACGCGCTTTAAGTTAGTCTCCTCCCAATGGCCAAACTCTCTCTATAAACGGCTCTGGGAAAAGGGCCATTGAGCCGGAATGAGCTAAAACTGCCAGGGTCTTCTATTAAAACCCACGTTGAGCTGCACGTGCCGAAGAGATGGACTGCGGATAACTCTACAGCCTGGCTAACCTTTTCAGCAACTTCCTTCTTTCATCACTAATGTCTTAGGCACTTGAGGCTTTGTGTTTGTCCTTTTTATGTGTTCCAGCCTCAGCACATCCAGTTCCCATCAGGTGACCTTCCTCGCTGACGGACTGCCTTGCTGCAACCTTGGCGAGTAACAAAATGATACAAGTCACGTTATGCCTCTTGTAGGGGGTGCGTCTTGCGGCCGCTCGAAGCATTTCTTTTTCTTTTTTTTCTTTTAACGGAGCATGCAAAGGACTTGTAACATATACTTTTTTTTAGATCATCATATGAGCATAGTACCCTGAGGAACCGTCCCGCAAGATATTTGATTTGGGAAGTGCGAAATTACTGAGAAAATTGCTTTGCAAGGAAGCGCGCAGCGGCGACAACCTCGCCTCGGCTTCTCGCGTCTCTTGACGTCAGTTTGGCAGCGGACTCTTTCTTGATCACCAAGAATCATCAGCTAGCGACAGCGACCAGTCGAGACGCGTGAATGGCGGCGCAAAAAGCGACTGCAAAAAGAAGAAAGAAAAAATAAGTCGCTCGACTCAGTATTGGCGATGCACATGAAGTTGCAGACTGGCAGCCGAGGAGATCAGGTTTTCTGACCTGCGAGATTGAAAGCTCGTTTGCGCTCCAGGGTATCGCACTGCACTCGCAGCTTTTGTACGAATGTCCAGGGCTTGCAATCCTAATTTCTAGTTCTCTCGACATATTTCTTTCTCGAGTCTTTCCATGCTCCTTTAACACGAGAACTGCACCGGCGTTGAATGCAACATCAAAAAATAAAAAAGAAAGGAAAAGGAAATCGGATATCGGATAGAATCGAGTATTTCAGGCTCTCATTGAGAACCATTCTCTACCGAGAACTCAGATTTTCCGGGAATCTCTTCATGGACCCTTTAAGTAGATCATTTAAGTTACGCAGAAGTCTGCTGTGGAAGCCCACGAATAATCTTGTTCTGGTCAGACACCTATTGAAAAGCACCTATAAAATGTTTATTTCCCGAAAAGAAAAAAAAAGAGTGAAAACGATGAAACTGCTCTGTGTACGTGCTTCGGGACAGAGCCTGCAGCTGAAATTTTCAGTCACCAATATTTCCAATCTTTCAACCATGCGCGCAAAGCTAGTGCACCTGTACATGAGCTAAAGGGATACTCCTCAACATTTTCGTTACACGAACACGCACTCCTTTGCACGAGCCGCAAGAAACAAACTCTGTCACATTAATAACCCCACCTCTTGCTTGCATCCACCTTAAGTTGCATTCGTGGCGTTTCCCAGTGGTCCAATCGTCATTACAACGCAATGGTAGATTTGGAAGGTCTGCTTCGATTATCCACCAATCTTCTCTATTTGCGTGCATGTGACAGTAGTAGCAGCAAGCAATAGTATGCTCAGCACGCATTGTAATGGGAACAAACAACGACGACAAGTGGTGGTCCAAGATTTATAGCATACCAGTACAACTTCTGAAGGACTTCAGAGAAGAAAGGAAACAACAGAAAATTAGAACAGAACATGCAAACCTTGTGGTGTGTTTACTTTTCTCCGGGATTTTGTCAAATCTCGGTGGCATTTTTCGTCGTTCGCATTACTGGGCATCGTAACACACCCTCTACTTGGTTGAGTACCATGTTCTTTGCATCACTGTCAAAAGCGGACACTTTCTCGCCGTTGTACTTATATATATTAGATAGCCCACTGTTTCTTCCGTTTTTCGAGTTCTTCCTGGAGATCTTGAAGCATTTGTTTTGCTTCTCGAAGCTCGTGCTTGTAGGCGGGGACGTTATAATGGTGAATTTTCTTCAGTGCTTGGATGTCCTGCTCCTTTGTTTTGACAACTCCTTTCTCATCGGGCGCTGCGTGGGCAACATGATGCATCTCGCCGACAGCGTTTGTTCTTTCGTACGCCCACTTTCGTTTACTCTTTCTGTCAAGTTGTTCGACAAGTTCCCTCATCTCTGGCGGAAGCGAGACCGCGTTCTGGCGTTCTTCGTGGCCTTCCAAGGATGGTCTTTCTCTTCTAACCAGCGTGCGACTCGTATCGTTAGCTGCAGATGCTTCTTCAAGGAGGTCTACCAAACTAACGTCAAGGTTGGCCAACAGGTTGTTCAAGGACGACAACAGTGATGGCGTCATATCTGCAGATGCGTTCGTTGAACTGTGCTTATTTGCTTGTCCTCCGTTTTCGTCATGCTTGTCCCTTGAGACGTTGGGGTTGCTTTGTGCCATGACTGTGTGAACCTCCCTGTTCTCGTGGGGAACTGATTCAAGGAATTCAGCCAAGTGGCCACTAACACGAGAGTTTCGCTTAGCTTTATCTCTCATTGCGAAATCCAAAGATGGGATCTTGACGCGCACGATCTCGAGGTACCTTTTCAAGCGATGTGACAACCTTTTGTTTCTTTGTTGGCGGTCACTTTGGCTATCTGTGTCCTCGTCTTGCCTGAAGTTCTCTCTGACGTCGCTTTTCGAGGTCCGTGATCCGCCATGGCCTGGATAGCAAATGCTGTCCATAAGTGCTCGTCGTACGGTCAAGCTAAATGGCTCTTTGGGCCCAAATAACGTATTGTCCCGTGCTATTTGCTCACTATCCCCATCTTGACGCCACACTAGACCGACCGGATGTTTTTCATCCAGCACGGGAGTGTCACCAATCCCATTCCCAAGTCCTTTTTCTCGGGTATATCCTTTGGATAAACTGTCTAAGAGCGCTTGTCCAACGGGAGAGTCGAAGAGATCCTCACCTGTATCCGTTTCTCTCTTGCGTCTTTGCTGGGTTTTCTTCCTGTGCAGTTCAGTGAGTCGCTGGAACATGGTGCGTAAGAACGGCAGACGCCATCTCCGATGTTGGTTGCTTTGAAAGGCAGAAGTGATGTTTCCGGACGGTGTGCCATTAAGTGATCGTCCGGGAAACGGTGTTGCTTTAGTTGGCAAACCCACAGGTGAGGAACGGACATCGCTTGCGTCCCTTTTAACCTTAAATGCAAGATTTCTAGAATCAGGGCAAGTTCCCTGCACATACGAACTGCACCCATGCCCCAACCTGCTTGGGTAGACTCTAAAAACAGAGGGGGGGGGGGGTCGAGGTAGCTTGCCGTTGTTGGCCGCACTCAAGTGGGCATCGTCACGACTATAGCCAAAAAAAGGAAAGTGGGAGAGGGGAGTTGAACTTCATGTCATAGCACGTTCTTAGCCAGTCACCATCCTGAATGACATCGTCCTGCCCCCCGATTGGTTAAAAACGCTAGGCGTACGCCTTTTTGGAACAGTTATGCAGCTTAAAAAAAAGCGTGCGCCCCGCAGTTTCCACAAAGCGGAAGTGATAAAGGTACACTCTTAAAAATGAACTTCACCGCATAGCACGCTCCTAGCCAACAATCATCCCAAATGACAACGTTCTCGTCCCTGATTTGCTAAAAACGGTAGGCGGAGGCTATTTTGTGGCCATTATGCACGGCACAGAATAAGCTCCGCCTCCTGTTTTCAACAAATCACTGGCGAGAACGTTGTCATTCGGGATGATGGTTGGTGAGGAGCGTGCTATGCGGTGAAATTCATTTCTAAGAGTGTACCATCCCGGTCAATGGTTCGCCTTCACCGCGCTATGTAGTGAAGTTCTGCTTTTAGTGTGTAGAGCCACATAAAAAGTCCGGACACGTCTCTGCACTTGCATCCATCTTATTATGCATAGGCCGCGAGCTCGACCAGCGCACTGATGTGCTCGTAGTGCTTCCATTTTGTAGTGAGTGGGAAAAATGTGTTGGGCTTGCGGGAACATTTTATCAAAGTTTCGTCCCACTCTACAAAAAAAAAAAAGAAGAAAAAGAAAAGGGAGGATGGCAGGTACACTCTAAAAAGAGAAGTTCACCGCATAGCACGCTGTGCGCCAACCATTAATTGCCACAAATGATAGGGTCGGATTGGTAGTGATAGGGCGTTGATGGGATGGGAATACAATGAGAGCAGAATGATAGAATTATCGCTTGTGATTCGAAGAGAGAGTGGGGCGTACGTCTTTTTGCGTCAATTATCATATATCCAAATTGACACAAAAAGGCGTTCGCCCCCTCTCTCTTGGAATCAGAAGCGATAACCCTTTGTGGCAATGGGAGGGCGCACAGAGTGCTGTGCAGTAAAGCTCTGTTTTTCGAGTGTACACTCTTAAAAATGAACTTCACCACATAGCACGCTCCTAGCGAACCATCATCCCGAATGACAACGTTCTCGCCCCTGATTTGTTGAAAACGGGAGGAGGAGCCTATTTTGTGCCATTATGCACGGCACAAAATAGGCTCCTCCTCCCGTTTTCAGCAAATCAGGGGCGAGAACGTTGTCGTTCGGGATGATCGTTGGCTAGGAGCGTGCTATGTGGTGAAGTTCATTTCTAAAAGTGTACCAGCTCTTGAGCAAATGGTATGCCTTCGAGCCCTTTTAAGTTGAAGAAACGTCATATCACGGAATGTTGAAACTATAAAAGTTAATTAATGCTTTATTTTTGTTGGAAGAGGAAAATGCTATAGAGTTATATCAGATATTAGTGGTCATACACACACTACCAACCTTCCCAAACCGTACTCTCCGGATCTCTTAACGAGCTAAACTCCCGTTCCCACTCTCTCACAAAATTGCTTCGCCGCTGGCCACATCCAGCCCACCAACGCTCTGCCCTCAAAGCTCTCTTCACCTTCCTGGATACCATAGGACTTCGATCCTTATTGTGAAGGGGCTCATTATTTCATTCCCCGCATCACCACGAGCTATGGGATAGAGTATCATCCCTGGCGATGAAACCCTTGTATTCACCATCTTGTAATGAAGTTGTTGTTCAATTACGGGCAATGAAGAAATTTGACGAAGAAATCGAAACGAGTGAAAAATCCTGGTGTGAGGGCGCCAAAATAAGAGTGGGAAGTCGAACGAAGTCCTCCTTCTCTGAACCACGTTGTGGTTCTTGGTTGGATACAGCAGTTGCGCGGGGGTAGCAAATTCCCAGAATAGAACTAAGAGGGGCTTCGGCCTTCTGTTAAGCTACTACGTTACACGTGAATTATAAAGGCTTCTATCCTAATTTACGGTCATTGCGTTTCCCACCTTGTGTCGAGCGATTGTGGCACAAGATGGAGAGCTGATCATCCATATCACGGTCAGTATGAGAACAATCAAACTTGATCCGCGACTCATCTGCAAAAGGTGAAACGTTGTCAGCCTTTGTTCATGCCATTGAAAGATGAGAAGCAACGCGCAATCGGCGCCACATTTATGGAACCTATGCAGAAATTATTTGGTGTTTGCTTAGTAAAGTACAGGTACACGTGAAGTGCATCACGTGGCTACACCTTCTCATACCTTTCTGTTCAATAACCTTTAAAGTGCATTTATTTATTTAATTAGTTAGTTATTCACATACCCCAAAGGCACTCACAGGCATTACATGGGGGGTGGCACATAGAGGCTAGTAGGTACAATACAACTTCAATTGTAAATACACGATTAAACAGAGAAAGAGAAATGATTAGATACTGCGGTGCGAAATTGATGAGGGTCAGTAAGTTCGACTATGTGATGAGGGAGGCTATTCCACGAAATGGCCGTTTGCGGAAAAAATGAGTTCATGAAACGAGACGTACGGCACAGTTGTCTTTCTACTTTATGTGTATGGTCAATGCGTAGAAAAACTGTTCGCGCTGGTGTTATATAATGTCTACAATGAGAAGGATTGTGATAGAACCTGTGGAATAAGCATAGTCTGGCAATGAACCCACGATGTTGCAGAGATGAAACACCTAATGATGATTTCATGCCTGTGACACTTGATGAATATGAGTAATCAGAAACAATGAACCGGACTACAGCGTTCTGGATGGATTCGATACAGCGTGTCAGGTATCGTTGCGGGGGATCCCATATTGCTGATACATATTCCAGTTTCGGACGAACAAAAGTAGTGTATGCGATATAGCGAACTTCAGGGGAAGCAAGCTTCAAATTACGGCGAAGGAAACCAATGGTACGAGGAGCATTGCTGATAACAGAGGAAACGTGAGCATTCCATGTGAGGTCAGAAGAAATAATGACTCCAAGGTATTTGTACTGATTATTAATAGGAACCGCGGAGCCGCATAAGGTGTAGGAATGGTTGAAGGTTACCATAGTGCGAGAAAAAGGGATGTAGCAGCATGTAGATACGTTGAACGAAAGAAGCCACTTATCACACCAAGTTTCCAGAGCCTGTAGGTCACGATATGGATGATGTTTATCGTTTGGTGAGCGAATTGAACTGTAGATGATGCAGTCGTCAGCGAACAGGCGTATACTCGATGAGACGCAATCAGGGAAGTCGTTATTATAGATAGAGAAGAGGAGGTGACCTATGACCGTACCCTGTGGGACACCAGATGATACATGAGAGAAGGACGAGGAATGATTGTTCACCAAAGTGGACTGAATATACTATGAGTATACGAGTATACACTGAGTATATTGCACTCATTCAAGTACCCTTCAGAGCTGTCAGCAAAAATTCAGAGCTCTCTTTTTGCTCCGACGGTTAGGATGCAAAGAGTTACCACCTGAAAGTTATATGCTGGAACGGAAATTTATCGCCTAAACTGATTTAGTGCGTCTACGACATGAGGCACTGTTTCTTGAGCAAAGCCGAAGTTCCATGTCGGCCGTATTTCAGCAGACGCGGTAGCAGAAACAGCAAAGCATTTGGTAAGAGCCCCTATCCATTGTCCAGTGCTATTGACGTAGCTCTCATTTTGCGCGACTTGGCATCTTGATGAAGAATATATTTTATACCTTACAGTTGTGTTCGAACACGACGTGATGAGTCGGACATGTGAAGCCCAAGCTTCGGCAGAGACGCAGTCCCGGGGAGACTCAAAAGTCCTTGTGCCGGCTGCCGCTGTCGCCGCTCACTCAATGTGCATTACTACAAGAATAATGGCGTCAAGCCACGAGCACTTTTACACAATTTCACCACATCATCTTCGTTCGAGACAATTATTCATGGGAGAAGTAGACGAAGACACGACAGAAAAGCTACCAGGACAGCAGCCGTAACGATGACCCTCATTAAACTTGCCAAGTAACAGAAGTGCCAGGCAAGATCAAACTTACAGCAAACTGACTGACCTCACTGACCACAATGCCTAGGGTTTGACGCCATAATTCTCGACTATTTGTTTGTCTTGCTATTCGTACTGGAATGATATGCTAAAGAGGACTACACCCACGAGAGTGCGAAGTGGCAACCTAGACGACCTGAAAGCCTGATACAGCAATCTTTTCGCTAGCTTGTTACTTATTGGGGGAGGTAAAAGCTCCTTACTTTCTGTAAAGATAAAGACACATTGAGACAAGACTCAACTAAACGAGGAAGTCTGTTGTCACACATCTCTCCTATTTACGCTTGCATTCTGACAATGTAACTGTTCAGACGGGATGTGCAGAGCACGTTTAATAACACACATGAAAGACGACTCACACGTGCGGACCATACTGTTTCAGGCGTGTACGTGCGTCAACATTCAAGTTCCAGCAGGATCAGTGCAATACTTGAAGGCGAGCACATCCCTTGTGATTGGTGGAGATTTCAGTGCTCGTACCCACAGATGATTCCTCGCTTTGCTGCAGCAAACCGAGGAAGTATCTGTACCTGTAGACTGACACAGGTGTTACATCTTTTGAATAACTCGCGCAAGAGGCTGCGACGCATGAACCTGTTGCCACTCGATCATTCCTCACTCCAAAAACAGATGGTGTTAGTGGTGGTGAATGGGCTCGCCGTTGTCGGCCTCACAGAGGTGAGCAACGTCACGGCTGATGCCCTGGGGGAATGTGCGTCCTGTGCAGACTTCTAAGGGAACTCTGCCGATATATGCCTGAATGCGGCTGAGGAAAACCCAGGAAAAACCCCAGACAGCACAGCCGGCCCCGGGATTCAAACCCGGGTACCCGCGTAGCACTCCGAAAGCCAATCATTGTACAGAATTATACCTTTACCACTTTTGATTTGTTGGAAATGGGAGGCGGAAGCCTTCTGCGGGACACCTCGCGAAAACGCGAACTCCCCTCGCTTTCCATCAGTGTTGTACCCGCTCCCAGAACTAACAGAACACCGATACCCGCTACTCCACAGAAAAGTAACGCAATACTAGCGTCGTTACAAATTTGAAAAAGTAACGAGATACCTCTACCTCTACCAAATCAAGGTAACATAAATACTGTGCCGCTACTTATCCGCGACCATACTCTTCTCCATGCAACATCTCACCGTACGCATCTCGTTGTCGAATGTGTCTAAAGACGGTGCAATATTCAAGTTCCCTGACATAGCTGGCATGCAGTATAAAGTATACAACTACCTACAGGCAATATATGTATATTATTTAATGCACACAGCGCATGTGTGCATATAATAATTTTCCCGTCAGAATGTTTGAAGCACAAAACGATTTTTGTGCAGTGATAGTATTTTGTCCGAGATATCCGCAGATCCCAACCTCAAACTCTTCAGTCTGCTTCCTGTCGACGGATTGACCAGTGTGATCAAGTGGCGGTACTGCCATGATAAGCGACGCATTGAGTCATCAATAATTGGCTACCACGAGGTGAAAACATCAAACGAATGACATAATGTTTGGTGTCGCTAGGGCCAACCAACGCCGTGTAGTTGGCATACTGCACCAAAGCTTAGATCTCACAGGAATTAGGAGTTAAAGGTTGTTGTGTACCCCCTTCTTCCCTTCTTCCAGTCACACGATGGCTTCCCTTACAAGGTGTGCAGCGCGCACTGACTCCAGGATAATATTATTATTATTCATTTTGTGTGGCTCATATGCCCACAATGTAACCTATGTAATGTGAGAAAATAACTAGACCGCGTTCGGCAACCTGTGTAAGCTTAGGTAATTCTATCTCGCCAGAAATGCTTCACCTGAGGCGCGACACCTTAAAGCAAAGTCGGCGGTACGTTTGGAGTGCAATGCATTACTGTAACGATATCTCATTGTGTTTCCGATATATTTTCGCATTCCTGTTCCAAAAGACACGACGCTTTGTTTATCTGCTCCGAATAATAAAGCTGCAAAACACAGTTTGAAGTGTGCTATCAACACGCTCACACTAGTTTTGCAACTGATTTTATGACGGAAACTAGCTTCGTAGCCAATATTATGCAGTATGTTATACATACCTGGGGGTGTTTCGCAAATGTGAGCAAGGTTAGCAAAAGCACAGAATAACACAAATTGTATTCCTAACTACTCAAGTGCGCTTAGCTTACGAAAGTGAGTGAAATTGAGGAAGGTCGTCACATCAGTCTGCCTGATTAACAACTCAACAACTAAAAGGAATGACAAGAAGAAATTCTGCTTCATCCTTACATCAGTTTTTCTCTTTGTGTTCCACGTCTCCCATATTATCGGAAGTAGTCGTAGCGGAGAAAGAGTCCGCCGCTACCTGTATTTGTAGCGGAAATACCTTTTCCGTTACCAATTTAAAATGTAGCGAGATCGCTACTCCGCTACTGAAAAAAGTAGCGAATACGGTGGCGAACCAACGAACTGTGTCCTTCGATCTGTGACACGGGCGAAAGTCATCGCTTGGCACTTCAGACGTGCCTTCATACTAATGATAATTGTCAGTGGCGCAGTAGTAAACGCACACAACAAAATAGTAAACAAAAGCGGTCGCCATCTTTCTAACAAACTTCAAAGTTCGCCACTATCTATCCTTGAAGTTTTCTCTGTGGGAAAAAAGGAGCGCAACGTCATTTTGACGTCACGGAACTCCTGCCAAAAGCTGCATTTTCTCTTTCCTTGAACTTTCGTTTGATTGACAACACACGCCGTCACGTGGACCACAGAAACGGTCCAACGGCTGTCTTTCCCCCCATCTCAAGAAATGTTTACATTGTCTAAATCTGCAAAAACACCATCCTCCCGAGCATCCAAAACGCCATTTTGACGTCAGGAAAACATTTCAACGTACGCGCGTTTCGGTAACCTTGACCTGAGGTTTGATTGACAGTCAAGCACGCTCACGCGAGCACACAGAAAGCATCCAATGGTTGCATTCCTTCACATCTCTTGAACTTTCTTCGAGTTCCAAGATGCGACGAGCCTAGCACCCCTGGACTACGCTATTAAGACGACTCCGCCGAAGAGCTCCACGTAAAAAAATCGCAGAACTCCTCATGTAACGCGCTTGATGAGGTCCACAACAACCAAAAAAGACAGTGATTCTGGACTCGTCTCTCTTCGTTTTCGACAGAGTGTTCGACCATACCTCTTACAATACCTCTAACCATACATTACCTGGGAAAATATCGGGGACTGGACTCATGAGGCCAAAGTATACACTAATGGCTCCTTTCTGAAGGCTGCCTCCACGTAGAAGCAGTTACGTGCTAGGCCCGATATGCTAGAAGTCTTTGCGTGCTGGAGTATTTTATTAAGGTAAACTCTTGCAACGTTCTTCCTCCACCCTGTACAGTGCGCAGTACACCTGTTTGGTGAACCCGAATGGGACGCCGCAAGTTCCCCGGTAGTCATCCGCGTGAAGACCAAACACCACAACGCCTGCAAGTCTATTGGAGAAGCGCTCGTTTATGGCCTCAATCACTTTGGGGCTGGACACAGTCATTGCTGTGCTTCCCTTACGTAGTACTTGACACATGGTCGTTTTATCGTGACTTGTGTTCCAGGCTCTTCGTTTGGCTTCCTTAGGCTGACAAAACTTGTCATAACCACGGACTTTCTTTCCTGTGAGCTGGAATGGCGGTACTTTGCCATCAGCGTATTCAAAGACCGCCATATTAAATGTAAACAACGTTCTACGCCACAAATGGCTCGCGTACGGCCCAGGCGCATTGCCCGTTTTCGGTGTCCAGCCGAAACGTTTTCCGTGGACAATCGTCATGGCGCCTCCCAAGGAACGGGTGCTGTTTCTGAGCTCGAGCGGACTTGGACACACCATTTGTCTGTCGCCCTCAACATGCGGTCGCTCGTAGTGAGATAGTCGAATGAAGTATGCGCCCGAACGCAATACCGGCTTAGTTATGGAAGCTTCGAATGCTTTGTCGTACTGTGGAAGGGAGATCATGAAAATGCCTCCTGTATCTCGTAACCTACGTGCGAATAGCTGGACAAGCACCACGTACTGTAATGGAGATGTTTCGGGGTCATAGACAGGCATGTAGATGAACAAACCAACACCATTGCCGTGTTTCTCCAGCGCTGTACTCACGGTGTCCACAAGCAAGGAAACATTGTGTGTTCGTCGGAAGGCAGTGCGAAACCAGGACAACCGAGTTGTGGCTGACAACCCAATGACGATTCTTTTGCGAGAAATCTTCTGGTCGAGTGTCTTCGAAGTCCGCCATATTATCTTGTCGTCCAGAGACTTTTTGTGCAAGCAACAGACGATGAAGTGGCTGCAGTAGAGTGTAGGGAAGTCGTTCAATGTGCGGCGGTACTCGAGTGCTTTACGGGGATTGTACAAGCAGGCCAGCACCTTGGGCCGCTTACCTGGTTTCGCGAAGAGGGGCAGAGCAGCTTGGGCCTCTCTCCTTTCAACGGAGTATCTCAACATCCCCATGCAAAAGATTGATAGAACGATGGTGACGGTGCCAATAGCGCAGACGATCGCGAACCTGTTTTTGGATTTTTCGCTGTCTTCCGACACGCACTGCCTCTTCGGTGAATCATTCTTCATCTTGCCTTGACTGGTGTATCGTTGACCCCGCCAGTCCGGCGTTGTAGAACCTCTAGGCAAGCGCGGTGGCACAGCAATTGAGTGTGTTTTTTTTTTCTTCTCTTTCAGCTTCACGTGCGCACGTTACGTCAGGTTTCAGCGTTTTTCAGAAGAAATAAATAATGCTAATTGACTAGACGACCTGCCACTTTCGCAACAACCATCTCGTCCACTCTTGGGTGGTAATGGAAGTAATGGAGAGTAATGGGCAGAGTTCCCGTAGAAGTGGGCCCAGGACGCGCATTCCCTCCAGAGCGTTCGGCCTGAGGTTGCCCACCTCTGTCAGACCGACAACGGCGAGCTCTTTCACTAGCACTATCACCACCACCACCACCACCTTGGGTAGTAACCAAGTTAGAAGTATAACTTGGAACTAAGTTATTCAGGTATGGGAATATTTTCGTCGCGTCAGTTCCCCAGTGTCGTTTCGTCAGGGCTTCAAGTACATACACACTGCCATTTACCAGGAATTCCTTGAATTTCGTCGTCTGATACGCAGCCACGATAGCCATAAACGAACTCACCAGCAGACGAACCAAAAGCGGTAACTGTAGTTACTTTTGTAAAAAAGAAGTAACTATTTCCGCTTTTGGTTCGTCCGCTGGTTAAAGTAACAGTAAATGTCACTGTAACTAAGTTCCCTAGCGTCGTTTTATCGAGGCTTCAAGTATACACTGCAATTTACCAGGAATTCCATGAATTTTGTCATCTCATACGAAATAGTTACTTTTTTTTACAAAATTAACTACAGTTACCGCTTTTGGTTAAAGTGATAGTAAATGTCACTATAACTAAGTTTTTCAGGTGTGGGAATATTTTCGTCGCGTCAGTTACCTAGCGTCGTTTTGTCGAGGCTTCAAGTATGCACTGTCATTTACCAGAAATTCCATGAATTTCGTCATCTCATACGCAGTCAGGATGACCATAAACGAACTCACCAGCGGACGGATGAAGGTTCGTCGGGGGGAGCAAAGCGCTAGAGGGCTCGCTGAGGAAGACCCGCCTTCTGCAGAAAGAGAATAAGGTTCCTTGCTTTAGCGATGCTTGCTTGCTTTAGGTTTTGCTTTTTCTCCTAGGGTGTGCTCGATTGTTTCAGGTTGTTGACAGTGGCCACAGCAGGCGTCACCCCTAGAGCCGATCTTGAATAGCTGAGAGTTGGTGAATGCAGATCCAGTGCGGAGCGTGTGCTACGGGACATCATGCATATTCAACGCCCCCTTCTTCACATGAAAACCCTTCATCTTAAAAAAGAACTTCACCACATAGCACGCTCCTAGCCAACCATCATCACGAGTGACATCGTTCTTTCTCATGATTTGGTGAAAACAGGGGGCGTACGCCATTTTTGTTGCATTATGCATTTGACAAGTGCCAAACAAATGGTGTGCACCCCCATGAACCCCGCATTCTCGACCGTGTTCAAACCCGCCATCTCGGGATCAGAAGGTGAACACCCTACCGACTGAGCCACCGAGGCCGGTGCGGACGAACTGAATAGGATGTTCGAGACTGTTTAACGTGTGGTGGCGGATCAGGATTACGAACATGTCGTCAATGTAGAGGCGATAGAATTTCACGGGGCAAGGTTTTGTCGTGCCGTTTCTTCAGTATGTTCCATCCCGAGGTTAGCCATAGGGACGGACACAGGACTCCCCACAGGGCACACTGTCACTTGGTGATATTTCTGGCCACGCAAAGTAAAGTAGCACCGATTGAGGCGAAAACGTAACAGAGTTATGATGTCCTTCACGGTTAGAGATGTACGAGAAGAGAAGATGCCATAATTCAGTAGACGCTGTTTCGGCAACTTTTGCAGCAACCGTTGTAGGCACATTCGAGAAGAGGGAAACCACATCAGACGATACCATCAAGTCATCTTCTTGCAAGGTATAATCTTGGACGAGTCCTGCAAATTCTCGTGACTTAGGGATAGTCAAGCCGTTTCCTCCTGTCAGTGGGGTGATGACTAGGGCCTGGGTTTTTGGGCACCAACAGGTGGCGCTCTTGACCGCATAGCACGCAGTATGCCAATCATCATCGCGCATGATATCGCTCTGTCTCCCGATAAGCTGAGAAAGGGTATGCGCACCGTTTTATGTATCAACATTCCTTCCAATCGGAAGATACAACAATACGGTTCTGAAGGTTTGTTGGCCTAGAATGATTTACCCAACGAAGAGCGCTACCTGTAAGTACCTAAAAATCCGGGCCCTAGTGATGACTTCGGTCAGGTACCTCGACAAGTTGTAGGCAGGAGCACCAATGAAGGATACGATAGGGCGGAGTGGGCAATCTTGCTTATGAACCTTAGGGAGTCCGTATAGTCCGTATATTCTACACGAACTGACCCACTCCCCAACGTGTGAAATACGTAAAAGGCTCTCCTTACCTAATCTTGGTCAGTCTCAACGGGTGCATATTCTACATGAACTGACCCACTCCCCAACGTGTGAAATACGTAAAAGGCTCTCCTGACCCAACCTTGCTCGGTCTCGACGTGTGCACATTATACATGAACTGACCCCCTCCCGAACGTGTGAAATACGTAAAAGGCTCTCCTGACTTAACCTTGCTCGGTCTCGACGGGTACATATTTTACACGAACTGACCCACTCCCCAACGTATGAAATACGTAAAAGGCTCTCCTTACCTAATCTTGCTCAGTCTCGAAAGGTGCATATTCTACATGAAATGACCCACTCCCCAACGTGTGAAATACGTAAAAGTCTATCCTTACATAATCTTGGTCAATAACGACGGGTGCATATTCTACATGAACTGACCCAATCCCAAAGTGTGAAATACGTAAAAGGCTCTCCTTACCTAATCTTGGTCAGTCTCGACGGGTGCATATTCTACATGAAATGACTCACTCCCGAACGCGTGAAATACGTAAATGGTCAGTCTCGATGGGTGCACATTATATATGATCTGACCCACTCCCCAACGTGTGAAATACGTAAAAGGTTCTTCTGACCTACCCTTGGTCGGTCTCCATGGATGCATATTCTACATAAAATGACCCACTCCCCAAAGTGTGGAATACGTAGACGGCTCTCCTTACCTAATCTAGGTCAGTCTCGACGGGTGCATATTCTACATAAAATGATCCACTCCCAAGCGTGTGAAATACGTAAATGCTCAGTCTCAATGGATGCACATTATATATGAGCTGCCCCACTCCCCAACGTGTGAAATACGTAAAAGGCTCTCCTGACCTAACCTTGGTCGGTCTCTACGGGTGCAAACTGTACATGGACTGACCCACTCCCCAACGTGTGAAATACGTAGAAGGCTCTCCTTACTTAATCCTGGGCAGTCTCGACGGGTGCATATTCTACACGAAATGATCCACTCCCCAACTCGTGAAATACGTAAATGGTCAGTCTCGAAGGGTGCATATTATACATGAGCTGACCCACTGCCCAACGTGTGAAATACGTAAAAGGCTCTTCTGACCTAGCCTTGGTCGGTCTTCACAGATGCACATTCTACATGAGCTGACCGACTCCCCAACGTGTGAAATACGTAAAAGCCTCTCCTAATCTAACCTTGGTCGATCTGGGCGTGCGCATATTCTACATGAACTGACCCACTCCCCACCGTGTGAAACACGTAGAAGGCTCTCCTTACCTAATCTAGGTCAGTCTCGACTGGTGCATATTCTACATGAAATGATACACTCTCCAATGCGTGAAATACGTAAAAGGCTCTCCTAATCTAACCTTGGTCAGTCTCCACGGGTGGATATTTTACATGACTGTCACAAGGCCCGGTAGGGAATGCTCCGTTTGGTGAGCCAGGTGAACCGAGCGGGAATGCATCGGGACTAAATTCCGCGACGACCGTCCAAACGAACACTACTGGCGTAATTCTCCCGAAGCACACCCTACCTCGTGAACGAAAACAAAAGAAAGAGGTTTGGACCCGCCAATGTCGCACCGTACGGCACGTGTGAATCCGAGTCTGTGAAATGAGGGGAGTCATAAATGGCTGTCTGCGTTCATCAAACAATTGTATATTTCTTCGTTAACAATTAAAACAAACGAATAGCTCCAAGTTGCGGGATACACACAAATTAAAAATAGTAACACACCGCTATGGAGTCACAGAGAAGTAGATTTTAACAAGAAGCTTAGAACGAAGACTTAGATTAACAATTTAAGCAAAATAATCAGAAATGGAGAGAGTCTTATCTGGGCGATGGGGTCTTGGAGCTCGGTGTGGTCGGGTCCCAATCGTTCAGTCGGCGTTCCCGGGCTGGATGTATGCACACGCACGCACACTCACAAGGTCCCAAGACACTTATGTTCCGGTGTGACGACCTATGTCGCCGCGACACCCGTCGTTGTCACTCGTCGATACAAACTCCTGCCTTTAGCGGCCGATAAACACACCCGCCGCCGTGTCCGAAAACTCTGAAGTCCCGCCAAACGCCGAACAGACTTGTTACGCTACATGCCACATTTGACTTTCCAACTCGACTCCCCCCTGGTCACGCGGGGTTAGCCTTTTACGTTAAAGGTTTTCTGTATGTTTTACCTTTTTCAACACTGAACAGATACACGAATTCATACGCCACAAGTGTTGGCATTGGCCTCCCAAAGTCCACATTAGGCCACTCTTCCCATCGGAAATGGTTTTTCCATCAGTGTCGGCGTGAGCACGCCAAGAGAAACGTTTTCCCTATTCAGTGTAACCTCCCTTGGAACAAAAGGTCATCAGACTGTCCGGCGACGAACGTGTCAGTAGTTAGACACCCCATTCCTGGGACCGCCACCCCTTCCGTTACCAATAAGCCGCCGGCGATAAGAAATTCGCCGGGCGCTTGACCGTCCTCAAGTGGTCTATGGGACTCGTTGCGCCGTCGCGCCGTCGGAGCGGCCCTCAAAGGGACAATTATGCACGGTTGGGGATCTGTTCACGAAAATGTTTGCAGGTGTACGGGATGGCAGGCCATGCTCTGTGACAATGACCTGACCCACTCCCCAATGAGTGAAATTCGTAAATGGTCAGTCTCGAAGGTTGAATATTATACACGGGCTGACCCACTCCCCAACGTGTGCAATAAGTAAAAGGCTCTTCTGATCTCACCTTGATCGGTCTCGACGAGTGCATATTCTACATGAACTGGCCCAGTCCCCTACGTATGAAATACGTAGAAGGCTCTCCTTACCTAATCTTGTTCAGTCTCGGCAGGTGCATATTCTACATGAAATACCCACTCCCAAAAGTCGAAATACATAAAAGGCTCTCCTTACCTAATCTTGGTCGGTCTCGTCGGGTGCATGTTCTACATGAACTAAGCCACTCCCCAATGTGTGAAATACATAAAAGGCTCTCCTTACCTAATCTAGGTCAGTCTCGACGGGTGCATATTCTACACGAACTGACCGAGTCCCAACGTGCGAGATATGTAAAAGGATCGCCTGACATAACCTTGCTTGGTCTCGGCGGGTGCATATTCTACCTTAACTGACCAAATCCCCAACGTATGGAATGCGTAAAAGGCTCTCCTTACCTAACCTTGGTCAGTCTGGAAGGGTGCATATCCTACATGAAATGACCCACTCCCCAACGCGTGAAATACGTAGAAGGCTCTCTTACCTAATCTTGGTCAGTCTCGACGGGTGCACATTATACATGAGCTCACCCACTCCACAACGTGTGATATAGGTAAAAGGCTCTCCTTACGTAATCTTGGTCAGTCTCGACGGGTGCACATTATACGTGAGGTGACCCACTCCCCAACGTGTGAAATAGGTAAAAGGCTCTTCTGACCTAACCTCGGTCGGTCTCCATGGGTGCATATTCTACATGGAATGACCCACTCCCCAACTTGTTAAATACGTAGAAGGCGTTCTGTCGTTTCGTCATTTCGAATTAACTGCTGTAACAGCTGTTGGTAAGAACAGCTTTGCTTGTAGTTAGCACTCACAGTCACGCTGTATTTGCTGCCGCTGTAACCACTCAGTCCAACTGCACTCAAAGACAAGGCCGTGTAACCTGCCACACTGGGCGTGTAACAATATTTGCTTTTCTACTTCCCTTTCTCCCTCCCTTTCTACTGGTATATATACGTCCTGTTGTACGGCTGCTCTTTAACCTGATGAAGTGCAGGCTCTGCACGAAAGCCTTGGTCGTCTTAGTTGTAATAAAGTGTTCTTACCCGTATTACCTTCCCTCCGATGGTGTCCAAAAAGGTCAAAAAAGCTTTGAGGTCACAGCGTTTGTGGGCTGGATTTTACAAGGGACTAGGCAATTGTGAGAGAGATAGGGGCGAGACTCCAGCTGATTGGTAGTGTGGGCAATGAAGAATAATGTGCTCTAGATTCTCTGTTGACACAAATTCATCATCCTCACGAATCATAGCTAGTAACTAATAGCTTAGCCTTGCCCAATCTCCCTTGGTGGATAACGGCCAGCCGCTCAGGTGGAGGAAGGAGAAGCCTCACAGGGAGTGGGGAAGGAAGAAGGAGGAGGAAATCGAAAAGGATGGTGGTGGTGGTGGTGAAAGGGCTCGCCGTTGTCCGCCTCACAGAGGTGGGCAACGTCACGACTGACGCCCTAGGGGAATGTGCGTCCTGGGCCGACTTCTAAGGGAACTGTACGATATAGAAAAGGAATATACCTTCTAGGCACTTTCTCGCTTCTCTCATACATTTTAATTCACGTACGCACATTCCTACATATATACATACTCATTTGTACATGCATAGTCGTCATATGTCACATATATGTCAGGTATCACCCGCATAACCTGGCGTTGCATCTCATCAGACATCGTCCAAAGAGACGTAATTACGCCAATCTTTTGCTTGGACGAAGAAGAAGATGAAGACCTCTTGGCTTCCGCTGTTAACACAACTCTAGCTCAGGATAGTTCATCTTAGCATCCTTCAGTGGAATTGTCGCAATGTACTTTTTTCCCTTATCACCTCAATGCCCTACTTTCATTGTATTCCCCTGATATGTTTCTGCTCCATCCATTCGTGTCTTTTACTATTCCCGGATACAGCGTTTTCCGTATTAATAGGAATCTCAGGCGTGTGGTGGTCTCCTCACGCTTGGAAGATCTGCTCTCCCGCTTACTTCTAGTGTGGTGTTTTCCCTTTGCTCCTCGTCCCTCGAGGTTCTCACAGTTTGCCTAAGCGTCCCCGGCAGTCGACTCTCTTTACATTACTAATGCTTATTGCCCCCTGGGGTTATTGACTCGACGCCACATGACTGGGCGCTTCGCACTCTTCCTCTGATTTCCTTCTTCTTGAGGATTTTAACTTTCATCATATTGCATGAGGGGGGGGGGGGGGGTTATGCATGGGATTCTCGCGCTGACCTATGTGGTGCTCAATTGCTCTCGTGGTTCGCCGGTGACAGTCTTATTTTAGTGAATGCCGGGCAGACTACGTTTTTCCGTGCTTCCCAACGCTCTGCTATTGATCTTTCCCTGTTTGCATGTAATTATCTCATTTCGTCATGGTAGCGCCTTCCTAATGGTTATGGCAGCAATCATGTGCCCATTCTTTTTTCGCTTGACTCTGACTTAGTCTTTTGGTCGTATCGCGGACTCTTCCGTCCTATCAGCTGCTTTCCATGCTGTGGTATCGTTCATCTCGTCATCCCACCGCTTTTAGTCTTTAATATCATCCCATCATCCTGGCTTACACCGACACATTGATCCCTGGCCTATTGCCGTTGGTTGTGGGCCACACCGTGTAGAAGAAGAAGAGGAAGAAGTGGAACAAGTGTAACCTGCTTGGTGTTCTACCCGTCGCCGTACACGTTAGCTGAACCCATGCAGCGAGAAAATAACCGAGCGATTGATATTGGTGAGATGCCTATTGACACATTTGGTAGCTTAGAAAAGGTAGATGGGACACTGAAGAGCGCGACTCATATGTTGTCCGTTAACATTAGCCTTGCACGCAATAGTGCTACTTCGTGCCATTTATTCGCCTAGAGAGGCCCTGTTCCCATATTTCAGACCCGTTGTAGTCTCAGTGGTGGCCATTCTCAATATTCAGGCGTCATCGGCTTTTCTGCCCACAATGTAATGCAATTGTTGAAACAGCTGTTCAAAGATATCGCGTAGGGTTACCTTCAGTAATGATGAGGAAATGTATCTCAATTTATTTTCACGTTTGTATCCCTGTGGTGCATTGCCATGCTAGTCGATCGAAAGAATTTATTCTCACATCCGTCCAAGGCATCCTCATTAGCCTACGATGGGTCGGTTCGCCAATTTGTATCCATTTACCCATTTGGCGTTCTGTCTAGGGCACCCGAACCCTCCCCCTAACACACGTACACGAAAAGGATGGCTTTAACCGCCACTGTACAACGTTTGTTCACGGCAGCCTACACACGTATAATTATCACGATCCTAAGCATCTATTGGTTAACAACGTGGCACAGTGAAGCCGCACTGGGGCGGTGAGACAAACACCCAGAAGGGATGTCGAGTACATTGCCAACCCTATGCGTTTCGACATCGCCAGGTTACACATGCTACTATGAAACTTACCAAGCCTTCAATGAGTCAATGTTTACGTCTTCTCTGCCGTAGCGCAATGTCAATGGTAAAAAAACTATTGTGCAGTCAAAGATCCTGCGGTTATGGGGAACATAGAGCAGTACGTGCGTGAGCACTTCGGCGTCACTGGGGCGGCTCCTGCCCCTCAACGGTCCGTCGCCTACATTCATCGTACCCCAGGAATTGCCTCACCAGAAGGAAACCGTCCATTGCCAGTGAGTACCACCAAGACCATCTCTTTCAACGGTGGCTGTGGACGCGGGCCAAGTAGGTTTTGTTCGAAGAGAACACTTAGGCCCCTGCAAGTAATAAGAAAGTTACGATATAGGTTAATTTTCGGTGATGCTGTTAAGTTCCGCGTAGAGATCGAACTCAGTATCATGAACAAGAGACAAAACGCAGGCTAACGGGTGGTACATGATGAAATTTCACTGAAACCCGAGACAAGGAAAACACAGATGATCACAAACACATTCTCGAACCGAATGTGTTTGTGGTCGTCTGCGCTTTCCTTGTCTCAGGGTTCAGTCAAGTTTCATCAACATCGTGGTCGTCTGCACAAATGGAGCCGCAAGTTTGCTAACACACACGAGTTTTGAGCTGGAGTTATCGCGGTCTGAAGTTTCAAACAGAACACAATCACTATTGAAGCCATCGCAAGGCTAGGGGAAGAAAGATGATGGACCTCAACCTGTTGATCTGAATGGCTACTGTATGCTGGGAGCTGCTCTTAGGGTTCAGCACAAATACGAGTATCTGCTGCGTTCTCAATTTGCCATTTATTTGTCTTGTTGGTTACGGGGATGTTGTTTTCGTGTCCCCTGTTTTCGAACGCATTGGGATGGGTATTGCGTGTAAGTTGCATCTCTGAAATAATGTGGACTCATGATACACACTCGTGGAAGGATCCAAACAGCCGTCATTTAGCAGAACTGAAATCACTGTGGTTCTGCACGTTGCACGTAGATCGCTTTCATAACATCATTGGTTTCCGATCTGCCTCTATTTGAAGAAAACATTTTTCGCAGACGTCACAAGAAAAAACACCAACGTCGATGCCTGCTTCTGTAGTGCCTATTGCCGCCAAATCACCTCCGACAGCCTCGGGCAAGAGGAGCCCGTGTTTGTGCAAAGCCAGGCTCGTATACGGTCATCTGGAGCTTGTTCCGGATGATGACGTTGGCCAGGGACTTTCTCCAAGGGCGTCCAGCAGGTCTTTCACTCCAAGTGAGGCGGCGTCTGCACTGCGGACTCCCAACGCGAGTAAAAAGAAGTCAGGACAGTCCCTTAAGAAACTGCTGAAAGCTAAAGAGTAAGTTGTCACTATATCTGCTTATATACGGCTGTCCCAGCTAAATGCGAACACATTTTTTTTTAAAATATATATCGCTTATTTCGAGTTGTGGTCAATTGCGATATAGCATATGCTAAAGGGCATTCATTTAGAGGGCATCAACAAACTCCTAAGGCGATGTCCTAATTACCTTTCAACAATTAATTTCTTAATTTTAAAAGCTAGGAAGTTGTCCCTATGAGAACATCTGGTCCCTTCGGTCACGTGATACCGTAGCCATTTCCCGAACAAAAATCCGTTCGATATATCCGTAAAAAAATTCGTGAAGGAGCATAGTGTGCCGTCTCATGCGTCGAAGATGAGCTTTAACTTGCGGAAACAAAAACAAAGCAAATGTTCCGGGTGACACTATCGGAACAACAACAACTTTATTTTGAGATGGAGAGTAAGGAGGTTCATCGCAAGAGGCGATACTCTACCCCATTGCTGCTGGGGAGGTGGGGAATAAAATAATTACCCCCTTCACAATAACGATCGAGGTCCGATTGTGTCCAGAAATGTCAAAAGAGCTTTGAGCGCAGATCGTTGCTGGGCTGGATTGGGACAGGGACCAAGCAATTTCGATAGGGAGAAGGGGCGAGAGTCCAGCTGACTAAGGGACTCTGAGAGTGCGGTTGGGAAAGGTTGGTAGTGGGGGCAATGAAGAAGAATGTGTTCC
The DNA here is from genome assembly GCF_037126465.1 of Ornithodoros turicata. Taxonomy (NCBI): domain Eukaryota; kingdom Metazoa; phylum Arthropoda; class Arachnida; order Ixodida; family Argasidae; genus Ornithodoros; species Ornithodoros turicata. The sequence goes on along the minus strand of NC_088202.1, from coordinate 29,626,522 downwards.
AGGTCCTCAAGAGCACCACAGTGGCAGCAGGTGGGAGAGTCAACTTGTCTCAAGCGGTAACGCCACTGAGCGGTAAAGGCCACATCGAGTAGCATTCGGTGGTTTAATGCAGCACCTTGACGAGAGGTGTTTCGTGGCATGCGGAAAGCGACCGTTGGATCAACTCTGCTCAACATAGATGGGGGGGAGAATGTCGGTTGTCCATTGGCGTGAAGCCAGGGGTGTCACCAGGCGTTGCAGAATGGAACGGCGGTCTCCTCTCAGCAGAACAATACTGGTCCGTTTCCGGTACGAGAGTGCTGCTTCTGCGGCGCTGTCGGCCTGCTCATTCCCCACGACACCACAATAGGTTGGAACCCACTGGAGAACTAGCCTGTGGCCTGCTGCGCAGACAGTGGGGTAAGCCATTAACACATCTGTGACGAGGGGTGCGGATGGGCTTCGTATGCACGAATTTTCAATAGCTTGAAGTGCAGATTTGGAGTCTGTGAAGACTTCCCATTCCCGCGGGGTAAAATCAGCGATGTGTTGTACACTCTAAAAACAGAAACCAGCGGCATGGCCGAGTGGGCTAAGGCGTCCGCTCGTTGGTGGTAACCAAGGTCGTGCTGTAGAGTGGGAGGTGGTGGATTCGAATCCTGCCACCGGCTGTGCTGTCTGAGGTTTTCCTGGGTTTTCCGAAGACTTTCCAGACGAATGTCGGTACAGTTCCCCTTGAAGACGGCCCAGGACGCATACTAATCCCCCTGTCCCCCACTCCTTCCTGCTGTCCTCTCTCCGTCTGTCCCCATCTGTACGTCGCTCATAGCCACAGTTGCTTCGCGGCGCTAACACGCAATCAATAAAAAAATAATAACTAAAAACAGGGGGGGGGGGGTGTCGAGGTAGCTTGCCGTTGTTGGCCGCACTGAAGTGGGCATCGTCACGACTATAGCCAAAAAAAAAGGAAAAGAAAGTGGGAGAAAGGGGAGTTGAGGACTTCAAAGTGATGTAGAGGCAGGATGACCGGTACTGATGGGACGGAAGCACACTGCAGGTGAGAGGTGCACTAGAGTGGTCTCTCCGCTAGGCCCGTTGCTTGAAGAAAACGCACGAGGCCGCGAGTTTTTGAAAGTCGTTCCGCACAAGAACCTTCGGGGAAGAGGACGTCCGTCAGTATACCAGGCCTGGCGTGGGGAAGATGGGTTTCCCGCATGGCATGGTATGCACGGTATTCTGTCAGGATATGCGCAATTGTCTCCGGATGATTACAGTGTCCGCAACTGGAGTCCTCCCTGGAGCCGATCTTGCACAGTTGCGAGTTCGTGAACGCAGATACTGTGCGTAATCGATGGAGCGATCGATAAAAACAGAACTTCACCGCATAGCACGCTGTGCGCCAACCATTGCCATGAATGATAGGGTTATTCCTTCTGATTCGAAGAGAGAAGTAGGCGTACGCCTTTTTGTGGTAATTTGAATATATGAAAATTGCCACAAAAAGGCGTACGCCCCCATCTCTCTTCCAATTATAAACGGTAGCTCTATCATTCGTGGCAATGGTTGGCGCACAGCGTGCTACGCGGTGAAGTTCTGTTTTTGGAGTGTAGAAAGAAAAGGATGGCATAGAGTTCCGCAGCTGTTGAGGAGGTTGTATGTGAAAGGCGTCGTCCTTGCACTACGCCTTCGGATGGTATGACGAATGCTGAGGCGGACTCGTTGTTTCGGGATGCGCCATCTGTATATGCTGCCGTAAAGGTAGAAAACTTCTCGTCTACCAGAGCATGAAAATGGGCTCTGAGGACTTGAGGGGGGACCTGATCTCGTCTTTCCCGAACGTTCGGAAGGCTTACGAAAGTCGGCGGTGCCGGCAGAGACCAGGGGGCTTCCGGCGGTATAATGTCCTTAGCTATGAGGCCAGTGAGAGTCTGGCGTGTCCTCTGCGCTACTCGATAGAAGTCGCTTTCAGGGCGGTATCGAATTTTCCTGAGGAGCGGGTGACGGGGAACGTGAGCACGCAAACGTAGGAAGTGCCGAGCCGTTTCACGTTCACGTAGAACCTCAACCGGGAGTTCACCAGCTTCAGCCAGGGCTTGCCATGTTTCAGCCATTCTTGGAACTCCGAGGCAGGGACGAAGGCTTCGAGCGAACAGGGACCGAAGGGTATTTAATGATATTGTTGATATCCTGTGCAGAATCGGAAGACTGTAAAGGACAGTCGCCAGCACCAACGCCGCGTGAACTGCGAGGAGGGACCTCTGGTAACAGCCCCATTCTGAGCCAGAAAGATGTTGAATTGCGGGGAGCCATCGCTGCACTTTAGTTTCAAGGTGTTTAATGTGGCGAGCCCAGCGCAAGTCTGAGTCGATGACCACGCCAAGGAAGCGGTGGAAGCGTACCGGCTTAAGCTTCTTGGCACCAACCCAAAGAGAGAAATTGGTCATAGCTTTGCGCGTGAAAGGGAGCTCGACGCACTTTTCGGGTGAAAAGTCCATCCCAAGGTGCGTGAGGTACGCATGTACATTATTTAAAGCGAGCTGCAGGCGGCGCTGTATGGCTGGGCGTGATTTTTCTACTGTCCAAAGGGTGACGTCATCTGCATACACGGAAAATTACACTTTGCGAGGAATTACTGATTGTAGGCCGGCCATCACCACATTAGAGAGTGTCGGACTGAGAATACTTCACTCTTAAAAATGAACTTCACCGCATAGCACGCTGCTAGCCAACCATCATCTCGAATGATATCGTTATCTGCACTGATTTGTTGAAAACGGGAGGCGTACGCCTTTTCTGTGACACTTATGCTGTTCATAATTGTCACAAAAAAGGCGTACGCCCCCCCGTTTTCAACAAATCAGGGCAGATAACGATATCATTCGAGATGATGGTTGGCTAGGAGCGTGCTATGTGGTGAAGTTCATTTCTAAGAGTGTTCCTTGGGGGACTCCTTGATGAACAGGATGCTGAGGGCTTTGGCCTTGGGACGTACGGACAGCGACAGTGCGGTCCGTAAGGAAGTCTTGGAGCCAGATGAAGAGCCGACAGGATACCCCAAACGAGCGCAAGGCGTGCAGCACAGACATGTGCGAGACAGTATCATATGCCTGCTTGATGTCGAGGAAAACCGATAGGACGATCCGCCTATGGGCACGAGCATGTTGAACTGTAGAGACTAGGTCGAGAACTGGATCCATGGAGCTTCGGTGGCGACGAAATCCAGCCATTTCTTGAGGGAAAGCACGTTGTTTTTCGAGCCACCAGTCGAGGCGATGCTAAACCATTCTCTCCATCAGTTTTCCCCATACAGCTTGGCGAGGGCATTTGGGGGCTTGCCTGGTTTCAAAATGGGAACAACCAATGCCTCCTTCCAGGTAGGTTGTATAGATCCTTGTTGCCAAGACGTATTTTACACATGAAGAAGAGCTTGGAGTGACCGGCCGTCAAGGTTTCGCCGTGCGGCATAGGTGATTTTATCGGGTCCCGGGGACGAGCCGGCGTTCACAAGCTTCAACGCTGCCTTTAGCTCGATTAGTGTGAAGTCGCGGTCCATAACTTCCGGTGGACGGGGCCAGTCTTGGTGAAGTTCAGCCGTCAAATTGTGGACAAAACTGCGGTGTAACGGTGTCGTCGAGGCAGCCGCCAGTGTCGTTAGTACCACGCAGAAGTCCGTCGCTAGCGTGTTTTCGTCTACACCCTGAACGATAGCCAAGGCCGCGAGAGGATTCTTTTGAGGGGGCCGCTATCGGAACTGCCCTTATCTTGGGTTGCATTTTCTGTTTTCTTTTAATTTTTTTACAGGACGCAAGAGGCGATAGTGTGCTCTTTCACAATCTCACATTGGGGGTGAAGGCAAGACGCGTCTCCGAAGATGCTCAATGAACAACATAAAGCAAAAAATGCCCTTCACGATTTTTTTACGGACGATCTATCAAAGGGATTTTTGTTCTGAAAACGACTTCGGTATCAGGTGACCAAAGAAACTAGATTTTCTCATTTGGACAACATCGTAGCTTTTATAATGAAAAAGTTAATTATGGAAAGTTAATTAGGACAATGCATTAAGAGTTTCCTGGTGCCCTCTTAAGGAGTGCTCTTCAGCATGTACTACATTGCAACCGACTTCATATCGAAAAAAGTGGTATACAGGGTGTTTCCTTTTATTTGCAACAAATTTTCATAAAAAGGGGAGCTGCCTTAGGATGGTTTTACTTTTGTCATTGGATTACTCGCTTCTACTAGGAAACCAATTTCTTGCTCAACTAGGGGACTAATTAACAGAGATATTTTGATCAACCTTTTAATTATTGACTTTAGGGAGCCCATTGCAATTGCAATATTAAAGCCTGGTCACCACATAATCCGCCCGAACCACTGATGAAGCACTATAGTAACATGAGCGCGTGCTATAGACCTGAGTATTTCACCTCGGCCGCCCGCTGGAAACAAAGTGATCGCCAAAAGAGCGCCGGTGACGTCGATATCTCCGCCCTCACTTACAGTCACAGAAATACGCAATGCTTCACGATCTTTCTTTTGTTTTGTTTTTCTTTTTTGCTTGCAAAGAACTTTATGCATCACCACTATATATCAACGCTTATCGTACCGGGGAAGGGCAAGAGCTGTGTCTGGCCAGCGCCACCTAGATAACACGAGGCCTCTTCATGCTTCCCTCTCCCTGCGTGTGACGTAACGCTAGTTGCACGAGCCTGATCCGGAGTCCGATGGCCCGATGCACACAGATGCAAGCGCTGTGAAACTTTCCGGTCATCTCTCGATGCTTCTAGCGCCTGTTTCGTGAGATTTTGCCTGTGCGTGGCGTACTGCATTGTCAGGTTTCTCGAGTGACAGGTACGTGCGCTTTTGGAACACTCTCGTATGTAGAGATAGGCAGTGTCCGTTAACTGAAACGATGTTGGTGAGTCAGTTCCACATGGGCCGGTGCTGCGTTCCTCGCTGTCGACACAACAACTACGAGGGCCCAAGAGTGCATGTGTTCTCGTTTCCAAAGGATGAAGCTCTCAAAGAATCATAGCGGAAGGCGATTCCACGCTCAGATTTTAAACCGACCATTCGCTCCAAGGTATGTGAGTAAACTTGAAGCCACTGCCGCTGGAACGCGCTGTTGGATCTTGCTTGCATGTTTGCTGTAATACGGTTGTCCTCGTTCTCTCGCAGGTCTACGAACTGCATTTTCAGCAATCGGAATTGTCGCGAAACTCACGCACAGCGATGGGGCCACTGGGAAGACGACTGAAATCGAAAGCGATCGACTACGACTGGTGCTAGATGCTGTGCCTTCAGTTTATTCAAACTGCCCGGCCTGCATGTCATCTACGCGTGCTCGTCGCGAATCAACGAACTCCAAACGCGCCAGGATGAAGAACACGACCCTTCAGAAACCCCTACAAAATTCACTAGGAACCAGAAGAGAAGAAGCGATGAAGAATTCAGTGTCTTCTATGAATATTTCAAAAGCAAGTTAGGAGGCACCTGCAACACCTTGTTTTGGACAATGAGCGTGACCGACAAGTGTGTGATGCTTCTCCACATTGTAAGCAACCCATCATCGCACTTAAGGTTTTTTGTAACCATTCGAAGGAGTGTTCGAAGGAGTAAAGTAGTATTTTCAACGTTCCGATAAATATATAAACTTAGAAGTGCTTCATTCACCAGTTGGCCTTGTTCCTCAGTTGATGCTAAATTCCATCACATTCGTTAAAACATCCCTTTCAACAACAAGAGCGCGACGTGGCTTGCTTATGCACGCTCTGGCGACCGTCCAAGTATCAGAGGGAAGCACGAGAGGGACAACTAGCGTGACGTCACTGCGTGTATGAAGAGGCCTTGTGTTATCTAGGTGGTATTGGTCTGGCAGGATGAAATGACTGATACGGCAAGCGACTGTATGCACATGAAAGAACGAAAGGAAGGAAAAGGAAAAACAAAACAAAGATAGTGAAACATACCGCGACGAGGAAGGGAGTTGCCTCAGGACAGAAGCCGCCGATATTTCGAACAGAGACTGTTCTTCTTCTGGGCACCGTCCTCATCATTGGCATGGTATTTAAAGGGTTAGGTGTGACGTGTTTAAAGGTTCATGCGAATTGTGTGTCAACAGCCCGGAGGGAAGAAAGGGGCCGTACGGGTTTTTACGGCCGGAGCGAATGGCCGCTTTGTTAGAGTGTGCAGGGGATTATGTGAACGAAGTCATCTAGGCTCCTGACCGGTTACAGAAAAATGGGGGTTTACGAACACGTGGACGAAATGGGACAATAGGCAAGAATTGGCAAGCATAGCGAAAGATAAGGAGGTTAGTGGTTACGTGGGGAAAATTTCAGAACAAGCAAGTTTTTTTTTTTTTTAATATTTGTAATACAAAGTTGTGGCATGCAATAAAGAAAGCAGAAGGCACTCTAACAAAGCGGCCATTCACTCCGGCCGTAAAAACCCGTACGGCCCCTTTCTTCCCTCCGGGCTGTTGACACACAATTCGCATGAACCTTTAAACACGTCGCACCTAACCCTTTAAATACCATGCCAATGATGAGGACGGTGCCCAGAAGAAGAACAGTCTCTGTTCGAAATATCGGCGGCTTCTGTCCTGAGGCAACTCCCTTCCTACATCTCTACCGGTTCGCTGGATTTCTACCCAACCGCGATAAGGGTTCCCCAACATCGCGTATGACGGTTTTCTGTGACGTTAAGTGATTTTTTTAATAATTGGGTGTTTACGTCGCGAGACAACTGAGGACGTTAAGTGAGGCCGGAGATATCGACGTCACGGTCGCCCTTTTTCGGATCACTTTCAGTTTCCAGCGGACGGCCGAGGTGAAATACTTGGGTCTATAGTACACGCTGAGATTATTCTACTGCTTCGTGAGCAGGGATGGGCGTTTGTCCTCACGAGCCTCGCCCTCACCTCAATTTTCTGCGAGAAAAATTTTCCTCACCTCACCTCAAAAAATTTTTGAAATTTTTTCCTCATCTCACCTCACCTCAACATTTTTTAAAATTTTTCCTCACCTCACCCCACCTCAAAAAATGTTTTGAAAATTTTCCTCACCTCACCTCACCTCAAAGGAGTTTTTGAGACTTTTCCTCACCTCACCTTAATTTTTTCAAGCTATTTGTGTATTAGATGTGACGTTCGCAGGGATTGAAGAATCTTCATTAAAGTCGCTTGGCTTTGAGTGACTGCCAATGAACTGTGAAATTGCTTAGTCAATGTAACATTTTTTTTTTGCTGGCAGATTTGGCCAAATCAATCGCAGAAAACGCTTCGTGAAATGATTGTTATACCCTTAAAAGTTGCGCGTATCACTGGCGAGAGAGGACAGTCCCCGCCCAGGTGAGAGGCAGAAGCTGCTAAAAGAAGGAACGATATCCCGTGTACGCGCGGAAAAAGTTTCATAAAGTGCGCGTTCATGAAGTTTTCCTCACCTCACCTCAATTTTTTGTGAAATTTTTCCTCACCTCACCTAGAAAAATTGAAAATTTTCCTCACCTCACCTCAAAAATTTAAAAAAAGATTTTCCTCACCTCACCTCAAAATGTTTCTTGGAAATTTTCCTCACCTCACCTCAAACATCACCAGAAAAATTGGCCCTCACCTCACCTCAAATCAGGGTGTCGAACCGAAACGTTTTTCGTTCCGGTTTTCGTTCCGGTTATATCATAAACGATCCGGTACCGGTTCTGCTCCGGAGCAAAAAAATAACGGTTCATACCGGTTTTTAACCGGTTCCGCTTCTGCTGGGAATATTCATCCCCCCAACAACAAATCAATGTTACAAAATGTAAACCAGTTTATTCCGCATACATGGTATTTAATATTAATAGACAGCTGTGAAATTGGTAGCTCCTGGTTCCTGTAGGTTACTGTCTGTTCAAATGGACTTTCTCCTTTCTTGAAGCGCATGCTACAAACGGACTTGTTTGTCGTGATGTCATACGTAAAGTACTTTCTTGCTGGGTTGGAGCGATCTCGTCCCATCCGTCTGTTGCTACTGTCTAGCCAGCAAGCACCACCGCACGAGTACGACGCAAATCGAGGAACACCTTCACTCACAAACGCGCTCGACGGCCCCGTTTTATTTTCTTCGTGTCCTGTCCACAAAAGAGTTGCCACTTCGCACGGGCTTGCCCTCGCGTATACGTAAATGTATTCAACTTAGCTGCTATCAAACAAGGGACGCGTTGCGCGACATTACCGATAAAGAAGCCGTTATGCAGCCCTCTTGGGTCCAGTGATTTCCCCAGATATTCACTGCTGAGGGGGTGCCGAGCTTTCAAGGGGGGGGGGGTATGCTTGGTGAAGGTTCCACTTGCGAAATTTTTCTTAGACACGGAAATAATCGTGGCACAATGCTGACATATCTGGACAGCTTTCCCGCTTTATTTGTACATGTTATTACGTTAGAACACAGTATATTAGAATACAGATTCATTATGAACGGCATTTCAACATTAAGATGCATAATCACACGACCGACAAAGAAAAAAGACCAGCGCCTTGTCTCACGAAGCTCAATGAATACCTAATAGATAGAATGAATACCTAATAATAGAGTTTGAGGGGATCATATTAAAACGAACACTACGGCACATTGCGAGAGAGTCACATGTACCTCTAAGTCTGTGTGCGTGCGCGAACGATAAACCATTACAAAGGGAGCCTAAGGGTCATAGTATACCGACATACATTCCACCGTAACCGTAACCCTCGTATAGTATTCATGACATGACTTCAGAGCACACGACGTCTGTTTCATTAGCCTATCCGTAGTTCAAACCAGCGAAGTTTTTTCTTGTACCGAAAACCGTTAAATATATTTTTCGGTTTCCCTCCTGAGCGAAAAAAACGTATACGGTTTCGATTCCGTTCCGGTTCGCACCAAAATAGCGTTTTTTTTCGGTTCCGGTTTTCGGTTCGCTCCGACACCCTGCCTCAAATATCGTGAGGTGAGGGTGAGGGAACCCTCACCCTCGCACGCCATCGTGGTGGTGCCCACCTCTGTTCGTGAGTGGTTCCAGAGGGTCATGTGGTGCTCAGAAATTAATATTGCAATTGCAACGTACTCCCTAAAGCCAATAATTAAAAGGTTGATTAAAATAGCTCTGTTAATTAGTCCCCCAACTGAGGAAAAAATTGAATTCCTAGTAGCAGCCCCGTCGAGTAATCGAATGCCAAAAGTAAAACCACCCTAAGGCAAGTCCTCTTTTTATGAAAATTTGTTGCAGATAAAAGGAAACACCCTTTGTATATATATATATATATATATATATATTGTTTTAAAGAATCTGTTCGCATTTACCTGAGACACCCTGTGTGTATGCTCCACACATCAGCGCAGCGGAGATTAGACGTGGACACGGTGACATTCCTTGAGATTGGGGAAGAACAGCGGTCGAACATGCGTAAACAGGATTAGATATTGACGCGTATTTTACGCAGCTTCCTATTGCTCTTCCGTGAAGAGCATTTTTATATCAGGGGCTTCCATAATTTCCTCACGAACAACCGCGTTTACACTAGTATGGTGATATTGTTGGGACTAACTAGAACAACAATGCCGGTCGGATCCGGTATTGCATGACTATTTTCTTTTGGCGAACATTCATTTTTTTGTGGGCTACCTTAACGGGGACAGAATATCGAATTTACCGCTCAATGTGAGACATGTGAAAAAGGAAGATAACATTTTGAGACGTTGTTCGGAGTTCGCCGTGTTTATCTCGTTCACCTGGCACCGCCCATTAGCCCGCCATACGCCCATGAAGCTCGAGTAACATCTGATGTCACGCACTCCCCAGCTTCTCCTGCAATGCCTTGCGACAGCGGGCGCGTTCGGTTGAGACGACGTCCGCGTTCCGTTCGGACGAGTCCAATCAGGGAGCTATCAGCATCGTCAATGTGCTACTATCGCTGGGACTTCCCTTAGTGCGAATTGTTAAAATTCGTTTATCTAATATGTAAACTGTATTCGGAAGAGAAATTTGGCCAAGTAACTGTGAAGCGGTGCAAAACATCATTGTATCCTTGGGAAGGGAGGCCTTGAGCCTGAGGAGGAAGCACAAGACATCCCAAGCAGCACAATGTACTGAAAGTCGAGTGCAATAGGGGTGGACGGGTAGGTGGAAGGCCTTGAACAGGCTCGTGCAACTAAAGGGTATTGATAAGACACATACCGACCACTCCTACTGAACTCGACTTTCAGTATATTGTGCTGCTTGGGATTGGTCATACGTGGTACATAGAAACACGATTGGGCGGGACGAGGCACAAACCAGCAAAAACTTTATTACACGATAAAGAAAAAATAAAATAAAGAAAAGGAGGTGTACGTGTGGGAGGCAAGGAGAAGTTGCTACCTTAAGTGAGGACAATAGGGAACTAGCTCTTTTCACTCAAAACAGGTTGGTGACGCTAGGCGTCTTTCTTGATTTTAGTAAGTATTTCGACTCGTCATCGCGTCAAGTTTGCTACATAAGCCGTTTCAGAAAGTTCTGGAGAGTTATTCCGTGTAATCACGCGAGTCAGGTTTGTGCCGACAGCAACGAGATCACTACGCGTCTGAAGACTCCTCCAGCTCGTCTTCTAGCATTCACAGGAGTCAGTCGGTCGTGAGTTTTCCGATCCCTTCTGCTTTTGTCTTCGCGGTTGCATCTCGTTTGTGTGTATAGCGTAGGATGGACCAGTGAGAGAGAAAACTGATTGTGCTTGCGGTCCTTGTGGATTGTGCGGAGTGCAGCCGCATGAAAAACCGAGACAAGATACGGGCAAAGGGATGGATACTAAAGAAGGGCCATGGAATCTAAAACAGATATTCGTGTGGGCGACCCAAACGCCTATCGGAGTATTTTGAGAATGGACGTCGCGACATTCGATTTAATTCCTCACAATTTAGAGAAGCGTATCTCGAAGCTGAACACGAATATGCGCGACAGCGTGATGACAAGTGATAGACTGACGATGACGCTGCGATATCGGGCTACAAACAGGCAATAATTATATAAATTAAATTAAATTAAATAAATTCAATCTATATTTCTTTCTTTTGGAAGGGTAGCTTCCAATTATCTATATATACATGTTTTACAAGCGAACGATTATGTGTAGTCACGGTGCAGTCAAGTTTGTTCACGGGAAAGAAATATCAGTTTTCATCAAGTTCGTACTTTGTGTTCCATGTTTGTTTCGCCTCACGGAGAGAAAAACACCTTATGCAACACTGCGATGAAGGTATCCATCTATGCATTGCGTAATTGTTCCGAAGCTGCTATATTATCTGTGCCGCACTACTTTCAGCGAAAAACCTTACATCGTTCCCGTTCCAATTCAGAATTGGCCACAGTGCAGATAAATGTCGTTCTATTCTTCGGGACACACGCACAGCAACCCTAATCAAACAACGCGCAAACAACAGACTGGCAACAAAGAAAGAAACGCGCTGGTCGTGCTCCGTGCCCGCTGTGTCGTCATCTGCCGGCAGGAGACGCCGTCGTTCGTCAGAATCTGTGCCGGGAGGACGGGATCTCCAGCTGCCTCCAGCTGGCGCTCGCAGTCCAGAAAGTAGTGTAACGGCGAAAAGACCGGTCACATGGCACCAGACAGCGGTGGCGTTCCCTGAATGTCAGCTGGCAGAGAACTGACCAGTGTGAATACACGGTTGCTCGCGTAAGATCAAGCGGGGTGTTCCACAGGGTAGTCTGCTTGGACCTCTACTATTCTGTATTTATATAAATTATATCACACAGACAACAAATCAGGCATATTTCATTATATACGCTGACATACCAAGTCTGTTTTTCACTGACTCAGCTCCTGACACGATAGTTACGAAAGCGAACGAAACACTCTCGAAGGTCGTATCATGGGCTGTTACAAACAACTTACGCATCAATGCACACAAATCAAAAGCAGTGTTCTGACGGCCAAAAACAAACATGTGAAGGTTACAAGGAATCCTGTGATCAATGATTCAACTGTTAACACAGTTGACAGTATGAAAACCTTAGGTGCCATCGTTACCTCCACTCTTACGTGGACGCTAGCAGATATCAATGAAGTTCGTTCCAATGCGTCACACATCTTTGGTTTTCTGTATAGACACCGGGCATGCATGAGAAAGCGTGTTATGTTAATTTACTATGCACTGGTTCACTCTCATTTCAGTTATTCTCATCTTGTATGGGGCACATAGACTAATTCTAACCTAGGTACGTTGTGCAAATTACAAAATAACTTCATTCGCATTTTAAATGGAATTCCATATATCAGCACAACTGCAGGATGTTTGAAAAAAGAAAAAAAATGACGTAATGCAGATCTATGATTTATATTGGTACAGGCTGCTTTGCTTATACCAAACATCATCTCGAAAACTCATTGACAAATGTTCTAGAAATGTTTGGCCGAAAAGTTCATCGGTATCGTTATGAATGTCGAACGCAGCGACATTGGCAATTACCTCATATGGCACACAAAGTGGGGCTTATCAACTTCCATGTTTTCTCAGTCACTTAAATTGTGATCCGTTACCCATGTCACGGAAGTCTGTCCGCGACCTCTGCGTAAGGTAGTTTGAAATAATGTCACAAACTTTTTTTCGTTTCACCGTTTTCTTCTCTGTTTTTGTTTCTCTTCACTGCGTCTATCTTTACCACTGTATTGGATTTGTGCTTGGTTTTTGGTTATTCCTGTGACAATAGGTTTCTTTGTAATCTTTGTAATGGTTTGTAAAATAGTCTGGGACCCTATTCCGAGCGACTGTTGAGCGCCATCGACATTGTTGACAGAGTGGTAACGGGGCGTTTATGTTTATTTGCTCGGAGGCGCTCGGACTCCTAGTGAATACCGAAACGGAACAAAACTTCCCATGGTGTTCCTGGGGATATCCTTTTCCCGGAAATTCGGATCTTTCTGGGAGACAGATATTTTTCCGACGGACGTCCCTCACATCTCCGAGTGGCCACGATTTGGACTTCCCACAAATATCCGTCGTTTGTCCTCACAGGAAGTTACACGGAGACGGACATACTTGCGTACGTGCTCAGGGCCCTGCATTTTCTCATTATTATTCATACTGCTTTATTGAGTTGCCGCGCAAGTGGACAGATTCTTACTAGGCCCGTAGGCGTTTTTTCCCGCCAATTTGTTTCGGGTTCGGCCACTGCTTCGTTGCTCCTTTTCGTTTGTTTCTCGTATTTCCGTCACGGACAATGAGCACGAAGTTTCAAAAAACAAAAATAAAGACGTGCATATAGAATCTCTTAGAACCATGAAGATCACTTAGAAAGGCAGTGGCATACCTTTCCAAAGTGAAAACAGATACTATATATTGCTTGTCTCGCGATCTTCCACAAATTCGAGAGTCCAGTTTGCCAGCGAGTGAAACTAAAAGGTTGTGGTGTTGCGTGTTTAACGTGATTGCGTATACCAATAACAGTGGACTGAAGAACTGCTTGGCGCATTAACTCATTATGATGCAACATTTGTGTTTCTTACTCCTTTTGGTGTAAGGCGTTTAGTTCATTCATCGAAAGTCGAACTCACGCCGCGATGCGCCTTGCCATGTTTCTCTCTCTCCTGCGATAATGCTCCACGTAACATCCCGTCAGGGACAATTTGGACAATTCTTCAAACGGCCGTCCAGGAATGTCCATTTATGTAGCTCCGAGGGATATCCACCTGACATCCATTTCAGGACATAGACGTTAGAATCTATTTCGGACATCCGCAGGAGATAGTGTTCTGTCTGGGTACACGCCTTGGAGCGCCTCCGAGCGAATAAACATAAACGCTCTAGGTAGATAGCGATTACGTCCACTGGGAGTGATATCTGCTTGTTCAGGTATTCGCAAGTTGCCTTTAATAAACCATTATCGTTATTATTAGTAGTAGTATAGTCGTAGTAGTAGTAGTATAAGGAAGTCACCCACTAGTTTTTCCGCGACAATTAATGGTGTCTTATCGCATATTTAGGTCAGCGACGATGGCAGGGGTTTCTAAAAGAAAACTGAGATAATTTGCTCAGCAGTGATAAAGGGACGTGGCGTTTTCAAAAACAGGGAATCAATACTTAAGGGCACCCGCATATGACGATTTCTCGACGCAAGAACGCCGAGCGCTCGATTTTTTTACGTTCAGCTCCACAAACAATAGCCGTCGAGCGAGGACCCCGACATCTGAGGTGAACAGATCTGAGCGGCAAGCGCAGGAAACGTGTCCGTCTTAACCAATCGCGTGCCCGGCCGGGAACGAGCGTCTGCACAGCCGCTCAGATGGACGGTGTGGTCGCGAAGTACGCGCAAGTGGTAGACAAAATGAAGTGAACCAGGCAGAATTGGCTGCTAATGAGAATAATGGACCATTTCCATATTTGCGTCGCCCCTGGCGACGGAATGTCCAACGTCGTGTCTTTACCCCCAATAATAGTGACGCGCTTTTCGGACTGGCACATTGCGTGGGAAAGTAGCAAGAGAAGGTTGGAAGAAGAACGCAGAAAGAGTGAAAGCGCATTGCACTCGTTACCAGACCTCAAACGTCCGCGTAACCTTGAAACCGATTATCTCCCCGCAATGAACATGACAGTCTCCCGCAGGTGAGTCCATAGCGATGTTTTCCACCCAAACATGGCGGACTCAAGGGCTGGGCATGCGCATACGCGTTGTCGGAAATGGTCCATTGGGGACAGCGACAAAACGCATACCATCCCACTTGCTAGCTACTGTTCGATTGTCGTTTCCCTCTGACCTAGAAACCGTTGCACCGGGTAGAGTGTCCTGAACGGTCTTCTTCAATCCTTCTCACGCAACTGTTGTCGCTTTCTGAGAGGAAGCAGCTTCTTTTTTTTTTTTTTTTGCTGCAGCAGCACTTTTCGCCTTTCGTCCAGACTGGGAGACGCGGGAGAACAGCGGCCGGTAGTGGAAGTTCAAGCAATTGATTTCCACGTTGATGGCCGGCGCACCGTGTTTGTTGCCTTTGGTCACCAGATATTGTATTTATACAAAGTTATACTGCCATGTTTTTCAAGTGATATCTGTCGCGTATGTTATGCCAGCCTATAATAGCTCGCACTCATGACGAGAAATGCAGCCAGGGGCCCCGAGTACAAGCTTTGCGCCGGCTCCTAGGCTGGGCCGAGAAAACGCCGTTTGCGGGTGGGCTCGACGTTTCTCCCTCGGGAGTGACGTCACAACCTCAAACGACGACCGCGGCGTATCTGCGTGGAGAAAACGTCGTATGCGGTTCCTGCTTTACGGGAGGCGATACGTTTTGCATGTACTGAGGACTGAGAGCAATTCTTTTTTAGGTTGTTTTTGCGAGTGTTTGCACTCCTACCGTTGAGTGGTTACGTTCGTGCTCCGAGTTTCGTACGTTAGCGCTCTCTTCACGCACCAGCTTTTGGAGGGTGCACGAAAAGTGGGTATCATGCTCCGTCATGTGACCTCTTCCCTCCTCTCCACGAAAGCGAAGAAAGAGAACGCGGGACATCGGCGACAGCAGAGCAGAGAGAGTAGGAAAAAGACCAAGTGAGAAACGGCAGCACAGCGAGCGTGTTCAAGCGTCCAAGTGCGGTTTAATAGCTGCTCCAGTAGTGCGAAACTTGGAGCGCCCGAGAATGAGTAAGAGAGCAGCTACGTAACGTGCTCATGGTGTTTCTTAAGGAGTGTCTTTCCAGTCTGGCCGATATACGTCGAGCCAACGGTAAAGAAAATATCAGATGTATTTATTTATTGTTTTTGTCATTAACGTAGAAATACGTTAATGACAAAAACAATAAATAAATACATCTGATATTTACAGAAATGTAAATGTTTTAGGTTACAGGGATCTTTCTCGTGGGCAGAGAAGGTGACCTTTGGTTTTGGTTAGAGACAAGTTTAGCACGATAATGTGGAAGGCTGTGGAAAAGGGGTAACACTAGAGTTCGTTGGTCGGAAGGTTGAGCGTTAATGGAGGTTTTTAGGAGTGCAATGTAGGAATGCAGACGCTGAATATTGTCGGAAGTATAGCCAGCTTCCAGAAATCGTTCAACTTGCCTCTGCACCGCAACCGCAACCATGGCATTACGGATACAATACTTTTGTAGCGCGGCTGTGAGAACAGATCTTATGACGCCACTTTTTAGAGCCTCAGGGTGACAACTGTTCCGCTGGAGCAGGGGTTTCTGGTCGATACACTCTTATTAATTCCCGGCAGAACCCGTCTGTTGTTTATATAGTTATGTCAAGGAAACGTAGGTTACCACCTTCCGGACACTCTGTCGCGAAAGTTAGTTCAGGACAAGAACTTTGAGCGTGATAAAGGATTTTGTTCTGGGATGCAGAGTCAGAGACCAATACAAGCCAGCTCGTCAGCATACCTACGGACAATTGTAATGCTATTAAAAGAAGAGGCAACTGGGAAGTTCGCAGCCTAGATGTGACAAATAAACTTCGCTTACTTGCGAGCGATAATGGTACCGATACAGACACCTCTTTGCTGGGTATAGAATTGCCCTGGGAAAATAGTTACCGGCGACGAAAGATAAAAATAAACTAGCTCCCGGAAAGAGGAGACGGGAACACCATAATATTGAGAGGTCATCCTCAGTGGTGTTCCTGCGACGGGAGAGCAAGATATAGGTGTTTAGAGAAAAGTAGGTGTTTTATGTCGATTGAGAGGGGGAGTATTTTTCCTCTGCCACCCCAAGCAGCACAATGTACTGAAAGTCGAGTGCAACAGGGGTGGACGGTATGTGTATCATCAATGTTCTTTAGTTTCAGGAGCCTGTTCAAGGCCTTCCGCCTACCCGTCCACCCCTATTGCACTCGACTTTCAGTACATTTTGCTGCTTGGGACCTCTGCATCGTCGCTGACCCAAATGCCATACCAGCCGTGACTTATCACGGAAAAACGAGTGTGTGACCTACTTATCCACACTAAAGGTCGTAACTAGGATCCTTTTGTCCCCCCCCCCCCAAAAAAAAAGAAAAAGCAGTACCACCTTACCTCCATTTGTCCCTTTGTTGCTTGTAATAAAGTTATTGTTGGTTTGAGCCTAGTCACGCCCGATTATGTTTTTATGTACCAGTGTCGCGTGTCATACTCATGCTCAAGGATGTGCTTCCCATTTCGAATCTTCACAGCTTGCTTGCGTACTCACATTTTGTTCAATCACTGTATCGGTCTCATAGACATGTCTCCGGATGTGATAGTCCATTTAGACCTGTTACGTGGCCAAGTAACGCATCTCGAGTGATGCGTGTCGAATACTGACGTCACATTTATTCTGATTGTGTCAAAAGATTGGTTTTCGCAGGAAAGTCAAGGAGCGCCAGTGGAGAACCAGCGTACGCATCATCTGCGAAGTCAGCGTCTGCATAGTGCTCATCCTCGTGATTTTGTATTTCCTCTTTCCTACCCGAGGTATGTCACATCATGCATTGCACGACACACATGTGTTGTGCAACATCCCTTGTTTTCGCCCGTTATAGGTGCCTCCAAGGGATAACGTTACACTCTTGTGGCAAAAAAAGTACAATGTGGCTTCTTCGACAGCTCCCAGCGAATCGTCAGAAAGGGGAGTTTACTAGCAATGGCACTATATGTATATATTATAATAAATCGTTTCCTCGTGAAATATTAAGCAGAAAAGACTGGATTCTGTGTGTTCTTCCGTTGTGTGCATGTAATCAGGAAGGGAGCTATATATAGACCAGTTCGCGCGCCCGCGTCACACCCTAGTGGTGGCGCTGCAGTCAGTAGATCGTCTGGTTGGTGTGTGCAAAATAGCAAACAACTGGAATGATCGTTTCATGCGAAGTGGGCATGCCGCGAAGCCGTGGCAAAGCCGTGGCGAAGCGCGCGGCAAAATCACTTTTCATCAATTTCCGCGCAACGCAGAACGATGTGTTTGATCGCTGCAGTTAAACGGAAAGATTCCCTAACATCGCCTTTGTGAGATCCACTGGTACCTGTGTACAAATAAACGGCGCTAACATGAATCGGTGCAGGGGGGCAAATCGGCGCTCTTTCAAAAAAAATCCCCGATCAAACCGCTCGCCAAAGGTGAAGTAATTGTGTGCTTCCAGTGCCTTATACGCTTGCACAGTACCAGCAGTGAACTGACTGGGTGAAATTTTTAGATAAACTATAATGCAATTGTGATCGGCGGCATGTTCTGTAGCTGGGCTGTCCAGTTGTTGATGTGTCCAGTCGAGAGCTGTGTAGCAGTGCAACATGGTCGATGGTGCACTTGCGGAAAGCATTCACACGTTGCGTTCAGCATGTTTTGCCCACACCAACCCCGCGCATAGACGCATGCGTAGACGCCGAGTCTTGTTTGTAAACAGTAAATTGGTTCATGCCAGAGTTGTACCTAACTCCTTTCTCAGTAAGCAGTTACATTTTTGGTACCGAAGTAACGACCTAGTTACTTTTCTAAAAATTAATTAAAAATTAAAAACTAATAACGTATTCAGTTACAAAAATCGGTAACTCGCAACTCACGTTACTAGTTCCTTTCCTTCGTTTACGGACATCAACATGGACAACATGGACGACATGGTCAATTACTATGTGGAAATTCCGTACGCTTCTAACACCAGGTGCCCTGACCTGGATGTTGAGCTGCTGGGAGCCTCTGGTCGATAGTCATTCTTTTGTTGAGCCCTAAAGTAACCGGCATGACGAAAGCAAGAGCGCTTTGAGGTCTTGTCATTGACCATGAAAGCATTATTGGAAGAAGTCCCTGGATTTCATTATTTTTTATTTATTTTAGTCGGACCATGAGATGGCATTGGCATTCTCTGCGGATTCGCCGTGGGTTTAGTATATGGAGTTCGTGCGTGTCATTAGTCTAGCAGCGTATCCCGGGAAGAAACCTTAGTCCATGTATTTTCTCTCCTACCTCCACACTTGTGGGCTTCATTGAGGATCACTCGTTGGATTATAAGATGGGACAGGTGGTAATCACGTCAGTGTGGCCTGGGTTGGACGATATGTTCAGGGCAAACCAAAATGACTCAGTACATCCCACACGTCGTATTCATATTTGAAGAAGCGTGCTCAGGTGGGCGTCTTCACTATTTTTGTTAGCTATAGCAGTTACCGAATCGAGCCTTATACATTAAACGCACTGGTTTTCACTAATCAATCGAATACCTTGTGCAGCCAATGCCGTGAGGAGGTAGTCCAATAACTTTGGGTGATTTGATAATTTACAACGGGTGGAGGGGATATGTTTATATAAAAGAAGGCTATACAACGGCTTATAGACGTTGGTGTAGCGTTTATCAGTTCACATAAACGCACAATCGCGCTGACGACGTGTAAACTCCTCACGGTGGTGCAAAAATATGTGAATAAAATCAGTTGTTGTGCTTCAATTTACAGAGAAACGTGGAAAATCGTCCTCGTTACTGATAAGGCGCAGCCCATTTCCAATACACGCATCGAACAAAGGTGGCTGTATTTGATGCAGCCATGCCTTAGCACAGCAATTTTTCAGTCTTGCCACAAAGGCTCTCTCGAGGAAACGCACGAAAAATAGCCGATGCTTATTTCGAGCCACCTATTCTTCAAAGCGAATTCCATGTAAATTCTCGACCCAAATGAAGCCTGTGTCAATTTTGATTTTGACATGGCTGTGGGTAATATGGTGTCAACGTGACGTTTTCGCGGTCTTATGAGAGTTACTTGTTCAACGCGCTCAACCTTCGTCGTCTGCTAGTGCTGTATATTTCTCGGAAACTGCATGGCTATTCTGAATGAAACTTTCGGTGTGGTGCATCTGTTAGGGCTGTGCGAATATTCGAATTTTTCGAATACCGAATTGCGACATTCTATGCACATTGTATCACAGTTTCAAATAGAATCTCTCGAATGTCTGTTGTACGAATGTACAACAGAATGTACACTGTTGTACACTGAAATGTACAATGTCTCTTTTTTGTTGTCAGTATTGAGATGATTGAACTGATACCCACAGTATTGAAACTCACACAGCAGAGTTTCTTGTTTGTCTCTTGTTGTGACAAGAGCATGAGCACTCGTCATGAATGAGTGTAATACCCAGTTACTCAAGCAAATCCACAAAACCTTTTCACTTTGAATAGGCTGAGAAATATATATATATATCTTTCCTCTCCCTCGTCACTTTACTTTGGTATGGTGGAAGAAAACCGTCGAGACAAGACTCAACACAATACAATGGTTTTGCGTCTTCCTCTGTCTCTGGGTTTCTTCCACCATATATAACCAGCTAGTCTCAATGTTATGTCTTCTACATTACTTTAGTATGAGGTGAACACAATGATTCGTGGTCAAATATTGTTAGCCATTGCTTCATGTGTGGATATCATAGTATGAATTTTTATGCCAATATGTTTATTCATGCGGAAATGGTATAGTTTCAGTGTAGAATGAGCCTGTTATGCTGCTCTTTTTGTGAATGTCGGTGTTTCCCATACTATACTGTTCCTCGTGTTTACTAGTGAGATCATTTTGTTACATCTTACAATAAAACAGCTTCTGTGAAATAATGTGCACTAATTTCTTTTCAAAATCTGCCCCTTTCTCTATTCTTGTTCTGTTTCAGGGCTACGTATGTAACCTATAGAGTATTGTGGGTGTTATTACCAGCTTATGCTGCCAAGAGTACTCACGAGGATCAGTGTGTCTTGCAGGCAGCCAAGGTAACCATGCGGGGTAGTTGGTAGATATCCATTCGTGGTAACTTCAGCAGTTGGACGAGGACACAGGAGAGAGGCCTGAGTTTGTGCCTCTATAGTCTCTCCTGTGTCCTCGTTCAATTGCTGGAGGTTTTCCACGAACGGCAGGCGACCCATTATGTTTTTACTGGACTGACAGAAAAAAAAAAGTCACAAGTTAAGATAACAGGCCCTTTCACAAGTTTTCAACTACAGGATAGTTTTTAGAGAACCTGGTCTGATGTTGACTAAGCAATGCACAGGCTTACATTTGGCTTGTTCGCAGGGATTCTACAAGCTCAGAACGAGGTATGGCATTCTCCTCCCTGAAAAACAATGTATTACACTTAAATGGTTATCCAGATACTAGATTCCATGAAACAACCCTACACTGTTAAATTCAAAACACCCTTTTAGGTGTGATAGCCCGCTTGAAAAATACAAAAATACAACAGAACTCCAGCAGGAATTCCTAAGGGCTTTAAGGGTCCGCCAGGAATTCTTGACGACTCCTTAGCGGCCCCTTACGGCCCCTTAACGGACCGCCAAGGGAGCTTGAGGGACCATTAGAGGTGCCTAACAGCCCGACAGGGCTCCTAGCGGACCGACAGATGGCCTTTTGACGGGCACTAGTGGAAACAGGCTCTCCACAAGGGCATCCAACGGTCCACTAGGAGCAGTTAGGAAAGCCCTGCGGCACATATAGCCGCTCAGTATTCCATTAGGATTATCCAATAGCCCATACAGATTGTGTGACTGTGTTATCAGATTGACTTGGTGGACGTGAACCAGACTGTATGCTGATTATATACTAATATAATTGGGCCCAATTATATGCTTAAGATCCCATATACTCCATTTGCATGTCGTCCACGAACAACTTTTCTAGCGCACCGCTGTCCAGTATGTCATTAAGCTTCCACAAAAACTACACTTGATAAAAATTTGTGTTTGCATGTGATTGTGTTCGCTTTCCGTATATCCGCTAGATGTCGCTTGTCGGCAGTTTCAAAAATTTTCCTAGTCTTGACGGAATTCTCTGATGGAATGGGGTGTTGCGAGAGAGAAAAAAAAACGCACGATTGCACTGCAGAAGAACGATTCTCGATGGATCTACAGAATGTGTAAACCAAAATGAGTAAGAAACACGGACGTTGTGGTAGCCTTGAGTTCATACCCCGAGCCATTCCTCGCGTCAATGTTGCGTGTGTGAGTAAAATAAATTTAGACACCTCACCTCTTCTGTTTAACCGCGGCAGAAAACAGAGCGATCGGATTCGCCAAATCACGGAAGACAAGCTATACCTATAGTATATGTGCTGTCTGCATCCAGTTCCGTTTTGATGGCATCAGTGCATCAAAGGAAATTGACACTGCTATCCTAAATGAGGTTTGGCCGTTCAGCTCTAGAGAGCGTTTATTTTATTTTACTTTTCACTTTTTCTGTTCACTTCTTGAAATGCTGCGCGCATTGTACATTTTGAAAAGTGTTGGAAACGAATGTGAGAACTGAAGCAGGAGAAACTTAATTCTGTCATGACAGGTGTCGGAAAAGACAAAGATATAAATTGTGTTTTTTTTTACATTTTTTTCTTTTGTACAGCTCCCATCAGGCCGTTAGGCACTTAGGTCCTAGTGATTCCATCAAACCGCTAAACAGTTGGTCCTATTGGAGATGTCCCAAATTACGATAGGCCTATTGGCCTAATGGTTCCATTAGGATTGGCTCTGATGGATTTTTCGATCGTGAGGGGAGTAATTAGGGTGTATCTCTAGCCTTACTCCCTTTTTACCCTCACTGGAAGAACTTCTTTGTCTCGAGGGTGTGAAATGGGTGTGAAAAGGGTGTAAACAAGTCAAACGTGGCCAGCTCTGCAAGCATATCATGCAGGATATCTTCTGTTCAAAGAATGTACAGATGCGCCTCTGACCTCACGGCCAGAGCTTAAGCAACGAGTAAGTCTTTTGCCACATGGTGACTAGCTAAATAGGAATTCTAAGTAACAAAGCTAACAGTGCTGTGAGCATGCGGAACACGAGAACAGGAACAGACAGGGACTGACTTCTGGGCAACAGGGTATGCATGCTTGCACCATTCGACCCATATAGTTTTCAAGAAACGCAAAGCTGATGATGCCTGTGATACTGAATAATTAAGTTGCTTGGGGTTATACATTTCTTGCATGAACATTCTATGCCAACACCCTTTCATCCCCTAACTCGGTGTTGTGGATAACTGTTGGTTAGCTTATATGCCCTTGTGCAAGCAAGAGCATAAACAACAACAAGAAATAGCTTGTCAGAGCTGTGCTTAGCTGCACTGCATGGCGCAAAAAATTCGTACATGCGGTTGATACAAGTCCTCATTGGGATGTGTTTTCCTGAGAGCTGTGACTATAGTATCACTGTTGAGAGCATCTACTGTAACTCGCTACTTTCGAATTGTTATTTAATTAATGAGTGTCTGGCAAATGAGCTGCCCCTCGTTGAGATTTCAGTGAGTGCCTCAATGATACTAAGACAAAAGGGCTGTTGGGTAGCACTATTCAGTCGGAGAACCTCCGTAAAACACATTGTATGCACGGCAAGAAAGTAGACAAGCTGGTGCCTATGTAGATCCATGATAAAAACCCTGAGGTCAGTGAGGAAAGGAAAAGTGTGAAACAAAGTGGAACAGCATATGTCACACGCATGCTCTCACTGAACAGCATTGCACTAACTGTCATTTTTGCATTTTCGTGTCCTTGCAGGATGACACTCTAGAGAAAATACACCCTTCTATTGAGGGTGTAAAGTTTCCTAGGGGTGTACATTTACACCTAAAAGTGTGTTAGTTATCGAACTCTCTAAACACCCAAAAGGGTGTACTACACTGGACTAAAAACACCCTTTCTGAAGGGGGTATTTTTTTCTTGTGGGTGTTCACACTTTAAAGGGTGTTACTTATGGTATAGCGTGATTACACACTAAAGGGTGTTTCGAATTTAACAGTGTACCATACTCATAAAGACAACTGGGGGTGGCACAAAGTACTAGGTGAAGTGATCCCTGACAATTGTCACCACACCTGACATGATATGACAGGGACGAGATGTACGACTGCAGAGGTGAAAAGCAGGTGACTGACATGCAAAATTGTGTGATGTACTCATATTGCAGTGCTCCCCACTGGCTTCAGTGCGCCCTCCCAATGGTAGACATTACTGAAATAGACATCTTATATTTGTACCCTTGAAATTATTAAAAACTTTACTAAATTTCTTAGCTTTCAGATCAGTGTCACCCCCTTCACACACATCAGACAGGTGAAAGGTTATGTCCATTGGGTGACATGTGCTGGACATGGGAAATTGAACAAATATGGAATGATGCGTGATAAATACCCTATATTAGGCATGCCTGCACATGTTCTGGTCTTGAGACTTTTTTCTTGCATATCTGTATCATCAAACATTTATGAAGTCTGTACAGTGATTTCCCCAGAAATTCACTACTGGGGGGGTTCCGAGCTTTCAAGGGGGGGGGGGGTCATGCTTGGTGAAGGTTCCACTTACGGAATTTTTCTTAGACACGGAAAGAATCATGGCACAATGGTGACATCTCTGCACAGCTTCCCCGGTTTATTTGTACATGTTATTACTTTAGCACACAGTACATTAGAATAGAGATTCATTGTGAACGGCATTTCAACATTAAGATGCATAATCACACGACCGACAAAGATAAGAGACCACCATCTTGTCAACGAACACCTAGCAGTCAACGGTGAAGACCTTAGAATAGCTCGCTTGGTTGAGTTGGGCACAAACGGCTCTTGATGATCCACATTGAGTTTGCGTGCCCGCACGCATTTTTGCTCGTACATACGCGCAATATATGCATTGCACAGTCACTTTCAAATGATTTTGGACAAATGCATGGTACGATCATCTACATGACTGTGGTCCTACAGCCCAAGTTTGAGAGTACGGGATGTAATTCGCTGCGCCGGACTCACTACCAGAACGTGTTGGTGGCCGAGCTGGGTGGGGTCACCTGAGAAATTTCAGGGGGGGGGGGGGGTGTTGCAAAAATGCAGGGAGGGTGTACACCCCCCCTGAGGGGGGTGTAGGGAAATCCCTGAGTCTGTACAGTTTACCCTTCAGATGGTACAGCGGTATCAAGCATGTATAGATACGGAAAACGTTGCTTGACACTGTGCAGTGCTGATGTGTTGTGAGTAGCAGTTGTTTACAGTTGCAGCACCCCTGTACAGGTGTCCTTTGTGCCATAAATTACCAGGGCACTGAGCTGGTCCGATATTAGGGAGGGCACACAGGAGGGATTGAGACTCAAGCCAGTCTGTCTTGTGGCGTTGAATGAAGCGAGTCTGGGCAGCTGTGAAAGAAAGCACTGGCATAATGTAATTGATATTACATAAATCACAAGCAAATTGCAGGTCAGGAACTGCTGTTTGTGTTGTCCTGTGCACTTGCTTTGCTTTTTAATGTCGCTCCTGATGTGACACAATGGACCATTTCCGACAACGCGAATGCGCATGCTCAGCCTTACGTCCGCCATCTTTGCGTGGAAAACATCGGTATTGTTTACTGCCGGCGCTTGCGTGGTTCTTGATGGCATATGAAATATCTGGCGTGTGACACACGATGCCTGAGAAGTGTTGTGTCATCCGGTGCCGAAACATGAAAGGAATAAGTGTTGGTGTACGATTTTTTCGCGTCCCCCTCGAAAAGCTTCACCGAAAGAAGCGCGATCTGTGGATTGCCGCTATTGGGCGCACCAAGAAGGACGGCACGGTCTGGGAACCGGCAAAAACCACTCGCGTGTGCCCACATGCGTGAGGCCGACAACGGCAAGCCCTATCACCACCACCACCACCACCACTCGCGTGTGCGGAGAACACTTTCAGAAAGGTAGGCATATGCGTAAAGGTGAGCCATGTGCTGACGTTAAAAGCTGCTTCGACATGCTTCAGGCGAACCATCGGCTGTACCGTCCGACCCTGACTACGTGCCAAATGTGTTCGGAGTTCCCCAAACATCGTCCTGCGACTTGGAAAATCGTGCCGAAAATGACGGTGAGGCCCTCGGAAGACATTTTTGAGTTACAGTCGTCAACCACACTTGTTTTCAGTTCTGCACAACGGCCGTTTAATGTTTTGTCGTTTGTGCTTCTAAAAACAGGCACGGGAGGAGCTCTGGCGAGAAACGCCCCTGCAAAGCACATGGAAGGGCGCGAAAGACAGCCGTTCCGCCATGGTGAGCCCCCCTCCCCAAAAAGAAAGTTAGTGTTTCACATGAATATCATTGCATTTCAATAACAAACCTAGAAGTCAGAGACAGTAGAGAGAACAGAGGCCAGGTGCAGGGCTTTTATCACCATCCTTATGCAAGTATGTATTGATCACCTGATAGCTTTGTAGACATGAAACAACTACCCACAGCATCTGGATTTCCATGCTGATGGTGGTAGGTACTCGTGGTATGTCATTGTGCACAAGTAGCAAACTATTGCAGGGGCGCCTTATAACAGACTCACAATAACACAGCAAACACCACGTCAAAAGGAAAACCTACGCCAAAATGGTACGTTTTTGTATTAAATATTACAAACATATTTCTGTTCACTGCATACATATATTCCAGCCATGGTCACGTCTACTCCACGTGCTCCGCTTGGGCTGCTTTCTGAGCGTCACACACTCCCATCATTTACGTTGTCGCAACGGGACGTATGTGATCAAGGTGAAGTACATACTGAATGCCAAATTTTTTCCACAGTTCATGTAGTCTTGTTAAATATTTCTGTTGCAAACCTATTCTTGTTCACTGCATACACATATTCCAGGCATGGTCACATCTACTCCACATACCTCATCTGGGCCGCTTTCCAAGTGTTCCATTTTTGAGTCTTCAGCGTTGTTGAAGGAAGACGTATGCGATCGAGGTAAAGTGTGCCGTACATATCGATTTCCCATTTTTTCCCCACGGTTCATGTCTTCTAATAAATGTTTCTGATGAATACATGTTCTTGTTCACTGCATACACATATTCCAGATATGGTCACATCCACTCCACATACCTCACCTGGGGTGCTTTCCAAGCGTTCCATTTTTGAGTCTTCAGCGTTGTCGAAGGAAGACGTATGCGATCGAGGTAAAGTGTGCCGTACATATCGATTTCCCATTTTTTTCCCACCGTTCATGTCTTCTAATAAATGTTTCTGATGAATACATGTTCTTGTTCACTGCATACACATATTCCAGATATGGTCACATCTACTCCACATACCTCACCTGGGGTGCTTTCCAAGCGTTCCATTTTTGAGTCTTCAGCGTTGTCGAAGGAAGACGTATGCGATCGAGGTAAAGTGTGCCGTACATATCGATTTCCCATTTTTTTCCCACCGTTCATGTCTTCTAATAAATGTTTCTGATGAATACATGTTCTTGTTCACTGCATACACATATTCCAGATATGGTCACATCTACTCCACATACCTCACCTGGGGTGCTTTCCAAGCGTTCCATTTTTGAGTCTTCAGCGTTGTCGAAGGAAGACGTATGCGATCGAGGTAAAGTGTGCCGTGCATATCGATTTCCCATTTTTTTCCCACCGTTCATGTTTTCTAATAAATGTTTCTGATGAATACATGTTCTTGTTCACTGCATACACATATTCCAGATATGGTCACATCTACTCCACATACCTCACCTGGGGTGCTTTCCAAGCGTTCCATTTTTGAGTCTTCAGCGTTGTCGAAGGAAGACGTATGCGACCGAGGTAAAGTGTGCCGTACATATCGATTTCCCATTTTTTTCCCACCGTTCATGTCTTCTAATAAATGTTTCTGATGAATACATGTTCTTGTTCACTGCATACACATATTCCAGATATGGTCACATCTACTCCACATACCTCACCTGGGGTGCTTTCCAAGCGTTCCATTTTTGAGTCTTCAGCGTTGTCGAAGGAAGACGTATGCGACCGAGGTAAAGTGTGCCGTGCATATCGATTTCCCATTTTTCCCCACCGTTCATGTTTTCTAATAAATGTTTCTGATGAATACATGTTCTTGTTCACTGCATACACATATTCCAGATATGGTCACATCTACTCCACATACCTCACCTGGGGTGCTTTCCAAGCGTTCCATTTTTGAGTCTTCAGCGTTGTCGAAGGAAGACGTATGCGATCGAGGTAAAGTGTGCCGTGCATATCGATTTCCCATTTTTTTCCCACCGTTCATGTTTTCTAATAAATGTTTCTGATGAATACATGTTCTTGTTCACTGCATACACATATTCCAGATATGGTCACATCTACTCCACATACCTCACCTG
The DNA here is from genome assembly GCF_037126465.1 of Ornithodoros turicata. Classification (NCBI taxonomy): domain Eukaryota; kingdom Metazoa; phylum Arthropoda; class Arachnida; order Ixodida; family Argasidae; genus Ornithodoros; species Ornithodoros turicata. Next base: position 29,598,501 of record NC_088202.1, on the reverse strand, counting down.
GGGTGCTTTCCAAGCGTTCCATTTTTGAGTCTTCAGCGTTGTCGAAGGAAGACGTATGCGATCGAGGTAAAGTGTGCCGTGCATATCGATTTCCCATTTTTTTCCCACCGTTCATGTTTTCTAATAAATGTTTCTGATGAATACATGTTCTTGTTCACTGCATACACATATTCCAGATATGGTCACATCTACTCCACATACCTCACCTGGGGTGCTTTCCAAGCGTTCCATTTTTGAGTCTTCAGCGTTGTCGAAGGAAGACGTATGCGACCGAGGTAAAGTGTGCCGTACATATCGATTTCCCATTTTTTTCCCACCGTTCATGTCTTCTAATAAATGTTTCTGATGAATACATGTTCTTGTTCACTGCATACACATATTCCAGATATGGTCACATCTACTCCACATACCTCACCTGGGGTGCTTTCCAAGCGTTCCATTTTTGAGTCTTCAGCGTTGTCGAAGGAAGACGTATGCGATCGAGGTAAAGTGTGCCGTACATATCGATTTCCCATTTTTTTCCCACCGTTCATGTCTTCTAATAAATGTTTCTGATGAATACATGTTCTTGTTCACTGCATACACATATTCCAGATATGGTCACATCTACTCCACATACCTCACCTGGGGTGCTTTTCAAGCGTTCCATTTTTGAGTCTTCAGCGTTGTCGAAGGAAGACGTATGCGACCGAGGTAAAGTGTGCCGTGCATATCGATTTCCCATTTTTTCCCCACCGTTCATGTTTTCTAATAAATGTTTCTGATGAATACATGTTCTTGTTCACTGCATACACATATTCCAGATATGGTCACATCTACTCCACATACCTCACCTGGGGTGCTTTCCAAGCGTTCCATTTTTGAGTCTTCAGCGTTGTCGAAGGAAGACGTATGCGATCGAGGTAAAGTGTGCCGTGCATATCGATTTCCCATTTTTTCCCACCGTTCATGTTTTCTAATAAATGTTTCTGATGAATACATGTTCTTGTTCACTGCATACACATATTCCAGATATGGTCACATCTACTCCACATACCTCACCTGGGGTGCTTTCCAAGCGTTCCATTTTTGAGTCTTCAGCGTTGTCGAAGGAAGACGTATGCGATCGAGGTAAAGTGTGCCGTGCATATCGATTTCCCATTTTTTTCCCACCGTTCATGTTTTCTAATAAATGTTTCTGATGAATACATGTTCTTGTTCACTGCATACACATATTCCAGATATGGTCACATCTACTCCACATACCTCACCTGGGGTGCTTTCCAAGCGTTCCATTTTTGAGTCTTCAGCGTTGTCGAAGGAAGACGTATGCGATCGAGGTAAAGTGTGCCGTACATATCGATTTCCCATTTTTTTCCCACCGTTCATGTCTTCTAATAAATGTTTCTGATGAATACATGTTCTTGTTCACTGCATACACATATTCCAGATATGGTCACATCTACTCCACATACCTCACCTGGGGTGCTTTGCAAGCGTTCCATTTTTGAGTCTTCAGCGTTGTCGAAGGAAGACGTATGCGATCGAGGTAAAGTGTGCCGTGCATATCGATTTCCCATTTTTTTCCCACCGTTCATGTTTTCTAATAAATGTTTCTGATGAATACATGTTCTTGTTCACTGCATACACATATTCCAGATATGGTCACATCTACTCCACATACCTCACCTGGGGTGCTTTCCAAGCGTTCCATTTTTGAGTCTTCAGCGTTGTCGAAGGAAGACGTATGCGATCGAGGTAAAGTGTGCCGTACATATCGATTTCCCATTTTTTTCCCACCGTTCATGTCTTCTAATAAATGTTTCTGATGAATACATGTTCTTGTTCACTGCATACACATATTCCAGATATGGTCACATCTACTCCACATACCTCACCTGGGGTGCTTTCCAAGCGTTCCATTTTTGAGTCTTCAGCGTTGTCGAAGGAAGACGTATGCGATCGAGGTAAAGTGTGCCGTGCATATCGATTTCCCATTTTTTTCCCACCGTTCATGTCTTCTAATAAATGTTTCTGATGAATACATGTTCTTGTTCACTGCATACACATATTCCAGATATGGTCACATCTACTCCACATACCTCACCTGGGGTGCTTTCCAAGCGTTCCATTTTTGAGTCTTCAGCGTTGTCGAAGGAAGACGTATGCGATCGAGGTAAAGTGTGCCGTGCATATCGATTTCCCATTTTTTTCCCACCGTTCATGTTTTCTAATAAATGTTTCTGATGAATACATGTTCTTGTTCACTGCATACACATATTCCAGATATGGTCACATCTACTCCACATACCTCACCTGGGGTGCTTTCCAAGCGTTCCATTTTTGAGTCTTCAGCGTTGTCGAAGGAAGACGTATGCGATCGAGGTAAAGTGTGCCGTACATATCGATTTCCCATTTTTTTCCCACCGTTCATGTCTTCTAATAAATGTTTCTGATGAATACATGTTCTTGTTCACTGCATACACATATTCCAGATATGGTCACATCTACTCCACATACCTCACCTGGGGTGCTTTGCAAGCGTTCCATTTTTGAGTCTTCAGCGTTGTCGAAGGAAGACGTATGCGATCGAGGTAAAGTGTGCCGTGCATATCGATTTCCCATTTTTTCCCCACCGTTCATGTTTTCTAATAAATGTTTCTGATGAATACATGTTCTTGTTCACTGCATACACATATTCCAGATATGGTCACATCTACTCCACATACCTCACCTGGGGTGCTTTCCAAGCGTTCCATTTTTGAGTCTTCAGCGTTGTCGAAGGAAGACGTATGCGACCGAGGTAAAGTGTGCCGTACATATCGATTTCCCATTTTTTTCCCACCGTTCATGTCTTCTAATAAATGTTTCTGATGAATACATGTTCTTGTTCACTGCATACACATATTCCAGATATGGTCACATCTACTCCACATACCTCACCTGGGGTGCTTTCCAAGCGTTCCATTTTTGAGTCTTCAGCGTTGTCGAAGGAAGACGTATGCGACCGAGGTAAAGTGTGCCCTGCATATCGATTTCCCATTTTTCCCCCACCGTTCATGTTTTCTAATAAATGTTTCTGATGAATACATGTTCTTGTTCACTGCATACACATATTCCAGATATGGTCACATCTACTCCACATACCTCACCTGGGGTGCTTTCCAAGCGTTCCATTTTTGAGTCTTCAGCGTTGTCGAAGGAAGACGTATGCGATCGAGGTAAAGTGTGCCGTGCATATCGATTTCCCATTTTTTTCCCACCGTTCATGTTTTCTAATAAATGTTTCTGATGAATACATGTTCTTGTTCACTGCATACACATATTCCAGATATGGTCACATCTACTCCACATACCTCACCTGGGGTGCTTTCCAAGCGTTCCATTTTTGAGTCTTCAGCGTTGTCGAAGGAAGACGTATGCGATCGAGGTAAAGTGTGCCGTGCATATCGATTTCCCATTTTTTTCCCACCGTTCATGTTTTCTAATAAATGTTTCTGATGAATACATGTTCTTGTTCACTGCATACACATATTCCAGATATGGTCACATCTACTCCACATACCTCACCTGGGGTGCTTTCCAAGCGTTCCATTTTTGAGTCTTCAGCGTTGTCGAAGGAAGACGTATGCGACCGAGGTAAAGTGTGCCGTACATATCGATTTCCCATTTTTTCCCCACCGTTCATGTTTTCTAATAAATGTTTCTGATGAATACATGTTCTTGTTCACTGCATACACATATTCCAGATATGGTCACATCTACTCCACATACCTCACCTGGGGTGCTTTCCAAGCGTTCCATTTTTGAGTCTTCAGCGTTGTCGAAGGAAGACGTATGCGATCGAGGTAAAGTGTGCCGTGCATATCGATTTCCCATTTTTCCCACCGTTCATGTTTTCTAATGTTTCTGATGAATACATGTTCTTGTTCACTGCATACACATATTCCAGATATGGTCACATCTACTCCACATACCTCACCTGGGGTGCTTTCCAAGCGTTCCATTTTTGAGTCTTCAGCGTTGTCGAAGGAAGACGTATGCGATCGAGGTAAAGTGTGCCGTGCATATCGATTTCCCATTTTTTTCCCACCGTTCATGTCTTCTAATAAATGTTTCTGATGAATACATGTTCTTGTTCACTGCATACACATATTCCAGATATGGTCACATCTACTCCACATACCTCACCTGGGGTGCTTTCCAAGCGTTCCATTTTTGAGTCTTCAGCGTTGTCGAAGGAAGACGTATGCGATCGAGGTAAAGTGTGCCGTGCATATCGATTTCCCATTTTTTTCCCACCGTTCATGTTTTCTAATAAATGTTTCTGATGAATACATGTTCTTGTTCACTGCATACACATATTCCCGATATGGTCACATCTACACCACATACCTCATCTGGGGTGCTTTCCAAGCGTTCCATTTTTGCGAAATTGACGTTGTCGCAGGAGGATGTATGTGATCAAGGTAAAGTGATACATACTAAATGCCAAAGTTCTTTACTTTGTACCTTTCATTGTGCACCTCTAGCCATAATATGTGTAATTCAAACTTTTCGGCTTGTTGGTATGACATTTGGGACGGATCAAGTGTGAAGACAAGGCAAGGACACAGCGGATGGTCACACGGCACTCACTACTAACATTCACTGCAAATACCATGGTCACTCAGTACTCTTTCTGATTAGGAAACTTCACTCCAGCCGAATAGACAAGGTCACTGACGGACAATCTTCTTAGTAAAAAAGCCTGAGCATCTGTCAAATACTGAAGGCGACAGGACAAGACCATATCGGAGCTTGTCTGCATGTATGGTGTTTTATCGATCGCTAAGGGACCATACTTCCCACTCGATGACAATCGTGTCATTTGGGGAGGACACCCCTGTGGAATAGATGATGTTTTTGTAGCACTGCCTGTATTGAGCGAACGCTGAAGCAGTTATTTTATCCTGTTGCAGGCTGCTCATTATTTTTTTTGGTGCGTTTTGGTTCAGCCTCAGAGCAGAAATAGTTAGCACTTGAGCCAGTTCAAGATAGTTGTGGTGGTGGTGAAAGGCTCACCGTTGGTGACCTCACTGAGTCACCTAGGATCCATGATGTTTTTTGGGCATCTGGGACATGCTACAGCCATTAAAAGGAGGGGTGTGGACTGTAGCAGTGTCATGATCTGACTTAGTACGACCCCGTTCAGTGAACCTAATTTTTGGTCCATTGACTGAGCATAGATTGCAACTTACGTTGCCATCTTTTTGTCACCTAAGCAACATAGTTAGTTACATTTATACTGACACTTAACTTTACAGTTACAGTTAGCACAGGATTGGCTGTTTCAAGCAAGCATTCCGCCTGAAATCTTTTACGAATTGGCAGCTGCATATGATCTTGTCTGATAAATAGACAAACATTTGTTCGATTCCAGTTGTTCTTGAACAACAAAAATGTCATTCGATCTTCCTCGTACAAAAGAGTTGGAACTACTGAAGGATGTCGTCAGGTGATAACCTCTGTGGGATCGGTTCTGCAGGCGCACCTTGGGGGACTGTGGGGGGATTTTTTGTATTAGTGAGCTGGTTTCATTTCCAGATAAAATGTTGGTAGTGACTGCCGTACGTGTATCCTCCTGCCACGTCCTTGTCTTGTCTTCGCACTTGATACATCCAGGTTAAGTGAGTAATGCGTTCTGTGAGTGCTCATTTCGAAGCATTAAAAGACGACGTATTGCGCCTTGTACAAACATGCTGTGCAGCTAAATTTCCTACTTCTTGCAGGGGTATCCAGTCATAGCACTGATGACCAACTGTCAAACCCCAAGGAGAAGCCGTCTGCAGCGAAAGAACTAGAGGTGGATGAGCTCCACCTCTACCACCCTCCACCTCTCCACCTCCACCTCTAGGAGGCAGATCGAATACTGGAAATCTGAGTGCGTCAGACTGAGGAGTTGTTTGTTGCGCCTGGATACTGTAGGCGGACATGATTTTCAGCATTACACTGGGCTGCCTTCCCGCGCAGTCTTTGACTGTTTAATGCGACATATTGAAAGTCAGATGAACAAAACATGCAAGGGCCGTTTCTCGGCCATGTCGCATGAAGAGTCATTTTTTATGGTTCTTGTACGACTACGCACTGGAATGCCAGTGAAAGAAATGTCTAGGAATTTCGGAATTTCCATTTCGTCATGCAGCCGTATTTTTTCAAAATGGATTGTTTTTCTGCATAGTGTCCTCAAGGACATAACTAAATTTCCTACCCTCCGGCAGATCCAAAGGCAAATGCCTCATCATTTCATACACTTTCCAAACACCCGTGTTGTTATTGACGCAACTGAGATTCGCATGCAGAGGCCATCATCACATGATGCACAGAGACAGACATTTTCAAGTTATAAACATGGCAACACTCTCAAAGTTTTGGTATGTGCCACGCCAGACTGTTATGTAACCCATATTTCAGCATCTTGGGGTGGAGCAGCAAGTGATAGACAGATGTTGGCCGAGAGCGGAATATTGGAGCAGCTCGTACCGGGTGACGCAGTCATGGTCGATAAAGGGTTTAAAATAGACTATATTATTCCAGCAGGTGTTACAGTCCACATTCCTCCTTTTAAGGGTGCTAACATGTACCAGATGTCCAAAAAGAATATCGAAAATACTAGAAAAATAGCAAGTGCAAGGGTGAACATTGAGCGGGTAATTCGCCGTATTAAGGAGTTTCATATATTGGACAATGGATACAAAGTAAATATGGCTGATGTGGCAGACTCTGTCGTAGAAACATGTGGTTACCTCAGCAACTTCAGGCACCCACTGTGATTATACGGTGTGGGCATTTGTGAACTATGTTATGCATCAGGTGGTGTACTTTAGTTTTGTTACCGCCTCTATAACATTCCTGAGTTCGGGTTTTACGTTTTTTATAAACCAGGGAAGTAAAAACAGTGAAATCTGGCAATCTTGTGTGAAAAAAAAAAATAGTGCACTTATCACATTTTATGCGAATGTAAGATGCGGAATATAGCATGCTCTATTTCCGATATCCATGGCTGAATTTGCACTTGTATGAATTTGCACTCATGTATAGTATTTTATCTTTGACAACCCTGTAGATTTTGCGCACATACATTATGATTTTCATCTGCAATAACCTTGATCTTGTGATTATTCTTCGTGCTTTTACTACAAAGTCAGACATTTTCTATGGTTTTGCACCACTGATGTGAAATGTTTATTAAACCATGGGCCACACCTTCATTGCACTGTATTTGTCTCTGTATTTGTCTCTGTTTGCAGTGACTTGAGGACTACAGTGTGATGGTCAAATTTCTCTCCGTGTCTTACAAAAAAAGTGTCTGCACAACTAACGAAATTAGTGCCACACAAATGAACATTTCATACTATATGCAATATTCGTGTGACTAGCGGCATGACCAAACGATTTAAGGCATCCCGCTTGTTGGTGGTAGCCAAGGTGATGCTGAAGACTGGGAGATTGGGGGGGGGGGGGGTTCGAATCCTACTACCGGTTGTGCTGTCTAAGGTTTTCCGTGGGTTTACCAAAGACTTTCCAGACAAATGTCGGCATAGTTCCCCCATGAAGTCATCCCAGGATGCATACTAACCTCCCTGTCCCTCTCTTCTTCCTGCTGTCCTCTCTCCATCTGTACACTGCTCATAGCTGCAGTTGCTTCAGAGCCAACATAAACATACTAACTACTAAAACATACTAACGTAAGTTGCTAACACAGAACTTACAAACAAAAAGATTGTTCTTAGAATACACTGTACATAGTGGTGAAATGCATAATTCGTGCATTATATGCATAGGTCGGCGCAATCATGATCGCAATGCCTATACTGCCCTATACTGTAAATAGGGTATGTAGCCTGGGCTACAGTCGTAGAGTGGGCTACCACTGCGAACCCTTCGAGTGAGAATCTCTGGCACCACGGCAGTCTTGTAGAAGTACAGAAGTCCTGGGAGCACATACTCGTTCCAAAATGTAGCATTGAAATAAATCCTTTCAATAGCTACACTGCGCGCAGGATCACCATTGTTCGTGAACACCACAAAATCGCACCACGCTGCACCTGTTACAGCAAGCAGTCACTGTACTTGGTAGTAGTACTCATGCGTTTTCTTCAAAGTCACTTCAGCACCTTAAATTGTGCAGCAAAATTTCTTGTCTGTGCAAGCTTCCTTTGCGGTCATTCCCTGTTTTGATGCAGGACACTTTATTTCAATAATTCCAGTCTCATCCCCATCTACCACAATTCCATCAGGTGACCCTGCGATGAAGGGGTACGTTGTATGGACGTGCAGGCCAGTGCTCGCAACTTTGATGTCTCTGTCATACAGGGCCATCAGTTCAACGTACTGTGACAGAGCAATACGCTCCATGACATGGCCGTAAATTCTTGGGTCATTCCCTTTCATGTGTCTTGCCTCCACACCATACAAGGTGCATCGCACGTAACCATCAGGTTTTCGGCAATGGACTATTGCCTTGAACCTGGAAGCTGTGAGGCGCCCAGCTCTTGCCTTAAACCACTCCTTGTTCTCGGCCTGGCCAATTGTACGCAGTCTTATCTCCTCTCTGGCCTCAGGACTAAGGGGCTTTAATGAGGACATGTAGTCATTGCACTGCTTGAGAAAGTCTGAGTCCCGTAAGCCTTTGCAAGTACTAGCAGGTTCAGCACTTGTTTGTTTATGACCCTCTTCGTCGTCACTGGTGTACCGTAGCCATACTAAGTCTGGGTCTGCCTCCTGCAGTGCTGTCCGAAAATTCTCGACTTCCTCAGTTGTTGGTGGGCCATTGTACATTGCTGTAGTCTTTCGTTTCTTGGGCGATGAAGGGACATTTCTTCCGTTCTGCACCTTCCAGAAGTGAATCTGACTGAGGGGTTTGGGTGGAGCCCTCTGACGTCCTGTAAATTGAACAGTCATGTCAATGACCCATTTTACTATCCTTTCGGAAACATCATTGCTTCTGCAACTTCACTGGCAGTGGTTGTGTGGGACAGCTCTGTTGACTGTACTAAAGCTTATAACTTACCTTGGTATGGCACCACCCATTTGCAGGGAGTGTCAGTACAGGATCCTTTGACAAGTCCACCATGTAATAGTGCAGCAACATGCTGACAGGTTTCACTCAGGCTTTAAATAGAAAGGGTTAACAGTGAGTAGTCTTACTTAGTGGCCATGTTGTTGCTGAACATACATATTAAAGACAAGTATTTGTGACGAGATGTCTGAATGAAATAACACGACTTGATATTCTATTAGGTGCGTCCCATTATTCATTTTATCCTTTCCTTTTTTGATGTAGCTACCCCAGCTAAAAATGTGTGCAATCTCAAGTGGTTTATGAAAGGGTTGCCACTTGAAATCACTTTGTATGTAAGTGGTTGCAAGTAGATATCCGTTCATAAACCACTTGGGATTGCAGACATTTTTCACCTGGGACAGGTTTTCCGGCTACGTTCATGTCTCGTTTTAAGTGTTTCCTACCTCATACATCTATTTTTCTGGCCTAAATCAACCTAGTTTGAAGAGGGAGGCAATCACTCTAATTTGCACGTTGAGTTTTTATGGCACTTCGATTCACATGGTGACAGGACTGTGGTTTAGACAATGTTTCTCAGTTGGAAAAGGTCTGCGATCCCATGTGGTTTATGAAGCCATTTCCAGTTGATACCACTTTGAACCACTTTGTACGTAAGTGGCTTAAACTGGAAATGGTTTCATAAACCACCTGGGGATTGCAGATTTTTCCACCAGGGATGGTGCAACTGAAAACAGTAGCAAAGGTGAATGCTTACAATGATATGCTGACAGACTTAGTTTACACAACTCACCCTGCTGTGCATTCACAATATGCGTGCATAATCTCCTTGTTGGCCGTGTCCAACATCACGAGCTGCCTGTATATCCCGCTTCTCATTGACGGAACACAGCTGCTTCTCAGGAAACATGTAGCTTCTGCACCTTTCAGGTATTCCACTTGCCTCACGTATTTTTCCTCTTTAAAGTTCCAGCCCCGTGCCAGCTGTCTATCAAAAATCTGGGCCGTTTCGAAGTATTCCGAAACCATTGCAGCATCAAATATAGCAACACCACGCAAGTCTTTCGACCATCCTTTGGACTTTAAAATATCCCTAAACTCGCCGCAGCTTGCAGACATCCGACGAAACGAACGTAGATTGCCACACGCGATAAAAACTGTAAAAAAAGAAGCTTTTCTTCAGAACTCCCAATGACGCACGAGGAAAATCGCAACAAACGCACGTGGAATGCCCGGAGAAAAACAGGAAAGGAGGAGACTCTCCTCCGCCAACTTTCGAACATCGCGCATGCGCTTTCGGTCTGCCCGCGTGCCTGCTTGTTCTCCTTCACCACACGGCATGAACGTCGCCATTTTTGAATGGAAAACACGGGTACTTCGGCTTTCCGACGCTAGGGGCAACGCGAATATGGAAATGGTCCATTGTGCTGAGGAATCCACACTGGCTTACAGATTGGTCCAGTGCTACAACTAAATCTACACTAGAAAACGAAAATAAGAGGCGTAAAATAATGATTTCATGCGCCGGGAAACGAAAACGGCAACTGGGAGTGACCGCGTCAAAGTGCTCCTGTCAATGGCTCGGTATTATAACTACCGGTAGTTTCAATTCAGTTAGTGTCCACGAAACCTCGAACTCATGTACTGCAGAAAGTCTAATGCTTATACTTGTCACTGTGTCACGAGTGCGAATGTCCATCGATGTGCTTGGAATATGCATGGGTTTCATTCTGAAAGCAAAAGAAAGCAACAACACAAGTTTACAGCGCTACGATTACTTCAACGCAACGTCATCTTTACCTCGTGAACGTAAGCGGCCACAAATGTACGGTAATCTTACCTTCATATATCCTCGGCACAGGAGTCATAAAAAGACGGTCGGCACAACATCGCTTTTAGCGACTTTTGCTTTTATTCTTTGTCGGTGGCACGGTTTTGCTTTGAAGATATCGCTACGTCGCACTACGTACGCATCGTCTGAGAAGGGCATCGAACATACACGAGACGCTGTTTTCAGTTTTATCCCACGGTTGATAGCACGCACCAAAGTGCAAGTTGGGGCAATCAGTAATAATAGCACGCAGTCGTAGGTTACCACTTTCGCTCCATACATCGTCGTCTTGGGTATAGTAAAACGAAATGTTCGAATTCCTCGTTGAGGTATTCTTGCAGTAAGGCACACTGCAGACATTATCATCCGGCATCCTTGACAACAAATGCCGCGTGCAGCAATTAGGAACACTTTGAATCTTCGGAATCAGGACAGAAGCAGACGCCGGAACACGAGCAGTACGTCGACTGCTCAGGTACCATCCGGGGCCTCTCAAACAACCAATCAGCTGAGATTCCGTAGAACGTAACTTGTAGTTGTTGTTGCCAGATGACTTTTGTGTTGAGAATGCGGATATGATTATCTGAAAATTAATTTTCTCGATAACAATGCAGTTCTTGTTTCTTTCTTTTTTTCTTTTTTTTTGCGGCAAATAGGCCTACATTTCAAGCTACGGGTAATCGAACGGTGATATCTTGTAAGGCGAGTTGCTGCATGCTACTATACCTTTAAACTGCAACGAGGTAGTGTCGCATCACGTTTCTTTCACCGTACAAGAATACACTCCGTGCTTCACGTCTGTTGCTGTGCTTTCGTTTACCGGTGTCCGCCGTCCGTCTCGCAACATTCAGTGTATGCTGAATAGCCCTGCGAAGCATGCAAAAAAACCAACCCATGCCGTCTCTGCTGGGCGGGTTTGTCAGACTGCTAGCAAGGTTCGAAGAAGCCTTAATTCGATACCGTCCTCAAAGCGATTTCCATCGCGTAGCGCAGAGGACACGCCAGGCTCTCACTGGCTTCATAGCTGAGGACATCACACCGCCGGGCGCCCCCTGGTCTCTGCGTGTGCCACCCACCTTCGTACGTCTTCCGGACCTCCAGGAACGAACCGATCAGATTCCCCCTCAAATCCTTCGAGCCCCTTTTTATGCTCTGGTAGTCGGGAAGTTTTATACCTCTGCTGCAGCATACACGGATGGCGCATCTCAAAATGGCAAGTCCGCCTCGGCATTCGTCATCCCGTCCGAAGGCGTAGTGGAAGGACGTCGCCTTTCGCATCAAACCTCATTCACTGCTGCGGAACTCTATGCCATACTTTTCGTTCTGCAGCACATCGTTGATTTTACCCCGCGGGAATGGGTCGTGTTCACTGACTCTACATCTGCGCTGCAAGCAATGGAAAATTTCGAGGCTCATCCGCACCGTTTGTGTTGGATGTGTTAATGGCTTACAAGCTTGTCTACGAAGCACGCCACAGGCTGGTTCTCCAATAGGTTCCGGCCCATTGCCGTGTCGAAGGGAACGAACAGGCCGACAGCGCCGCAAAAGCAGTTCTCTCGTCTCGGAGACGGACGCGTATTGCGCTGCTGAGAGGAGACCGCAGTTCTGTCCTTCGACGCCTCGTTTCTGGCTTCCCGCCGAAGGACCACTCACATTCACCCCCCAGCCGTGCTGAGCAGAGTTGATCCAGCGCTCACTTTCCCCATGCCTCGACATATCACAGTAAATTTTTTTTACGCCCTTCCCGGTGTAAAAAGGGTGCACTATGGGGTCACAAACGAATTACACTTATGCCAGAGCCGTATATTAAAAGGGAGTCTGGCCATTAATGGGTCATGCCTATACCTGAAGCTCCACCCACTTTTTCAGCTTTCCGACCAATGAAGTCTTGAAATATGGGGCGCTATCAATCAGCCCATCCTCACTATTTGCCCCCCTATCCAACATGGGCAGCGCCATTTTGGGTGGCAAGTGGATTGGATGGGATTGAAATGGATACCTTTCGCAATCTGCAAAAGTAGTGGATTGTTGGTGCAGATTTGATAAGCGCCACCTAGGGAGCGTAAGGCACGTCGGGAATTGTCGTCTGCTTCGGTCGTTGTACCGCTGCCGGCAGAACCACCCGCTGGGACACATTCTGTTGTCGGTATGATTTTTAAACAAATCTACATGAATAGTTGGAATATAAGAGGCAAGAATGTTTATACCCATGAAATCCAGCTGTTAAATATAAGATTGTACAGCACAGCGCCGTTTTTGTTATGATTTCGTTGTGATCGCCGTGTTCACTAGGCCTAACACCGGCGACAAAACATATTATTTTCAGTTAGATATCGATGGATGAGCATAAGTTGAAACTGATTTCCGAGAAATTTATATTAGGATGTACATTTGAAGCGTAAAATCAGGTTAGTCTGTGAAAATTTTTTGTCACGAAATCCCCGCTTCATTGTGTTTGTTTTCGTCGCCATTTTGGGTGGCAGTATGGTGTCATGGCGACCCCCTTGGTAAAAAGCAAACCAATCAGAGGAGCGAAACTGTGATTGACAGGTCGAGCCTCTTTTTGTGACTCCTCCCAATGGCCAGACTCCCTTTTAATATACGGCTCTGACTTATGCTACACTCCACTAAGCACCCGTGTTGGCGTAAAAAGGGCGTAATGCACCAAAACACCCCGATCGCACTTATATTACACACCATGCTAAAGTTTGGAACACTCATATTTATTTATTTAGCATACCTTCGAGCGGCCATAGGCCATACAAAGGGATGGGCACTCATAACACACCCATACACAGAACAAAGAAGAAAACACACAGATGCTAACACTACATAGGGTCAAAATGAAACAAATAAATAAAGAACACTTCTATTACTTAATAAACAGTGATACTGCTATACATAGACTGAAGATGATAGATATAATAGAACACACGTCTACTGCGTAGTAAATGTTGAGAAGGTTATGCTGGTATGTTGGGGGCAAAATATGATGTAACGGCGGTGACAAACTGGCTGCGATCAGTGATAGTCACAATGTTGGATGGCAGCTTGTTCCATTCCAATGCTCATTACGGGAAGAATGAATTAGAAAAGGATGTTGAACAGGGGACGAGGTATATCGACCTTATGCACGTGATCGACACGACGTGAAATAAAATGTGCAGGAGTAATGTACGGTGGCATGTGACGTCGGATGTAACAAAGGCTACGACTAGCATCGGAAAGGATATTAGTGATATGAGTGTTCCAGGACAAGTCAGCCGTAAAGTGGACCCCTAAATATTTATACGCTACGACGCGTTCAATTGGCGCATCGCAGACTGTGTAAATGACGGAGGACGATGTTCGCCTTCTAGTAAATCGAATCAGTTTGCATTTGACGGGCTAGGAAGCATACTCCATGTGCTACACCATTCACCAATCATGTCGAGATCATTCTGCAGGATCCGGTTGTCATCGTCAGAAAGATGGCTGCGATAAACGACGCAGTCATCCGCAAAAAGACGCACTTTCGATGAGATGCCACGAGGTAGATGGTTGACATAGATTAGGAATAATAATGGACCGAAGACTGTGCCCTGTGGCACGCCAGAAGTAACAGGAGTGAAGGTGGAAGATGTGTTATTCACGAAAACCTGCTGATGGCGGTCTGTTAAAAAGCTATTTATCCACCTGATGACGAAGGGATCAAAATTAAGCGACGAGAGCTTGGCAAGAAGATGAGCATGAGATATCTTATCAAAAGCCTTTGAAAAGTCTAGAAATACAGCATCAGTTTCAACGTTATTGTCCAATGCAGAAGCGATATCATGTGTGAACGAGACAAGTTGTGATTCGCAAGACAATCCTTTTCGAAACCCGTGTTGATTTGGAAAGAAAAAGTTGTTATTTTCCAGAAAGCGCGCAATGTGAGCGTAGACAATGTGTTCGAGTAGTTTGTAGAGAATACTCGTCAGGGATATTGGCCAATAATTAGCCGGACTATGTCTGTTACCAGACTTAAAAATAGGGATTACCCTACCTAACTTCCAGTCCCGAGGGACCCATATCAGTGCAAAAGGGGTGTATTCCAGACAATGCTCAAAGCTCGTGTAGTTTTCTTTTTAACTAAATGCACATGGCGTACAGGCTGCTCTTGCATTGTCCACTTGCCCCCTTAACCTTTAATAAACTCCCCTTTATTAAAGATTAAGGGGGCATGTCGACGATGCAGCAGCAGCCTGTCTTCAACATTCGCATTTAGTTAAAAGAAAACTGCATGAGCTTTGAATTTTCTGTTCGCAATCTCAACAACTAAATTTAAGCAGTGTTCAAGCGGGAAGAGCGTACATAGGTCGTGGTAAACTTCTCACGCGAAAAAGAAAAAAATAAATGCACAGCTGTGATATAATGAATGCTAACTCAAGCTTCCAGAGTAGCGGAAGCACTTGGTGTGCTCCCAGTAAACACAGACTGTTGGTGTAACGTAGAATATACGTTGTCTAATATTGACTAATGTTGAACAATGCTATATGTGACTCAATACGGCTTCAGCTGTACCTGGTCAATGGTGGATAGTGAACGTAAAGAAAAACGTTGATTTTCCACGAGCCCCAACTGTAGATATACGCAGCAAATATTTGCGTTGATTCTACATTGTACCTTCAATACATTGTCAACCTTGATCACGAATGGAAAAGTCATGGAGTCTTCAGTCAACATACTGCGCGCCCAATTTGTTCTCAGTGTATGTTATTTTTGCATTCTAATGTGCCGTTCGCATGCGTAAAATAAGGCCTGTTTGATGTGGTATTCATCTCGCGCGTACCTCCATTAATAATATTTATTTTATACCCTCACAGCTATAACCTCTTTAACGATATTTATAAACGACTCATCACGTACTGCACGATAGTCAATAAACAAAGAGAAAAAAAAAATTTTACATTTTCCACGGGAATTATAATGATCGGTCATGTAGGTTGAGGAATATAACAAGAAACGAAGTTCTCAGCAAGCGCGAACCGAAGCGCAACTACGTCTGCCTCATCACCATCGACATTCTCCAACCACCGTTTCGAAGTGACGAGACGCGTCGTCGTGGTAGCCGTGGCAGCTCCACCAACTCCCCATAGTATATAGGAGGATATATTAGAGAAAAAAATTTACTGTGATACCTCTCGTCAAGATGCCGCATCACAGTAAAGTTATTTACACCCGTATGAGCGTAAAATGAGTGCTAGACCCCATGGGTCTAAATGCTACACCCCAATGATGGGTGTAACAGGGGTGTCACATATTACACCCAAAAGAAGGCTGTTTATTGGGTGTATTGACCCAAAAAATGGCAGGTTTTGAAAAAAAAAAGGGCTCGCTTTCAAAATTTACGGAACACTAGTTGCACTGATGCACTGCAACCTGCATTTGCAGTGTCAGCATCTTAGCTATCTAGGCCCTTAGAGCTTTTTTTTATTTCCATGTTGACGCCGCGAAGCAACTGTGGCTATGAGCGGCGTGCAGGCACGGACGGATGGAGAGAGGACAGCAGGGACAGCAGGTCCTGGGCCTACTTCATGGGGAACTGTGCAGACATTCGTCTGGAAAGTCTTCGGAAAACCCAAGAAAAACCTCAGACTGCACAGCCGGTGGCAGGATTCGAACTCAACACCTCCTAGTCTTCAGCACGACTTTGGCTACCACCAGCGAGCGGGGCGCCTTAACCCGCTCGGTCAAGCCGCTGATTAAGAACAATGAATCAAGAAGGAAGGCAACCCTGGACGTCATTAGACAGGCGCGTTAGCTTAGCTCAATTGGTAGAGAGTAATCTAGAAGACGTGTGTTGGAGTCCTACAGCTGCCTATCCTTTTCAGTGACTCCCTTCCTTCCTCACACATATAACATGCCCACTTTTTTTGAACGCTCAAAAGAAGTTAGCTCCAGAATACGTTGGCACAACTAATCGGCCACTGCGTGTCCATTTTCTCTCTGGCTGGGTTTTGCAATTCCTGCGAGTCAACACATGGTCTGTTTTTAGAATCCTGAGTTTGCGTTCGCTTTGTTACACTGTTAATTTCAAAACACCTTTTTTTGGTGTAATTTGGGCGTAATCTGGGTGTAATCGTTTCAAACCTCCTCAATTACGCCATTTGTGGAAACGATGTTTTTCGTCTGGGGTGTAAAATAGGTGTTACAGCACAATAACTCCACCTTTCCAGCATATTTAGAACCATGTAAAAACCATGTGTAAAAATAGTGTTTGCAGTAGACACAAAGTCCAGTTCAAATGGCGGCTGCCCTTTTTTTTCTGCAGTAATGCAAAAATACGATGGGAATTAAGGCACGCTATGCATGACTGCGAGAAGTTTCTTTACTGCTCACTGTTTCTTGCAGTACCTCATTTCCGAAACATTTCCATTCGGTGTCACGAAAAGTTAAAAACTGGATGTAAAGACACAAATGAAGAATCGAGATGATTAACTCAGTGCATGATGATGCCGGTTGTGCACCTCTCCAAAGAAGCGGGGATCAGTGGGACGAAGTACACAAACGTTACACGGAAGCGAACACCGTTAGACAGCGGGTATACAGAACCGTTCCGGAACGAGGAAGCTGCCGACTTGTGAGGTACACAGCAGGTAGAGCACGGTACACCGCATGAAGACGACTTGCGCCTGATACCTTCAAGCTTGCCTTCGAGCAGGGATTTCCCCAGTACCCCCCTATACCACACCAGGCACGCAGAGTCGTCGAGAGGCGAGTTTGTACCCAGGACAGGCCAAATCTGAAGCACCCACCCCCTCGCCCGTTTTCATCAAAACAAATAATACTAATAACACGCTTACTTGCACTGCCGAGATCGTAAATTCAAATTAACTTTATTCACGCTTTATACTGTCCAACCAACTTGCCAGAGCCTGCCGTTCGGCGCCCTCTCTAGCGAGGGCATCCGAGGCGGCTGCCCCTCTCGCTACGGCTCTGAGGACACGCACAAAAATCTTGGAATACCCCTCCAAATTTTCTGCCAGAAAGGCAAAAAAGCCAGAAACGCTGCAAATATGGGTGCCCCCCCCCCCTACTGAACACTAACACATCCACCCCAACGCCCGAGACGAAAATCCTGGGAATATCCCTGCCTTCAAGCATCTAGTACCGCACACACCCAATTCGCGGATACCTCGCCTCGCCACGGAAGAGCCATCGCCACTGATATAACCGGAAAGTTGCGCAATTCATTGTAAGATTGCAAATTGTTCCGACAGGCGTTCCAACGGTGCTCGCTCGGATGGAGAACAAAGGAGCAGAGTTCGAGGTAACTCGTTACAAGCAACTCGTTACTGTAACTAAGCTCCTTTTTTGGTAACTTGTAACTTATCTCGGTACATTTGCGCCGTGGTAACTTTCAGAGGAGCTCGTTCCTTTTTCAGGTAACTTAAGTTCCAAGATTAGTTCCAAGTTACTTTTAACTCGCTTTTAATCATAAAAAGCATTAAGCACAAGAATAACCTGTACAAGAAAACCCGGCTGAACCCCACGAATCGCGATCTCCGCGCCAGGTACACGAGATATAATAACATCCTAAGAGACATCCTTCGGCTTGCAAAGCGTAAATATGTCTCGTCTAGGCTAGAAAGCTCCTCTGGAGATCCGAAGGCTATTTGGCGTACCATAAATAGCGTCCTGTTAAGGAATACAGAGAAAGTCAAGAATACACGCACCTGGTGCGTGCCTACTCGCGCAGGATGGAGTTAAGACCAGCAGTCCAAAAGATATTGCAAACATATTTAATGATTACTTTTGCAACGTTGCTAGTCGTCTTAGACCTCAGACTGATCCCCCTGCAGACGTCCCTCTTCCTATCTGTAACGCCACATCCTGACACCTACATTCTTTCTGCATCCATTTCTTTCTGACACCTACAAGTTGTTATAAAGTGATGTCTATTATTGATGGTCTAAAGCCACTAACGTCGTCTGGACACAATGGCATATCTTCCACATTTCTCAAAAGGTTTCGTAACTACCTTTCTCAACCGCTAGCAGAATTGTTTAACGAATTTTTTCTGCACGGTGTTTTTCCCGAAGAACTGAAGATAGCTAAAGTGTCACCCATTTATAAAAAGAGGAATCGATGTGACACTTCCAATTATCGTCCTATTTCCTTGCTTCCGACTGTTAGTAAGGTGCTAGAGAAGATAATTCTGCAACGCTTGGAGAGTTTTTTTGATTCAAATCAGCTGCTAAGTTCATCCCAGTATGGATTCCGGAAAAACAAATCAACCATGCTTGCGTTAATCCATGCAACGAAAAAAAATTATGAATATCGAAGAAAAAATATTGTCTCTGGGCATTTTCGTTGATCTAACCAAGGCTTTCGATTTAATTAACCATAAAATTTTACTTCAGAAGCTAGACAGATACGGCATTAGAGGCACCCCTTTAAAATTAATAGAAAGCTTTTTGACCCAACGGAAACAGTATGTCATTCAGTCTGGCTGCAGTTCCGAACTCGGAACGCTCTCTATGGGTGTCCCCCAGAGTTCAATATTAGGTCCCTTCTTATTCCTCGTCTACATAAATGACCTGCCTGGCTTTCTTTCAACTACTTGTTTCCTTTACGCAGACAACACCACTATTTTTGTCGAATCTAAAAACCTCACAACACTATTTTGTAAAGCGAGCTCTGTTCTCGATAAGCTTAACATGTGGCTATCACATAACAAACTCGTTGCTAACTCTAAAAAAACGTCGTATATGGCATTCCGACCGTCTCAACAGAGCCTGGATTTCACTAATTTGCAGCTTTCCTTCGGAGGGAATATCCTTTCTCGTGTATCTGTCACCCGGTTTCTGGGCGTCTTTTTGCAGGAAAACTTATCCTGGCACCATCATATTAACCATGTGCGGAGTAAAATCTCCAGTGGATTGTATGCTCTAAGCAAACTCAGGAACCTAGTCCCAACTAGCATACTTTTAACCATATACTACGGCCTGATTCATTCCCATATCAACTACGGCCTTGAAGTTTACGGCCTCACGTATAACTCTAATCTGAACCCACTGCTTTTTGCCCAGAAGGGTGCGCTACGAATTATCCTTTCTGTCGGCCGTCTGGAGTCGGTGTCGTTCGCTTTTTCTCTTCTATCTGTACTTAATATTTTCGACCTCCGTGATTATAAAGTTGCTCTTCTTATGCATAACTTTTTCTACAGGTCTTTTGACAGACAACAACTTAATTTTCAAAATTTCGTTCCACCATATTCCCTATGGAACGTGTCGCATTCTCTTCAATGTCCGGCCTTTCGCTCTAATTTCGGTCATTTCACCCTTTCTTCTTTTGGAACTAAGTTGTGGAATGATCTCCCACATAACCTACGGTCAACAACTGGTTTTCTCGCTTTCAAGCGCTCTTGCAAATTTCACTTTCAACAGCGGCATTAATCCCTTTATTTAGTTCAATGACATGTCGATTTCTTCATGTCCATTACTGCATTGTAGCAACGTACACCCTTTGTGCATATTATATGTATTGTCGTGTGTCATCTTGTATATTTCCTTGTTTTCATTATGAGCGGGCTACTACCTACTACCTTTGCATTGCCTCTCCCTCATAAGACGTATTTGAATAATATGTTTTCTTGCGGGACCGTTTAACAGGGTTTCCCCTCACGGTCCCTTATCTCAAGTGTGTTCGTGATTTTGTGTAGCACTAATAAACAAATAAACTAATAAACTAAACTCTCTTTTCACTCACGACCACATATTTTCTAACTTCCTCTCCGGTTCCTTTATGGCATTTTTTGCCATAAAACGTGATATTCAATCAATGGCAGTATTTTATTCAGGAAGTAAGAAGCGCTGCCATTGAAATGAAGGTGAACAATTGTGCGCCCAAAGGGAGTAAGATGCAAAGCGTTCGAATAGACCTCTACCAGAGACACCTCATCATGACACTGGTATAAGACAGACTGAAACCGAAACAAATCGGAAGGAGACAGCTGGGTTCCACGAACGGGCACTTGTTCTCTGCCTCCCATTGAAAGAAGAGCAGGGCCCAGGGTCGAGTCCCTTTAAGGGACCATATCGTAATCCCCTCAAGACCGTGGCTTTCGGGCGCGACTTTGTTCACCTCTAGCTTCGAGCGTAGTTCAATTCTAACAAAATTGTGGCGCTGTCGAACACTATGTCGCCATATGTTTACAAACAGGGAGAGGTCTATTCTCGGACATAAACGAAAACGATCTAAGCGTGTTGCACTCCTCCGCAGGCAACTCAAGGTCTAACTCAACTGCTAACACGAGCTGCACCTGCGTAATGTTATTTCCTGTCCGAAGTAACTTGGAAGTAACTCGTTCTTTTTTAAGTAACTCAGTAACTGCGAGTTACATTTCAGGCTGAGGAACTTCGTTATTAACTTAGTTGCATTTTGCACACGGTAACTTAACTCGTAACGAGTTCTTTTTGACGGGTAACTTCCCAATCTATGCAAAGGAGGATGTCGTAACGGGTAAACTGAGAGTTTGTTTTTTTGTAGTTTGTCAGCTTTCACTAAGTGTGTGATTACACTGCAGGTATATTTATCCACGGCTTGTTGTCCTGTATTTGCCGTCGAGCAGCCACTGCAGTCTTCGCTTGCGTCCCATCCATGTAAGCATGTACAAAAATAAGTTCGTGGCCAATGTTGATTCTGCTAATTTCAGTCTCGATTTTGTAGGCTTCGATTTGTCGAAAGGTAAGCTGGTGAACCAACTTACAGTTCGAACCGGCTGTGCTGTCTGGGGTTTTTCCTGGGTTTTCCTCAGACGCTTTCAGACATATGTCGGCACAGTTCCCTTAGAAGTCGGCCCAGGACGCACATTCCCCCAGGGCGTCAGTCGTGACGTTGCCCACAT
This sequence comes from Ornithodoros turicata, assembly GCF_037126465.1. Lineage (NCBI taxonomy): Eukaryota > Metazoa > Arthropoda > Arachnida > Ixodida > Argasidae > Ornithodoros > Ornithodoros turicata. The sequence continues at coordinate 29,576,760 of NC_088202.1, read as the reverse complement.
ACGTGAGGCCGACAACGGCAAGCCCTACCACCACCACCACCAGTTCGAACATGACTAATCTGTGATTGAACACCTCATTTCAGACTTGGATTTCTTGGATTTCTCCCATGCCGCTCACTTCAACTGTATCTTGAAATATACCGAGATTCATCGTACCACGATCACTAGACGAAACGTAGACTGCACCGAGTCGTTGTCTGTCCTTTGTGCGATACCTTGAGACACTGGAACATGTATGCGTGTGAAACACTTCCCGACAGTGTGCACGGAATATTTTGTGTGATTGTGTCAACCTGGATACCACTTTCAATGTATGTATTTTCGTAATCAAACAGTGTGTTGCTCTGTGCCTCATACAATGCCTGTGTGTTTATGCGCGTCGCCTGCGTGTGAAACTTTTCCAAATTGGACTTCGCAGACGGCACGGTTCCCTTTTCCACGTCAGGTTGGAAGCTTGAAATGGCATGGGTGGATGAGACCTGACAATGTTCGACGTTTGTCTGGTCTCTCGCGTCCGTACATCAGTGTTGCCAGGTCTACTGGAATTACAGTAGATCTACTGGACTTCGATTCACTCTACTGAAATACTGAAAAAAGATCAAAACGCGCTTAAATGTACTGAATTTTTTGCCTGAAGCGTGGTTTTACATAGTGAATTACAATTCACGTTTGCTGGAACTTCTGGTTGCGTCGTAGTCCGGGTACGAGCGGGAAAATCATGTAATTTTGACATAATGAGGTGTCTATGCGTTATGTGGCATCTGCAAGCAGTCACCTTTAAAAAAACGACCAGCTGCCCGAGTAAAACGATTTATAGTAAATACATTGCAGAAGTATGCATATTCCACAGGGCACCCGGTAACACAGCAAACATGAAGATAAGTTACGACGAGCTTATGTTTCCGTCGTTAGGAAGTTTCTTTGTAAACCTCCTCTGCTTGCCGCATTCGAGCGCGTGCGTGGAACAGATATTTTCTTAGGTGAACCTCATGAACAGCAGAACTATCACTACCACAGAAACTATCACTGGACTGCTGCACACGAAGGGACTGATAAGCCCCTATTATAGCTGATACTGATAGCCCCCACAAGAACTATTATAACTTAACTGCGAATATCTATGAGCGCGAGTACGTGATGGAATGGAGGTGTGCAAGCACGTCTCTACTGTGTACACCAAATTACAAGTATATCTTACTTATTCTATCGTCTATAAAGGGTATGTCCCAGAAAACGTGTCATTGAATTTTAATAAAAAAACTACGCCACCTAGAATCATGTGGTCAACGGCATTTCTTCTTACTAAGTTTTTGCCACCTCCTGATGTGCATGTTATGTAACCTAAGCTTAGTTATGTAAATTTTTGCGAACTGAACTCGGAAATTTGCCAAGTGATCACTTTTTTACCCCACCAATGTGAAGAGCGTGCTGAATTTACTCAAATTCAGGATAATTGACAGGAAAATTGAGGAGCTATCGTATCGAAAAAAATAGCCGAAAATCATGCTCTACGGAGCTCGCACAGGATAGCGCTCGCCGAATTTTTCAGCGAAATCATTGTCAGTCCGACGAAAGAAGGTTGGAAACCCAGCCCACACCGGCACGGCAGAGAGAGGTAACACAGACATAGCTTATCGCGTCCGGCATCGGCTGGGACCATACCTTCTCTTTCTCACTTTCAAGAGCTGTCACTTTTTCTACTATCACTCTGTGGGCTGGGTTTCCAACCTCTTTTCGTTGGACTGACAGCGATTGCGCTCAAAAAGTCCTCGCGCGTTATACTGAAGTGCCCCGAGAAGCGTGATTTTCGGCTATTTTTCCCAATAGGATAGATCACTGTCAATTATCATGAATTAGAGTAAATTCGGCACGGTCTTCATGTTGGTAAGGTAAATCAGTGACCTTTACTTGGCAAATTTCCGAGTTCACTTAGCAAAAATTTACATAATTAAACTTAGGTTACATGACATGCACGTCAGGAGGTGGCAAAAACCTAGTAAGAACAAATGCCGTTGACAGCATGATTCGAGGTGGCGTAGTTTTTTTATTAGAATTCAATGACACGTTTTCTGGGACACCCTGTATATCGTGATAGTTCGTGTTTATTTATCATATGGCCCACTAGTTAGGTGCCGTTAGTCAGAGCGTTTGCCCTTGTTTTTAGTACATATACTGAATTCTACTCAATTTTCTGACGCCGACTTCCTGAATTTCCGCCTAAGTGACCTGGCAACACTGCCGTGCATATGCTTCATTCATTCAGTAGCGAAGGGGCATCGTATCGTATTCTACCTCATTCACCAAACCGTGCCGTATCTCATATTAGTGAGTTTTAGTATACCGTTGATAAGGTTATCGTGCCTATCGGAACCAATCGCAGTTGTGCGTGACTCAGAATCTTATCCACTGATTGGTTCCGGTTGATACGGTTCGACGCAAGCCACGTTATCAACGGTCTGCTAAAACTCTCTATTCTATCAGGGTCGTCGTACATATTTCTTGAATCGTGAGGTACAATTAAAAAACAAGTACCTGATGTTCATGCGGTTAAAAAGGGAAGTTTGACAGCTATTAGCACTATCCGTTGCACTAACGTAGCGGAATCCATACCGCAGGAAGTTCTTAAGATTCACCTGATGAATTTTGTTCCCTTATTTCACGGTTTTTGAGATGCTTCTTACTTATAACTTTTTAGTTGTAATCTTTTCAAAGCTCAGTATATATTCACTGAATATAATTTTATGTATGGTATTCAAAAGATTGTCTGCGGAATAGAATACTGTTTTCTGTGATGCGTTTGTCAGTCATTTCATGGCTATAAGAGCTATATGACGAAAAGCTGTGCACCGTCTTCTGACTTACAAGTCTTTTTCACTCATTTGTAAGCAGAAGCTTTTATTTTCTGACCGCAGACATTGTATATAAAATGCTTAATAGGTTCATGTGTACTGTGTCTTCCATCTGTCACAGAAAACACCTTTGTCAGTAGGGTGTATACTTGGCATGGGTTGTACACTTACTACCAGAAAGGAGTAAGTTATGGTACCTAGGGTGTACACAAAAAAAGGAGTATAATTACACCATATTGGGGAGGGTGTAGGCCTCGAAAGGGGTGTTTATATACATTTGTAAAGTAGTAAGTTGTGGTATGTGTGAAATACACCTAAAAGAGTGTTTTAAGATTAACAGTGTATAGCAGTTTCTGAATAGTATACGCTCTGTAAGCGCGGGGGGTCACCGCGCATGACGCAAGAGTGACGTTTCAAGCACGCCTTTGATTGGCTGGAGAAGACATGTGCTCGCTCCAAAAAGGTAAACAAAGCAGCGTCCAGCCGAAGCGGAGCGGTAGAACAGCGAATACGGCTCTGATATCCGCATCAGAAGTGTCGTTTCTGTTTCGTGATGATCTTGGCTGTTTGAACAAACTTGAAAAAATGTTGAACGCAGGAAACGTGCTTAAGTTTGAATTCCTGGACGTTGTTGTTGTTGTTGTTGTTGCTCCTCAAGCGGGATGCCGCTTATCCGCTAATGAGATTGGCCAGGACTACTGAGGTGCGGTCAACAGGATGTTAAAAAAGAGTTAGAATCGGTTAGAGCTGGAGATGAATGAGATGACACTATGGAGAACAGCGCGGTCCCTAACGCCGTTATGGGAGGCTCCAGGGGATAGCAGAGATGTCAGGGAGAGCTGAGCAACGACGGGAAGAAGAGGGGGGACGAGGAGGCGACGACGAATGATGACATAGAAGGGGCAATCAAGAAAGAAGTGATGGACAGTCTCGTCTTGACCGCAGTGCGGGCACGCAGGTGGCGATTCGAGGCCAGCACGGTGAAGATAGAAGTTTAATGTGAGGGAGAGGCACCGAGCGCGCGTTACAGAAGTTTCGGACTCACGGCAGCCACAATGTTCAGAATTCCAACGGAATAAGAGGTGTTCATAGCCAGGACGTGGAGGGCGACGCCGCACGAGAGAAAGGAAACGTCTGTAGCGCGCCCGGACGATGCCAGCTATTGGAGGAAGGACATCCAGGATTGGCCTAGAGAGTGCCATATTAGCCAGGGTGTAGCGGCTTCGTTGAGCGGGAGACCGCGGTGACCAGGAATCCAGGTGACAAGGAGATGGGAGATGTGGCTAGGTGCAAAAGCAACTAAGGTGGCGAGCAAAGGCTTGTAGGGCTCTCAAGGGAGGAAATCACAGAAAGAGAGTCAGAGAGAAGGAGCACCATTTTGAAAGCGATGGGAACCCTCACCAGCGCTAGGAGCATGGCCAGAAACTCACTGTGAAAGACCGGTGTGTAGTCAGGGAGGCGGACGGGACAGTGCAAATCGAGCTGCGGAATGACAATGCCAACTCCCGCCCGTTCCTAAGAGACAGATGCGTCCGTGGCGATGACCAGGTGATTGGGAAACTGAGACATGTGAGTGTCAAGCTCTGCTTTCAAATAAGTGAGAGGGGCATGTTTTGGCATCCGAATGAAAGATGCTGAGAACCTGGACAGAGGCTGGCGCGGGAGGCACAACCGGCTGGGGGACATGGGCAAGCGAAACGTTCAGCGGCGACAGGAGAGATTGGGCAAATAGCAACTGGGGAATATTGGATCTGCGCCACCGCCTGCTAGTCCAGAAACCCAAATTTCTGAGCGATTCAATGTGGTGAGAAGCAAGAAAGCTCTGCGCCAGAGAGAGGAAAGTGACCACTGTTAAAAGATGAAAGCGGACTTTCAGTGGGAGCACACCCGCCTCAAGATACAGGGCGTCGTTTGCAGTATACTTGGGGAGGCCGAGACACATGCGGAGCGCTTTCCTCTCTAAGACGAGCAGCTTGCTTATCCGGTAGTCAGGGAGATGAGAGAAAAGGGCCCAGCCATATTTGAGGATGGGACGGACATAGCAACGATAGACATAAAGGAGGGTATCCCTGCGCATACCAACACGAACGCTGGAGCATCGCTGGATGTACCCAGTGCCGCGGAGGCTCTTCTGCTGATGTGGTCAATGTGGCGGCCCCAATCCCTCCTGTGATCATACCACACACCCAGATACTTGAGAGACTCAGCTTGGTTGATGCGATCGTTGCCTTGCACACCACGGAAGCCCACAGGCGGAAATAGGGGCACCGCACATTTCTGGACCTTTATATTCAGATGAGCGGATGTGGTCCAAGCCACAACAGTGTCGATGTACTGCTGGGTCAGCGTGTACAACAAATGCAGCGATGAGGCCGAGGCAAAAAAGGCGATGTCATCTGCGTGAGTGATGGTCAGAATATTCGCGTCCAAGGGAAGGGAGCTCATGAGTATGTTAAAGAGCAGTGGGGAAAGGACAGAACCTTGAGGCACCCCTCTAAGCAGCTGATGAGGAGAAGAGACGAGGTGGCGGTCCGAGCATTGGAAAGATCTTCCAGAGAGAAAATTCCTGACCCAGGAGAGGATATAGGGAGGGATGCGAACAGCAGACAGCCTGTGCAGCAGAAAGCGGTGCTGAATGCTGTCATATGCCTGTGCAATGTCTAGCGTCACCAGAGCTGAGAAGTCCCCCAAAACAAAAAAACGACGAAGTGTTCTGTGGGACGGCCACGCCGATTCTTCGCTCTGTAGATTTGCTGTAAACCTGCATAAGTTACAGTGTTAATCACCTTTCGTTAGACCTTTATCTTTTCCCGTACTTCAGTGAGGGAAAGTGCTGGTCTAGGTCACCTTCGCCTCGCCAACCGTCAAGGGAAGCGGACGCTTCGCCGGCTCCAGAGTCATTGCGGGCAGTGTCAGTTATTCCTTATGGTTTTGGAACAAGCTTAGGCCGACAACAAACTGGGAAAGCTATGGATGCAAACGAGCACAGCAAAGTTCAACATCCGGACGAACGTAAGTGCACTCAACAGAAACGTCCTCGCGTTGATGATGACGATGAAATTGACAGTGGCAATGACAGCGCCCCATCAATTGCAAGCGACATCTCTAGTAATGAAAACAACATGGACGATGATGGTTTCATCACAGTAGTTCATAAGAAAAACCGTAAAGCGGGAATTCCCGTGATTCTCAAGCCTGTAAACCCCGAGCAGTCATTTCTAAAAGCAAACCCTAATGTGGTAGCAAAAGAGGTTCTACAAGCAACTCAAGAACGAATAAAAAAGCACAGGATCGCTACTGATGGCAGCCTTGTGATAACAGTTGCCACACTCCCAGCAGCTAAAGCCCTCTTGGCTCTGACTAGCGTCGCTAGCATCGCAGTTACTACACGAGTACCAGACTCCTATGCCAGGAACATAGGAAAGATAAGTGGAATGAGGTATCAATATACGGACGAACAGTTGCTAGAATACTTTCGCCCACTCGGAGCTATTGACGTCTGTCGACAACGGTCCTATCAAGAGACAGAAGATGGTGACTCGCAAGTGCAAAATTCGCACACTGTCATCATAACTTTTAAATCAGAAATAAAGATGCCAGAAGAAATCCATCTTGGATTTCACACATACCAAGTTGAAGAGTATTTTACTCCTACGCAATGTTTTAAATGCCTACGTTTCGGCCACCTGGCTAGAAACTGTAGGGGGCACACACGTTGCAAGTACTGCGCCGGCCCCCACCAACACAAAGAATGTACAACTAAACGTGAAAAGAAATGTGCTAACTGCCAGGGGCCTCACACTGCCACATACGGAGGCTGCCCCAAACGAAAGATTGCTGCAAGGTCAGTCAAGCATAATGCGTATGAAGAGAAAGTAACCAGAAAAGAAATCCGGACCATGAATGCTGAGTTGGTCCATATACCAGAGACTGCACCCCCAGATATGTCAGAAGAAAACTTCCCAAATCTTCCGCGCATCTCTAAGAAACCCGAAATACAAAAGGCTAACACAAGTGGATCTCAGCCCCACCCTGCTGCAAAGCCTAAGGCAAGCGTGTGGGAAACAGAAGACACCAAGAAAAGGGCCAAAAACCCTGTGCCAGCCCCAAGACGTAAAAGGCGCACTCAACTTGAGCAACACAACGCCGAGCAACAGAATACAAAGCAAAGAAGCATGCAAGACAAAGAGGCTGTAGCTTCACACGACAGCCGCCGAGATGCCCGCCAGCAAATAACCCCATTTGATGGATCCACACTGGTTATGCAGATAATACCCTTCGTAATAGCTGCACTCAAAGCAGTAGTAGCCTCGCTCCCAAATGCACGGGATATCCCAGAAGTCAAGCAAGTTCTCGCACTTGAACCGGAGCTTCTCAGAGTACTCACCGCAACCCATCATGGATAAGCTCTACTCCACAGCTTTCGCCATCCAATGGAATACAAATGGACTGCAAAACAAGCTCAACGACCTAAGAAACTTTCTACATAGATACCCCGTCCCAGTCCTAGCTATATGCGAAGCAAACATCAAGGGGACCATTCGCCTGGCTAACTATGAAGTGTACCTCTCACAAGGCAACAACCCTCGTACCTTACTGGCAGTTCGCAAAGACCTCCCTTCCTGCCTCCTCTACGTCTCCAATGCATGTGATATGGAATACGTCGCCGCAAAGATCAAACTGAAAGGGAGAACAGTCACTGTTATCAGCGTTTACATACCCCCTCATTGCACAGTCTCTCTACGGGAAATAAATAACCTACTTGGGAATCTACCCTCCCATACTGTCATCTGCGGAGATCTAAACGCTCATTCACAGCTCTGGGGGGGACACAAGACAGACAGAAGAGGACGGCTAATCGAGTCCGCAATTGAGCAAAACGACCTCTGCCTGCTCAATGATGGCTCCCCAACATACTTGAAAGGACCCACCTATTCTTCTCCACTGGACCTCACCATATGCACACGTGATATTGCGTCGCACCTAGGCTGGACAGTTGACGTTGAGACAAGAGGAAGCGACCATATACCAATCCTCATCTCCTATGATGAATATAAGCCTCACAGGAGAACCTTAAGAATATACAACTGGAAAAACTTCAGACAGCACAATACAGCATCCCTCCATGAAGGACACACGTCGAAAGAATTTGCCCAGGAAATTGCAAATAACCTAAAAGCAACCAGCAAGCAGATCAACGTTCCAAAGTCGTATACAAGTGTCGACATAGAGTATGAACGGCTGCGAGCAATTCGCCGCCGCGCAGAGAGGAAATACAGGAGAAACGGGGACATAAACTGCTGGATCGAAGCCAAAGCTACAAAAGCCAAAATAAAACGACACCTGAAGAAACTATCGATCAAGAGCTGGACAGATACCTGCAACAACTTGTCCCCGACAACTACCGCGAATAAGATGTGGACCATAGTAAAAAGCCTCAAATGTGTCCCCTCCCAAACAGCACCCTTCCGCACCATCTCTCTGAAAACGAACAGCACAGAAAAAGAAATTGCCAACAGTTTCCTGGCAGCCCTAAACAAGACGTCAGAGGCCTCCATAAGTGCCCTTTACCACCAGTCTCTACGGTCAGCAATTGTGGACAACAGTATGCAAGGCAAAGCCGACCCCAAAGAACTGGAAATGGACTTTACAGTCCATGAACTTAAACGTGCTATCCAAGCAGCCTCCAACAAAAAGACAGCCCCAGGTCCAGACGGGATATCCTATAAGTGCCTAGCAAACATAGGACCCAAAGCCATGAAGATCCTCCTCGAAATCTACAACAAGAGCTGGAGGACAGGAATCGTACCAGAAGAATGGAAAACGGCACGCGTTAATTCCAGTCAGAAAACCCCAGAAGCCAAAGGAGGAAATTACCTCCTACAGACCAATCAGCCTCACAAGCTGTATTGCCAAAATCATGGAGCGAATGGTTCTGTCTCGAATGCAATGGTGGTTGGAGCAAACAAACTACCTACCCGAAGAATTCGCCGGATTTAGAACATCCCGCTGTACAACAGACTGCATCACAGACCTCGTAACGGCCGTACAGCATAACAAAGCCTTGTCCATCGTCACAGTAGCATTCTTCCTTGATATCAAATCAGCGTTTGACTCCGTCAGCCATGCCCACGTACTGCAAGCAGTAAGAAAATCAGGGCTGAATGGAAAAACATTCGCATGGCTCACCAGCTTTCTCACCGACAGAAAGGTCTTTATGGACACCAACGAAGGGAGTACACCCCCAGTCACACTTGTACAAGGAGTTCCGCAAGGAGCAGTTCTCAGCCCGACACTCTTCAATCTGCTCATGTCGGAGCTCGCCAGCTTACTACCACCCAAAGTAAAATATACCATGTATGCCGACGACCTCTGCATATGGAGCAGTGGAAGACAGATACAGGCGATAGAAAACACACTTCAGTATGCCCTAGTAACCATCGCCATCTTCCTTGAAGAAAGAGCCATGGACCTCTCAACCAGCAAAACCGTCTACTTACCCTTTACAGGAAAGCGGCTGAAAAACTTTAAACTCACAGTGGCCGGAACCGAAATAAGGCGGGTCACCAAGCACAAATACCTGGGAGTCACCATCAACAGGAATACAACATGGGGTGACCAAGTTAACCACCTGGAAAAATCCACAAGAACCTACACAAACATAATGAAAATCCTTGGCGGATACCGATGGGGTAACAACAAGGCTCTTCAAGCAATGCACCGTGGCCTCATCAGGCAAACAATAGCCTACAGCATCCCTTGTCTTCAAAACCTCTCTCCGTCTCAGGATAACAGACTGCAACGTATCCTAAGTCGCAGTCTACGCATCTGCCTGGGACTTCCTAGAACTGTCAGAACGGATATAGTACTTGCCGAAGGAAGAGAGCCACCCATCCAAACCCTTCGCAAACAAGAAACTGAGCGGCACCTTATCCGTCTCCTCACAAGACACTACGGGCACCCCCTCATCGACAAGATAAAGCAACGCACCAAATGTAGCATCTATAAGGCCATCCGATACATTGACCGCATCCTTCCTAAGCATCGTGCAAAAAGACACTATCAGGACACGGCCCCCTGGCTCCTACTCCCACCAAAGATCTCCACTGAAGTACCAGGGATTGACAAGAAAAACGAAACACCACAAGTGGCCCTAAAAGCACTAGCCATGGCACATATTGAAGAAAACTACCCGGTAGCAATGCAGGTGTATACCGACGGTTCCACATCGAAAAACAGATCATCCAGTGCTTTCGTAACCGACGGCATAACAAAAGCGTACAGGTTGTCCCACAAGACAACATCCACAGCAGCAGAGCAACATGCAATTTTGAAAGCTCTACGCCACATCAGAAAATCCCAAGCCGGGACATGGGTAGTGTGCTCCGACTCCAGAGCGGCCCTCTACTCCATCCAAAAGCAGGACCCACAAGACCGTATTGTCTACAACATCATGAAGGCGCACAGCGAAGCCGAAGCCTTAGGACACAATATATCACTCCAATGGATACCGTCTCACTGCGACATCTCCGGAAATGAATGCGCAGACAGAGCTGCAAAGGAAGCCCCTAGCAAAAGTAGGATATCTGCAATCCCCTTTACAAAGTCAGATGCCAAGAGCCTTCTTCGTAAAAGTACAGAAAGAAGATCGCGCACAATTTGGAAACAATCAATGAGACCAAAGGACTACCTTGCATTCATCGACCCTGAAGCAGACAGCATAATTCCAAATGGAATTGAACGATCAGTCAAAACAGCCATACATCGCACACGACTTGGAGCGCTGTACACAGGAACTACAAGGCGCCAGCTAAGGCTCTGCGACTCAGACCTTTGCAAACGATGCAAAGTCCCAGAGGATACACACCACATAATCAGGCACTGCCCAGAATATAGCCAAGCCAGACTTAAACTCCAACAGACTCTAGCGGCACTGGACAACAGGCCTTTCTCCTTTTGCAAGATTACCGGAAGATGGCCCACAAGGCACCAACAATCCAAAGCACTGAAAGCGCTCTGCGTTTTCTTAAAAGACAGCGGGATAAAAGACCGCTTCTAAATTCCATCACTCCCAATTATTATATTTTAACGCGTAAGAACTGGAGCTGCAGGCGCCCTTACGGCAGCCACATAGCTCCAATACATCACAATCCAGTTAACTTATCATCATGAGAAGTCCCCATCCTCTTGTGCGCGTACTTGGCTCTCGAGGTTGACGTGGCCCATCCAGACGGAACAACGCTGACGGAAGCTGATCTGGCTACAGTTGTAGATATTATTGGACTCAACAAAATCAGACAACCGGCGGTGAATCACTCGCTCCACAGTCTTGCACAGGACAGACGTTAGCGCGATCGGCCGAATATTGTCAATGGCAAGGCCCTTGGACGCAACCTTCTTCAACAGGGTAACCCTTGATACTTTCCAGTCAGGGGGGATCCAGGACGAGCTCAGAGAGGTGTTGACAATTTCAAGCAAGACGATGGGGTGAGCAGACCACAGAAATTTCATCATCATTCGAGCAGATACGCCATCCGGACCGGGAGCAGATGAAGGGAGCGCACGGATAATGCAGTCCAATTCGTCCCATTCGACTGCTACGAATCCAGGCGACACGGAGAAAGGAGGAGGAGGAGGAGATAGGGGAACAGTGTCATGGAAGCGCGTGGCGGGGCCCTTGGCAACATCTTCAAGACGAGACATGGCGTCTGCATCGGATAAAACGTGGAACTCGCCAGGTGAACATGAAGACTGGCCCCGGATAAACGATATGTGCCGGTGAAGAGCCCTCCGTTGTTTCGGGAGAGATAGGAAAGAATTGTGCTCGTTGTGAAATGCACACTTGGAAGAAGAGACAGTCCTCTTGAAAGTGGCCTTTAGGATCTGGTAGCGTGTCCAGTTGGCATAGCACGAGTTGGACAGCAGTTGCTTCCATGCAGCTTTCCGTCGCCGATAATCTCTTGTACAGGCCTCTTTCCACCAGGGAGCACAGTTGGAAGGTGAGCGTTTGCGCACTTGGAAAGAAGATAACCCAATGGCCTGGGAAATAATAGATACAGCAGCAGCAGCACGATCACCCACTGGCATGTTGTTGCAGGCCTGCAACAGCGCAGTAACTCTCTTTTCCTGGAGTGAGCGATTGTGGCGGATGACGAGGGAGAGACGTTGGGCTGCCGAGGGCACCTCGAAGAAAACAGGAAGGTGATCACTAGATGTTCCACAGGAGACAACTTTTCATGACAGAACTGGGACGCGTGAGCTGTACAGCCTGAGGTCGAGAACGGAGCGCGAAGAGCCACGTGCAAAGGTCACTGACCCATCATTTACAAGAGAAAGGTTATGGTGACAGATCCAGTCCCACAGTTCGCTGCCGCGGGCATCAGTCCTGTTGTCCCACATGACATGATGCGAGTTGAAATCTCCCGCCACAATATAGTCGCCGGCCGTCTTGGAAACCACATGATCAAAGGTAGATTAGGACAGAAATCCTGCTAGACAGTAAACGTTGATAAAACACAAGGGGCGATTGCCCGGCATGCGGAGCTGCACCGCTAGTACCTCGCATTCTGCAGACATCACCTGCACAATGATACGCGAAGAGTGAACAAGCCTAGAGGAAATGAGGGTTAGCAGGCCGCCACCTCTACAAGCACGCCTGTCCAACCGAAAGGAGTGAAAGCCAGGGAGGGAAAAGGAAAGATAAGGAGCAAGCCTTGTTTCTTGTAACAGTATCACATCGGGGGAGACAGAGAAGACTAAGGAATGTAAGTCAGGTAAAGCGGAAAAATAGAGTACCAGTTCCACTGAAGCACGCGGACGTTACTCATCCCCGAGGATAGACTGAGCAACCGCAGCCGCAAGGACATCGCAGCCGCCTGTCTTGCCGCCGGTCTTGCTGTCATTTTTACTGCCATTCTTATGGTCGTGATTGTCACCGTTCTTCCTGCAGTTCTTAATGTTGTTCCTGTTGCGCTTGCCAACGAAGGCAGAGCACAGAGATGGTGAAGGGGGTAGAGGGAATATCATCATCATCCATCATGGAGTCTGCGACAGCACAATCAGGCAGAGAGAGCGGAGGAGGGATGGAGACGGGGTGAGGGGTAACGGGTGCAGGTGGCGACGGATGAACCCCGGTCTCCGCTGTGGGAGAGGAAGGAACCTTGGGAGCATCAGACATCGCAGCCTCTGACAGAATAGGGAACAGAGACGTGACCAGAGCAATCAATGGGCTGATCTCGTCCCTCAGTTTGGACACAGCTGTCTCGACGGCGCTGGTGATCATCTTCTCGAGGTTGCCATCAACAGGTGTCTGAGCTTTTCGTGCAAAGCTGTACCCACGGCCTTTCAAGACAGCGGCAGCATCATACCGCGAGCAGTGACGCGTGCCCATGATTTCCAGCAGAGAAGTCTCCTGGTCTCGGCTACTGCAAGTCTCACAGTCAGCAAGGTGAGCTTCACCACACAGGCAGCATTAGTTCGACGTCTGTATTAGTTCGAATGCGCGTGCTTCATTCACAGTGTTGCGAACTTTCTTTCTTCCTTTTTTTTTCGCTCTTCCTCGCGCCCCCTCTGTAACTACTCCCTGCAGGCAGAAAGCCTGGCCTGTCTCTTGAAGGAATGCGCAGGACTCCCTGCCACCGATTGCGCCGCCAAGGCAGCGGCCTCTTTGTCTCGTTCTCTCATGAAGTCCACGTTCTATATCCAGAAGCACTCGTCGTCGTACTGGGCGCCATGGTGGAACGAGGAATGTACAAGAGCGTTTCGCCGGCGCAAGGCCGCCTGGAAGCAGCTCCTATCGAATTCATGCCATGTAAACTGGAAGAACTTGCAGTTCCTTAAAGCTCTGCGCACCTCCTCGGCTGCGAAACATTCCTTATATAATGGGCGCAACTCATTCCTCTCTCACCCGAAGCGCAGGAGGGACCTGCACAGGCACGTCTCCTACATCCGCAGGTCGTTCTCGGGTGCCGCCCCCCCCCCCCAGTTCTCCGTCGCTGCCGACCATGTCGCCAAGGCCAAGCTCGAAGATATTGCCAGAGGTCTTTCGCTCCGCTTCAGTAATACTGTTCCCCACTCCTACGCAGTTCCCCACGTGTCGCCGTCCGGCTTCTTCAAAGTTACTGAAGAGGAACTGGATTCTGTCGTGCACGCCCTCCCAAAATCAGCTCCTGGCCCGGACGGTATCACTGGCAGGATAGTAAAGTCCCTTTGGTCCAAGAACTTCTCAACATCGTGAACATGTCTCTAGGGCACTCATGGGTTCCCGACGAATGGAAGGTGGCAAAAGTGGTGGTCATAAAAAAATCCGTCGCCAGGGGTCTTGACATGGATAACATCCGCCCAATTGCCTTGACCTCAGTCCTCTGCAAGACGGTCGAGCGCATCTTGCATCGCCGTCTCTCTTCTCACATGGAAGCCGCATCTACTCTAAATGATAGCCAGATTGGGTTTCGTCCTCGCTGCTCCATTTGGGTGGCTCATGTCAATCTCGAAAGCCAGATCCGTCTTGCCTGTGAAAATGGGAAGCTTTCCGCTCTCGTTACGTTCGACGTCGCCAACGCCTACGATAGCGTGGAGCACAGTGTCCTCCTGCAAAGAATGGCTTCCCTAAATATCCCACCGTACATCCTCTCGTGGGTCGAGAATTTCCTCACCGGTAGATCGTTTTACTGCTCTGACGGCCGCTTCACTTCATCGCCGCACGTGCAGCTTCGGGGAGTGCCCCAAGGATCTGTATCGTCACCCCTGCTCTTCAACATACTTATGAGCTCTCTGCCCCTGGACCAGGACATCCTCACAATCACCTATGCCGACGACATAGCATTCTTCGCCTCATCGCCCTCATTGCACTCGTTGTACGAGAAGTTGCAAGCGTACCTTGTCACCCTGTCTGCCTGGATGCGATCCGTTCACCTCTCGCTGAACGTGCAGAAATCTGCCGTGCTCCTCTTTCCCCATACCGGATGCTCAACGGGCGTCATGACTCTCGACCTGAAGGTCTCGTCGGAGTCCATCCGCCAGGCAAACACACTCAAGTACCTCGGCGTGTGGTACGACAGGGAGCTTGATTGGTCCCAACACCTTGAAGCCCTGAGCCAAAAAGCTGCGAAGGCCGGCAGCATCATTTATCGTTGCTCCGGCGCCCGCATCAGGATGCGTAGGAAAGCTTTATTGTTCCTGCATCAGTGTTACGTACGCCCGATACTAGAGTTTGGCTGCGTCCTCTTTTCCCATCTTCCAGACTACCGCTTGGCTAGACTCCTCAACATCGAGAAGCGGATGCTACACCTTTGCCTGGGTCTCCCTAAGTATGCCTCGAACCTGGCGCTGTACTCAGAAGCTCAAGTTCCTCCTTTAAAGTCGCGCTTTCGCCTGCTCACAGTAAATACCTTCCTTTCTCTATGCCAAAGCCCTCTCTCTCTGAGACACAGCGCTGCCCTCAGGGACATGCCACAGTGGCTCTCTAGGCGGTGGCGCAAGGCAAACAACCCGCAGCTGGTGTTCGCTCAGCGCTTACAGGCGCCGTTAGGGGTATCGCTGACTGATCTCTCCTCACCTCCTTCTTCCTGACCTCAGTGGAGGTCAGGAAGCGTCGCGAGAAAATCGTAGAAGTGGGGCAAAGCTTCCAAGGTTGGAAATACCCAAGTACAACGGAGACTTGTGCAGTTTGCAACCGTTTTGGGAACAATTCAGAGATGCAATACACACCAACCGGCTCTCACTCAGTCAGAAAAATTTCATTACCTTCGAGCCCTCTTGACTGGACCCGCTGTAGCAGCAATTGCAGGGCTACAAGTCACTGAAGCCTGCTACGAGGATGCTTTAAATCCTGTTGAAGGACCGTTTGGGCGATAAAGGGAGAATCGAAAAGGAATATTTGTCGCGGCTGCGGCATCTTCCTACCGTAACTACTTCAAATGATGTATCATCGATGAGGAAGCTGCACAACTATTTGCAGGCAAACATTCGTGGCCTCACATCGTTAGGTACTCCTGTCTCCTCCTACGCCACCATGATGAGCGATATCGTTTTAAGGTCGTTTCCTTCGGGCGTTGCAGTGGATTTCCACCGTAAGAGAGCAACTCGAACATATCCGAACAAGCAAGAGACGGCAGAAGAGGAACTCAACACTATAATCGAATTCTTGAAAGTCGAGGATTCAGAGTCGTGAGATGAGCAATACTAGTGGCAAGACTGAAGGTCGTTCTCGTCCGCCAAGCCTTCGAGGAAGTAACAGCAAGATACCGTCACCGAACGTCCTTGAGACCTCCGCTTACCAGAACGCATGTTTCTTCTGTGGACCTCTGTCTCACCCATCTACACACTGACTCGACCATGAGTCTGGAACGGAAGAAGGAAAAGCTGAAGGTGGCGAGAAGATGTTTCCGCTGCACTTTTGCTGGCCACGTATCGAGAGAATGCCGCAGGAAGGTTAGGTGCACACGTTGTCAAGGACGTCATGTAACGACCATGTATAACACTAGCTGGAAGCCTCCTAAAACGCAAGGAGCAATTGATGAAGCCACTTCTGCAGTCTGTTCCTCGCCAGCCGAATGTAATTCTTCTGACACCACATATCTTCAGGCCTTTCGAGCCTGGGCAGTGTCCAGCAACGATTGCCTTTGCGCCAGGGGACTATTCGATAGTGGGAGCCAAAGGACGTTTATTGGTGAAGACGTCGCAGAGACACTGAAGCCCGCGGCGACAGGAGAGATCGAGATAAGCATCAAGCATAAGCATTTTGCGAGTACTTCTTCAAAACCAGTGAGGCGAAAACTGGTGCAATTTAAGCTTCGAAGTCAGTTCTACAATGAGCACATTGCTCTGGACGTCAGCATGGCACCTGTGATCTCCAAAAAGGCTTTCGTGGCACCTATGCCAGAAGAGCATTTGACGCATCTCGAAGTCGACGACATAGACGTAGCAGATGCCGTTATTTATCCAGGAGTTCCGGAAGTGTCGGGTATAAGCGTTTTAGTGGGTGCGGACCAAATATGGCACCTTCTTACCGGAGAAATCAAGAGGTCCAGAGTCAATTGTAACCTCGTCGCAGTGAACTCGAAGCTCGGGTGGGCGTTCTTGGGCCCCAGCGGGTTACGTGGTTTTGTCGCGAGACAATCTAAAGATATGGTCTGCGTGCTCCATTCCAACATCGGGCAAGAATGCTTTCCTTCAGCTGCCGAATGGAAAAGGTTTTGGGAGCTTGAAAACGTTGGTATTGCTGACGACCTCGAGCCTTCGCATAATAACTCTGTCTTGAAGGTTTTCGAGGGATCTATAGCAAGGAACGCTATGATGTGCGACTTCCCTGGAAGACAACTAAAACTCCTTTAGACCCGAATTTCGAAGCAGCGAAGACTCGTTTGAAAAGGCCGGTCCGTCGACTAAGTAAAAAGGAAGAGCTACTTCATAAGTACGACAAAGCCATACGTAGCTATATACGTCATGGACATGCTGAACAAGTCCCCATGAGGAGTCCAGAGTGCCCAGCGATGACGTCTGAACGCATTTATTACATGCCGCATCACGAAGTTATGAAGGAGCAGTCGTCGTCGACCAAAATTCGGATAGTTTTCGACGCGTCGTCTCACGCCCGCGCTTGCACTTCACTGAACGACCACTTAGAAAAGGGTCCTAAGCAGCACCCAGATCCGGATGAAGTCCATAGGAATGACCGGAGATATCCAGAAAGCTTCCTATGGTTCGACGAAATTTCACCGCACTCAGCTAACACAGAAAATATTGTAGAGTGGCGCATGACCAGAGTGCCGTTCGGTACCACCGCGAGTGCGTTCCTGCTTTCTGCCACTCCCAATCATCATTTGGCCAATGCAGGGCAGCGGTTCAAACGGACTGCAGAAATTATGATGAAGTCCTTTTATGTGGATGATCTTGTCTTCGGAGCCGATTCTGCTGTTGACGCTTTACAGCTATACAACGAAGCAAAAATTATCTTGAGCAGTGCGAAAATGGTGTTGAAGAAATGGTCGTCAAATTCTCCAGAGCTACGAGATAAGTTCCAACAAGACGGGGTAAGCGCCCCTACACAGCCATTCTGTTCCAAAATAAAGGTCCTCGGAATAGTGTGGAATACACAGGACGATTGTCTAGCGGTCGACATCGAGGGCATCCTAAGGGCCAGTTCTCACTTGGCGACGCCCGACGCGGCGACGTGAGCTGGCAGCGGAAATAGACGCGCATTTCCGGAATCGGGAGAGGAGAGATGTCGAGCCAAAAAAACTGCCATGCCGACCTTCTTTCACGACGTCGGCGAGAGCTGCCGAGAACGACAGCTGGCGACCAATTAGGTGACGCAGAAAGGCCACGCCTCCTGATTTTTCGTCTGTTTTGGACGACGGAATGCCACTGTGGTGGGAACATGAAAATCGTGCGCGCTGACGGGGCGGCAAATATGTGCCTCTACTTCCGCCGCCCGCTCACGACGCCGCGTCGGTCGTCGCCAAGTGAGAACTGGCCCTAAGTTCTGTTTCAAAAAACTGCCAAACAAAGAGATCGGTGCTACAAGCTCTTGCAAGGATTTTCGAACCTCTGGGACTTCTAAATCCATTCACCATAGGAGCGAAGATATTATTTCAGGATCTGTGGAAACATGAAGTGGATTGGGACGAGGAGATACCAGAAGGCTTCATCGACGTCTGGGAGAGCTGGTGTCAACAGATTTCGAGCATACCGAAGGTGGAGGTTCCTCGTTGCATTTCCACCCCAGGGGGAAGTTGCTGTAAAGTTCACGTGTTCTGCGACGCGAGCAAACGTGCTTACGGTTGTGCGGCCTACTTACGCATAGTGCATGACAAAGGTGATTCTACGGCTAGAATCATTTGCTCTAAGGCACGGGTCTCACCGTTGAAGGAGTTGACATTACACCAGCTGGAACTCATGGCTGCTGTGATTCGAATCAGAATGCTGACATACCTCTAGAGGGTATTCGCCTTCTACTTTGAGTATCGCATGTCGAGTGATTCATCGATCGTTCTAACCTCGATTAGACGTTCCAGTAGGGAGTGAAACACCTTCGTTGCAAATCGGGTGCAAGAAATTCAGTCCAGCTGCGACGCACGTTCGTGGAGTCATTGTCCCAGTGCAGATAATCCCGCAGACTTATTAACACGCGGGATATCCGTAAAGAAGCTGACGTCATCCGCTCTATGGTGGAGAGGCCCGCCATGGCCCTCTGAGCATACGACATGCTGGCCTGATTTACTTGGCGAGTCAGAGGACGAAGCCGCGCTCAAGGAAAGACGGCCATGCACTGCTAACGTATTCGTTGTCAACTCGGTGCTGCCTATCCCTGACCTTGAACACTTCAGTAAGTTATCTAAAGTACTTCGTATCACTGCATGGGTCCAACGGTTCATAAAGAATTATCGTGGACGTAACGGGGTATCAACGATTGCACTTACTGCGGAGGAGATACATTATGCAGAGATTTTCTGGTTCAAAGTAATACAAAAATCTGCGTTCGAGGAAGAGATCTCAATTCTTCAACGTCAATAAGAAACCACCTTCATCTCGAATACAGCAGTTGCATGCATACCTCGATGACGAGTCTGTGCTACGCCTTCAAGGACGCCTGCAAGAATCCGATCTAGAAGAAGATCGGAAACACCCGGTCCTTTTGCCACGCAACCATCGCTTCGTAGATTTACTCGCAATGGAAACCCACCTTCGTCTCCTACACAGCGGAGTAAACGCCATGCTTGTGGAACTGCGAGAGCATTACTGGATATTACGTGCACGATCGTTGCTCAAGGGGATCGTTCATCGATGCGGACGGTGTCAAAGACTTCGTTTAAAGCCGTTGTCCGCGCCGGTTGCTCCACTTTCTAAAGATAGTGTCTGTAAAACAAGTCCATTTGGCATCGTCGGTGTTGATTTTGCCGGCCACTGTTCTCAAAAGAAAAGGCTGGAAATGTGAAGGTGTATATAGCACTTTTCACGTGCGCGATAACTAGGGCAGTGCACCTGGAACTGGTTCAAAATATATCAACTTCGTCCTTTTTACTTGCATTGCGCCGTTTCATCGCCCGCAGGGGGATTTCGGAAGTGATATATTCGGACAATGCTGCGAGCTTCAAGCGAGCATACAAGCAACTGCGAGATCTCTCGGAAGTGGCCGCTCAACCACAAGTACAAGACCACGCAGCCTCCCACCGCATCCCCTGGAAATTCATTATCGAGCGAGCAGCTTGGTGGGAAGGCTGATGGGAACGAATGATGGGAGGCGTCAAAGCAGTATTGCGCAGAACTTTAGGGCGAGCCTCACTTACCTCGGAAGAACTAGCTACACTTCTGACAGAACCTGAAGCAGTTATTAATGCGCGACCAATTACCTATGCGGATGCGGACCACAATGACAATGTGCTAACCTCTGCCCATTTTTGATTGGAAAGCGGCGGACCTGTTTGCCTTACTCGTCAGCACCAACGCCTTCTGTTGCTACCTACAGTAGATCCGACTACCGACGAAGAGGACAGTATCACCAGCATCTGACCAACATTTTTTGGAAGGAGTGGACCGATGCTTCTCTGACCTACGTTCTGCATACAAGTGTCCACAGAAGAAGAGGAATACAGTAAAGGAGGGAGACGTAGTGGTGATGCACGACGACCGACGCCCCAAGTACTTTTGGAAGTTGGGAACCGTTAAAGGGACTATCGCATCCATCCCGGTCGATTCCGAAACTTTAATACCACAATATTTCTCGGTGGTCCCTGACAAGAGTAGGGAAAATCCCAAGTGAATAGGTTGCGTATATGCTGAGCAATCTAATGAAATACATCGAAAGAGCAGACGACGGAGTATGAAGTCACTCTCCACCAGCTCTCCCCAAAGTCTTGAAAACGTCACGCCCAACAGGGCCAATGAGAGCGCGTCTTCTCGCACAGCTGATCGGTGGGGTCGGCGAGCATCTGAAATGCGAGACGGCGAGCAGACAGCCAGAGTCATGTCGGAATCGTCGTAATACGAAAGTGACGTCGCGTCGCTTCCAAGCGATTCTGGGGATTACAGCGTTGAAGAAATTGTGTTAGATGACGACCCTTACTCCACAGACCATCTGCCACTCTACCCTGCCGCAAGTGAAGGTGCAGGCAGTGAAAACGAACGGTCCGATGGCGACCACACTTTCAGGTAAGCATATCATATCCGATCGCTCATGATGATTGTGCACTGCCGGGCGTTTTGACATTTGTCCACTTGGAAATGAGAGATGCCTCTGCACTCGCTGTACTCGAGTGGAACCTGACGAACTCCGGCTGTCGGTTGCCTCGGAAATTGCAGGGACAGTTGTATCGCCGATCACCTGTTCCTCAATGGCGTTTGTCTGCGGAGGGAGCTCGCTGGTTGACGCACCCATCTTTTGTCGTGATGACCGCCGCGTATTCTTGAGCGACTTGACAGCAGGTACAGTGTCAAAAAACTTCTCATACGTTGTAAATGGCGTGATTTCATTCCCATTTCAATCCGAGCACATGGATAACGGTTTACTAAAACTTTGGTGCTCTTAGTCAAATAAATCAATACTTTTCTTCTACTATTCTTTCACACAGGCGCCTCCGATTCACTGCGTATTGCTTCTTCACAAGCTGGATTTATGGGTACCTTGGCATAAGAAACCGAAGGCAGATACCAGGATGTGCTGTGCGCAGGATCAGGACGCTGCACCCATCAACAGTATATAGTGGATAATACGAGCAACATAAGTGTCAAGTGGGCCACTGTATGCAGACCAGGCATATCCATTGTAGGACTTATCGTTATTGTCATAAAAGCTGGTTTGCTATTGAGAAGACGTAACTGTGTACACTATCAAAACATTATCGATGGTTCCTGCTTTTCATAACTATATGTAGTGAAGAAATGTTGCAGTGTGAAGTCACAAATTATTGAGCAGTTATACTGGTCATAGTGTTAGTCATATGTGCATGCACTGACCGTTTCGAAAGTTTTAACCCTTTGTAACAGTTCAAGAAGCATGTCTCACAAGCAGTGTAGACTTGTAGTCAGATATTGCAAGTACAGTGGAATGTGTAAATAATTTTCATTGCAAATCATTCTGGACTACAAACCAAGGTTATCACACGACGAGGAGAAGCACTGGTACTTGCATAATGCATATTTTGAATACCAGCTTTCAGCCATACAGAGGTTTCTTTTGTACCACGTTTTTCACCTATGTTGGGGGGGGGGGGGGAGAAGCTGGTGCGTTTTACCCTGAGCATGGATTTATGCTTCATTTCTAAATGGAGGATAGAGGTTAGTGCCAATGTGTGTATTACCACTTTTATCTCCTCCTGTGTACATGAAAGCTTTGTGAACGTGATACAAATATTAAATGTGTTAAACAAAAGCTGATTACATTATGTCAGTAGATTTTATTTCCCTCCTCCTTGCTATCGTTTCAGTTGCTGTGTGGAGAGCTGGAATTTAGGTTCATGTTGACAGGGTGGTAACAGGTTATTTCCTTCCATACAGTATACGAGCAGTACAGATGTGAAGCTTGATGTGCTGAAACAAGAAAAAATTAAGACCAAGAGCGAAAACTTACTATCATGTGCATTTACTATCATATGCACATATCAATGCCCAATACCACCATATTCTTGAACCCTTGGAGTGTCCCCTGTGCACTGTAACTGGAATTGTACTACAAGTCCACGTGTACAAGTCACAGGTGTGCATATAGTTCATTAGACGCCGTTTATAGCTGGTTACTAAAATTGCATTTTAAAAAAGTTCATTAGAATGAACATTGAACAATGAACAAACAATGAACATTCATTCTGACTCAGAATTCAACTCATTCACTGTACAACACAGATATTAAACTATCCTAATAAATAGAAGCAGCACCACCTGAAGCAGATTGATGGTACCATTACCATCAAGCTGCTTCTTTCCACCTTTGATAGAAATTGAGCACTTGATGTCGGACAATATGATGCATAAAAGTGCAATGCCGAATGGTGTTATTCTGTTGGAAAGCTGCCTGCTTGGCTCTCTCTTGCTCACAAAAATGATGGTGAGTGCATGCTGGGTTACATTAGCAAAGAAAGATGGGATAAACTTTTTCTGTGAGAATATAGCAGTGACTGAATATCGCAACCGGAAAAGTTAGAGGAATGCCGTCAAAAAATTACGTTAGGTGCTAGCGGGGCCTAATGGGGTCTGGTACATCATTGCCTGCCGGCGCTGTATACATATTCCGATGTACATTCGCGGAAAGGAATGGAAATCGCGGAAAGGAAATCCGCGGAAAGAGCGTACTGCAGTACATACTTTTTGTTATATTGTTGGGAGTTTATCCCCGAACACCACAATCGATATCTCGTGAGATACTCTCCGCTTTATTGTACGTACTTACATTCTGACATTCTGAGTGTATGTTTACATTGAGTCATCTAGATCCCGCGCGTCTCGACGGTGCGCTGTCTGATCTTACTCGAGCCACACCCAGTCTATCTGGAGCCACTTCTGGCCTATTATATCAATACGCCACGCTTTTGTGGGGCTTCATTCGAAATGTACTGGAAACAAATGTTACCCGCTCATCCGGTACGTCGGTGGTGTCCATTTGCTCATGGAACAATGTGGGTACAGCATAGGGCTTTAGCCTCTTGCATTTTGCTGACACTCCCATACGGGATTGCAATGGGTCCGCCTCCACGTACGCTTCGTCAGCAAAATGCGAGGAACAAACGTGCCGAACGTGCAATTCTTCTGCCACGACAAGACGCCTGCCGGCGATTGCTGCTTCCAACTTTCGTTTGGCGTCCCTGTCCTTGGGATCGTGAAATGTCATTTCTGGGTTCGCCCCAGACGATTTTTTGCCGTCAGGAATACCACGATGCGTTCCCGAACTCAACGACATGTTGCAATTTCACCACTGAGCGAATTTCACAACACTTACGAAGAAATAGGTTGTTTCATACACGTAGCCATACACGACGCCATCTCCAAAGCAGACGACGTGTCCGAGAGAAAATGGGAGAACGGCGCCGCCCTCGCATTGGTCCTGTTGGCTCCTGCGTCACAATGATGTCATCGGAGGTTTCGCTGATCGAAAAAGCTCGTTTATATAAAACCCAAACATTTCTCAGCAGTGAAAATCGGTGAAATCGATTGTCGAATGGTGCCAAGCATTCTCGTAACCATTTCCTACCCATGTCTCCGGATGCGATAGTCCCTTTAAGGCAGTTTTCCCTGATCGTGATGGGAACACTCGTGCTTGTACTGTCAAATTGGCCGATGGGTCCGAGTTGCGACGACCAGTGCAGCTTTTATACCCCTTGGAAATGAGCTAAGCTCAATTGGGGGAGGGGGGATGTGTTGCGAACTTTGTTTGATTCTTTTTTTTTTCTCGCTTTTCCTAGCTTTTAAAGTAGTAGAAAGGACGGCAAAGACAACGAAGTGAAAGGTGTGATGAACTGGGTTTTTTCTTCTACTGAATAGCCGTTGGTTCGATGGAATGTTCTTGTGATGTGTAGATACGTTGGCAATTAAATCTTGTAAAGGGGTCTTCGTTTCGTTCGACTTCTCCACACAGAGATCGTTCATACAGCGAGAGGGTTACTCTGTCAACCTATGGACGGATCCAGCCCAGGCAGCACAAACCCTCGGGAAAAGAATGGGAACGCAACGGGACTTCGGCTCCTGAACGGGCGATAGTGCCCGACTGGTTCCCAGTGGTGTGCGAACTGAGGAGGTAGAAGGTAGTCCCCCGACGGTGCCCTGATCATTTCCCGCTCTGGTGTCCTTTTGGTCATGTAAACTATAATATAGGATCGCTCTCCGATGCTGCTCGTATCATTTCCCGGTCTGGACTGACCTTGGTCATGTGACCAAAATATAGGATCGCTCCCCGATGCTGATCTGATCACGATAATCAATCACATGACCGGGGTGCAGCCACGGATTTCTCTTCCCAGACTGTCAGGCGCCGAGTGATGCAATCACGTAACCGACAGTTTCGAATCTGGCCAATGATGTTCCTCTATCATCCAGCCGTGTTTGCACTGTCGGAGTCCCCGTCGCTCTCGCTGCGAGAAACGAATGTATCCGGCCGTGCTCCCGAAACTTTCGAGGAATTCCTACGATTTTACTACAAGTGCAGGGATGGGAGCGACTGAGCAACAACGTGAGCCTTGGTGGTCGTTTGATCATATACATGCAGAGGACTGGTCTTCAAAGAAAGAAGACCGTATTTCTGCCCATGCACATCGTGCGATTGCCAGGCTAGTTACAAGAGATACATCTATTGTGCAGCATCATAGCGTGACCACAATGAACGACGTAGGAATGTATCGTGACCATTCGAACTGCATTCGTTCAACCATTCGTCGGTTATATGAAAGTGGTCATTAGAGTTGCCCCGCACAAAAAGTGTTGGATGTAGTTTTGTAGTGTGTTGTTTATCTCATAGAGCGCATGGCGGCATGTAGATCGAGAGCCCTTATACGTATTTTTTGCATGTTTACTTGAGTGTCCGCATTGTTCTATACCACACAGGCCATATTTCATTCATAATAGTTTCGCAAATAAACACGTACGGGTCGATCTCATACTGCTTTTGAGTTAGGCATAGTGTCGTCAGATCAGGGTATATGTATCCTGTTTGCTGGGCCCAACAGATGTTATTAAGGCTAGTGCAACATTTCCCACTTCTTGAACCATGCTAACATTGCCAGAATAAGGAACATTACACTGTGCTGTGTATTCCACACTCAGTTGTCTCGCGACATACACCCCAATTATTATATTGTGTACTCCACATGTTCAACCAGCAGCACTTCCCATACCCTAATTTTTTTTGAACATGTGCTTAAAATTGCACAACTGCCACTCAAGTAACTTTGCCACCAAATTAGTCCGTGACAAAAGGTATATATACCTTATCACAAATTTAATAACCTTGGTGGAAACGGTTGATGCTATCCTCTGCCTTGTACGGTACATTTCGTAGCAAAATACAGAGTCCAAACGTTTTCCTTGTCCACAAATGTCATGTCAAATCTGAAAGACTCTTATCAAAATGAGGAAGCCCGGGCTTGCTTGTCCAGAGAAACAAATATGAAACTGCAGTGCTAAACGTAAATAACTGCATGCTCAGCAACTAAGGCTGGTGATGCCGAAGACAAAATATTTCTAGGTTAAAAGGAACAAAGGAGAAAAGACCACTGTGGCCTATTAATGTTGTTTCAAAAGTATAACACCACAAAATTTGTGAGAGTCAGTTGGTGTATTTAGTTATGTTGGTCACATCCTGCACCAATTTTTAATAAGGTTCAAATGCGTTGCTACCAACCAGAACCTAAGCCTGACCTATGATCTAATAATAATAATAGTATCTATCTATGACCTATATGGACCTTCAACACTAGTTTGGTCTAGGTTTCACACGTGGCTTCTAGTGAAATTCGAAGCTGCTCTGTAGAGCTGACAGGAGACTTGCAGAGTAGAGAATTTTTTATTTATCTTATCCAAAGAACATTCAAAAAACAAAGTGCTGTACCGACTGTATTCAAAGAAATACAAATATACTTTGTTTTAGCTATGTGCATGTTAGCAAATTAGAGGTGACCGATGACACATGGGCGTCAAGGGTGAGAACACAAGAATACTACCACTGCAGGCACTGTCCTGAAATTCTAAGGCACCATTTGTCAGAAAGCAATGACCACGCACAGCCTAAGGATCATATTGAGCTCCTTCCATTATTCTTTTTATTGACAGCATGTTGGCTGCCATCCAGTTCATGAAAGTGACCTTTATCGCGGTTCAACAGTAAGCGAGCTGGTGATCGTGTCCATGATGGCGAGACCTGAAGAGGAGATACAAGAAGGGACATACACACACTATGTTGAGACATTGTGTATGTCCCTTCCTATCCCTCGTCTCAGGGTTTTTCGCTATGGACCTTCATGATGTTTCCTTCGGGAAACTTTACACATTTTTATGTAGAATTGTGAAGGTACAGCCAGGCGCTGTTAGCAAATCACACAGTACTTTTCTTGAAACAAGAATCCATAGAAGGTACACAGTCATCTTCAGCATTGCAAATATCTATGGGACATGTTAATCACTTTGGAATGTCACAGACATGTCATGGAGGCCGGCACATGATTAGTGGTGTTGAACAGACAACTATTTGTCATATTTTAGGCACAAAAAGCAGTTTTGGCACCTGCATGTTGAGACAGACGTATCTCTACATACTTTGCCATGACACAAATATATGAAGCAACAAATGTACTCTATACTTTATTATGGTTATTAGTCAACACTGCCAAGAATGTGGGAGCACAGTCTTGTACCACCTACACTCTTCAAAATGACCTTCACACACGACACATTGTAGGGCAACGAGACTCCAGAATGATGTCCTCCTCCCCATTGGCTGAAAACATGTTCCTACTACTTTGCATAAGGGGAAGTTAGTACAAGAAAAGCACATATTCCTTTTTTGAGGAAATCAGTATTCAGAGCGCTACCATACTGTGGTGGGCCTGCAATGCATTACGTGGTAGAGCACACACTGTAAAAAATTTCACCGTAGAACATGTCCCCCGTTCTAATGACAGTCTTCTCCAGTCTTCCAAACTGCCATTTCCCATAGTGCTTTATGGTATGACACAGTATTTCTAAATCTTTACTGTAGTTTACCGGTTGTAGCAGCAAAAAATACCACTGTTACCGATCGCAGGACGCAAGCCATATATGCTATACCGCAACAGTACATGCTGCTGTCTAGCAGTTCGTGTTTGGACATGGTATGGTGCATGCAGGGAAAATTCAATGGTTAAAATATTCAAACGTGAAGAACTGTTAGATTACATGATGTAGAATGCTGTATAGTAGTACTTGTGTCCCGTGTCATGTGACCAAAAACAATATGTGCTTTTGCTCATGCTGCACAGCACAGGCGATATGAGCTGCATGTGAGGGTAACAACATGAAACCCGAGGCGCGCAGGAAAAGGCATGACTTTACGATCTCTCTGTCAGTTGTTTCATGTTGTTATTGCGTACCAGCTCGCCTGTACCTGAGAATAGGTTTGATGCATTGTACACGCACCTTAGACATGCAGTGTGTGGTGTGTTGTGATAGTAATGCCACTGCCAATTGAAAAATAATGCTCCAGGTGGATTGTTTCGGTACAATCTTGAACTAAGCATACCAAGGGGTAGGGCATCTGCGTGACAGGTTTACCTGGAAGTAAGAATGTAAATATTAGATGAAGTCATTGTATAATTAACATTATCAATATACTGCTGCAAATCATACCAACAATAGCACACGAGATGCTCCGATATGTTCTGCAGGACTGTCTCTGTACTCACAATCTTAGTACAGCAGCTACAGAAAGGCATAAAACAAGTTTTTGTATACATGATACCACTTGAATGCAACACAAGCTTCTGCTGCATTGCCAGAACATAACAGCGGACAGATTTACCTTACTTCACCTGAGAAAAAGAACGTACTGTTGCACACATGATGCTGTTTGAATGTAATCTTCAAACGTCTCGAAAAACATAATTTATGACCGAAACACATCAACTGGAAGATTTCGATTTACCTTACTCAAAACTGTGAAAAGGTATGTGCTGTTGCACACATGAAAGTGCTTGAACTGCCCTTGAGGGCTCTGGAAGAACATCTTATTTGTGACCAACAGCTGAGCCAACATTTTAATTTATACCTTACTCAAAATACACAAGATGTGCTGCCGTGCATATGATACGATGATACTGCTTAAATGTACTGTGAAAGCGCTGGAGTAAGAACACAAACACCTCAGGCATGGTTGCTCTAAGAGAGCAACAGCAAGGGTATACGAACACAAGAAGTCAAGCACAAGTTATGCAATCCACTTGATTCATCAGAAAATGAAATGTCTCAGTACCAGGCGTCACTGTTCCGTCAACAAAAACAGGTGAACTTTGAAGGGGCATCTGGTTGGCACTGGTGACAGCCTTCAGCTTGAAACCCAGACGGTGACAGTTGAGACGTGGAGTGCAAGCTTTTCGGTGGTGCCAGAATGCCTGAGAAATCATTTAAGAAATAAGGCAATTCCAAATATGTACTGAGAATACACCCGCTGGGGCCTAATCTCTAAAGTATGAAGCAGTAACTGACAGATGTCGTATTTTTCTTTTCTATGTGATGGCATTTGCACCGCATGACTGACTTGTCTTACATCATGCGTCTTACCTTTATCTGCTGCCTAGTCCTGCCTCTGCAATCTCCTGGTGCAGATAAGGTTGGCACAGCATCCCGGACGAGACATCTTCGGCTTCTTGTGAAACAAGTTGCGCGTTGCTTCCGTAACATTCGTATGAGCCAAATGAACAGATCAAATCCCTGCTTTCGAAGGTGGCACCCAGTCGGCGTTGTAACCGATTGTTGCAGTCAATAGCTTTTTCTTTCGCCTTTCGGAAAGTTGTGGTTTGAAACATTGGAAATGCATGCTGAAGTGTTCTTGCAGACGGGAGCAAAACGCTCACGCGTTCTCGGCACGCAGCACGGAACACGAAACACACCAGGAAGTCTGTACTGGCCTAGCAAATGCTTTGCAGTCGAAGAAAGCAAAACTCACGCTCCTCATTGGTTCATTGAAGTCCAGAAATATACTGACTCCCTAATAGCGAACTGTTTATCGTTTCCCCAATGTCAATCTGCGCAGCAGACGGCTCGGCAGAAGAAACTGGCCGGCTTGGCGGATGAAACCAAGCCAAAAGTCATGCAAAGCCGGAGCACGGGCAGACCACGAATGTGTCGTCGACACAGGGTTTGCGAGTCAGTGAAACTAAAAATTCACTTTTTCGAAAAACCGCGAGGAGTTTGGGATAACTATTTTGTACACATAATCAGTGTTCCCTTATGAACACATCGTTTGAGAACCATTCCATTCTGTCACACTCGAAAATAGGCGTAGCTGAGTGTTAACTAATGTCTCACCCTTCTGTAAGTTTGAGCTTCTAAAGAAGTCATTCAGGGACACGATTTCTTGAAACCCACAGTACAGAGAATACATGTTCCCTAGCCGCATGCAGCCTCTACGGCGTGACCACCAAGCTACACCAGGCTGCACGACCAAGTGTTTGCGCTGGCGCTGCATACACGATTCGGAGCGCCCCTCGGATGTCGTGAAACAGGCCTATAGTAGCGTCGCCGTCACTTCTTCCTGAATTCTGTCCTTTGGCCGCATCCACAATCGCTTTTCCTGCTCAATTATTTATTCCGTCATTTCGTTATCTCTGCATCTCAACGTT